>NC_037330.1:7500000-8750000 GCF_002263795.3 Bos taurus
GAGACACACAGATGCATAGGAGAATGCCAGATGATGGATGCAGAGATTTGAGTGATACATCTGCAAACCAAGGAATGCCAAAATTACCAGCAGCTGCCAGAAGCTAGAAAGAGGCAAAAAAAAAAAAAAAAAAAAAGATGCTTCCTTACTGCCTTCAGTCACCTTGGCCCCGCTGACACCTTGATTTCAGACTTTCAGTCTTAAAACTGTGAGAGAATAAATTCTGGCCATTTTAAGCTACTCAGTTTATAATACTCTGTTATGGCAGTCCTAAGAAACTAATACGTTAGATACGTACCTTTTAATCTTAGTTTTAGGGGGTTTCTTTAGAGTTTCAAATACTTTTAATTCATTACAGCCTACTTTCAAATGTTATACAATCTCAGTTATAATTTAAGATCAACTTAAAAAAGTTTCCCCTGCCATCTTTTGTGCCATTTTTGTATTTTATTTCTGCTTTTGTTATAAAACTCAGAATATATTGTGGGTTTTTTTTTTTTAAGTTTTGCTTTAAACAATTACATTTAAAGATAGTTTAAATTAGGAAATGTCTCTTTTATATATATACATATCTCTTAATTCCTTTTGTACATCTGGTTTTCCATCTGGTATTATTTTTCTTCAGTCCAAAGAGCTTCCTTTAGCATTTATCTTAATGCAGATCTGCTGGTGACAAATTTCCTCAGCTTCTGCTTCTCTAAAGATGTCTTAATTTTGCCTTTATCTTTGAAGAATATTTTTGTGAGATATAAAATTCTAGGTTGATGGACTATTTTTTTCTTATTTTGGTACTTAGATCATCCCATTATCTCCCGCATGCTGCTAAGTCGCTTCAGTCCTGTCTGACTCTTTGCAACCCCTTGGTCTGTAACCCACCAGACTCCTCTGTCCAAGGGACTTTCCAGGCAAGAATATTGGAGTGGGTTGTGATGCCCTCCTCCAGGGGATCTTCCCTACCCAGCGATCAAACCAGTGTCTCTTACATTTTCTGCATTGTCAGCAGCTTCTTTACCACAAGCACCACCTGGGAAGTTCCCATTGTCTCCTGGCTTTCATTATTTATGGTAAGAAGTTATTAAATTCTTATTTTTGTATTCCTGCATCCAGTGTCTTTTTTTTTTTTTTCTGATTGCTTCCAGGATTTTTTCTTTACTACTGGTTTTTAATAATTTTTTTATTATGTTCCTTTGTTTTTTTGTTTGTGGGTGTGTGTATATTCTGCTTGAGGTTCATTTAGCTTCTTAGATAATTAAGTTTTCAGTATTAACCAAAATGGAAATTTTGGGGGTATTGCATTTTGAAATATTTTTTGGAGTCACCCTGTGACTCCAATCACACATATATTATGCCGATTGATACTGTGCTGCAGGTCATGGTCCTGTTTGCTGTGGGATTTTGTTTCCAGCTTTTTCTCCCTCTGAGGTTCAATTTACATAGTTTCTATTGCAGTCTTCAAGATTATTATTCTTTTTTATTTAATTTATAATATACTACTAAGTCTATCCAGTGAAGTTTTCACTTTCGATATTATATTTTTCAGCTTTAGAGAGTCCATTTGTTTCACTTTTTCATATCTTTTACTTCTCATACTCATATTTTGCAGTAAATCTTTTCAAGGCTCACTTTGTTTGTTTGCTGTGTAGGACAATCTGGATATTTTTCCCATTAAATTGTGAACATGTTTATAATACTTGTTTTAAATTTTCATCTGCTAATTTTATTTGGGTCTGTTTCTATTGAATAATTTTTCTCTTGGTGATGGCCAACACCTACTTGCTTCTTCATGTGTTTAGTCATTTTTATTGGATAATGGATATTTTAAATATAACACTGTTGATTGTATTCTGATGTCTTTCTGTAAAGAAAATTTACTTTTGTTTTGAGAAGCAGTTTAGCTATTGCGAACCACCTTGAGACTTTTTAAAGAATCTTTTTAGGGTAGATTTTGAATAGGCTTTACTCAGTGGTATCAATAGCCTTTTTTTCTTCCCTCCTAGATACTAATGAATTCTGACATCCCTTGGGTGTCCTACAACGCAATTCAATGCTGACACTAACTATCTGCAGTTCGTGTCAAACTCTATACGCTTCAGGGCTTAGTCCCACAAGATTGTTCTCGTTTGAGATACCAGTTACAAGTATTGGGTCCATAGGTTACCCACACTTCTGTTCATTTGTGCTACAAAGTTGAGGATTTCCATGATGCCTCTCCCTTCAGTTTCAATAATTTGCTAGAATAACACACAAAACCCGTTATCTACTATTACAGGTTTATCATAAAGGATACAATTCAAACAATCAAATGTAAGAGATATATAAATATAGTGGGGTCCAGTGGAGGCACACAGAGAAGGCGATGGCACCCCACTCCAGTACTCTTGCCTGGAAAATCCCATGGATGGAGGAGCCTGGTAGGCTGCAGTCCATGGGTCATGAAGAGTCGGACACAACTGAGTGACTTCACTTTCACTTTTCACTTTCATGCACTGGAGAAGGAAATGGCAACCCACTCCAGTGTTCTTGCCTGGAGAATCCCAGGGACAGGGGAGCCTGGTGGGCTGCCGTCTATGGGGTTGCACAGAGTCAGACACGACTGACGTGACTTAGCAGCAGCAGCAGCAGTGGTGGCCCATCATCCCCCCTAGCACATTAATATGTTCACCAGCCCCAAAACCCCACTTCCAAGATACCCCACATCCAAGGTCTGGAGCAGCAGCTGCACTTCGCTGGAGCAGCTGTGAGGAGATACCCCATGTCCAAGGTCAGGAGCGGTGGCTGCACTTCGCTGGAATGGCTGTGAGGAGATAACCCACGTCCAAGGTCAGAGAAACCCTAGCAATATGGTAGGCGCTGGAGCGGCTATGAGAAGATACCACACACCCAAGGGGAAAGGAGAAGACCCAGCGACATGGTAGGAGGGACGAAATGGAGTTTAGAATCAAACCCCATTCCCACCAGAGACATTCAGAGGGCTCAAACAAACCTTGTGCGCACCAGGACCCAGAAACCCCACAGGGACTGAGACAGAACGGTGTTTGAGCATCTCCTGAGGAAGTATGGGTCAGCAGGGGACTGCCACAGGGACAGGGGTTCTGGGTGCAGCAGACCTGGGTATGGCATACACCCTCTTGGAGGAGGTCGCCATTAACCCCACCATAGAGCTGCCAGAACTTACACAGCATGGGAAATAGACTCTTAGAGGGCACAGACAGAGCCTGTGTGCACCAGGACCCAGGAGAAAGGAGCAGTGACCCCACAAGACTGACCCAGACTTGCTCGGGAGTGTCCAGGAGTCTCCAGCAGAGATGTGGGTTGGCGGTGGCCTGCTGCAGAGTTGGGGGCGGTGAGTGTAGCAGTACATGCAAGGGATCTTTTGAAGGAGGTCACCGTTATCTTCATTACCTCCACCATAGTTTGGCCCCAGGTAAATAGCAGGGGGAGAACATAGCTCCACCATCAACAGAAACTTGGATTAAAGATTTACTGGCATGGCCCCATCCATCAGAACAGGACCCAGTTTCCCCATCAGTCAGTCTCTCCCATCAGGAAGCTTCCATAAGCCTTCTATCCTTCTCCATTAGAGGGCAGACAGACTGAAAATCACAATCACAGAAAACTAACCAATCTGATCACATGGACCACAGCCTTGTCTAACTTGGTGAAACAGTCATGCCGTGTAGGCCACCCAATACATACAGGTCATGGTGGAGAGTTCTGACAAAACATGGTCTACTGGAGAAGGGAATGGCAAACCACTTCAGTATTCTTGCCCTGAGAACCCCATGAACAGTATGAAAAGGCAAAAAGATAGGACACTGAAAGATGAACTCTCCAGGTCAACAGGTGCCCAATATGCTACTGGAAATCAGTGGAGAAATAACTCCAGAAAAAATGAAGAGATGGAGCCAAAGCAAAAACAACACCCAGTTGTGGATGTGACTGGTGATAGAAGCAAGGTCCAACGCTGTAAAGAGCAATATTAGTGGACCTGGAATGTTAGGTCCACGAATCAAGGCAAATTGGAAGTGGTCAAACAGGAGACGAAGAGTGAACATCAACACTCTAGGAATCAGTGAACTAAAATGAACTGGAATGGGTGAATTTAACTCAGGTGACCATTATATCTACTACTGTGGGCAGGAATCCCTTAGAAGAAATGGAGTAGCCATCATAGTCAACAAAGAGTCCAAAATTCAGAAGTTGGATGCAATCTCATAAACAACAGAATGACCTTTGTTTGTTTCCAATTCAAAACATTTGAATTGGAAACCATTCAATATCAAATGGTTTCAAACCATTCAATATCACTGTAATCCAAGGCTATTCCCTGACCAGTAATTCTGAAGAAGCTGAAGTTGAACAGTTCTATGAAAACCTACAAGACCTTCTAGAACTAACACCCCAAAAAGATGTCCTTTTCATTATAGGGGACTGGAATGCAAAAGTAGGAAGTCAAGAAACACTTGGAGTAACAGACAAATTTGGCCTTGGACTACAGAATGAAGCAGAGCAAAGGCTAATAGAGTTTTGCCAAGAGAACACACTGGTCATAGCAAACATCCTCTTCCAACAACACAAGAGAAGACTCTACACATGGACATCACCAGATGGTCAATACCAAAATCAGATTCCTTATATTCTTTGCAGCCAAAGATGGAGAAGCTCTATAGAGGCAGCAAAAAGAAGACCGGGAGCTGACTGTGGCTCAGATCATGAACTCCTTATTGCAAAATTCAGACTTAAATTGAAGGAAATAGGGAAAACCAAGACCATTCAGGTATGACCTAAATCAAATTCCTTACGATTATACAGTAGAAGTGAGAAATAGATTTCAAGGGATTAGATCTGATAGACAGAGTGCCTAATGAACTATGGACTGAGGTTCGTGACATTGTACAGGAGACAGGGATCAAGACCATCCCCAAGAAAAAGAAATGCAAAAAGCAAAATGGCTGTCTAAGGAGGCCTTTTCTAAAACCACTGCTGAGTTTTCCAAATTTGCTGGCATATTGAGTGCAGCACTTTCACAGCATCATCTTTTAGGATTTGAAATAGCTCAACTGGAATTCCATCACCTCCACTAGCTTTGTTCGTAGTGATGCTTTCTAAGGCCCACTTGACTTCACATTCCAGCATGTCTGGCTCTAGGTGAGTGATCACACCATCGTGATTATCTGGGTAGTGAAGATCTTTTTTGTACAGTTGTTCTGTGTATTCTTCTTCTTAATATCTTCTGCTTCTGTTAGGTCCATACCATTTCTGTCCTTTATCAAGCCTATCTTTGCATGAAATGTTCCCTTGTTATCTCTAATTTTCTTGAAGAGATCTCTAGTCTTTCCCATTCTGTTGTTTTCCTCTATTTCTATGCATTGATCGCTGAGGAAGGCTTTCTTATCTCTTCTTGCTATTCTTTGGAACTCTGCATTCAGATGCTTATATCTTTCCTTTTCTCCTTTGCTTTTCGCTTCTCTTCTTTTCACAGCTATTTTTAAGGCCTCCCCAGACAGCCATTTTGCTTTTTTGCATTTCTTTCCCATGGGGATGGTCTTGATCCCAAATCGTCAACATCCGCTGGATCATCGTAAAAGCAAAAGAGTTCCAGAAAAACATCTATTTCTGCTTTATTGATTATGCCAAAGCCTTTGACTCTGTGGATCACAATAAACTGTGGAAAATTCTGAAAGTGATGGGAATACCAGACCACCTGAACTGCCTCTTGAGAAACCTGTATGCAGGTCAGGAAGCAACAGTTAGAACTGGACATGGACCAACAGACTGGTTCCAAATAGGAAAAGGAGTACGTCCAGGCTGTATATTGTCACCCTGCTTATTTAACTTATATGCAGAGTACATGATGAGAAACGCTGGGCTGGAAGAAGCACAAGCTAAAATCAAGATTGCCGGGAGAAATATCAATAACCTCAGATATGCAGATGACACCACCCTTATGGCAGAAAGTGAAGAGGACCTAAAAAGCCTCTTGATGAAAGTGAAAGAGGAGAGTGAAAAAGTTGGCTTAACGCTCAACATTCAGAAAATGAAGATCATGGCATCTGGTCCCATCGCTTCATGGCAAATAGATGGGGAAACAGTGGAAACAGTGTCAGACTTTATTTTTGGGGGCTCCAAAATCACTGCAGATGGTGATTGCAGCCATGAAATTAAAATTCACTTACTCCTTGGAAGAAAAGCCATGACCAACTAGGACAGCATATTCAAAATCAGAGACATACTTTGCCAATCAAGATTTGTCTGGTCAAGGCTATGGTTTTTCCAGTAGTCATGTGTGGATGTGAGAGTTGGACTGTTAAGAAAGCTGAGCACCAAAGAATTGATGCTTTTGAACTATGAAATTGGAGAAGGCTCTTGAGAGTCCTTTGGACAGCAAGGAGATCCAACCAGTCCATCCTAATGGAAATCAGTCCTTAATATTCATTGTAAGGACTGATGCTAAAGCTCAAACTCCAATACTTTGGCCACCTGATGGGAAGAACTGACTCACTGGAGAAGACTCTGATGCTGGGAAAGATTGAAGGCAGGAGGATAAGGGGATGACAGGGGATGAGATGGTTGGATGGCATCACTGACTCGTTGGACATGAGTTTGGGTAAATGCTGGGAGTTGGTGATGGACAGGGAGGCATGGCATGCTGCGGTCCGTGGGGTCACAAAGAGTCGGACATGACTGAACGACTGAACTGAACTGAACTCAAAAACCTCTCTAAACCCTACTATTTAGCGTTTTTTCCGCCTTATGGTGGTCTTTGTGTAGGCATGTCTGATTAAATCATTAACCGCTAACAACTTAATCTCCAAACGGTCTCACTTCTCCAGAGGTTTGGCAACGTGGCTAAAAGTTTCAAGTTTCTAATCAAAGCTTGGTCTTTCTGATAACCAGCTCCCACCCTGACGCTAGCTAGGGGCCCGTGAAGAGATGCCTCATTAGAACAGAAGACGCTCCTATCATTCTTATCACTCAGGAAATTCCAAGAGTTTTAGGAGCTCTAGACTAGGAACCAGAGACAAAAACCAAACGTCTTTCTATGACGCCACAGCTATGCTGGTAAATGTTTAACAACCAATTTTCCTGGGGAAAACAATACAGATTTGTAATGTATGCTGATTTCTTTAATGTAAATATCCCACCATGGCTCATGTCCAGCTTCCAGCGTGACGTCACTAAAGGTGGAGATGGGAGGAGGTATGCACAGTTGGCCCCACAAACTAGTGTGAGCCAGCTCCACACACCACTGCCTTTACTCTGATTTAGCTCTAATACTAAAAAAATAACTGTCTTGGCCTCGCTACTGAATGCATAGGTATTGGCAGAAGGACACTCTGATGGTTAGAAATTAAACGTCTGTTCAACCTACGTGAGCTCCTGTATCTCTCCGGTAGTTGTTTCTTCTCTCACAGTTTTATTTGCAGAATCTTCATGGAGTTTTATTCTATGTATGTAGACTTAGTGTTCAGCCAAGAATTCAAGAGGAACCCTTATGCAAATTTCTGAATCTCTTTCCCTATATCACTGCCTTCTTTCTGGTGCTCTGCCTTGAGTGTTCAAGCTGTCTTGCTTTCCTGAACTCTAGCTCTTCAACTCAGGCTGCTGTGATCTCAGGTTTCCCCTTCTGCATTGCCTTCTAGAAAGCGCCTCCAGCCAGGAACCTGTGTTAATTGCAGGTCTCGCCTTGTCTCCTTTCTCTCAGGGATCACAGTGCTGCTCTGCCTGTTGTGCAATGTCTGAAGCAGTTGTCTCACACATTTTGTTCAATTTTCTAGCTGTTTACAGAGGGAGTACAAGTCTGTTATCAGTTACTCCAGAAGCCAGAAGAGGGAGTCATCCTGCTTTCACTGCAGTAAAGCAGATTCCTTTCTTATAGGGAGATCCCACATTTCTGATTTCATATTTTCCTTTTTCAAAAATGGGGCTCATCTTATTTCTGTTTCCACAGAAACTATCAGCTTGCTACTGTTTTACCCTACCTTGCTTTAGATTGTCCGTGCAGCCTGGAATAAGCCTTCTGAAGATAGCATTTTCAGGCGCACTCATCTGGCTTACAGATTCCGAGGGACAGACCTTGACTGCTATCCTCAGGTGGGGGCCATGGGGTCCAAGGATATCCACAACAGCATTGGAGGAGTTCTTTAGCTCAGGAGATTGTGAAGATGGCATGAGGACTAATTGAAAGTAACTGAACTCACATCCACAAAAGAGAATCAAGTACAGTTTGTTACCTTAGTTCAGGATAAAATAATCATTTCAGGATAAAATAAGACATTTGACATCTTTTTAAATATTAACTTCAATTTTTTTTCTATGAAAAAAGTAGGGAAAAAGTCTTTAGCCAAGTACACCTAAGAGGCTTGTGTCTATCCTGGAAAAATCTGGGTTTCTCTTTTCTCGCCTTGTGCAGGACCAGCTGATCCTCCTCTGAGTGTCCCAGGCTGTTCTTACACCATCTGTATCTGTGCTGGAACGGAGGCTTCTTTTTATCAGTGCCTTTCTTGCCAGATGCACAACTATTTTCAGCCTCTGCCTAAAATTGTCAGGGTCTTGAAAACTAAAACGTAATGAGATTTTTCTTTCTTCTAATATGATCTTCCAAACGCCCCCACTGGCTACGTGTCATTGGGGAATGGTGTCTTCTTAGTGGTGTGGTGTATTATTTCCTGTGGCTGCTGTGACAAATCACCACAGACTCAGTGACTTAAAACAATAGAAATTTATTCTCTCGCAGTTCTGGAGGCCAGAGGCCTGAAATCAGTTTCCGTGGACCAACAGCAAGGTGTTTACAAGGCTGTACTCCTTCCAGAAGCTAGAGGAGAGAGTCTGTACCTTGCCTCTTTCAAATTGTAGTGGGCGCAGCGTTCCTTGCCCTGCGGCCGCCTTGTTCCAGGTTTCAAGGTCAGCGTCATCACATCTCCACCTGCTGCTTCCTCTCATCATTTTCTCCTCTGTGTGTAACAATGCTCCCCTGCCTCTCTCCAGAAGGACATTTGGGATGATATTTAGGGCCCACCCAGATAATCCAGGATAATCTCCTCATCTCAAGATCCTGAATAATATCTGTAAAGATGCTCTTTACAAATAAAGTGACATTTACTGTTTCCATAGATTAAGATGTGGATATCTTTTTTTAGGGAGGGGCAGATTTTTCAGTCTACTGTGTGGGAGAGTTCTGCTTCATGTTCAAGTGTATTACCTCAATTGCTATTGAATTCTGAGAGACACGTCTTCTGACCATGCTGTGGTATTTGGGGGACAACATCTAAAGAAAGAAAAAAAATAAGAAAACTGAACTGAGTAGAGATATGGATGCTACTGGGTTCAGTTCAGTTCAGTTCAGTCACTTAGTCATGTCCGACTCTTTGCGACCCCATGGACTGCAGCATGCAAGACCTCCCTGTCCATCACCAACTCCGGAAGTTTACTCAAACTCATGTCTATTGAGTCAGTGATGCCATCCAACAATCTCATCCTCTGTCAGCCCCTTCTCCTCCCACCTTCAATCTTTCCTGGCATCGGGGTCTTTTTAAATAAGTCAGCTCTTTGCATCAGGTGGCCAAAGTATTGGAGATTCAGCTTCAGCAACAGTTCTTCCAATGAATATTCAGGACTGATTTCCTTTAGGATGGACTGGTTGGATCTCCTTGCAGTCCAAGGGACTCTCAAGAGTCTTCTCCAACACCACAGTTCAAAAGCATCAATTCTTCGGTGCTCAGCTTTCTTTATAGTCCAACTCTCACATCCATACATGACCACTGGGAAAATCATAGCTTTGACTAGATGGATCTTTGTTGGCAAAGTAATGTTCCTGCTTTTTAATATGCTGTCTAGGTTGGTCATAACTTTTCTTCCAAGGAGTAAGTGTCTTTTAATTTCATGGCTGCAATCACCATTTGCAGTGATTTTGGAGCCCCCCAAAATAAAGTCTGTCACTGTTTCCACTGTTCCCCCTTCTATTTCCCATGAAGTGATGGGACTAGATGCCATGATCTTCATTTTCTGAATGTTGAGCTTTAGGCCAACTTTTTCACTCTCCTCTTTCACTTTCATCAAGAGGCTCTTTAGGTCTTCTTCACTTTCTGCCATAAGGGTGGTGTCATCTGCATATCTGAGGTTATTGATATTTCTCCTGGCAATCTTGATTTCAGCTTGTGCTTCTTCCAGCCCAGCATTTCTCATGATGTACTCTGCATATAAGTTAAATAAACAGGGTGACAGTATACAGCCTTGACATACTCCTTTCCCGATTTGGAACCAGTCTGTTGTTCCATGTACAGTCCTAACTGTTGCTTCTTGACCTGCATACAGATTTCTCAGGAGGCAGGTCAAGTGGTCTTGTATTCCCACCTCTTTAAGAATTTTCCACAATTTGTTGTGATCCACACAGTCAAAGTCTTTGGTGTAGTCAATAAAGCACAAGTAGATGTTTTTCTGGAACTCTTTTGCTTTTTCTATACTATTGGGTAGCATAAGTTAAATATCCTTTCTGTCTGCAGTAGTTACAGATTCTTCTTTGGGAGGAATTTCCAAAAGTCCAGTCATTAGGGCTGCCATGTTTCCACTGTAGGGGCACAAGTTCAGTCCCTGATTGGGGAACTATGATCCTGCAAGATGTGGTGCAGCCAAAAAAAAAAAAAAGATTCTTCTTTTTATCCATTTTGACTCCATCTTATTATCAAGGCTCCCCGACATCTGCAAGAAGTACAGTGATATAGGCAAGGAGTGACCGATGACTAGTGTCAGTCTGTACTCTTGTTATGTGGTCTTCATTTATTCAAGAATTGTCCTGTTCAATTAACCTCAAGAGAACCTAGATCAACCAGGCAATGCTAATTAGAGTCCAAGAAGAGCCTCCAAGAGTGTAAACAGAAAAGAAAAAATAGAAACAGCTAAACGATAGGTTCTGGTACCCAGACAGAAAGAAATGAAAAAATAATAAAGGAAGAAAAATAAAGAATAAAGGAAAGAGGTGGTCTCATCTGGAGAGAAATAGTCAAGCAGTAAGTGAGCAAGCATTTACCTAGCAACCATGATCCAATGGAATATACTCGGCCTTGTCGTGCATGCTTGCGAGCTAAGTCGCTTCAGTCCTGTCCGACTCTTTGCAACCCATGGACCATAGCCCACCAGGCTCCTCTGTCCCTGGGATTCTCCAGGCAAGAATACTGGAGTGGGTTGCCATGGCCTTCTCCAAGGGATCTTCCTGACCCAGGGATCGAACCTGGGTCTCCTGTACTGCAGGCAGATTCTTTACCGACTGAGCTATAAGGGAAGCCCCTTACTAGGAGAACCGTACAAAAGAGATAAAATTAATGTGGGAAAGTTCTGGCTAGAAGGATGAGGGAAAGTTTAGTGAAGGAGACAGTGTTTGAGTGGTACCTGGAATTGGTATAGACCAGAGAATGCACACACGGTGTGGCTGAGGGCTTATAATCACTGAAGCAAGGTTGACTCCAGGTCCTCACAGTTCTTCTTTCATTCCCTGACAGCAACTATTTCAGACTCTCCTTACTCTCCTCAAGCTCCTTACACCACTCCTCCCCCCAATTCTCAACAGAGAACTGTTGGCAAGAATATTTCCAACTTATTTCCTCAACCTATGGGTCTAACTCCACCATCCTCATTTCTCCTACCTCAGGAAAGAGGTGTTCCCTTTCTGTGTAAGGCTGATGGATGACCACCCGACTCCAAGCTTGGAATTATTCCTCCTTCCACCTCTTAAGGGACTCTGTTGTTATCCCCTTCCTCTTATATGAAGTAAGAGCGCACACTTGGAGCTGAACAGCCTGGGTTCAAATCTCAGCTCTACTTCCTTCTGGCTCTTACGTGAGTACATGTCTTCTCTGGGTCTCACTGTCCCTATCTGTACAATGGGATCAGCAATGGTACCTACTTTGTAATGTTGCTGAGAGGATTGAAATTAATTATTTCCTGTAACACAGAGTCAAGTCTCTGGTCCACAGGTGGTTTCAGAGAGTGCCAGTGTATATCTTTTACCTACCCCACAATGAGTTCTTTAATCTCTGGCTTAAATCATGTTCAAGTCATTGCTGTTAATCAGAAGAAAACTCCTTCTCTGCTCATCTTTTTTACCTTTTGCTCTATCTCTCTACTTCTCTTTATAACCAGCCCTGTTGAAACAGTGACTCATGTAGGGGGAAGCAGTGGCATGAGCTGCAGAAAGTCTGGAACATTACTGAAGAACACAGGAATAGCAGAAAATGACAGAAGGGTAGCCAGGGGCCAAGTCATGAACAGTCTGAAGGATTAGGCTTTATTCTGCAAGTTGTGGGAACCTAATGGCCCAGGGGAGTGATCCGATGGAACTGTACTTTAAAAATGTTAACCAGGCAGTGATATGTAGTTGAGAACTCTGAAAAAGTTATTACACTGAGAGAGATGAATTTATGAGCCAAAAAGAGGCAATGGCAAGAAGGGGCGAGACATATAAAATCAACGAAAGTCAAATTGCAAGACACTGGCAGTGGGTAGGGCCAGGGGTGGAGGAGAGAAGAAAGAAAGTATTGGTGATGACTGAGAAGTTTTCAACCTGATCCCAGGCTGTCTGCACCCAAACAGGGGAATAAAGAGAAGAAAGAGAAATGGTTTGGGGATGGAGACTTATGCTGGGAACTGCTGGGTGTGAAGAAGGACACAAGACGCCAGGTGTCACTCTATTCCTAGTCTGAAAAATCGCAGAGGCCACTGAGGTACCAAAGGCCATAAAAAGCTGTGATGATTGCCATCCACTGGCTCCGGCTCCTGTCCTGACTTCCCCTCCTGCAAGGATGGTGCAGAAACTCCACAGGCATTAGAGACTCACGGTGTATTACAAACATACACAGTTGACAGCTCCTTGGGAAGGCTATGCTCTGAAATCCCACCATGGAAGAACCAGTCCTTCGGGCCTTTCAGGATTTTGACCTTGGGGAAGATAAGACTTTAAACCAATGGTCACAGCCTCATATGCCTCAGTGACCTGGAGTTAAGAAGGTTAATGTTATGTGAAGTGAAATGTGCTAAAGCTTGAGTATGTCCTCCCTAAAGACATTCAAATTCAGAAATAAAAAAACAATCACTGTGCTGGTCTAATTAAATACATCCACAGCCAATCAGTTTGCAACTTACACCTTAAGCTTCTCACTCAAGGAATGTGTTGAGATTTCTAACAGTGAAGTCTTGGATGTATAGGAGACAGGATTGTGGAGGTGGGGTAGACATTAGAAGCGGGATAAATTGAGACTTGGCCTATTAAACCTTCTGTATACACAATTTGTTTCTCTCCATTCAGAAGGATCCAAAGGCCCAGGCACTGGAGGCACAGTTCCAAAGGCTCAGGGAGGCCATGGTTCTGCTCTGTCCTTATGGAACCAGGGCAGCATATTGTCTGATTCATCAGTCCCCAAATCTCAGGCATTTGTGAAGTTCCCAACTTCACAATTTTTGCCACGTCACCTCAACTGACCTTTGGACCTTAACTCAACTAATTTTTAAATGTGGCTTCTCCCTAAGCAATATTGGGCTTCCCTGGTGGCTCAGTTGGTAAAGAATCCACCTGCAACCCAGGAGACCCTGGTTCAATCCCTAGGTTGGGAGGATCCCCTGGAGGAGGGCATGGCAACCAACTCCAGTATTCTTGCCTGGAGAATGCCCATGGATAGAGGGGCCTGGTGGGCTACAGTCCATGGGGTAGCAAAGAGTCAGACACGACTGAGCAATTAACACTTAACAGTAATCAATATTTAAGAAATAGCAAGTTTTCTGTGTGTAATGTTCTGCACCACCAGAAGGTGGGTGCAGGCATGTTGCTCACAGTCAAGATGGCAGTGCCATGTACATTATCTCTGCACAGGGTCCCAGAGTTCCTGTGCCGGGAGCAGTCATTAGGTACTAGGAACCCTAGTCTGAAGTGACTAACTGGGCACCACCTAAAATATTTTCAAGTGCCCCCCAACAGTATGCATGTCCCATGCCAGGAAGCAGTGGTTCAGTGCTCCAGTCCACAAATGAGGAATGTAGCACTGGTTTTGAATAAATAAGCCCAATTTCCAGTCCACCATCTGTGACTTTGGTTGTATTACTTACACTTTCTGAGTTTCTGTTTCTCATCCACAAAGTGGAGAAAACTATACCTGTCTGCTAGCAATGCTTTGAAAATTAGTGACAGTACGCATAAAGCCATGAAGAATCAGTTCTGTCATGAATGCTGCTATTGTTACTGACCTCTCAAGTTGGGACTTCAGCAAGGGTCCTTGCGCCCTGTGTCATTCAAGCCAACAGAACAAGACCTAATTCAGCTGACAAGCAAAGGAAAGCTTTACTCTTTGATCAGAGAATGGAGAGCTGTGAGCTCACACTGTAGAGCCCACACTTTCTGATGGGACTGAACTGATCTTGCAAGCTGCTGTTTTCTAGGTTTTCAGATATACCCAGTCTCCTGACCAGAAGCAATGGAGGGCCAGGTCAGGGGGTGCAGGCATTACCTGGTAACATAGTCTGTGAGGACTTTCGTGGTTTCTCCTACCTGGAGGTCATACATGAGTTGTTCCATTTCAAGGGGGTTAAGTTTTCCCTTCTTCAGGCCTACTACTACTACTAAGTCACTTCAGTGGTGTCCGACTCTGTGCGACCCCAGAGACGGCAGCCCACCAGGCTCCACTGTCCCTGGGATTCTCCAGGCAAGAACACTGGAGTGGGTTGCCATTTCCTTCTCCAATGCATGAAAGTGAAAAGTGAAAGTGAAGTCACTCAGTTGTGTCTGACTCTTAGCGACTCCATGGACTGCAGCCTACCAGGCTCCTGCATCCATGGGATTTTCCAGGCAAGAGTACTGGAGTGGGTTGCCATTGCCTTCTCCATCTTCAGGCCAGGGTCTACATATAAGAATTCAAATGAACTTAACTTGAACTTATCCCTTGGGGCTAACTGCATGTGGAGCAGGGCAATTGAAACCAATTTAATAATTTCCTGAGTCTCCTGACATAGCTTTGCTAAGGGCCATTTCTGAGATCTGATTTGATCTCTCTACTTTCCCTGACAATTGAGATCTCCAAACTGAGTGTAAGGTCCCTTTTTTATGCCCTGGGCACTCGTTATCCCCTTTGTTATTTGAGACACAAATGCTGGACAATTACTGCTTCGTAGGGATCCTAGAGAAGACAATGGCAACCCACTCCAGTACTCTTGCCTGGAAAATCCCATGGACGGAGGAGCCTGGTAGGCTGCAGTCCATGGGGTCGAACAGAGTCGGACACGATTGAAGCGACTTAGTAGCTTAGCAGGGATCCTAGAAGCCTGCCTAGAGATTATTCTTTTAGTAATGCTTCTATCCACCCAGAAAACATGTCTACTAGCACTAAAAGATACCTGAAATTGCCCACACTCTTGGCATGACAGTGAAATCAATCTGCCAGTCTTCCCCAGGATATGTCCCACTGCCCTGAACGGACCTTATATCTGGGGCTTTCTGGGAGGTCTGCTGTTGGGGATGTTCACTGTACAGATGGAGACGGTTCCAACTATACAACTGATTCTATTTTTCATGCCAGGAGTTACTGTCACCTTAACTAACCACTTACATTGGATTGGCCAAAAAGTTCCTTTGGTTTTTTAAGTAAAAATAAAAGGCACATTTTTTCATTTTCACCAATAACTTTATTGACCAATGTATTTATTGTTTTGTTTCACTACCTTCTGCCATTTTTCAGGCAACTTCATAATTGCATCTTTCCAAACCTTTTTCCTCTTTTTGAGCAAAGAACTGTCCCAGCTGCTGTGTATAGTCTTTCAGGGAATTGAAATTTTCCCCTTAAGGAAATTTCATAAAGACCAAAATAAATGGATATCTGAAAGTGCAATGTCTTGGGAATACAGTGGATGAATCAGAACTTCCCGGCCAAGCTGTAACAGTTTTTGCCTGGTCATCAAAGAAACATGTGATCTTGCATTATCCTGATGGAAGATTATGTGTTTTCTGTTGACTAATTCTGAACGCTTTTCAGCGGGAATTAATCGTTTGGTTTTCCAGAAGGAGCTCATAATAGAGGACTCCCTTCCAATCCCACCATATATGCAACATCACCTTCTTTGGATGAAGACTGGCCTTTGGTGTGGTTGCTGGTGGTTCATTGCACTTGCCCCATAATCTCTTACATTCTGCATTATCATACAGTATGCACTTTCCATCACTCATCATAATTTGTTTTAAAAGTGGGACATTTTTGTTATGTTTAAGTAGAGAGTCACATATGGAAATATAATCGAGAAGGTTTTTTTCACTTAACTTGTGTGGAACCCAAACATCAAAGTGATGAACGCAACTAAGTTGGTATAAATAATCTGGATATTTTGAGTACGTCAGCTATCTCCCACATGGTATACTATTGATTATTCTCAATTAATGTCTTTATTTGATCACTATCAACTTCAACTGTCTACTCAACCATGGAACATCATCCAGTGAGAAATCTCCAGCATGAAGCTACAAAAACCACTTTTGACACATTAAATCAGTTAGAGCACTTTCTCCTCACACTGCACAATTTTTTTTTCTTTTGCATTTCAGTTGCTTTTTTAACCTTTATTGAAATACTAAGGCATAATATGATAAAAATGTTGCTTTTTTATTCCATCTTCAATATTAAAATGCCTACATAAAAATTCACCAATTTTGAAAGAGACTATAAAGAATGCTACCATTGCATCCTGGAGGCCAGAGAGGAGGGCCAAAAGCCCTGGTGTGGTTGCTCCTGCCTTGTCCAGGGGTCACGAGGACAGCACTACTAGCAAGACATTGGACAAGCCTGCCTTGGCTCCCTCTACCCACAGGTCCCCACTGTCCCTGGGGCATCCGGCACTGCGGGGAAGGCCAGCCAGAGGCAGTGGGCAGGTGTGTGAATTTCAGTCTCTAATACCTGATGATGCCACAGGGTGATCGTCTCAAGCAGGCACAGCCCACATGACTCTGGAGCTACGCCAGTGTGCACACCACACCCAGGTTCAGGTTGCTGGGCAGACTTGCTCTGAATCCCCTATCAGAGGGAACTCAAAGACTGGACTCAGTCATCCTCATGCAAAACTTGAAAGCCTCCACTGTCCTCCCACTGGAGCCTGGTGGGTAAGCGCAGGTGAAAAGGCCATGGCCCATGCCTCTGTGGCTGCTGGGAGTTTGTTGCTGCCCCTCTTGTGTCTGTTTCCAACAAGGGGCCTCGTGCCAGGCGTCCTTTGAGCCAATGGAAAGAGACCGAGTGAAGCTCAGGAGCAGAGGAAAGCTTCAGTCTCTGACCAAAGAATGGAGAGGAGGGAGCGCATGCTTTAAAGTACACGTTCTCCCCAAAAGTCTTTTGGTGGAACCGCTTTATAGGGTTCTTATCAGTGGGGAGGGGAAGGGGATGGAGTTCTTGCTGGTCATAGCTCCAGACTGCATTGCTCCAGGCGCAGCATCTCTGCACATCGCCCCTGAGCTGAAGTGTAAGGTGCAGCCGCTTCCCACTAGGAACTCCGGTCTGAAGTGCTGGGTGCAAGGACTCCACACGTGGTACCCTGTGACCAAGTAAACCAGACTAAGCACAAAAGAAAAGGAAAAAAAAATGTTAGACTTTATTACCTGGGTTCTACTTTTATTTCGTGGGAATTGTTAATGAGCTTTGCCAGTGGCCCTCACTGCTTAATTTATCCCCAACCCAGAGTGAGCCCAGCTGGAACCAGACCACTTCTCCTGCTTCCTGGGCCAGGACACACGCTCTACAGAGAGTGAGCCATTACTCCTAACCAGACCAGTCAAATTCCTGGCAGCACACCTGGGGCAGCCCTGATACTCCCCCCTCCTCTCCCACCTGTTCTCAGGTGTAGAATGGGCATGATCACATGATGGTTATGCAGTCCCCAAGCTTCAATTTGAGGAAACCCAGGAGACACAAGTGTTAAGCAAAGTGCCACGAGAAACATGGGATATCTATGTATCTACCCTTCTCATAACTCAAACATTCAACACTATGTAGAGGGACTAATGGCCTTACAGAAACATATAAAACAATTTTTTTGTGTGGGTAGCTACATTCAAGCCAACTGTGTTTACAACACAGTAAAGAAGTGTCACTAAATCAACTGCTTGGACTGAAGACTTTAGAATGTTGAGGCTGAAAGGGACCACCTTGGAAATCACTCTTGATTTCCAATCAATTCTCTTGAAAAAGAGACAAGACTAAAACCCAGGATTCCCGAGTTTCACACACACAGCTGGAGTGGCAGCACTGCGACCAGATGCTGGGTCTCCTAGATGGGACACCTCACTGTCCACCGCTTCTGTAGTCGGCTCTTTTTCCATAGACATGCCTCTTTGTCCCTAAGTGATTGGAGAACCTGAAGTATGGAATTCCAGGAGGGGAGATGGCATGTGGGTGAGGAGACAAAGTTGGGTTTCAAAAGTTAACCGTAGGATGGGGTGTCATTAACAGCATGAGCTTGGAGTTAGATAGACCTGAAGCTGAAATCAAAGCTGCTGCTGCTGCTGCTAAGTCGCTTCAATCGTGTCCGACTCTGTGCGACCCCATAGACGGCAGCCCCGTCCCTGGGATTCTCCAGGCAAGAACACTGGAGTGGGTTGCCATTTCCTTCTCCAGTGCATGAAAGTAAAAAGTGAAAGTGAAGTCGCTCAGTCGTGTCTGACTCTTCGCGACCTCATGGACTGCAGCCTATCAGGCTCCTCTGTCCATGGGATTTTCCAGGCAAGAGTACTGGAGTGGGGAGCCATTGCCTTCTCCAGAAATCAAAGCTAGCTTGCCATTAATAAATTGGGTATTTTTGTTCTTGGGCATGTTAGTCAATCTCTCTGCTTCATTTTCCTCACCTGCAGCCTGTTGGTTAAAAACACTGCAAGACTGTTGTGGTGATGAGATGAGATGCTTGCACCTGGCCATATTAGGTGCTAAAACCATCCTTAACCCCACAGGGCACCATTTACATTGTATGGTCAGTCCTCCTGGAGTTATACAAAAGCAGTATGTTACTGGACATACCACTCTAGGTCTATGAGCAGTGAAGTGCAGACACTGAAAATCTTCTGTTTAGGAATGGAAAACTTCAACAGCATGTGGTTTTTCAGGAACCACAGTTATCACTTTCAGATAACAGATCTCTGAATGTTTTTTCCTTGCAAGAAGGGAAGAAGGAGGGATAAGAGGAAAACAGAGCAATATCAATGAGCTGAAGGAAGGCTGAGAATGATGGGGGCATGAGGGAAGATCCAAAGATTAACTGGAATGAACTTGGATTGGGTTTTTTGAAAGAAACAAAGTAATTTTAGAGGAGAGGGGAGAAAGCTGCAGAAAGCAGAAACTGGAACTCTGGGGGCACCGCCCTCGCTCAGTCATGCTGCTGCTGTTTCAGGTGTCTTTCTCTTTGGATGAGAGTGTTGGCTTCCAGAGTACACAGCAGGGCTTCCTCCTATGTGGAGTGAGGTGGCCCTTGGTTTTCACTCAGGACTCAGTGTCGGGCCAGGCATGCTTGTGCCAGCCTTGCTCTACTCACCGTCTTGCTCTGGGCAATGTTGGATGTCCCCCAAGATAAGCTCCTGCCTTGCCCACCTCCACCCCACCCCTCTTCCCCCACTGGAGGTAGTATCTCCCTGGGCAGCTGCACCTGCTGGATGTTCCTGGGCTATCCTGCCAACAAAAGCAAGGGGCTGGCAGCTGGCTCCAAACACCTCAAGAGCTGCTTAAGCTTTAGAACGTTATCTTATTCAAGTTTAGTCCCTGCAACAAGCAAATCCCCCAAAGGGAAAAACCTGTGTATGTAAGTCCCAGTCCCCACATGGAAGGGACAAAGAACAGGAAAGGATAGTTGCTGTTCTTAGATAAGTAAACCGAGGCACAGAGAGAGTTTCTACTAAGTTCACATAGTGAGTCAGAAACAGGATAGTGGAGAAGGAAATGGCAAACCACTCCAGTATTCTTGCCTGGGAAATCCCATGGACAGAGGAGCTTAGCGGGCTATAGTCCACGAGGTTGCAATGAGTCGGACATGACTTAGCCACTAAACAACACCACGATAGTGTGCTAAAGTTAAGTTTTTAAGCGCATGCATTTGAATTGATAAATTTATATCAATTGATGTATAATAAAAAGAAATAGGATAATAATATCTCCAATAAAGAGTTATTATTTTATCATTCACTCAACAAATATTTGTGAACGTGGCAAGCTATGTGAGGCATTCTTATACATCTCTAATCTCCACGACAACATAGCAATGGTTAGAAAACTAAGGCTCAGAAGAGAAAAAGTTGCCCAAAACCACCCACCAGAAAGGTGGCAGGATTAAGATTGGAGCCCAGGTCTGTGGCCCTGAAGCCACCACAAAGCTCAGACTAGAATCATTTCTCCTGCTTACAGGTAAACCTTCACCTTTGTATCGGTGTCTGGGTTTCCTCTTGATGCCAAATCTAAGACGCACCCTTTCATTAAGTCTTCTGTGACCTTTGTATACCTCATGATTTTTAGCCTTAGAATTGGGGTGGGAGTTCATTCCCACCAGAGTCAAACACAGGAACACGTGGTGAGCACCTAGTAGTCAGAGGGGGATGTTTACATGACTCCCAGGTGAGAGGGAGGAGACAGAGATCCATGGAGGTGAAGTGACTTTCCCAAACTCCATAGTAAGTGTGAGAAATCCAGGGTTCCATAGACCATCTGTCTAACCTGAAGCCCAGGCTCCCCCATGGCTCCAGGCTGCCTGACAAGGCTAAAATTAAATGACATTCATGCACCCCAGTGAACAGGAGAGTGTCCTGGAGAACAAATGTATGTATCACATATTTTCAGTGGCTATACTACCATGGCACCCCACTCCAGTACTCTTGCCTGGAAAATCCATGGACGGAGGAGCCTGGTGGGCTGCAGTCCATGGGGTCGCTAAGAGTTGGACATGACTGAGCGACTTCACTTTCCCTTTTCACTTTCATGCATTGGAGAAGGAAATGGCAACCCACTCCAGTATTCTTGCCTGGAGAATCCCAGGGATGGCAGAGCCTGGTGAGCTGCTGTCTATGGGGTCGCACAGAGTCGGACATGACTGAAGTGACTTAGCAGCAGCAGCAGCAGCATACTACCAAGTAAAATGTCTACACTGAGCTGAGATCTATTTACATAAAGCAGGTTAAACGTATCATTGAATCTGGTGCCTATAGGGTGGTGAGAAGTCACATCTGGACCAGATTCGAGCCACTCTGGGGAAGATATCACCTGGACAGGTACCTTCTTAGACATACGTAAGAGCTGTCATTCCTAGATAGTAATTTGGGTTGTCTCTTTCTGGGGAGACATTTTTGCTCTTCTCTAAGAAGATTAATTTATGTTAAGTAAGTACATTTTGGAAGCAGAGGGAAGACAGAGCCAGCCAGCCATGGGCTAGAATATAGTGGATACTTGTCAATCTGTCTGGTCTGTTAGCCCTTCCCCGGGACTTGCCCTTCCTCCCAGTTCTACACAGTGGCCTGACACCCTCCATATACACCTTAGGTTATCAGTTCAGGACTGGGCACCTGATCCATGTTGCATCAGAGTCCCTTTCCTGGGCTTTTGGAACTGACCCTGAGAAGGAGAAAGCCTCACTCTCTCTTCAAATAACTATGGCCTGGACACCTTCTGTTTGTTGTATGGAGAAGTCCTTAATGACCCAAGAGACACTGGGGCCTTCAAGTTCTGTGAGACAATCCTATATCCTTATAATAAAACCCTCTCCCTCACCCCTTTTCTTTGATTAATCTGGATAAAGTTATCTTGTTACTTACAACCAGGAATTCTTAGTCAAGAATACTTTCGCCTTACTCTCTCTCCCATATCTAGAGGTTTACTGACTCCTATTATTTCTACTTCATTCTGTATCTCCTACCCACCCCTTTCTCTCTGTGCCATTGCCTTTATCAACACCTTTCCATCTCCTACTTCCAAACAGGTCTACCTACTTCAGTCTGAGCCTCCAATCCATTCTACTGCCAGGACCATCTACCAGAACTCAAGTTTAATCATTTCACTCCCTTGCTTACAGCAATTTTGGAGTCTCTCCAGAGCCTTTGGTTCCAAATCCAAGCTCCCAGCACAGTGCACAGGCGTGGCATGATGCAGCCCTGCCTCCTCACCCACGTTGCTTCCCTTTCTCTTCGGTCCACTGTGACGCCATGCTCTGCCTTTGCTTGCACTTCCCGATAACACCACAGTTTTATCATTTCTGGTTTCTACCTGGAGTGCCCTCTCCCAGTCTTTACTGAACCAACTTCTACGCACCTCTAATGATCAAGAATGAATCCCTACACCTCATTTATAGCCTAGGTGGTAGAGCATGGACCAGGCCTTGCCTTTCTCCACATTCTCCTCTCTGGGATTGCCCAGTAATGTGTCCTTCGGACTTTGCAATGTTTTCCCACTGCTGCTTCCATAGCAAAATCTGTTATCAGTTGTTTATTTATTCCCTGGTATAGATTCCAGGCAATTCATTGCCTCTACCAGAAGTATTTATGTGTAAAGAATCATCTCTGAAGGCAGAATGTATTAAAGGGCTATCAGTGAAAAGACAGGGGAGGTGTGTGAATGTCTTGGAATAGCACATCACAAGCACGTGGTGTGCACCCATCTGCTCTCTGCTTGCAAGCACGGAGGCCTCCTGGAACCAGGAGAGAGGCAGTGGGAGGGGAGGGAGGAAGAGGAAGGGGGTGGGACGAGAGAGAGGGAGGGAGGAAACGCTGTGTAGAAGCCACAGGCTCTATGTGGCGCTCCTGGCCTGTCCCAGGACAGTGTTTGGTGCTGTGGGCTGTGCCTATGCTATTTCGGAGGGCTCCACTCATGTGAGCTATGATATCTCCTGCAGCTCTGCCATGTAGCAGTCATGGGAACTTCTTTGGTAGGGCACAGGGCCTCTGCCTACCTATCCGTCCTTGGGTCACTGCAAGTCATAGAGGGCAGGGGACCTTGCCTCTAAATCAGAGCAGTGGCCTGGCCAGTGCAGGACTCTAGCTCGGGCAGAGCCAACCCAGGAGGCCAGGGGGTCTGCAAGCAGAGAACTGTAGTTAATTGTATTGTCTTTCCCTCTGCCTTCAATGCGTCACCAGGAGTGAGTCATCTAATCGGACCATGGCCATTCTCCTGGCCCAGATCTTTTAATGACTCGTCACTGCCCAGCTCTCTTGCAGTTATGAACAATTTTGTTTTTACTAAATACTTTCTGAGGGGAAAAAGCTCTTGTGTATGCCTCTCCAGGATTACACGTAATCTTTATAACATGAGCTCATAAAGGCAGAGGTTTTGTCTTTTTCATCTTTTGTGTTCAGCAGGCCATAGCGCACCCGGCTCATAATATACAGTCAATAATTGAGTTAAACTGAATTAAAAGAGAGAGAAAACCTAGAAGATCAAAGGCAAAATAAGAAGCTGAGAAAACAGCGAAGCAGAGAGAACAGGGGAAAAAAGACCTCATTTTCGGCCATGCTTTCCATCATCCTTTTCCAGCACTTTATGGCAGTTCCCTGGCAGGGCTCCCACCCTACAATGAGCCAGGGAAGTGAGATGGCAGAATGATGTGGCTCATGGGATTTTGCCCTGCTCTTTGATTCTGATGCTGTGGGGCAGGTGCATTTTCTAAATTACACACTAAGGTGGCAGGTCATTTCTAGCCAACCCAGCCCCACCTGGCAAATGAAGCCTTGGTTTTCAACAGACAGGCATTTTAGAGCAAAGCCAGGAGGCTCCCAGGTAAACTGGAAAACAGATGCTCTTGCCAGAAGCAAACTTGGCTGGGGAGGCCTGGTGGATGCAACATCTGAGGGAGCCCCAGAGACCCGCAACGTGCCAACTGGCCAAAACCTATAAAGGTTCTGAGTCTCAGGTTGCTCAAGTGGCATGCTCAGGACTTCCTGGGACCCTCTTCTTTGAACATTTCCATAGTAAGTATGTCCCTCTTTGAAGCTGTTTCCTCGTTTGCAAAAGGGGATGATACCACATAGCTCAGTGTTTTGTGAGCACTCAGTACAGGGTGGCCATGATACAATTCATTGTCTAGGTGCCTCAAAGACCATCTGTAAACAGGTAGAGCAGTACTTATTTTACGTGAATATGCTGAAGATTAAGTGAAGTGGAATCTTTAGGCGTTTAACAAATGTTTCACAGAGTTTGTGTCAACTTGGATGCTCTAAAGCCAAACCCAGCTCATCTCAGGATCTTCAGATCAGGTTATCTTCTTGGCAGGTGGGACTAAGCTACAGTATATCTGGATTTCTGAAAGGTAGGTGACAAAAGTCTGTCTGGAAATGCTTTTAGACATGATGAAAACATGTGACCTAGGCATCAGTGCCTCTGACTGCCTAAGCAATTAACAAAATGTTAATATCAATAAGGAAAGACTTTCCTATTATGCGTAGGGCTCTAGAATATGAATAATTATGATTTTTTCAAATTAGTGATCTGCATTAAGATAGAAACTATGCTTATTGAATTTAGAAATTATCCCAAACTGGGACAAGAGCAAAAAGAGCAAGATTTCAACAGAATGAAAAGATGGGCCAAAACCATCATAATATTCAGTGGGAAAAAAATGTAAAGGCTTGCACTTGGGTTAAAAAAAAAATAAAAAGAACTCAGCTGGAAAGCACAGAATGGGGAAAACAAGTATAAAATTCATGCTAAAAAATAACAGGAAAAACTACATTTAAAAAATAAATCAATATGAATCATTGGTGTGATGTAACTACTGAAAAAACCAAGGCAATCGTGGGCTGTATTAATAAAGCAACAGTGCCCCAAAAATAAAGAAAATAGTTTCAATATGCTCTACAGACACTCAAACTGGAGGTTTTCTAGAGAAAAAAATAACCAGAATAACAGAAGGTCTAGAAGGTTATGTGGTCTGAGAAGCAGGTGAATAAAAAGGAGATAAAAGGTGAAGAAAGTGGGTGTAGTTCGCTTGAGACAGAGACTTGGAAGATACATTCTGTCTTTAAGTAAAGATACATTTCCTTTCTTTAAAGGAAAGCCAAGACATATGCTGTATTAGAACCATAGGCTTGAACTTTAAAATGATTTAAAACTGGACTTTAAAAGGAGGCATATTTCAATTCAGCATAGGAGAAAGGACTCACTCATGGTTATGAAAAGGCTGCCACAGCTCCAGGGGCCATGACCACAGTCAAAGACAAAGTGGGGGAAGGGTGGCACTGGAAAGCTCCTCCCTTCTATTTGTTTCTTTTATCAGGAAGTAAAATATCTTTTGTAAAAACTCTGCAGATTTATTTTTATTCTATTAGTAAGAACTGAATCACTTAGCTACCCCTAACTGCAAGGGAGATTGGGAAATTGATTATCCAGCAAAAGAGAATGGTCAAGGGATATATGGAACCGACTTAAGCCAATTACAATTAGGTCAAACAAAAAAATCTTTTAAAAGCCCAAAGAATAATAGAGTGGGAAATGAAAGAGCTTGGGTCCTTGATGATATCACTGAGCCACTAAGCCAACCTTCAAATAGTCAACCTCCAGTCTTTTAGAGTGGGAGAAAAATAAATAAGAATTTGATTAAGCCATTGTTGATTTCCTGTTCCTTGTAGTCAAATGCATGCTAATAGGTACAAAAATGATGTTTATGAAGGTAACTAGGAGTACATCCAACTGGACTATTTATAGTCCATTCATTCAACCAATTTAATTGAGTGTCTACTTCCTTCCAGGTACTAGCTAAACTCTGATAATGTGGTGGTGGTTTAGTTGCTAAGTCATATCCAACTCTTGCAACCCCATGGACTGTAGCCTGCCAGGCTCCTCTGTCCATGGGATTCTCCAGGCAAGAATACTGGCATGGGTTGTCATTTTCTTCTCCAGCAGATCTTCCTGACCCAAGAATCGCTACAAAGGAAGCCTATGGGAATGTAATGGTGAACAAAACCAGACAAAAGCCTGCCGTCATGGAGTTTACAGCCTAGTGGTGAAGACAGACACAACGGAAACAACTCACAAAGTATAAAAATGCAATTCCCATAATTCTATGAAGAAAAGATACATGGTACTGTGTGTATGTGTTGCTCAGCTGTGTCCAGCTCTTTTTGATCCCAGGGACTGTAGCCTGCCAGGCTCCTCTGTCCATGGAATTTTCCAGGCAAAAATACTGCAGTGGGTTGTCATTTTCTACTCCAGGGAATCTCCCTGACCAGGAATCAGACCCATGTCTCCTGCACTTGCAGGTGGATTCTTTACCACTGCGCCACCTGGGGAACCTGATGCTATGGTACTATGGGAGCGTCAAAGAGGAAGTATGCTGGAGATGGAGTCGGGAAGCCTTTTCTGAGAAGTGAGCATCGGTCAGAGACCTGAATATGCACATTCGGGCTGATGGCTCTGCCCAGAACGGCTCCTCTCATCTTGCCTACATCTTACTGCCTTGCCGAAACCTTCCCATCCTCCCAGCCAACCTGTCACTTTTTCATGAAATCCTGACCTTTCAACTTGAAGTGACCTAATCCTTCTTTAAGCTCCTTGGGATGTGCTCTTACTCTGCCTGACAACTTGAGTACTTGTTCTGCTTACCTCCTTACTCCCAGTCCACTTCTCCAGGAAAACGTGGACTATCTCTTGTTCCAATTAAATATCTAGCAGATTGTCCTATACTTAGCCAACATTCAACACTTCTTCTAATTGAATTTTCAAACTATATTTTATAGTTGCTTACTTCCATCTAGTTTTGAAAAAAGATTTGATAGCTTTAATATTCTCTGTGTGATATTTCCACAAGTCCAGATAACTAGAATCTTGAATTTTTGCCTATAAACTGGGTTTTAAAAAACTATTAAGTTATATTAATACTCTGAAGTCTTTATAACCTAAAAGATATTCAGTTCAGTTTAGTTCAGTTTGCAACCCCATGGACTTCAGCACACCAGGCTTCCCTGTTCACCACCAACACGGAGCCTGCTCAAACTCGTGTGCATCGAGTTGGTGATGCCATCGAAACATCTCATCCTCTGTCATTCCCTTCTCCTGCTTTCAATCTTTCCCAGCATCAGGGGCTTTTCCAGCTAGTCAGTTCTCACATCACACGGCCAAGGAGCTTCAGCTTCAGCATCAGACCTTATTTCTTTTAGGATTGACTGGTTTGATTTCCTTGCAGTCCAAGGGACTCTTAAGAATCTCCTCCAGCACCACAGTTCAAAAGCATCAGTTCTTCGGCGCTCAGCTTTCTTTATGGTTCAACTCGCACATCCATACAAGACTACGGGAAAACCCATAGTTTTGACTAGACGCATCTTCATCAGCAAAGTAATGTCTCTGCTTTTTAATATGCTGTCTAGGTTGGTCATAGCTCTTCTTCCAAGGAGCAAGTGCCTTTTAATTTCACGGCTGCAGTCACCATCTGCAGTAATTTTGGAGCCCATGTCACTATTTCCATTGTTGCCATCTATTTGCCATGAAGTGATTAATGGGACTGGATGCCATGATCTTCATTTTTTTAATTTTGAGTTTTAAGCCAGCTTTTTCACTCTCCTTTTTCACTGTTATCAAGAGGCTCTTTAGTTTCTCTTCTGTTTCTGCCATAGGGTGGTGTCATTTGCATATCTGAGGTTATTGATATTTCTCCCAGCAATCTTGATTCCAGCTTGTGCTTCATTCAGCCCAGCGTTTCTCATGATGTACTCTGCATATAAGTTAAATAAGCAGGGTGACAGTATACAGCCTTGACGTACTCCTTACCCAGTTTGGAACCAGTCCATTGTTCTATGTGTGGTTTTAACTGTTGCTTCATGACTTGCATTCAGATTTCTCAGGAGGCAGGTCAGGTGGTCTGGTAGGCCCATCTCTTTAAGAATTTTCCACACTTTGTTGTGATGCACACAGTCAAAGGCTTTGGCATAGTCAATGAAGCAGAAGTAGATGTTTTTCTGGAAATCTTTTGCTTTTCCTATGATTCATTTGGATGTTTGGACATTGGCAATTTGATCTCTGGTTCCTCTGCCTTTTCTAAATCCAGCTTGAACATCTGGAAGTTCTTGCTTCATGTACATCTAGAAGTTCAAGGCTTCGGTTGAAGCCTTGCTTGGAAAATGTTGAGCATGACTTTCCTGGCATGTGAAATGAGTGCAATTGTGCGGTAGTTTGAACATTCTTTGGCATTGACTTTCTTTGGGACTGGAATGAAAACTGACCTTTTCCTGTCCTGTGGTCCCTGCTGAGTTTTCCAAATTTGCTGGCATATTGAATGCAGCACTTTCACAGCATTATCTTTTAGGATTTGAAATAGCTCAACTGGAAATCCATCACCTCCACTAGCTTTGTTCATAGTGATACGTGATGCTTCCTATGGCCCACTTGACTTCACACTCCAGGATGTCCTGCTCTAGGTGAGTGATCACACCATCGTGGTTATCTGGGTTATTAAGATCTTTTTTTTGTATAGTTCTTCTGTGTATTCTTGCCACCTCTTCTTAATATTGTTTGCTTCTGTTAGGTCCATACTGTTTCTGCCCTTTATTGTACCCATCTTTGCATGAAATGTTCCCTTGGTATCTCTAATTTTCTTAAAGAGATCTCTAGTCTTTCCCATTCTATCGTTTTCCTCTATTTCTTTGCATTGATCACTGAGGAAGGCTTTCTTACCTCCTTGCTATTCTTTGGAACTCTGCATTCAAATGGATCTATCTTTCCTTTTCTCCTTTGCCTTTAGCTTCTCTTCTTTTCACAGCTATTTGTAAGGCCTCCTCAGCAACCATGTTGCCTTTTTGCATTTCTTTTTCTTGGGGATGGTCTTGATCACTGCTTCCTGTACCATGTCATGAACCTCCATCCATAGTTCTTCAGGCACTCTGTCTATCAGATCTAATCCCTTGAATCTATTTGTCACTTCTACTGTATAATTATAAGGCATTTGATTTAGGTCATACCTGAATGATCTAGTGGTTTTCCCCACTTTTTCAGTTTAAGTCTGAATTTTGCAATAAGGAGTTCATGATCTGAGCCACAGTCAGCTTATTTTTGCTGATCTTCCCCATCTTTGGCTGCAAAGAATATAATCAATCTGATTTCAGCACTGACCATCTGGTGATGTCCATGTGCAGAGTCTTCTCTTGTGCTGTTAGAAGATGATGTTTGTTATGACCAGTGTGTTCTCTTGGCAAAACTCTGTGCTTCTCTCAACCAGCATCGTTTATATGAGCTGAAATCTCATAGTTTATTATTTAGATTATGAGGACCCTTTTTCCTTACTATAAAGGCACAGTGTTTGAATTTCCCAAAGATGCGTGACACTTCTCACATCTTCTAAAGGGTCTGGCTCTGTTTTGCATTTCCACAGTTGTCTCAGAAGGTGCAATGCCGTTCCTTTAATTCAGACACTGTTAATCTTCACAGTTGGTTTATAAAACGGAACCTAATTAAGGGATACTGTAGCACAGTTGCACACTGTTGAAGGTGGACATCTTCTAAGAGATCATCTAGTGACAGAGATCCTGACAATTGTCCCAAACCATGAAGACAGTAAGAGTTGTACCCTTGGACAATCAACTGCATCTCCGATAGTAGCTCCCCCTTCCCCCTGGCCCCCACCCACAGACTGTCAGAGATTTACTGAAAAAACTACTCTCTTTGTTTTTAATAATTACACAACTTAGCTATGGTTTTTCCAATAGTCATGTGTGGATGTGAGAGTTGGACTATAAAGAAAGCTGAGCCCGAAGAATTGATGCTTTTGAACTGTGGTGTTGGAGAAGACTCTTGAGAGTCCCTTGGACTGCAAGGAGATCCAACCACGCCATCCTAAAGGAAATCATTCCCGGGTGTTCATTGACTGATGTTGAAGGTGAAACTCCAATACTTTGGCCACCTAAGGCGAAGAGCTGACTCATTTGAAAAGACCCTGATGCAGGGAAAGATTGAGGGCGGGAGGAGAAGGGGACGACAGAGGATGAGATGGTTGGATGGCATCACCCACTCAATGGATATGGGTTTCAGTAGACTCCGGGAGTTGGTGATGGACAGGGAGGCCTGGCGTGCTGTGGTTCATGGGGTCGCAAAGAGTCGGATACGACTGAGCGACCGAATTGAGCTGAGGACACTCCTGCAGAGAGTTCAATAGTTACCCTCTGGGTGGAGGTATTACCAGGTTCTAAAGCTGTGGCAGGCGAGCAAACGACCAGTGGCGCCAAGTTCAAAGCTGCCAAGAGTCTTTCCAGAGTCGTCCGGGAAAAGAAACATCCAAGAGCAAATGTTCCTTCCGTCCTCCAGGTGCAATAAAAGGAGGATGTTGAGGATCCATCTATACTGGCTCGCGCTTGGAGAGAGCTCTTGGTGCCTACCTGCCAACCCACAGGAAACTCGCTCCTCTCGGAGAGAACCGGCACAAGGAATCCCCGAACTTCAAGGACCCGGCTCAGGGTAACTTCTCTCCCATTTGCGGTCAGATGAAAGAGGCGCCCTTCCGACGTCACCCCTGGAGGGCGTGAGCAGCAGCTGAGGTCGAGTTGGGGGCGGGGTCGGCTGGTCTCCCCGCCGCCCGAGCCCAGGGCGCTTCCCGGTCCTCCTCCTCCTCCGCGCGGTAACTGGCTGCATCCCCGCGGCCCGGCACAATAGAGGCTCCGCCCTCCCTCCGCGCCAGCGCTGCGCGGCGCCCTGGCCCAGCAGCTCTCGGCACCGCCGCCGCTGCCGGCCCCGCACTCCCACAGGGCCCGGGTGCGCCCGCAGGCTTCCCGCCGCCCGCCCCGGCGCGCAGCGCCCCGCTCGCATCCGCCCGGACCCGCTCCTTCCACCTGAGCCCTCTCCAGAGGACGACGCGCTCGCCTTGCCACCTCCACCTTCCTTGTCACCTCCTTCTGCCCTGCGCCCCACTGTCTACCGGCTGATCGCGTCGGGAAGGAGATGACCAGGGTCTCTGGGGTGCACATTCCTGCCCCGCCCGGCCGCACCCAGCCCTAGAGCAGTCACTTTGGGGCTCCAGCCAAGACACCCTCTCGCCTCACTCCTTGCTGAGATACCCGCGCCCCTGCCCCACCACCCTCCGCACCGGACCCCAGCCATTCTTCCAAGGGGCCGAGCTCCCTCTTGTCGCCTTCCTCATGGCCAAGTCTTTGCTGCTAGTTCTCTGCTTCGCTCTGGTTACGACTCTGGGCTGGGGGTACAGCGCTCCCCCCACCGGGACGACCGAGCCCCCAGATGTGCAGACGGTGGCACCCACAGAGGATGAGACTCTGCAAAACGAAGCAGACAACCAGGAGAACGTGTTATCTCAGGTAGGCTGCGAGTCCCATGCCCACTCCTTTGGCCCCAGTGATGGCAAGAGCCTTAAGACGGTCCCCGCTGAAGCGTTCGGAGGCAGCTGTTTGTCCCTCCATTACCGAAGGGGAGGGCTTTTGCTTTTCACTTATCAGAACATTTTCTTAACTGAAGAGACATGGGTCCTCCTCTCAAAGTCATAGGGTCTTTCAAGGTTACAGAATCAGGAAAAAGGAGAGAAGGAAGGGGAGACACGTCACAACTCCCTGAGAAGAAAGAAAAAATATCAAAACCTTTTGGTTCAAGGGTTGTGGAAAGTATGGCCATCTCTTGTCTGTGTGGCTGTTCGTCAGAACTGGAATGTGAATACAGGCGGGCGTGTTGGACCGAGGCAGGTGGTGTAACCCATGGGGAGATATTTCATGACCCTGAGTGAGACCGCCAGGGAGGAGAGAGAGCACCAACAAATGTGATGAACATGAGGTGAACCCCACACGGAGGCACTGATGATAAGTGCCCCCTCACACTGGGGAGATAAGAGGGAAATGCAGATCCACTCAGGTCTGGCAGATGGTGTCAGAGCGGGGAGTGACAGCGGGTAGGAACAGGATCTGTAACACACCCTTTTGCAAAAAGCTTTCACTTGTTTAATTTGCCTCAATCCTCAGGCGTGCTTACTCCCGCTCTATAGATAAGGACCGTAAGGCTTGAAACAGTAAAGGGCCCTAGAGATGGGCAGAGCCAGGTCCTCTGACCGTCTGCAGCCCTGATCTCATGACAGTAAAGAACAGTTCTCTCTAGACTGTTTATTTCACGCTTTCCAGGACCGGCCTGATGACTGTGTGTTGGGTGTCACCTTAATCCTAAGGAGGAGGGATGGCTGAAAAAGGATCCCTATAGTGCTGCCTGTGCCTCTACTAAGCCCTTGGACTGGGGTCCTTGACTCCTTCCTGTAGAAAGAATGATCGGCTCCACTTTGGCATTTATCAAACACTAGTCACCTCACCCTTCCTTTAAGAATTATGCTAATATATGCCCTATACTCATCCATAACCTCGCACTGACCCCTAAATCAAAAAGACTTAAAAATCCATCATACTGGGGCTCTGGAGGACCATCAACAAAAACTTTCCTGAAACTTGAGCCTCCTGAAAGGAAGGAATTCGCCCAGAGTCTCTGAGTAGGGCTATATAGGAATCTAAGCAGAGTTTCAGAGAGCAGACAGCTATGATTTTCCATCGGCCCATAAAGACCGGCCACTTAAGTCATCTTGAACTACAACTCTGTCTTCCACTGATCCATTCTGCCTTTGACAACAGTCCTAACACAAATATTAGTATTAGAAGAAACCCAACCTTTGCAAGAAAAACATTACAAGACTTCTTTCCCCCAACTGCATCCCAGGAACATATCCACTCCAACAAGCCCAGAGCTTGCCTGCCAGGGTCATTAGTCAAAGGAAGGGAACCATTCCCTGTGCCCACAGAGGGAGCCATGACCTTGGGGATATAGGATGTCTTGCAGAGGAGCTGGGGAGGAGCCTTGTCCCCAGCAAGTGCCTAGGATTGTGGTTCCAGCAAGCCTGCCCTTGCGTGTTGTCCTGCCTGGGCAAGCACTCAGAAGGAAATGTTTAGCGCTGTGGAGGCAGTAAGTGCTGCCAGTTTGCTTTCCTGGCTTTGGCCTGGGGTTTGGGTGCAGAAGCTATTCTAGGAGCCAAATGAACCGTTGGGCTGAGTAAACCTACTGACATCTGCATCTGTCTCTCTCCTCCCAGTTTCTTTTTTCCAAATCTAACTCATCCTTTGAGGCCACATCAGATACCACTTCCTTCTAGAAGCCACGCTCTGTGGCCTTCTGTTTGAGCTCCCACTGGACTCCCACATCCGGGGTACTTACCACTCCCTGCTTGGGGTGATCGTAACTTATAGACCTCTTGCACAGGAAGCTCTCGAGAGCAGGCTCTCTGACCCATTCATCGCTTTACCTCTCATAGCACCAAGCTCAGTCCCAAGGTGGCACTCAGTAAATGGAGAATGAATGAAGGGGAACAGAAGCCAGCAGTCTTGAAATTGGAATGCCAGTTTTCCAATCCCTCCGCCATCCTTTCTCCTTTCCCTTTTCAGTCTAAATCTGGATTCTAGCTAAGGCAAGTACTATTAGAAGAATTATGGAGCTTATTTGTTTTTTTCCTTTAAGTGATAAAAGACTAAGGCTCCCTGAGACACGCACTCCTTTCCAAAATAAGTAAAGAGAGCTGAACTCAGAGTGCCTTCCAGGAAATGCTAGAGTTTGCAAATTGTGTTGCGATGACCCCTTCAACTCTGCACCAGAGTTATCGGAGATCTCTGGCTAGCAGGACATCTGACAAAGTGAATGTAGAGCCTTTTTCAGGACCCTGATGGATGCTGGTGTTTGCACAGCCCAAACCTGGTCTCTCTGTCTTTGTCCAGTTGCTGGGAGACTATGACAAAGTCAAGGCCGTGTCTGAGGGCTCGGACTGTCAGTGCAAGTGTGTGGTGCGGCCCCTGGGCCGAGATGCCTGCCAGCGGGTCAACGCGGGGACCTCCCGGAAGGAAGACTTCTACACAGTGGAGACCATCACCTCGGGCCCCTCCTGCAAATGCGCCTGTGTTGCACCTCCGTCCGCCCTCAATCCCTGCGAGGGAGACTTCAGGCTCCAGAAGCTTCGGGAGGCAGACAGCCGGGACTTGAAGGTAGGACCTGGTGGAAGGTGATGCCTGGGTGAGAGGGTGCCTTCGGGACCCTTGAGTCTGACAAGGCTTTTGCTGGGGATCAAGGCCTTGGAGTAAGTGGGCCCTGTTTTAGCCTTTAAAGGAGGTCAGGCTCCAAGCCTCAGAGTGTTGTGTGTGGATCCGGAGCTGATGAATTGACAGACTGGTCATTTGCAACTCTAATGTCTGAGGGTGATGCCTAGAGCAAAGTATGTCTCCCTCTCTTTGGGAGCCAAGGAGGCCGGGCCTGGGAACAGTTGCCAGACCCAGCTGGCCAAAAGAACTCAGCGTTCTTCTCCAGGAAAGTTACTGCCATGATTTACTGTCAGCACAGCAAGCACCCCAGAGACACACAGAGAGCAGTGAGCCTTTAGCCCTCAGTGCAAGAGCTGGGTGACCCAGGGAAGAAGAGGCCTGGGGCCTGCCCTAGGTCCGGTCAGAAAACTGCAATCCTATAGAGACACAGACCTGGAGAACAAGTGTACAGATACCAAGGGGAAAGACGGAGGTGGGGGGAATTGGGAGATTGGGATTGGCACATACATACTACTGATACTGTATATAAAATATATAACTAATGAGAATATACTATATAGCACAGGGAACTCTACTTAATTCTCTATGGTGACCTGAAGGGCTTCCCTAGTGGCTTAGATGGTAAAGAATCTGTCTGCAGTGCAGGAGACCCAAGTTCAGTCCCTGGGTCAGGAAGATCCCCTGGAGGAGGGCATGGCAACCCACTCCAGTATTCTTGCCTGGAGAATTTCATGGACAGAGGAGCCTGGCAGGCTATAGTCCATGGGGTTGCAAAGAGTCAGACACGAATGGGTGATCTGAATGGAAAGAAAATCCAAAAAGGAGACGATATATGAATATCTGATATGAGTTAGCAACTGAACAACAGCAATAATATGTACATGTGTGGCTGATTCATTTTGCTGTACAGTCGAAACTAACACAACATTGTAAAGCAACGATACTCACAATTGGAATCCTATAATCCTGGACCACAGGGTGGGGAAACTCAGGCCCTATCTGGGGCAGCCGCATAGGTCAGCTGAGGCCTTCATCTGATCCCCACTTTCCCCTCTTCATCTGTAGTGTGGGCTCATGGGATAAGCTTGATTTGGAGTCAGACTTGGGTTCAAATCATTGCTAGTGCTTGCTGCATGGTGATATACAAGTTATTCAACTGGCCTGACCTCAGTCTCCTTGAATTAAAAAGTAGGAAGAATAACATCTACCTTTGAGGGTTTTGAGCATAGATGAGATGACAACTATTGAGTCCGTGGCACAATGACTGACATAGAGTTGGGGCTCCATAGACACATTCCAGTAATGAATGACCATGTCAAGTGCTACTGCTATGCCAGAAGCTGGCGCACACTTGGTAACTGGGCGTCACTGATATTCCTTTAAGCAGAGTTGGGCTTCACCCCACGCCAGTGCTCTTGCCTGGAAAATCCCTTGGACGGAGGAGCCTGGTAGGCTGCAGTCCATGGGGTTGCTAGGAGTTGGATGCGACTGAGCGAGTTCACTTTCACTTTTCACTTTCATGCATTGGAGAAGGAAATGGCAACCCACTCCATGTTCTTGCTGGAGAATCCCAGGGACGGGGGAGCCTGGTGGGCTGCCATCTATGGGGTGGCACAGAGTCGGACACGACTGAAGCGACTTAGCAGTAGCAGCAGCAGGGTTTACCAGTAAAATGAGTGTCCCTGAATTCAGCCATGTCACTTAGAGCTGCAACTCTGCTGTGAAACAATTTCTGAACCAAAGGCACAATCACTCAGTTATAGGATTGGACTCTTGGGGGGTTCTGAAACAATAGCAGGCAAAATTTTAGGAATCAGAGAATCGTCACAGTGCATACTCACTGGCTGCCCTTCCGTGGCTCTCACCCAGGCTTCAGCTATCTTCCTCTGATGCAGAGGAAGGAGATCTTTGAAACATGAGCGCTTCACACACGGAGTTCTTATCTGATAGAAAGGCTGCGGGGCACAAGCATGTCCAGCAAACTCTTCCAGGGATAGTCCTTGGCAGGGAGGCTCACTTTAAGCATCTCTCATCAGCTTCCTGTGCCTAAACTTTGCATGACCTGGATGTCACCATCCAGATGTCACCAGCACCTCAGCCATCTTTCTCCCACCGGCTCTGTACTGGCAGGGAGGACAGTGTCGAAAAAATTGAGACAGCTGGGTACCCCATGACAACTTGCCACCTTAAAGGTGGGCCACTGGGTCTCTTTTACCTCCCAGGGGTAGTTTTGCTTTTAGTGCTAAGGTAAAGCTTGCTGGTGTCTTCCAGGGACTTCAGCAGACAATGCATGTAAGTATTTCAGAAGCATATCCTCAAGGCATGGATGTTAATAAGCCACTTTGTTGAGTGTCTATATATCACTTGCTATGGGCCAAGATATCATGGGGAATCGAGGATGAAGATGACATAGCACTGCTTTCAAGGAGCTCACAGTCTAGTAGGAAAGACAGACATGCATCCAACTGATAGACTTAATAAAGGAAGTACAAATAGTTTGGTGAAGCTATTCAGACCTCAGTTGACTTGTAGGAGTCTCCTATCTTCTTAGCCATGTACTCCAGTAGACAGAACACACCTGCACCATTGGATCTGCCTATCCACCCGCACAAGTGCCAGTTTCTGAGGGGCCTCGCAATTCCTGGCTAGTGGTGTCCCTGTCTAGCCTCCGACGTGGAGCCATCTCCCTCTTGGTCCGTCTGCACCAGCCTTGGACTGATGCCTGCCCTTGTTTCGTAGCTCTCCACCATTATAGACATGCTGGAAGGAGCTTTCTACGGCTTGGATCTCCTGAAGCTGCATTCAGTTACCACCAAACTGGTGGGGCGAGTGGACAAGCTGGAGGAGGTAAGGAAGAGTCTAGATTTCTATATCTTTCTCTTGATCAAACCTCAAAGTGTATTAAAGTCAACCAAAGCCTTGTTTTCAGAAAGCACGTACCCTGGTTATATTTAACTCATTATTCTTTGGAAAGAAAAAAATATACATAAAACACTCATCAAAATCATGCCAAATTGTTGGTGATAAAAAGAAATACCTTCTTTTTTCCATATATAAGAACCACTAAACAATGTATATCTATTTTCCCTTGACTTCGAGGGAACTCAGAGCTGAATAAAATGTAAAAAGTACAATAAGCATCTTACTTCGTATTTTAAGGTGGAGTCATCTCTATTCTGGGTATATGGTTATTAATTTCCTTTCTTAAAGAAACTATTCTGGTGCATGTCTCTGTGTGTGAGAGAGGAGGAGCAGTAATCCATCTCAAATCCATTTTAGAAAAAAAAGACATAAAATGTTTACTAATAAATAATACCCCTTATTGGAAACCATTCAGGCTGCTCACTTCCAGGAAAAGTAGACTAGTAATGTAATGTCCATAGACAGAGATGCATTTGTATGAGTGAGTTCTAAAGAGGTGCACAGCTGGAGCTATGGTTTTCACAGCTGATGGGAGATTGAAGTCGTAAACAGTAATGTTGACATTGATTTGTTGTTGTAATGCTTCAACATGTAAATAAGCAATCATGTAATTATCAGAAAAGGAATGACCATCGTTCAGCCTGATTGATGAGAAGTTCATTGACTGGCATCCAGTCCTTGAATGAATTCTTGAAGCAGTGGCTCAAAGAGCTGCTACTTCAAGTAAAAAACTATTTAATTTTTAGAATGTTAACGTAAGATAAATTTAATAATGAGATGACTGTAAATATATTATTATTCCTCATGAAAAAGTGGGCATTTGGGGGTCTCTTGTGGAGAAGCTGAGGTTCCCTGATGGGTGATTAGTTGAGATAGCAGATGTAGAAGGAGGTGTATATAAGGCTCTTCAAGGGGGCAAAAAGAGCCACTGGACCAGGACTCAGGACGGTGAATTGCTCTTTGTTTGCTGTTCCCACGCAGCCATATCTCACTTTTTCCATCTGTAAAGTGGGAAAGGTCTGCTGCCTACTTTGTGTGTTTCCTGAGGGGATAAAGTTGAACTAACCATTTCATAAATACTTTGAAATGGTTAAAAAAACAAAGCACTCAGGTTATGACCAATGAGAGAGTAGGGGCAAATATCCCTCTGTTGCTTTGCCAGGAGAACTAGGACAAGGATGATGAAATGTTATGGTTTCAAGGATTGATTTCAGCACACTCCTTACACTCCTAAAATGTTCCCAGAAAGAGAACACCACATACAGATGGCCAACAAACACATGAAAAGATGCTCAAGATCACTGATTATTAGAGAAATGCAAATCAAAACTACAATGAGGTATCACCTCATCCCCAACAGAATGACCATCATCAAAAAAATCTACAAACAATAAATGCTGGAGAGAATGTGGAGAAAAGGAAACCCTCCTGTACTGTTGATGGGAATGTAGACTGATGCAGCCACTGTGGAGAGCAATATGGAGATTCCCTAAAAACCTAGGAATAACACTACCGTATGACCCAGCAAGCCCACTACTGGGCATGTACCCTGAGAAAACCATAATTCAAAAAGACACATGTATCCCAATGTTCATTTCTATTGAACATTTACAATAGTCAGGACATGGAAGCAACCTCAATGTTCATTGATGGATGACTGGATAAAGAAATTGTGGTACATATATACAATGGAATATTACTCAGCCATGAAAATAAACAAATTTGAGTCAGTTCTAATGAGGTGGATGAAGCTAGAGCCTATTATACAGAGTGAAATAAATCAGAAAGAGAAAAACAAATATTCGATATTAATGCATATATATGGAATATAGAAAAACGGTACAGATGAGCCTATTTGCAGGGCAGGGATAGAGACACAGAGGTAAAGGACAGATGTGAACACGTGGGAGAAGGAGAAGGTGGGATGAATCGAGAGTGTAGCATTGACAAACATACACTACCAGGTGTCAGAGAGTCCGAAACGCAGAGCTTGGATGCAATCTCTGAAACGACAGAATGACCTCTGTTCATTTCCAAGGCAAACCATTCAATATCACGGTAATCCAAGTCTATGCCCCGACCAGTAACACTGAAGAAGCTGATTTGAATGGTTCTCTGAAGACCTACAAGACCTTTTAGAACTAACACCCAAAAAAGATATCCTTTTCATTATAGGGGACTGGAATGCAAAAGTAGGAAATCAAGAAACACCTGGAGTAACAGGCAAATTTGGTCTTGGAATATGGAATGAAGAAGGGCAAAGGCTAATAGAGTTCTGCCAAGAGAATGCACTGGTCATAGCAAACACCCTCTTCCAACAACACAAGAGAAGACTCTACACATGGACATCACCAGATGGCCAACACTGAAATCAGATTGATTATATTCTTTGCAGCCAAAGATGGAGAAACTCTATACAGTCAGCAAAAACAAGAACGGGAGCTGACTGTGGCTCAGATCATGAACTCCTTATTGCCAAATTCAGACTTAAATTGAGAAAGAAGGGAAAACAACCAGACCATTCAGATATGACCTAAATCAAATGCCTTATGATTATACAGTGGAAGTAAGAAATAGATTTCAAGGGATTAGATCTGATAGACAGAGTGCCTGATGAACTATGGATGGAGGTTTGTGACATTGTACAGGAGACAGGGATCAAGACCATCCCCAAGAAAAAGAAATGCAAAAAAGCAAAATGGCTGTCTGAGGAGGCCTTAGAAATACCTGTGAAAAGAAGGGAAGCGAAAAGCAAAGGAGAAAAAGAAAGATATACCCATTTGAATGCAGAGTTCCAAAGAATAGCAAGGAGAGATAAGAAAGCCTTCCTCAGCTATAAAGCAAAGAAATAGAGGAAAACAATAGAATGGGAAAGACTAGAGTTCTCTTCAAGGAAATTAGAGATACCAAGGGAACATTTCATGCAAAGATGGGCTCAATAAAGGACAGAAATGGTATGGACCTAACAGAAGCAGAAGATATTAAGAAGAAGAATACACAGAACAACTGTACAAAAAAGATCTTCACTACCCAGATAATCACGATGGTGTGATCACTCACCTAGAGCCAGACATGCTGGAATGTGAAGTCAAGTGGGCCTTAGAAAGCATCACTACGAACAAAGCTAGTGGAGGTGATGGAATTCCAATTGAGCTATTCCAAATTCTGAAAGATGATGCTGTGAAAGTGCTGCACTCAATATGTCAGCAAATTTGGAAAACTCAGCAGTGGCCACAGGACTAGAAAAGGTCAGTTTTCATTCCAATCCCAAAGAAAGGCAATGCCAAAGAATGCTCAAACTACCGCACAATTGCACTCATCTCACACACTAGTAAAGTAATGCTCAAAATTCTCCAAGCCAGGCTTCAGCAATATGTGAACTATGAACTTCCAGAACCAGTTCAAGCTGGTTTTAGAAAAGGCAGAGGAACCAGAGATCAAATTGCCAACATTTGCTGGATCATCGCAAAAGCAAGAGAGCTCCAGAAAAACATCTATTTCTGCTTTATTGACTATGCCAAAGGCTTTGACTGTGTGGATCACAATAAACTGGAAAGTTCTGAAAGAGATGGGAATACCAGACCACCTAATCTGCCTCTTGAGAAATCTGTATGCAGGTCAGAAAGTGACGGTTAGAACTGGACATGGAACAACAGACTGGTGGGAAAAGGACCACGTCAAGGCTGTATATGGTCACCCTACTTATTTAACTTATATGCAGAGTACATCATGAGAAACGCTGGGCTGGAAGAAGCACAAGCTGGAATCAAGATTGCCGGGAGAAATATCAATAACCTCAGATATGCAGATGACACGACCCTTATGGCAGAAAGTGAAGAACTAAAGAGTCTCTTGATGAAAGTGAAAGAGGAGAGTGAAAAAGTTGGCGTAAAGCTCAACATTCAGAAAACTAAGATCATGGCATCTCGTCCTGTCACTTCATGGCAAATAGATGGGGAAACAGTGGAAACAGTGGCTGACTTTATTTTGGGGGGCTCCAAAATCACTGCAGATGGTGATTGCAGCCATGAAATTAAGATGCTTGCTTCTTGGAAGGAAAGTTATGACTAACCTAGACATCATATTAAAAAGCAGAGACATTACTTTGCCAACAAAGGTCCATCTAGCCAAGGCTATGGTTTTTCCAGGAGTCATGTATAGATGTGAGAGTTGGACTATAAAGAAAGCTGAGCGCAGAAGAATTGATGCTTTTGAACTGTGGTGTTGGAAAAGACTCTTGAGAGTCCCTTGGACTGCAAGGAGATCCAACCAGTCCATTCTGAAGGAGATCAGTCCTGGGTGTTCATTGGAAGGACTGATGTTGAAGCTGAAACTCCAAATCTTTGGCCACCTGATGCGAAGAGTTGACTCATTGGAAAAGACCCTGATGCTGGGAAAGATTAAGGGCAGGAGGAGTAGGGGACGACAGATGAGATGGTTGGATGGCATCACCAACTCAATGGACATGGGTTTGGGTGGACTCTGGGAGTTGGTGGTGGACAGGGAGGCCTGACGTGCTGCGGTTCATGAAGTCGCAAAGAGTCAGACACGACTGAGTGGCTGAACTGAACTGAACTGATGCGTAAAACAGATAACTGATGGGAAGCTGCTGTATGACACAGGGAGCTTCACCCAGTACTCTGTGATGACCTAGAGGAGTAGGGTGGGGATTGGGGTGGGAGGAGGCACGAGAGGGAAGGTATACATGTATACTTATGGCTGCTTCATGTTGCTGTATGGCAGAAAGCAACATAACATCGTAAAGCAATTATCCTCCAATTAAAAATTTTTTTAAAGATAGAGAACACCAGAGCCTTCTCAACTACCCGTAGCCTTAACTCCCTCAGGGCTGGGATGAAGTGCTGTCTGAACGTGGCCGTTTGCTCTGGGAGGGTTGGTAGGTCCATAGTCACTTCAGTTGTGAGGTCTAATGAGTGGGGTCAGGGTACTGGAGCCCAAACTTGGAGGCAGGCCAAGGTGGCCAATAGGATCTTGGCAGTCTACGCTTATCATCCCACTCCTCCTGGAGGGGCTCCCGAAGAGAATCAGGCTACTTGGCTTCTTGAGTCTTTCCTTCCCTGATAGTAATAGCTAGACTGATGGGATTGGGAATGGTCAACAGCATCCTACTACCTACGGACTTCATGCAGGCCTGGGATTCTTCCTCCCTTTTAGAACCAGCTTCTGCTTCTTTCATATGGGTTCAAAAGGAATTAGACCACGATCCAACTGGACCTTCAAAGTTGAAAGGTACCTCCCTTTCCCTTGGCCCCTAGAACCATCCAAATGTGCAGGAACATCGGTAACAGCCTCCTCTTCTGCTTTTACCTGACCTTGGCAGCCACATGTTTTTCATTCTCTCTGGAGAACACAGCCTGGGAAAGGTGGCTCTGCGGGTAGAACACAGTGCTCATAAGGCCAAGGTCAGGCACTCAGCCTCTGAGAAGGCCAGTGCGCTGAGCTTTGTTGAAGGGCTATAATCTGTTTCCAGCCTTGTCTAGCAGCTGAGCCCTCTCTGCTGGCAAAGGAGGGGGCTGGGGGTGAATTTGGTGCAATGCTGCTACCCAGCAGCATCTATCTTCTGAACAGTCAGTCACTGGGTTTTCGCCAAAACTAACCATAGTTACATTGATGAGAGCTATCTCTTTTTCAGAACTATGGAATGTTTAGTAGCAAGAACTGGAACCTTTGTAATCATCATCATCATCCCTTACATTTGTATAGCGTTAGTGGTTTTACTTAGTGGCTTCTCCAGGGGCTCAGTGGTAAAGGATCTGCCTGCAATGCAGGAACAATGCAGGAGACATGGGTTCAATCCCTGGGTCAGGAAGATCCCCTGGAGGAGGGCATGGCAACCCACTCCAGTGTTCTTGCCTGGAGAATCCTGTGGACAGTGGAACCTGGTGAGCTATAGTCCATGGGGTCACAAAGAGTTGGACATGACTGAAGTGACTTAGCAGCAGCAGTAGTTTTAAAGCATTCCATTTATATTTAGTTTCTTTGTTCCTATGAGCTGGACAAGACATGAGACCAAAGGAAATTAAATGGCTTTCCTACAGACACAGTGCTGGGAAAGAATAGGCTGGAGCTCAGGTCATCTGGTTCCTTGTCCAGGCTCTTTCTAATAAACCTTATAAGTGTCTTCAAATCATTGCTAGTTGCCCTGGGAGCGTCAGTTTTTCCTAACCAGAACTTATAGCAATAGTCCTTCCAAGGGAATTTCTAGGCAAAACCATGGCCATATCCCATAAATCTTGTTAAATAGGATTAAATTTGAGTTAGGGAAGGTCTCATCCAGTGAAAGTTTCCCCAACAGGCAGCCCAAGATGACGAGGTGCTTTGGTGTGACAGTGAATAATGATGGGCCTGGGCCTTGGGCCCACAGACCAGAGTCTCTTGTCTTTAGGTCTGGCCACTCGTCTCCTGGCTCTTGCTGGCCAACTCCGTCTGCAGTCTGTGCACATTGAAAAGGCAGAATGCTGGGTAAATGGAAAAAACACTCCGTCTCCAGCCTGACTCTGCAGGAGGAATGGAATTGAACCTCTGCTCCTGGCCTTTGGATATTCTTGAATCCCAAGGAGAGTTCTTTGGAGGTCAGACCAGACAAAAGGGGTCAAATGGAGGGGCATTTTGCCCAGAGTAAGATCAGAACTTGGCAGAAGAAGCAGGCACATACACATGTGTGCATCCACCTCGGCTCTGTAGCAGGATTTAAGAATGGAAACTCCATTTGCAGATGAAAGAGGAAGGAAGGAGAGAGAAATGGAATCTGAACTGTTGAGAATCTCACCTCCTGGTAAAGTGAGCTCTGGGAGCTCTGCTTGGTGGAGTGATTTTGGTTGAGCTTGTGTTTTAAATGGTGAAAAATAGCACATGCATAGGAAAGTGCATAAACAATGAATGTACAGCTTAGCAAATCATTATAAAGCGAATACCCGTGCAACCACCACCCAGCTCAAGAAACAGAGCAATGCTAACACCCTAAAAGCTCCCCACATGCCCTCTTCCCACTTATTAGGTTGGTGCAAATGTAATTACGGTTTTGGACCATGAATTTTAAATCATTTTAACTAGGCTCAAACACAGCTTTATTAATCAAAAATAGGAGCTATTACAATCAACACATTTTTACCAAAGAGAAATGTTTTATTCCTGTAGCATAAAAATCCATGCCTTGGGATTCAGCAAACTCTTGGAAAGCATTTTCTGCATCCTGCTGCCTTGGAAACATTTTCCTTGCAAAAAGTTGTCAAGATGCTTGAAAAAGCAGTACTGGGTTGGCAAGAGGTCAGGTGAATATGGTGGATGTGGCAAAACTTGGTAGCCCAATTCATTCAACTTTGAAGCGTTGGTTGTACGGTGTGTGGTCAGGCGTTGTCGTGGAGAAGAATTGGGCCCTTTCTGCTGACTGATGCAGGCTGCAGGCATTGCAGTTTTCGCTGCATCTCATTGATCTGCTGAGCGTACTTTTCAGATGGAATGGTTTCACCAGGATTCAGAAAGTTGTAGTGGATCAGACTGTCAGCAGACAACCAAACAGTGACCATGACCTTTTTTGGTGCAAGTTTGGCTTTGGGAAGTGCTTTGGAGCTTCTCAGCCCAACCACTGAGCCAGTTATCATATACAATCCACTTTCTGTCACATGTCACAATCCAATTGAGAAATAGTTTGTTGTTGTTGCATAGAATAAGAGAAGAGAGCACTTCAAAATGATGATTTTTAAAAATTTCTGGACAGCTCATGAGGCACCCACTTACTGAGCTTTCTCACCTTTGCAGTTTGTTTCAAATGCCAAACTACTGTAGATGGTTGACATTGAGTTCTTTGCCAACTTCTCATGTAGTTGTAAGAGGATTAGGTTCAATGATGGCTCTGAGTTGTCGTTGTCAACTTCTTACGTCTAGCCACTGTGCTCCTCAGCTTCAAGGCTCTCAACTCTTGCAAAACTTCTTGCATTGTATACCGCTGCACTGTATGTTCATTAGCAGCTCCTGGACTAGAGGCGTGGTTGATGGTGCAAGATGTCTTGCCGCTTTACAACCCATTTTTGAACTCAAATAAGAAAATTGCTCGAATTTGCTTTCTAACTTCATTTCCATGCTGCTGCTGCTGCTGCTAAGTCGCTTCAGTCGTGTCCAACTCTGTGCGACCCCGCAGCCCACCAGGCTCCCCCGTTCCTGGGATTCTCCAGGCAAGAACACTGGAGTGGGTTGCCATTTCCTTCTCCAATGCATGAAAGTGAAAAGTGAAAGTGAAATTGCTGTCATGTCCGACTCTTAACGACCCCATGGACTGCAGCCTACCGGGCTCCTCTGTCCATGGGATTTTCCAGGCAAGAGTACTGGAGTGGGGTGCCATCGCCTTCTCTGAACTTCATTTCCATAGTCTAAGGTAAATATAAAATGGTGAGTAATGTCATAAGCAAAAAAAAACATAAAGCAAGAAATGCAAATTAAAATGAGGTATAACATGACCACATTTATTTAGAATATATTCCAATATCAAATGGTAAATTTCAACAATGCAAAACCTCAGTTTTTTTTTACCCCAGCCTAATACATCCCATCCCTGAAAGGAACCTCTATCCTTAACTTTGTTAATCATCTTCCTCGCTTTTCTTTACAGTTTCATCACCTAAAGATACATCCCTAAACACAATAGTTCTGTTTGTTAACTTTAAATACATAGAATCCTACAGAAGTATGTGTGTATGTGTGTTAGGTTTCTTTCATTCAACTTAGAGATTTTATGTCAATTCTGTGGCTTGTAGTTCATTCAGTTTTATTCCTATGTAGTATTCTAGTATGAGATTATACCACAATTTGCTGATCTTGCCTACTGGTGGTGAATATGGGGGTTATTTTTAGTTTTGTGATTCATAGTAGCCCCAGGAGCACCCGTCTAAAAGCCCGTCCCCCACACACATACGTTTCTTTATGATACGTAAGTGGGAATGAGACCACTGGGCTGTTATGCTTATCACGTTTTAAGGGGTATGATTGGCCTTCCGCGTCCACATGTTTTGCATCAGTAGATTCAACGCACCGTGGCCAAAATATTGGAGCTTCAGCATCTGTCCTTCCAATGAATAAAATGGTGTAGTAGTTGCATAAACCCACAGACATCTTACCATATACTTTAATTCATCTCTAGATTACTCACAATACCTAATACAATGCAAATGTTATGTATGTGTGGCAAACTCAATGTTTGTTTTTTGGAGCTTTCTGGAATTTTGCGGGGAATATTTATGATCCACCTGATGCAAAGAGCTGATGGAAAAGACCCTGGGATGCTGGGAAAGATTGAGGGCAGGAGGAAAAGGGGGTGACAGGGTGAGATGGTTGGATGGCATCATAAACTCAATTGACAAGAGTTTGAGCAAACTCCAGGAGATAGTGAAGGACAGAGAAGCCTGGTGTGCTTCAGTCCATGGGGTCAAGAAGAGTCTGACACAGCTGAGCGACTGAACAACACCATTTTGTATAAAGGACTTGAATGGATTCTCTTATCTGTTCTCGGGGGTCCTAGAACTAATTTCCTGCAGATACCAAGGGACAACTTTATTGCCATACTGTTTTCCCCAGTGACACCTCTAGCAGGCTGTGAATACTCCATACCCATTTTTACCGAAAGTTGGTATTGACAGACTTTCTAATTTTTATATATTTGGAGCATGTATCTTAGTATAACCATTTCATTGTGTTTCAAAAACTTACGCTTCAAAACATCTTTCCTATTCACGTAGTGGAGGCCTGAAACCGCATGGGCATTCCTCTAGAACTGGTCCAAGTAAAAGGAACATCTAAGGTGGTCAGTGGTCCAAGAACCTTCAGTGTGGTAGATCCAGACTGACCCTTTTTTGAAAATGGCTGGGAAAGGGAAGGGGATACACGAAGTAGCGGTATGTATTGGAGTTGAGGTGGGTGTAGGCACAAATATGGAGAAGGCGATGGCACCCCACTCCAGTACTCTTGTCTGGAAAATCCCGTGGACGGAGGAGCCTGGTGGGCTGCAGTTCATGGGGTCGCACAGAGTCGGACACGACTGAAGTGACTTAGTAGCAGCAGCAGCAGCAGCAGGCACAAATATGGGCTTCCCAGGTGGCACTAGTGGTAAAGAACCCGCCTGCCGATGCATAAGACGTAAGAGATGTGGGTTCAATCCCTGGGTGGGAAGAGCCCCTGGAGAAGGGAATGGCAACCCACTCCAATATTATTGCCTGGAGAATCCCATGGACAGAGGAACCTGGCGGGCTACAGTCCATAGCGTCACAAAGAGTCGGACATGGCCGAGCGACTAAGCACAGCACAGGCGCAGAGTATAGGTTCCAGGAGAGATAGGAATTAGAAGTCTAGAAGGAAAATCTGTAGCCTCCAAAGGCAAAGGCAGAACCTATTCATTGCATGACTCTTTTCACTCCAGGGCACAGATTCAGCCCAGAAGACTTTTGCTCTGAGTGCACTCAGAGATACAAAGACCTGTAGGCTGCCCAGGCCTAAAAGTGCCTTCTGACGGCAGAGGGACAAGACGCAAGGGTACAGCTGTGGTACCACCAACTGCTTCCAGGAGTAGATTTATTCTCAAAGTAAAGAAAAAGACAAACAGAGGGACAGCTCATTAAAATAATTTATTCTAGCTTCAAGGCTTTCATTGGATTAAGTCATGCCCATAAAAACTGCAAAACTTGGTGAAGGAATGCCTCACCCCCACTTAGCTGCAGGACACCTGTCAACATTTATAATTACTTGGAGGTGACTGTTTACACGTGTGCTCTTGCATGTGTGTGGGTGCCTAGCCCAGGCTCTTAAAATAGATGCATGCCTACAAGCTTTCCAAAGTGTGATTTCTGTTGCCCAAGCGTGTGTGTGTGGCTCTTTCCCTCGCACCTGCCTGCTGGAGTTTGCAAACCCCATCCATGAATACAGATGGCACTGTGGAACCTTGTGTGTCATCTGAAGGCTTTTCTCCTGATAATGTTGCATCCAAGTGAGATTTAAAGTCTACAATGGATTTACCAGACCCACAGCTGGCCCTCTCCCCAGAATGTGTTGGCATAAGCATTGCTGAGGGCTTCGCCTCCAGACGTAAGGATGTGGTGGCCTTTGTGTTTCTGGTCTGGAAGGCAAGATCAAAAGATCATTCCTGACACTGGGGGATACATCTCTTTACCAACTAATGGGGAAATGTAACTTTTGTCTGTGCAGACCAGACCATGAGTCAGGGGAGCTGTCTCTTTCCAAGCCTTTCCTTTCTGCCCTCCCTCCACTCACATCAAGACACCAAGTGCACTGTCTTCCTATCGTTCACAGAAGGGTTTGCTGTAAATCTTTTCACTCTCCTCCTCACTCCAGTGTGGCCTGGAAAGGAGTGTCACTCGCCCTGCCTGACCAGAGTGTCCTCATCTGTGAAATGGGAAAGGATTGGAGATAAGATTTCTAAGATATATTTCAGTTCCAATGTTAATTCACATCTTAGTAAGGGCTCAGGTCAATATATTATCTCTCCTGGGGTTGTCTACACTTCAAATCTAATTTGTCACTGTGGCATGAAAGGTTTTCTTCTTGGCTAAAGGGGTTTACGGTGTGAGCATCTGTCCTACATCCACTGGCCCAGGAATAGCTTAGAGCTGCCATGATGTAAGGAGTGCATGGCTATACTTACAGGATTGGTCATCAGAGGCCTAGAACTTCTTGCTTTTTATGTGTTTGACTATCTTCCAGGCTCTGAACGTCTTGAGGACAACCTGGGTCTAAGTTATTTTTGTTTGCTGGATTTTAGCCCCGCACGGGGTGTGGACCAAATGGTCAGCAGCTGTTTGGTTGAGGGAGTGATGGAACACGTCAGCCGGCCACCCCTGCAGCACGGGCCTGCTACCGTCTCCACCAGCTGCAGTCAGGGATTGTGTGGCGCCCCGGCTGTCCCGTCAGCTGGAGCACCGGCTGCTTCTAGCTGCTCTCCCCTGCAGCTCTCCTCCAAGGGCTGCAGACAGCTGTCTTCAGGGGTGGCTGTCCCAGGCAACCTGGTCCTAGTCATGTCCTGGAGGCCTCTGAGGAGGTGCGGCAGGGTGAGTTGACGAGAACTTCGAGCCCTGCCACCAGGTCCAGTGACCCCCGCCCCCCGCACTGTCACACTTCCCTCCCACAAGCACCCTGCTCCCTTCACCCTCAAGCTTACCATCTGCACTGGAGCCCTGTGTCTCAGGTGGGGGCTGGACGTGCCTGCTACATGAGTCGGGACCGTGCTTTGGCCCAGCTGCAATCTTGCGTGGTCTCCTTCTACAGGACTCCTTCACATCACACCAGCCTTGAGTCCTCACCTTCCTCCCTGTCCCAGCCACAGGACGCCTTAGCTCCCTTCCCCTTTCTACCTGCACGTCTGCTACCAAGATCCTGAGAGTCCATCCCACCCCACCTTCGGGTCCACGTGTCCAAGCCCTGTTTCGTGCCTGGCATTGAGCTACATGTGCCTCTTCATTCATTCTCCAAACCAAGCCTGGGAGGCAGACATCATTATTCTGACCTCCTCTACCTGGGGCCTGGAGAGGTCCCATCCCTCACCTTAAGTGGTTACATAAAACCAGGTAGTGACTGCGGTGTGTATTTCATACCTGGTCTCCAGAGCCTGCACTTTGCCCACCGCCCCTCATCCCTGCTTCTGGGTGGGAGAACAAGACCACAGAGAACTGATGGAGCCTTGACCCTGGTCGTCTTTCCCTCAGGTCCCAACACTTTTGGCTGAAGCTGCCCCATGCTCTCACCCAGGCGTGCACATACGTGTCCCACAGCTGGACAAAGTCAGGATACGTCTGAACCCATGGAACAGCCCTTCCATCCACGTCCATTGCCCCAGCGTGCACATCTGGTAGTATTGGCCCTCCATGGCTCCTTCAAGCTGCCCTCTGACCAGCTGTGCTGCCAGGGATGGCTGCCAGGGGCACCCCCAATTCCAGGGAAGCCTATACGTAGTTCCCCTTTCCCGGGGACCTGCCTAGTTTGCATACCTCCTCCTCTCGGCCACCTGTGCATCTGGCTGTGGTCAGAGCAGGACACCTGTCCCATCTGGCAAGGCGGGCTTGCTCTTAGAAGGTGCCCTCGATGCCCTACTGCCTGCCCCAGCACGTGGCCCTCCTTCTGGGAACACCTCTCGGCTCTTTGGCCTGAGTCCCGTGACCCAGCTCCCAGAACTTCAGTCATCCTGTCTGGCTGTGTCCTGCCTTCTGTGCCAGCCTTCTCTCTACCTACTCTTCTTCCCTCTTCCTCTCCCTCCTCACAGCACCAGGACCCTTGGCAGGGACGATGAGATGTGTTCACCCCGCAAGACGGGCACCCTTCCTGTTCTCTCTCCCACATTGCCAGTGCTATGCACAAGCCAAGTTGCACACACCATAAATGTCATAGTCACAGCTGTCCCAGAGGGGAAGAGCCAGAGGCATGAGGTCATGGGGTTCAGCCTTCTCCCAGGGCAGGATGGAGAGTATCCTGGGTAGGCAGCATCCCTGGTGCCTCCTGAGACATACCAAGCAAGAGCCTTGATATGAGGAAGGCAGAACCCCAGGGAGCAGTGGGGAGCCCTGCAAGGCCAGCATCGCTGGGGGAGAGGTGCCTGAGTCGGGGAGGGTGGCTAAGGAGGGGCATCTGCTGCTGCAGCCCTGGGGGACCCCAGCTGGCTTGGCCCAGCAGGCTGATGGGGTGAGGCTACCGCCAGCCTGCTGTTTATTCAGGCGGCTGGTGGGCTTTGCTGTTCCCAGGAGGGAAATAAAAAATATTGCTTCTCTGGGGTCTCAGGGCCAGGCCTGTCTCAAACTCTCCTCTATGGAAACTGAGAATAATGGTCCCTCACTAAAACCAGGAAGTGGCTTGGGCATTTCTAAATCAGTGAGAACAGGGCCTTCCAGGGGCCTAGAAAACCCAAGGTCTAGAGGGCAGGGGCTAATTCCATGGGATTTTCCCTTTGCCTCACAGCGAGTGTGAGGGTCAGTGCTGACTCTGTCCAGGCGTTCAGGAATTGTGTGAGCTCTTGTTTTGCTAATACAGCTACTTAGGCCACACCACTGGGTCTGGGGTCCTGGGGCCACGGCTGGGCAGCAGAGGTGGACACGTTTCAGTCCCTTAGAGCTACGTCACTGACCTTCCCCATGAGTCAGAACCAGCCTCTGTCACATCACCCCGACTTGCTTTCTTCATTGCACTTTTTACTAATTGATGGTTTCTTGTTGATTTCTTATTTATTGCTTACTTCCCTTCACGGAAGGTGGTTTTCATCAGAGCAGGATCCTTGCTCTGGCTTACCCTCCGTGCCCAGGGCTGAACACATGAGTGCATTAATGAAGGAGTAGTGTATCGAACCCTGAACCTTCTGGGGCTTCACTCCACATCACAGGATGTGAGAATTATAGAAGATGCAAGGATGCTGCTCACTGCAGGTGCTTGTGGATGATCAGAAATGCTTGAATCCCATGAAGGCACCAGGAACTTCTCCTGTCAGCCCCGGGAAGAACCTGGCTCCTGTAAAATAGCCTTTCTGACACATTTGGGCCCCCTTTCCATCAGCTGTATCCCAAGCTCCCTATATTGAAGACAGTGCTTCTCAGACTTCAGTGTGTATGCAGACTGCCTGGGGATCTTGTTAAAACGCAGATTCTAATTCAGCAGGTCCGGGTCAAGTCGGAGCTTCTGCATTTCTTTCTTTTTTTTTTTCAAATCAAACTGCCTTTTATTTTTCAGGGACTCTTGCTCAGGTTAGTCTCCCCAAATCTTTATGCTTTACACAAATGTATTTCAATAAACATGCACACGCACACACACACACTCACTTTAGATTAGTAAAGCTTCCCATCACTATCTACCTTTCTCCCAAATCCTACAGTAAGAACAGAGCGTCCGCATTTCTAACAAGCTCCTGAGTGATGGAGTGATGCCTGTGTTGTTGGTCTCTTTGAGTAGTAGTTCTGTGGAACCCTAGACCAGGTCACAGGTGTGGAGCCCTCTGTTTTGTCACAGGACAAAAATCTCTGGAACTGACCAAGTCCCATAGCAACTGTTGCCATGAGCCTCTGAATTTAAGCCAGCCAGTTTTCTGGCCCCATAGTAGGTAAACCTCCCACCCTATTACCTACCCTATAGCATCTTAACCAATCACCTAATGCCACCCTTCCAGTAGGAATCTTCTGTCTTGAGGCTATAAAAATTGGCTACCAGCCCAAGAAAGGGATTGGCTCTTCCTGGAGCCAGCCTCTGTTCCAAGAGTGTCTCCCACTCTAATAAGCTTTATTCTCCCTTCATTCTGCCTCATGTCTGGAAATTCTTTTCCAACCTGTGCATAGACCATGACAGTAACATTCTATGAAAAATAACAGCCACTTAGTATGTCCCATGCATTTTCCACATACGTTAACTCATTCTTCATTACAACCCACCGGGAGAGTGCTAGTGTTAACCCCATTTTACACATGGACAAATGAAGCACAGGGAGCTTAAGCAATTTGCCCAAGATAACAGGTCTAGCAGTAGCACCATTGAAATGTAAACTGAAAGGTTTCCTCCAGAATCCGTGCTCTTAACCGCTGCATTTGACTGACCCTGATAACACTTATCAGGAATGATAGACGTCCAGTAAAACCGCTCATTCCGGGCACTCTTGAAACAACCTCCTCTCAAGGGCTTTCGCTCTCACACTTAGTTCTGTGATATTTAGGGAGGCCGACTTGGCGTCAGCCCCACAGAACACATTGAGCCTTTCCAGTGCTCAGAATTTGGCGTGCGCTGAAATGCTATAAGAATGGCATGGCCAGTGGTCTGGAGCCTGGTTAGTTTTAACAAGCACCTCGTGGGCTCCTCTGGGCAGCCCACGTAGAGCCACTGGAGCCACAGTGTCTGGGTGTCACAGTCTGCCTATACGCCCCCTAGGTCTGAGCCACCGTGGCATCCCTCTAGGCCAACAGCGGCGTCTTACCAGACTGCAGACTGTGCCTGGCGGAGTCTGAGCTTTTGCACATCTTGTACCTGTCTGTCAAAGAAAGATGGAAAGTGTACACGTCCTCTGTGTTTACATGGTTACTTCCTCTATCACCCTCATAAACAGGGCCCAAAGGAGAACGCCACATCTAAAAATTCAGATGCTCATGGAAACTGTGGAATGGGAGCCAGTGCTGGACAACATTAGATCTCAGTGCAGTAAACGTCTCTAAAAATAGCTAGAGATGAAAGGGTACCTCTAAGTCTGTTGACAGCTGCCCAAGATTCAAATCCCATTCAGCCTCACCTTCTCCAGGATGCTGCCTCTGATGCCTCTCGCCACTCCTCCCTTTGAACGCCTATGTGGCATTTACAGAACCTGGCGTGGTTAGTCATCTTTTTCCTGCAGTGGGGAGCCTGTCTTCTCCACTGCAGTTGTCCCACACGGAACCCACCCCCACCTCCCATCCCAGGACAGGAACACCAGAGGAATTAGAGGATTTCTTTCTGCCATACTGTACCCTAGACACACAGGAGGTGCTTACCAGTATTGGTTGATAGAAATGTAACTTTGGTCCTTTCTGGTATGAAGTACATCTGGAACATGGGTAATTCGCCAAGGAGGGGTCATTTAGGGAAACATTTTATGTGTGATTAGGAAAGTTTAAAGCCAGCCTCTCAATTTCCTATGTAAATAATGCTTTTTAAAGGGGAGCCATAAAAAAAGGGTGAAGGGGTGTCCCTGGGGGTCCAGTGGTTAAGAATACAGCTGCCGATGCTAGGTCACGGGTTTGGTTCCTGGTCTGGGAAGACCCCACATGCTGCAAGGCAACCAAGCCTGAGCACCACAACTACTGAAGCCCATGTGCGCAGAGCCCGCGCTCTGCAACAGGAGGAGCCACTGCAGGGACAAGCTCGTGCACCACAGCTACTGAAGCCCATGTGCCCGGAGCCCGCGCTCTGCAGCAGGAGGAGCCACTGCAGGGACAAGCTCGTGCACCACAGCTACTGAAGCCCATGTGCCCGGAGCCCGCGCTCTGCAACAGGAGGAGCCACTGCAGGGACAAGCTCGTGCACCACAGCTACTGAAGCCCATGTGCCCGGAGCCCGCGCTCTGCAGCAGGAGGAGCCACTGCAGGGACAAGCTCGTGCACCACAGCTACTGAAGCCCATGTGCCCAGAGCCCGCGCTCTGCAACAGGAGGAGCCACTGCAGGGACAAGCTCGTGCACCACAGCTACTGAAGCCCATGTGCCCGGAGCCCGCGCTCTGCAGCAGGAGGAGCCACTGCAGGGACAAGCTCGTGCACCACAGCTACTGAAGCCCATGTGCCCAGAGCCCGCGCTCTGCAACAGGAGGAGCCACTGCAGGGACAAGCTCGTGCGCTACAGCTAGACAAGCCTCTCTCGCTGCACCTAGAGAGAGCCCACCCACGGCAACGAAACCCAGCGCGGTCAAAAATAAATATGTAAATACTTTTAAAGGGTGAAATGTTGCCATTTGCAGCAACATGGATGCATCTGGAGAATATCAAACTAAGTCAGACAAAAACAAGTATGACATGAAATCACTTATGTGTAGAGTCTAAAAAACAATACAAAGGAATCTATATAAAAAACAGAAACAGATTCCCAGACATATTAAACAAACTTATGTTTACCCAAGGGGAGAGGCAGAGGGGATAAATTAGGAATACAGGATTAATAGACACAAACTCCTATACATGAAATAGATAAGCAATAAGGATTTACTGCACAGCACAGGGAACTCTATTCAATATCTTGTAATAACCTATAATGGAAAATAATCTGAAAAAATGTGTATGTATATAACTGAATCACTTTGCTGTGCACCTGAAACTAATACAATATTGTAAATCAACTAGAATTCAATTAAAAAAAGATTTTCAAAAAGTGCTCGAAAGAATAGTTTGTTCTTATTAGAAAAGCAGATTAAGTAGATTTCTTTGACCACCTCTTTTTAAATTGCCTAGAAAATCCCTCTTTCATTAATTGAGACATTGGTTCACATGTGGGGAGATGCAAGCAAATGGAATTTTTGTGTAATGTTACTCATCACTGGTATGAGCATACTGTGTGCACAGGATGGAAAAATAGCAGGTGTCCCAGTAGCTCGGGGACATGACAGTATTATTATTAGGAAAGCCGTGGTGGTATTGGGAAGCATTTCCAGTCATGGACACACTGGAGCCAGGCTGCCCTGGAGATGCGACCTGAGTCCATGCGCTGGGCCTCAGCACAGGGCTGGACGCTCCTGAGGGCCCCTGTGCTTTCCGGTTGGTTTCTCAACCTGCCTGTTGAGTCTCTGGGCTCTGAGCAGGAGATGGCTGCCAGCTCCCTCCTGCTTGTCCTCAGAGCACTTTAAATGACTCCCTTTAAAAATTTTTCTCTCTTGCTAGGAAATATCTAAAAACCTCACCAAGGAAAATGAGCAGATCAGAGAGGACGTGGAAGAAATTCGAACTGAGATGAACAAGCGAGGCAAAGAGAACTGTTCCAATAACATCCTGGACAGCATTCCAGACATCCGCTCGGCCCTGCAGAGGGACGCGGCTGCAGCCTACACCCATCCCGAGGTACAGCCCCGGCCTCCGGGAGCTCTGACCACAGCTCTCCGGAAAGTGTACGCCCACCCCCTCGCAGGTGCATGGAGCCTTCGGGCTCCAGCCTCCCACGGGCATGGTCTCATTCCATCTACTCAACTGTCCCATCAGTCTGACGGGGCAGAAGTGGACCCCATCACACTTAACACTGAAGCCCCGCAAGGTTCAGCCAGGGTTGAAGCCAGGACCCAGATCTGGGTCTCCTGGGTACCAGGCCTGTTCTTTGTATTATACTTCATCCTGCCGTTTTGAGCATCCCTTGCGTTTACAAGTTAGGTGGCTTGTCTGGGACCATCCTAGTTTACTCCTGCTGTCCCGGCATGATCGCTAATGACTCCTTCTGTCACTCTAGAAGAGTCCCAGTTTGGAAGCAGTCAGCTGTGTGGTCCTCCCCATTTGTAAGGGACTCTGTGAGTACTTCCATTATCCATCACACCGTACGGCCCTCACCCCAGCTCTAGAAGGCAGCCCGAGGCCGACATCAGTACCCTCACTTTGCAGAAGAGGAAGCAGGTCCAGGAACGCTCACGTTCCCCGTGGCTCAGCCGGAAAGTGGCGACAGGGGTCTCAGATCTCTGTCTCTGCCCACTCAGCAGTGTCTGGGTTGGTGCGATGAAATGAAACACTACCTAATGTGATTTGGGTGATGCCAGAGGGCCTACTTGCTTAAAAATACCTCCCTGTCTGATACCTGTTTCTTTTGTCTCTGCTTACCAAGTTATATGGGAGAAGGCAATGGCATCCCACTCCAGTACTGTCGCCCGGAAAATCCCATGGACGGAGGAGCCTGGTAGGCTGCAGTCCATAGGGTCGCTAGGAGTCGGACACAACTGAGTGACTTCACTTTCACTTTCCACTTTTCATGCATTGGAGAAGGAAATGGCAACCCACTCCAGTGTTCTTGCCTGGAGAATCCCATGGACGGAGAAGCCTGGTAGGCTGCAGTCCATGGAGTTGCACAGAGTCGGACACGACTGAAGCGACTTAGCAGCAGCAACCAAGTTATATTTATGTGCCAATAGTTATATATATTATTATTTATGTGTTATCTCCTAAATTGCTGCCTGTGAAACAGGAGCTAACCCTAAAAGAATAGAAGAGGAAACAGGTAAATTCTGGCAGCAGGACTTGCAGAGTGTGGATGCTCTCAGCAAGGCAGGTCTGGATAAAGTGTTATAAAAGGGGTCCCTGGCAAACACGGAATAGCGACAGCTAAGAAAGGTCTTGCTTACTTTTACTGGGCCACGGGTTGGTGGTGGACAGCAGAGCATGGATTTCAGGTGACCCATCGTGGGATCCCCTCAGCCTGGGGCAGGTGGGCAGAGTGTGGGTTGAGAGGGTCTGGGACAATGACAGCAAAGCCCTGAACTTGTGGCTCTATGTGCTGTGACATTGAAAAAGGCTGGGAAGTGTTGCTGCAAAGGATTTGTTGCCTCGGTTGTTAAGAATCAGGGTAAGAGAGGAAGTAAGGTTAGGCCTGCGGGCTTGGAACTCTTGAGCAAAGAAATTCCCCAAGTGGAGCCAAGCAGGCAGCAGCTGTGGGTTTGGGGAACCTTGAGCATGTGTTCCAAAGGCAGAAGAGCAGGCAGATTAGGACTTTGGAGACAAGAGGCCCTGAAGAGAGTCTGGTGCCTACACTCCACCCAATTTGTAACTTGAAATAAACCCATTTCCAAACCAGAAAATAAGTACAAGCAAGGCCAGTAATTTTCTGGCTTAGCCCACGATGACTCCATTGATGGTTTTTTGGAAATATCATATATCTTCAAAAATTATTTTTATTCTCATTTTCGGGTGTTCTCGACACGCCAGTGACTGAGCGTATGTTTAGTCTGCTTGGTGGGTCACCCCTGAGCAAGTCTGAACTTGTAAACCAAAGAGCCAGAGGACATTTGCACTTTAAAGGGAATTGGAGGCACCCTGGGTTCATCAGACCTGGGGCCCAGCGGCTCCTGTCACCGCCCGTGTGGCATCATCTGCCGGTCCAGCCGCTCAGTGGAATCAGGCGCTCCCCGACTTCAGTCCTCTCTGGCTCCAATTTCCCAGTCGACTGAGCTTGAGAATTCCATCAGTTGTCTTGATGACACATTATGTGGTATGTTCAGGATCCCAGCTCAGATTTCCTGAGGGTAAACAGCAAACCAAATCAAACACACCAAACTCTTTTTCTCCTTGCTCAGCAAACCTTGCTGCCTCCTGAAATCCCCATTCACACCCTGCTGAGGTTAGCACAATCCACCCAAACCAGGGTAGTGGTGGGGGTAGCCAGGGCCAGGGCAGGACCAGAAAGGGAGGCGAGGTGAAGGACACGAGGCTAGCATCTTTCTCTCCCTTTTCCTATCTCTTTAGTGAACCCCCTGTTGAAAAGGGGGTAAAGAGGGGTGTCTGGGTTTGGTTGTTATTTTCAAGGTTCTTATGGATTATGTCAGGGTTTTTTGGAATGGTGAATGGCACTTTGTTGGAGGCGTCTTTCCAAGAAGGTCCATGCCTGGAGGGTTGGCAGGGGGCTCTGGGGGCTGGGTGGAGAGGTCAGGGTGGGATTGGGAACATGGAAACACCAGGAGTTGAAGTCATACAACAATTTAACAGAGAGAAGAAACAAAAACTCGGGGGCTGCTGCCGCCCCGTGCAGCCTGTCGCCAGCGAATCCAAGGAAATTATATGTTCTCTGGCAGAGGCTGTCCATGGTCTTGCTCCATCTCCTTGGCTGGGAGCGGGAACTGCAGTTCCCGCTCATCCCTAAAAGTCTGGAATTAAAGACAGTTCCTGGGGTTTGCCACGAAGAAATGACAACTTGCTTTTGCAATGCAGAGGGAAACCAAGGTCTGGCAATTAGATGGCCTGTGGCATCTGAGTTGAGGGCTGGGGCCTCTTGTCCGCCTCCCAGGCAGCTCTTTTCTATGGGAAATGAGGAATCCCCAAGTCTTCTGGACACCAGCCAGACCACGGCCCTGAGGGCTTTTTGGACGGCAGATGAGTTAGTCCTGTGGTGACAGCTGAGCACAGTGTAGCTATACCAAGGTGGATCACAGGCTCTGAAGGCAAGCAGCCCTGGATTATTTAATAGCCTTATGACTTAATAAGGAGAAGGCAGTGGCAACCCACTCCAGTATTCTTGCCTGGAGAATCCCATGGACAGAGGAGCCAGGAGGGCTACAGTCCAATAGGGTTGCAGAGTCAGACATGACTGAAGTGGCTTAGCATGCACATACATGACTTAATAAGTGCTCTCTCACTTGATTAACCTTCAACCAGATTGCTAAATACTCTGAACCTCTCTTTATTCATCTGTAAAATGTGGATAATAGTATCTATCTTGCCTCATTGTTTTAAGGGTTAAAAAGAATATGAAGGGACATGTCTGCCCATAACAGATGCTCAGTAAAAGCCACCACCACCAGCCAAGTATTCCCTGCACTTCTGGTGGCGGTCACCTCCCCAGCAAACCATGGCAAGTTGGGGAGGGGCAGTTAGCGGGAGTGAGGGCTGCCCAGGGCACACGTCTGCCTGCTTCTTCCAGGCAGCTCTCTGGCCCCAGCAAGGGGAGGCTGCTGGAAAGTGTCCTCTGTTTTCCAGGAGTGGGTCAGCATGGGGGAGTGAAGAACACACGTTTAGGAGCTTCCCTGTCTGCAGTGCCATCTGGATAAAGTCTTCTGTCACGGGAAAACCAGTACAGACCCGGGGTGTGGTGGGGAGTGAGGGCTCCAGGTTTTCTCTAGGCCAGATTTTAAAGGTCAGAACAAGAATCTGATTTGCTTCTCCCTAGGCAGAGTGAAACCCACTCCAGTATTCTTGCCTGGAGAATCCCAGGGACGGGGGAGCCTGGTGGGCTGCCGTCTATGGGGTCGCACAGAGTCGGACACGACTGAAGCGACTTAGCAGCAGCAGCAGCAGCAGGCAGAGTGAAAGAGTTGGTCATGACAGCTGGGTCTCTGACAGCTGACGTTCAGGGAGCTCAAAGGTCCTGCTCTGCCTCTCAGGACTGAGCATCAAAGGGACAGAGGTTTTGTTTCCAAGTGGGCTATGCTCTATGGGCACATTTACCGAGGATTTAAGGGAGCTCACCCACCTCCTCCTGGCGAGAAGAAGAGCTTTCAGGGCTTAGGTGACTACAGGGAGTGACCTCTTCATAATTCAGCCATTCAAAGTCCTCATAGAGCAGAGGTGGGCCACGCCTCCCGTGGTCTGCGCTTGCTTTACTGATGGAGCCACTGGCCCTGTCTGGTGGCTCTGCACTGGAGCACAGCCAGCTCACAGGCCCTGTGTCCAAGCCCCTTTGTTTTCAAAAACGGGCCTGGGTGAGGGAATATGACTGGATGGACCTAGGCAGGGCCCAGGGACTCTGCCACACTGTGGACACAAGAGGTCAGTCCCCAGGATGAACGGACAGGATGGTCCTTCTGTGTGGCCATAACCATCGCAGAGGCCTTTTTTTGGTACCATCATGATGCCCAGGTCATAGGCTACCTACTGTAAAGCATCATTTGATTTGACAAAAATCCCAGTGGCAGTCACAAGTGTTGACAGTTCTTTTGGATTTGTTATGATTCAGAAATTCAGTTTAACAAATATTAACGTACATATATCCAGGGGAATCAGAGACGGACAAGAGATTGTCTCTGCTCTTCCAATTGCTCATAGTTTACAGAGACAACGTTCTTAAGAAATTCCTGTGGAAGGCAGGATGGGAGAGGTGTTATAATAGTATAGAGTTTTATCCATTAGGAGTTGTGTTCAGCTTTGAGTAAGAGACCAAAATATTGTGCATTAAACAATATAGGGGTTTGTTGTTCTGTTGTAAAAAGAGTCATGGAGGCAGGTGGCCCAGGGCTGGTACAGTTAGCTGCGAGATGTCATTAGTGATGTCCATCTTCAAAATCCCCTCATGGTCACAAGATGACTGCTCAGCTCCAGCCATCCTGCCCACATTCTCCTGGCCAGAGAAATGAGGAAAAGTGCAAATGATGCCTTCCAGCTGAGTCAGCCCCATGTTTTAAGGAGCTTTTCCAAAAGCTCTTCCCACCAACTTCTACTTCTACTTTAACAGCCAGAACTTAGTCGCAGGACCACTCCCACAAAACCAGTTTCTCATTAAGTTAGGAAAAAAGGACAGTGTTCGGATAGTCACTTAGAAGTCTCTGCTGCAAAGTAAGGATTGGGAAAGAAAGATGAATTCTAAATGAAAAGGTTTAGGAGTATTTCCTTGGGGTCCTGAGATTTTAGCCAGGCCTTGAAAAGTGGGTAGATTTCAATAAATGGCTATATGGGGGGAAGGGAATGGCTTCCAGACAGAGAAAACAATCTGAGCAAAGACCCAGCACTTCGGGAGAGCCAAGCAGTTCAGGAGTCACCCAAGTGCCTGGAATACCAAGGGTGGGGAGGCTGGGGGTGGAGCAAGAGAGAAGGCTGAGCTGGGTCAAGTCACTTTGAGTTCTCAGTGCCAGGTCAAGGACTTTGGACTTTATTCTGGATGCATTAGGGAGGGCTTGGGGCAGTTTGTGCCAAGAGCACAAGTAAAAGCAGTCATGCCTTATCCTGAGCTGTGCATCTTAGCCCTCAGCCTTCTTGTGCCGGCATTCCCTGGTGGCTCAGATGGTAAGGAATCTGCCTACAATGAGGGAGACCCAGGTTTCATCCCTGGGTCGGGAAGATCCCCTGGAAAAGGGAATGGCAACCCACTCTAGTAATCTTGCCTGGAAAATCCCATGGAGAGAAGAGCCTGGCGGGCTACAGTTTATGGGGTCACAAAGAGTCACACACGACTGCGTGACTAACACACTTCATGTTCCAACTACATAGATTTACTACAAACAACTGCGTGAGATCTGAGGCACCCAGCATCTCTAGGCCAGAGCTGAGAGGACAGCTGCACTCTCTGGGAAGTATAGCATGGAGGTTAGAGTCAGAGTCTAGAGTCAGACTGCCTGGGTTCAAATCCTGCCTCTACCACTTCCCTGCTCTGGGACCTTGGGTGATTTACATAACCTCTCTGTGCCTCAATTTCCCAATTTGTAAATGGGAATGATTAAAAGTGGTTCATACCTCATGGGGCTGACGACAAGATGAACAGTGCCTGGCTTAGGAAGTGCTTTTAGGATTAGCTGTTGTGACTAGGATGGCCTTGACTCCAGCACTGCCTCTTGTGACCTTCCCTTGTGTCCCCTCTGAGGAGCAGTATGAAGAGAGGTTTCTGCAGGAAGAAACTGTGTCCCAACAGATCAAATCCATCAAGCTCCTGCAGACGCGGCCACTGGCTCCACCAGAGGTGGTGAAGCCACAGCGACCCCTGCAGAGACAGGTCCACCTGAGGGGCCGGCCAGCCTCCAGGCCCACCGTAATCCGGGGCATCACCTACTACAAAGCCAAGGACCCCGAGGAGGAGAATGACATCGAAGAGCATCGTGAGTTGGGGTCCGCAGGGCAGCCCCCCAGAGGCAGGGCAGGGAGGGAGTCACCCTTTGCACTCTGGAGGGGCACTTCCTGTGAGCCACACCTGCCTTCGGCAGTTTGATTACTACAGTGGCCCCGCAGAGCCAGCCTGGTTACCTGAGATTTACCTGCAGTTACAAATTATCCAGAGTTCTTACTGCTTTTCCTCACAGCTTGCTGAGCACCCTGGGGGCAAGTCACTTGCCTTCTCTGGGCTTGCAGAGGACCACAGGGCGGAGCGTGGCTGAGCCGGAAGGGGCCTCTGTGCCCTCCCCATTCTCAGACGTGCACACTGAGGCATGGAGGGGTGACCCACTCAGAGACACACAGAGGCTTCTCCTGCCTGCTTTTTCTAGGGGGACCCTGGGCTTCTTGACTAGACTCTAGCACCTACTCTTCCATCTCTTTCCTTCTTACTCTTTCACACAAAATAGATACTCCTTTTCACCTCATCTTTATCTTGTTTCTCCTACACTTCCTCTTCCTGGGCTCTTCCCTGCCACTGGCCCCTCCTTTTCTTCTATCTATCCCTGCCCAGCACCCCAGGAGGCCTATCAGCCCCTCCTTTTCTTCTATCTATCCCTGCCCAGCACCCCAGGAGGCCTAGCTTTCCCCCTCTCCCTGCTATGCCACTTCCTCTCATCTGGTCCCCCTCAGCTGCCTCCTGATAGATTCTGCTCCCCCAGGTGCTGGCATAATCAGTTTGCCCATTTCTAACTGTGTAACGTTTTAATTTATTGACTTGTGGGGTTCCCTGGTGGTCTAGTGATTAGGATTTGGTGATTTCACTCCTGTGGCCCAGGTTCAATCCCTTGTCGGGGAACTGAGATCCCACAAGCCTCTCTACATGGCCAAAATAAATAATGGATTTGTGGGGTTTTTATATTCTGGGACAAATCCTTTGTATTGCAGATATTAATATTTTATTTCTGCCCATGGCTTGTACCTTTAGTTCTTTAATGATGTTTTTGATGAGCAGGTAAAATCCAGTTGACCAGTTATGTCTTTTGTGGTTAGATCTCTTTGTGTCCTAAGAAAACACTCCATCTTAGTATTCCTTTTCTGCTCAAAACCCTGGAGACTCCCCCATTTCATGCAGGATAAAAACTGAAGTCCAAACACAGCAGCCAAGCCCTCCATGACCTGGCTGTGTTCCCTCTGACCTCTGCCCACCTCACTGCTCCTCAGCCTCAGCAGATGTGTTCCGGCCCCAGGGCCTTTGCACTGCTGCTATTTCTCCCTGAATACTCCTCCCCGTCACCTGCTCGGTTACCTCCCTTCAAGCCACTGCTCCTCTCTTCATCCCACTGAGTCTCATCTTGACCACTTTATCCATGACTGCAAGGTTCCCATCCCCCCCTTCCCCTCACCCTACTAGACTTTTCCTCACAACACCTTCAAGGAGACAATCTGTCTAATGTTTGGCGTCTCCACCACTAGATAGAAACTCTGTGAAGGCTCATTGTTGTTTGTGCTCCATTGATAACTACTGAGTGAGTGACTAACTTCCTCCCAGGTTTTGTAGCCCTTGGCTGCGGTTCCTGGGTGGTGGGTGGAAGCAGACTGTTCAGAGAGACCCTCCAGGAAATGTGTCCATCTGTGCTCCTTTCACCTTCTTCTTCTAAATCCCACCTGGGCTCCACTTTGAATCAGAGTATCCTATGGCTGGTTCATGATGTATGGCCAAAACCATCACAATATTGTAAAGTAATTATCCTCAATTAAAATTAATTTTAAAAAATAAAAAAAATAATAAATCAGGGTATCATGCTGATGAAAGAAACCCTCATTAATCTGCCACACACCACATGTTGCTGACTCCTGAGTCACAAACGAACCTGTGTTTGTTTCCCAGAAGACGAATTTTTCAGTGGTGAACACGGAATGGATTTGCTAATTGAAGATCAGCTTCTGAGACACAACCAGCTGCTGACCAGCGCCACCCGGAGGCCAGCAGCCACCGGGCGCAGCGCCGCTGTGACAGCTGATGCCGGCACCACCAGCGCTGGCACTCCGACCACAGCCCTGCCCTCCGCCCGGCTGCCTGCCTCCACTGCAGCGCCCAGCACCCCTGACCCTGCAGTCTCTGCCTCAGTCGAACAATTCTCAACACCGCTCCCGACGACCTCAGTGTCTCCAGATCCCACGGAGGAGGCAGTCCCTACACCTTTTACTCAGGTACCAGCTACCACTGTGGCCCACACAGCCACCCAGCAACCGCCAGCCTCAGCTCCTCCGTCAGCGGCCCCTGAGGATGCCTTTGTGGAGGCGACGCACACAGCCCCAGTGCCTCCGCCTCCAGTCAGGACAGACTCACCAGGGAAAGATTCTACTGCCAGACAGGGCACCGTTCCCCCTGGCCCCACCCTGAGCCCCGAGGAAGAAGATGACATACGGAACGTCATAGGTGAGTCCATTCCGCCTGGCTTGGGTCTCCTGCTCAAGTAAAAGGCTGAGCCCGGAAATAGCTTGAAAGGAGAGGGGGGAGTCAGATGCTCCAACTGCTTCATAAAGAAAGGCAAGTGGAGTTACTCCTTGGGCAATGATCAGTTTTAACATCTAGGGTCTATATTCACAATGTACCAGTGACAAGAGTAGAAAACTCCTTTCTAAAATAAATTAGTGGAGCTAAGATCTCAGCTTCATTAATAAGTTTTATAAACATTTGTCAAATGCTGGTGTACTAGGCTTTGTGATGGGTGTTGGATATTTGGTTATTTAGTGATGACTATGTTTTCAGCTGGAGAAGGCAATGGCACCCCACTCCAGTACTCTTGCCTGGAAAATCCCATGGACAGAGGAGCCTGGGAGGCTGAAGTCCATGGGGTTGTTGAGATTCGGACACGACTGAGCGGCTTCACTTTCACTTTCCACTTTCATACATTGGAGAAGGAAATGGCAACCCACTCCAGTGTTCTTGCCTGGAGAATCCCAGGGATGGGGGAGCCTGGTGGGCTGCCGTCTATGGGGTCGCACAGGGTCGGACACGACTGAAGCGATGCAGCAGCAGCAGCAACACGTTTTCAGCAGGATGTTTACCAGGCCATGAACTAACAAGAGATTCTTATGTGTGTGTAGGCGGGGGGATCCCAGAATATTAAAAGAGGGAACAGGGAAATAGTGAGCCCCAGGGAACAAATCTCATTAGCTCCTGGCCTTAGAAAGCATGGGAACATCATGGCATCGTGTGATAAATGATGTAACAGAGGAGTGGAGAGACAGGGGCAGAGGGAGCAGCAGATTGCCTGGCAGCTAAGAAGGCTGGGAAAGCTTTTCTAAGAAGGTATCCTTTGAGCTGAGTTTTGAAGGATGAACAGGAGTTTGCTAAGTGGAAAAGGAAAGTATTCTGACTGGGTAGGTCTAAATGAGCAGGGTGTGTTCCAGAAACAGAGAATGTAGCCTGTTCTGTGCCTGGGCGCTCCATGGCCATAAGATGACTCTGGGAACAGTGAAACGTGAAAGTGTGTGTGTGTCTATGTATGTTTCCGTGGGCGGAGGCGGGGTGAGGGGGAAGTGGGACTTGCCACAGATGGCTTTTTCAAAAAGACTTAAACATTCATTAAGTCACCATCAACACTGAAAAATAACACTATTGAATAGTAATTTCATTAAAAATATACTTGATTTGACAGATGCGATTTGCCTTATACCTTTCTTTCCCTTCTTCCCATTTTCAGCCCCCTTGGCATCCTCTTTTCCAGTTCCTCCTCAGGATAAAGTGCCAGCCATGCCAGACAGATGGTGGTAGGGGTACCTACCAGCAGCCAGATGCCTGGTTGTAGCCTAGTCCCCACTGCGGAGAGCTGTGTGACCTTAGCCAAATCTCTGCCCTTCTGCAGGTCTCAGAAATTAGAAATTTACTAAAGATTGCTGCCTCAATTGGGAATCCCTAATAGCTCAGTTGGTAAAGAATCTGCCTGCAATGCAGGAGACCCTGGTTTGATTCCTGGGTCGGGAAGATCCACTGGAGAAGGGATAGGCTACCCTCTCCAGTATTCTTGGGCTTCCCTTGTAGCTCAGCTGGTAAAGAAAGTTTCCTCAGTTATATCCTGTAGTAAGTGTATCAGGCCGTGATATAGCAAGGAATTCTTATTGGGTGAAAAAAAACCCCAGAGTAATAACAAGGAAATAGCCAGTCACATGGACCCCAGGGCAAAATCTCACGAACCTTGGCCAGGAGGAAGCTAAGCAAGAAGACAGTTCTTGAGCCACAGAGGTTGGGGTGGGAGGAAAGAATGTTTTTCTTTTCGTCCCTTTCACTGTCACAGTGGGAGCAAGCAGACCCCAGAGTAGAAGATTCATTTCTTACCGCGTGGAGAAATCAGTTCTGAAGCTGTGGGTCTTGCTCAATTTCTGCAGAATGCCCCAGAGTCTGAGCAAAGGGTCCACTTCCACACTGGCTCTGGGCAGCCTTGACCTTGCTCATGGGTCCACAGACCCTGAGCCCAGCACCCCATCTCCCCACTGCCACAGGAGTGTACTCCCCAGGGTCCCCATACCTCTACCACTCAGGTGACAGGGACAGTTCCTCCAGAAACTTAGCCAGCTGCCCACCACTATCTCTCCACAGACGGGTGGAATACAGGCCGCAGGTAGGTCCACACTCCTTGTATGTCCCCAGGGATGGTGATTGCCTGGCTGGAAACTCTTCCCTTGGTGACTTCCTAGCCAGTAGGAGAGGGGCTTCCCTGGAGGCTCAGATAGTATAGAGTCTGCCTGTAATGCAGGAGACCTGAGTTTGATCCCTGGGTTGGGAAGATCCCCTGGAGAAGGGAATGGCTACCCACTCCAGTATCCTTGCCTGGAGAATCCCATGGAGAAAGGAGCCTGGTTGACCACAGTCCATAGGGTTGCAGAGTCAGACACGACTAAGCGACTCACACTTTCACTTCCAGCCAGTGAGTTCTCCACTGTCTCCACAACCCACCTGCCTCCCCTGGGTGTCGCCACCCGCGAGCTTTTCCGATGTGCATCTTTCTGGAGTTCTTAGGTCTCAGGACTCCACCTCCTTCGTTAGCCTGACTGAGATGCTGATGCCCAGACAAGAGAAACCCTGTGTCCTGGAAGTTGTTTACCTGGTAGAGGAGCAGGAGACGGGATACACTTTCTCTTGTGCTTCACTATTCTGTTCGACCAGAAGCACATTGTCACAGAGGGGCTTCCCTGGTGGCTCAGTGGAAAAGAACCCGCTTGCCAATGCAGGAGATACAGGAGACAATTCCTGGGTTGGGAAGATCCCCTGGGGAAGGAAATGGCAACCCACTCCAGTATTCTTGCCTGGGGACTCCCACAGACAGAGGAGCCTGGCGGACTAGAGTCCATGGGGTGGCAAGTGTCGGACACAACTGAGCGCCTATACAACAGAGGATGTCAGTTCAGTTCAGTTCAGTCGCTCAGTCGTGTCCGACTCTTTGCAACCCCGTGAATCACAGCACGCCAGGCCTCCATGTCCATCACCAACTCCCGGAGTTCACTCAGACTCACGTCCATCGAGTCAGTGATGCCATCCAGCCATCTCATCCTCTGTCATCCCCTTCTCCTCCTGCTCCCAACCCCTCCTAGCATCAGAGTCTTTTCCAATGAGTCAACTCTTCGCATGAGGTGGCCAAAGTACTGGAGTTTCAGCTTTAGCATCATTCCTTCCAAAGAAATCCCAGGGCTGACCTCCTTCAGAATGGACTGGTTGGATCTCCTTGCAGTCCAAGGGACTCTCAAGAGTCTTCTCCAACACCACAGTTCAAAAGCACCAATTCTTCGGCGCTCAGCCTTCTTCACAGTCCAACTCTCACATCCATACATGACTACAGGAAAAACCATAGCCTTGACTAGACAAACCTTTGTTGGCAAAGTAATGTCTCTGCTTTTGAATATGCTATCTAGGTTGGTCATAACATTAAAAGAGGATGTCAGCTTCTGCTTAAAGACTGGCCTGTGGGATTTTTCAAAAGAGCTGGGGTTCTTTTTTTCTAAGTTTTACTTTATATTGGAATATAGTTGATTAACAATGTTATGTTAGTTTCAGGTGTGCAGCAAAGTGATTCAGTTATACATATATTGATACCAATTCGTATTCAAATTCTTTTCCCATTTAGGTTATTACAGAATATTGAGCAGAGTTCCCTGTACTATGCAGTAGGTCCTTGTTAGTTATCTGTTTTAAGTACAGCAGTGTATAAATATCCAGTGAACTCCGGGAGTTGGTGATGGACAGGAAGGCCTGGCGTGCTGCGATTCATAGGGTCGCAAAGAGTCGGACACGACTGAGCGACTGATCTGATCTGATCTGATCTGATACATATCCCAAACTCCCTAATTGTCCCTTCCCCTCAACCTTTCTCCTGATAAATTCATTCTCTGTGACTGTGTTTCTGTTTTGTAAATAAGTTCATTTGTATCATTTTTATTTAGATTTCGATACTTGTCTTCTCTGACTTATTCCACTTTGTATGGTAAACTCCAGGTCCAGCCATGTCGCTGCAAATGGCATTATTTCATTCTTTCTAACAGCTGAGTATTACTCCATTGTATATATGGGCCACATCTTCTTTATCCATCTGTCTTACACAGAGGATGTCAGCTTCTGCTTAAAGACTGGCCTGTAGGGTTTTTTTTTTTCAGAAGATCTGGGATTCTTGTCTCTTGTATCTACTGTGGAAAAAAACACAGGGACACGGACACAGATATAAGTGCTTCTTCAAATGCCAAGGGGTGAAAAGAGGGGGTGGCACAGAGAGAAGGCAGGTGGAGTCTTGGCAGGTTTTCTCAGGAATCATTTCCAATCGCGTATTGCTGCCACATGCTTCTCTCAGGCTGCTGTTAGTGTGGATGGGATTTCTTTTCTGGAACCTTCTTAGCACACTTCCTGCCTGCCTGTGCCTGGCCAAGTAAGACTATATGTAGCCTTCAGTTAAATAAGAATCATTTGTCTGAAACTAACACACGCCACTGACTTGCTACCTACAAAAGGTTGTTTGCTGTTTAATGAGCCTGGCAATTTCGAGTTTGAGCTGTTTGAGTGGTTTTAAACAGGCTGCTTTTAGAAGGACCATCCTATCCTGTGGTTTCCAAACCTGGTTTTGTGATGCCCAAAAATGTCCACCAGTTTCCCCAGGGGAATTGTAAAACGCTCAGAAAAATTCCGAAAACAAACGAATTAGAATTAACTTTTGGCCAAAGCATAGCTGCTTGAGGACAAGAGAGGAAAAACACCATCAGTGATGGGAGCCGGGTTCCGGGAGGGAGGAAAGGGGACTGGTCACCATCCTTGGTGGTGTGGGGAGCTCTGGTCAGGCTGCCACAGAGGATGAGAACACGGGTGCCCCATGGCCGTGGCTTTGCAGAGTCCCAGACCTTAAGGGCTGTGATGCGCGTTGTAGGAGAGGCTGGTGTGGGGCAGAGAGGGGAGTGGGGAGGAGCGAAGAGGACAGTCGGGATGACAGCAATACCAGAGCCTGCCTCATGGCTGAACCTAGAAATGTGATCCCATGAAGACCACCTCTTCCACAAAGTAACTGGCCGTAACAACCCCCGAGGCCTGGCTGGCCACAGTGGCAGTGGGCACGAGACGGCCTGAGTAAGTGGCACCGACACGGGCAGGGCAGTGCTGACCGGAGCCTCCATAGCACCCAGACTCAGTACCAAGGACTGTCCCGTCGGCGGCCCAGAGTCTCTTGACAGGCACCTTTCCCAGCCCCAGCTCCACAGACACACTTTGCTCTCACTGTGCTGATCAGCTCACCAGGCCCCTGAAACCACAAGGAGCCTCTGTCAGAACACAGAGGCCACTGGCCCTAGAAAGACAAATATAAAGTGGAGTGGCTCCTTGTAAATGGGTAAGGAAGAGTCTGTGCCTGTCTACAAGGATACAGGCCACTCCTAATTCACCCAGCCCTCGCCAGGCTGGCTGGGAAAGGGCCTGCACTCTGGCCACTTCCACGGAGGTGTCACCAGGAGGGGCTACAGGGACTAGAGTGGACAGGTCTGGAAAGGTATGTGGTCCAGGGGAGGCTGTCTCTGGTTCTGACTGTGAGCTCCATCTCCAGGTGTGGTCACCAGGGCAGAGCTGACAGCGTGAGCCTCTGCAGGGGTGTTGAAGGGCACCCACGGTGCTGGCACAGACCAGGAGAGGCAGGGGAGAGGGCCTGATGATGAAGGGAGTAAGACATGAGGACTTAGATCTAAAGGTGTTAGAGAAGGTTCTAAGCAGAGGGGCACACTCACATTTGTCAGTACTGAGTTGAAGGACAGTACTGAGTGCTGGCGCTGTAGGTGTTGATCCTACAAAAGCAGGTGAGGCAGGGTCCCCGACCTGGAGTTGTGCACAAGCTCGTATATGGGACCCAGAAACACAGTTTCAGTTCAGATGATCGGTGGTGTTTAGCTGTTCATTCATGTCTGACTCTTTGTGATCCCATGGACTGTAGACCGCCAGGCTCTTCTGTCCATGGGATTCTCCAGACAATAAAACTGGAGAGGGTTGCCATTTCCTCCTCCAGGCGATCTTCCCAACCCAGGGATGGAACCCACATCTCCTGTGGCTCCTGCATTGGCAGGTAAATTCTTTACCACTGAGCCACCTGACAAACCCAATTTCAACTCAGGGTGGTGAGCAGATGCATAGAGTGCTTTGCGGTCAGAGGGACTCTCCTCTGGAAAGAGAAGTTGACCTAGCTGTCTTGAGGGATGAGGCAAAACCAGCCAGGAAGGACGGTGGCATTGCAATAAGAAGGACCAGAGTCAACAAGAGCCCCAGCAGTGAACCAGTTTAGTTAGGGCTGACTACACATTTTGTTGAGCCCATTGCAAAGTGAAAACATGGAGCCCCAGTTCAAAAAGCAAGATGGAAAGTGCCATTGAAGATAGTGAATATAAAGCTGTTTCCTTTCTTCTCTGATGTCTCTCTCTCATTCACTTGGTTTTTTTCTTTGCTACTTCATGCCATTGTAAGAAATACTTTTTTAAAAACTTAAATAACTGGCGTGAATTTTATCATTCTTGTTTATATTGTGCACTACCAGTTTTCAATGCAAAGATAAGATCATTTAACTCACGTGTGGAGTCCACCAAGATGATACAGTTTGTTTTTCATGGCTCCTATGTTCCTGTGTAATGTGTTCTTAGCAGCCCAGTGAAAATACTGCACACGACAAACTCATCTGTTTCTCTTCTTAATATGCTCACAGTCTACCCCCACTCCCTACATTTGGCTCCCTGAATAAAAGAAAAGGAACTGTGAGTTGCCCTATCTTTCCCTCTTCTATAACATTTTCAGCATGAGTTATTGTCTACTCCAAGGAAATAACACAAGTAAGAAAGAATATACTGGGATTACTTGGTTATTTGTGGTTCCTAGCATACCGCTGCCTTCTTTCTGCATTCGAGGTTCTGTTTAGAATGGCCAGTGTGGCCTCTGGGGCTGCAATGCTCCGCGCACTCAGTCACAGGGACAACACACCTGCCTTATCTTCACTCTGAGTCTCACCGTAACCCCACGAGCAGTGGGCCCACCGGTGTCCCCTGCACGCAAGTGGGCCACAGGAAGGTGGACACATGTACTGTGTCCTCTGCTCATGCACATGCCCAGTTGTCCTATTAGATTCTAACTATAAAATAAAAATCCAAACTAAAATGATTAAGAATTACAAGATGGCCATAGCAGAGCTTTGAAAAGGTGATTGCCCGGTTCACATGTCCATGAAGCTACCTCCAGGCACGGCACCATGGGCTGTATGAGCAGTTAGGTATGGGCAAGAGATCTCAAAGCTGGCAACCCGAGGGCCAAATGCGCCCCCAAGATGTCTTGTCAGCCTTAAACTTGAATGCCTTTAGGTCGGCTGCTCTTCAATCCACTCCAGTCTCTGTTGTTACTCATCCTCTCATACTCAGCCTGCTTCACCCATTTCCATCACACCTGGCCTCTAGAGGCATTTGAGTTTGAGAACTCTGATTGAGGGGAGATGGCAAGAAGTGATGGCATTGAAGGAGGGGCTGATGCACTGGGATAGGACCTAGGGCTTCCTGCAGCAGTTGATGATGGTGAGTGAAGGGTTCAAGCAGCAAGGCAGCTCAGGACTTCTGGGCACAGGGGTTGGATGGGTTAGAAGGGGTTAGAGACGAGCCATAGAAACCACCATCGTAACTGGAGTGATCCAGGCAAGGGACCGTGAGGTCTAAGCTAAGCACAGAGGTGGAATGGAAGAGCTGAGAAGTGAAGAGGGGGGAGACGGCGACCAATGGGGCCATGCGTAGAGGAGAGGTGGACAGCAAGGAGAACCAAGATTCCCGGCTTGGTGAATGGTGCGCCATGCCTTTCTCCCGGACAGAAGTATAGGAGGAACAGGCTGTGAACTGAAGCAAATGAATTCCTTTTTGAATCCATTAAGGAGTCCGGAGGACACTCAGGAGGGAAGTGTCTCATAACGGGGTGGCCACCTGGCGCTCAGAAACAAAGTCTGGGCTGAGTGAGAGCCAAGTGTGCCCGGGGAATACAGGAAGAAAAAGAGGAAGACAAGGGGCTGAAACTGGGGCTCTGAGAGATGACATCTGAAAGGCGGGCAGAAAAGAGAACCAGCCAAAGACAGCCTGACCTGGATGGCAAGTGGGAACCAGGAGAGAGGGGTAGGAAAACCGAGTGTGTGAAGAGGGTGGGTGCACAAGACAGGCTTGACTCGGATAAAAGGGCCAGAGAGCATCCCCAGTGGACGCTGCGCAAGCATTTAAGGCAGCCATCGGGGAGGGGCAGAGGAGTGTGTTGGGGCTGCTCCACCCTGTAGTGGAGGCCTGCCACGTGACAGCCACAGCTGGGAGCCCTAGAGGGCAGAGGGGCCTCTTGTGTGCTGACTTCTTTTTGTTAGATGGCAAGATTGAGCAGCTTGATGTGCTGAGAGGAAAAGCCCCTACAGACCCTGGGAACCTTTTTTTTGTTGTTAACCTATAAACATTTTAGAAGATAATACATATAATAGATAAGGCAAGATATCCTTTAGCTTCAAAGAGACTCACTCAAATGGCCTTCTGTATCCTTGGGCCATAGTTGGTGGAATCCGAGGACGAGGAACTCTGACATATGGAAGCTGCACTGTATTCATTGTACTGAGACATTTTACATGATGGTCTTGAGCCTCTGCGAATTTCATTATCCATCAGGACTCCTGGAACCAATCCCCCACAGATATCAAGGGGAACCTATTTCAAATATAACTGGAGCTTAAGGAAAAAACAGGATGAGATGGTTGGCTAGCATCATCGACTCAGTGGACATGAATTTGAGCAGACTCTAGGAGACAGTGAAGGACAGGGAAGACTGCTGTACTGTCCATCAGTACATTAAATTAAAAGAGATGATGCAAAGAGTTGAACATAATTTAGCAACTGAGCAACAACCAAGGGGAAAACACTAGAGAATGAGTTTGGGACAAATAGCTTGATTTCGTGGTCCTGTCTCTATCCTCTATTCCTAGTTCATAGATGGTATTTTACATGTGAGGGCTACACCATCTGCAAATAAAGAAATTTAGAAACCAGTATAATAGAGATGTTTCTATGGGCCAGAAACATTTCTGTTATCCTCCAAGTTATTTTTGCTGTTGTCGTTTGGTTTTAGTCAAGTAGGGCTAGAACTTCTACATTTTACTTAAGTTGTTGAAGAGATAAATAAAAAATCTTTTCACCAGAGAAGATGAAATTAATAAAAATGGTAGGTATTTACCATAGTTAACTTATATAAAGAAGGAACCCTCTCTGTGCATAAATCTCCTTTGCGGGAGGTTTAATCATCTAATACATTTGGTTCAGCTAGAGCAAAATCATTCATTTCCTCTGAAGTGGCAGTTTTAATTCTAATAGCAAAATTTTTATACATTACATACATATGCTCTCCTGAAAGAGAATAATTGTATTTTCAAGTACTCCAAGTGACCACATATCACTTGGGCAACCACTTACAGAAGAGAGAGATCAAAAGATTATTTTTAAAATGAAGCATGCTAATTTATCATATCAAATTTGTCATGACTTCATAGCATTTGAGGCAGGAGGAAGGCCTATTATATATGCTGTCTGCCATCTTTTTTTAAATTAAATTAAAATTTTTAATTTTTTTTATTTTTTGGAGGCTAATTACAGTATTGTATTGGTTTTGCCATACATTGACATGAATCTGCCACGGGTGTACATGTGTTCCCCATCCTGAACCCCCCTCCCACCCCCCTCCCCATCCCATCCCCAGACCCTGGGAATCTGAAGCAGGGCCAGCTGTCTCCCAGGACCATTGATGATAAGATGAGTTAGTACATAGAGACAGCTTAGGAAATGTTCCCTGTCACCATACTGTGGGGGAGAACTTCTGAGCAGCAGGCAGAAGCATTCTCTTTTCTCCACAGTGCCTTTGAACTCTCTCCCTTCTTTCTCTCATTAGCCTTGGAAAGGAATAAACACGTGGTTTCTTCTCTCCAGGGCTGACGCTTTGCTGCCAAGGGTGGGAGCATCTGAATGGCCCCAGACTCTCCGACCATAGTGATGGGCCTGGGCCTCGTGGTTTACTCACCTCCCTTGAACCCGTCTCCACATGCTCCCAGACCACACACACCTATCACTGTTTCTGCCTGTGCTGAACCCCTCTGTGTGTTGCTGGCATTTGCTCTATCTGAGGGCATATGGTGATACATCCTGAGGTCCTGGGTGTCAGGACTTGGAAGCTGTAAGCTGAGACTCCCTTCTTCCTACAGAAATAAAGATGCTTGACTCCAGAAGCAGCCTCCATCTGTTTTAGTTTCCTTTGCCTCCTGTAACAGATTACCACAAACTTAATGGCTTAAACAATAGAAATTTATTCTCGAATGTTCTGGAGACTAGAAGGCTAAAATGAGTCTTTCAGGACTAAAATCAAGCTGTCAGGAGACTGGTTGCTTCCTGAGGCTCCAAGGGATGGTCCCGTCCTTGCTTTTTCTAGTCTCGGGTGGCTGCCTGCATTCCTTGGCTTGGGGCCTCCTCCTCATCCTTCCTTTGCTTCCATCCTCAGGTTGCCTCCTCTTCTCAGTCAAATCTCCGTCTGCCTCCCTATTATGAGGATACTTATGACTGTGATTAGGACCCCCCTGAATAATACAGGCTAGTCTCCCCCCTCCCCTGGCCACCCTCCATCATAGCATCCCTGAGGTAATCACATTGGCAAACTCTCTGTTGCCATGTACAGTCCCGTTCAGGATTAGGAGTTGGATACCTTTGGAAGACAATACTCAGCCTTCTATACCATCATCAGAGTGCATTCTCCAAGTGTGCTCATGATGTAGAGAGGGCATATATTTTGCTTGTTTTTCTGTGGAAGAAGTGAAAGCTCTGTGACTTTTCAGATGAAACACAGACCTTGGGGGTCTGTAGCAAGACCAAGAGCAATGCCAGACCTCTGGCTACAAATCGGGGAGGGGGGGTGCACGTTCTCTAGCTTCACATTAAGGCCCCGTCACCGCAGAGCCTTAGTGCTGAGACAGAACCCTGTAGGGGTTTGGAAGCTGCCTGGGGCGATGCAGTGCATCGAAGCTTAGACGAGTCCCAGTTTCCAAGAGCTCATCTGCAGTTTCCGCGTCTGGGCAGGAAGGTGGCATAGCCATAGCGACCCTGACAGAGACTCCTGGCTTCTCACAGCCACTTGCGAGGCTCTGGGTATTGGCTGGGGTCTGCCTCTGATGCAGGGAGTTGGGTCCTCACTGGGCTTTTCCAGGGGAAGGGGGCAAGCAAAAATGCCCCTCTCTGGGCATGGCACGCTAGGGCTCACCTTAGTTCTGAGGAAGCACAGCTTCTCCACTGGCAGGCAGGGTCCCACTCAGCACCAGGGAACGAGATATTTTCCATCAGAACTCTGCTGCCCAGGCTCACGCAGATTCTTTTGTTTTATTGTCTCGAGCAGATGAGCTCAGTTGTGGGGGAATGAGGCTTTGGCTGGTAGGCTCTGTTGTTTGTCTTACAGAGACCAAAACCCTCCCCTCTCTGTCAGACCAGGACCTAATAAACCCCACACAGAGATGCCTGAGCCCTGCCAATTGCACCCAACTGTGCGGCCTGCCTGGGAAACAATGTTTATCCTGCTTTTAGACGCCTGGCTGCCCCAGGCGCGGGGCCAAGGGCACAGCGCCTGCCCCGTCCTGCCAGCTCAGACCACTAATGTGGGAGCAGGAGGGATGGAACAGATTGAAACAGTTTGGAAACAGGGGTGGCCTGGAGTTGAGAGGGCCCTGAATCTGAGCCGTGGGCCCTTGCTCTTTGGTCCCATGTGAGTGTCAGGGGCAGATCCCTCTCATCGCTGCTGCCCGTCCACGAGCCAGTGTTGATGGCAGGTTGGGGAGGGGGTGTTCTGCTGGTCCCAGCTGCCAGGAGGAGGAAGAGCGTGAAGTCAAAGTGTTAGCTGCTCATTCATGTCCGACTCTTTGCGACCCCATGGACTGTAGCCCGCCAAGTTTCTCTGTCCATGGAATTATCTTGATAAGAATACTGTCTTATACAGTATAAGTAATATAAGAAAACAGTAATAGCATCATTGAATATGTTTTTTTCAGAACCATATAAATATGTCTGTAACATTAATACTTCCTTTTAAGACAAATATAAATTCAAAAGATTTTATTTAGAGAAACTGTTCTAATTAAAATTGTTTTCCTTCACGCTAAGTGTATATTTAGATTCATAATTGTTCAGAGAAAAGAATTCATTGTAAAATAATGCCAACCTATATAATGATGTAATAAATTATTTTGTACTTAAAAAAAAAAATACTGGAGTGGGTACCATTCCCTTCTCCAGGGGATCTTCCTGACCCAGGGATCGAACCCAGGTCTTCTACATTGTAGGCAGATTCTTACCATCTAAGCCACCAGAGAGGAGGAGGAAGTTGTAAAAGCTGGGTTAATCAGCTTCTCCCACATCCCTCTCTTCCCGTCTCCTTCATAACCATTAGTGCAGAGACAAAAAGAGCAAAAAGACATGCTCTCAGTAAGTGGCCACATGATTTTAGTATCATTTGGGGCCATGTTCAATATAATAATACTGCATAGTAAGCATGCAGGCAGGCTTTCGAATTGATTTAGAACCCAGCATGTCTATGGGGCTTCGCAGGTGGCACAGTGGTAGAGAATCCTCCTGCCAATGCAGGAGATACAAGAGATGGGGTTGTGATCCCTTGGGCAGGAAGATCCCCTGGAGTAGGAAACAGCAGCCCACTCCAGTATTCTTGCCTGGAGAATCCCATGGACAGAGGAGCCTGGCGGGCTACAGTCTGTGGGATTGTAGAGAGTCGAACACGACTGAGCGCGCACACACACACACACACACACACACACACACACACACGTGATTCTAGTGGTCTTTGAGGACTTCTCAGGGGGTCACTCAGGAGGGCATGGCAGAGTGCCTGTCCTACTAAAGCAGACCTGACCTTTGAAGGAGGCTCCTACAGCCCAGAACAAGCTCCTTATCTGGGAACTTGGTCCCAGGCCTCTCCAATTCCCAGAATGGGGTCCTGGCACCCTGCTCACAGGGGCGTAGGCTTGAGGACAGCTCTCTCGGACCCAGCAGGTGGGCCTCAGGGACATGACACCCACTGCACAGTCAGGGCTGCTCTCTGCTGCTGGTCTGGGCCAACCGCCTTGGGGCTGCCCGGTGGCTGGTGAAGCTCTATGTTCCTGGGCATGCAGAGTCCTCTCCTCTGGTCACCTTTCTCATGCTGCCGGGTATTCATGCAAGTTTCAGAGCATCTGCCCAGTGCCCACGGCCTGTCAGACACTGTGTTCTGAGGACCAAGGACACGAAGGGGACAGCCACAGCCCCTACCCCCTGGGGTTTATGCTTGAGGTGGGGATGGGCATTGAATCAGGAGAGACATGCACAGGCATTGTCAAAACAGAAGGTGACGTGTCCTGTAAGAGAGGCACATTCACAATACTGTGGGAGCAGGATGGAATCCAATGGGGGATAGAATGGTTTTTCAGAGGAGAAAGTGGTGTCAGAAAAGCACATGGGAGCTTAGATCCCTGAGGGGTGAGTTTGTAGGACTAAGTGGTCAGCAGGAGCAAAGCGTGGTGGCATGAATGTGGCCCAGGATGGTGGCAGTAGACGGCTTCATAAGAGTAGACTAGGGTAAATAAGGAGCTTCCCAGGTGGTGCTAGTGGTAAAGAACCTGCCTGCCAACGCAGGAGACAGATGAGATGCAGGTTCGATCCCTGGGTCGGGAAAATCTCCTGGTGTCAGAGATGGCAGCCCACTCCAGTATCCTTGCCTGAAGAATCCCATGGACAGAGGAGCCTGGTGGGCTACAGCCCATGGGGTCCCAAAGAGTCAGACACACCTTGGATAGATAAGAGGAGCAGCAGGGGAGGATGCTGGGCAAACATCTGGTGTTATGTTGGTTACACAGGACTGTAGAAGCCTGTGGAGGGGTTCAGACTCCAGGAGGGGCAGCCAGCAAGGGCCCTAGGGGTGGGGCATTCTTCCATCAGCCTAACCCCTCCATCCCCCTCTCCTCCATCAGGAAGGTGCAAGGACACCCTCTCCACCATCACAGGGCCGATTACACAAAACACGTATGGGCGGAATGAGGGGGCCTGGATGAAGGACCCCCTGGCCAAAGATGAGCGGATTTATGTAACCAACTATTACTATGGCAACACCCTGGTAGAGTTCCGGAACCTGGAGAACTTCAAACAAGGTACGTGCTACAGGTCCAGCTTGAGGGAGGGTCTTCCTTCTCCATGTCCTCTGTTTTAATGACCAGATCACCCAAGGTGCACACAGTGGATAAGAAGGGGAAAACCTTCTTCTGATGGTAAAAGACACTTCTAGCAATAGGATGTCCCTCTTCCACACCCCTTTTCATCTTCCAGCCCCTGAGACATGGGACAACTACCCAAGGGAAGTGATATATCTTCCCTTTCCCGTGGTCCTTGACTGTTTATAAACCATGTTCATGTATGTTAGCATCTGGATCCTTGAAGTAGCTCAACGAGGGGAGTGGGAATTGTCATTTATAAATGACAGATGAGGGTGCCTCACAGAAGTAGGAAGTGGCAGAGCCAAGACACAAACCCAGGGCTCCAGACCCCAAGCCCATGGCGCATCCCCTCCCTTTGGGCTGCTCCTTCACCCTCCCCGCCTGGCGGCTGTCACTGCACTGTCGCCCTGAAGCCTCCTGCCTTCTCACCGCCCGCAGGTCGCTGGAGCAATTCCTACAAGCTCCCCTACAGCTGGATTGGCACGGGCCACGTGGTGTACAATGGTGCCTTCTACTACAACCGGGCCTTCACCCGCAACATCATCAAGTATGACCTGAAGCAGCGCTACGTGGCTGCCTGGGCCATGCTCCATGACGTAGCCTATGAGGAGGCCACACCCTGGCGGTGGCAGGGCCACTCGGACGTGGACTTTGCTGTGGACGAGAATGGGCTGTGGCTCATCTATCCGGCCCTGGATGACGAGGGCTTCAGCCAGGAGGTCATCGTGCTGAGCAAGCTCAATGCCGTGGACCTGAGCACGCAGAAGGAGACCACGTGGCGCACGGGGCTCCGGAGGAACCTCTACGGCAACTGCTTTGTCATCTGTGGGGTGCTGTACGCCGTGGACAGCCACAACCAGCGCAACGCCAACATCTCCTACGCCTTCGACACCCACACCAACACCCAGATCGTCCCCAGGCTGCTGTTTGAGAATGAGTACTCCTACACCACCCAGATAGACTATAACCCCAAGGACCGCCTGCTCTATGCCTGGGACAATGGCCACCAGGTCACCTATCATGTCATCTTCGCCTACTGACACCCCTGTCCCCACAAGCCGAAGTGCAGCGGGGCTACTGGCACCTTGCGTGTGTTTGTGTGTGTGTGTGTGTGTGTACGCATGTGTTGTTTAAAAAATATATATTATTTTGTATAATATTGCAAATGTAAAATGACAATTTGGGTCTATTTTTTCTATGTGGATTGTAGATCAATCCATTCGTGTATGTGCTGGTCTCACCCTCCATGGTTTATATTTTTGTGCAAATCAACTTCTCCTTTTGACCAGTAACCACCTTCCTTCAAACCCTCAACCCCCTCCAGATTCCTGATCTCCATCTGAGAAGGTTTCGTCATCAGGGTCTTGTAGGCAGATGGCACCAGGAGCAGGAGTGAAGGAGGCAAGAAAGAAGTGCTAAGGGGGGGGAAATTTTTTTTTATGTATTGGAGAAGTTTTTGAAGGAAAAAAAAACATTAAAAAAAATGCTTTTTTTTTTTAAATAAAGAAGAAATTAAAAATAACCCCAAATGCGTTTTTGTTTAGCATGGCTATGTCTGACAGGATTATATGCCTCCCCCAGAAGGAGATGAGTCTATGTTTCACAGAACCATACTCATGCTGAGCTGCTCCCAGGCAGCTCCTCTCCCTCCTAGAGCGGGGCTCCGTTGGGGGGCTGAGGGGTGGAATTTGGAATGAGCTGACTCCCACGGCACTTGCTCTGTGGCATTGATCCCTCCCCGGCTCTTCCACTGTCAACCAGCTTCCTTGATCTGTTCGGGTTTTTTCCTAGTCATTACCCAAGATGTAGGAACCTGTTCATTCCTTCGTCTTTCTCCATGTAGTCTGGTGGTTGGCACCATTGAAAATATAAAGCTGAGTGTGACCTTTACCCTGTACTTCTTACGAAGCTTACAAACAATTAATTTCCCCTTTTCCCACAGTGCTCTCCTCCGCTGATCCTGAACATTCACATTCAGCCAGCCTTCCTTCCCAGCTTCCCCAGAAGGGGAAGGGCCTTCTTCTGAAACAAGGCCCCTGTGGGAACTGGGTAGATCCTCCCCATGCCTGTGTGTGAGTGCCTGCTGCCCACAAGCAAGCCCTTTCCTCCACATGACACAAATCATGAGACAGAAGCCTGGGCAGAGACAAGCCCACTGACAACCAGATGCTGGCCGAGGTGATCACGGAGCAGGCCAACTTCAGTGTCAGCGTGGCCTGGTCCTCCAAAGTCCTCTACACCATCCCCACCAGCCCCAGCCACCCACCCCAGACTGTGCCAAGTAGTCATTCCCAGACACCATCAAAGGGGTGGGAGCCACAGGCCTTGGGAGCAGCACCCCAGACTGTTCCAGAGAGAGTGCTCTCGAGTGTTTCCCTTTCCAAGGAGGCCTGGGGGGCCTGGCTGTGACTCTATTTGTCCTGGCCTTGGAGGGACATCTTTCTCCAGAGGTTGTGGGTGGTAGGCAAACCCAAGAGTGATGTGGGAAGACAGGTCACCACACTGTCCCCACACTGCACCATCTCTACCTCCACCCCCATAGAGGGAGCAGCACTGCCTGCTGAGTCCTTGTGCACAGACACACCCCTCTCCCCCACCTCTGCCCTTCCCACCGCCCCCACCCCGCCTGGCCTGCAGTCATCCCCATAGCTTATACCTCTCTGCACAGTGGGTGGCTTCCACCCCCACCCCGCTAGCAGCTTCCTCCACTTAGACTATTCTAAATAACGAAAATCCAAATGACTTCACTTTGTCTTGGGGCTGTTTGGGTCAAATTCTCTGAAACAGATGCTAGTGCCTATCAGGCTTGGAGGCAGCAGCAGGGCTTACAAGCTGGTATGTCCGGGGTTCAAAAAGACTTTGATGGACGATAATGGGGGTAGAGTTGCCCACGTCCAGAGGCCTTGCCCTGCTAGAGGAGAGAGAAGCATTGCCTCCCTAGACTTTGGCCCTTCTGTCAGGCCCCAGGTGGAAACCATAGCAGAGTCAGCATGAGCCCCTGCTCTGAGGGAATGGGGTAAGCCACCAGGAGAGTAACTGGTGGGAGCTCACATCTTATGGAAATGTTCATCTGTCTATCCAGCCATCTGTCTACCCAGCCAGCCATCCACGCCGCCCCGGCCCCTGCACACACCCATCCATCTATGTAAAGTGATACCTTGCCAGACTACCCAGGTAGCTCAGTGCTAAAGAATCTGCCTGCCAATGCAGGAGATGTAGGAGATGCAGGTTTGATCCCTGGGTCAGGAAGATGCCCTGGAGAAGGCAATGGCACCCCACTCCAGTACTCTTGCCTGGAAAATTCCATGGACAGAGGAGCCTGGCGGGCTACAGTCCATGGGGTCGTAAGAATCAGACATGACTGAGCATGCACACATGTACACCAGACTCCCAGACGAGGGCTTGTCACCTAGGCACACTCAGCCCTCCTGGGACCTCACTGCTGGGCGGCCCAGAGGCTTGGCTGGTTGTGTGCCCCTCTCCTCTCTGTGCCTGAACCGTAGCCTAGGCACTTTGCTCTATCCAGATCTTGCCAGGACTTCCCAATCTGCCCACTCCTCAGGTCTCTGCATCAGCCTCCTGAGGGTTGGGCTGCCCTGCCATGTCGACAAAGGAAGGTCTCAGACTTCAAGTTTCCAGGGCAGACTGGCCTTCAGGGATAAGCCTTAGGAACAAGCAATGGGGATCAGTAGGATGTGGGCAGGGACCAGGAAGGGCCCCAGCTGCTATGGAAAATAATTCGTTCTGGGAGGCCTGGCTGAAAGGTGCAGGTGTAGGGGTCCTAGGACATGAGCCGTGTCCCCTGAAAAGCCAGAACCTGGGCTGAGGAGCCTAGAGGCAGGAGCGGCAGAGCAAGGACCAGGCAGCTGTATCACCTACGCCAAAGGAGTAAGCGTCCGCAGCCTGGATCCTCGGGCCCCGGACAGGGCTGGTCAGCAGGTAAGAAGGCAGCTGCCCACCTCCTCGGTGACTCTGGGATCAGGCTCCCACACGGACACTCATGTGGCTCCTCACCCGAGCACCAGTTTTCCTGCCCTGGCTCCTCTGAGCTCCTCCCAGCCCCTCTCAGTCGTCACGGAGCTCCCCCTGCTGGGAGCGCAAGGGGCCCTGAGAAGCAGCCCCAGGGATGCCAGCTGCCGCCTGTCTGGGCGATCTACTTGCCCCAGGGCCGAAATGCCCACTCAGGCCAGGTGAGGCTCTGCTCCCCAGGTACCTCCCACACGCTGGAAGGAGGAAGCAGCGGAAGGGGTGACCTCAGGCCTGACGCTGGGTGGTCGGAAACACTTCCCCTGAGCACATCCAGGACTTGTCCAAGCAGCTTTATCATCGCCGGACTGAGTTTCAGAAACATGAAGAATTAGAGAATGAGTTTTTCAGAAAGTTGAAGAGGCAGACAAACAGCCAGGTAGGTACCGACCCTCCTGGCCTTTCCCTGACCTGTGAAATGAAGGGGGATCTTCCAGCTCCCAGATTTGCCAAGTCTTCTCTGAGCTTTGTAACCCATCACCTAACCTGGGGCACTTTTTTAAAATATATTTTTAATTGGAGGATAATTGCTTTACAAAGTCGTGCTGGTTTCCAACATTCAACAGCATGAACCTGCCATAGGTATACGTATGTCCCCGCCCTTTGGACCTCCCTTCCACCCAGCCCACCCCCTGCCCACCCCTCTAGGTTGTCACAGAGCACCAGGTTGACAGCAGCTTTCCACTAGCTATCTATTTTGCATGTGGTAACATATGTCTCAATTTGTCCCACACCCTCTACTCCCTACCCTCACTGTTTCCACAAGTCTGTTCTCTGTCTGCATCTCTATTCCTGCCCTGCAAACAGGTTCATCAATACCATTTTTCTAGATTCCATATATGTGCATTAATATACGATATTTGTTTTTCTCTTTCTGACTTACTTCTCTCTGTATAATAGGCACTAAGTTGATCCACTTCAGTTCAACTGACTCACATTCATTCCTTTTTATGGCTTAGTAACACTCCGTTGTATATATGTACCACAACTTCTTTATCCATTCATCTATCAGTGGACAACTAGGTTGATTCCATGTCGTGGCTATTGCAAATAGAGCTGCAATGAACATGTGGATAACATGTGTGTTTTTTTGAATTATTAACCTGGGGCATTTTAATTGCTTGATACTGATGGGAAAATAGATTTACTTTTGTTTTCCTATTAAAGTATTTTCCAACAGTATCATTTTCAAAAGTGGGGAAAAATATGACTAACAATCTACACATTATTTTTGCATTTATCTGTTCATGTTTACATGTATCCATTCAACAAATATTCACAGAACCCCCACTGGGGAACCTAAGTGACCAAGACAAAGTCCCTGAGCTCAGGAATCTTATATTCTGAAGCGGAGGAGAGAAAAGGAATGTACTGATGTGTGTTATGACAGGTGGCAATAAAAATAAAGCAGGGAAAGAATATAGAGAAACACAGGAGGAAGAGAGGGAGTGGCTTCTTGTATAGGCAGGTCAGAGAAAGTCTCTGTGATATGGGGACATTGGGACAGAAGCAGAAGATGGCAGGACTGAGCATGCAGACCCCTAGAGGCTGACAGCAGGGGACGGGACCAGCCAACACCCTGAAGCCACCGCTCTCAGCAGCATCAGCCCAGAGCAGTGAGCCTCCAGGCTCCGGGTGAGGTGCCCACAGCCAACCCAGCCCCCGGGCAATGAGCACATGTATTCTGTGGCCACGTGATGTGCTCACACCCCTGGACACAACTGGCTGATGGCCTGCAGCCCTGTTTTGTGCTATCACCAAGGGAGGGCTTCCCTGGTGCATAAGTGGTAAAGAATCCGCCTTTCAATCCAGGAGATGCGAGTTTGATCCCTGGGGTGGGGAGGTTCCCTAGAGAAGGAGATGGCAAGCCTTTCCAGGATTCTGGCCTGGGAAATCCCATGGATGGAGGAGCCTGGCAGGCTACAGTCCTTGGGATCACAAAGACTTGGACACAACTTAGAGACTAAACAATAACAACAAAACACCAAGGGAATCGGGATGTCTGCTGGAGGAAACTGTTCCAAGACCGCAGTCTGAGTTCTGATTCCGCAACTTGGCATTCATACGACCTCAGAAAAGAGCACACACAGCCTATAAGGAGGATAGATTCATGGAAGATTAGAACAGGGCAGTGCAAGTAAAAGCAAGTGGAAATCACTAGCCAAAGTCCTCATTTAAATTTCTTGAGCCAGCTTCTCCTCTCGACTTCCCTGATGGTCTCCTGGTCTCTGGGATATCAGTTTAAGGCTCCTTTCTTAGCTTTGCCACCGCTCCGAGATACTTTCCTTCCGCCTGAGGCACTTTTGGGAGACAGTGGGTTTTTGTGGACAAATATCTGCTCTGCCTTGTTCTGGCTGTGTGATCTTGGGAAAAACACTGAACTTCTCTGAGCCCTCAGTAATGGGTCTGTCTTTGATTGGCTGTTTGGGGACATAATGAAATAACACCCAAAGCACAAGGCAAAAATAGCACACAATAGCTTTCATTGTGACTTTATTGTGCTTTTATTGTGACTGACAATTTTCAGCCAGAAAAAAACATAGGAAAGTATAATGAACTCCCATAGCCCCAACATCAAGAATATAATAATTATCAATATTTCATTATATTTGCTTCAACTTAAAAAAAAATTGCCTAAAATATTTCAAGGACATCATAACATTTTACCCAAACTTACTTCAGTAGGCCTATTTTGAAAGAAGGACATTTTCCTACATAACCTCAATGTAACAAGGATAACAATGATTTCTTAAAATTAGTAAAACCAACTCTCATTCAATTTCCCCAGTTGTGTCAACAATGTCTTGTACATTTGGACCTTTGAATCACATCACTCAATGTCGCAGGAGCAGTGGCTGCGACGGCGCAGGAGCAGAGCTACCACATGTCCAAGGTAAGGAGCAGTGGCTGGGCTTTGCTGGAGCAGCCGTGAAGAGACATCCCATGTCCAAGGTAAGAGAAACCCAAGTAAGACGGTAGGCTCTGAGAGAGGGCATCAGAGGGTAGACAGACTGAAACCACAATCACAGACAGCTGGCCAATCTGATCATATGAAAAACAGCCTAACTCAATGAAACTAAGCCGTGCCCTGTGGGGCCACCCAAGACAGACGGGTCATGGTGGACAGGTATGACAGAATGTGGTCCACTGGAGAAGGGAGTGGCAAACCACTTCAGTATTCTTGCCTTGAGAACCCCATGAACAGTATGAAAAGGCAAAAAGATAGGACACTGAAAGATGAACTTCCTAGGTCAGTAGGTGCCCAATATGCTACTGGAAATCAGTGGAGAAATAACTCCAGAAAGAATGAAGGGATGGAGACAAAGCAAAAACAACACCCAGTTGTGGATGGGACTGGTGATAGAAGCAAGGTTCGATGCTGTAAAGAGCAATATTGCATAGGAACCTGGAATGTCAGGTCCGTGAATCAAGGCAAATTGGAAGCAGTCAAACAGGAGATGGCAAGAGTGAACGTCGACATTCTAGGAATCAGTGAACTAAGATGGACTGGAATGGGCGAATTTAACTCAGATGACCATTATAATCTACTACTCTGGGTAGGAATCCCTTAGAAAAAATGGAGTAGCCATCATAGTCAACAAAAGAGTCCAAAATACAGTACTTGGATGCAATCTCAAAAACAGCAGAATGATCTCTGTTCATTTCCAAGGCAAACCATTCAATATCACGGTGATCCAAGTCTATGCCCCGACCAATAATGCTGAAGAAGCTGAAGTTGAACAGTTCTATGAAGACCTACAAGACCTTCTAGAACAAACACCCAAAAAAGATGTCCTTTTCATTATAGGGGACTGGAATGCAAAAGTAGGAAGTCAAGAAACACCTGGAGTAACAGGCAAATTTGGCCTCGGAGTATGGAATGAAGCAGGGCAAAAGGCTAATAGAGTTCTGCCAAGAGAACACACTGGTCATAGCAAACACCCTCTTCCAACAAAACAAGAGAAGACTCTACACATGGACATTACCAGATGGTCAACACTGAAATTAGATTGATTATATTCTTTGCAGCCAAAGATGGAGAAGCTCTATAGAGGCAGCAAAAAGAAGACCAGGAGCTGACTGTGGCTCAGATCATGAACTCCTTATTGCCAAACTCAGACTTAAATTGAAGAAAGTGGGGAAAACCACTAGACCATTCAGGTATGACCTAAATCAAATCCCTTATGACTATACAGTGGAAGTGAGAAATAGATTTAAGGGACTAGATCCGATAGATAGAGTGCCTGATGAACTATGGACGGAGGTTCATGACATTGTACAGGAGACAGGGATCAAGACCATCCCCAAGAAAAAGAAATGCAGAAAAGCAAAACAGCTATCTGAGGAGGCCTTACAAATAGCTGTGAAAAGAAGGAAAGTGAAAAGCAAAGGGAAAAAGGAAAGATATACCCATTTGAATGCAGAGTTCCAAAGAATAGCAAAGAGAGATAAGAAAGCTTTCCTCAGCGATAGGCAAAGAAATAGAGGAAAACAATAGAATGGGAAAGACTAAAGATCTCTTCAAGAAAATTAGAGATACCAAGGGAACATTTCATGCAAAAATGGGCTCAATAAAGGACAGAAATGGTATGGACCTAACAGAAGCAGAAGATATTAAGAAGAGGTGGCAAGAATACACAGAAGAGCTGTACAAAAAAGATCTTCACAACCCAGATAATCACGATGGTGTGATCACTTACCTAGAGCCAGATATACTGGAATGTGAAGTCAAGTGGGCCTTAGAAAGCATCACTACAAACAAAGCTAGTGGAGGTGATGGAATTCCAGTGGAGCTATTTCAAATTCTGAAAGATGATGCTGTGAAAGTGCTGTACTCAATATACCAGCAAATTTGGAAAACTCAGCAGTGGCCGCAGGACTGGAAAAGGTCAGTTTTCATTCCAATCCCAAAGAAAGGCAATGCCAAAGAATGTTCAAACTCCCACAAAATTGCACTCATCTTACATGCTAGTAAAGTAATGCTCAAAATTCTCCAAGCCAGGCTTCAGCAATATGTGAACTATGAACTTCCAGAACCAGTTCAAGCTGGTTTTAGAAAAGGCAGAGGAACCAGAGATCAAATTGCCAACATCTGCTGGATCATGGCAAAAGCAAGAGAGTTCCAGAAAAACATCTATTTCTGCTTTATTGACTATGCCAAAGGCTTTGACTGTGTGGATCACAATAAACTGGAAAGTTCTAAAAGAAATGGGAATACCTGACCTGCCTCTTGAGAAACCTGTATGCAGGTCAGGAAGCAACAGTTAGAACTGGACATAGAACAACAGACTGATTCCAAATAGGAAAAGGAGTACATCAAGGCTGTATATTGTCACCCTGCTTATTTAACTTCTATGCAGAGTACATCATGAGAAACATCGGGCTGGATGAAGCACAAACTGGAATCAAGATTGTAGGGAGGAATATCAATAATCTCAGATATGCAGATGATACCACCCTTATGGCAGAAAGTGAAGAAGAACTAAAGAGTCTCTTGAAGAAAGTGAAAGAAGAGAATGAAAAAGTTGGTTTAAAGCTCAACATTCAGAAAACTAAGATCATGGCATCTGGTCCTATCACTTCATGGCAAATAGATGGGGAAACAGTGGAAACAGTGGCTGGCTAGTTTTTTGGGGCTCCAAAATCACTGCAGATGGTGATTGCAGCCATGGAATTAAAAGACGCTTGCTCCTTGGAAGGAAAGTTATGACCAACCTAGACAGCATATTTAAAAAGCAGAGACATTACTTTGTCAACAAAGGTTTGTCTAGTCAAGGCTATGGTTTTTCCAGTCGTCATGTATGGATGTGAGATTTGGACTGTGAAGAAAGCTGAGTGCCGAAGAATTGATGCTTTTGAACTGCGGTGTTGTAAAAGACTCTTGAGAGTCCCTTGGACTGCAAGGAGATCCAACCAGTCCATCCTAAAGGAGATCAGTCCTGGGTGTTCATTGGAAGGACTGATGTTGAAGCTGAGGCTGCAATACTTTCGCCACCTGATGCGAAGAGATGACTCATTGGAAAAAACCCTAATGCTGGGAAAGATTGAGGGCAGGAGGAGAAGGGATGACAGAGGATGAGATGGCTGGATGGCATCACCAACTCAATGGACATGGGTTTGGGTGAACTCCGGGAGTTGGTCATGGACAGGAAGGCTTGGTGTGCTGCGTTTCATGGGGTCACAAAGAGTCAGACACGACTGAGTGACCGAACTGAACTGAATCAATGTCTACACTTTGAGTTTATGGTTTTACATCTTAATTCTCTCTCTCTTTCATAAATTTTACATTTTAGAATAATTTAAGAGTTACGAAAAAGTTGCAAAGTTAGTACAGAGAGTTCCCAACTATTCTTCAGTTTCCCCTAATATTAATATCTTATGTAATCAAGGTATTTGTCAAAACTAGAAAACCAATATCGCTATATTACTATTAACTAAACTCCAGTTAGATCTTTTAGTCTAGAATAGTTTCTTCCTGTTCTGTCCTCTTTCTTTCATGCCTTGATTTGCTGAGAAAAATCATGTTGGGTTTTTGTAGAACATCACTTTCTGGCCTTATCTGATTGCTTCCTTCAGCTATCATTTAATTTATTCCTCTCTCCCTTCTTTTCCCTTTAAACTGGACGTTAGATCTGAAGGCTTGATTAGGTCCAGGTTCAACTGTTTTTGGCAAGAAAACTGTATGCTGATGCTCTGAACTTGGTGCTTAGTATTTTCCGTATTTTCCCTACTACTTCCTCTGCCTCCTCCAGCCTCACCACCCCAAGGTGCGTATTGCAAATGCCCCATACCAGTTCTATTGGCTTCTCTCCCACAGATCTATCAAGCCCACACCGACAGATGAATCTTACTTTGATAATGTCCTTGTAATTGTCAAGTTGAACAGGGTGCTTCAGGACTGTAGTCATCAAGCAGCTTTATTTTTCCTACCAGTACCCCTGTATTTGGGGGGAAGAATATCCCTGTATTTGGCGGGGGTGGTGGTGGAGAGCCTTGTCTTTTCTTGCTCCCGTATGAAAAGCTGGGCAGGTCCTTTGACTTTTCTGGGAACTCTTAGGTAATAAAAAGTCCTATGGTCACCTTAAATAAACAAATGCAGATTCAGTTTTAATCAACACATTGGACTCCACTTCAGGTAGCTGCTTCAGTCTGTTGGAGACCAGAATCCTGCTCTTGGGGAGGGGGTCATCAACTCCCCCAGATGGCTAACTGGTCCAGAGTTGGACAGGAGAGAGAGGGGAACAAGCAGGGCAGGGAAGTTGTGGTCTGGCTGGTAAAGTCATGGTGGTCCCGCTCTCTTGCGAGGCATTTAAAATCCTCTCTCTCTCTCTCAGGCACTTTTGTGGGTCCTTTGAAGAGCCTCCTCCTCCTTTGATAGGGATGTCTTGTCGTCTTCTCTTCATAAGGAGTTGAAGCATCTTTATTCTGGCTGGTTGTCCACCCCTTCCCCAGCCCCTAGGATTCTAGTGATCCTTCCGATGGCATACTGCTGAAACCTCTGTCCCTCTAAAATGGCCACCTAGAGCAAACTTAAGATGACCCCATGTATAGCCACATCTGATCCATAGACATTTTTCACTTGTTATTTATTCTGACCAAGCCTGGGAGTGCAGGTTGGCCTCCAACTAAGTAATCTTTGCTTTCCTGAAAAGTAGTAGCTAGCTAGCCCATCTTTCCTCTCTAGGTCTCCCAGGTGGGAGTCAGTCACAGGTCCACTGTGACCCCCGAACTACAAGGAACACAGATTAAGTGTCCCAACTGGTCCATTTCAAGCTCTCTTCCCTTAGGCTTAAGGGGAAATGCGGGCACTCCCTGCTCCAGGAGGAAGGGCAGACCTCGGAAAAGCTCTTTCCAAGGGAATTCTCTTCATTCTCTTTAAAAAATCCAACTCAGATTTTTTTTTTTTTTAAATAGTCTTAAGGTGGGTGAAGAGTTTAAGTCTTCACCCAGTTCCAGGATACCTCCCTGGTGAATACAGAGTGGAGTCTGGCCCCTGCTTTGCAGTGAGAGATGTAGTGTCTCCTGGAAACTCTCACTTTCACTTTCTATAATACTTCTCAGGTTCCTTCCTCCTATTAGCTTGGTGAAAAAGTAATTGCAGTTTCAGACCATGAATTTTAAGTCATTATAACTAGGCTCAAACACAGCTTTATCAATCAAAAATAGGATCGATTACAATCAACACATTTTTGCCAACGAGAAACAAGTTTGTTTGTTCCTGTAGCATAAAAATCTGTGCTTTGGGATTTGACAAAGTCTTGGAAAGCATTTTTTGCCTCCTGATGGTTGTGGGTGCATTTTCCCTGCAACAAGTTGTACAGATGCTTGAAGAAGCGGTAGTTGGCAAGAGGTCAGGTGAATACTGCGGATGGGGCAAAGCTTTGTAGCCCAATTCATTCAACTTTTGAAGTGTTGGTTGTGCGACATGCGGTTGGGCATTGTCCTGGAGAAGAATTAGGCCCGTTCTGTTGACCGATACTGACTGCAGGCGTTGCAGTTTTCATCTCATCTCATCGATTTGCTGAGCATACTTCTCAGACGTAATGGTTTCGCCGGGATTCCAGAAAGCTGTAGTGGATCAGACAGGAAACACCAAACACTGACCATGACATTTTTTTTTGGTGCAGGTTTGACTTTGGGAAGTGTTTTGGAGCTTCTTCTCAGTCCAACCATTGAGCTGGTTGTCACCGGTTGTTATATACAACCCACTTTTTCTTTTCTTTTCTTTTTAATTTTATTTTATTTTTAAACTTTACGTAATTGTATTAGTTTTGCCAAATATCAAAATGAATCCGCCACAGGTATACATGTGTTCCCCATCCTGAACCCTCCTCCCTCCTCCGTCCCCATACCATTCCTCTGGGTCATCCCAGTGCACTAGCCCCAAGCATCCAGTATTGTGCATCGAACCTGGAGTGGCAACTCGTTTCTTACATGATATTTTACATGCTTTGATGCCATTCTCCCAAATCTTTCCACCCTCTCCCTCTCCCACAGAGTCCATAAGACTGTTCTATACATCAGTGTCTCTTTTGCTGTCTCATATACCGGGTTATTGTTACCATCTTTTTAAATTCCATATATATGAGTTAGTACACTGTATTGGTGTTTTTCCTTCTGGCTTACTTCACTCTGTATAATAGGCTCCAGTTTCATCCACCTCATTAGAACTGATTCAAATGTATTCTTTTTAATGGCCGAGTAATACTCCATTGTGTATATGTACCATAGCTTTCTTATCCATTCATCTGCTGATGGACATCTACAACCCACTTTTTCTCCTGTGTCACAATCCAATTGAGAAATTTTTCATTGTTGTTGCATAGAATAAGACAAGACATTTCAAAAAGACAAGATTTTTGATTTCTAGTCAGCTCATGAGGCACCCCACTCCAGTACTCTTGCCTGGAGAATCCCATGGGCAGAGGAGCCTGGTAGGCTGCAGTCCATGGGGTCGCTAAGAGTTGGACACGACTGAGCAACTTCACTTTCACGCGTTGGAGAAGGAAATGGCAACCCACTCAAGTGTTCTTGCCTGGAGAACCCCGGGGACAGAGGAGCCTGGTGGGTTGCCGTCTATGGGGTCACACAAAGTTGGACACGACTGAAGTGACTTAGCAGCAGCAGCAGCATGAGACACCTACTTACTGATCTTTTTCACCTTTATAATCTGCTTCAAATGCCAAACAACTGTAGAATGGTCAACGGTGAGTTCTTGGGGAACTTCTTGTGTAGTTGTAAGATCAGCTTCTATGATCCTCTCAATTGGCTGTTGTCAACTTCCAATGGCCAATCACTGTGCTCTTCATCTTCAAGGCTCTCGACTCCTTGCCTTTTATTGCATCCATCTGTGAAGACGTATAATCTACTCAGTGACGTGTCCCTCTCCTGGAAGGCAGAGGCTATTTCCTATTCATCTGGGACTCTCCACTGCACTAAACAGAGAGTCTGGCTCATAATGCTTATTCACTAGGGATCTGCCAAATGAGTAAGTAAATGAATGATGAATTCATTTTTGCTGCACAAAATTCAAGGTCAAATTAGTGACTTCACAAACAGGAACCTGATCAGAGTCACAGGCTTCCCTGCAGTGTATATTCAAGGAATTATTTTTCTTAAGGCTGTCCTGCCCACAGACTCTTAGTACAATGCTCAGCAGACCATGTGGCATGAATGTGGCTGTGCTGAAGTTCAGGGAAGTGAAAACTCAAGGAGGGCAGACTTCTGGACACCCTTAGAGAGGATCCTTCTGGAACCACCAGTCTTCACCTGGTGGTCATCCCTGAGCCCAGGACATGTCCAGCTCATCCCGCATTGTCAAGCCTCAGTGACAATGATGGATTGCTTTCCTTATTTTTAACTAAGAGACACAGAAGTATGCCGTTTCTTGACAAGTTATACAGCTAGCAAGAAATATGGCTATCTGGAGCTCTACTGAGCAAAGATGAGTCTCTGAAGGCTTGATCCTGAGTACGTTGGTGAGGACCTCTGCCCTCTTGATCACAGAGCTTCCCCTGGCTGCCTATGCACACCCACAGCACCAGGAACATCCTCCCTACCTCCTCCACTAACTGCTGACTTTTTCAATCTCCCTTCTGCCCACTCTTGTGAAATCACAAATGGACAACAATAAAAGGCCTTGGATTGTCATTTTCAGAGAAGGCAACTCAGGATAATATTTTCTTTTTTATTTTTAACTGAAGTATGGTTGATTTACCATGTTTGTTAGTTTTAGGTGTACAGCATAGTGATTCAGTATTTTTGCAGATTATGTTCCATTATAGGTTGTTACAAGATAATGAGTATAATTCTTTGTGCTAGAGAGTGTATCCTTATTGTTTATTTATTTTATGCATAGTCGTTTGTATCTGTTAACCCCTAATTTGTCCTTCTCCCTTTCCCTCTCCCTTTGGTAACCACAAGTTTGTTTTCTATGTGAGTCTGTTTCCCTTTTGCACATAAATTCAGTTCTATTACTTTTCTGATACACATATAATTGATATTATATTGCATTTGTCTTTTTCAGACTTACTTCACTAGGTGTAACATTCTCTAAGTCAATCAACATTACTACAAAGACAATATTTCATTCTGTCATTCTACTTCATGGCATTTCTGATGGATGAAATATTCTTTTCCATATCCTTACTTTCAGTTCAGTTCAGTCACTCAGTTGTGTCCGACTCTTTACACTCTCATGGACTGCAGCATGCCAGGCTTCCCTGTCCATCACCAACTCCCGCAGCTTGCTCAAACTCATATCCATCAAATAGGTGATACCATCCAACCATCTCATCCTCTGACATCCCCTTCTCCTGCCTTCAATATTTCCCAGCATCAGTGTCTTTTCTAAGGAGTCAGTTCTTCACTTCAGGTGGCCAAAATATTGGAGCTTCAGCTTCAGCATCAGTCTTTCCAATGAATATTCAGGACTGATTTTCTTTAGGTCTGACTGGTTTGATCTCCTTGCAGTCCAAGGGACTCTCAAGAGTCTTCTCCAACACCACAGTTCAAAAGCATCAATTCTTCGGTGCTCAGCTTTCTTTATGTAAGAAAAGAAAAATGCTGCTCTCTTCTCTTCTCAGCTATTGGTAAGGCCTCCTCAGACAACCGTTTTGCCTTTTTGCATTTCTTTTTCTTGGGAATGTTTTTGATCATCACCTCCTGTATAATGTCATGAACCTCTGTCCACAGTTTTTCAGGCAGTCTGTTTATCAGATCTAATCCCTTGAATCTATTTGTCGCTTCCACTGTTTAATCATAAGGGGTTTGATTTAGATCATACCTGAATGCTCTAATGGTTTTCCTGACTTTCTTCAATTTAAGTCTGAATTTTGCAATAAGGAGTTCATGATCTGAGCTGCAGTTAGCTCCTGGTCTTATTTTTGCTGACTGTATAGAGCCTCTCCATCTTTGGCTGCAAAGAATATAATCAATTTGATTTTGGTAATGATCATCTGCTGATGTCCATGTGTAGAATCGACTCTTGTGTTGTTGGAAGAGGGTGTTTGCTATGACCAGTGCATGCTCTTGGCAAAACTCTGTTAGCCTTTGCCCTGCTTCATTTTGTACTCCAAGGCCAAACTTGCCTGTTACTCCAGGTGTTTCTTGACTTTCTACTTTTGCATTCCAGTCCCCTATGATGAAAAGGACATCTTTTTTGGGGGGTGTTAGTTCTAGAAGTTCTTGTAGGTCTTCATAGAACTGTTCAACTTCAGCTTCTTCGGCATTAGTGGTTGGGGTATAGACTTGAATTACTGTGATATTGAATGGTTTGCCTTGGAAATGAACAGAGATCATTCTGTCATTTTTGAGATTGCACCCAAGCACTGCATTTCAGACTTTTGTTGACTATGATGGCTACTCCATTTCTTCTAAGGGATTCTTGCCCACAGTAGTAGATATAATGGTCATCTGAATTAAATGCCCATTCTAGTCCATTTTAGTTCATTGATTCCTAAAATGTCAATGTTCACTCTTGCCATCTCCTATTAGACCACATCCAATTTACCTTGATTCATGGACCTGATCTGCCTCTTGAGAAATTTGTACGCAGGTCAGGAAGCAATAGTTAGAGCTGGACATGGAACAACAGACTGGTTCCAAATAGGAAAAGGAGTTCATCAAGGCTGTATATTGTCACCTTGTTTATTTAACTTATATGCAGAGTACATCATGAGAAAAGCTGGACTGGAAGAAATACAAGCTGGAATCAAGATTGCCGGGAGAAATATCAATAACCTCAGATATGCAGATGACACCACCCTTATAGCAGAAAGTGAAGAGGAACTCAAAAGCCTCTTGATGAGAGTGAAAGTGGAGAGTGAAAAAGTTGGCTTAAAGCTCAACATTCAGAAAACGAAGATCATGGCATCCAGTCCCACCACTTCATGGGAAATAGATGGGGAAACAGTGGAAACAGTGTCAGACTTTATTTTTCTGGGCTCCAAAATCACTACAGATGGTAACTGCAGCCATGAAATTAAAAGATGCTTACTCCTTGGAAGGAAAGTTATGACCAACCTAGATAGCATATTCAAAAGCAGAGACATTACTTTGCCAACAAAGGTTCGTCTAGTCAAGGCTATGGTTTTTCCTGTGGTCATGTATGGATGTGAGAGTTGGACTGTGAAGAAGGCTGAGCACCAAAGAATTGATGCTTTTGAACTGTGGTGTTGGAGAAGACTCTTGAGAGTCCCTTGGACTGCAAGGAGATCCAACCAGTCCATTCTGAAGATCGGCCCTGGGATTTCTTTGGAAGGAATGATGCTAAAGCTGAAACTCCAGTACTTTGGCCACCTCATGTGAAGAGTTGACTCATTGGAAAAGACTCTGATGCTGGGAGGGATTGGGGGCAGGAGGAGAAGGGGACGACAGAGGATGAGATGGCTGGATGGCATCACTGACTCGATGGACGTGAGTCTGAGTGAACTCTGGGAGTTGGTGATGGACATGGAGGCCTGGTGTGCTGCGATTCATGGGGTCGCAAAGAGTCGGACACGACTGAGCAACTGATCTGATCTGATCTGATGGACCTAACATTCCAGGTTCCTATGCAGTATTGCTCTTTCCAACATCCTCACTGTAAGTCTCTCTCTATATATCTTTCACCCTAAAGTGAGTCCCTTGTAGGCAGCTATTGAAGGGTCTTGTTTTTTATCCAATCAACCACTCTTTACCTTTTTATTAGAGCATTTAGTCCATGACATTTAATTATCGATAGATATATACTTATTACCATTTTATTCCTTGTTTTTCAGATGTTTTTGTTGTTCTTTGTTCATTTTTTTCCCATTGTGGTCTAATGGTTTTGTTTTGTAGTACATTTAAGTTCCTTTCTTTTGGTTTTTATGAATCTATTGTATGTTTTTGATTTGTGGTTACCCTGGAGTTCAAGTATATTGACCCATAACTATATCTACTTGATTTAAATTGATAATCATACACAAGTTCAAACACATTCTAAAACATCTATGTTTTTATACTCCCCTTCCCCACATTTTGTGATTTATATGCTCTATTTTACATCTTCATTCCTATAGTTATAATTACTTTTATAATTTTTTAAAATGTACATACAGGCTTAAATGATCCTCCATCTGTTTATATATTTGCCTTTCCTATCGTGATTTTCCCTTTCCCAAAGATTCTTGCTTTTTTTCTATTTAGTGAAGACCCTTTAATATTTCTCTTAGGGAAGGTTTAGTATTGCTGAATTCTTTTAATTTTTGCTTATGTGAGAAATTCTTTACCTCTCCCAACTATTCTGAGTGATAATCTTTCTGGGCTGAGTATCCTATGTTGCAGGTTTTTCCCTTTCAAGATTTTGTATATATCATGCTACTTCCTTCTGGCCTGCAAAATTTCTGCAGAGAAATCAGCTGATAACTTATGGGGACTCCCTTGTAAATGGCACTTTGTTTTCCTCTTGCTGCCTTTAAACGTCTTCTTTAATTTTGCCATGTTGGTCATGATATGTTTGGTGTAAGTCTGTTTGGGTTCATCTTGTTTGAGACCCTCTGTGTTTCCTATACCTGGATATCTGTTTCCTTCTTCAGGCTTGGGAAGGCTTCAGTCATAATTTCTTTCAATACATTTTCAATATCCTTCTTTCTCTCTTCTCCTTCTGGAACCCCTATAATGTGAATGGTGGCACATTTTATATTATCCCATAGATCTCTTATGAAGCTTTTGTGTTTTTTTTTTTTTTTTTCACTTGTCTTTCTATCTGCTGTTCTGATTGGGTAATTTCCATCATTCTGCCTTTCAGATCGCTTGTGCATTTTCAGTGTCATCTAGTCTTCTATTCATTGCTTTTGGATTGCTTTTTCTCTCAGAAATTGATTTGTCTCTTTTTGATTGGGTCTTCTTTATAGTTTATAGTTCCTTGTTAAAATAATCTGTGCTTGGATGATTCTCTTTCTTACTTCAGTTAGCATTTTTATTACCAACTTTTAAAATTCACTGTCTGGTAGATTGATTGTCTCTGTTTTGTTATTTTTCAGGGGTTTTCTCTTGCTCTTTGAGAGGAGTTCCTCTGGCTTTTCATTTTCCTTCAGTGTCTCTGTCTCTCTGTACTTATATGAAACAGTTATCTACTGTGGTCTCGAGAGAGTTTTATATGGGAGTGTCCCTGTGTAGGCTGTGTGCCCCGTGCTCTTGGTGGGAAGGCTGGATTTGATAGGGATGCAGGAACATCTTTCCCCAGAGTGTGCTGGCCACTGTTACCTGGGAGCAGCTGGAGCCTGCACAGGGTGTGAGGTGGGACTTTCTGCTCACTGGGATCTGCTCTTAAGTTGCTGGAGTGGAAGCCCTGAGGGTCAGGCTCTGGCTGGCTCTGCTCCCTTTGAGTGTGTGTCTTTCCTCCTCTTGGTACCGGGAGCTTGGCTCCAAAGGAGGGGCGTGCTGAAGAAAGTGGGGCTCATGTGCTTACAGAAGTCTCTTTGCTCAGGCGTAGCCCAAGGTTGCATCTTTCCCCCTGTTGTGGTGGTACCAGATCTAGTGCAAATTTGTGGGATGGAGTGGGCAGGGCCAGAGCATTCCCTTGGCTGGCACTGGGGATGGCTGCATTGTAGTTATGGGAACTGAAGTCACTGCACTGCCTTCAGAAGTCGTGGCTGCTTCTGTGGTCCTGTTGGAGTAAGTGCCAACAGTATCCACTGCCGCGCCACCTAGACAACACTCCACGGCCCTGGGTCAGCTCTGAGTCCCTAGATTGAGTCTTTTCTTAAGTCCTGACCATGCTACACCCCATGCCAAGCTGTGGCATGGAGTGAATGGGTCCAGGGTATTTGCTCAGCTCGAACTGGGGAACATGGCAAGGTGGCTGCCAGTGGGTAGACTTCTCTCTGACCTGTCTGGGGATAAGCCAGCACCCATACAATCCTTACAAGTGATGTGTAGGCTTTTCTATCCTTTCTGTCTGTCCCAATGGTTCTCCAAGCACATCAGAGCACTTGTTTCCTATGCAAAGGACACCAGGACTGGGATAGCCAGTCTGAGGTTCAACCGTCTTACTCCCCACGGTGAGCATCTGCCTCTGTGATCTTCCTTTCCCTCTTAGTCTCCTCCTAGGGACACAGGTCCTAACCTGATGCTTTTCTTCCCATCCTACCCAATCACACAGGAATCTTTCTTACAGCCTTGGCTGTACAGTTCTTCTGCCAATTTACAGTTTTCCATGAGAATTGTTCCTCATATAGATGCATTTTTGATGTGTTTGTGGGAGGTGGTAAGCCCCATGTCCTCTTGCTCTGCCATCCTGAAACCCCTAATATTTACTTTCTGAGAGCATTCTCATAGTCCATATAAACTTACTGGTATAATATCTTTCGGAGTCCTTGGTTATAAGCAATAGGAATAGATATTTGTTTGCTTCAGCTAAAAGGAATTTATTGGAAGGATATTAGGAAGTTAACATACTCAAGGGAAATCCAGAATGGCAGGGACAGAACAAGGCCAGCACTGGGGCTCAGGGGTGGCAGGACATTGTGAATGGTCCTTTAAAAATACCCTCACAGGCATGTATGTGTGTGCGTGCAAATGTGAGTGCTCAGTCATGTCCAACTCTTTGTGACCCCATGAACTGTAGCCTGCCAGGCTCCTCTGTCCATGGGATTTTCCAGGCAAGAATACTGGAGTGGGTTGCCATTTCCTCCTCTAACCCTCACGGGAGCCTCTGCTTTAACCATATACAGCCCCCATGTTTCTCTGCTCAAGATGTGAATTTCCAGTAGAGGGTATGCTTAGTGAGCTTGGGTCCCAAGCCTACCTCCATGACAAGGTGGGATTCTATGATTGACAACTCACCTGAATCACACCACATCAGGAAGGGTCAGTTCCCAAGATAAAGTGCTGCTGAGTAAACAAAAACAAACAGAAACTAAAACCCTAAACAGATGCCTCTTAAAAAGTTTTTCAATAGCAACCTCTGCTAATATATTTGAAATGTGATTCAGCTTGCCAAAATTCAGTTTATATATGACTCTTTGTGTAACTAATCACGCTTCTCTTTCCACATTAGCTGCTGGGAAGTGTACAGCCCTATTGAATCTTAACCTGTAGAAAGCAAGTAGGATTTGTGGGTGACCATGTTGTCTTCGCCTCTCTCCTGGTTCTTTTTTATATTTTTGATGTTCGTTTTCCTTTCTCTCTAATTTGCCATCTTGGTTCATGCTGTGGGGTTATTTTTTTCTGGAATAAGGCAGAATATGAGTGAGCAGATTTGTTTGTGACTCTTCAGGAATGTGCTATGGTGTAAAGCATGGTTCATCTGTATTATGAATTTTCCCATTGGAAGGATTTGTAATCTGAAAGCCAGCAAGCAGTTATAAAGATATCACGGCACAGTATCCCTGCAGTTTTCCGCTTTGAAAGCTTTCCCAGAGTGATTAGGTGCAAAGAACTTGTATCAAACTTTCACTGCACAGCACTCCTGTGTTTAGAAGAATGCAATTTGACCTGGTAAAACAGGCCAGTTTCATGTAAGAGAGAGAGAGAGAGAGAGAGAAAGCGAGAGAACAAAAGGAAGTCATCTGAAGCAGCTTGGGGCAGGGCCCCGCTCATGGGTTATTTTCCGTGTGACCTCAGCTGAGCTCTCTCTCTCTGGAGGAGATTGCCTGGCCTGGGAGCACCAAGGAAAATTTGGCAGTGCCTAGGGGAGTTCGAGTGCAGCCAAGAGCAGCAGGTGCCAGGAATGGGCCGGAAAACTCTGGTGAAATTCCCAGCCGCATAGCAGCTTCAGTTAGGGTTTGGAGAGTCAAAGCTGGGGTTGGAAAGATGGGAGGTCTGCCTGCTGCCCTCAAAAGAACCCCAGCTCCACCCTCCAGCCTCCGTGATAAGCTGACTTTTCCTGCCTGAGCCCAGAGGCAAGGAGAGGTGGGAGGGTAATGTTCTTTCGTCTCAGGATCTTTTGGTTATAGCAAGCAGAAATCTACTCAGGCTAGCTCAAATAAAAGTCACTTGTTTGTAAGGACGTAATGGATGCAAAGGGTAGTCCTTTAGACATTCAGGGAGGTATCATGATCTTCATGGCCTTCCCTGGTAAAGAATCCGCCTGCAATGTGGGAGACCTGGGTTCGATCCCTGAGTTGGGAAGATCCTCTGGAGGAGGGCATGGCAACCCACTCCAGTATTCTTGCCTGGAGAATCCCATGGATGAGGAGCCTGGTGGGGTACAGTCCATGGTGTCCCAAAGAGTCGGACACAACTGAGCAATTAAGAACAGATCATGATCTTCTCAGGGGCTGGGACAGAAGATTCAGGAACTGCCAATCCTCTCCATCCCTTGGAGGCCCTCAGAGAGCTCCCTTACTTCTGCTTCTCTGGGCTCAGTCATCCTGCATGTGGCCCAGCATGATGGCAGCATGGTCAACCAGCTGTCTGAGCTTGCATATCCAGCTTTGCCATCCCTGGGTCTCTTTCTTCAACCCCTGTGACTGGTCCAGTTTCTCTGTTTATCCTGAGCACGTGACTTGACTGTGTCTACCCCTTGTCTAGCTGGCATGGCTAGGAGGAGCAGGTCTCATGAGGGCCAATAAACGCGAGCTTCTTGAAAGGTGTTAATGCTGGCTTTCCCCTTAGCTGAAGGGCCACTGAAGACCTTCCAGACCTTCAGAGCTCTTGTTAGGAGTGATGTGGAATTCCTGCTCCCCAGGGCCACTGGACCCATGATCAGAGGACCCTGAGGTATCTCCTGGTTTCTGGAGGACAGCAATGTTTGGGACATCCAATGAAAGGCAGATTCATTTTGTGCAGGTTAACACCTAACTCTTCCCTCCTAGGGAACTCCCCCAAGTATGACTCTCTTGAGATAGAGCTGTCCAAGTTTGGGGAACCATTCAGGATTACTCACAACCAGTCCCAGCATCAAAGTAGTGCGTCAGAGACGTTGGAAGTTATTGACCCACCAGTTTTATTTTTCCCTGGGCAGAACAAGACTTCAATGCGTGAGGCCACACTGACCCCCGGGCACCTTCACTGCTTTTGCTCAGGCCATTCCTCTCCTTGGAATTCCCTGACAGGTGATCCTCCCCAGTCACTACCTGGTTGAATTCTCCCCTTCCCTTAAGGCCCTACCCCAGACCAACCTCCTAGAAGAAGCCCCCCGGCTTGCCTATCCTTTCCTCCCTGTCTCCCTCTGTACCTGTGTCTCGGCACACACGGCATCTGGTGCCTGAGTTGCTCACACTTCACGTGTTTCCCTCTCTAGGCTGACTATCTTTGGAGGACATCTCTGTGTCCCTGAGAGAGCGTGAGCAGAGCCCAGCTCCGAGCAGGTGGACTGGTATGCTGACATGCGTGCTGTCACCCAGAAGGACCTCTGAACCTCCCAGCAGCCCCTGGAACAGGCTCCCGCGGCCCCCAGGTCCAGCCTTCTCAGCCAGCAGTGGACCCTGCCCTCCCTAAAAACCGTCGCCCCATGCGGATTCCTCCGTCTCACAGTGGCCACTTCTGCTATGGAGGGGCCCCTGCCCTCCACGTGGCATCATCGGGATAGACGAGGACCCCCAATGGGCTGCTGCGTTCTTGCAGAACAGATTGTCCTCAGGAGACAGGCTCTAGACTCTGGGGTCCCAGGGTGCCCTCCACTTCACTCTTGTCCCCTAAACACTAAGGGCCAGTGGCTAGCTTCAGCTCCCAGGCATGCTGTATCTTCTGACTCTGAGGAAGCCAGTCTACTTTTTGTTGCTCTAGCGAGGCCAGGCCAGTGGTCAGGATGGATGGGAGGCCGAGCAGAGAGAGGGGGAGGCCTGCCAGGAAGCGAGAGCGGAGGCCGGGCCTGCTCTCCCACAGGAAACCACTGACTGGAAACTCTGAAGTGCTGGAGGCAGCTCCCAGCTGCACGACCCAGAGTGCTGTCATGCGGCGCCCGCAGCCCCTCCGAACAGCTCGTGAGACATGCGGAGGGCGGGAGGGGGCACAGAGCCCACGGTACCCATGGAGGAGGCACAGCGGCCGGTGGACCACAGCCAGCATCCGGAACGCTTGATTTGACGTTGGTTTCCCCTAGACGGTCCCTTGAGCCTGAACCGCACATATGGCGACGCTCTCTGATGGGAGGGAGCGCTAACCCGGCAGGTGGTGCTGGGGGTCTCCGTCAGCGCAGGAGCTGAGAGGGGACCCGCCTGCGGCGTCACAGGGGCCGCGTCACGTGACGCAGCCGGTATCTTTACTTTGTGGGAGGCTCGTCACATACATGGGGGTTACAGTCACACCCAGTCATGAGAAGTCTCCTGATTTTGCACAAAATAGGTGTGAAATCTTTCATCCAGGAATAGAAGAGCCTGTGTAAGTCTTCTAGGTTTGGTCTGTGAGGCTTTTTTCTCTTGGTGACTCAATATTTGGATGGCTAGCCCCGGGGGAAGCCATTAGGGTGAGATCTAAGAATCAGGGGCTGGCGCGTGGCTTTGGGTGGGGAGCTGCTCCCCTCAAGGCCCACAGGAGCCAGAGGCCTGGGCTCCTTGGGGCTCGGCCCTCACTCCCTCACAGAAACTTGGAAGGGGAAGGATCTGGCTTCCCAGTGTCAGGCCCAGGGCGCCAGGAATGGAGGAGAAAGGGGAAGGCATGCGATGGTTGTCTCGTGTCTTCTCCCCTCCCCTGAGGGGCTGTTGGGGGCGGGGAGCTGCACCCTCAGCCTGCTCCCGGGAAGCACTCCATCTGCCTGGGTGGGTTTGGGTCAAAAGCTGGGTGTTTCTTCTCTTAGCAGTAGATTCCTTCTCTCTCTCCTGGCTTATCTTTTCTTTTGTTGCTTCGGCTCCTTCTGGGTCAGCAGTTGGCCTCTGTCCCCATTCCTCGTGGGGACTCAAACCGCCTTCTCCTCTGCACATCTTTTCACATCTTGTTCCTTCTTCCATTCTCCAGAGGTCTGGGAGTGAATCTCCCTCCTATATTCTCTCTGGCTTGGCTCCCCCCCCACCCCCCACCTTTTCCCCCTCTCCTCTTCCCTCTCCTTCCAAGAATATGCCATTTCACAGAAAGTTCCATTTTCACAGCCATGGTTATTTTCATGTGTTTCCCCAGTTCTAACATCGCAGAGGAATGTCTGACATCATCTCCACCAGTGAATCCAACGCTCACCAGCAACCCCCTGTCCCTACCTCTCTCCCCTCCTTTCTTCACCAGCTGTTTGCTAAGTCTGGAGTCTGTCTGATGATTGAAATACTTTTTTTTTTTTCTTGTCCTTGAAAGCCGGTTCTACCTTCCATCTTTAAGCCTATGTTGCTCCCTAAACATTAGAATATGAGCTGGGCTTGGTCTCAGGAGAACTTGTTCATTGGCTCCCAAACTTGTGTGCACATTAGAATCACCTGGGGGAATTTAAACACTCCGGTGGCCAGGTCACACCCTATGCCAATTAAATCAGAACATCTGGGGCTGGGAGTGGGAACAGTAGTTTTTAAAGATCCCCAGGTGATTCCAACATGCAGCCAAGTTTGGGAACCATGACCTGGTGATGTACTGAAGGGGGTTACAGCCTGCAGCCAACTGAATCAACTTCATAGAGCTCAGATCTTCTTGTCTTGTCGAGACATGAGGGTACAGGTCCCAGGTCCCAAACTAGGCTGGGAGCATTCTCTCTGGGGTGTCTCCTAGCCTCGAGGTGAAGATATGCTCTGGGGAGGGTTGACAGAGGCCTGGGAGAGATTCCCTTTCTGCAGCAGAGGGTGCTGGTTCCAGGCGGGAGCTCTGAGGGGTTCAGTCCCCAGGAGAGCCTCAGGTCAGCTGGGAAGTAAGCAGCCAGTTCTGTCCTTCCTTCCTGAATGCAGCCCCAAGCCCTGGGGTTCCTGACACACTTCTGATTAAGGACACGGTTCTGATTCCCACTCTGCGAGCAGCCCTGATTCCTGCTGCTCAGCCATCCCGGGTAGCAGGAGGCCAGGTGAGGTGGCAAGGGGTGGGAGGCTGTGGATGCTCAAGGTGTAACTCTGTGGACTTTCACAAAGACAGTGACAGCAAGAAAATTCTTTCCTGGTGTTTCCCTAGAGCTCCTGCAATGACAGTCTCGGAAGGATCATCTCTGGCAGGCTCTGATATTCTCACTCCTCCACACTCTCTGACAAGCATCTACATGGGTGGTTCTCAAACTCTTACCAGAATCCTCTGAAAATGAAAAGTGACCCAGAGGGATGGTATGGGGAGGGAGGTGGGAGGGGGGTTCAGGATGGGGAACATGTGTACACCTGTGGCGGATGCATGTTGATGTATGGCAAAACCAATACAATATTGTAAAGTAAAAAAATAATAATAATAATAAAAAGAAAGTGAAAGGCACTCAGTTGTGTCCAACTGTATAGTCCATGGAATTCTCCAGGCCAGAATACTGGAGTGGGTAGCCTATCCCTTCTCCAGGGATCTTCTCCAACCTAGGAATCGAACCAGGGTCTCCTGCATAGCAGGCAGATTCTTTACCAACTGAGCTATCATGGAAGCCCAGTGAGGGAAGTTACCAGGGAAGCTCAATGAGGGAGCTATCAGGGAAGCCCAATGAAGGAAGGGCTTCTTAAAACGCAGATTGCTGGGCCTCAGAGTCTGATTCAGTGGGTCTGGGTGGGGACCAGAGCATTTCTAACAAGTGCTGTTGCTGCTACAGAATGAAGGTCACACTTGTAGAGCGCCTGGTCTACAGCCTCTCTCCAGAACACCTCCAGTGTGCCACAGACTGAAATCAGAGGAAAACAGCAGGAAACAATAAAAAGGGAAGGGGAGAGCTGATGCTGCCCCGCCTGATAGGAGAGGCAGGGCCCCCATCTTGCATGTCCCTCCTGCTCATAGCTGACAGTGTGCCTGCATCACAGAGCACCGTGAATATTTCTGTATGGTGACGTAGCTGGTACACGCAAACACAGGCGACAAATGCCAGTCTATCGTGTAAACTTCTGGAAAGACAATGTCTGTCTGTGGCTTTCTAAATGCTCAACAACTGAACTCAACAAAAAATACTGAGTTGGCCTAAAATGCCCAAAGTACCATATTCTAAGCACATCATGTCAAAAATCTACTGGGGATAAAACAGTGAATTAGATACTGACAGAGTTCTTGATCTTCTGGAGTTTACTGCCTTTCAGAGATGACAGTAAACAAGAAATGGCAGAGGTGAGAGCTTGAAAAGAAAGCTACCGTTCTAAGAGCAGGCTTCTCCCTCTTTGGACTGTTGATGCCCTGCTGACTTGAACCAGATTATAAATCTTGGGGAGATGGAATTGGCCCCAAATGGGCTACTTGTTGTGTTCACCTGAGCTGACCCATAGAGCCACTTAAAACCAGAGGTTAAATGTTTCAGCATCTTGCTGAAATCTTTCAGCTCATGCTGTTTAAATTAAATGAATTTTCAGTTCCCCTTCCAGCCAAGGGTTTGATGGAAACAGCCAGGCTGGTGGTGCCGTGCTGATGTGCTCAGTCGTGGCCGACTCTGCGACCCCATGAACTGTAGCCCGCCAGGTTCCTCTGTCCATGGAATTTTCTAGGCAAGAGCACTGGAGTGGGTTGCCATTTCCTTCTCCCCCTTCTCCATGGTGGTGCAGAGGTTGCTGTAATTCTGTCTTGCTTGAGGCTGCCAGGCTAGAGGGGGCATTGTGTTGGTCTGATGTGAGCAAGTCACTGAGCAGAGAATTCCACCATATTCAGGAAACCAGAGACAATGCAGTGAAATGCACCATTGTTTGTCCTAGGACCAGCAGCCCAGTGAGTGGGTGAGCTCTGTGGCTGTGGCAAAGACACTGGTCAAAGAATCCTCCATCCCAAAGCTCTCCTGAGAGCAGCTTGTGTCTAACTAAACATTTTTTCAGGCTGACCGGAAATCATGACCTCGTCTGGAAATTATCTTTACTCTTCTGTGGGAACAGAGGGGTGGCCGCATAGACCCACAGAAGAGACATCATTCACGTCTTTGAGGCCAAGGATATTATCTGGTTTATCTATACAGCATCCCACACATTGGTGGTAGCTGCCTGAACTTAGTTCAACACAGCATCTGTAACAAAGGTTTAAATTCTGGGGCCATTAACTCTAGCTATGAGGACATTCAACTCAGGAGTCCAAGTTCCACCAAGTACTCAGGCAATGTGCATAACCTGAGAGGCTGTGGAAGTCTAGCAGGAGATCTTAGAAATGAGAGTCAGAAAAGGCTTTTGAGACTCAGTTTTTCTTTGCAACCAACCAACTGATATATGTAGAAACAGGGCTACGCCTGTAAACAACTGGAAATATTTTTGGTTAGCTTCACAAGGTCCCCCTACTCCTAATTAAGCAGTTTTTAGGAGTGACAGGGTTGCAATAGTTAAGCTAACAAGATGACCCATTTCTTAATATGGTGTGTTGCATTTATTTTAAAGATACATCCCTCTCTTCTGGACCAAAGCATTTCAGTTTTGGATCTGGACATTAGTGATCTCTTACAAAAGTATCTCTCACCATCTCATAGTCCAACATCCACACTAGAAGTTAATTCTGCAGTGAAAACTTTCTAAAGACAAAACAACTTGTGATCAAAAGAGTAAGCAGTTGGATACACCCTGCAGATGGGGTTGAAGGGTCACACTTGAATGCTCTTCAACCTGAGCTGAGTGGGTGGACTGGCCAAGCCTGGGGCCTTCAATTGTGGAAGCACCCAGCTTGTCTTCACCCCATTCACTGGGTAACTCACCCAAAAGAACACAAGGATTAAGGGCCAGGAGAGGCAGGGCAGCAGCCCACTGTGGGCTCCACATGCAACCAGCATTGAGTACATACCTTCAGAAGGAAGTAGTTATTCACAGAAAATCCACTGGCATTGCTGGGCTCTGCCTCTCAGCTATTGTCCCTCTTTCCTGAACATGCCTCAGCAGCTGGGTTGCCTGTGATATGTGGCTTTGTTTCTGTCTCTACTTTGTCTCCTGTGACATCCTTTATGGCTTTAAAGGATGCGTGATAGTGTATTACAGTAAAATGAATGTGACCTTAAAAGCAAGGTAGACATAATTTGGCCTTGGAGTACAGAATGAAGCAGGGCAAAGGCTAATAGAGTTTTGCCAAGAGAATGCACGGGTCATAGCAAACACCCTCATCCAACAACACAAGAGAAGACTCTACACATGGACATCACCAGATGGTCAACACCGAAATCAGATTGCTTATATTTTTTGCAGCCAAAGATGGAGAAGTTCTATACAGTCAGCAAAAACAAGACCGGGAGCTGACTGTGGCTCAGATCATGAACTCCTTATTGCGAAATTCAGACTTAAATTGAAAAAGTAGGGAAAACCACTAGACCATTCAGGTTTGACCTAAATCAAATCCCTTCTGATTATACAGTGGAAGTGAGAAATAGATTTAAGGGACTAGATCTGATAGACAGAGTGCTTGGTGAACTATGGACGGAGGTTTGTGACATTGTACAGGAGACAGGGATCAAGAAGATTCCCAAGAAAAAGAAATGCAAAAAGGCAAAATGGTTGTCTGAGGAGGCCTTATAAATAGCTGAGAAAAGAAGAGAAGTGAAAAGCAAAGGAGAAAAGGAAAGATATACCTATTTGAATGCAGAGTTCCAAAGAATAGCAAGGAGAGATAAGAAAGCCTTCCTCAGTGATCAGTGCAAAGAAATAGAGGAAAACAATAGAATGGGAAAGACTAGAGATCTCTTCAAGGAAATTAAAGATACCGAGGGAACATTTCATGCAAAGATGGGCACAATGAAGTACAGAAATGGTATGACCTAACAGAAGCAGAAGATATTAAGAAGAGGTGGCAAGAATACACAGAAGAGCTGTACAAAAAAGATCTTCATGACCCAGATAATCACGATGGTGTAATTACTCACCTAGAGCCAGATATCCTAGAATGTGAAGTCAAGTGGGCCTTAGGAAGTATCATAATGAACAAAACTAGTGGAGGTGATGGAAATCTAGATGAGCTATTTCAAATCCTAAAAGACGATGCTGTTAAAGTGCTGCACTCAATATGCCAGCAAATGTGGAAAACTCAGCAGGGACCACAGGACTGGAAAAGGTCAGTTTTCATTCCAATCCCAAAGAAAGGCAATGCCAAAGAATGTTCAAATTATCACACAATTACACTCATCTCACATGCTAGTAATGCTCAAAATTCTCTAAGCCATGCTTCAACAGTACATGAAACATGAACTTCCATGTTCAAGCTGGTTTTAGAAAAAGCAGAGGAACCAGAGATCAAATTGCCAACATCTGCTGGATCATCGCAAAAGCAAGAGAGTTCCAGAAAAACATCTATTTCTGTTTTATTGACTATGCCAAAGGCTTTGACTGTGTGGATCACCACAAACTGTGGAAAATTCTTAAAGAGATGGGATTAGCAGACCACCTGACCTGCCTCTTGAGAAATCTGTATGCAGGTCAGGAAGCAACAGTTAGAATTGGACGTGGAAGAGCAGACTGGTTCCAAATAGGAAAAGGAGTACATCAAGGCTGTATATTGTCACCCTGTTTAACTTATATGCAGAGTACATCATGAGAAACGCTGGGCTGGAAGAAGCACAAGCTGGAATCAAGATTGCCGGGAGAAATATCAATAACCTCAGATATGCAGATGACACCACCCTTATGGCAGAAAGTGAAGAAGAACTAAAGAGTGTCTTGACGAAAGTGAAAGAGAGAGTGAAAAAGTTGGCTTAAAGTTCAACATTCAGAAAACTAAGATCATGGCATCTGGTCCCATCACTTTCATGGCAAATAGATGGGGAAACAGTGAGGACTTTCTTTTGGGGGGCTCCAAAATCACTGCAGATGGTGACTGCAGCCATGAAATTAAAAGATGCTTACTCCTTGGAAGAAAAGTTATGACCAACATAGACAGGATATTAAAAAGCAGAGACATTACTTTGCCAAAAAAGTTCCGTCTAGTCAAGGCTATGGTTTTTCCAGTAGTCATGTATGGATATGAGAGTTGGACTATAAAGAAAGCTGAGCAACAAAGAATTGATGCTTTTGAACTGTGGTACTGGAGAAGACTCTTGAGAGTCCCTTGGACAGCAAGGAGATCCAACCAGTCCATCCTAAAGGAGATTAGTCCTGAATATTCATTGAAAGGATAGGTGCTGAAGCTGAAACTCCAATACTTTGGCCACCTGATGCGAAGAGCTGACTCTTTTGAAAAGATCCTGATGCTGGGAAAGATTGAAAGCAGGAGGAGAAGGGGACGACAGAGGATGAGGTGGTTAGATGGCATCACCAACTCAATGGACATGATTTTGAGTGAATTCTGGGAGTTGGTGATGGACAGGGAGGCCTGGCATGCTGAAGTCCCTGGAGTCTCAAAGAGTCAGACATGACTGAGCGACTGAACTCAATTGAGACATGATTTCAAATCCTAGCTCTGGTATGTGCTAGTTGTGAGTTCTTAGGCAAGTTCCTTAACTTTTTTGCCCATTTTTTCATCTGTGTCGTGGATAAACTTCTTGATAAGGCTGCTGTAAAGTTTAGTGAACTAATGCTTACAAATGCTTAGCACAATCTCTACTACAAGTTAAGTCTTCTATACGTATCAACCATCATCATGAAGTCAGCTAAGGGAAGAACTGTCTTCAGGCAATTGTGGAGATCACACCAGATGCGATGGAGTGAATGTGATGGAGTGAATAATACACTATAGATTTCCTATGGTTAGCAAAACATTGGAAGTAGTTTAAATTTCTAACAAAAAAGGACTAGTTTGGTAAATTGCAGAGTACGTGCTAGAAGCGCCCTCTACTTCAGGCACCCTGTATTGTGTAATCCAAATGTCCGCTGTGGTTATCCTTTGAGACCCCAAAATTGGCTTGAACACTATCCCACACACAGTGGGAAGTCCAGGAGGGACAATCCCAGAATGATTTGGTGGTGGGGTCCTGTGAGGGCAAGGGTATGGGCGGTGATATTTCCCCATTCACTTCTGCTGCTTCGACTCTTCCGTTTATGAATTATCTTGCTTTACTGTCTGCAAGCTTTTCTTCTGCACCAGTCAGACCACATTACATCCTATTTCCATTCTTTCACTCCCTCAAACAACACTGATTCAAAGGTGTGTGTGCGACAGGCTCACTGAATATTTGAGACAACGAAGAGGATTCAGATTTTAGCACATTGAGTAGTGTGAAGTCTTTTTGTCCTCCTGTGACCAGGGAATCTTCTCATGAGTCCCTGACAAGCTCCAGAATCCAGAGACCAAGTCCTGTAGCTTTTATTCTGCTGCTGCCCAGGCCCCTACCCTCCAACGGGCGCTGACCTTCTCTGCAGAAGAGGGGATTTGAGGTCTTACTTTTCAAAGAAGCCTGATAAGGTATCTTAGGAAAGAAATGTAGTTTTGCCTCTGAGAGAACCCTGATGTGACTGTAATTTTATATATTTGTGTACCTGACCCCATAGGCTCCTTTAGGGCAGGTACCTATGCTTGATCTGTGCCTCAGGAGGGGGAGCAACAGAGCAAATAAGAATCCATGCTCTGAGTTAAACTGCTGCTGCTGCTGCTGCTAAGTTGCTTCAGTCGTGTCCGACTCTGTGCGACCCCATAGATGGCAGCCCACCAGGCTCCCCCATCCCTAGGATTTTCCAGGCAAGAATACTGGAGTGGGTTGCCATTTCCTTCTCCAATGCATGAAAGTGAAAAGTGAAGGTGAAGTCGCTCAGTCGTGTCCGACTCTTAGCGACCCCACGGACTGCAGCCCACCAGGCTCCTCCATCCATGGGATTTTCCAGGCAAGAGTACTGGAGTGGGTTGCCATTTCCTTCTCCAATGCGTGAAAGTGAAGTTGCTCAGTCGTGTCCGACTCTTAGCGACCCCATGGACTGCAGCCTACCAGGCTCCTGCATCCATGGGATTTTCCAGGCAAGAGTACTGCAGTGGGGTGCCATTGCCTTCTCCATCGACTGCTTGGGTCCAAATACTGAGTCTGTTGCTTACTAGTTAGGTACCCACTGTAGGAAATGAGTTGTAGGGAGGATTGAGATAAGATAAAAGGTAGTGAACATAGAGCAGTGTCTGAGGTATACCCTGGGTCCTCACTAAATGCCGACACTGACTGCTCCCAGATGGATTCTGTGCCGACAGTCTGCAGAGACCAGCTTCATGGACATGTCATTCCAAGCTGAAAAGAGGTCTTTGGTGTGATTGAGTAACTTGGTTTCCTAATGTAGAATGTCAAAGGATGAATTCTTAGACAATTGTTTTTCCCCTTAGTAAGACTGTAGTTTAAATATTTGGACACAATAAAGGAAACTTTTACTTAACCAGGTTGGGAAGAAGAGTGGAAAAGAGCTCAATTGTTTCATCTAAACAGTGACAAGCCACGAAACCATGTCAGGCTTCCCTTCTCATTATTAATCACTTAACACTACAGATTCATTTTGGGTCTTTTTTTTTTTTTCTCTTTCTACATACAGAACAAAACCAAGCAAGTTTAAAAATTCTTTATTTGAAGTTTAGACAAAGAACAAGTATTGCATCATAAAGACTTGCTTAAAAGCATATCATAGTCTGCTGTCATTGTTTCTTTATGTGTTGAAAACAAAACAAAACAAAAAATTTAAGGGAGAAAATGGTACATCTTTCCTCCATATTTTAACCCATTCTTAACCGAGCACCGATACAACCTTACAAAGAAAGTCCTGGTGAAACGACATCTCTGATGCTCTCTCCTCGGGTTCTAATGGCTCCGTGGGAGCAGCACTACCGGTCTCAGACTAACCATACTGCCAGTGTGATGACAAGTGACAAGTATCTCTAAGGCCAGTAGTACAGAGCAGTTTCCATCTAAAGTTCTATTTCCCCCACTCTCTCTCATGAAGATGACTGACCTAGAAATGAGGGCTGAGTGCGAGTTAAAAGGGTCCAATATACATCTGTCACGAAAGTCAGCCCACTGAACTGTCTGCGATGGTCCTGCCGGGCAAGACGCCAAGCCTCCAGGTCTGCTTGTTGACTAACGGTCAGCAGCATCACTGGGGGCAAGCAGCACTGTTGCTGACCTTGGAAACGGTCAACTATGCTTTATTTACTCCTTGGTTCCCCATTTAATATAATTAAAAGCCTTTTAATGTGCTGAGTCTCTAAGGCTTCAAGGTAGCAAACCACTATGTTGAGTATGGTGCCCACTTTTGACAGTGACTAGCCATGACCTGACTCACACACAGGACAAGTTTCCTGATCCAGATGCCTTTCTCATCTTCTTTTCATAAGTTCTCACAGAAAACCTGACAGATATTAACACAGAGGTATTAGAATAAACTGCGAAAAGTCCTAGTCTTGTCCAAAATAAAATTTATTTTAAGTTTACTCATTAAAAATATGTTAACAGAACAGACTCTTTCTTCAGGTAAGAGAAAAGTGTTTTTTTTTTTTTAATGTGCACAGTTCCATCTGGACTCTGGCAACATTTTGGGTGGTAGTCCAATGTTCTATTTCCTAGAAAATTAAAAATTAATCTCAACCCCTAGGGGTGAGGGGAAATAGGAACTGCTCCCTCCCAAATATTATTAGGTGTAAGAATAAAAATTCCTTACGTTTCATTTTATCTCTTTAAGCTTTATTCTGCTTTTCAGGTATAAGTTATAATTAGCATTCATATTAGCAGCGAAGATCCTAATTTCTATAAATTAAAATGACTCAAGACTAACAGAAGTAGCATTTGGCAAAGAATGAGGGGTCTATAGAGGGTCAAAAATGTCTATCAATTCTGGCATTAAGCAATCTTATTTGAGAGGTTAATTTGTATGAAAACAGCCAATAGGATAGTACGCAAGGTCTCATTTGAAGTTGAGTCCTGTGACTCTGAAACAGGAAGCTGAGTTGGCCCAGCAGTGTGCAGTGGAAAGAGGGCTTTCACGGTGGAAAATTTCCATGAGGTCAGACTGAAGGGGGCATGGACTCTAACTCTGGCTCTTCAGTAAAAGTGGTTACTTCTAATAGTTGAAAGTGGAAGCTGCTTTGAAACTTGGCAATGTGTTAGAAAGTCAAATATAATTACAAGTTTTTCTCTCTGATTGTCAAGTTTCACCACCTGAGGTTAGTAAAATGGTGAGAATCAGAAAATAGTACAAAAGCTGCAAAGAGCTTGAGAATTCTCCAGCTTTAATCACTCCAGATGCCGCAGCAGCAGGGTCTTATCAGAGTGTCACTGCTGTGACTACTGGGGGTTCATTCCCGGGAGGCAGATTCAAGCCAGGAAAGTTTAATCGGGACAGTGTCTCTTTAAAAATGCTAGAAAAATCAGTTTGAATCCCAAATTTCTTGTCTGTTTCTAAGTAGTGTTTATTCAGAACACTCAGGAATGACTCATGTAACATTGCTGCTTTCAAATACCTCTGCGTCTACTTCTTGCTAACAAGAGAAGGCAAAGAAATGCCAGCTTTGTTCTGAAGCCTGTAGTCTTTTTTTTTTCTTTTTTTAAATTAGAAGATGCTCTGAGCTTTCATAATCACAGGGAATTTCTTATTTGTGAAACGACAAACACTACCCAATAACATAAACTACAAGGATGGCAAGCAATGTTTCTTTCAAGATGACCCTTTCACAAACCCTAACTTTAGAAAGAGACATTTCACACTGTGGTCCTAATGGAGCTGTGTCCCTGTTCTGCTGAGTGAGTTAACCCCCCGGGGAAGCAGCCCCTGACATCTGACTCAGTAGGTAGCACAAGGGAACATCTACTTCCATGAAGCCTTAAAAAGTCGCAACCAGGTGGGAAAAACACCCAGAAGTCTTCACCATCACTTCCCACGAGAGTAGTACCAGTGCCCCAAAGGGCACAGCCATCTAGGAACAGGTGGACTTGACCTCTCCGTGACCTTATCTAATATCCTCACACATTTGCAAAATACCACTTAAAGACTTAATAAATTAAAAAATTAAATAAATATACACCCACACATCCGCCATAATTCCTGGTTGCCATCCCCAAAAGGCAATCTCACCACAACAATTAGGGGAAAAAAACAGCTTAATTTATTCATCAGGCACAGCAACTTTCCATTTCCTAAAGGACTTTGAGCTAGCGTACAGGCGTTAAAATAAAAATACCATTATGCCCAGGGATTAGCAGTAGCCTTGACAGTAGTTTAAAAAGTATATTTCTTTGCACTTGTCAGTTGCCTTTCACTCATTTCCTGAAACTGTACCCTGAGGAGAATCCTGTTCCCACCTCTCAAAAAGATCAACTGCAGAATAGGTCATGACAAGGAGCAGAAAGGTCGGTGAGTGCAAGCAGGCAAGGCTCCCAGGCTGCTTTTTATGGGCACTTCACAGGTACTCTCAATCCACACTTAACCCACCTGAAAGGCATTCAGGGGACGCAACATGTAAGCCTTCAGTCTGGCCACTTGGTAAAATGAGCGCAGGAAAAGCTGGGAATGAAGGGAAAAAGTAAAAGCGAGTGCTAAAACCAAGAACTCCACGTGATGGTTCGCTCTTGTGTGATTCAGTGCAAAGGACAGGAAGGAAGCACCATCTATAATCACTCCATGCACACTTCATGTGTATCCACCGTAATGACTACCTCAGTTCCAGGGGAAGACTGGCAGCTTGGGAATGACCATGTCGCCACTGACTACTAGCCATGGCAGCAGCCTCTTGTTTGGAATAATTCACAGGACAGAATGGGAAGGATCAGGGCCAGGAGAAGACACTCCTGGAGAAGATGGCCTGCAGCCTAAAGGTCTTCTAGGCGCTGCCTTCTCTTTCTTGGTGCCCAGTAGAAGGAGGAGTGGTCCCCTGGGAAGTGGCTCTTGTCTGAAATTGCCCAGGACAGACAAATCACAGTGGAGTGCTGCCCTGATTTAAAACAGTTTGTGCATACAGAAAAGGAGGCTACTGACACTTCCCAAACTCCAGATTCCCGGGGAACAGAGCAACAGAGCCCCCTACTTCCCCTCACAAGAGTTAAACTGATTTCCTCCAAAAGCATCTAACTGACTTAGACAGAGAAGCATCACTGTCCAGACAGAAGTGCTGGTGCGTCTTCAGAAGTATTTAGGAACTATGCTAATTTCACAGGCAGAAAACTAACTGGCTACATATAAATCCTTGAGTTGATATATTTTCTCTGTTCTTTTCTTGCAGGGAGGAAGAGACTGATACAGTGTGGAATGGAAGGGAAGAAATCTGACCAAAGCAAGTCAATTAGGATAAGAAGCGGTGTTTGCAGAATGCATTCTACCGAGAAATTGAAAAGTTTCAGAGGAGGAGAGGGTCAAAGACCCATTTCTGAAGCTAAAGGTAGAAATCACAGAGAAGAAAGTAAAGTACAAGTGAACAAAGTACGATATTTTTCTGTTTCGTTTTTAATAATGGGAGGACAAAAGAATTAAATTCCTTCACTGCCTTTTCACTGGAGAACTGATAATTACTGCCATATTATGGGATGCACTCCACCAGTAGGAATCTAATTTGCCTGTGTGCATAGTCTTAAAGGAGTAAATACCTGTCAATTCTCAAGAGAAAAAACTCGTGTTTGTTTAAATCTAAAGTCACCTACATGCTCCTTACTTGAACTGGGTCATATTACTAGAAGGTGTGTAGTGTGTGGAGATTCAGTCAAGTGAAGGAAAATGGCTTTAATTAAACTGCAGTCTCATCAAACTTTCAGTGTTTTAAATACATGTGTTAATGGAGCTATCTCCTCTTTCAAAAAGACCCCCACCACCGTCTCTTCCATTTCATCCTCTCAAATTCACTACCCTCCCCCGGCAATACAGTTGTTCTCATGGCGTTTCAGGTGTGAACCACAAATCCCAAGATAAACTTTGCCACTGGAGGATCTTCCCTTTTACCTAACACTCCAAAGGGTTTGCCTCTCTTGGGGATGCTTTTGGCCCTGCTGGTTCTGACATTTGCTTTCCAATAAGCATGCATCCACAATTGGTTTGCATTAAGTTGATGAAAGATCTAATCAGTGGAAACATCTGTGTGCTGTTAAATCAAAGTATGGTACCTATAAGTGAAATGGCAGAGAGGGGAAGCAGGTCTTATTTGAAAGAATATGACTATTTAAACACAAAACAAATACAGAGGGAAAAGTAATTTAGAAAAGTACAGGGAAAAAAAAAAATCTACACCAGGCAGCGGTGAAGAATGCAGGGCTACCTGTGCCCCCAGAGAACTGCTGCTTGCCTTGTGTCAGCTTCAGTGCTCTTCAAGTGGATAGGCAGATGGTGAGAAATGGAGCAGCTTCGTTTTTTCCTCTTCTCTCTCTGGAATTCTATTATGAGGCAGTTCTCTGCTTGCCACCGAGGCAAAAAGAAACATTTCTCTCACCCACTCACCAGTCTGGCAGGGTCCCATTCTTAGTTCTCCAATGTAGCCCCAGGGTACTATTGTAATGACTCAGGGATGGTGCTGACAACATGGGCTGCCTCTGGGGCTGCTGGAGGGGAACCAAAGAAGGTGTTGGTTTGATTCCTCTGCTGATCCCGGAGGTAAGGAGGAACTGACGAGCTTTTGATGTGGAGGATTCTGGTGTCCATCACCTGACAGTCAATCTGCATCATCACTTCGTAATCTTGCCCGTTGATCACATTCTCTGCAGAGAGGAATACACACAAGGAATAAATATTCAACAGAAGGTGAAATTCCGCTATAAGCTTGAATCCCAGGAAGACATCATGAGCTCCAAGGTGTGAACTGTCAACACGCTTTCAAGGGTATAGAGAGAATTCATCAGTCACTAATCAGAGCTACAGTGCCGGGATGGGCTGTCCTCTCCTCAATTCTGGTTTCTAAACAACCTTCACTGGCTCAGGAGGCGCTGGAGGCACTGTCAGAATAAATACCGCAGGTTACCTATTCACAGACATTGTATGTCTTGTATGCTTTCCATGCAGTGTATCACCACGACTGCAGCAACTGGAACAGCAGGGGATTTCAGATGCAGAGGGTGGGGAGTGGGTGCAGCGGGAAGAATACTTAAGTCCTCTCCTTCCCTTTCAACAGCGGGAAGGAGTAATCTGTCAAATGGACCACCACATCATGTGAATCGTAAGGGGGCCTTGGCCAAGACTGCTTGGTTCCTGTGCATCAGTAATATTTCTAATTTAATTAAGATATTCCCAACTATGCATTTAAGGGTTAGAAATTAGGAACATAAAAATACAGTGAAGGCTATAATAATTTATTCCCTGATTTGTAATTCCGGGTGGTTTTTTCCAACTTGTAGTCAATGAAACTTGGCATAAAACTGATGGAAGAATTATAAATAGATAACATCTTTCAAGTCCAGCTGAACAGTCACAGCAATATAGTCAGAGGATGTGTGAACTTGGAAGAAGGCTGGAGAGTCAACGTGGCATCTCAGTTTGCATTCTGAACCACGAATCCAGAGCTGGGTGTGGGGATCAGGAAGAAGCTGGCGAAGGCCCAGTCCTCCACTGCCTTTTTATGAAGATGATACACGGCCAGCCAGTGATTTTTAAATTAAACACTTGGCTTCTCTAGGACAAAGAACTGAATTTAAAAGTAGAATTCTTTCTATTCCATTATCTTTTTATTTATTTTCTACTACTACACCATGTATGCCAAGTATTATAAATCCAGAGGAAGAAAATCCAAAGCTTGACATATGATCCTCAGATTCCATTATGTTTGGGAAAACTGAACTATGGAGTTTGTCACTTATGAGGCAGGAAAAGATTTACAGAGATCACCTAATCTGGGGTGTCTTAAAACAGGGTCTAATGCAAAGACCTCAGAGTCCATAAGTTCCCTGAAATTACATGCAAAGTTCTATTTGTGTGAGCATTTTTCTGGAGAGGGGTTAGGATTCTTAATGAGGTCTATCGCCTCTTAAAGGTTAAAAACTTATTAAATCTAATAAGCTATCAACTTCAAGTGCCTTGAGCAGATCATATTTTTAAAGCTAATGGAAGACATAATTCTTCCACTTTTATTGGCTGATTGTTTCAATTTCTAAAATAGTCTCCACTGATGGTGAATTTCCCACTACAAGTCTTATTATAAGTCTCTTTGATTACAGTTAAAGCTAATTTCCTTCTTTCCCAGCCGTACTAGTGATGAAGAGCAGTCATTTGCTGCTGGATATTAACTAACCCTACTTATTTTTTAAGACCATTGCTATGGAATTTTAACTCCAATTTTACAGCTCCTGCTACTCTGTAATGGCTATCAAATCATTTACTTATCTTTAGAGAATTAAATCTGATTGCCTGCAAGTTAGCCAACGTTTCCCTATCCAGGTGTTTTCTTTTCTAAAAAGTAGGCAATGGAAGAAAGACAAGCTGCTAACGTATTTGGAGTTATTACATTCAGAACATGTGATACAGTTCAGATTCCAAGGTACCACACTAGTTATTTCCTTTTGGAACCATGGTCCCTCTCTTTTAGAAAAACTGAAAGATTGTATGTGTGTGTGCATGCACACACACACACACACATGACCGAATAATGAAAAACACGTGTATAAGAGACATAATATACATTACTAATTTTTACTACTTTCCTGGATTGACTCAAAATCCAGATGACAGTATAAGATCAAAACTAGGTTCTCTCATATAGCCCATACCACCTGCAGAAGTCATCAGAGCCCGTGTGCCTGAGATGCTTTAAATTGATAACTGGAGTTCTTTAATATCTTAAATATTGGGAAGAGATGAAAAACCTGGTGGTATGAGCTCAGATGTTTGGGGGAAAACTAAAGCTGTGTCATGATTCCAAAAACCTGGGAGTCCCTTGCCATGGCTGAAATGGCATCATTATTTTAAGCCCATCCAGGAGGCTCAGGCTAGCTATGGTTCAGGAAGCTTTAAAATGGACTCTGTTCTTCACTCCTTTCTGAAATTTGAGGCCAAGGAAAGGACCAGCAATACTAGAAGAAGACTCTACCAGACAGGATATGAATGTCTTAAACCGAATTTAGGAAGCCCTTCTGAACGACAAACTGATAATTTAGGGTTTAAAGTGACATACCATTAGGACTCCCAAGTTACCCACAACCTCTAAAAAAATAAGAGTAGCTCTAGCAATTTCTTTTCTTTGGTCCACTCTGTGGGACCCTATAAAAGAGTCCTTTGGGGGTTTCAGTACTGACCCCCTTGCATAATGAGTGGGGTGGTCTTGGCATTACTGATGAGGTTCTAATTATTTTAACTAAAGGAGAACAGAATGAGAAACAGCTTATGATAACTTGTGGCCTGGTAGGCCCTTCCCCTGTGCTGTCAGGCACACAGTCTGCTTCCAGGAGCAACAGAGAGACTCTGAAACTCTGAAATTTGTGCCTCACTGTGAATAATACAAGGGGTCTACCGGTGGTACAGTGGTAAAGAATCTGCCTGCCAACGCAAGAGATGCAAGAGACGTGGGTTTGATCCCTGGGTTGGGAAGATGACTGTATATACAGCCCATGGGGTTGCAAAGAGTCAGACGTGACTGAGTGACTTTCACTTCACACTTCCAGTATTCTTGCCTGGAGAATTCCATGGATGGAGGACCCTGGTGGGCTACAGTCCATGGGGTCACAAAGAGTTGGACATGACTAAGCACGCACGCATGTGAATAATATACACCAGAGTAGGTTCTAACTGGAGAGATGAGACCTGAAGATTCTGGTGGCTCAGGGAAAAGGGAGAGGAAGAGTCTCTGAAGGAAAATCCAGACAGGATGTGAGAGGCTGAGGACGGACTGCACACTCTCATTAAGGGCCAGGCTTCCATTATGAAGGGGCAGCACCCCCAGAAAAGAGAAAACATCACAGCTCATGGGCTTTCTGACAAGAGGGAACAAGGTAAATACTGGATTAGGGAGTTGTTCGAGTTACGTGAAAAGATTGCTAAAACATTTTTTGTGTACTTAATGAAAAAAGACAGTGACTATTTGGGAAAAATAGAACTAAAAGGAACAGTGTGGAGCACAGACGGTAAAGGTTCACTCTCCCTCTTGCACTGGCAAGCGCTGTTTTGGGTGCTGCACAAGTGCAATAACTGATCTTGCATTCTGGGCCTTCTGGAGTAAACACAATGAGAAGAAACATTGACCTGAGTCAGGAAAAAGGTATAAAATACGAATACTTCACGTTCAAAATTAATCAGGCAAATAAAAAGGAAGAGGTGATTGACTTGAAACATGAGCGCCAGAAAGTGATTCTGAATGCCCAGAAGGACTGGGAAAGCATGAAAAAGAGTGCCTGGATAGTGGAGGTGGAAAAACTCTAGGCACTGTGAAATTCTGAATGCCTGTAAACACACAGTGACTGAATTAAGAATAGCCTGCCAAGAGGCTGTTAGCTGGGAGATGACTAACACATACATCAGAACCTTGACCGTAAACAGAATTCAAATACCTCAGAATTTTACAGAAATTTAATTTAATTTAATTTAAAAGCAAAACAAAACAAAACAAGACTTCACCAGTGCTTTGCAAAGAAGTTATGTATGAGAAAACAGATTTCTGTTCAGAATCAGACACTAATCAAGCTAGGCTGGTGACTGGCAGTAGGCTGTCAGTATCTGTACCTGAATTCTGCGGGGTGTGGGGAGACATGGATGGTAAATAAAAATCCCCCCTTCCACGGATCACAAGATATAACTTCATCCAAAACAAACAAACTGAAAAATGAGGAAAGAAACCCAAATGGGTAAGAAAGTGGAGACAAAGGGAATGGAAGGTGGGAACAGAATGAACAATAACGTGGTAAAATATCACATGTGTGCCGGTTGTGACCATCCCAGTGCGCCATGCGTTGGAAAAAAAATTAAAAAGCTCTTTCTACTCTTCTACCCAAATTCTCCATTCAACTTCTTTTTTTAAAAATTAATTTAATTGTAGGATAATTACTTTACAATATTGTGATGGTTTTTGCCATACATCAGTATGAATCAGCCATAGGTATACATATGCCCCCTCTATCCTGAAGCCCCCCTCCCATCTCCTTCCCCACTCTAAACCTCCAGATGTCACAGAGCACCGGCTTTGGATGCCCTGCCTCATACATCAAACCCACACTGGTTATCTATTTCATATGTAGTAGTGTATATGTTTCAATGTTATTCCTGTTTCAAGAACTTCTTCTGAGAACCTTCTATGAAAATTCCAATATTGACCTTTTTCTTATAACCAATATATAAATGTTCTATGTCACTGAATATGTTAAAATACTGACAGAAAAGAGGTTTGGCTCTTTTAAAAAATGTCTGGCATTTTTGAAGGTAGCAGGTAAGGGATCAGATCACTGGTCGCGCTAGAACCTTTCCCTCATCAGCGGGGAAGAAGACTGAGTGAATAACTAAGAGTCATACTGAAGATGGGCTTCCCAGGTGACACTGGTGGTAAAGAAGCCACCTGCCAATGCAGGAGACATTAAGAGACGCAGGTTTGATCTCTGGGTCAGGAAGATCCCCTGGAGGGAGGGCATGGCAACCCACTCCATTCTTCTTGTCTGGAGAATCCCCATGGACAGAGGAACCTGACGGACTACAGTCCACGGGATTGCAGAGTTGGACACAACTGAAGTGACTTAGCAGGCAGGCATACTGCAGATGGAAACACAAAATACACTTCTGACTTGACTCTTTCCAGAGACATAAGGAAGAACACCTGCAGGAGCAAAGAGCACCCAGTAACTTCTATTGTCTGCCCTTTGCTGTTTCTCAGACAGTGGAGAGATTTCAGGCTGTGAGTGTCCAAGAAAATCAGAGATACCAAAGGAACATTTCATGCAAAGATGAGCTCAATAAAGGGCAGAAATGGTATGGACCTAACAGAAGCAGAAGATATTAAGAAGAGATGGCAAGAATACACAGAAGAACTGTACAAAAAAGATCTTCACGATCCAGATAATCACGATGGTGTGATCACTGACCTAGAGCCAGACATCCTGGAATGTGAAGTCAAGTGGGCCTTAGAAAGCATCACTACAAACAAAGCTAGTGGAGGTGATGGAATTCCATGGGGCTATTTCAACTCCTGAAAGATGATGCTGTGAAAGTGCTGCACTCAATATGCCAGCAAATTTGGAAAACTCAGCAGCGGCCACAGGACTGGAAAAGGTCAGTTTTCATTCCAATCCCAAAGAAAGGCAATGCCAAAGAATGCTCAAACTACCGCACAATTGCACTCATCTCACATGCTAGTAAAGTAATGCTCAAAATTCTCCAAGCCAGGCTTCAGCAATATGTGAACCGTGAACTTCCTGATGTTCAAGCTGGTTTTAGAAAAGGCAGAGGAACCAGAGATCAAATTGCTAACATCCGCTGGATCATCAAAAGAGCAAGAGAGTTCCAGAAAAACATCTGTTTCTGCTTTATCGACTATGCCAAAGCCTTTGACTGTGTGGATCACAATAAACTGTGGAAAATTCTGAAAGAGATGGGAATACCAGACCACCTGATCTGCCTCTTGAGAAATTTGTATGCAGGTCAGGAAGCAACAGTTATAACTGGACATGAAACAACAGACTAGCTCCAAATAGGAAAAGGAGTACGTCAAGGCTGTATATTGTCACCCTATTTATTTAACTTATATGAAGAGTACATCATGAGAAATGCTGGACTGGAAGAAACACAAGCTGGAATCAAGATTGCCGGGAGAAATATCAATAACCTCAGATATGCAGATGACACCACCCTTATGGCAGAAAGTGAAGAGGAACTCAAAAGCCTCTTGATGAAAGTGAAAGTGGAGAGTGAAAAAGTTGGCTTAAAGCTCAACATTCAGAAAACGAAGATCATGGCATCCAGTCCCACCACTTCATGGGAAATAGATGGGGAAACAGTGCAAACAGTGTCAGACTTTATTTTTCTGGGCTCCAAAATCACTACAGATGGTGACTGCAGCCATGAAAATAAAAGACGCTTACTCCTTGGAAGCAAAGTTATGACCAACCTAGATAGCATATTCAAAAGCAGAGACATTACTTTGCCAACAAAGGTTCATCTAGTCAAGGCTATGGTTTTTCCAGTGGTCATGTATGGATGTGAGAGTTGGACTGTGAAGAAGGCTGAGCGCCGAAGAATTGATGCTTTTGAACTGTGGTGTTGGAGAAGACTCTTGAGAGTCCCTTGGACTGCAAGGAGATCCAACCAGTCCATTCTGAAGGAGATCAGCCCTGGGATTTCTTTGGAAGGAATGATGCTAAAGCTGAAACTCCAGTACTTTGGCCACCTCATGCGAAGAGTTGACTCATTGGAAAAGACTCTGATGCTGGGAGGGATTGGGGGCAGGAGGAGAAGGGGACGACAGAGGATGAGATGGCTGGATGGCGTCACTAACTCGATGGACGTGAGTCTCAGTGAACTCCGGGAGTTGGTGATGGACAGGGAGGCCTGGCGTGCTGCGATTCATGGGGTCGCAAAGAGTCAGACACGACTGAGCAACTGATCTGATCTGATCTGAGTGTCCAAGGGCAGGGAGGGACAGTGGGAGGGGCTTTATACATTTAACTACAAGACAAACCAGAATTTGTTAAACTTTTTAAAAATACATGTGTATTTATTTTTTATTGAAGTATAGTTGATTTACTGTATTACATAAATTGCTATTATATTCCATTTAAAATTATTATAAAATATTGGCTATATTCTCTATGCTTGTAGCTTATTTTATACATAGTGGTTTCTACTTCTTTATTCCCTCCCTTTACCTTGTTTCTCCCCACTGGAAACCACTGCTTTGTTGTCCATATCTGGTAGTCTGTTTCTGTTTTATTATATTCAGTCATTTTATTTTTGACATTCCACATATAAATGATAAAATACAGTATTTTTCTTTCTCTGTCTGATTTATTTCACTAAGCCTAAAAAGGTCCGTCTAGTCAAGGCTATGGTTTTTCCTGTGGTCATGTATGGATGTGAGAGTTGGACTGTGAAGAAAGCTGAGTGCTGAAGAATTGATGCTTTTGAACTGTGGTGCTGGAGAAGACTCTTGAGAGTCCCTTGGACTGCAAGGAGATCCAACCGCGCCATTCTAGAGGAGATCAGCCCTGGGTGTTCTTTGGAAGGACTGATGCTAAAGCTGAAACTCCAGTACTTTGGCCACTTCATGCGAAGAGTTGACTCATTGGAAAAGACCCTGATGCTGGGAGGGATTGGGGGCAGGAGGAGAAGGGGACGACAGAGGATGAGAAGATGGCATCACCGACTCGATGGACGTGAGTTTGATTGAAGTCCTGGAGTTGGTGATGGACAGGGAGGTCCCGCGTGCTGCAATTCATGGGGTCACAAAGAGTCGGACACGACTGAGCAACTGAACTGAACTGGATACTCTTCAGTTCCATCCATGTTGTTGCAAATGGCGATGCTTCATTCTTTTTTATGGCTGAGTAGTATTCTGTTGCTATATACACCACATTTTCTTTATGCGCTCATCTACTGATGGACACCTAGATTGCCTTCATTATCTTGACTACTGTAAATAATGCTCTCATGAACACTGAGGTGCATGTGTTCTTTTGAATTAATGTCTTCATTTTCTTCAGATATATACTCAGAAGGGGAGTTGCTAGATCATATGGTAGTTTTATTTTTAGTTTCTTGAGGAGACTCCATATAGTTTTCCACAGTGGCTGTACCAATTTACATTCCCGCCAACAGTGTACAAGGATTTCTCCACATCCTCCCCAACATTTGTTATCTGTGGTCTTTTTGATGACAACCATTTTGATAGGTGTGAGGCGATATCTCATTGAGGTTTTGATTTGCATTTCTCATTAATCAGTGATGCTGAGCATTTTTTTTCATGTGCTTGCTGGGCATCTATACGTCTACTTTGGAAAAATGTCTATTCAGGTCCTCTGCACTTTTTTATTTGGGCTGTTTGCTTTTTCAACATTGAATTGTTATGAGCTGTTTATATATATTTTGGATATTAAACCCTTACTGGTCATATCACTGCAAATATTTTCTCCCATTCTCCTGTTTTCTCCCAAAATGGCTGTCTTCTTTTTGTTGGTGGTTTCCTTTGTTATGCAAAAGCTTTTAAGCTTAATTAGGTCCCATTTATTTACTTCTGTTTTTATTTCCTTTGCTTTAGGAGACAGATCCTAAATACTAGTGCTACAATTTTTGTCAAAAAGGGTTCTGCCTATGTTTTCTTCTAGGAGTTTTTATAGTTTCCAGTCTTACATTTAGGTTTTTAATCTATTTCAAGTTTATTTTTATATACAGTACTAGAGAATGTTCTCCTTTAATTCTTTTACATGTAACTGTGCAATTTTCCCGGCACCACTTAATGAAGACACTGTCTTTTCTCTATTGTATATTCTTGCCTCTCTTGTCATAGATTAATTGGCCATAAATGTGTGGATATGCTTCTGGGCTCTCTATTCTGTCCCGCTGATCTATGTATCTGTATACAGAACCATACTGTTTTGACGACTGTAGCTTTGTAGTATAGTCTGAAGTCAGGAAGTGTGATGCCTCCAACTTTATTCTTTCTTCTCAAGTTGCTTTGACTATTTGAAGTCTTTGGTGGTTCCATGTAAAATTTTTAGAATTGATTGTTCTAGTCCTGTGAAAAATGTCATAGCTATTTTGATAGGCAATACAATAAATCTGTAGATTGCTTTGGGTAGTATGGTCATTTTAACAAGATTAATTCTTCCAATTCATGAACATTGAATGTCTTTACAATTGTCTATACTGTCTTCGATTTCCTTCATCAATAACTTATAGTTTTCACAGTACAGGTCTTTTAACGTCCTTGGTTTAAATCTGTTGCTAGGAATTTTATTCTTTTCGATGCCAATGTAGATAGGACTGTTTTCTTGAATTCTCCTTCTGATACTTCATCATTAGTATATAGGGAAACAAAATATTTCTTTAATTAATCTTGTATCCTGTAACTGACTGAACTTATTTATTTAGTTTCGGGGTAGAGATTTCAGGGCTTTCTACATAGTGTCATGTCATAGTAGTGAGAGTTTTACTTCTTCCCATCCAATTTGTATGCCTTTTATTTCTTGTCTGATTAATATGGCTAGAACTTCCAACACTGTGTTAAACAGAAGTGGTGAGAGTTGGCATCCTTACCTTATTCCTGAGTTTACAGGAAAAACTTTCAGCTTTTCTTGTTGAATATATTAACTGTGGGTTTGTCATAAATGGCCTTTATTATGTTTAGATATGTTCCCACTATATTCACTGTGATGACAGTTTTTATCATGAATGGATATTGAATTTTGTCAAATGCTTCTGCATCTGTTAAGACAATCATGTGATTTTTAGTCTTCATTTTGTTAATGTGATGTACCACATTAATTGATTTGCAGATATTGAGCCATCCTTCCATCCCTGGAATAAATCCCACTTGATCATGGTATGTGATCCTTTTTACATATTATTGAATTTGGTTTGCTAATACTTTGTTGTAGATTTTTGCATTTATAGTCATCAGAAATGTTGGCCTGTGATTTTCTTTTTTCATAGTATCTTTCTCTGATTTTGGTATCATGGTAATGGTGGCCTTGCAGAATGAATTTGGATGTGCTCTCTCCTCTTCAGTTTTTCAGAATAGTTTGAGAAGGAGAGGTATGAATAGAATTTGTTAAATATTACATGATTATTATATTTCTGAACAATGGGGACACAGATGAGAAAGAACTTATCTAGTTAGAAGATCTATAATAATTTAATTTTAAAAATGTATGGGCCTACAATAATGTCTATAAAACCCATCAACCCTTAAGGAAGACATGTAGTGGTCATGATGATTGAAGGAAACTACACTTACTGTTTTATATTTAAATATAAAGCATTTTTACATGTTTTTTTCTCTTTTTTATTATTTATTTATTTTTAAATTTATTTACTTATTTTTTAATATAAATTTATTTATTTTAATTGGAGGCTAATTACTTTACAATATTGTATTGGTTTTTATATATACTAAATTTCCAGGAATAAACTACTGAGTAATTTATTTAATAACATTTAGTGGTTTGGTTTGCCAGACACTGTTCATCTAATACTCAAAGCAACCTCCTAATTCAGGCATTATTATTCCCATTTTATAGATGAGAAAACTGGAGCATAAAAATGTCATGCAACTAGCAATACAACAAGGAAATGGCACAGCAGGAAGTTCAAACATAGTCAGAGTGTCTTTAGAATACATTCTTACAAACCACTCCACTATGTTGGGAATATTATTTTTTAACTGAGATTTGTTTATCATCATTTCAGGAAATCACATCCCCAATGGCAAGTATCTTGTGATACTAAGTGACCCTTAGTACCTGGGTCACTATTATGAAACGCTAGTATCAGTTTGCATTTGTAGCTGTTGCATTCCCAGTCATAGTAGGTACTGATTCAAGCACCTGACTTGTTCACTGTGTATTCTAATGCAATATAAGCATTATATTTATAATGCTTGAACATTATATATATTTATCCATTCAACAAATATTTACTGAATTCCTACCATGTGCCAGGCACTGAGGATACAGAAGTGAACAAAACAGAAAAAAAAAAAAATCTTATTCTCATAGAGTTTAACCCTTATAAAAGATGAAAGTGAGGGTGGAGACCGAAACTAAATAAGTATACAGAATGTTGAATAAGTGGTATGGGTAAAAACAAAGCACCGAAGGTGGTTAGGGAGTGAGGGTGGCAGTGTGAGGAGTGGCTTGCAGTTTAGATGTGGTGCCCGGTGGAGGCTTCACTGAGAGGGTGACTTCTGCATAAGGACCTCAGGAGGTGAGGAGCGAGCCATGCAGCTATCAAGGGAGAAGTCGAGCACGTACATGTCTGAGATTCCATGACATTTTAGTGGAGAGAACAGGCAAGCAGTAGGAAATAGGGGTGAGGACTGATTGGTGGGAGAAAACAGGGTTAGAACTGTAATTTTGGAGTTTATTTGTAGACAAGACAGATGGAGTCCTGAAACCAAATGGTACTCTTGGGGAAAAAATGATGGGAACATGTGTGTTAAAAAGGATGGGCATGAACCCAGAGAATGGGAGAAAATAATTCCTTCATTTGCAAATAATCTCCAAAATATAAAAACAGCCCATGCAGCTCAAAAAAAAAAAACACACAACCTAATCAAAAAAGAGTTGGAAGATCTAAATAGACATTTCTCCAAAGATACACTGATGGCTACAAAGCACATGAAAAGATGCTCCAACATCACCTATTATTGGAGAAATACAAATCAAAACTACAATGAGGTATCACCTCACACCAGTCAGAGTGACCATCACCAAAAAATCTGCAAACAGTAAATGCTAGAGAGAGTGTGGAGAAAAGGGAATCATCCTACAATATTGGTGGGAATGTAAATTGGTATAACCACTATGGAGGACAGTATGCAGGTTCCTTTTCATCCCAATCCCAAAGAAAGGCAATGCCAAAGAATATTCAAACTACCGCACAATTATACTCTTCTCACATGCTAGCAAAGTAATGTTCAACATTCTCCAAGCTAGGCTTCAACAGTGAGTGAACTGAGAATTTCCAGATGTTCAAGTTGGATTTAGAAAAGGCAGAGGAAAAAGAGATCAAATTGCCAATATCAGTTAGATCAGAGAGAAAGCAAGAAAATTCCAGAAAAACATCTACTTCTGCTTCATTGACTACACTAAAGCCTTTGAATGTGTGTGGATCACAACAAACTGTGGGACTACCAGACCACCTTACCTGCCTCTTGAGAAATCTGCATGCAGGTCAAGAAGCAACAGTTACAACCGGACATGGAACAACACTGGTTCCAAATCGGGAAAGGAGTACGTCAAGGTTGTATATTGTCACCCTGCTTATTTAACTTATATGCCGAGTACATCATATAAAATGCCAGGCTGGATGAAGCACAAGCTGGAATCAAGACTGGCGGGAGAAATATCAATAACCTCAGATATACAGATGACACCACCCTTATGGGAGAAAGTGAAGAGGAATTAAAGAGCCTCTTGATGAAAGTAAAAGAGGAGAGTGAAAGAGCTGGCTTAAAACTCAATATTCAAAAAACTAAGATCATGGCAACTGGTCCCTTCACTTCATGGCAAATAGATGGGGAAACAATGGAAACAGTGACAGACTTTATTTTCTTGGACTCCAAAATCACTGCAGATGGTGACTGCAGCCAGGAAATTAAAAGATGCTTGCTCCTTGGAAGAAAAGCTATGACCAACCTAGACAGTATATTAAAAAGCAGAGACATTACTTTACTGACAGAGGTCTGTATATTCAAAGCTATGGTTTTTTCAGTAGTCACATATGGATGTGAGAGTTGGACCATAAAGAAGGCTGAGTGCTGAAGAACTGATGCTTTTGAAACGTGGTGTTGGAGAAGACTTTTGGGAGTCCCCTGGATAGCAAGGAGATCCAACCAGTCCATCCTAAAGGAAATCAGTCCTGAATATTCATTGGATGTTGAAGCTGAAACTTCAATACTTTGGCCACCTGAGGTGAAGAACTGACTCATTTGAAAAGACCCTGATGCTGGGAAAGATTGAAGGCAGAAGGAAAAGGGGATGACAGAGGATGAGATGGATGGCATCACTGACTCGATGGACATGAGTTTGCGCAAGCTCTGGGAGTTGGTGACAGACAGGGAAGCCTTGCGTGCTACAGTCCTGGCATGCTGGGTTGCAAAGAGTCAGACATGACTGAGCGACTGAACTGAACTTAAAAAACTAAATATAGAACTACTATATGATCCAGCATGTATCTGGAGAAAACTGTAGTATGATAAGATATATGCATTCTGATGTTTACTGCTGCACTATTTACCAAAGCCAAGACAAAACTAAAGAAGATGTGGCACATATGTACAACAGGATAGTACTCAGCTGCAAAGAAGAACAAAATCATGTCATTTGCAGCAATGTGGATGGACTTAGAGACTGTTATACTGAGTGAAGAAGTCAGACAAAGACAAATATCATATGATATGGCTTATATGTGGAATGTAAAAAAAAAAAAGGTACAAATGAACTTACTTATAAAACAGAAATAGAGTCACTTGTAGAAAACAAACTTGTTACCAGGGGGGAAAAGGGGAGAGGACAGATAAATTGGGAGACTGACATATACACACTTCTATATATAAAATGAAAGTGAAATTGTAGTTGCTTAGTTGTGTCCGACTCTTGCGACCCCATGGACTGTAACCCGCCAGGCTCTTCTGTCCATGGGATTCTCCACGCAAGAATACTGGAGGGGGTTGCCATTCCCTTCTCCAGGGGATCTTCCTGATCCAGGGATCAAACCCAGGTCTGCCACAGTGCAGGTAGATTCTTTACCATCTGAGCCACAGGGGAAGCCCCCATATATAAAATAGCTACTGCACAGCCCAGGGACCTCTACTCAATACTCTGTAACATCCTTTATGGGAAAAGAACGTGAAAAAAAGAAAAGAGTAGATATATGTATAACTGATTCATTTTGCTGTATACCTGAAACTAACACAGCATTGTAAATCTACTATACTTCAATAAAAATTTTTTAAAAAGAATGATGAACATGAAGGAAAAGAGTAGATCTGTGGTTTTATCTGATCACCGAGAATACTTTTAACTGAGAAACCAAACTCAGTTTGTAATCTTCATTCATTCATTCAACAAATGTTTATATACTAACTATAGGCCAGGCATGGTTACAGACTCTTAAAAGCATTCAGATCCTATTTTCTGTATCCAAATTAAACAGAGGGTGAATTTTCTAAAGGAAAACGGACACCATATCATGGGTCACAAAACTGTCCACAAACATTTACTCAGTGCCTTAAATTGTAAGGAATTACGTAAGAAAATGAGGTTTCTCCCTTTATGCAGCTGACAGGAGTGTTTCAAAAGCAACAAAATCACATTTAAAATATTGGTAAAACATCAAACAAGTGCATTTCCTCAGAAAAGCCTTTCTTCTTACTACCAAAACTCAAGTTGCATCCTCAAATCACATCAGTTATTTTCCTTCATAGCACTTACCACAACATATAATTAAACACTGGCTTATTTACTTGTTTATGAATATATGCCTCCCCTACCAGACCATCAACTCCATAAACTCAAAGAATATGTCTGTTTCATTCACCACTACATATCTGGAATTAGCAACATCTCTTTCCAGCAGACAATGAAAAATACAGAACATGGTTAAGAAGGCTGTCCTTCATACTTGCTAGTTATGTCATCAGGTAATTCTTTGCCCTATGAAAGTTCCATCATTCTTGACTCCAACTTGAGAAAGTGTCATCCTAGAATACTTCCAGAAATGGTAGCAACAAAGAATTTCTAATATCCTCAAACACAAAAATAATCCTACTCTGAAACATAGCTGAAGTCACTTCTTTTCAACCTCAAGTTTATATTCTGAATTCATAACCATCAACAATGACTCCTTTAAAGGTGACCAGATGAAATTTATCCCCTGGGAAATTTAGGGGCTTACAGAAGTTTAAGCTGTACATGGTCACGTTCCTACCTTTTCCCAAGTTCAGCTCCTCCTGGGCTTTCGACAGTTTGCTAGAATGATTTCAGGAAATCTGACTATAATTGTTCAGATTCCATAATAATTGTTCATAATTCCAAAACAATTCCATAGTTGTTCAAAGACTAATGGTATTAGTTTTTCTTTACCCTGGATTTACCTAGTCTTTGCCTGAAAATGCTGCCCACATATGTGAGAGGTTTTTTTCATCAGATCATAAAAAGAGTTACATTTCATTGATCTTCAACAGCCCCTAACAGATCATTAAATGGATATGACAAAATTACTCATTTTGCTTCAAACTGGATTTCTAGACTACCAAACTGATATCTGATTATGTAATTTCAATTAGCCTGAAAAACTGAGAACAAGTGCACTTCAATATGAGTGGCAACAAAGGGACCCACGAGAACACTGGGTTGGGGTTAAAATTAAAATTCATCCTGAAAGCTGAATGAACTAGACACAGGAGCTGATCTGTTGCCCTAAGACACAGTTTTGAGTTTTAGCCTGGGACGTGGGCCCAACTCTAGGGATGACCAATGTTATTGCTTCAAATAATAAAATTGCTGGCACCAAGTACTAGAAAACTGTTTCATGGTGTCACAATCTGCAGTTTGAGACCCATAAGAACCGAACCAATGTTCAAAGGCACTTCCTTCTAAAACCAGAACACGTGGAAGAACTACCCCACAGGCAGATTAAGAACCAAACCTCTGCAATTACTAACACTGGGTCAAAGAGCACTCTTTCTTCTGAAAATCTGTGGCTCCGTAATTGCATTTAAAATTAATACATGGGAATTATACATTCTTCTCAGAGCATCAAAATGGCTTTCTCTGTAATATTTCTGCCCGTTGTGTTGGGCAGACTCAGCTTCTACAAGGAATCACTAAATCAGAATTATAGAACGTGAAGGAACCTGAGGCCTGATATTGTCATATTGCTCTCAGCCTAGTAAAAAGTCTAGCATATGTTTTATTCATAAAATGGAATCTTAAAATATTTTGGAAATGACAGTCACTCAATATCAGGTACATGCAGAAAAACTCATTCACATTCTAGAAACAACTGCCAACAGGTTAAAATGAATGAAACCTGACATGGTATTGTAACTGTAGACTAAAAACCAACAAAGTGAAATATATATAAATATATATACATATATACACACACACACATATGTATATACCCAGAAAGCGGTTTGTGTAACACGGAAGGCTGCCATTCTTCATATTCTTTCAATAGGAAGAAGTGTCTTTTCCTCTCCACACCTGCTCAGATATAAAGCCTGTTTAAGGGCACAGAACAGGTGAGGGGCCCTGTAAACTTCAGAGGCTTCTCAGATACACCCACTTCTAAAGTCCATTTAACTTGGACAGCTCTTAGGAGGACTCACAGTAGAAAGTCGGCTCCCTGAGGACAAGGAATTTTTATCCATTTCTCACTGCTGAATCTCCAGTGCTTGGCACACAGAAGGCACTCAATAGGCATTTTAAAATAAATGAATGAATGAGGCTTTGGTTGTGTGGAAGTGTTCCCACAGGATGCTGACTTACAGAGGGTGCTGGAAGTATTCTCCTCTACACAGAACTGAGCTCAACAAGAGAGAGTAAGGCGGCTTCCTCAGGAGGGACCCGCTCTCCTGTGGGTTCAGTTTTTAACCAGAGAATTCCCCCCTCTCTCAAAACAGGGGCAGGAGCGGAGGTAAGAGAGAGGCGGAGACCAGGTTCAGAGGTCAATGTCCACAAGGTTATTTGCCATTCTGGGTCTCATTTTCTCCACTGCAATGTCCGCAGTTCTCAGTCTGCAGGAAACCATGTTGCTTTTCAACTACATAATGTTCCGAAAAGCCTAGAACTCCCCAGTTTCCTGTGTTTACTCCCCACTCTTACAACTGATAATTCTGTAGGCTTACATAAGCAAAACCCAGGAAACAGGACTTCTTAAAGTGTCTGCATTTATAAATAGCCTGACTGCCCCGCTTAAGCACTGTAACAGGCAGTCCTGCCTCCAGGCAAGCTTCATTAACAATGTGCGTGCGTGCACGCATGTGTGTTCAGTCGTATCCAACTCTTTGTGACCCCACGGACCGTAGCCTGCCAGGCTCCTCTGTCCTTGGCTTCCCAGGCAAGAATACTGGAGTGGCTTGTCATTTCCTACTCCAGGGGGTCTTCCTGACCCAGGGATTGAACTCTTGCCTCTTGTGTCTCTGCACTGGCAAGTGGATTCTTTACCACTACGAAAGGCCAAATAAATGCTGAGATTCTGAGACTACTAATTCAATCTCACTCTTAGTTGAAATTTGACCAAGTGCTGGGTCATCTAGAGTTTACTTTTTCAGAAACCTAAAAAATAAGTAAGTTTATCTTTTAGACACAGAGGTCTTTGATAACAAATAGGATTTTTTTTAAAGTTAAGAAACTGGTATAAACAGTACTTGTAGATATCTGGAAAAGAAATAATTGTTGAGTGCCTTATTCAGATGTTCCTATAAATGAGTGAGGCTCACTGTTTCAGTATTCACTTTACTCTTGCAGATGAAGTAATCAGAAAATTAGTGGAAAAAAATTTCCCTTTTGTTATTATTGGAAACTAATCTAGAAAAGTTGTCTAACAATTGAGGAAAGATCTCTGGATTTATTTAGAGAAAAATACTAGAGGATACTTGGTTAAACAGCTGATAGAAGTCATCACCAAGTACAATTAAGGCTCTGCTGTGAACTGATACCCCATCCTCAACCCACCCTCCACATTAGAAATGGCCTGGATGGTCTTGTCTCAGATTCTCAAAAGAAATGGCCTAAGGACTGTATAAGATTTTTGATTTTATAACACAAAAATAATCTGGAATATACTATTCTACACATTGAATAATTTTTCCATTCTGGGAATTCTGATACACTACCACATCAGCCTACAAATAGTACCACTTTGACTCCTACAACAAATGCCTCTTTTCCAAGAATTTTTCATGAGTTCTGAATTAATATAAAGTGGGATACAGACAAGCTCTCTCTTGCTATATGGTTGAACTATTATTCTCTGAGCCATAAAAGCTATTTCTCTTTTTGGCAGGGAAGCCATTTTCTCTCAGACATTTCTATTTCTTTCAGAAAAAGGAAGCAGTCATATTTACAAAACTACTGAATAAATCCTGGTACTATATAGGTTTTTGGCAAGAAGCCAAACAGCATTTTGGAAAAGTTTAAAGTGAATTAACTATAAAATGTTCTGATCAATAAATGTCATGTGATTTGCTGAGCAAAGAGTGAGAACGGGGCGTGAATGTTAATATTCAGGTGAAGTTCAGTAAGTCTCCTGCTCTCATTTTTTTTCACAAACTAAACTCACAAAAGCAGAGGGTGCTTGTTTTTTTGTTTTTGTTTTTTTAAGATAAGACCTGCTACATAAAAAATTATCGATAAATAATGAATGAAAAATGGGTACAATTGAGTACATGTCACATTCGAGTGTTCTACTCAGCTATGAAGATGACAAACCCTGCTGAAAACCCAAAACTAAGCCTGCTCCATCCCCCAAGGCCCGTGTGGAATGTATGCCACATACACTCTGAGAATCGCGTCAAGACCAAATTCCCAGAGACTCCTGGTGTCAACTAGGATACTCAAACCAGAAAGAGATTTTTTGATCAAGGATGTAATTTTGACTTTTTAAACTCAGAGAATTTCTCATCCTCTCTCATGGAACAGTGCCTAACAGGTGGCACTGCTACAGCAGAAGCATAATCTTCTTAGAGGATCTGTGGTTGTCTCACAGGAGTGTAACATCATGGATACAGGCTCCTCCTCACACTTTAGTTTGTTAAAGACTCTTTGGGCTTGCAGTCAGGTATCCTGTACTGTCTTATCTAAATACTTGGGTAGGAGAACAGAAAATGTGCTCATGAAAGCTAGTGGCTATGCATTCAGTGGATCCAGCATGGTCAGGCACTGCTCTCAGCTGAAATGTCTAACCAAATCCCTGATCATTCACAGAACTAGCAAATGATTACATGACACAGTTCCTATTGGTAAGTAGTTCGCAATCAAGCTGGCAGATAAAATATACAGAGGAAGAAGACACTAATAGTAGTTCAGAAGGAAGATATTCTAAAATTACTGAAAAAATATAGCAATTTGCTTGTATGCAATAGAAATTAACAATGATAAGCTTATTAGGATCCTATCTGTACTTCTGTTATGACAGACAATTATACTTTCTCCTAGTGAAAAGTCATGTAAGAATAAATACAGCAGTGATCAGTTGGTGTTTTGGAAACTGCATGACCTGTGAAATCCAAACGCTGGCTGGTATGGTGACAGGAGTAATGGTTATAATAAATTAACTTCAGTTCAAGCAAAGAACTTAATACAGTTGCCTCTAAGTGCAGCTATAAAAGTGCTTGGGGATAAGGAGAAAGAAGAGATTAATTCTTTCTGGAGAAAATGGAAATTCAGTAAGAGAAAGGTGACTTAGGAGGCTGATGTTTTATTGTTTGTCTTGGGTTTTTTTTTGGCCGTGTGGCATGTGGGGTTCTTAGATCCGCACGCCCTGCACTGGGAGTGCAGAGTCTTAACCACTGAACCACTAGGGAAGTCCCTGATGTTTTTGTTTTCTTTTATTTCCAAATAAAAGTTTTGGTTTGATTACTGATCAAATCCCAAATTGAGTAATTAGCTTACTATTCTTACTTTCTCAAATTTGTTCTACCTTGTCAGGGGTCATGGCAGGTTCACTTAGTCACAAACCATTGTGCAAGGAGTAAAACAGGACTGGAGATCACAAAACTTACTCAACTTGTGCATTTAAGAACCAGTATTTGACAAGGAGCTTGGAGAGCTGCCTTCTGCTCATAAGGATATGCACACCACCTCCAAATAACTGTACTCCCTCCACAGAGAGAATTTTTACGAAAGAAACAGATATATTGCAAAACAACTGCCTTACTCCTTCTTTGCCAAAACCGTTGTACAGAGTTGGACAACCACCCACCTGACTCACCAGTGCACTATTTGTATCCGGCTGCCTGGAGCACATCCTTAACTCAGAACAGCAACAGTGCAGAGCCATGCGGCAGACTTGCCTCCTTTCCTGACCTGTGGATCACTGATTTAGTTCCCTAGTCTAAAGCGGCCTTGGCTTCTGGTTTGTTTGCCCCTTTGGTGAGTGGCTGAGTCTCCCTGTGGCAGAGGCTGCATGAGAGACCGGCATGCTTGCCAATCCTGTAATGTGACACAGGGAGGTGAAAATCCCTAGGTTTATGCAGCTCTCCACCTGTTCTCATTACTCCTGCTATGTGGGGACAGCGCCGAGGAAGGGCTGGCCTGTGTCCCCTATGATACAGTAACTGATGCAATAATTGTTTTAAAACTTCAAATTACCTAAAAAGTATTCCTAATAAACTGGATTCTATGTTATAAGATCACTTACAACCTCTTGTGGATTTTGACCTCACTCAGCTCCAAACTGAAAAAGCATGGAATGTGGACCAGAAGATCAGGGTCAGCTTAAACTCTGACACTGCTGGTCCACAGTATTTTCCGGGGAAAACCACTTTACCTTTTTCATCTTCCATTTTCTGGTTTCTTTTTCATGCACTGAATATTTACTGAGTGCTTTCTATGCACCAAGCCTGTTCTAGGTGCTGGAGCTAAGAAGTGAACAAAACAGACCAAAGCATTTCTTCACGGCATTTCCTCACAGTGTATCCATTCTAGTGGGTAGGAGGAGGCCGATGATTAACAGTTCATTTCAGTCACTCAGTTGTGTCCAACTCTTTGTGACCCCAAGAACCGCAGCACGCCAGGCCTCTCTGTCCATCACCAACTCCCAGAGTTAACCCAAACCCATGTCCATCGAGTCGGTGATGCCATCCAAAAATCTCATCCTCTGTCATCCCCTTCTCTTCCGGCCCTCAATGTTTCCCAGCATCAGGGTCTTCTCAAATGAGTCAGCTCTTCGCATGAGGTGGCCAAAGTATTGGAGCCTCAGCTTCAACATCAGTCCTTCCAATGAACACCCAGGACTGATCTCCTTTAGGATGGACTAGTTGGATCTCCTTGCAGTCCACGGGACTCTCAAGAGTCTTCTCCAACACCACACTTCAAAAGCATCAATTCTTCGGTGCTCAGCTTTCTTCACAGTCCAACTCTCATATCCATACATGACCACTGGAAAAACCATAGCCTTGACTAGATGGACCTTTGTTGACAAAGTAATGTCCTGCTTTTGAATATGATGTCTAGGTTGGTCATAACTTTCTTTCCAAGGAGTAAGCGTCTTTTAATTTCATGGCTGCAGTCACCATCTGCAGTGATTTTGGAGCCCCCCAAAATAAAGTCAACCACTGTTTCCCCATCTATTTCCCATAAAGTGATGGGACCAGATGCCATGATCTTCGTTTTCTGAATGTTAAGCTTTAAGCAAACTTTTTCACTCTCCTCTTTCACCTTCATCAAGAGGCTTTTTAGTTCTTCTTCACTTTCTGCCGTAAGGGTGGTATCATCTGCATATCTGAGGTTATTGGTATTTCTCCCGGCAATCTTAATTCCAGCTTACGCTTCTTCCAGCCCAGTATTTCTCATGATGTACTCGGCACAGAAGTTAAATAAACAGGGTGACAATATACAACCTTGACGAACTCCTTTTTCTATTTGGAACCAGTCAGTTGTTCCATGTCCAGTTCTAACTTTCGCTTCCTGACCTGCATACAGATTTCTCAAGAGGCAGGTCACGTGGCTTGGTAATCCCATCTCTTTCAGAATTTTCCACAGTTTGTAGTGATCCACACAGTCAAAGGCTTTGGCATAGTCAATAAAGCAGAAATAGATGTTTTTCTGGAACTCTCTTGCTTTTTTGATGATCCAGCAGATATTGGCAATTTGATCTCTGGTTCCTCTGCCTTTTCTAAAACCAGCTTGAACTGGTTCTGGAAGTTCATAGTTCACATATTGCTGAAGCCTGGCTTGGAGAATTTTGAGCATTACTTTACTAGCATGTGAGATGAGTGCAATTGTGTGGGAGTTTGAACATTCTTTGGCATTGCCTTTCTTTGGGATTGGAATGAAAACTGACCTTTTCCAGTCTTGTGGCCACTGCTGAGTTTTCCAAATTTGCTGGCATATTGAATGCAGCACTTTCACAGCATCATCTTTCAGGAGTTGAAATAGCCCCATGGAATTCCATCACCTCCACTAGCTTTGTTCGTAGTGATGCTTCGTAAGGCCCACTTGACTTCACATTCCAGGATGTCTGGCTCTAGGTAAGTGATCACACCATCGTGATTATCTGGGTCATGACGATCTTCTTTGTACAGTTCTTCTGTGTATTCTTGCCACCTCTTCTTAATATCTTCTGCGTCCGTTAGGTCCATACCATTTTTGTCCTTTATCGTGCCCATCTTTGCATGAAATGTTCCCTTGGTAATTTTCTTGAAGAGATCTTTAGTCTTTCCCATTCTATTGTTTTCCTCTATTTCTTTGCATTGATCACTGAGGAAGGCTTTCTTATCTCTCCTTGCTACTTTTTGGAACTCTGCATTCAAATAGGTATAGCTTTCCTTTTCTCCTTTGCTTTTTGCTTCTCTTCTTTTCTCAGCTATTTGTAAGGCCTCCTCAGACAGCCATTTTGTCTTTTTGCATTTCTTTTTATTGGGGATCTTCTTGATCCCTGTCTCCTGTACAATGTCACGAACCTCTGTCCATAGTTCATCAGGCACTCTGTCTATCAGATCTAGTCCCTTAAATCTATTTCTCACTCCCACTGTATAATCAGAAGCGATATGATTTAGGTCATACCTGAGTGGTCTAGTGGTTTTCCCTACTTTCTTCAATTTAAGTCTGAATTTGGCAGTAAGGAGTGTAATAATAAACAAGAGAAATAAATACCTAGTATGTTTGAAAATGAACACCAAGGACAAAACTAAAGCATGGAAGGGACACATGAAATACTGAGGAGTTGAACCTAATTTTAGAAAGAGTGGTCTAGCAACAACTGACCAGGAAGATGATTTTTGGTGAAAATGCGACTTTTTTGTCAAGACCTGACAGTGCAGAGGCAGCTGGTCATGCAGGTCCCTGGGGAAGGGCATTTCCGGCTGAGGGAAGAGCCCCGATAAAGGCCCCGTGTGTCTGAGGAACAGCCTCCTGGCCAGGGCGACTGGGGCAGAGGTAGAAGCAGGGCTGAGGCCAGAGTGGGGCCAGGGCGCCAGACCCCTCAGGCCACACGGATTTGGGCCTCTACTCTAGATAGATGAGACACAACTGGGGCGCTGAACATGAGTGTCACTGACTGACTTAGATTTTAATAAGATCATTTTGACCAGTTTCTTGCTTATTTATTGCAAAAATTGCATTCGTATTTCCAAAGTTCTTAAGAATTAAATGCGATCATCTGGTGGAGGACTTTCAGGCTATAAAGCGACATAAAATGTTACCTTCTGTCATTGTGTGGAGTCACACAGTGGAGAGACGCCAGGCTTTGGAATCACAGACGTGAGTCTGAAGGTGAGCTTTTCTAATTGGTAGCTAGAGAGTGAAAAGGTGGCTTAAAGCTCAACATTCAGAAAATTAAGATCATGGCATATGGTCTCATCACTTCATGGCAAATAGATGGGGACAGTGGAAACAGTGTCAGACTTTATTTTTTTTGGGCTCCAAAATCACTGCAGATGGTGACTGCAGCCATGAAATTAAAAGACGCTTACTCCTTGGAAGGAAAGTTATGACCAACCGATTGCACATTAAAAAGCAGAGACATTACTTTGTCAACAAAGGTCCGTCTAGTCAAGGCTATGGTTTTCCCTGTGGTCATGTATGGATGTGAGAGTTGGACTGTGAAGAAAGTGGAGCACCAAAGAATTGATGCTTTTGAACTGTGGTGTTGGAGAAGACTCTTGAGAGTCCCTTGGACTGCAAGGAGATCCAACCAGTCCATTCTAAAGGAGATCAGTCCTGGGTGTTCTTTGGAAGGACTGATGCTAAAGCTGAAACTCTAATACTTTGGCCACCTCATGCGAAGAGTTGACTCATTGGAAAAGACTCTGTTGCTGGGAGGAACTGGGGGCAGGAGAAGGGGATGACAGAGGATGAGATGGCTGGATGGCATCACCGACTCGATGCACATGAGTGTGGGTGAACTCCGGGAGTTGGCGATGGACAGGGAGGCCTGGCGTGCTGCGATTCATGGGGTTGCAAAGAGTTGGACACGACTGAGCGACTGAACTGAACTGAAGTTTTTGTAACTTCGTCTGTAACAGGGAAGCTAATATCTACCCTATAGGGTGGCTGTGAGACTTAAACACATAGATTAAAGTACCTAACACAGCATGCAATGTACACCCCTCTAAGTAGCAAGGACACAAGACGTCAGAGCACAGGGAAAAGGCCTGGGAATCTGTGACCCCAGGGTCTAGCTGTGACTTTCCACTCCTTTATGGTCTTGTGGTGACGGACTTAGCTGCATTCTTTAAAGCTGATTCATTTTCTCCATCTCTCTGATGGATGGAGGTTACAGTTTCCTGTGGTGGTATGAGGGTTAAGAAGTTAATGCCTGTGACCCTGCTGTTTGAAAGCAGATACTACAGAATGTTCCTATTGTTAATACAAGTGTGACTAAGGCTTACGCTAAGGAGACAGTGAGAGATTCCAGAGGAAGCTGCTGCTTTGGAAACAATATGAGATTTATGTTTATCCTGAGAACGCTTTCCAGAACCGTTGAAGTTCTATGACTTATATTAAAAAAAGAAGAAGAAGAAAGAGAAGAAAAAGGAGACAGGTCTACAGCATCAGACGTCTGTTATTACATAGTAGAAATGGTTGCAGAGGGGAAATTCTGGCACATATTAAAAACCTGTTTTAACTCTTGCTTTAGAGCTAAGAAAGCACTAGAAAATTTGGCTATTTGCCTATCTCTTTTTCAGATAAGTTATCCCAGTCCGCTTCCTGTAACTTGGTATGTCTCATCAGAATTCATGACATCTTTCTGGGCTTCTTCAATAAAAAATTTGGGGCCCTTCTTGGGATAAAACAACTGGAACCACTACATAGTTTATATAGGTCACTATTAATCTCTATGGAAGGCAGGCTGAAGGCTGAAAACTAGGCTGGTTTATGACCTAGAAAATGCAGGCCATAAGCTTTCTTGAAATAATCTGTATTTCTTGGGATTTTTTAAAAAGCAAGATATCAAAGCAGAGACGGCTTGCCACTCAGCCTCTTCCACAGACCAACAGTGACTTGCTACTTTTATGCTATTAGCTCATCTCATCAAAATACCACCAAACACAGAAAGCTATGCTGGACTGCAGCCGGGCATCACACATCCCAAGCAACTGTAAAATGTAGTCACCACCTATGTTTCTGCACTAATAGGCACTATGTAATCTTAACAGAGCTGTGAATATACTCAATTTAACCTTTATTTTTAAAGCAGGACTAAAATATCCAATTTAATATGTAGTACAGCAGCTCTCAATTAATAGAGTGTAATAAACAAGGGCTTTTCTGAGATATATAAGGCAAGCAAGGCAGATGTTCTCCCAGTGGGAGTTTGTTCATATGATCAATATGATTCAGTTACATAAATATTTACTTAACAGCTGTTCTGTGTTGGGTACTGTGCTGGGTGCTGGAAAAAGAGATGAGTAAGACCTGGCCCCGGATCAAGGCATTTAAGGGAGGCAGCAATGTAAACAGATACAGGCAGCATAGGTGCTGTGTGGGTTTGCCTATGGCGTAAAGAGAACAAAGAGAAGGAGTGTCTTCCCTGGCCTGGGGGGCGGGGGGTGGAGGGGTGAGGAGAGGGTGAAGAAGGCTGTCTGAAGGAAATGCCACTGAAGGTGAACTCTGAAGGAGTCTTCAGCCAGGTCAGAGGTAGGGGAAATACTAGAGAGGGATAAGCATTAGGCAATGCATGAAGTCCTGAGGCAACAGTCTGTGCAAGGGGTTGTTGAAGTTACATGGTGAAGTGGAAAGTGGGGTTATGAGTCTGAAGAGATGAGAAGGGGTGGTTCACAAAGAGCTTGGAATTTATCCCAATGGCAGTGGGGAGCCACTGAAGAGTTTTAAGGAAGTGAGAAACAGGATTGGATATGTATTTTATTTTAATAGGTCACTGGTGCTAGTGCAGAAGACAGAGCTGTTGAAGGATGGAGACAAGAACAAAGGGATGATTCAATCATAAGTTTATATATCTTGACTTTTTTCCTGTGGGGTAAAGAGGTCCATTAGTTTTGCTTTATATCCGCCAGTGCAGATGAAAGTATGGAACACAGATTTTTAATGTATGCCTGACAGTCCAGAGTATATCCCACTTGGTGCAAGAGTTAACCCTCCGTCCTTATTAGGTCTGCTTTGTTTCTAATAAAAATACATGAGCCCAGTGTAAGAGGAGTCCTAAAAAGTCCAATATGGTTCTTAGATCCACAGTGAAAAAGTCTTCCCTTCTTTTTTTGTAACAAAGTGGCACAATCTATTGCAAAATTGTCTCTTCTTAAGCAGAATATTTATTATTTTTTAACATTCAATATATGATTTGGAAAAATAAGGAATTATCAAGGGAATAGTGAAGCATTTGCTACATTTTCTATACTGCTCCCAATTCCTGGATTGTTCCCTATTTAAACTAACTTTCAGTTCAGTTCAGTTCAGTTCAGTCACTCAGTCGTGTCCGACTCTTTGCGACCCCGTGAATCGCAGCACGCCAGGCCTCCCTGTCCATCACCAACTCCCGGAGTTCACCCATATTCATGTGCATCGAGTCGGTGATGCCATCCAGCCATCTCATCCTCTGTCGTCCCCTTCTCCTCCTGCCCCCAATCCCTCCCAGCATCAGGGTCTTTTCCAATGAGTGGCCAAAGTATTGGAGTTTCAGCCTCAGCATCAGTCCTTCCAATGAACACCCAGGACTGGTCTGCTTTAGGATGGACTGGTTGGATCTCCTTGCAGTCCAAGGGACTCTCAAGAGTCTTCTCCAGCACCACAGTTCAAAAGCATCAATTCTTCGGCACTCAGCTTTCCTTATAGTCCAACTCTCACATCCATACATGACCACTGGAAAAACCATAGCCTTGACTAGATGGACCTTTGTTGGCAAAGTAATGTCTCTGCTCTTTAATATGCTATCTAGGTTGGCCATAACTTTCCTTCCAAGGAGTAAGCGTCTTTTAATTTCATGGCTGCAATCACCATCTGCAGGGATTTTTGAGCCCCAAAAAATAAAGTCTGACATTGTTTTCGCTGTTTCCCCATCTATTTCCCATGAAGTGATGGGACCAGATGCCATGATCTTAGTTTTCTATCAATAACCTCAGATATGCAGATGATACCACCCTTATGGCAGAAAGTGAAGAGGAACTAAAAAGCCTCTTGATGAAAGTGAAAGAGGAGAGTGAAAAAGTTGGCTTAAAGCTCAACATTCAGAAAACTGTTGTTCAGTTGCTAAGTCCTGTCTGACTCTTTGCACCCTTGGGAGGTACCTACTGTATCTCCAATGTTAACACATGGGAAATCTGAGTCTAAGAAATTTACATAAACTGCCCCAAAGCACATAGGTAGTGAAGAGGAAGACTCATATTTGAACTCAGGTCTGATTCCAAAGTCTGAGTACTTTTTTCTATGACAGCAAGACCATGAGATCTCTCAAAAAGAGGCAGCAATTCAAATTTTATTAACATATAATTTACTTGGGCTCAGAAGGAACTTTTCGGTTAATTAAAATGCATTATATTTTAGAAATGTCTTCATTTCCTGTTTGGTTTTCCTTTTCACTCCTCTACGCCCTACCATCTCTTCAAAGAAGAGATGACAAAATCAAGATAAAGTCGTGATCTTACCACAGAGAAGAAAAATAGTGTAGAAACAGATTCCTTTGGATTCTCTGAGATTTGATATCCAAACGCAAGGTTGGTTCGGTCCAACAGTTTAGATGACTTTGGGTACAAAAGACATTTTGGCCAGCTAGTCTACATATCTACTAATACTACAAACACTGAATTCCTACTTCATCCATTCCATGATGGCAGCTCTCTTTGTCATAGCAGCTTAATCTGTATATTTATATCATGATGAAATATAAAGAAGGATCTGAGCATCCAATAACTACTAAGCACCTTATTCATGCCAGGCACCATCTCAGGTGCTAGAGAGAAATCGTCAAATTTAAGGTTCTTCCCTCATAGTACTTATTTAATAGTAGAGCAGTCAGAGCAAAACAAAAGCAGTTTCAGACACTGACAGGCTATGAAGAAACCAAAGCAAGACAAGCACTCAGAGAGGGCTAGTGGAAGAGAGCAGAAGACAGGGAGGGAGGGAGGCGGGGAGAGGAGGGAATACCCTACATTCAACAGTAGTAGCATTTGAGAAAGGCTTTCTGAAGATGTCCTCTTTTGGCTAAGATCTAGGTGATAGGAAGGAGAGAGCCAAGGAAGGACCAGACAGAAGAGTTTTCTAGGCAGAGGGACCAGTACGTGTAAAGGAGTGAAGACGAAATGAGCTTACATGTTCCAGAAAACCCAAGACGGCCAGGGAGGCTGAGGTGGGGTGAATGAGGAAGGAAAATAAAATCAAAGGAGGAGGTAGGGATCAAATCATGTACCATTTGGTAAGCTATGATAAGGGATTTGGAATTTTTTCTAAGTGTGACAAGATGCCATTGCAAGATTTTGAACAAGACAGGGATATGATTTGATTTACATTAAAAAAAAAATCACATCACTCCAGCTGCTCTGTGAAAAAGTAGAATGAGACACGACTAGTTAGGGAGAATTACAGTTGTCCTGCTGAGATAATGGTGGATAGATCAGAGCAGTGATCAGAGCAATGAAAGGGAGATGAGGAGAAGTTGTAGGGCTCAGTGTTATTTTGAAGGTAAAATTAATAGGACTTACAGATGGATTGTATGTTGCGTAAGAGAAAAAGAGAGGAACCAAGGTTTCCTATTTTTCTGGCATGAGCAGCTGGGAGAACTAAGATGAGGAAGGGGGTTGGGAAGAAAAGTAAAGAGTTCAGTTTTGGACATGGGAGTGTTTGGAGATGTTGGAAATGTAGCTGGGTAAAGAATCTGGAATGCGGGGCATAGGTCAAGGCTAGAGACTCAAAACTGGGAGACATCCGCACCTATTTAATACCTGAAGCCATGTGTTGTGGAAATTGCTCCGTTCACCAAACTCAATTATCCTCTTTTTCCTCTAGTAAAAGAACTGCCAACTTTTACCTGGAGTCCCAGGCTACCTGACTAAAGACTACATCTCCTGGAGGCCATTCAGAAAGCTGTCATGTGACTCAGTTCTGCCCAGTGGAATGAAAGGAGAAGAAATACTGTGTAGTGTCCTCAAGGGTGGGGATATGTCCTTCACTCCCTATTTTCTTCTTCCTGCCATCTAGAACACAGATGTGATTGATCCAGAGGCTGGAGCAGCCATCTGGGACCAGAAAATGGAGGCAGCGTGTTGAAAACAGCAGGAAAGAAAGAGTCTGGATCTCCAACACTAACAAGCTATCATAGCAGTGGGATCATCTACCCTCACTTTTACAGGAAAGGGATGTTGTAATTTAGATACCATGGGATTAAGTGAGAATCACCGAGGTAAGACCAGGGGTAAGGTCTAAGCCCTGGGATATTTCAACGTTTAGGGTTTGCGAGAGGAGAAAGAAAGAGTCCATAGATGAGACCGAAAAACAGCCACTAGTGAAATAAGATGAAGAACAAAATGAGACATAACAGAAAGGTCATAGTGGAAAACAACTAGATAAAGTGTTTCAAAGTAGTGCCAAATGCTGCTGGGAATGATAAAAACAGAGAAGAGAATTTGAAAGAATGAAGGTGAAGGCAGCTTTGACAAGTTTCAGTCGAGTGATGAGCTGAAAGACTACTTGGAGTGGGTTAAAGAATAAATAGGAGCAGAGAAGGAGGAAGCACCAAGTACAGATGAGTCTTTCAGTGATTTCTGCTAAAGAGGGCGATAGTGAAATGGGAGATAACTGGAGAGGAAATGAAGGATCAGGGAATATTTTTTTCTAAGTGAGCCCTACTATCATTATCAAACCTACTGTAATGAGAAGTTTAAAATTTAATTAAACTTGTCATTATTAATGACAAGTACTAAAAAGCAAGAGCTCTGAAATGCAGTATGAAATACTTACATTTTTATAAAGGAGTAATTCTTTCTTTGAAAACTCACCTCCTTACAGGAATGACAGCTCAAGCTGTTAAACTTGAGACCCTTAATGAATCACGTTAACAGCACAAATGCTGTCGCTATACTACAAATGCAAATAGGGTGATTAATGGGACTCTTTCTCATTTATAAATCAGTGCCGATAATTAAAAAAACCCCACAACTTGATAGTCTGACTAAACTTTCTTCTACAAACTTTTAAAATATACCTTATATTTTTGGTACCAATGAATTAAAAAGTTTGGTGTACTTTTTCCATTGGAGAAATCTGACCATTTCCTTGAAAATCCTAATGCTCTTCTTATGTTCTCTCAGATTCACAGGGAAATCTCAAGTATGTGAAAATCATTAACATTTAGTAGGAGAGGAGTTGGGGGAGGAATCTAACTGTTCGCACAAAATATTTGGTATACAGAGGCAATTATTTCTTTAGATGTAATTTCAAAATATTCATTTATGTGAGTTCAGAAGTCAAACCTACAACTGCCATTAGTCATAACTTCTGTTAGTGCGTAGGTTCTCATACAATACCTTAACCAACCAAACAAAAAATGACATGTGGAGATTTCATAGGGAAGATTCCCAGACAGTGAAAGAAAGTGCACTCTGGGTAGAGGACACTTGGCATGTCCCGGGAACAACAAGGAGGACACTGCATGGAGAGGAGAGGAGAGGAGAGGGCAGAGGAGTGGAAAGTGAGGTCAGAAATGCAGCGCGTCTGTGTGTGTGGCGAGAATCATGCAAGGCTGTGCAGGCAGTTTGCAGGGCTCTAGCTTTTACTCTGAGTGAAATGGAAAGTGATTATTTTGAACAGAGGAGTGACATGACCTAATTTATGTTTTAACAGGATCCCTCCAGCTGTAGTGTTGGAGAGAGACGAAAGAAGGCAAGGGTAAAAACAGAAAATAACAGGAGTCCATTCAAGGCTCTACTGAGGTCTGGTTCAGAGCAGCAGGGCAAGGAGCTGAGATGTAGAAGAGGTGTGATTCAGGATATGCGCTGAAGTCAAGTCAGCAGAATTAGTTGAGGGATTAGATGTGGGGTGTGGAAGAAAAAAGAAAGGAGCCAAGGATGACTCCAAGGCTGTGCAAACTGAAGGCTGGATATGCCATCAACTGAGATGGGAAGACTATGAGAAGAGAAGGTTGGGGGTGGAAATGAGGAGGTCTGGTTAAGTGTGAGCTGCCTCATCTAAGTGGAGATATTAAAGAGGCAGTTGGATAAATGAATCTGGGTAGGCTGAAGTTAGAGGTACATTATGCAAGTGTAGATATTGAATATATAATGAGGGAAGTGCATGGCTAAGTCACTCACTGTCATAAGAGAACCCCCAAACAACCTGACAGGCTAGAAAAAACATGAGCAAACTCTAACAAGCTGAAATTAAGTCGAAACGTAAAATTCTACACAAATACATGATGAGGGAGATAGAGTAGACTAGAGACATGTTTGAAAAATATACAGAGGTCTTAATCAAGTATACAAGTCTGATAAATCAAAGGTGAAACAACTCATGCCAACTAAGGTTGTGTTGAGAATACAACCCCCAAAATGAGAGTTCTACTCTTTACCTGTTGATCAGAGCACATTTGCAATGCTTTGTCCCATTCTGTACTGGCTTGAACCCAGGAGTTCAAAGCAGCCATTTTCAAAGACCTTGAAGCTGACCATGTAGGAAAAGGATTACGTGTCTTCTCCAAGGCCCAAGGATACTGAATTAGAACCAGTAATCGAAAGGCAGAGATTCTGAAGCAATATAAAAAGAAATTTCTGACATTTATAGCTGTCTGAAAAGAGAATGAACTGTCTCTGGAGGTAATCAATGCCCTTTTATGAGAAATATTGGAGCACTGTCACCATTTTCTGAGACTCTATTATAAATGCTTTCATATGCTAGATATATTATTGGCAATTTATACAATATATTAAGTCCCTCTTTACTACAACCTCATATGAGGAAAGGCTTCCCTGGTGGCTCAGCTGGTAAAGAATCCTCCTGGAATGTAGGAGACGCAAGAAGTGTGGCTTTGATCCCTGGGTCGGGAAGATCCCCTGATGGAGAGGAAATAGCAACCCACTCCACTATTTTTGCCTGGAAAATTCCATGGACAGAGGAGCCTGGTGGGCTACAGTCCGTGGGGTTGCAAAAGAGTCATACATGGCTGAGCACACATGCATGCATGCACACATATGAGGAAATTTCCACTCAGAGCAAAGTGAACAAATCATATAGTTAGGGAAGAGCTGAGATTCACACCTATGTCCATCTGTTTCAAAAGCCCATGCTTCTATGCATGTCTCTCTCTGGATATTTTCAACTGTGTGTAGTCTTTTTCAATAGTGTATGTTAAAACTAATATGGAATAAGAAAACACTCTGCCTAGTTAAGTACCTGTTAATCCAAAGAGCTCCGTGATAACTTCATACCAATTATTGAAACCCATTTGCATCTCTCTTTCTTAAAAAAACACTTATTTTATATTGGAGTATAGATGATTAACAATGTTTTGATAGTTTCAGGTAGACAGCAAAGGGCTCAGCCATACATTATACACTGGAGAAGGGAATGGCAACACATCCAGTATTTTTGCCTGGAGAATACCAGGGACAGAGAAGCCTGGCAGGCTATGGCCCGTGGGGCCACAGAGAGTCGGACACAACTGCGCCAATCGCACACACATACATATACATGTATCCATTCTCCCCCAAACTGCCCTCCCACCCAGGCTGCCACATAACACTGACATCTGCACCTTTTTTTAGTAATTGTGTGCATCATATTTCTCTGTTAAGTCAGATTCTCTCCAGCTATCATGGAAGGTCAACTGGAATGAGGGTAGAGACAGAAGTATTGTTATTTCTGGAAGGAAACTTCCTGACAGTGGTTAACACAGTGGGTGATGATGCCCCAGGAACAAACGGAGAATGTGAGAGCTAGTCAAGACTCTTGCCCTGCCCCAAGGGAAGCATGGGTTACCTTAGTTCTAATGCTGTCAGTGGTAGAATGTGCTTATTCCCTGGAAAACAAAGTGTTTATAACATGCTAAGTGCCATGGAAACACATTTGTTCTTTCCACAAGCATATGAAAAATTCAGGGGAAAAAATAAATCACTGAGCTTAAGAACCAGAAGAAAAACAATTAGAAGGGAACTTAGAAGAAAAGGAAACACCAAATCACAACTCCTATGAAAAAAATCACACTCTCGAGAGTTATGGGCCTTTACATAGAGGCTGTTGGCCATACATTCTCTTTGAAAGGCCTCTGGGGAGGTACCTGGTGCATTGGGAAGAGGCTCTGCTAACACCACTGGGAACCAAAAGCATCTCGGGAACAAGGGTCCACAGATGTGTGGCACTCTGAACAACTCACTCCTTCCTCTATCCGAGCTCCTCCTACCTGAATGGGTTTCCTGATAAAGAATTTCCTGCTACTTTTTGGGCACTTCTTATTTTTTTTCAAACTTTTCTTTATCATGTTTTGGGTTGTCAAGTGGCTCTAGAGGCTAAAGGAGCAGGAAGGAAGGCAGCAACAGCCTACTGACATGACAAACCAGAGGAAGATCTGGTTTCCACAGGCCATTGGTGAAGCTCCCCCGGGCTGAAGCTGGGCTCGCTGCTGGGTGGCTCACCAGGCTGGGCTCAGATCCCAAGGCGTCCTCCTGTGAAACAGACGCACTTGCACGGGTGGAGCTTTTGCTCTGTATGGGGGCAGGCAAAGTTCTCCTCATTAAAAGGACGTGTGTGGCTTCAAACACTGTGGCCTGATTAAAATTTTTCTTCACAGAACAACTCTGTTAAGAGTTGGGCATGACTTAGTGACTAAACAACAATTAGCCACTGGCACTTACCCCCTGGCTCAGTTTGTGCTTACTTTTCCAGCTGTCTCTCTATACATTGTTTCACAGAGTTTTCAGGTGACTCTCCTACCACTGTATTATCTTTGCACTAGCATCCATGCTACTCCCTAATATAAGTAAAGTGAAAGGGTCAGTCGCTCAGTTGTGTCCCACTCTTTGCGACCCCCTGGACTGTAGCCTGCCAGGCTCCTCTGTCCATGTCCAGGCAAGAACACTGGAGTGGGTAGCCTTCCTTTCTACAGGGAATCTTCCCAACCCAAGGATTCAACCCACAGATCCAACCCACATCTCCTGCATTGCAGGCAGATTCTTTTACCATCTGAACCACCAGGGAAGCCACTAATATAGTGGCCTGTATTAAAAAGAAACCTTTGCTTTCCTATATGATGATAATAACTGATATCATATTCTCACAGGTAATCACAAAGATGACCATGAACTTGTCAGGGAAGTTACAGCACAAAAGCTGGGATCAATCAAATTTTCACTAAGTTCCTTTTTTAAAAACTGCATTCACTAACTTTCTAGTCTTTGATTTATTTTCATGATAGGATCAACTGAATTAAAGCTGAGACTGCCAAATTCATCAATTTAGAGGACTGGAAGATTCTTTATCAGGTTGACCCACTCACCTACAATATCCCTGTGGTCTCTAAAACACCCTTAGCACAGATGAGTAAGGGAAAAATATATATATAAAGAAATTCCTCACATATATTCCAGAAGATAAGAAATCAAAATTAGTGCAACAAAAATTGTCTAAAAGAATACCTTAGTAGGTTATAGGGACAGGCAAGGGAGCGAGCCAAAATCACCACAGTAGCACTGAGTACTTGACCCGAGTTTTGAAAAATCTGTGATACTTCGCAAGTGTAGAAGCAGGAAGAGTGGTCTGTAATCTCACTGAACATACAAAGACAACTGGATTGGATTGCCAGCTCAGAGAAGACTGACTCAATCCTTATAATAGTTAGGTAAACCAAAAGGCTAATAGCAGAAGTCTTCCATTTAAGCTCATAGAGAGAGATTTCCCCTGTGTTGAACAGATATGATCATGGAGTAACCATGGAATGGAGATCCCACTATTCTTCAACATGACACTTGTGTTTATGAGGGAAGTGAAGTCAATAAAATGGTCAAGAAAAAAATGATGTGGTTTTGGCAAATAACATGCCATCTTCTATAAAGTCTTGTGTTCTGCTTACAAGCACATAGTCCTCACCTTTCCTCCAGGTCAGATCATTATCAATTCACGCCTGAATGAATACAAAAGTTCCTAGCTGTGGCACCTGATCATGTCTAATCCAGCCTCTGTCTACATATAAGTCATCATGTACACTGTCAGGAGATTAATCTTTCTTCACTTTCATCATGTCCCTGGCCTTGATGGTCTCTATGATACTGTGAAAGGCGTTACATGACTGCCTCTTTATGGCAGTGATGCTGGAATGGAGAAGTGAATGAAGAGGAGGAGTGAACCATGTGATGATGTGAGGTTAAGAGGCTTCCAGAAGATGGAAAAGCCTGAAGCATAAACAATCACTCAGGCTGAAGACGAGCAAGGACTGTGTGCTGGAGTGGAATGAACAAGAATAGGACCGGTGGTGACAGAGAAAATGAAGCTGGAGAGACAGACAGAGATCAGTTGAGTTATGGAGGCCAAAGTGAGGAGTGTGGACTTTATTACAGGTTTAACTCATGATGAGTTACGTGAGTAACTTAATAAGCTCTGCCTGTTGAACAAATTAATTATTAAAATCTATTCAGAACTACTTATTTTGTTAAATTAGAATTGAAACTCACAGCATGATTTAAAAGAAAGAGAAATATTCTGCATGTTGAACATGTTTAAATTAAAATAATCTTTTACATGGGCCAAAGTTTTCTATTACTAAAACTGAATAATGTCAATCTTTCTAAGTCAATGGAAAAAATGAAGTTACACATACAAATTTCTAATTGTGTCTTAGAACTTTAACATTATCTCTTGATAAAATGGATTAATAACAGTGGATATTCACAATTCAGATGCTTTAAAATATTATGCACATATACACATAATTTAGGATGGAGAGACCTGCTTATAATACATATGTTTTGGAAATAAAATGATCACTTGTTTGCGTGACAGAATCGCATATGTCAATGCTCTACCTAAAGACACTATGACTTTTGGGTACTCCATGACTGGACAATAGATTCACTAAATGTGACAGGCAGCCTCTACCAGCACCTCCAGTGAGCCCCACTTCCTAGTGTTCATATCCCTGGTGCTCCCTCCTGTTGAGTGGGGGCTGTATTTAATAATTAGCTTCTAACAAACAGAATATGGTAAAATTGATGGGGTATTACAACAACACTGTAGCATCCACTTTGAGCATTCTCTTATTTACTCATTCTGAGATAAGTCAGATGCTGTGTTATGAGCTGTCTAACAGAGAGGCTCATGTGGCAAGTAACTGCGGGAGGCCTCAGGCCAATAACCAGTAAGTAATGCAGCTCTCAGTCCAACAGCTCACAAGGAACTGAATCCTACCAACAACCATGTGAGTGAACTTGGACATGGATCCTCCCTAAGCTGAGCCTTAAGAGGCTGCAGCCCTAGCTGAGAGCTGGACTGCAACCTCATGAGAGGCCTTAAACCAGAGGCACCCAACTGAGCTACCCCTAGACTCCTAACCCACAGAAACTGTGAAATGTTTTAAGTCACTAACTTTTGGGATACTCTGTAACACAACAATACATAACTAATATACCGAACTACTTATCATTTTAATGGAGATGTAGATCAGTTACATTTTTAACAGTGGCTAATCCAAAAGACATTTAAAATGTCTGACATACATATTTAATCACTTTGTAATAGCAAGTTTGCCTTTTAGTATTTTTTAATATTAGAATTAGTTTAAACGGGCTAATTTGGAGGGGATAGCCAAAAAATCCAAAGGTTATATATTAATGAAAAAATCTGATCAGAAACTAAGAAACTGCAGTTTCAAAGAGACAGAAATCTAAAATTAGAAGTTAAAGACTGGGTTCTAATATGCCTGAGAAAAATCTAGAGACTGTTATCAGATGAAAAATGAAATTGTAAAATAATTTTGTTTTTAAAAGAATGGCAGTGGGACATAAAGACACAATAACTTGCACTCGCACTGCAACTTGAAAGCCCTGGCATCAGTGCTTATTAACAAGTCAGCCTCTTCATGCCTGTTTCTTCATCCATGTAATAAAAATAATAAGAAACCTACACTTTAGGGTTGTAAAGCACTCAGAGCAATGCTTGGTACATGGTTAACAACCAAAGAGATTTAGTTCCTATAACAATTACTGTTTTCTGTTATAGTCTTAAAAAATTATAAACCACAAATTTTCAGGTTACTTCACATGAGACATTTTAAAAAAAATTAGCAGGAAGTTCAGGAAACCAAACTTTAACCAGAGCTAAGAATAAGGCTTGGATGTCCTGGGTAGTACAGTGGATAAGAACCCACCTGCCAATGCAGAGGACACAGATTTGATCCCTGGTCTGGGAAGATTCCATATGCTGTGGTATAACTAAGCCCATGTGCCATAACTATTGAGCCTGTCCTCTAGAGCCCACAAGCCACAGCTACCAGGCCTGTGCGTTGCAGCTCCCGAAGCCTGCATGCCTAGAGCCTGTGCTCCACAACAATAAAAGCCAACACTGCACCGAGAAGCCTGTGCATCGCAACAAAGAGTAGCCCCTGCTCAGCACAACTAGAGGAAGCCCATGTGCAGCAATGAGGAAGACTCAGCACAGCCAAAAATAAATAAAGGCTTGTTCAAGAAAGCGAGAAGACAAACCCAGAGAATGAGTGAAAATACTTGTAAATCATGTACCTGATAAGGGACTGGGACTTGTATCTAGAACATAAAATGAACTCTTACTACCCAATAATAAAAAAGACAAATAATCAAATTAAAAACAGGCAAATGATCTGATGAGATAGTTCTTCAAAGAAGATATACAAATGGCCAATAAACACATGAGAAGATGGTCAACATTATTAGCCATTGGTAAAATGTAAATCCAAACCACAATTAACATACCATTCCACACGCACTAGGATGGCTGTAGGGGACCTGGGATCCCAAACGGCTCTGAGGGACCAAGCCTGCACGCTGCAACTAGAGTCGATGCGCCACAGTGACGATCACACACGGCTCCATGAGGACCCCGTGTGCTGCAACTAAAACCTGACCCAGCCAACTACTGAAATAAATAGATATTCTAAAACAGACAACAGTAAGTGCCATTAATAATGTGCACCAAATGGAACCCTCGTACACAATTGGTGGGAACATAAAAGTACAGGTTTTCAGTGGAAAACTTAGACATTTATTCAATTTTTAAATGTACAATTTGCTACCATCTCTTTCGCTGAATCAACTGAATCAAAAAAGGAAAATAGTTGACCAGTGGATGTAAAATGTCTCCAAAATCCTCCACTTTACAATAAATGTGAAGAATCTTGTATTTTGTATTGAGATAAACCCATTTTTTAAAGAACATGGTAGTATTCTAATTCATTATCATAAATGCAGTTTGAATCTTCAAATGTTAAATCAGGCATGCTATGAATTAAAATCTACTTGAGAAATAATATTGAAACTAGGAAACCAGAAAGGCTCTTATAAAAATAGAAGCCAAAAATAAATAAATAAAAAACCAAAAAATTCAATGAGAATTTCCCCTGCTGCATCTTGAATGACTAAGCTGTATTGTGTGGGAAAATAGCATTGTCTTAAAAAAATAAAAAACTAAGCAGGAATTGAGGATTTAATTATGTGATTTCATGGAAATTTACTGCCACCAAAAAATAAGCTCATGGTTTATTTGCCCTCTAAAACACACAATCCATTTAGGCAGACCTTCCTTTAAAGATCAGCTACCTCAGCCTTCTCACGTTATAGATGAGGGCATTAAATTGAACACCTGGTTAAGGGTTGAGCAGAGTGAGAACCTAAAGTGTAGGTTGTTTTCCTGGGTCTTATGCTGAGACTAAACCTTTAAAAAGAGACAACAGTTCCTGTATCTGTGTAGAGATAATGGACTCCAAGTAGAGTTATTATCCATTCTTTAAGACCTTGTTAACTTCTGAGAATATCAGTTATCACCGAGACTTCTATTAAATGAGTTTTATCAAATGGTTTAGGAAAACAGTTTTTTTTTAGTTTAACGATATGAACTAAAGCCAAAACTCACTATCTTTCTCCTTTGGTTGTGGTTTCTTTCTTCTCACTTTCTGTGTTTAACCTTCTCTGATTATCTACAATGTAGTTGAAATAAGTTTTTAGGCACTTGGCATCTACTGTTATAGATTTAGAGAATCTCCTATCTTAAGAGGTAGAGCTTACGTCCCACTATATAATTTAAGTTCTTGTGAGATAGCAGGAATTATATATTGGCCTCTGCCCCTGGTTCCTGGCATAGAGTTCCTAAAACCCTTGGAATTTCTTAAGTGATAAGAGCACTGGGAGCATGTTTTGTTCTAACATTTGACCTTTCACCATGGTTCCTGATACAAGACTCCTGAAACCTTTGTGCTGGGTGACAGGAATGTCTTCTCCTAATGAGGCCACTCTGGATGGTCTCCTGGATTATGGCTGATCACTGAAAAGACCAAGCCATGATGAGAAGTTTGGAATTTTCAGCCCCGGCCCTGCTGAAAATGGAGTTAATGACTGACCATCCTGCCTATGTGATGAAGCCTCCATAAAACCCCCAATAATATGGGATCTGGAAGGCTTCCAGGTTGAAGAACACATCCGTGAAATGGGAGGGTGATGCATCCCAATTTCAAGGGAACAGAAGCTCCAGTGCTTGGGTTACTCCTGGACCTCTCCCTATGGAGCTCTTCATCTAGCTGTTCATCTGTGTCCTTTATCACATCCTTTAATAAACTGCTAAACATAAGTGTTTCCCTGAGTTCTGTGAGCCACTCTAGCAAGTTAACTGAACCCAAGAAAGGGGTCACGTAAACCACTAATTTCTGTCCAAGTTGGATGAAGTTGCAGGTAACCTGGGGTGCTGACTACTTGGAACTGGCATCTGAAGTTGGGTGGGAGCAGTCGTGCGGGATGTGACACAGATCCAAGTGGACAGCGTCAGAACTGAGTTAGATGGTAGGACTCCGAGCTGGCATTGTGGAGAATCCCTGGTACGGGGGGAAACCCCACACATCTGGTGACCAGAACAGTTGTTAGTATCTTTGTGAGGATTAAAGGAGAAAGACACAGGAAAGGAGAACCACAGGTTTTCTCAATACGGTACCAGATACTTAATCTCCCAGGTTTCCTTATAACTAGGGTACAGATACGTGACTTAGGCATTGCCTTACAAGATGCACCTGCTCTAGACTACAAAGAAGCTGTGGCTAGTAAGACTCTCCTGGACAGGGAGGTGGCCCTGGAAGCAGTAGCATCTAATTTCAAGAGCCAGCCATGGCACTGGTTCTGGAAGCAGACTTAGGAATCAGTGATCTCAGTGGTGCAAGCTATGCTCTATGACCAGCTGTGGTGTGGAATTTGGGGCTTTGTTCTTCTTTAAGGGACCTCCAAGTGTGACTCTCTGGCTTTCCTAGAAAATCTGCTTAAGTCACCCAGAGTTAGTCTCTGTTACTTGAAACCAAGAAGTATTAATACAAGCAGCTATAAGTAAAAGAAAAAAAAAAGAAAGGAATACAGAAAAAGAAAGAAAGGAAAAAAAGCTCTTCTATATTGTGTTTATCTCAAGCTGGTTCTATATGTAGTTTTCATATTAAATAGTATTTCTCAGCTTGTAAGATAATGTCCAGCATTTAGTAGATTGCTAACAAATGTAGAATTAAATTGGCTATTTTATTTACAAAGGTAATACTTATTAATGAAGCTTCCAGGGATAAAAGGGAAAAGATAGCACCAACAGGAAAGTACATTTACCAGAATGTGTGAGGACAGAACAACTAACCAAACCCAGAGTCAGGGGCAGAAGTTTTTTATGTTCATAGCCTAGTTTCTCTAATGGAACTTTCAAACTATCTAAATTTGGGCAAGCCCATTTTCCTGGGAAGATACATGTTTCTAGAGAAACGCAGACAGTAAATTCCTTAGTGAGAGGACAGTTTTTTTTATTTTTGCTATAAAATGACATGCTTTATTTTGCATGTAGAACTGATCTGTTGGTCTGGGACAGGCTAGGTTAGGGAAATGATTAATATTTATTTACTAGAAAATGTAAAAAAAAAAAAAAATTGTATATTTAAATCCCAAGGAAAAAGCAAGCAAATTTTGAAATCCATGTTTGCTAAATTTGGATGGAATGAATTTATTTTAAAATCCTTTAATTGGGTAAACACGTGATGCCAAGAAAGCTGCAGCTTACAGTTGCTCCATTTGTTTCTTCACATTTTAGTATACTGGTAAGAAAATCTTTCTGTCTTATCATGGAAATTCCAGGGAACATGTGAGCATGTCTATCTTACTATGAACATAAGTACTTCATCATTTTGTTGGCCATCCTACCAAATTATGTGCTTAATATAAAATATTTATAGATGCCTGGAACATAAACACCATAGCTGCTACTCTGAAATTATGGTAACATAAACTGGCATTTAGTTATACTGCTTCCACTCAGTCACCAACTATTTAAATAGGAGCTTTGGGTAAAGGAAAGTGACTGCAAGGACTATTCAGAAAATTCAGTTATGATTCTTCCAACTTCTCAGCCATTTCAGCCGTACACTGGGATAAAATTATACCATGGAGACTGTGTGAGGACCAAATGCAATTATATATTTTAAATAACCCAGAAATATGCTTAATATACATGGTGGGCACTCAAAAAAAGGCAAAAGGAGAAGGGGACAGCAGAGGATGAAATCGTTAGATAGCATCACCGACGCAAAGGACGTGGATTTGAGCAAACTCCAGGAGATAGTAAAGGACAGGGAGGCCTGGCAAGCTGCAGTCCATGGGAACGCAGAGGCAGATGTGACTCAGTGACAACAAGAACAAAACTCAAAAAAAGGAACGTTTTTTGCAACTATTTAGTAGCACAGGCAAATCTATGTCAAAAGCATTTTGTTTGGGGGAAAAAAATTCCAAAATATATTTTAAGCTATGATACATGCTGAATAAATCTTGTAAATGCTTAACTTTATTTTTATCCTCTCATTATTCTAACAGTATAGTTCATACTTACTATTTTTATTCATTATTCATAACATAATTCTTTGTTTAACCCTGGATTTTATCATTTTGGTGATGGTTTAGTCACTAAGTCATGTCCGACTCTTTGAGACCCCATGGACTGTAGCCCACCAGGCTCCTCTGTCCATGGGATTTTCCAGGCAAGAATACTGGATTGGGTTGCTATTTCCCTTCTCTAGGGGATCTTTCCCACCCAGGAATCGAGCCTGGATCTCCTGCATTGCAGGCGGATTCTTTACCAACTGAGCCACCAGGGAAGCCATGATTATCATTTTAATATGGGAAAATTTATGTAAATATCTCGCTATCAACTAGGGAGGTCGCTGCTTCAAAAAACTGTAAGGTATGTGACACTGCTAATTCTTTCTCTGGGTTTACTAACGCACTACAATTCAGTTCAAAGTCGTACAATAACCAGTGACAAAGTGAGTTGGTGTTTTAAGAGAAGACAAAAAGGTTTTCTAAGACGTTTATGTCTCACTTCTCCCCATGTCAAATACTAAGTCATTTTGCTTCTAATATAAAATGGTTTATCAAATAAATATAAACAAATAACCTTTCACATTTAACTAAAGTTCTGTGTCTGGGGATGTGAAGATCTGGGCCTGGTCAGAGCTCCATTAATAGCTGGGTTGGGTCAGCCGTTTGCCTCCCTCAACCTATTTTCTTACCTCTATCATAAAGCTGTTATACTAAACTATCACTAAGTTTTCTTCCAGTTCCTAAATTCCCTATGATCTACATTATGTCCTGCTTCCCAGTAAGATCATTGGTTCTCTGGAGGCATAAATCAGATCTTTGAGAGAAACTGTATGTTACTTAGCATAGTGGTATGTATGGAATATCTATAAATCTGAACTGCAATTATGACACTGTAAACCCAATATGGAACCAGATTATTACATCTTATAGTATAAAACCAATTATTGCAAAGTAACCATTATTTAACATGTACAATGGGGTCCTCTCTTATATTTCAGTCAAGCAAATGCTTCCTTTACCGCTCTAGGCAGTATGAAGCTGGGAGGAATGACTAAACAGGATAGTTTCTATGTGAGGTGTTATGTCCTCTTATCTCCATAAACCATTAAAATACTCCTAACTTCTAGGCTTACACTGTCGTACGTCAGTGTGGTAAGCAGCTTCAGTAAGTTCCCCAAGGAACCCCACTTCCCGGTGTTCATACCCTTGTGTACTTCCCTGCTAGAAGGAACCAGGGTTAGCATGCAGCAGAACGGATGGGGCTCCAATGCTTAGGTTTAAAAGACTGACTGCTCTCCTGGGAGCTCTCCCACGTGCTCACTTTCTCACTCTTGTGGCTTACTTACCCTGAGGGAAGCCCCAGGGAGAGGCCCTCACAGTGAGAAGCTGACACCTCCTACCAACAGTGAGTGAGTTTGGGAGCATCCCCTTCAGCCCTGATCAAGTCTTCATCTTCACCAACAGCTTACTGCAACCTCAGGAGAGATCTGAGGCCAGAACCACTCCGCTAAGCTGTTCCCAGATTCTTGACCTTCAGAAACTGTGAGCTAATCAATGTTTGCTTTTTCAAACTGCTAGGTTTGCAGATTATACACAACAAATACCTATTTATCATCCTTTTCTAATATGAAGTACCTGTGATTTCTTCTTCTTGCCTAGATGATTATAACTTCCTAACTGTTGTCCCTGTAAAAGCATCAGCCTCTGTAATATTCATCCTTTACATGGCTGTAAGTGAGATATTTGACATGCAAGTTTATTTGTGCCTGTCTATTGCTTAAAAAATTTTAGCAGCTCCCTATTACTATTAGAACATTCAAAACTCCATACCATGTTATAGAAGGCCTTCACAAACTGGCTTCTGTTTTCTCTCTAGCTTCTTCTGCACCTCAGTACTTAAGCACTTTACCTCTACTTCAATACCCAAAGTGAGCTAAGGATTTTTCTTTTTCTGATATCACTATTACACTGTTTCCTCTGCCTAGAATATCTCATCCATTTGGCCAACACTACTTATCCTTCAAGATTCAGTTTAAGTATTACTCTGTGTGTGTGTGTGTGTATTTAATTAATTATATATTTTTCTTGGACATAGATACTTCTATACAAGCGTCTGGCTTGTATATATTTATAATTCAATTTGACAAAAACTTTTAAGCACCTACTATGTGTTCGGCACATTTTTTGTAAGGCACTAGGAATAACAAAAAATATTAAGTGAAGGGTCCTTAACCTAAGGGAGGGGAAGTAGCAAGGAAGCTGGACAGTAAACAACTGATTACAAATGATGTGAATGTTACAAAAATAAGGGAGTTCAGAGTATTCTGGGCAGATAAGGTGGGGGAGGGACCCCCAACTTATTCTATGGTTTTAGGAGAGATTTTCTTGAATGATTGTTGAGTAAAGAATTTAAGAAAAAACTCTTCCCAAAAGGTGTGAAATCAAAATAAAAACACAGCCCTAAATTTTAGTTCAAAAATCAAAATTAGCAAGTAAAACGGAGACATACTTTGGCAACAATATATGCAAAAAAAGTTATGAACTATATCTGACAGAAAGCACAATGTATGATATAGAAAAAAAAAAACACATTTTGGTTTCACCAATGGGAATATACTATATAGATCCTCCTCAACTGACAATGGAGTTACATTCCAATAAACCCACTATAAATTGAAAATATCGTAAGTCAAAATGAATTTAATACACCTCATCTACCAGACATCGTTTAGTCCAGCTTTTTCTGTTTAGTCACTAAGTCATGTCCGACTCTTTGAGAACCACGGGTTGTAGCCCGCCAGACTCCTCTGTCCATGGGATTTCCCAGGCAAGAATACTGGGGTGGGTTGCCATTTCCTTCTCCAGGAGATCTTCCCCACCCAGGGTTCTCACCTGCGTCTCCTGCATTGGCAGGTACCAGGGAGGCCCTTAGCTCAGTATACCTTAATTTGGCCACATCAGGTCTTAGTCACAGCATGTGAGATCTAGTTCCTGATCAGGGATCAAGCCTAGGACCCTGCATTGAGAATATGGAGTCTCAGGTGCTGGACCACCAGGGAAGTCCCAAGCCTAGCTTACCTTAAATGTGCTCACAGGGGCTGCCCTGGGGCTCCAGTGGTTAAGAATCCACCTGGCAACGCAGAGGAGACAGGTTCGATCCCTGGTCTGGGAAGATTCCACATGTCATGGAGGAACTGACCCCGTGCACCACAACTACTGAGTCCACACTCTGGAGTCTACACTCTAGAATCCGTGCTCCACCACAAGAGAAGCCAGCCGCAACGAGAAGCCAGCACACCGCAACGAAGAGCAGCCCTCGCTCTCCACAACCAGAGAAAGTCGAGCACAGCAGCAAAGACCCAGCACAGCCAAAAACACCGTTGTTTTAAAATGTACTCAAAACACTTGTATTAGCCTACAGTTGGGCAAAATCACCTAATACAAAGCCTATTTCATAATAAAGTGTTGACTAGCTCATGTAATTTACTGAATACTGTACTGAAAGTGAGAAGCAGAATGGTTGTTTGGGTACAGATTGGTCGTAAGGGTATCCATTGTTTACCCTGGTGATCACACGGCTGACCGGGAGCTGCTGCTGCCCAGGATCACTAGAGTACTATAACTAATATCACTAGCCTAGGGAGAAAAAAATCAAATTTCAAAATATGAAGTACAGTTTCTATTGAATACATAACACTTCTGCACTATCTTGAAGCCAAAAAAATGGATAGGTCAAACATTTGGAAATTGGGGACTGGATAAGACTCTTGAGAGTCCCTTGGACTGCAAGGAGATCCAACCAGTCCATCCTAAAGGAGATCAGTCCTGGGTGTTCTTTGGAAGGACTGATGCTAAAGCTAAACTCCAATACTTTGGCCACCTCATGCGAAAAGCTGACTCATTGGAAAAGACTCTGACGCTGGGAGGGATTGGGGGCAGGAGGAGAAGGGGACGACAGAGGATGAGATGGCTGGATGGCATCACCGACTCGATGGACATGAGTTTGGGTAAACTTTGGGAGTTGGTGATGGACAGGGAGACCTGGCATGCTGTAATTCATGGGGTCACAAAGAGTCGGACACAACTGAGCAATTGAACTGAACTGTATAGAGTTTGGAAATACTCCATTATGCTCAGTATTCACAGCCTCTTAAAGGAGGGAAAAAGAGCCCGTTGAGAAGAGAATGACCAGAACTGAGACACCCTGAACCCACATCACAAAAAGAATAGCTTCTGAAAACTGGAAGGCCTTGCTGTGTGAAGACTCAGAGGTGCACAGTGTATAAGTAGCTAAAGGTCAGTCTTGTAGAAGAAATATTTTATATTAATATATAATCCCATGGATTTATGGATAGAGTAAGGAAGAGACAGAAGAACAATTCACAAATAGCCAGAGCTATTTAAGGCAGATAAGTCTTTATCCCTGGAGGTGACTATTTCTCAATTTGTTGGCCACTGAGCAAAGCACTGCAGAAGGGAATCCAAACATTGGAAGGGAGTTAGTATGTATGACTTTGTACTAAAGCCATTTAAACCTTGATATTTTATGGCTTGAATACATGAATATTAATGAGTCTTTCTTCATCCTAATCTACACTGCAGTGATGCCAAGTAGTTCACATTTCCCACAAGATCTGTTCTATATAGTAAGCAGAACGAAAACAAAGAGATGGGCTTTAGATATCTTCAAAGAGGCTATCTATATGGCCTTCTCAGCAACCCTGCTCCTAGCAACAAACTATTTTATAGTTCATTTGTCTCATTATTTAATCTAAATCATATGTTTAAGGCATGCATTTGTTTCTGTAAAATCTGTAATAAATCTGGAGGAAAATATCTCTATGGATATTTGGTTGAGTTCAAAGGCAACTGCTGCTTGACGTACTCAAGATCCCCAAAGCAAAAGTTCTCTCTAATGAACTCTAGTATCTGTATCCATATTTTCAATTTCAACTTTCTGAATTCAGAAAAAGGAAACATAGATTTCTTCAGACTTGCTAACCTTTATTTGTAAAAGTCCAAGCATGTGTGCTTCATCGTGTCCAACCCTCTGCAACACCATGGAGTCATGTAGTCCGCCAGACTCCTCTGGCCACAGGATTCTCCAGCAAGAATACTTGGGTGGGTTGCCATTTCCTCTTCCAGGGGATCTTCCTGACCCAGGGATTGAACCTGTGTCCCCTGCATTCGCAGGTGGATTCTTTACCACTGAGCCACCTGGGAAGCCCCAAAAGTCCAAGTGTGAACAAAAACTACAATGTCTTTGACATGTACATCCTTAAGATGATTCTAGTCTATCACCCTGTCTTCAATTTACATCTTAAATATCAAAGAATTTACCATGCAAGTATGGAAAGAACTATGCAACACTCCAGAGAAAGTTATGGTCTCTACTGTTGCCAATTGGTATCACTGCAAAGGAGAACACGCAGAGAACCTGCACTTGCTCAGCAGTTCTTCTGAAAAACAGAAACTTGAGATTATGTGAAATGGCTCAATCTTCTGACATACTACAAGGTTCTTAATTTTCCAGTACAAAGATAAATCCATTCTGAAGAGCTTAATATGTATAAAATAAATAAATATTTCAAATTTTGGACAGTCAGTAGGAGGTTCAAACCAATTTTGTTGGCTTAAATAGATGTTGATCTGTAGTTTTTATTAGCTGAAAGCTAAACCATCTGTTTGAGTAGAAACAGATTTTGGCCCCAGGGAGAAAGAGTGAAAGTGATCTCACTGAAGCTAACAGGGCACTGAAGGTCAGTTAGGTACAGTGGGTTTGGGAACTGGCTCCTTTGGGTCAAGGAAGTTCTCTAGTATCCTAGAAAATACAATGCAAACTTGTCTAATGTAAATCTCTGAAGCCTAGTGAAAGTTCTAACAGATTAAATGTTTGATTAATAAATCACATACAAAAGGGACAAACGCTTCATGGAAAAGATTTACTTGTACAACTTCCAATAAACTATCAAAGCAATGATCATTCTTCACAAAGTGATAAGTATTCCAAGTACAGAAAGGCAGACATACCATAAATCCTATTTTATTTCTATTTTAAAAATCTATCTTCAGATTTACTTTGTAGAAGGGGCTTCAGAACAGGCTATACCAAGTGGGGATAACCTAGTGGTTTTGAAGGAATTAAAAACAGATACCCTGATGACTTCAAGAAATAAATGGGAAAGAAAGACAAGCAGAGAAATGAGGGTGGCAGGATACAGTAATACGACAGCTTTTTCAAAGTCATGGGATCAGTTTTTACTGCTTCCTCCTTTAGCTGCCAAGTGCTATAGATTTTCCTTTGAAACTTCTTTGGACATTTTCCCTTTCTCTCCATTCCAGGCCTTTAATGATCTCATTCCAAGACTGCTGCAGTGTCTCCTTGCTCATCTCCTCTGAAGCTTCAATGTACTCTACCCTTGTTCCTAGCGCAGCTTCCCTCTTATTTTTCTTTCTATTTACAGACCTCCTCCAGATTAACAGTCTCTTAATAGAGCCTTTATAGTGTTTTTAAAATTATGATAGCTTAAAGTCACTTCCTTAACTCATTAACGACCTAAATCATATATAACTGCACCCCATGCAATAAACACCTATTCCCCATCTCTCCTCAACACGAACCCTCTCCTTACTGTCTTCTCCTGGCCACCTGATGTGAAGAGCCAACTCACTGGAAAGGACCCTGATGCAGGGCAAGATTGAGGGCAGGAGGAGAAGGGGGTGACAGAGGATGAGATGGTTGCATGGCATCAGCGACACTACAGACATGTTGCTTGCTGTTCAGTCACTAAGTCGTGTCCAACTTTTTCCAACCCCCAACCAATATGAATTTGAGCAAACTCTGGGAGACAGTGAAGGAAAGAATCGGATACGACTAAATGAACAACAAAAACTACCTGGATACCTTGCTCAGTTCCAACATGTGATGGAGCACGCAGCAAGCAGATGCTGGTTTGTCCACAATATCCATTATTTCCATACTAAGAGAAGTTCACTTTTTTTTGTTTTTTTCAGATCACAGTGTACCTAGTTAAAACATTATACTTCTGAGCCTCCTTTGAAGCTAGGCACAAGAATGTGACACAGTTCATATCCAGTGAGAAATAAAGTCTGCTACAAATTTCTGGAAAATGTGTCTTCTGATAGACACCATGCCTTCCTTTTTTTCTGTCTGAAATACAGATGTGACGGCTTGAGCTGCAACAGCCACTTTGAGATCATCTGGGAAAGGCCAAGACAATTGCAGCAACCTTAGTCCTGCTGCTGCTGCTTCTAAGTCGCTTCAGTCATGTCCGACTCTGTGCGACCCCATAGATGGCAGCCCACCAGGCTCCCCCCTCCCTGGGATTCTCCAGGCAAGAACACTGGAGTGGGTTGCCATTTCCTTCTCCAATGCATGAAAGTGAAAAGTGAAAGTGAAGTCGCTCAGTCGTGTCCGACTCTTAGGGACCCCATGGACTGCAGCCCACCAGGCTCCCCCCTCCCTGAGATTCTCCAGGCAAGAACACTGGAGTGGGGTGCCATTGCTTTCTCCGAACCTTAGTCCTAGCACCCTTAAATTTCTGAATCAACACCAGCAACTGGACTGGTTCACTGCTGTGGATTTTTCAATACATAAGAAAAAAATCCAATTTATTTAAGCCCATGCTTAATTATGTGTTCTGTTACTTGTAGCTGAAAGCAATTTTTATATTATTTTATAATAATATAAAATATTTTAATATAATAGAGAGTATAAGATAAAATTGTATATCTTATACTTTCCTCATCCTTATATTCTAAGTTTCCATTTACAGTTCAAGTTTTATCTCCCAAGGAACCAAATTATGTTAGTCATAAAGATTTTCTCATTTATCATATTCTTCTAATTTTCTTTTTTTTCCTTCTTTTGAAATTTATTTTTTAATTGAAGGATAGTTGCTTTCATAATTTTGTTGTTTTCTGTCAAACATCAACATGAATCAGCCATATACCATAGCATTAGCTTTACAACTACCAGTACCTAATTGATCTCTCCTTTAAAAAAATCAATCAGCATATTATTAATGGTTCAGAACTTATCTGTGCCATCACTGTGGGTCTAGATCCACTTAGTAAGGTAGCATCAGTGGAAGCTATGAGCTATAAAGAGACCTAAGAAATTCAGTCAGATTTTACCCAAATTCTAAAGACAATTGTGTCACAGAAAGCAATGGCCACCCACTCCAAGACTCTTGCCTGGAAAATCCCATGGACAGAGGAGCCTGGTAGGCTGCAGTCCATGGGGTCGCAGAGTTGGACACGACTGAGCGACTTCACTTTCACTTTTCACTTTCTTCATGCATTGGAGAAGGAAATGGCAACCCACTTCAGTGTTCTTGCCTGGAGAATCCCAGGGATGGTGGAACCTGGTGGGCTGCCGTTTATGGGGTCGCACAGAGTCGGACACGACTGAAGTGACTTAGCAGGAGCAGCTGCCTTCCTTAGGTGAATGTCCTCTCACTAGAAAACTGCCAATTGAATCTGCAGCTCAGAATGTAAAGTCAGTCTTTATGAAAGTGTTCCTTATCATAGTTAGCACAGTAAATGTGACTTAATGCTCATCATTTTACTTGTCAGTTATTACTATATTCATAATTAACACATCTCTGACTTTGTTTCAAAAGAAAAAAAATCATTTTTTCAGATGAATAGTGTGATTTTTCTCCTTTCTTCAGTAGAAATTCTCAGTGGGAATTTTACTACCGGTTTTAATAGTGAGTCAAAAGTGGAACTACTTGATCATGCATTAAAAAAAACATGGCTTCAAGAGAAGACTCCATTTACTCAATTAGATATAATTATATCTGAAATGGAATGAATTGCAATCAAAATGCAAAACTGTTCACATATTTTTAAAAATAGATAGCCTGTACACATTTAAGGAGAAATGAATATATAAGAAGAAAATGCACAACTTTTAGGCACAACTCTCTTGGGCAACCAGCCTGCTTGAGCAGAACAAGTCTAAAGTAGGACAGTTTCCAAATATATTTTCTTTGAGATAACACTCCTATGAAAGTAATCATCAAAAGCAGTTGTATCAACATTCTGTTATTATAAAAACCAATCCATTTATTTGGTTGGTTTGCTTTCTGCCCTTCTGTTATAGTCTCTCCAACCAAAAGGGGTTCCACTGGTAGTGACTTCTAGATTTTCCTTACATGAAAATTATTTTGAGATTAAACACAATTACAGTTTAGCCTTGTAGTCATTTGTTCACTTACTTGAACCCTTAATACTGACAGGGTAGAATTAGAGTTACAGTTTTATTTTCGTTACTCATTTACCACATTGTCTGAGCCACATGGTTAACAGAGGGAAGGAAGACAGTAAAACCAAATCAACACAAGTGCTGGTCAAACTGTGAAATGTACCCGCTAATGGCTGTGTTCAATGTCTGATGAAAGGCGTCTACAAAGTAGTTACCATTAAAAAAACTCTTCTATGTTTTTTGTTGAATTATGTATTAAGAATGAACGAAAGGAAATGAGCAGTTTTACTATAACATGAGTGGAAATAATTTAAAAGCAGGAAATGCTGACTTATAGTACAAGAAGACCTTCTAGAATCCTTTTCCAAAAAAAAAAAAAAAAATAGCAATAGCCTTTTAATTCATCACCAACTGGCCTGCCATACATCTGCAATCATTGTTTTTTAAGTTTTTTTAAAAGTATGCCTCAGTTCAGTTCAGTTCAGTCGCTCAGTCGTGTCTGACTCTTTGCGACCCCATGAATTGCAGCACGCCAGGCCTCCATGTCCATCACCAACTCCCAGAGTTCACCCAAACTCATGTGCATTGAGTCGGTGATGCCATCCAGCCATCTCATCCTCTGTCATCCCCTTTTCCTCCTGCCCCCAATCCCTCCCGGCATTAGTCTTTTCCAATGAGTCAACTCTTCACATGAGGTGGCCAAAGTATTAGAGTTTCAGCTTTAGCATCATTCCTTCCAAAGAAATCCCAGGGCTGATCTCCTTTAGAATGGACTGGTTGGATCTCCTTGCAGTCCAAGGGACTCTCAAGAGTCTTCTCCAACACCACACTTCAAAAGCTTCAATTCTTCGGTGCTCAGCTTTCTTCACAGTCCAACTCTCACATCCATACATGACCACTGGAAAAACCATAGCCTTGACTAGACGGACCTTTGTTGGCAAAGTGTCTCTGCTTTACAATATGCTATCTAGGTTGGTCATAACTTTCCTTCCAAGGAGTAAGCATCTTTTTATTTCATGGCTGCAGTCACCATCTGCAGTGATTTTGGAGCCCCAAGAAATAAAGTCTGACACTATTTCCACTATTTCCCCATCTATTTGCCATGAAGTGATGGGACCAGATGCCATGATCTTAGTTTTCTGAATGTTAAGCTTTAAGCTAACTTTTTCACTCTCCTCTTTCACTTTCATCAAGAGGCTTTTTAGTTCCTCTTCACTTTCTACCATAAGGGTGGTATCATCTGAGGTTATTGATATTTCTCCCGGCAATTTTGATTCCAGCTTGTGCTTCTTCCAGCCCAGTGTTTCTCATGATGTACTCTGCATAGAAGTTAAATAAGCAGGGTGACAATATACAGCCTTGACGTACTCCTTTTCCTATTTGGAACCAGTCTACTGTTCCATGTCCAGTTCTAACTGTTGCTTCCTGACCTGCATACAGTATGCCTAGAATTTCATTTTACTTCAATAATCTTCAGTGTGAAGACTTCTTCAAAGACCTTCTTTCTTACAGCCTAACCTGTTTTCAACTCTCTTATGAGAACAAGGGAAATTAAATAATAAAGTTTATTACTCTTCATTGAAGAGTAATAAACTACAAAAATTAAATAAGGCATGGAGAACACAGAACGATGCGACTATTATTTTCTAAATGGCATTAAACTCACATCCATATCCTACTCTCTTTAGCTATTTCTTATATAGACATTTTTCCACAGCTCAAAACCACAAAGTAGAATCATTATACATTATAGCTTAAGGCAAAACATTGACCTAGAATCTAATTTATTTTGCTAAAATTGGAAAATCAAATTCCTATTCCCAAATCCCCACATACAGGATACAAAAAAATCCAATTGCTCAGTAAACTTTAACTTTATGCCCTCTACACTCACTCCAACATTCTACAAGCTCCATTTAAGTCAAAGAGAGGGATCAAACCCACAACTCATTTTTCTGTTTCAAGTTACATGTAACTTTTGAATTCAGAGATGGTAGAAAATATATTTTATTAACTTCCTCAAGTCCTCATATTGCTCACGGTGAAAACCTTGCTGACTGTTTTTAATCAAAGAGTTAAAATAGTAATGTCTTTCAAGTGACCACAAAGTAATGACCAAATAACATTTACCTTACTTATTGTGTCGTTCAACAAACATGTGCCTATCAAATCCAAAATATTATATTATATTGAATTATATTGCTCAATGAATGTGCTTAACCTTTATAACAGGGATCAAGTAGTATAAAAATATATCTTAAATTCTTGAGTCCACATATTTTTAATATTTACACATTTGTCTTTAATATTAAAATATTTAATTAATAATTGATCAAAATATATTTTATACAATGTATTTAGCTCTTACTTCTCTGTTATATAATGGTTGAATAAATGGTACAAATTACTTCCTTGACCTTTAATGTCTTCATCTATAAAATGAAGATAATAAAAAATAAATAAATAAAATAAAATAAAATGAAGATAATACTTAGCTGGCAGCTGAGCATTACATAAATTAACAGAGATGAACATCTTGCAATACACCCTGTGCCAGACACTGCTTGCTCTAGGTACTGGGGTTATGGTAAATGCAAATATAACAAACATTCCTGTCCTTACAGAGGAGGAGAAGCTGGCTAAAGTAACCAAGAAGGAGGTGCAGCAGGAAAACTAGACCAGCCATTGTATTACAAAAGCTCACAAAATAAAGTGTTTAAAAACACAGGGAACACCAAAAATGAACGTGAGGGGACTGACTTTAAAAGAAGACAAATAAACTTCTTGAAGCAGTGAGAACGCTGCTATCATGAATGAAGTGGTGGTCTCACAACGGTTTACACTTGTCAAAACTCATAAAATTGTACACATAAAATTGGTGATTTTTTTATTGTATGTACATTATATCTCAATGAATCTGATTTCTAAAAAATGCATGTGTCACGAAAAATAATTTTAAAAAGGGCAGAAGAGCTGTTCTACATGAAAGGAGACTAAAGAGGTGTGACAAGGAGATGCCATGTATGACCTCTGATTGGATGTTGAATCCCTTCCCCCAAAAGCTATAAAGAATATTTTGGGGTCAAATTTGGAAATTTGAATATTGATTATATATTAAACTCTATTATATCAATGTTAAACTTTGATGTGGTCATTTTATTGTGCTTGTGTAGGAGAACATCCCTTTTTTAGGAGATGCATATTCAAGTATTTAAGGGTAAAGTATTAAAATGTTTGCAACTAACTTCCTAACAGTTCAGAAAAAAACACATATGAGTATAAAGAGATAAATAGATACAAATAAAGTAAATATGGGAAACTGTTAACAATTGGTGAAATCTAGGTAAAGGGTCTCCATATACTCACTGTACTCATCTTTCAACTTTTCTGTAGATGTGAAGTTTTTAAAAATAAAAATGGGAGGCTGAAAAAACGGGAATAGTCAACCATGTCAAATAACATTGTGAGGTCAGGTAAGATGAGAATGAAGACATGACTCTTGGCTTTGGCAAGGTATTGGTCATGACCCTTTTGCAAGAATACTTCAGCAGGGCAAAAGTTACCTAAGAGTAAGCAGAGGAGAGAATGGGAGATAAGTAAATGGAAGCAATGAGTATAGGTAACTCTTTCAAGAGTTTTGCTATGAAGGCAGCAGAGAAACAGCACATGGAGTCAAGAGATTCTCCCTACACCAAAAGCAATATTAAGGCACTTTGTATGTTGGTAGGGATGACCCAGTAGAGAAGAAACTGATCACTGGGGATAGCAAGGGTAAAAATGCAGGAGCAAAGTCTCTGAAATGGTGAGAAGGGCTGGGATGCACGATCCAAAAGGAAGGAGTCACCTTAGATAATGGTGACCATGATGACAATGACAAAGTAAGAGTGACCAAACTGAAAACAGCTAGGCACTATTTAAAGCATTTCTGCTTATTTAATTCTCACCCAAATCTAAGAGGAAGGTATTACACTAATACCTCCTTTTACAGGAAGCTCAAGTACAGAAGGAAATGGCAACCCACTCCAGTATTCTTGCCTGGAGAATCCCATGGACAGAGGAGCCTGGCAGGCTATGGTCCATGGGGTTGCAGAGAGGCAGACATGACTGAAGCGACTAAGCATGCACGCACGCACAAGTACAGAAAACTTAATTAATTTGTCGAACTACACATATCCAATAAATAGCAAAGTTGGGATTTACAACTCAGTGGAAGAAACTTTTCTCCCAGTGCAGTAAGAAGGAAAGCAGAATTTGTGGGTATAGATGCTGCTAGGTAGTGGAAAGATGAGATAGCTCTTCAACGATTACATCTATTTTCTCAATGTAGCATTTTGATGAGTTCATCAGCTGAGGGGGTGAAGAGAGGGGATATTGGAGATTTGAGAAGAGAAGGTGAGAAATTCTTGTTTCAGAGAGAAGGCAAGTGGATTTACTAGCAATGATAGGTGGTACTGAATGCCCCTTTGGAATTAATGGTCATAAATTTGAAGTGAATCTCCTTGTCCAGACGGGATGATGTTTTGTAGCAATTTTCAACCGCTTGACAGGAGGCATAAAGAGTATAGCTGTGTTTAATTAGGGTGAGATTTTTACAGACAAGTGGGACCTAAGGAAAGAGGATGGGGGGGGGGGGTGGTTTGTAAGAGTGGTGATAGTATGGAACACGGAATACAGGCTTGGTAAGGAGAAGTGTATGGCCAAGATGGATGTAAGACACAGAAAAAGTGGCAGGGTCAAAGGACTGGAGATTTGTGAGGTCAGAGAGTAGCTGGAGTGTGGGTATTACAGTGGGAGAGCAAATAAAAGTCAGAGTGGGATGCCTGGAGAGATTTCAAATGGATGCCATTATGGATGATGAGGAGGTCTTGAGTATGACCATGTGGATGGGAAGCTGAGGTGGTGCAGAAATAAAAGATGAGTTGACCTAAAGAGGCCTGAGTGCTGGATGAATCCTCTGTGTAGATGCTGAAGTTTTATAGAGTTGACAAGAGCCGTGGTGGAGAAGTAGTCAGTGAAAGCGGGATAGAAGACAGCAGCAAAGAAGGGTAACAGGAGTGTTATAAACTTAAAAGATGTTAGGGAGACCAAAGAAGAAAGGTGAGGTCATCTGGAGGTTGTAATGGGGGACAAGGATACTATCCGCCCCATCTGCAGACTCTGAGATATATGACATGGGAAGGAAAAATCAAGGTCTAATTTGAGAAGTGGCCTCAAAACAAGAAGGTAAAGGGATGGTTCAGAAAAGAAGCTGAGGATGCAGCACAGTACTGAGCACATGGTATCTACTTAATCAGTATTTCCTGAATTTGAAGTAACTTTTCTAAGAGTTGTCTATATCCTAAAAAGGAAAACAAAACTTATTTACAAAGAAATTCAAACCAGATTAAAAAGGAAATGATCCTCTAATTATGGTATTTTTCAAATCCATGAAAAGGCTCATTTAAAAAAATTAGTCCCCTGGCCAATATAATCAAACAGCATCTTACTGTTTTTGGCTTAATATCAATACAAATGGATAGCTTACTGTTATGCAGAAGAATGCCTGGTTTTACTTTATAAGAACCTGAGATCAAAATACTAAAATTAAGTAAATTCTGCCTTGTTGAAGGTTAGACAATACCCTTTCTGAGCATAAACTGACAAGAAGTTAGATCTATTACGGTTCAAGTAGAGAAATCTAGGAACAAGATGAATAATATTTCCTAAGCATATTCTTTGGAGTGTAATACACTACCCTTTCTAATATACTGTTCCACTTGAAGTTGTAATATGATTGATCCATGAAAGCTTCAGAGGTATGCCTTCATTGAAGGAGTATAAGTTCACCTCAGCGTTACAGTTTGTTTTTTTAAAAAGTTTGTTCTGTCTTCCTAAGACTAAGAGGACGTCATAATTCTTTCATGTTTTAAAAAGAAAAAAACTTTTTTTTATATGTTATGTGTCTATAACATTGTCTCCTAAGCATTTCTAATAAGCTGTCTGTATACAGTTAGAGCCAGACATCCTGGAATGTGAAGTCAAGTAAGCCTTAGAAAGCATCACTACAAACAAAGCTAGTGGAGGTGATGGAATTCCAGTTGATCTATTGCAAATCCTGAAAGATGATGCTGTGAAAGTGCTGCACTCAATATGCCAGCAAATTGGGAAAACTCAGCAGTGGCCACAAGACTGGAAAAGGTCAGTTTTCATTCCAATCCCAAAGAAAGGCAATGCCAAAGAATGCTCAAACTACCGCACAATTGCACTCATCTCACACGCTAGTAAAGTCATGCTCAAAATTCTCCAAGCCAGGCTTCAGCAATATGTGAACCGTGAACTTCCTGATGTTCAAGCTGGTTTTAGAAAAGGCAGAGGAACCAGAGATCAAATTGCCAACATCCGCTGGATCATCGAAAAAGCAAGAGAGTTCCAGAAAAACATTTATTTCTGCTTTATTGACTATGCCAAAGCCTTTGACTGTGTGGATCACAATAAACTGTGGAAAATTCTGAAAGAGGTGGGAATACCAGACCACCTGATCTGCCTCTTGATAAATTTGTATGCAGGTCAGGAAGCAATAGTTACAGTTGGACATGGAACAACAGACTGGTTCCAAATAGGAAAAGGAGTTCATCAAGGCTGTATATTGTCACCCTGTTTATTTAACTTATATGCAGAGTACATCATGAGAAACACTGGACTGGAAGAAACACAAACTGGAATCAAGACTGCTGGGAGAAATATCAATAACCTCAGATATGCAGATGACACCACCCTTATGGCAAAAAGTGAGGAGGAACTCAAAAGCCTCTTGATGAAAGTGAAAGAGGAGAGTGAAAAAGCTGGCTTAAAGCTCAACATTCAGAAAATGAAGATCATGGCATCCGGTCCCACCACTTCATGGGAAATAGATGGGGAAACAGTGGAAACAGTGTCAGACTTTATTTTCGGGGGCTCCAAAATCACTACAGATGGTGACTGCAGCCATGAAATTAAAAGACGCTTACTCCTTGGAAGGAAAGTTATGACCAACTTAGATAGCATATTCAAAAGCAGAGACATTACTTTGCCAACAAAGGTTCGTCTAGTCAAGGCTATGGTTTTTCCTGTGGTCATGTATGGATGTGAGAGTTGGCCTGTGAAGAAGGCTGAGCACTGAAGAATTGATGCTTTTGAAGTGTGGTGTTGGAGAAGACTCTTGAGAGTCCCTTGGACTGCAAGGAGATCCAACCAGTCCATTCTGAAGATCGGCCCTGAGATTTCTTTAGAAGGAATGATGCTAAAGCTGAAACTCCAGTATTTTGGTCACCTCATGCGAAGAGTTGACTCATTGGAAAAGACTCTGATGCTGGGAGGCATTGGGGGCAGGAGGAGAAGGGGACAACAGAGGATGAGATGGCTGGATGGCATCACTGACTCGATGGACGTGAGTCTCAGTGAACTCCAGGAGTTGGTGATGGACAGGGTGGCCTGGCGTGCTGCGATTCATGGGGTTGCAAAGAGTCGGACACGACTGAACGACTGATCTGTCCTGATACAGTTAATTGAAGTTTGACAGTCCTCGATGATCTTAAAATGTACAATGAATACCTAATACTCTTTCTCTAAGACTAAATTTTATTGGAATTTATCTAGAATCCCAGTGTTTTATAATTGTATTTGGTGGCTTCAGCATGACCATCAATCAGAATGTGGACTGGTTCAACTGCAGGTTAAAGAACTTTTCGATTTTGTCTTACTCATTAAACTATAAGGTTGTCATTATTAGACAGAAAATTTACTAGTAGTTCTGTTACACCAGATAAATGGACTTGAGAAGGACAACCAATCCTCCCAGTTCCATTAGAATTTAATATGATGTGTCAGAGAAAGTCATCAGCCAACAATATACACTGTGCTCATTGTCAACACACACCTGACACTGGGAGTGAGAAGTTTCTCTTTTCCATGAAGAACCCAGCTGGAAGTAATCTCTTCTTTACTAAATCCCTTTAGTACTTTGTTTATTCCTTATGGGATGCTCTCTCTGGAATACAGTGATTTCTGTGCTCATCTTATACTCCCTACTAAACTATAAGCAAGTACACTACACCATCACACTTTGGATACTCTCAAAGCACTATGGTATTATTTGTATTTTATCCAATACCCAGAATTAATGAGAGAACAAAATGCAATAGTAATACTGTCAATATCAAATTCATTAGTATTACAGATTAAATATAAACAGGTTTCTTAGGTTTAGTTTGGGAATCACATCACATCACCATTTATGTTATACAAGAAACTGCTTTGAGCTCCAATAACCTAACTTATGAACTCACCCTCACAACATAGCAAGGACTTCTTATATAGCAGGTATTATCAGAAAGGCCCCAAGCAAGAAGTCTATAGATCAGTAAAGATAAATTGTATATAAATTTATATACAAAATATATAGTAATTGTAAAGGTAGCTTTAGACTAAACCTTTTACTTTTTAAAAGAGAAGAATTTAAAAATAATATTTTGTGAAAACAGTGGGAAAACGTTTCAGAATTAACGCATGGATATATACTTGACCAGATGAATGTGTTAGTTAATCCAGAGAATCTAGGTTAAACAAAGCAATCACATGTCATTCATAAGCCAAAATTTCAACTTACCATTTATGTTTATTGCTGGTAATACAATTGACATCTTTGGTCTTGAGGTCTTGTTATGGGTGGTAGCTGGTAACAGCAGGTGATCCTAAGATTAACAAAGAACAATTTGTTACATATAACAATCAGCTTAGTCCTGTAACAAGCCCAGTTCAGAGTTTCTAGGATGCCAACATTTCAATGCTATCATAAAAAAAAAGGTGGGGTGGGGCTGGCTAAGCCCTTTTGTACTCAGAACTCTGGCCTGAAGGACTAGCTGCAAGGCCTCTGTACTTGTCCCCCTGTGAGCAGGTGAAACCAGACTAAGCACCGAGGAAGAGAAAAAGGGATCTTCCGTCAGGAGGGAGGCGTCATCCTGGAGGACAGGAGTCCTTGAAACCGGCTTCAGACCTGTTTTGAAGACTGGGTAAAAAGCACTGCCCCATTTCTTCTGGACTCAGAGATCAAGCCCTAAGCCTTTAGAGTGGGAGCACTGACTTCAAGACCCTAGACTAACAGAGAACTAATGCTAGGGAGTATCAAATAGTGAGAACTCACACAAAGGAAACCACTTGAATACAAGAACCGGCATCACTCAACCACCCGTGCAAGACGCCTGTGCCGGACACCTGTGCAGGATGCCTGATCTAAACAACAAACAAAAATAAAAGCCCAATCATCAGCAGACAGGATTACCACCTCACTCAGCCTTGTCCATCAGAGGAAAACCAAACAAACAAACAACAACAACAAAAAGCTCAGCACAAATCTCACCCTACATGAAGCTTACACAAACTACTGGACCAACCTTAGGAGAGCAGAAACCAAAAGGAAGAAAGAATTCAACCTTGAAGCCTGGGAAAAGGAGACCTCAAACATAGTAAGTTAAAAAAAAAAAAAGAAAAAGCAGAGAAATACTACACAAATGAAGGAACAAACTAGAAATACATAAGTCCAAATAAATGAACAGGAAATAGGCAAACTACCTGAAAAAGAATTCAGAATAATGATAGTAAAGATGATCAAAAACCTTGAAAACAACATGGAGAAAATGTAAGAATCAATTAACAAAGACTTAGAAGAATTAAAGAATAAAGATGCAGAGACAAACAACACAATTACTGAAATTAAAAATACTCTAGAAGAAATCAATAGCAGAATACCTGAAGTAAAAGAATGAATCTGTGAGCTGGAAGATAAAATGTGGAAATAACTTCTGAAGAGCAGAATAAAGTAAAAAGAATGAAAATAACTGAGGATGGTCTCAGAGACCTCTGGGACAATATCACATGCACCAACATTCGAATTATAGGGTCCCAGAAGAGGAAGAGAAAAAGAAAGGGTATGAGAAAAATTTTGAAGAGATTATAGTTGAAAATTTCCCCAACATGGAAAAGGAAATAGTCAACCAAGTCCAAGAGGCACAAAGAGTCCTGTAAAGGATTAAACCCAAGGAGAAACACACCAAGACATATACTAATCAAACTAACAAAGACTAAATACAAAGAAAGAATATTAAAAGCAGCAAGGGAAAAGCAACAAGTACATTCAAGGGAAACCTCATATGCTTAACAGTTAATCTTGCAGCAGAAAATCTGCAGGCCAGAAGGGAATGGCAGGATATATTTAAAGTACTGAAAGGGAAAAATCTACAACAAAGATTATTGTACCCAGCAAGGATCTCACTCAGAATTGATGGAGAAATCAAAAGCTTTTCAGACAAACAGAAGTTGAGAGAATTCAGTACCACCAAACCAGCTTTACAACAAATGTAGGGACTTCTACAGTCAAGAAATACAAGAGAAGAAACAAGATCTACACAATCAACCCCAAACAATTAAGAAAACGGCATAGGGACATATATACCAACAATTACTTTAAATGTAAATGGGTTAAATGCTCCAACCAAAAGACACAGACTGGCTGAATGGATACAAAAACAAGACCCATCTATATGCTGTCTACAAGAAACCCACTTCAGACCTCTCACTTTCAGTGAGACTGAAAGTGAGAGGATGGAAAAATATACTCCATGCAAATAGCAAACAAAAGAAAGCTGGAGTAGCAATCCTCACACCAGACCAAATAGACCTTAAAATGAAGACGATTACAAGAGATAAGGAAGGACACTACATAATGATCAAGGGATCAATCCAAGAGGAAGACATAACGATGGTAAATATCTATGCACCCAACATAGGAGCACCTCAATACATAAGACAACACTAATAGACATAAAAGGAGAAATTGACAGTAACACAATAATAGTAGGAAACTTTAACATCCCACTCACACCAATGGACAGATCATCAAAACAGAAAATTAATAAGGAAACATAAGTCTTAAATGATGCATTAGATGAGCTGAATCTCACTGATATCTTCAGGGCATTCCATCCAAACGCAGAATACACCTTCTTCCCAAGGGAACATGGAACATTCTCCAGGATAGACCACATCTTGGGTCACGAATCAAACTTCAGTAAACTTAAGAAAATTGAAATCAAGCATCTTCTCTGACCACAATGCTATGAGACCAGATATCAATAATAAGAAAAAGCTGTAAGAAACACAAACACATGGAGATTAAACAACATGTTTCTAAATAACCAGAAGATTACTGAAGAAATCAAAAGGGAAATCAAGAAATTTCTAGAAACAAATGACAATGAAAACACAACTCAAAACCTATGGGATGCAGCAAAAGTAGTTCTAAGAGGGAAGTTTATAGCAATTCAATCCTACCTCAAGAAACAAGAAAAACATCAACTAGACAACCTAACTTTACATCTAAAACAACTGGAAAAAGAACAAAACCCCCCAAAAATTAGTAAAAGAAAACAAACCATAAAGATCCGAGCAGAAATAAATGAAAAAGAAATGAAAGAAACAATAGTAAAGATTAATAAAACTAAAAGCTGGTTCTTTGAGAAGATAAACAAAATTGACAAACCTTTAGCCAGACTCATCAAGAAAAAAAGGGAGAAGAATCAAATCAACAAACTTAAAAATGAAAAAGGAGAGGTTACAACAGACAGTGCAGAAATACAAAGGATTATAAGAGACTATTATGAACAACTATATGGCAAGAAAATGGATAACCTGGAAGAAATGGACAGAGTCTTAGAAAAGTTCCATCTTCCAAGACTGAACCAGGAAGAATTAGAAATTATGAACAACCCAATTACAAGCACTGAAATTGAAGCTGTGATAAAGAAAATCTCCCAAAAAACAAAAGCCCAGGACCAGACGGCTTCACAGGAGAATTCTATAAAACATTTAGAGAAGAGTTAATGCCTATCTTCTAAAACTCGTTCAAAAAACTGCAGAGGAAGGAACATTTCCAAGCTCATTCTACAAGGCCACCATCACCCTGATACCAAAACCAGACAAAGACAACACAAAAAAAGAAAACTACAGACCAATATCACTGATGAACATCGATGCAAAAATCCTCAACAAAATTTTAGCAAACAGAATTCAGCAACACATCAAAAAGCTCATATACCATGATCAAGTTGGGTTTATTCCAGGAATGCAAGGATTCTTCAATATATAGCAATCAATCAATACCCTGTGATACCCTATATTAACAAGTTGAAAGATAAAAACCATATGATAATCTCAATAGATGCAGAAAAAGCCTTTGACAAAATTCAGCACCGATTTATGATTTTAACTCTTCAAAAAATGGGCATAGAAGGAACCTACCTCAACATAGTAAAGGCCATATATGATAAGCTTACAGCAAACATTATTCTCAATGGTGAAAAACTGAAAGCACTCCTCCTAAGATCAGGGACAAGACAAGAGTGTCCACTCTCACCACTATTATTCAACATAGTTCTGGAAGTCCTAGCCACAGTAATCAGAGAAGAAAAAGAAATAAAAGGAATCAAGATCAGAAAAGAAGAAGTAAGGCTCTCACTGTTTGCAGATGACATGATACTAAACATAGAAAAGTACAGTATGAGAAAATTACTAGAGCTAATCAGTGAATTTAGCAAAGTTGCAGGATACAAAATCAATACACAGAAATCACTTGCATTTCTATATACTAAAAATGAAAAATCAGAAAGAGAAATTAAGGAATCAATCCCATTCACCACTGCAACAAAAACAATTAAATATCTAAGAATAAACTTACCTAAGGAGACAAAAGAACTGTACAGAGAAAATTATAAGACACTAATGAAAGAAATCAAAGACGACATAAACAAATGGAGAGATATCCTATGTTCCTGGGTAGGAAGAATCAATATTGTGAAAATGACTATACTACCAAATGCAATCTAAGATTCAATGCGATCCCTATCAAATTACCAATGGCATTTTTCACAGAACTAGTACAAAAAATTTCACAATTCATATGGAAACACAAAAGACCCCGAGGAGCCAAAGCAGTCTTGAGAAAGAAGAATGGAGTTGGAGGAATCAACCTTCCTGACTTCAGATTATACTACAAAGCTAGAGTCATCAAGACAGTATGGTACTGGCACAAAAACAGAAATATAGACCAATGGAACAAGATAGGAAGCCCAGAAGTAAACCCATGCCCCTATGGGTACCTTATTTTTGACAAAGGAGGCAAGAATATACAGTGGAGCAAAGACAGCCTCTTCAATAAATGGTGCTAGGAAAACTGGACAGATACGTGTAAAAGAATGAAATTAGAACACTTCCTAACACCATACACAAAAATAAACTCAAAATGGATTAAAGACCTAAATGTAAGACCAGAAACTATAGAACTCTTAGAGGGAAATATAGGCAGAACACTCGATGACATAAATGAAAGCAAGATCCTCTATGATCCACCCCCTAGAGTAATGGAAATAAAAACAAAGTAAACAAGTGGGACCTGATTAAACTTAAAAGCTTTTGCACAGCAAAGGAAACTATAAGCAAGGTGAAAAGACGACTCTCAGAATGGGAGAAAATAATAGCAAATGAAACAACTGACAAAGGATTAATCTCTAAAATATACAAGCATCTCATACAACTCAATAGCAGAAACACAAACAACCCCATCAAAAAATGGGGAAAAGACCTAAACAGACATTTCTCCAAAGAAGACATACAGATGGCTAAAAAACACATGAAAAGATGCTCAACACTGCTCATTATTAGAGAAATGCAAATCAAAACTACGAAGAGATATCACCTCACACCAGTCATCAAAAAGTCTACAAATAATAAATACTGGAGAGGGTGTGGAGAAAAGGGAACGCTCCTCCACTGTTGGTGGGAATGTAAATTGATACAGCAACTATGGAAGACAGTATGGAGATTCCTTAAAAAACTAGGAATAAAACAACCATATGACCCAGCAATCCCACTCATAGGCAAATGAGGAAACCAAAATTGAAAAAGACACATGTATCCCATTGGTCACTGCAGCACTATTTACAACAGCTAGAACACAGAAGCAACCTAGATATCCATCGATAGATGAATGGATAAAAAAGTTGTGGTACATATACACAATGGAATACTACTCGGCCATAAAAAGGAACACATTTGACTCCGTTTTGATGATGCAGATGAACCTAGAATCTATTACACAGACTGAAGTGAGTCAGAGAAAGATAAATATTGTATTCTGTGGTACTGAAGACTTCACTTTCACTTTTCATTTTCATGCATTGGAGGAGGAAATGGCAACCCACTCCAGTGTTCTTGCCTGGAGAATCCCAGGGATGGCGGGGCCTTGTGGGCTGCCGTCTATGGGGTCTCACAGAGTTGGACACGACTGAAGCGACTTAGCAGCAGCAGTGGAGAAATAGACATAGAGAATAGACTTATGGACATGGGGAGAGGGGAGGAGAGGGTGAGACGTATGAAAAGAGTGAGATGGAAACTTACATTTTAAAAAAATGATAGTTTTTTATTTGAACCTGACTTTGGGATAATTAACTACAAATCATTTTATGATTCATTCATTCATAATGCAATACACATGAATTACTGAGTGACTATCATTAGCCCAGACCAGCCTGTGACGCTCAGTTATGTCTGACTCTGCCAGGCTCCTCTGTCCATGGAATTCCCTGGGCAAGAATACTGGAGTGGGTTGCCATTCCCTTCTTTAGGGGATCTTCCTGACCCAGTGATCAAATCCAGTTCTCTGACATTGAGGGCAGATTCTTTACCATCTGAGCCACCAGGGAAAGACTATCACTACCAGATACTATAGAAAACTGCTAGTTCTGATAACATATATCCTGCAGTATACTATAAAGAGCATTGGTCAAGCAGTCAGAACAGAGGGCTTTTAATTCTAGCTCTGCCACTTAATAGCTGTATAATCTGGATCTATTTCCAATCCTATAAAATGAGGAGGCTGGACTAGATAATGTCAGAAGGTACTGAAGTTATCTAGTAGAGTCATCTTCAAATTTCTTTTTTAAAGAAGAGTAATGTTCCGCCCCCTCCTGAAAACAATACTGATCCCAAAAACTGATATATAACAGAGAGGTTCTGATTCAAGCAAGACCAAGGCCTAGAGCCTTGCCTGCTTGGCCTTCTCTTCTCCCTTTGAAGCAGCCAGTGTTAGGCTTCTCTTTTGGTAAGCAACAGAAAAATGCTAAATAAGATGCATAGTTCTTCCCCTTAAAAAGTGTACAGCTTAGTGGAAGGGTAAAAAAAAAAAAATTATAAACGATGCCTAGCAAAATTATATAATTCTAAATGTAATATTGGGGCTTCCCAGGTGACACAAATGAAAGAATTTGCCTGCCAATGCAGGAGACACAAGAGAGATGGGTTTGATCCCTGGGTCAGGAAGATCCTCTAGAAAAGGATATGGCAACCCACTCCAGCATTTCTTGCCTAGAAAATAACATGAACTGAGGAACCTGGCCAGTTACAGTCCACAGCATTGCAAAGAATCAGACATGACTGAGTACATACACATAAATGTAATATTGCCAACTTTTGATCATCTATAAGTGACCCAGAGCATCTGAGGTTTCTAGTTTCCAACCACACAAATACTGAAGCTGAAGTAAGAATGAACCAAGAGGACTTTGGCTTCAGAAACAGGGAAGAATGAGTGTTTTGGAAAAGGTATATATGTCTTTTGTAGGTATGAAAAAGCTGGTTAAAAATGACTTTGACTTTGATATTAACTACTGTTTTCAATAACTCAGACACTTTTTTTCCTAGCAAAAACATAGGAATTGTCACAACAAAAAGGAAAAAGAGAAAAAAGTATACAGTAGTGTTTCTTCTTAAGGGAGCATGGTTAAACTGAGATAAAGCTAACCCGCAGTCTAACTCCTCTTGCTTTATTTTCTTGCTCCTGTGTTGCATCATTTGTTCAACAAACTTGCTCTATGGAAGGACTCATCAAAAAATAGGACTTGACATAGCTGAGAGTGATAAAAAATTCAATGCAACTTAATTCAATGTGATTATGAAATGTAAGTATCAGCAAAGCTAAGAAAAAAATCTAGATTGTGAAAAACAAACAGAAATTAATGTACATGAACAGAACTGTACAGAAAACCTTTCCTGTAACTGCTTGTGCTTTGTCTAATTCAAGGCAACATCTCCATGAGAACATGTTTATTTTTAAAAAAAACCAAAAAAACAGAGGGGAAAAGATGAGTGTGATTGTTCTGTTATAATTCCAGCACTGCAGCATGGGAAAGTTTTTTTTTTTTTTAAGTGCATTGTTAGACACAAAGATCACACATTTCTGAAAGTAAGATAACATATGATAGCCAAGACAAAACAAAATTTGCTGATCTTCGTGCCATAAAAATTATAAATAGCTAAACACCTATAATTAAAATACTGTTCAGGATCCCCCAAATTGAATGAGAAAACAAACCAACAAACTTACAAGCCCCAAATTAAGGCTACTGTAAAAATAAACATACTTTGATTCCACTGGTCACGGGTTAAGGTCAGGCTCAGACTTAAATCTGAATTTCCTGTTAGGATCTAGATGTCGTATCAAACTTCTTTAAACATGATTTTCAGAACATAATGCCTCCTGCTTTCTCTCTTCATTAAATTTCATACAAAGTAGTTACTTTTGCAGCAGAAAACCAAAAAAACACATTACTATTTGTGAAAAAGAAGAAATCACATCTTGAACGCATAAAAACTATTACAGTTAACCTTCCCTACCTCTAATTATTAAAGGTTTGCAAACTGGGAGTAAAACCTATAAAGTGCTTGTTTACAAAGAGACCTATAGGTTAGACATGCAGGGAATCAAAGCTGGTATACTAAAGACTCTGGGCTTCCCAGGTGGCGCTAGTGGTAAAGGACCTGCCCGCCAATGTAGGAGATAAAAGAGATGTGGGTTCTATCCCTGGGTTGGGAAGATTCTCTGGAGTAGCAAATGGCAACCCACTCCAATATTCTTGCCCGGAGAATCCCATGGACAGAGGACCCTGGTGGACTACAGTCCGTGGCGTTGCAAAGAGCTGGACATGACTGAAGTAACTTAGCATGCACCCACGAACTCTAACTGTGCCTATTTTATATTAAAAAATACTTTGCACACACACACACGCCTACAACAGTGTAGTTGCTTCATTTAATATTTACTTTCACTTCATCAAGTTAAATGTTTCTTGCCATAACAGTGAATCTTCAATCATTTGTTCTCTCCAACTATGTTTATCTCACGTTTGATGGTATTTCACTAATCCTATCAGTGACATCTTCAGAAAGGAATCAGTCAACATTTACTGACTTCTCACCATTCACTAAAAAAAAATTTACTGAGCATAGTAACCTACCATGTATTCAGCACTGTGCTACAGAGGATATTTTCTTTTAAAGAACACATATTCAAGTTTTTCTTAGGCAAAGAATGCTAATTGTGGCAGGAACAGTCATTGTGCTCGGTATCTGCTTTCCTTTTCCTATTCCTTTTCTAATATCATTTAGCTGGGCACGAAGCTACTCAGAAAAAGGACTATATTCCTGTGCAACCAAGTGAAGCTACACATTCAAGTTCTGGTCAGTGGACTGTGAGGAGAAATGGTGCATGAAACTTTGTCAGGGTGGTGATGGTGAAAGGCAAACTCGCTCCTTTTCTTGTTTCTCACCTGCTAGCTAGAATGCAGATGTGACTGCTGAAACTGGGGTAGCCATCTTGCATCAGGATACGGAAACTGCAATCTGAAATTTATGGAGCAATAAGAAGGAGCAAGGGATCCTAATGATCAAGGAGATACCATTAGACCTCCATATGAGAAACAAACTTCTAATTTGTCTAAGTCACTACTATTTTGGACTTTTCTGTCACTTGTACTAAAACAACTCCAATGACTAGTTATATTACAAGTTTGTGAAATAATATAGTGGTTTTTACTCAAGAGAAATCTCAATAAGGGTTAAAATAATCAAAGAAGCTTTACTCTTTAACAGTGTAAAACAATCACCTTTGTTATCTGGCCTTGTTGATAATATTCCCCTCCCCTTTATTTATTAAAGAAATTGTCTAGGAAATTCAATCCTGGAAAAGTACAAGTACAATTAGATGAATCTGAACAAAATTCTTTCTTTCTTATTAAGTCAGTTAATATAATTCAACTGCAACAAAGGTGAAGTTACTTAGAAATAAAAAGTAGAAAAAAGATGTTGCCATAGAGATAAATTATTTTGTCACAGTCTTTCAAAACTATGTCACTACCTTTAAGATATCTTCAAATGGACTCCTAAAAAGCTTTTATAGGACTGAGATACCTAGGAATATCTTTGGGGAGAAAACTATGTGGACAAAATAGCATAATCAACACTTTGTTATTCTCAGAGGAAGTTAGAGAAATACTGGTGGGAAAACGCCAAAACGTTTCATTGTCAGAATAAAGCATCAGTTTTCCAATGTTATACAATATTGTGCATGAGAAAATATACTATTTTCATACAGCTTTCCCCATTCCCTCTTCCAAGCACTTTGTTAGAAAAACAAAATTATTAGTGCATAACACAGCATCCAAAGTTATCTGTTTCTTCTCTTTTTTTTTTTAAAGAGCTAAAATTGGAGACTAACTTATCAAAAGAACAGGACCACATTTTGCCCAGCTGGAGGTTATGATGGAAAAGCACATTCAAACTGAGGTCCTACCAAGTTTTGTCTAATGTTGATTGTACGTATCTGTGTAGGTAGAAACTGACCTTAACTTAAACTAACTCACTAGGTTAAATGACCCTTCCCGCTCCCCCTCTAAAACTTACTGCTGCCTCTAACACACTAAACATTCATGACTAGTTGGGTTATTTTTCCAAAACTACCTTTGCTAATTGCATTTGTTACTAATTGTGTAATTTAATAAACTACTACATAACTGATAAAACAGTGTGAATAGAAAGAGAGCACTGTGGGTGTAGCGCTTCCGAGTTGGCGCTAGTGGTAAAGAACCTGCCTGCCAATGCAGAAGAAAGAGACGCAGGTTCGATCCCTGGCTCAGGAAGATCCCCTGGAGGAAGACACAGCAACTCACTCCAGTATTCTTGCCTGGAGAATCCCTTGGACAGAGGAGCCTGGAGGGCTACAGCCTATAGGGTCACCAAGAGTCAGACACGACTGAAGTGACTTAGCATGCACCAGTGAGTAGAGTTTATTGCAAGAAAGACAACGTGGAACTTTAGTAGATGTGCACTCAAAAAGAACCAGCCCTACCTCAAAGCTTGCCAAATGAATGCACATTTATATAATTAATTGAGATAAAGTAAGACACACACACGTATATATCTTAAAAAAAAAAAAGATCCTTTGCTTTAACCAAATTTGTTAATTAACAGATTACCCCTAGTCTCTGTTTTACTAGGTAGAACAGCTTTGCCCATGTTAGGAAACTGAATCAGGGCTGCAGTCTTTTATTTTTGATAGAAAGGAATGTATTTAAAATTTATTTATTTGGCTGTGCTGGGTCTTTGTTGCCATGCAGGCTTGTCTCTAGTGGCAGTGTGCTCAGGCTTCTCACTGCAGTAGCTTCTCTTGCTGCAGGGCACAGGCTCTAGGCTGAGTGGGCTTCAGTAGCTGCGGTTCTGGGCGTTAGAGCACAGACTTCATAGATGTAGTCTATGTTTTCTTAGTTTCTCTGCGGCATGTGGGATTCCCCCGGGCCAGGGATTGAACAAGTGTCTCCTGCACTGGCAGGCAGATTCTTTACCACTGAGTCACCAGGGAAGCCCAGAAAGGAAGGTATTTAATATCTAACGATGTCCCCTAAGGATGAGGGAAACTCAGTCTGCAACAGGCAATATCTGTGACACTAAACAGCTTTCACTTAGATCAACATGTCAAAGAGTCATGCAGATCAGGCACATATTAATAACAATGACCTCTTGATATTTTACATTTGAACCACGTAAACTGTATTACAGACATGGGGGTTGGTTTTCCAACCCAGAAAACTGTTAAAAACAGACCAAAAATAAAAAGAGCATCTATCCACATTTGAAAAACAGCTTTGTATTTAATTTTCTCTATCAATATGTTCCTACCTTTTGTTTCCTGTATCACTGCCTCATTTGCCTTACCAAGTATCTTTCAGACCACCAAACTGAAGGCCAAAGCAGTAATTAAAGTCAGTTTTTCCTAGTTATTTATCAATTCACAACATTCTGAACTAATGTTAATTTCTAGTAGTTGCATTAACTGTTGATCAGGAACCAAATCTGTCCTTTCATTTAAAGCAATTATAAAGCAAAGGCAATCAGGAAATTTGAAATCATTAAACTACACAGACACACATACTGACATATCCTGAAAATAAGAATTGCAAAAAAAAAAAAAAAAAATTAGAGGTAGTAAAATTAAGTAGAGTGTAATCATTTAAAAGTCTATTAAAATGTCTATGATGTAGAACTTCCCATCATAGTAAAAACATAAGTAAAATACATTACTCATCCCAAAACTAGAAACAGTTAATAGAAATAGCTAATATGAATGCAGTATTTGTGCCACTAACATATGCAATAAAACTACAGGCCAATAAAAGGAAATGTAAAGTTTGCATCTGCACCATTAGCACACATGTCAGCCAGAGGAAAAATAAATCAAAACTATTAGAGCACAACAGATGGCTCAAAAGCGAGCCAAGGTTTACATTTTGACAAGAGGAAAATTTTGACAGTAAATTCAAATCTGATAGTGCAGGCAAGGTCACCCCCAAAAAAAGTTAGTTTGAAATCCTAATAAGTACAAACTAAAGTACTGCCATAAGCAATGGTTCTCATATCAAACTCTACAAGAAGCCCCCAAAACTCCCCAACTGATGCTGAACTCCTTTTTTTTTTCTTAATTTTTTAACTGAAGGATAATTACAATATGGTGGTGTTTCTGCCATACATCAACATGGATCAGCCATAGGTATACACATGTCCCCTCCCTCGTGAGCCTCCCTCCCACCTCCCATCCCATCCCACCCCTCTAGGTAGTCACAGAGCCCCGGCTTAAGTTCCCTGAGCCATACAACATATTCCCACTGGCTATCTGTTTTACATAAGTTAGTGTACATGTTTCCATGCTACCCTCTCCATTCTTCCCATCCTCATCTTCCATATCCCCGCCTCATGTCCATAAGTCTGTTCTCCATGCCTGCATCTCCACTTGCCCTGCAAACAGGTTCATCGGTACCATTTTTCTAAATTCCATATATGTGTGTTAATACGGGATATTTATTTTTTCTTTCTGACTTACTTCACTCTGTTATAGCTCTGTGCTGAACTCTTTTATTCACACAAAAAGGGCATGATTGAACCATACAAAACTGTCATTTTTATGGTGAGTCAAATCTCAGTAATTTCATAATGGTCAACCTCATAGTTTGGTGAAGAGTTTTGAGAGACCCTAGGACAGTAAGAAGATCAAACCAGTCAATCCTAAAGGAAATCAACCCTGAATATTCATTGGAAGGACTGTTGCTGAAGCTGAAGCTCCAATACTTAGACCACCTGATGAGAACGGCCAACTCATTGGAAAAGACCCTGACGCTGGGAAAGACTGAGGGCAAAAGGAGAAGGGGACGACAGAGGAAGAAATAGTTGGATGGCATCACTGACTCAATGGACAAGAATTTGCGCAAACTCTGGGATATCGTGAAGGACAGGGAAGCCTGGCGTGCTCCAGTTCAGGGGGTCATGAAGAGTCAGACACAACCTAGCAGCTGAACAACAACAACACCGTTACGTATGCCTCTTTCAAGTCCAGAATTAATTTTGAGTTTCACAGCCAAAATGATTCCTTGTAAACTTTCCCAAGAATAAGACAGTAGCCCCCCAGTCATTCTTCTGTCTTGATGAGGGCTTCAGGGAAAGTGTTTCTAAACCAGGGTGGGATTGTTTTCCCTAAAGAAAGCTCTTAGAACAAAATGTTGGTTATGTGCCTTGAATAAGTAGAGTGCTAGGAAGTCTCTGACCTTATACTTCCTATTTCTTCATTCAGTAATCTGAGCTCATCAAACTTCAAAACTTTGTCAGCTATAATACAGAGCTTTTCAAAGGTGGACCATGTGTGATTTAGGCAAATACATTAGGATTCCTGAGACTTGTTATCAATCATCATTTGTTGTGTGCTGAGAGTGTAGCGTCAGAAAAATGTCTTATTAAGGAGAAAGATCAAACACTAAACGTATAGAGTTTAACCATATGAGAGTCTGTCAGACATAATGTTTACAAGATGTTTTATTTTAAAAATTGACTTTACTCAGGACTACTGGCAGGAAGTGAATTTCCTGAGAATTAAATTGCAAACTACAGATATGCTACCAAAGCAAAGGATGGGATGGGACAGAGGAAGGGTCTGTGTCTACAGAAAATTGAATCAAGTTTTCTGAAAAAAGAGATTAATTAGGAAACACTTCAAGCAAAAAGTTAAATATTGGTATCTAAGAGAATTACTTTATTTTTTTGTTGGAAAAATTGGGGAAAATGTTGGGTGGAGACCAAAAATTTTTTTAAACTAGGCAGCTGGCTCTAGAAATGAAGTAAACTTGTACAAGAGTGGAGTGGGGGATTAGCTCAAATGGTAGAGGACTTGCTTAGCATGTGAGTGGTAGCGGGATCGATGCCCACATTCCCCAGTTTGGGGCTTCCCTGGCGCTCAGTTGGTAAAGAATCTGCCTGCAGTGCAGGAGACCCTGGTTCGGTTCCTGGGTCAGGAAGATCCACCAGGGAAGGGATGGGCTACCCACTCCAGTATTCTTGGGCTTCCCTTGTGGCTCAACTAGTAAAGAATCCGCCCACAATGCGGGAGATCTGGGTTCGATCCATAGTTGGGAAGATCCCCTGGAGAAGTGAAAGGCTATCCAGTCCAGTATTGTGGCCTGGAGAAATTATAGTCCATGGGGGTGCAAAGAGTTGGACACGACTGAGTGACTTTCACTTTGACTTGTACAAGAGTAGTCTCAAATGTCCTATGTGTGTAAACAGGGGAGGGAACATGGAGGGATATGATTCTAGCTGATTCCTTCATATCTATGACTCTACAATCTTCTGCGGTGGAAGAGGAGTCCTACTTAATCTATTCTCCTGGAATGATTCTAAGTGTTTGGATATTTCCCCACTCTTCACTACAGATCTTGATCCTTTTCTTTCCAAAGCAATTTTGATCTTGGTTTCACACAAAGAAATATGAGGGGCTGGAAAATATCCATAAAGTACATTTTAGGAAAGACTGGACTTGACAAGGCAAATTACAAAGTGGGCAGTGACAGCTGTCTAAGTTTATTCCGTTCCACCTCATAGTGGAGAACCACTTTCCACAGCTGAATAAAAGAAACTGAGGGTGACAGACACAGCTGATCTAAATTCCTGAGCCTAGAAATGAAAGCTCTTTTATGATTTGGTCCCCATGGATTTTGGTTTTTCTATTGGGATCTCTCATTCTTTTTCACAAACACTGGTGTCAACTGTCATAGATACTCTCTATAAATTCAACCAAGAAAGGAATACACTCTGGTATTTCACTTCTTTTAATTTAAAAAAATGGCGAGAGAGAAATAACAGAGGTTTAAGTATTCAGAGCTTCTACTCCTATCTCTGTGCTTCTTCTAAGGATTTTTTTTTTTTTTAGCACTGCTGATAGTGTGTGTGGGAGGGGTGAGGTTATAGGTGGAGAGGAGAGTTGGAAGAAGCTACACTGGCTTACATTTTTTAAAAAGTATTAGTTTAGCAGAGGGGGAGAAGTCTGGAAGTTGGAAGGGTAGAAAAGAATTGAGTAAAGAGGGCTAGCCTGAGCTGTGGGCTTTGTGTGACAGAAGAGAGACTAACGCAGTGACTGTGTGTTGGGGGCAGGGAGTGGTGGTTGGAGGCAAGAGGATGTTTTCCTGTCTATTAATATTCCCTTTCCAGTTTTTTCAAGAGACTCCATTAAAAGGCTATATTACTTATCAAGTTTTTGAAGTTTTGGATTTGCATTTCTTTTGGATGTGCCACTATGCCAAAATTAGTCTTTTAAAAGGGTAAGAAAAAAAATGTCTAGTTTTATTTGAATTACATAGATAAAGGGTCTTTTCTTCTGTGGGCAGACTTCATAATGGTCTTCTGGCAAGGAAACACATTTAAAAATCAAGTTAAATCCTAGTACCAAGAAAAAAAGTTTCTCACAGGCCTAGTCATTTGAAGAATCTGGGCAGCTACTATCTGTACAACATCTGCCTTTCTCTGCTTCCCTCCACTGTTATTCTCCTACCCATGCCAATTCCTGGCCTGGCCCAGCCACTCAGCTTCCTCTGTGGCCCAAAGCACTTTCCCACCCGAGCCTCAACCCAATTTTCTCTTCTGCAAAGTGGTATTTTTCTCCCTCCCCGTCCAAAGGGTCACAGCTACTCCTTATATCCATTCAGGTCTCAGTTCAGTTCAGTTCAGTCGCTCAGTCGTGTCCGACTCTTTGCGACCCCATGAATCGCAGCACGCCAGCCCTCCCTGTCCATCACCAACTCCCGGAGTTCACTAAGACTCACGTCCATTGAGTCAGTGATGCCATCCAGCCATCTCATCCTCTGTCTCCCCTTCTCCTCCTGCCCCCAATTCTTCCTAGCATCAGAGTCTTTTCCAATGAGTCAATTCTTTACATGAGGTGGCCAAAGTACTGGAGTTTCAGCTTTAGCATCAGGTCTAGCTGAGACTAATCTCATTCCTAGACATGTGCTCCTACTACTAGGTTCAACAGTGTGCCTCCATTTGGTTTGCCCAGGCTGCCATAATGAATCCCACTGTAGGTTACAGGGGCCCAGATATCTGGAAAGAGAGGACACTGAAGGGCGTATACTATAAGGTACAAAGCAGGAGAGATTAAAGTCTTTAATTTAATACTCTTGATATTTAATATTTGTAAGGCAAGCCATAGATTACATTCCTAAGCTTAATAAGTATTGTTTATTTTAGTCATGTGAATTTCAAATTAGTTTCCCTAAATCTTTAAGACTTGGCACTTAATTTTTATAGTATTAGCTGGTGGTTATGGCTATCCTGCATCCCAAAAGCTTTTCTATTTGTTGGTATTACCACTGAGTGGGTTTTTGTGCAGAAAATATCTTCAACTACTGAAGCCTGATGCTAGGAGACGAAGCCTCTCTCCCAGCTCTTTGGCAACTAGGGCATGGACATGTGACATAAGCTTGGCCAATCAGATACTCCTTTTAAATTTGAAAGGCTCAGGCATTAGTGAAAAAAGACTCAGAGACATACAGATTATTCATAGCAGTGAAGAGTCAGCCACTGACAGCAGTGCTAGCAATCTGTGGGGTATCCAGTGGTGGGTTATCCTAACCCAACTTCTTGAGCTGAGACAATGGCTGTGTTCTTTGCTGTGTGGCTTCCTTTGGTTCCCACCATATTCTAAGCTGAATTCTCCAGTCTTCCATGGTATCTGTGAACTACCAAATAGACATCCAATAAATTCCTTTTCTGCTTAATGTCAGCAGTTTCTGCTTTAACTTACAGTAGGTTTCTGTTGTTTACAATCAAGAAACACTACTAGGACAGAGCTGCAATTCCATTTCTGACATATTTGACATTGCCAGTTAATGTCTGACCTAACATTTTTCAAAAACATTAAGTTAACAATGGCATTATTTTAGATAAACTACAACAGAGTTATAAATCAATGGGCTTCCTCATCTTCCGTTTGATGCCCACAGTAATGAAAACTAACTCTGTCACTACCACACTATTGAAACTGTCCTCAAAAATATTACATTCCAATTGTCCAAGCCACTTGCTTTTATTTAGTCCTCAGGCTAGATTTCTCTCTGCAGCATTTGATATGCAACTTTCCCTCCTCAAATTCTTAGTTCTCATTTTCCTCCAATGTTACTGTTACCTTCTCTTCCACCACATTCCACATTAACAATTGGTGTTTCTTAGTGGCAAATCTTTTTTCAACCCAATTCTCATCTAGTCCCATGACTTGAAGTATATGTCTGGCTCAAACCTCCCAAACATTAACTGAAGACCCATATTTACAATTTTTCACTAACCATCTCCACTGGAATATCTATAACAGTATTCTTAAATGACAGTTTATCTTCTCCTGGGTTTTCTACTTTTGTTAACTCATCAATTTCCATCTAGTTATCCAAATAGAAATCTAAAATCATCTTGGACTCCTTCGTTCTTACCTTCAGCACGAAATATGCCCCCTTTTCATTCCCAAGCTTAAGTCCACATTAGCTCCTCTCATGTACTTCTACTTACTCTGCTTATTTAACTTATATGCAGAGTACATCATGCAAAATGTCAGGCTCGATGAAGCTCAAGATGGAATCAAGATTGCCAGGAGAAATATCAATAACCTCAGATATGCAGATGACACCACCCTTATGGCAGAAAGCAAACAGGAACTAAAGAGCCTCTTGATGAAGATGAAAAAGGAGAGTAAAAAAGCTGGCTTAAAACTCAACACTCAAAAAATTAAGATCATGGTATCCAGTCCTATCACTTCATGGCAAATAGATGGGGAAACAATGGAAATAGTTAAAGACTTTATTTTCTGGGGCTCCAAAACCACCTCAGCTGGTGACTGCAGCCATGAAACTAAAAGGCACTTGCTCCTTGGAAGAAAAGCTATGACAAACCTAGACAGCATATTAAAAAGCAGAAACAATACTTTGCCAACAAAAGTCCATGTAGTCAAAGCTATGGTTTTTCCAGTAGTTATATATAAATGCAAGAGTTGGACCATAAAGAAGATGGAGCGCCAAAAAATTGATGCTTTCAAACTGTGGTGTTGGAGAAAACTCTTCAGAGTCCCTTGGACTGCAAGGAGATCAAACCAGTCAATCCTAAAGGAGATCAGTCCTGGGTGTTCACTGGAAGGACTAATGCTGAAGGTGAAGCTCCGATACTTTGGCCACTTGATGCAAAGAGCCGACTTGCTGGAAAAGACCCTGATGCTGGGAGGGATTGGGGGCAGGAGGAGAAGGGGACGACAGAGGATGAGATGGCTGGATGGCATCACTGACTAGATGGACGTGAGTCTGAGTGAACTCCGGGCGCCTGGTGTGCTGAGATTCATGGGGTCACAAAGAGTCGGACATGACTGAGTGACTGAACTGAACTGAACTGAATCTTATATATTAGGAATTATTCTTAGATGTTTTATGAGTAGTGAAGACAGTCCTATAAATCTTTGAATCTACTATTTCAAAGCTACCATGATATACCTTGTTCATGAAGAAAACTGAGAACTGTTAAATGATTTTCTTTGTTCACAAAGAGGAAATAAATGTATGACTCATTTGTGGGCAGTCACAGAATGATTAAAGTATAACTGAATGACAACTCCCTGAATATAAAACTTTTCTAGAAAATGAAATCAAAATTTTAAAAATAAAATTACAGTACAGTGGTTTGAACTTCACTTCATGGCAAATAGATGGGGAATCAGTGGAAACAGTGGCTGACTTTATTTTTCTGGGCTCCAAAATCACTGCAAATGGTGACTGCAGCCATGAATTTAAAAGACGCTTACTTCTTGGAAGGAAAGTTATGACCAACCTAGACATCATATTAAAAAGCAGAGACATTACTTTGCCAACAAAGGTTCGTCTAGTCAAGGCTATGGTTTTTCCAGTAGTCATGTATGGATGTTGAGAGTTGGACTATAAAGAAAGCTGAACACAGAAGAATTGATGCTTTTGACTGTGGTATTGGAGAAGACTCTTGAAAAAGTCCTCTGCACTGCAAGGAGATCCAACCAGTCCATCCTAAAGGAGATCAGTCCTGGGTGTTCATTGGAAGGACTGATGCTGAAGCTGAAACTCCAATACTTTGGCCACCTGATGTGAAGAGCTGACTCACTGGAAAAGACCCTGATGCTGGGAAAGACTGGGGCAGGAGGAGAAGGGGATGACAGAGGATGAGATGGTTGGATGGCATCCCTGACTCAATGGACATGAGTTTGGGTGGACTCCGGGAGCTGGTGATGGACAGGGAGGCCTGGCGTGCTGCAGTTCACGGGGTAGCAAAGAGTCGGACATGACTGAGCGACTGAATTGACTAACAGTGGTTTGAAACCACCAAACTTTAGGTGAGTACCTACTTTAGCCATTTATTGATCTATTCATTCATTTACTCATAAGTGATTCAAGAACAAGTTCAAATCTAAAAAAGCTGCTGTCTGCTACACACATTCAGTTCAGTTCAGTCACCCAGTTGCATTCGACTCTTTGTGACCCCATGAATCGCAGCACACCAGGCCTCCCTGTCCATCACCAACTCCTGGAGTTCACCCGAACTCATGTGCATTGGGTCAGTGATGCCATCCAGCCATCTCATCCTCTGTCGTCCCCTTCTCCTCCTGCCCCCAATCCCTCCCAGCATCAGAGTATTTTCTAATGAGTCAACTCTTCGCATGAGGTGGCCAAAGTACTGGAGTTTCAGCTTTAGCATCAGTCCTTCCAATGAACACCCAGGACTGGTCTCCTTTAGGATGGACTGGTTGGATCTCCTTGCAGTCCAAGGGACTCTCAAGAATCTTCTCCAGCACCACAGTTCAAAACCATCAATTCTTTGGCACTCAGCTTTCTTCACAGTCCAACTCTCACATCCATACATGACCACTGGAAAAACCATAGCCTTGACTAGACAGACCTTTGTCGGCAAAGTAATGTCTCTGCTTTTTAATATGCTATCTAGGTTGGTCATAACTTTCCTTCCAAGGAGTAAGTGTCTTTTAATTTCATGGCTGCAGTCACCATCTGCAGTGATTCTGGAGCCCCCTAAAATAAAGTCTGACACTGTTTCCACTGTTTCCCCATCTATTTCCTATGAAGCAATGGGACCAGATGCCATGATCTTAGTTTTCTTAATGTTGAGCTTTAAGCCAGCTTTTTCACTCTCCTCTTTCACTTTCATCAAGAGGCTTTTTAGTTCCTCTTCACTTTGTGCCATAAGGGTGGTATCAAATACATATCTGAGGTTATTGATATTTCTCCCAGCAATCTTGATTCTAGCTTGTGCTTCCTCAAGCCCAGCGTTTCTCATGATGTACTCTACATATCCGTTAAATAAGCAGAGTGACAATATACAACCTTGACGTACTCCTTTTCCTATCTAGAACCAGTCAGTTGTTCCATGTACAGTTCTAACTGTTGCTTCCTGACCTGCATACAGATTTCTCAAGAGGCAGGTCAGGTGGTCTGGTATTCCCATCTCTTGAGCAATTTTCCAAAGTTCATTGTGATCCACACAGTCAAAGGCTTCGGCATAGTCAATAAAGCAGAAATAGATGTTTTTCCGGAACTCTCTTGCGTTTTCGATGATCCTGCGGATGTTGCCAATTTGATCTCTGGTTCCTCTGCCTTTTCTAAAGCCAGCTTGAACATCTGGAAGTTAATGGTTCATGTATTGCTGAAGCCTGGCTTGGAGAATTTTGAGCATGACTTTACTAGAGTGTGAGATGAGTGCAATTGTGCGGCAGTTTGAGCATTCTTTGGCATTGCCTTTCTTTGGGATTGGAATGAAAACTGACCTTTTCCAGTTCTGTGGCCACTGCTGAGTTTTCCATATTTACTGGCATATTGAGTGCAGCACTTTTACAGCATCATCTTCAGGATTTGAAATAGCTTAACTGGAATTCCAACACCTCCACTAGCTTTGTTCACTACACTCATTAGGACTGCCAAAACTATGAGTAGAAATCCAAATTCAGGCTTGCCTAAAATATACTGGGGGTGAGGGTATACTGGGGGTAGGGGTAGAGGGGAATGTTGAGACTGAAGAATATGCTTGGTCACTTAAGACTGACTGACTTTAAAAATTACTTCTTATAATTACACTCAAATACTTCGTATGTATGACAAACTAGAAAATTATTTTATGACAGTTAAGGATCTCTGTTGTTTAATAGGATGGAATAATGTACAGGTGATTGACACAGTGGTCTCTCTACCAGTAATTTTATACTAAAACATCATAACAATGTTACCAGGGTTATACAGCAAATGTATTGCCATATGTAAGGTAATAAATGCATTAATACTTATTGTGAGCTCAAGCACATGTACAGAAAGAGTTTCACATACACCTGAACAAAATAATAGATTAGTAAATCCTCAGGATAGGTTAATCAATGGACAGAGACAGTTAGATTGTTTAATGAAATAATACTGCTTCTTGAAATTACTGAGATCAGTTTGAAATTAACACATACACACTATTACATATAAAACAGATAATCAACAAGGACCAGTCTAGTGTATGGGACAGGGAACTTTATTCAATATTCTCCAATAACCTATATGGGAAGAGAATCTGAAAAACAATGTACGTATCACTGAATCACTTTGCTATACACCTGAAACTAAATCAGCATTGTAAATCAACTATACTTCAAAATAAAATAAAAATTAAATTTAAAAAAGAAAATAAGTTAGCCATTAATCTGACAGTGTAGCTAAAAATTTCAGAAATAATTTCACAGTAAATCTAGTTACTGATTAAACATACATTTAGAATAGTATCACCATGAAATAATACTAAAAGTCTCAAATTTATTTTCTAGGCAGGACTGTTGTTAAACCTTTTTGAAAAAATTTAAGTGATTTCTGCGGTAGAAATGAAAGAGCTTAAAAAATGAGTAATGAGTAATATTTCTTTCTGATACATTATTTCTTATAGTCTTTCCTATGGGAATTATGAAAGTTCTCATTTTTCAAACATTAGTTTTAATTTTTAAATGTTCTTATGGAGCTAAAGTTCATTAATTTTACATAAAACTTTTACAGAATGAGCATATCTCAGGTAATACATAAATTTATGTACTTGCAAAGCAAAAAATTAGCACATACTGTAAGATTAAGGAGATATTCTTTTAATAAACTACAATTATTTGCTTCCTTTAATCAAGCTATTTTGACTTCATTTGTTGTCATTACTCTTAATCTTCTTTCTAAAAGTATAAACAGAAATTCGATTCTTAAGTAACATTTAAACTTCCTACCATACTGTGTGGTCTTTTGGACTTAATATAATACAATGCAATAAGTTGAAATTTAAATACAAAGGATTATATTCAACTTATTGGTTTACTGAAAATATTAACTCTCAGCTCATGAAGCTCATAAAATGGTCTTTTTCACTACTCCTCTACAGAAGAGCAACCATCTTAGTCTGTCAAATTTCTTTAGTTCCAGACGGGTGCCTTAAAGCAGTATTGGAGTAAGCTATGAAATACATAGGTAATGGGTTCAATAATTTTGTGCTTGTCTCACAGCAGAAAATGAAGGAAAGAAGCAGACAAAAACATTCACTAACATTAAAGAAGCTGAGGAATAAGACAGTGATGTCTTGACCTCACCATACTTTTTAAACTGTTTAAAATTTATGAAATAATTTTAACCAGAATATTTTAAGTCTTTATATTAGCAAATAAAACTTAAAATCTAAGAGAATTCTTTCTTGAGTATTTAATAAACTATGTACCTTTAAGTATTTAAGAAATTAACTTTTTAAAATCAGAAATCTGGAAGGGTAAAGCATTATGTTCATGACCATAGAGAATCAATTTTGAAAAAAAAACTTTTCACTCTTTGATATACAAATTTCTTCATAACTGTTGGTTAGAAAAGTAATAAGAGAATTACTGATGCCGTTAATGGGGTGAGAGAGTTGTTTTCAAATGGGCTTATACAGCATGGGAATTCAGTACAGATGTTTGGAATAACTTGCAGCTGTTGCAGGGTGAATAGGCTTAATGAAATCACTGGGAATATTGAAGGAAAATTGCCAGAAGTACTTTAAAACATTTATATTATTGTGATTAAAAACCGTTTAATTAGAAGCCTAAAATTGGTCTTTAATTATGATCAGATTTTTAGACGTCTCTCATTGTTACATATTCCTGGGTATACATCCACAAACATGTGCAGTTGTAACAAAGTACCTCACTTACTATTAATGTATGTCTGATGAGAAAACAATTTTCTTTAGTTTGATCAAGTTGTGGCTCAGTTAAATTCAAAATGCTTTATAAATTTATTATATGCAAAACACCAAAAGGATAAAGAGTGAATTAAAAAAAGTCCCTCACTATTCTCAAGAAACTTACCTAAAGAAGGTATTATACGTGTACACATAAAAATAATACAGAGAAACAGTATTACAGGAATTCAGTGGAATTTTCCAGATTTCACTGAGTGTTCAAATGCTGTTCCTTGAGGATGAGCCTGACTTTGCCTGAAGGTATCCATAAGTACATTATTCCTTCATCCAGGTAAAAATTGTTAGGAAAGTCAACCTTCAAAATAAGATGTCAACCTTACCATCTATTAGGTTTCTAAAGCATACGGAATCACCCTGAGTTAGCAATACAGAAGGCTAGTACTCTAGGCTCTCATCATAAGTGTGGATAAGAGATAAGATATTTAGAAGATATGTTTAAGTGGCATGCTGGCCATCCACTCCCTTTAGGCACTCCAAGTTCCAAGATGAATTTGAACTCTGAGAAGGCTTGATTCACTTTTACCATACATTATGAAAAAAAGACAAATCAGTGTCCTCAGGTAATGTCCCCATAATGTCCCCATAGAAGGTTTTGGTTCAGCTTCAAGACTCAACCCAATTAACTTAGAAATCTTAGCTCTAAGCATGTTGCCTAAGGTCAATATATTGTGAACCATATATGCAAGTCACATGTAAACTTTCTAGTAATAAAAAAGTAAAAAGAAATGGGTGAAATTAAATTTAATAATCTATTTTCTTTACCCAACATATTAAAAATACTATCATTCAATTTGTATGTAATCAGTGTAAAAATTATTGAGCTATTTTACTTTTTTTCTTCAAGTTCTTAGTCTTCAAACTCTGGTGTGTAGTTTGCTCTTACAACACATCTCCATTAGGACCAGTTAGAGTTGAAGATTAGTGGCTACTATAACGAACACTGTGACGCTCTAGAGGATAAACTTCTTTTGGGAAATGGTCCTTTGAGCCTTCGTCTCCAACAAAAACCTATCGCTCCTCTGCTTTCCCCTTTATTCTGTAGGTTATTACGGACAGGGCCTTAACAACTCCACTTAGCAGTTCTTTGGTGGTAAACAATGGGAGGGTAGGTGACTTGGTCAGTAAGATATTTTAAACCCATAAATTCAAAAGTGAAATAAATAAAATCTTGTACTATATTTCTCCCCACCTATCTCCAAATGCTGTAATAGCACCTCCCTCCAACACGAATCTGTCTGCAATGCAGGAGACCCAGGTTTGATTCCAGGGTCAGGAAGATCCCCTGCAGAAGGAAATGGCAACCCACTCCAGTGTTCTTGCTTGGAGAATCCCATGGACAGAGGAGCCTGGCAGGCTACAGTCCATGGGGTCACAAGAGTCGGACACGACTTAGCGACTAAACCACCACCACCACAAATGGCATGGCTGATAGTTTAGAATGTCTCCTCAGGAGAAGTGGAATGGGAGTATTCAAACTCCTGGGGGTATTGACTCCTTAGTAAGGGTCATTTCTATGACCAAAATAAAGTTACGGATACCATATAAATTTAGATATTATTTAGATACCTTTATATAATCTTTTAGTAAAAATACTATAGCCCATTCTGGTTTAGAAACATTTCAACTTCTCTTAAATTTCATATAATAAAGTAATACACCACTTCGTAGTGATATGTTAATTTGTGGCTACTGGTTTGCACGTTTCTAGAACTCCCTTTTAAGACACTATAATCTCATTTATTGAAAATGAAGATGCAGTACAGTGCAGTGAATAAAGCACTAGCCTGAAATGGAAGATGATTTGGCTTCTAGACTTCTGTCACGTAAGTTGTGTGATGTTATATAATTCTCTGAATCTAAATTTCTTCATCTGTAAAATTAAGGAGGCAAAAGTACATCAAAAACCTTAACTGGAAGCTATATATTTATTCAAGAATTTCAAAATGCTGTATTATCTGAAACAAATAGTGTTTCCAAGGTCATGTTGCAAAACTTTGTTAAGAGTGAGATTAAATAACAAAGCTAAAATAAATGGACAAGTTATAAAAGGAACTTAATTCTGCAGGCGGGTTTAGTTCCTGTTCATTAGCTCCTGATAGTTTTTCACAAGGAAAAATAACACGACGTTCTCTATGTGAGAGAATTCATTAAGTTCAGTTTAGTATTGAAATAGTTTAAATTTGAGTGACTAGGATCACTAAGCTTCACTGATAAGATTCTGCTAACTAACTTTAGAAACTTAAAGACTTATCACAAAAAAGAAAGCAAAGAAAAAACACATACAAATGTATAATCATCTAATATTAAACACCTATGACTGTTGATGAAAAGATAAGTCATGAAACTTCGACATTTCTATTTTATTTCCCATGGACAATTTCAGTTCCAGGTGGGCAGATACTTATGTGTTAGCACTACAGTGTTGTAATTCAGAGAACAAGGGTGGTCCAACACCTGTTTCTGTAACTGACTGAGTCCTTTGTTTTTTCAAAAAGATCAGTAATTTTTTAAAAAATGCCTTGATGTCAGTGCACAATAGCATCTTTCAGAAATGTTTAAATGTTGACAAAGGAAGTAGGATTCCCTCCTACTCATACCAAATCACTGTAAGAAGGAACAACTCATCTAATCAGTACAAGACAATGAGTGCTTTCTTGAACATATTGACAGAGGTAATAAAAATGTTTTTTGAGGGGGAATGGGATAAACACTAAACAATAAAATGGTTAATTCCACTATGGAACCTCAAATCAAAATCGGAGTAAAATCCTAATGTAAGTATCTAGACATTCCCACAGTAACCTAGGCACACGTCTTCCTCACTACTTGATCTCTATTTTCCACATTGTGGTCAAAACCCTTATCCTAGCTGCATATCATTGCCACAGCTAGGTAACAGAGCCTTAGGAATCCTTGAAAGACAAAATTAAAGGGGGTTCATCTGTTGCTATCTGAATCTGGGGGATAACAGCCAAATGAAATTCTAATTAGTAAAACTTGATTTAAATATAAATGCTTATCTTCTATAGAAATTTACATAATCTTTGTTGCAATAATATAAGATGTATTTCTTAAAATAAATGAAACCCACACATAAGCTTCAATGATTTCATTAAACTAGTGGATGACTAGAGATGACTTCTCCCTGTTTGTTTTTCAAATTTCTGAGCATTGAGATAGTCCTTTTGAAACTGAAAAAACATTTTAAATTGATCACAGTTATCTATTAATGGCTGAGGCTATTTGGTAAGAGTTCTGCAGAAATATGAAAACCTCATTAAGACAATTTAAAAAGTTGCTTCTAATAACCAAAGAATTTATAAACAATTTGATAATTAAAAAAAAAAACTTCTATGCTCCAAAACTTAAGAACTTTGAGTCTCTTCTATATCAGTTTTATGGCTTAAGAAAGGTATATCACTCGGTTCTAAAAACCAGATCTACCAACTTCAGAATTTCCAATCAAATCTGAGTTAGAAGCTTTCACGAATCATAAAAAGAATTTAAAACTAAAATTAATTTCAAATGAGTTTTTCAAACCATTTCCTAAGAACAAAATATGAAACACACACTCTTTCAATTCAGCTCTTTTTAAAAGGAATTTAAAAGAGGCTTTAAGACTAACAGCAAATGATACATATTGGCTACCATGCTTTGATACCAGTCCTGAAATAGGCTCATTACAATAAAAGCTTTTGCAACCATATGCAAGGAGAAATCATAAAGGGCTTGATTTTTGCAGAAGTAGGCACCAGCTCCAAATTTGTTTGATATAGTGTTAGAACAGGGAGAAAAATGCAAATACCAGAAATCTGAACTAAAAAGGACAAGCATATTTTCTTAGTAAAAGACATGCTTGGGTATTAGAGATAATTTATTTCAATCTCGCATAGGGTCAGCATCAAGAAATTGAAACTCCAAAACTTTGGCCACCTGATGCAAAGAACTGACTCACTGGAAAAGACTGATGCTGGGAAAGACTGAAGGCAGGAGGAGAAGGGGACGACAGAGGATGAGATGGCTGGATGACATCACCGACTCGATGGACATGAGTTTGAGCAAGCTGTGAGAGCTGGTGATGGACAGGGAAGCCTGGTGTGCTGCAGTCCATGGGGTTGCAAAGAGTTGGACATGACTAAGCAACTGAACTGAACTGGCATAGGGTTTGACAGTTTAAAAGAATAAGAAACAAGCAAGATGACGGTGGTATTATGTATGGAACAGGTATTTTAAACCTTAGATGATTAACTATGGTTGAAAAACAAGCAACAATTGGACTTCCTTACACTGTCGATTACACACTGGCATGCAATTACATGCCTGTCAAACGACATCAACTGACGTAGAATTCCTGGCACTTAATCTGAATCAGATCTAATACCTTACAAGGGAAATAAAGAGAACTCTTGAGGAAGAATGTTAAATGCAACCAGAAGTCTTTCTATTAGGCAATATCTTTTGTTTTTTACAAGGTCCAATTTGAAAGATGCAGGCTTTTCAGAAGTTCAATGAAAGAATAAACTTGTTCTATCTTGGGGCATCATTTTTTAGAAGTTTACTTTGAAAATAAAGCTTCCACTAAACCAGTTTACAATTTTTTCTCATCTATATAGGTTAATATAGACACATATTCATGTATATTTTAGTAAAATGGGCTCAGTTATAAGGATGCGTTATAGTTATAAATATAAATAAAAATTTTTTAAAGGTGATTATGTCTCTAATTCACTTCACTCAGGAAGAAACAGCTATTTTACTCCTTCAAGTGAAAAAGATAAGGAAAATGAAAAAGAAGAGGTGCCCAAAATCACCATGCTCTTCCTGCATAGACTTTGACACTACTCCAGAAAAAAAAGTAATGAACATCACTATTCACTTAGAAAAACAAAACCACCCACTAGAAATGTGGTATGATTCAAAATAAGAAATATTTCTTTTTTAAAAAAGATGCAAAAGAAAACATCTCTGCTTTACACATTAAACAATTCTGTTAAATAGGAAATGTTTTTATAGCAGCCTTTAGAGTCAAGTCTGTACGATAAAGGTTCATGCTGGTTTTCACCCTTGGCAACCAAAATGCATTGTTGAAAAGAAACTCCTAAACAAAAAAGTCTCCTTCAAAAGTGATTTCATTCATTAAATGGGGAAACGGGGGAGTGAGGGAGGAATGATTAAGATCAATGAAAAGAGAAGATAATCATGTTTTGATCCTATCTGAAGCAAGATCTGAAGGTAGTTTCACTTATAGTAAGGAAAGATATTGCAAAAAAAGGGGGGAAGGGAGTAGAATCACAAGCAAGTTTTAATAATAGATTCTAGACTCTCACTTGGATAGTTACCTAGTTTCAGAGGGTCTTATATTATGTGAGAAAAATTTCCAATGGGAAATACATTCTCATTTTTCACAAAAATAAATTTAATCCCTCATAATTTCCCTACCAAAAACTCATTTGAGGAATAATTTATTGCATGAAAGTATTACTTAAAATACATTAAAAGATTAAGGTCATAACTTATTATGCATAGTCTTAAAAAACTCTCATGAGGATTCAGGGCACTTTTAGCTGAATGGGAAAAAAAGATGAAGCTGTCAATTGTACATGGGAATAATCTCATTCTTGTATATAAAAAGGCAACAAAAGTAACTCCCACTCTTTTTCCAATTGTGTATTATATAACTTCCACAAATGCTGATTTTGAGTGACGAAGATCCTCAAATAATACTAATACTGAAAAAAAAAGTGAAAGTGAAAGTGAGGTAGCTCAGTCCTGTCTGACTCTTTGCCACTCCATGGACTGTAGCCTGCCAGGTTCCTCCGTCCATGGGATTTCCAGGCAAGAGTACTGGAGTGGGTTGCCACTTCCTTCTCCAGGAGGTCTTCCCAACCTAGGGATTGAACCTGGGTCTCCCGCATTGTAGGCAGACGCTTTACCGTCTGAGCCACCGGTAAAGTCCCACTGAAAAAGTTTTCAATAAATATACTTCAGCTGGCTGAAGTATCTTCATCACCAGATAAAGTAGAATTCTGAAAAAAAAAAAAAAAACAAAAACCCACCATGGAAGAAAGATTCATCATTCAATAACTGCAAAAAATTCTCTGATGCATAAGGTGACTCAGGGTATAGTAATTTACCTTACCGGCAAATAAAATTTGAAAATGCTGGACTTGAAATACACCAACAATATAGATCACTACTGAGATGACAATGGTTTCCCCTAAACTGGGCAGCAAAAGCAGGAAGGAGGAAAAAACCCAGTCACATTTTAGAGGCTTTAGATTTTAAAAATGACCCATATAATTTGACAGGAAAACTTTTAAGAAATAAGAAATATATTAAGGGACAAAAGGGTACAGGAGTTGAAAATCAGTTGAGGGCAAAAAATGTGATATAAAGCTTGAAGGACTTAGCAGGGACTTAAACAAATGGATATACAGAAGAAACTCTAAACTGTGTGTAAAAGGAAAATAGATGATGCTGAGGTGGCAGAAGATTGTGCCAGGAAGCCATTTTCACAGATTTCTCTCCAGTCTAAGGGAGGTATAGATGCCCATTTCTTTAGAACAACTGAGATCTATCCCTCTTTATATGCTCATTTTTCTTACACATCAGAGTTGAAAAATACCAAAGGTATGAGTCCAGCTGAGGAGGAGGAAAACTACACATCTGAAAATTAAAGTTCAGATAAGCACACAGGCCATCAAAAAATGATTTTTATTTCAATTTGCTAAATTGAAAGCATACAATGACCTAAACGCATCCCTTTAAACTCTTTTTCTTGCAAAAAACAAAAGATGGTATAAAAGGAGCATTTCTGAGGTTTGAACAAAGTAACAGAGCAGAACCTTAAGAAAAGCGTCATTGAACTTTCTTTAAAACTTTTTTTTAATTAACCCCTGAAACCATTCGATATCACCAATGCCATAAAAAAAGAAACCTTAGCCAACATTCATCTATAAAGCTGTTTTTAAAATGGCCATCCTTTCTCCTTGACCAGCCTTACCACCTTCAACCAGATGGCTTGATCCCATTCTCTCTCCCCAAAGAAAAATCAAATAAAAATTACACCAAGAGGATTTAGTATGAGGATAAGCTACGAAACAGTCTCTAAAGAGTAACGCACATTTCCAGTTGTTTCGTCACCTGTAGATAACCAGCCTTCTGAACAGCTCAGCCAACTCCTGAAGGAAGTAGGGTGGAGAAAGGTCCTCAGTAAAGGTTGTCAGTGTTGGTGCTCCGCGGGGTCTTGATCTTCTCGATATTCTTGAGGATTACATCATGCAAAGTGGCATACTGGTTCCGTAAATGGAGCAGGATCTGGCGCACACTCAGGTACTCATTTTCGTCGACCTCCGCTACAGTGCGGCGATAATCTTCTACCTGGGGATATTTCACTATCTTTGATACCAACTTTGCCCTGGTGTTGTAGTAGGTGGAGAAGCGGCGTAGATAGGAGGCTGCTGTGCTCTCCACGGTCCACAGCTGGTCCACGGTGTCTTCCTGGATGGACACGCCGAAGTTGTTGCCGTCTTCCACCTTCGGAATGAGCAGCTGCACCCACATCCGCACCGTGTTGCATTTCTCTCTCAGCAGCTCGATCTCAGGCTTTACACGCTCAATCAGCTCCACCAGATGCTGGTTGCTCCGCAGAAGCTGTCCCTCGCCGCCGGGCAGTGCTAGTACCTTGATGGAGGACTGGGTCTGCAGAGGTGGCGGATCCCGCTTGGGCCCATCACCCGCAGTGTCTGGGGTGATGAGGCTTTCTGGGGCAATGAGGCTCTCTGGGGCTGGCACTGAACGGATTCTGGACAAGTCTTGCAGGCGGAGCTCCTGGACGCGACTATCTAGCTCCGAAAGCTTCTGAGGGAAGAAGGTGGACACTAGATCCTCGGCCTCCTGGGCGATGCGGGCCCGGAATGAATCTACTTTCCCCAGCACGTCCTGCTCTAGCTTCAGTGGAGAAGCCATGACCGCCAGGGGCGTCGAATGTTGGAACAGATACGGGTTTGGGCTTCCGGCGCCACCGCCAACTCCCAACAGACCAGGGCCCGCTAGGCCGAAGTGACGTCCCAGGGTCTCTGCGGACTGGCACGCGGTGGAAGCGGAGCCGCACGCTGACCACTCCCGATGGCACGCTGACCACTCCCGATGGCACGCTGACCACTCCCGATGGCACCCTGACCACATGTGTGTAGGTGGGGAGGGAGCCCAGCCGGATCTAGTTATCTGGGCGGCCCATCCCCTATTTACTGGCCCCTACGGGCTGGAAGACAGTTCCAAGGAACATCGTTAAACTTAAGCTGTGACGACGGAAGTCAAGGAAATCCACAGTCCTTAGATCCAGAATACACAATCTCTTTTGAAAGTCACCTCACGAAATGGGGTCCCAAGAGCAAGTCTCACTTATGAAGAGCTTTAAATCACATCTTTACATGTAATCTGAGACTATCCATGCTTTCCCCTTAGAAAGTCAGAGGGCTTCCCTGGTGACTCAGTCGGTAAAGAATCTGCCCGCAATGGGGAAGATGCGGGTTCGATCCCTGGGTTGGGAGGATCCCCTGGAGGAGGGCACGGCAACCCACTCCAGTATTCTTGCCTGGAGAAGCTCCATGGACAAAGGAGCCTGGTGGGCTACAGCCCACAGGGTCGCAAAGAGTCAGACACGACTGAGCAACTAAGCATACATAAAAAGTCAGAAGCGAGTGCACTATTATATTTTTAATCAAGTTAGAAAACTTCTGAGATCTTCTATGGCTTACTTCATATAATTTTTAGTTTAAATTTATAGCAAATGTTAAGTTACAGAACTTTTCTAAAAATTCATTTTGGTGAATAATCACAGTTAAATCTAGACTGTAGATTAAAGTAACAGATTTCCTGAATTCTAAGTGTATGGTGCTTACCGAGGTTAATATCCTTGTTTTTAGGAAGCACACACTACAATATTAAGGGATAAAGTGGTATGATGCATTTACCTATTCTCAGATGCTTCAGAAAAAGTGTGTATGTTTGTCAGTGTGTGCATGTGTATAGAGAATGAGAATGCTGAAGCATGTGGAGAAATGATAAAAATTGATGACTCTGTATAGACTGTATGAGAGATCAGTATTAGTCTTATAAATTCTCTGTAAGTTTCTACTTAATTCAAAATAAAAAGTAAAAAAACTACCTTTTCCTTAAAGTTTTCTGGAATCATAAAGACAAATTCGATAGTCTTCTAAACTCTCACCCTATTTATTTATATTCATTTTCCTTTCCCTGAAATATTTTCCTTTTCTTCTTTGCAACCCACAGAGTAAAATCCATGCCACTCACTTTTATTCTAAAATTATTGAAGTTTAGGGTTTTTTTTTTTTTTAAGGATTATTCTAAAGATGCTATAGTATAGTTTCAAATGTAATTGTCACTTTGATCAGGCTGTAAACTCCTTCAGGACAGGAGCCAAGTTTTAATTTATTTCCTTTACAGGTGCTCAATACATGCCTGATGAAATGATCTTGACATAGTAAGATTTTAGCTAACTAGAACTTCAGAATATCTAGAACCAAAAGGAAAATATCAACAAGACAAATATGTTGTTACAGGTTGGGTCCCTAGCAAGCAGAGAAGTTGCTTACTGGAAGTTTATTAGGGAGTGTTCTTAAGATAAACACCTATGGAAAGGAAGAGACAGAACTGGGAGAAGTTGGACTTCAATGCAATCTCAGAGCCTTGACGGACCCCATGGGGAACTGGGTAATGCCCTTCAGAGTTATCCTGAGATGGGGTCAAGGGAGTTCTGAAGAGGGCTCTTTGGCGGCAGGACTTCTTGCAGTTGGGAAATAAAAACTTAAGTTCTGAGGAGGGATCTGGGGAGCTCATCATAGCTTCAACTACATATGTAAAACACTAAGATACCATAATCCAAATGGAAAAAAAATACCTCATTGGGAGTGGTAATGGGGTTGAAAAGAAGCATCAAGAAAGTCTTAGAAAGTAAAATTAACATGGTGATAGTTTTAGATATGGCGAGATGAGAAAAAGCAGAATTCAATATTATGCAAGTTTTTTTTTTTTGGCTTAGGTAAATAATTTCTATTTATACTTATATTAAACCTCTCCTATGGGGTCACTAAGAGTCTGACACGACTGAGCGACTTCACTTTCACTTTTCACTTTCATGCATTGAAGACGTAAATGGCAACCCGCTCCAGTGTTCTTGCCTGGAGAATCCCAGGGACGGCGGAACCTGGTGGACTGCCATCTATGGGGTCACACAGAGTCGGACACGACTGAAGCGACTTAGCAGCAGCAGCAGCAAGAGGTGATTTAAATATACATACATTTTTTACACACACATATTTACATTCGAGTTATGAGAATTTAGATAGAGCTGTCAAATAGAAAAGAAAAAGCAGATCTTGAAACATGACCACAATTTCCCAAATGTTGATTTTCTTCATAACTTTGGCTATAAAAGATTACAATAGGGCCAGCATGGAAATTCCTTTTTGTACCAATAACATCCTCAAAGGTATTAATATATATGGTTTAACAGATGGTTATTTTGTTTTCAAAGAGAAAACATTTCTAGCTGCTTTTTAACTGAAGCATAGTTGCTTACACTGCTGTGTCAGTTTCCGCTGTACAGCAAAGTGAGTCAGCCACACATACACATATATCCCCTCTCTTCCAGTTGCTGTTTTAAAAAAGGAGAGAAGTTTCTTTCTGTTTATAAGTGATTAATGTAGCCATTTATGTGAAATTATTTTCTTTACTTGTCTAATGATAAAATATAAAATCCTTTGGGGGATTTAACTGCTCTTTTTTCTGATGTGATGTAAGAATTTTATTTATTTGTAATGTTTTCTGGTCTTGTGAATGAAAGTAGCAGTTGGTAGGAAAGTAATAGCTCCTAATTCTTCTTCTGCCATCAACCATCAGCAGTCAGTTTTAAAGATTATTTAATGCACTTGCATGCCTTGATTTGACCCATGAAATTAACACCGAGTGCTAACAGGTGGAGGAAGGCTAGGGACAGCTGTATAGACTGTTGTCTCGTTCAGTTCAGTTTCTCCTTTCTTCACAGCCCAGTAGGGTTCATCATGAACTGATGCCAATAACAGACACCCCGCTCGTCTTTTAGAAATACCAACAGATCTATGGATTGATTTGTCCTTTAAATATCTTCCAAATCTGAAACTTCCCTGTGAAGATGGGATTCTGTGGTGCTAAGTTCCACTTACAAAACTAAACAACTATTGTTGTATCAACTATTGGAGACACCTGTAAGTGTGCGACATGGATTGGAATGTAATCTTCCAAACTAAGCTTTTTTCCCCCCACTGATTTCTGTCTATGAAAGTTAGAAGAAATATCATCAGTGGGGCTATATCTAGATAATCGTAAGACTCTGGTGGGTGGTAATATTTATGTCTTTATAAAACCTCAACTCTGGGTTGCAATGGATCTTACGTTATCTAGACCAAATGGTTTCATTTACCACGTGTGAACACCCCCAAGTGAGCAATTTCTAGGCCTGGGAAATATATCATGTCTCTTCCTTCATTCTTCTTCCTAGACTGCTGTAAGTAAAGGTACAGAAATAAACAGTCTGCAGTGCCTTTTTGTCAGAATCAAGTCTCCACATCTAACATGATCATGGCTTTAAATGAAGTGAAAGAAATTGAATGTGTTAAGTCACTCAGTCGTGTCTCTTTGCGACCCCATGGACTATCGCCTGCCAGGCTTCTCCGTCCATGGAATTCTCCAGGCAAGAATACTGGAATGGGTTGCCATGCCCTTCTTCAGGGGATCTTCCCAACCCAGGGATCAAACCTGGGTCTCCTGCATTTCAGGCAGATTCTTTACTGTCTGAGCCACCAGGGAAGTCAAGTTGGCAATATAGGCATTGTGGTTAAAGTTTGAAGTTAGTCATGTTCAGATCTTAAGCTTTGCTACTTACTGTGACTCAGGCTAAGTTATCTAACCTCTCTGTGCTTCATTTTCTTCATCTATAATAATATCTATAAAATTATTTTGAGGATTAAATTAGTTAATACATGTAAAGAGTTTAGCAGAGGGCCTGGAATATAGTAATTGTTCAATAAATGTTAGCTATTATTGAAGGAGGGTCTATCAACAGTCCAAAATCTCCCTTTACTCTTAGGAGTAGAACTATGTATTCTAGACAAACAAAACAAGATATAATTTTCTCGTTCACTGTCTTATTATTTAGCAGTGATGACTAATTGTACTACATAGTTGAATATAAGTATCTTTTTTTAATGGCTTGAATTTCTCAGATCATCAGTATTTAGAGTCCATATCACAGAGAGCATAGGTGAAGTAAGCACAAAGGTTTATTGGCTACCTTGACTGAAAACTCTGTTTCTAAATAGAACCCCTTCTTGCAAAAGCCATATCTTCAGCAATTTCACATTATTTTTATCTTACAAATTACATAATTGGGATAGTGTGGAAACAGTGATGTCTACTTTCAAGGGTCCTTAAAAATCACTGATTTTAACAAAAATCCACTGATTTTCGGGTCCTAGATTCTTGACTTTTTAAGATGCTATGGCCAGTGGCTCTCCATTCAAGTCACTGATAGCTTCCTTGTTTACAAACTGCCTGGATCAGTAATGTACTGAAGGACTTCCCTGGTAGTACAATGGATAAGAATATGCCTGCCAATGCAGGGGACATGTGTTGGATCCCTGGTCCAGAAGGATTGATTCCACATGCTGCGAAGCAACTAAGCCCGTGTACCACAACTACTGAGCCCACGTTCTAGGCCTGCGAGCTGCCACCGCTGAGGCCTGTGCTCCCCAACAAGAAGCCCCTGCAGCGAGAAGCCCGTGCACCACCACAAGGGGCAGGCCCCGCCCACCGCAACCACAGAAAGCCTGCATGCAGCAGCGAGGACCCAGTGCAGCCCAAAATAATTAAAAAATAATGTACTGGACGGATAAGTAATCTTCTAGTTCAGTATTTTTCAAACTGAAGCCCACTGGTTCCCTATAATTATTTGTGTGTCTTCATTTTGATGATAAATTAATTGATGTAAGCATATTGTGGATCATATTATAACTGCCATGTGATCTGGGGCCCAGCAATTACATTTTTATGATTATGATGGTACGAAGTATATCTACCTTAATTGACGAGAGAGGAGCCTATTAAGTGGTGTTGGTTTAGTTGCTAAGTTGTGTCCGACTCTTGCAACCCCATGGACTGTAGCCCACCAGGCTCCTCTGTCCATGGGATTTGCCAGGTGGGAATAGTGGAGTAGGTTGCCATTTCCTTCTGAGAAAGGAGCCTATTAGGTATGATTATCCATTTTTCCCTTCTCCCAAATAACTGTTAATCCAATAGAGCAAAAGGTTTTTTTAGTGGCTCAAATAGAGAAAACCTGTGGGAGAATTAATTGGAACTAATAATATGAAAATGTTTAATTAAAAATGAAAAGCGCTTGCACCATGAGAGTCGGTACTTCACTTATCAGTAGTAACTTACACAAGAACATAGTCTATGACATAAATCCATGTTGTTGATTTGAATTTTATTTTTGTAATATTATTTATATTTAATTTATATATTTATATTATATAATAGAATTATATTATTTTGGTTTAGTACTTGTAAACTAAAAGTAGGGGATGTTTCGAGTTTTATGTTTATATGTACTTAATAAACATAAGTCAATGCTGGCAGAGAATTTCTTCCTTTAAAAGTAAAAATCCTCTTCTAATGCCTTATGTGAACAATTCCAGAGTTATCTTCCTGAAATGTGTTATCAGATTTCTCTCAAATTCCTTAAGCATAGCCTACAAGTTCCTTCCTGACCTATTTCCTGCCATCTTTAATTTCCCAGAACCAACTCTACATTCCAATAACATGTCCTATGCTTTTACAAATTCAGCTTTCTCTGTGTAAAATGCCACACTGCATCATTTTTCTCTCACTCTGTCTTACTCATCTTGCTATAATCAACTCAAGAACGTTTCCTGATGCCACCTGCTTCCTTGTTAGATGAAGTTATTGCTTCTGGCACAGGTTAAATAGTATAAGATCTACCTCATAAAGCTGTTGAAAGGATTAAATGAGATAACATATAAAGCATCTAGAACAATACATTCTTCATAAATAGTAGTAGTTTCATTTGTATCTTAAAGTATTCTGCATATATCTCTTTTATAGTTCCTATCACAGTATTGTAAGTCTGGATTTACATGTCACTTTTCTCCACCATAAGTTCTTTGAGGATAAGCATTTCAGTTCTTTGATTTCTGTATGTCCTTTAATGGCAGTGTGCCAGGTAACAATAAGTGTTCAATGAATATTTACTGAATAAATTAATGAAGTATAATAAAATGTATCAGACATGACCTAACTAGCAAAAGAGATGAGATTCTCAAGCAACTTATTTTTTCGTTTTCCCCTGAAAAGCTGCTGAACTATCCTACGTCACATAAAAATCCATTTTAGAGATCTAACAGTGGTCTTCTGGGCTGAACTCTTTAGGGATTTATAGGGAAAGTAGGAAATATATTTCTTTTTTCTCCCATCAACAGCATGCAGAGTTTTACATTCTGCTTTTGACTCTGGTAATATGCCAGAATTCTAGCAATCACAGTATTGCTTAGTTCTAAGAAGGAGCTCTTACATAAACAACTGGAGTTGGTCTTTAGAACAGTAGTTACGCATCACTGCGTGTTTGTGCAAAATGAACATCTCAGGAGTACTAGAGAGGTACACACACAAGGGATACGGGCGGGGCTGGCTGACTCATGCGCCTACTGTTTACTTACAGCTTCTTATTAGGATGGCATTTGTTTTATTTGGCAAATATACAAGATTTCACTGACTGAGAGAGGAAGATGTAAGAAAATGCCCAAGCATAAAACTTCTACCCCTGAATAATAATCTGTAACTCGGTGCTGTATCAACAGACTCCCCAGGGGCTGGTGCAAGCTGAAACCACTCCAGAATTACAAATTTCATGAGCTGTAGACTTTACTACTAAAAGTGAAGTAGTGGTTAACTAAAGATTTTATTCTTCCACACACACGTCCATTTATAAACGCTAAATTCACTAGTTGGGGCTAAATTTTTTATTAGTATATAAAATATGTATGATGAGTTTCTAATTTCTGTAAATAATTCTGACCAGCAGAAATAGTCAAATGTACATTTCAAAAACCAAACCAAAGAATGTATATGCTTCAACCTGAAAAAATGTACTTTCTTTATGTTCGTTTAAAATTACTCGGTCCTTTCACTTTGATTTTCCTTCTTATCCCTTATCACAAACTGAAATTCTATTACATGTTTATCTATTTGTTGTTTCCAGGCTCTAGAACATAAAATCAAGAGCTTTTTTTTGTTTTGTTTATTGGATTCTTTGCAGTGAGAACAGCTTAGAACATAATGGCTACTCAATAAATATTTTGTTGGATGAATGACAGTAAACTTGTTTAAATCTCATGATTTAAATAACTCTTTGAGGATAACTGCATTTGGAAAAACTTTTAAATTATGAAAGTAAGGTAATTATTAAAATAGTCGTAACTTAGTATGAATAAAGTTTTTGGAACAATAAAAGCAATCCTTAAATATCTGAAGAAAAAATGTTTTATGACGATCTCTCATATTTATGTTTTCTCTTAAAGAGCAACAAAAGAGGCACTACTTGTTTTAAAAAATTTGGATTTTGGTATTTATCACTTCCATTTACCTTCTTAAAATATATGTTTTTTCCCAAGATGAAAAGATTCATATTTTGAAAGATGGAAAATATAACTCCTTAGCTTTCTATTTTCAACTCAGGTCAACTACACCAAATTGCAGTAAAATTAAAAAAAATACAGATAAAAACAATTGAATTTGGACTTATTTTGGTTCTAATAAGTACTTTGCTTAAGGAGATGCTATGCTTTCCTGAATGTAACCTGAACACAAAGTTGGTAAAATAATCCTAGGAGGATAAAAGTTTTCAAAAAACTTAGCAATCATATATGCACAGAAATTACGTTGATCACTTCTTTTTGTATGGTAAATAATACATATACTTATTTTACTAAAATATAAGCAAGATAAACTTCATAGCTAAAAAGCTGACCCCAAAGCCTCAGTCTTAAGTTGTTTCATCAGAATAGACTTAAACTATTTATAATCTGAATTCAAATTATTTTATCTTTAATTATTGATCTACTTAATAGTCTATGGTGGACTTCCCTGGTGGTCCAGTGACTAAAACTCTGAGCTCCCAGTTCAGGGGGACCAATTCAGGGATGTTTGATCGCTAGTCCGGGAACTGATTCCACATGCCACAACTAAGAGTTGGCATGCTGTAAAAGACACTACATGCCACAGCTAAGACCCAGTGCAGCCAAATAAATACATAACTATATCTTTTAAAAACCTATGAGCTTCCATTATATATAAAAATGTCAGGTAACAGGTTTCATCTAAAAATGAACAACAGAATTAGAACCTTGTGCAGTAATGTCTATTAATATTAAACCTATGCTGACATTAACTGTTTCAAAAACTATATATGATTTTATGTGTGCTATTAAAATTTATAGGAAAACAAGACTAGTTTTATGCTACAAATATGTAATATTTACTAAATCTTCTGGATGACCTATCACATCCATACCAGGCATATGGTTCCTATCTTCTTTTCAATTATCAGCTGATGTTACTAAAATCATCAAAATGAATGTGACAGAGTCAATTTGAATAAATCCTAAAAACAGCAGAAAACCTGGTGTCTTCTGTTACTTCATGTTCTGTCGGTAATCTAAGTATCTAGTTTCTGCAGGCATCACATGAAATGAATATTGAAATAGAATTAATTTAGGAAATCACTCTGAAATCACTTTTTAAAAGACTACTGTAAGAAATTTATAGACTACTGAGGGAGATTCTAGCTGTCCTTCTGTTTGGAAGAGCTCTTCCTTTCAAATTATAATTGCCTTTACCCCCAAAAGGGATAAAGGGTAGGTCTAAATTATGTAAATAAAGCCTTCAAAAAACCTAATTAGATAATGGATAGTAATATAAAAGTCACTGTTGTAAAATGTTGCAGATTTCACACTCTTTCCAATATGTTAATTTTCTGTCTGTTGCTGAATGATAATGGCAAAAAAATGAATCTTTATGGGGAGTTGGGGGTGGTATGGGATCATGGATGACTGTGTTATGTCTAATGAAAAACAAACTTTCTTCCCTTGTCCTATCCATTTATAGGTTCTTCAAACTGTAGTCACAGGCTTCAAAGGTCAGTCCCCTGATGACAGAGAAACAGACATATACTGAACACCTACTATGTGTTAAGTACTATCCTATTAAGTACTCTTCTAGTACCTGATTTTTTATATAAAAATTTTTATATAAAATTTCTTAGCCTAAAAAGAGAGAATTATTAATATTAGAGATACTGAGGCTCTGAAAGTGTTTCCCTGAAATCTTTGAGTTTGTAAGCAAGAGAACAATGCTGGTTGAAATCCAAATACATTCGACTCTAAAGCCCATGCTACATGATTTCTTACAAAAAAAAAAAAGGCTGTCTCAGCACCTCCAAAGTTATTTTCTCTACAAACTAAAAATTATGATGACTCATAGCTGATTGGAAATTTTTTTTCTTATTTCTGAATAAGGCTGCATAGTGCTACAGGATAAACTATCTATACCCTCTGTTATTTTTCTACTCTTTAAGCCAACGCCTAAAATATCTGTATGTGCATGTGTATGCACATACATACATGTATTCATACATACATAATACATGTATTTTTAAAAGAATAATTCTAAGGTCAAATCCTATAGGTCTTTTTTACTAAAAAAGGGAGAAATACATAGTAGATTAGACACAAAGTAGTAGCCAGTTCTTTTAAAAACTTTATTTTTAGCTCCTCTTTCCCTTACTTTTCTGTGTATTTCCTAGCACTGAGATCTGTATTGGCACATGTTGTATGTTTATTTCGTCTGGTCTCCAGAACCTTGGTTTGGCAATATCTTCCACTACCCATTACACTTTTGCTGTAATTACCTACAGTATATGTTATGTTTCCAAAAGAGTATATAAATAACATTTCATTGGTTAAGTAGAAAGTCAGGAAACTTGAGGTTGAAGGAGTTCAGTCACAGGATACTATTTTAAGAAGTTCCAGCAAAATGGACAACAAGAAAGTTTTAAGGATAACAAAAGAAAATAGCCTAGTGTAGCTCAGCTGATAAAGAATCTGCCTGTAACACAGGAGACCTGCTTCGATTCCTGGAAAGGGAAGATCCCCTTTAGGGAGGGATAGGCTACCCACTCCTGTATTCTTGGGCTTCCCGGGTGGCTCAGATGGTAAAGAATCGAGAATCCGCCTGCAATGTGGGAGACCTGGGTTCTATCCCTTGGTCAGGAAAATCCCCTGGAGGAGGGCATGGTAACCCACTCCAGTATTCTTGCTTGGAGAATCCCCATGGACAGAGAAGCCTGGCAAACTACAGTCCATAGGGTCGCAAAGAGTTGGACATGGCTCAGTGACTAAGCACATACCCTTTTAAGCTTAGCTTTATTTTAATTCTTCTATTAAAAGCTACTGGACACAAGGAAAAAGAGTTTTTATTTAATTATGTACCTATATAAAATGATGGATATTCAATAAACTTAATGATAGTCATTTCATGATGTGTGTAAGTCAAATCATTATTTTGTACACTTTATACTGTGCTGTGTGTCGATTTTATCCCAATAAAACTAGGAGGAAAAAAAACTATGGGATGTAAACAGTATTGAATATCATAAAGTACTGGATATCCATATGCAAAAAAATGAACTTTGACCCATCCCTGTGCCATATACAAAAAGTACTTTAAAATGGATCACAGACCTACATGTAAAACCTAAAACTATAAAACTTTTAGAAGCAAACATGAGAAAATCTTTGTGACCTTGGGTTAGACAAAGATTTTTTAGAACAATAAAAATAATACTTAAAGGAAAAAGATGATAGATTGGACTTCATCAACATTAAGATTTCTGCTCTTTTAAAAACACTGGTAAGAAATTGAAAAAAACAACAGACTGGGAGAAAATATATCCAAATCAGTAACTGACAAGGGAATTTTATCTAGAATATTTAAGAACTCTCAAATCAATTATAGGAAAACAGCTACAATTAAAAATGGGCAAAAGATCTGAACAGATACTTTACAAAAGAAGATATATGGATGGCAAATAAGCACATGAAATGATGTTTAAGATTATTTGTCATTAGGGAAATGCAATTAAAACCTGAGATCAGTCAGTTCAGTCACTCAGTTGTGTCCGAATCTCTGCCACCTCATGGACTGCAGCACACCAGGCCTCCCTGTCCATTGCCAACTCCTGGAGCTTACTCAAACTCATGTCCATCGAGTCGGTGATGCCATCCAACCATCTCATCCTCTGTTGTTCACTTATGCTCCTGCCCCCAATCCCTCCCAGCATCAGGGTCTTTTCAAATGAGTCAGTTCTTCACATTAGGTGGCCAAAGTACTGGGAGTTTCAGCTTCAGCATCATTCCTTCCAATGAATATTCAGGACTGATTTCCTTTAGGATGGACTGGTTGGATCTCCCTGCAGTTCAAGGGACTCTCAAGAGTGTTCTGCAACACCACAGTTCAAAAGCATCAATTCTTCGGCGCTCAGCTTTCTTTATAGTCCAACTCTCACATCCATACATGACTACTGGAAAAACCATCGCTTTAACTAGACAGACCTTTGTTGGCAAAGTAATGTCTCTGCTTTTTAATATGCTGTCTAGGCTGGTCATAGCTTTTCTTCCAAGTAGCAAGCGTCTTTTAATTTCATGGCTGCAATCACCATCTGCAGTGATTTTGGAGCCCAAGAAAATAAAAGTCTCTTACTGTTTCCATTGTTTCCCCATCTATTTGCCATGAAGTGATGGGACTATATGCCATGATCTTAGTTTTCTGAATATTGAGCTTTAAGCCAACTTTTTCACTCTCCTCTTTCACTTTCATCAAGAGGCTCTTTAGTTCTTCTTTGCTTTCTCCCATAAGGGTGGTGTCATCTGCATATCTGAGGTTATTGATATTTCTCCCAGCAATCTTGATTCCAGCTTGAGCTTCATCCAACCTGGCATTTTGCATGATATACTCTGCATAAAAGTTAAATAAGCAGGGTGGCAATATACAGCCTTGATGTACTCCTCTTCCTGTTTGGGTTGTTCCATGTCCAGTTCTAACTGTTGCTTCTTGACTTGCACATAGATTTCTCAGGAGGCAGGTCAGGTGGTCTGGTATTCTCACCTCTTGAAGAATTTTCCACAGTTTGTTGTGATCCACACAGTCAAAGGTTTTGCGTAGTCAATAAAGCAGAAGTAGATTTTTTCTGGAACTCTTTTGCTTTTTTGATGATTCAACAGATGTTGGCAATTTGATCTCTGATACCTTGACACATTTATTAAAATGGTTCAAATAAAAAAGATTGGCCATATCATATCAAGTGTTGGTGAGAATGCAGGGGAAGTGAAACTCTCGTATACTGCTGGTAAAAATGTAAAATTGTACAACCACTTTGGAAAATAGTCTGGCAGTTTCTTAAAAAGATAAACACATACCTATCATATAACCCAGCCACTTTACTCCTAATTTCCATAAGAGAAATGAGAACATATGTGTCTACAGAGACATATGTACACCAATATTCATAGTAGCATTATCTCATGTTGATAACTGTAAACTCATGTTGGTCAAAGGGTACCAGTTTCCAGTTATATGATGAATAAGTTCTGGAGATATAAGATACAGCATGGTAATTATAGTTAACAATTATTTGTATTAGCCAAAAGTGGAAGGTGAATGAATAAACAAATTGTTATATTCCTACAACAGAGTACTAAACAATAGAGGAATTAACTATTGATAATACAACAGTATAGATGATTCTCAAAGTAATGATGTGGAAGGAAAAAATACATACTGTATGATTTCTTCATAAAAATTGTTTTTTTAATGTAAATGAATTTATAGTATTATATCAGAAAGAAGATCAGTGATTGCCTATGACAGGGGAGAGAATAAGTGGGGAGAAATTACAAAGGAGTAACCATCAGAAATGATGGGCATGCTGATTATTTTGACTATGGTGATGATTTCACAGATATATACATTTTTCAAAACAACATGTGTGATTAAGTATGTACAGCCTCTTAGATGGTAGTTATATCTCATTAATGCTGTTTTCTATTTTTTTAGACAATAACAACTAACCCACCATGGAAAACAGTATGAAGGTTCCTCAAAAGATTAAAAATAGAGCTATCATATGATGGAAAATCCCACTTCTGGGTGAGTATCTGAAAGAAATGAAATCAATATCTCAAAGAGATATCTGCACCCCAGTGTTCACTGCAACATTATTCACAATGGCCAAGACATGGAAACAGCCTAAGTGTCTAATGATGGATGAATGCATTGATAAGGAAAATGTGAAACACACAAAGTGGAATATTATTCAGCTATAAAAAAGGGGAAATCCTAGTATGGAGAACAGTATAGAGGTTCTTTAAAAAGCTAAAAACAATTAAAACAAAGTTACCATATGATGCTATATATGTATATATATATACAATGGAATATTACTCAGCCATTAAAAAGAATGAAATAAGGCCATTTGCAGCAATGTGGATGGACCTAGAGAGTATCATACTGAGTAAGTCAGATCAAGAAGGAGAAATATCATATGACATCCCTTATATGTGGAATCTAAAAAGAAATGATACAAATGAACTTATTTACAAAACAGAAAGAGACTCACAGACTTAGAAAACGAACTCATGGGAAGGGACAGTTAAAGACTTTGGGATGGTCATGTACACACTGCTATATTTAAAATAGATAACCAACAAAAACCTAATGTATAGCACATGGAACTCTGTTCAATGTTATCTGTCAGCCTGGATGGGAGGGGGGCTTGGGGGACAATGGATACATGTATATGTGTGGCTGAGTCCCTACACTGTTCACCCGAAACTATCACAACATTGTTAATTGGCTATGCTGCTGCTGCTGCTAAGTCGCTTCAGTCGTGTCCGACTCTGTGCGACCCCATAGACGACAGCCCACTAGGCTCCCCCGTCCCTGGGATTCTCCAGGCAAGAACACTGGAGTGGCTTGCCATTTCCTTCTCCAATGCATGAAAGTGAAAAGTGAAAGTGAAGTCGCTCAGTCGTGTCCGACTCTTAGCAACCCCATGGACTGCAGCCCACCAGGCTCCTCCATCCATGGGATTTTCCAGGCAAGAGTGCTGGAGTGGGGAGCCATACAAAATGTTTTTGGTGTTAAAAAATGAAATTAAAAAAAACAAAGAAGATGTGGTATATTAGTTATACATAAAAGAGAAAGAATGCCATTTGCAGTAATATGGATGGACCTAGAGATTATCATACTAAGTAAAATCAGAGAAAGATAATACTGTATGATTTGCACTTGGATGGGGGAAATGAGGGAGATGTTGGTCAAAAGATACATATTTCCAGTTATAAGATGAATAGGGTCTAGAGATCTAGAGATATACAACTACAGTTAATAATACCATATTATATACTTGAAAATTGCTGACAGAGTAAACCTTAAATATTCTCAATATTAAAAAAAGCAATTATGTGAGATGATGGATGTGTTAACTAACCTAATTATTTAACTAATAATATTAACTAATAATCTAATAATTTAACTAATGTGCTAACTAGCCTTTATTATAGTAATCATTTTATAATATGTATGTGCAAATATATTATAAAATAATTAAAGACATATACCTTAAGCTTACAATGTTATGTATCAATTATATCTCAATAAAGCTAGGGGATGGAGAACACTAACCTTTACCTTAAAAAATGGCATTACATGATATACAAACTCTCACTAGCAATTTTAATTATAAATATGTTAAAGAATAAGTCTTTGCTTCATATAGCAGAAAATTAAATTCAATCCAGACACAAGGTTTGTTTTCTTGTATTAAGAGAGTCTTCCAAGAGGTATGGTTCCCTGAATGCTAAAAAGACTAATTCCTCATAAGGCCGTAAGGCAGAAATCCAAGTTAAACGCTAAGTGTTCAAATATTACAACAGTATAAAAAATTAGAAAATAGTTAGGAAATGATAAAAAGAACATGCCAAATGAAAACAAAACAGTATTATTAGGCTGCATCTACAAATTCTTGTAATTTTCTAGCTTCCAACAACTACAACTAAACAAAGATATGAGCGGGGAAAAAGAGGGAGAAAGAAGAGAAGGATGGCCCTTTTCCTCACAGCATCTCGATGTGTTAATGAGGTGCCTGATGATATTTGCAGAAAGCAAACAAGCTACTGCATCAAGACGTAAATACGGTTGTGACTATCACACCCTCTACAATTATTTTTGTCACCATGAGCTATGATGTAATAGTTACAGGTAAAATATCTCAGAACAATCAGTTCTCAGCTGTTAAGTCTCCAGGAAGAGTTCCCTGCACAGGACTGTACTGTAATTATTTGTCTGTCATTTTTTACATTATAAATTCCTTGAGTGCAACGGCTATGTCTTATTAATCAGCTGTAACCCCACATCAAGCACTTTCTTGCAGAGATTTCATTTATCTCATACTGCAAACTGGCACCCACCATGGCCTGACAATCCTGTTTCTCTAGCAGGCACACTATTAGTCAAGACAACTATTTCACACCTACCCACTCCTCTTTCCTCAAATCCCCTATACCTCCTCCAACAGCCTCACCTGCAGCTGATCACACTGTATTAAATCCTTCAGTGGAAAATAGAAGCCATCAGAGGTGTCTTATCTTCCTAGAATAAAACGTCCTCCCTATAAATTGCCTGGCTTCTAACTGCAAGACAAGAAAGGTCTCACCTTCTAGCACAAAGGACAGTCTTTCTACTTGTGACATAAATTCCACCTGTTTGCCCCGCCTCAAGGACTTCATCACTTCTAATAACACTGCTCTCTTACTATCCACTAGTTCATTCCGTGAAAATTTAAAATTGTTATCTTGGAATTAAAAAAAACTACCTTTTCTCTGTTCCTTCTGTTGACTAAAAAAATACACAACCCAAAATTTGAGAATTACTTTTATTTGGCAGACAGAACTGAGGACTTAAGCTAGTTCTGAGAGACTTGTTCCAAAGAGGTAAGGAAGGACCCAGGGCATATAGGAGATTTTGCTACAAAGACCTGGTAGTTGGGATGTCAAAAGATTAGTATTATTAGTTAATGAAAACCAGATGTCTCAAGAAATTCAGTGTTTTTCTATACATGGGAAGATTCAAGACTCTGGGCTCACTGAAACCAATTCCCTTGATATGCATTGCTTGTATTTGTTGACAAACATTCTCATAAAAGATTTTTGTTGCTGATTATTTGGTGTTCATACTGAATGAATATAAATAAAACATCAAGTGTGTAGGTTCTTTCATTTATAGAGCAGAAAAACAATTCTATACTAGAAATACTAATTCAATCTCCATATTTTCTAAATCATTCATGTCATTCAGTTGCTTAAATGCCTTAAATGGCCCTCAGAATAAAATTGAACTCCTTACCATAGCTTACAGTCCTTGTGTGATATGGCACCTTCCAGTCTCTCCAACCTTATTTTCATAACTCAACCTCATCCCCCGTACTATTCACTAACTCTTCTGCCACACTGGCTTTCTTATAATACCTCAAATAAAGCTTCATTCTATGAGGCCACCCTGATACCAAAACTGAGCACCAAGACACTACAAAAAAAAAAAAAAAATTATAGGCCAATACTCTTTGATGAATTTAGATGCAAAAATTCTCAAGAGAATATTAGCAAAACAAATTAAAAAAAAAAAAAAACAGAAAAGATCAGACACCATGATGAAGTGGGACTTATTCCAGGGTCACAAGGATGGTTCAACATTTGGAAATCAATGTGTTACACTGCATTACCAAAAGGAAGATAAAAATCACATGATCATCTCAACAGACATATAAAAAGCAATTGAGAAAACTCAACATCCACTCATCATAAAAACGCTCCACAAAGTACGTATAGAGGGAATATAACTCAACATAGTAAAGGTTAAGACCCACAACTTAAGGTTATTCTAAGACCAATCATGTAAAGTTTAAGAGCCACTGAAATATCTTACATGGTAAATTTATAATGCATTGGCTGAAGAAGTACATACAATCAATACCTGACAGACTAAAAATGCTGTGGATAGTTGACCCCGCTCAGTGCCTGCTGGATGAAAAGTCAATACAAGAAATTATGGCTCTGCTACTTTCTAGTCATATAATAACGCATCAAATTAAAGAGTAGCTGCAAATATGAAGACTGAATTAATATTTCTACTGTAGAATTGTTCTGCTCAATAAATGAAAGAAACTACACACTTGATATTTTATTTACATTCATTCAGTATGAACACCAAATAATCAGCAACAAAAATCTTTAATGAAAATTTTTGGCAACAAAGAGAAGCAATTCTAAAATATTCAGTATTGAATATTTAAACATTTTGAACAATGGTTTTGAATCTCATTTATCCTGGAACAACTGTGTTGATATTTATACTGATGATACAAAATCAATTCTGATACTTTAGCCTGAATGAAGACAAGGGCACCAAACTGTATTAGAGTTCACTGTATTATTCATCACCTCATGTTCAGATACACACACATATACACATCATAAACACACACACAAAGTCAGTTTAAGGACATCCTGGATAAAGCAATAAAAGTTATTAACTTTATTAAATCTTGACCCCTGAGTAGACTTCTTTTTAATATTCTATGACAAAATAGGAAATATACATAAAACATTTCTGCTGCATCCTAAGTATGACTGTCCAAAGGAAAATCACTTGTGTACTGTGTGAGTTGTGAGCTCTACAAACTACTTTTTTTTTTAATTTCTTTTTTGGAAAGGCCATGAGAAAATACTTGAGATAATAGTTAAAAATTTCCCTAAAATGGGGAAAGAAATAGGCACCTCAGTCCAATAAATCCAGAGAGTCCCAAACAGGATAAACCCAAGGGAAAACACCCCAAGACACATATTAATCAAATTAATGAAGATCAAACACAAAGAACAAATATTAAAAGCAGCAAGGGAAAAACAACAAATAACATACAAGGGGATTCCCTTAAGGATAACAGCTGATCTTTCAATAGAAACTCTTCAGGCCAGAAGGGAACGGCAGGACATACTTAAAGTGATGAAAGAGAAAAACCTGCAACCCATATTACTGTACCCAGCAAGGATCTCAATTAAATATGAAGGAGCAATCAAAAGCTTTACAGACAAGCAAAAGCTCAGAGAATTCAGCACCACCAAACCAGCTCTTCAACAAATGCTAAAGGATCTTCTCTAGACAGGAAACACAGAAAAGGTTTATAAACTCAAACCCAAAACAACAAAGTAAATGGTAACGGGATCATACTTATCAATAATTACCTTAAATGTAAATGGGTTGAATGCCCCCAACCAAAACAAAGACTGGCTGGATGGATACAAAAACAAGACCCTATATATGCTGTCTACAAGAGACCCACCTCAAAACAAAGGACACATACAGACTGAAAGTGAAGAGCTGGAAAAAAATATTCCATGCAAATAGACACCAAAAGAAAGCATAAGCAGCAATAACTCATATTAGATTAAAATAGACTTTGAAATAAAGGCTGTGAAAAGAGACAAAGGACACTACATATGATCAAAGGATCAATCCAAGAAGAAGATATAACAATTATAAATATATATGCACCAAACATAGGAGCACCACAATATGTAAGACAAATGCTAACAAGTATGAAAGGGGAAATTAACAGTAACACAATAATAGTGGGAGTCTTTAATACCCCACTCACACCTATGGACAGATCAACTAAACAGAAAATTAGCAAGGAAACACAAACCTTAAATGATTCAATGGACCAGTTAGGCCTAATTGGTATCTATAGGACATTTCACCCCAAAACAATGAATTTCACTTTTTTCTCAAGTGTACATGGAACCTTCTCCAGGATAGATCACATCCTAGGCCAGAAATCTAGCCTTGGTAAATTCAAAAAACCTGAAATCATTCCAAGCATCTTTTCTGATCACAATGGGGTAAGATTAGATGTCAACTACAGGAAAAAAACTATTAAAAATACAAACATATGGAGGCTAAACAACACACTTTTGAATAACCAACAAATCACAGAAGAAATCAAAAAAGAAATCAAAATATGCATAGAAATGAATGAAAATGAAAACACAACAACCCAAAACCTAAGGGACACAGTAAAAGCAGTGCTAAGGGGAAGGCTCATAGTAATACAGGCATATCTCAAGAAATAAGAGAAAAACCAAATAAATAACCTAACTCGACACCTAAAGCAACTAGAAATAGAAGAAATGAAGAACCCCAGGGTTAGTAGAAGGAAAGAAATCATAAAAATTAGGCAGAAATAAATGATAAAGAAACAAAGGAGACCATAGCAAAAATTGACAAAGCTAAAAGCTGGTTCTTTGAGAAGATAAATAAAATAGACAAACCATTAGTTAAGATTCATCAAGAAAAAAAGGGAGAAGAACCAAATCAACAAAATTAGAAATGAAAATGAAGAAATCACAGAAGACAACACAGAAATACAAAGGATCATAGGAGACTACTATCAGCAACTATATGCCAATAAAATGGACAACTTGGAAGAAGTGGACAAATTCTTAGAAAAGTATAACTTTCCAAAACTGAACCAGGAAGAAATAGAAAATCTTAACAGACCCATCACAAGCACGGAAATTGAAACTGTAATCAGAAATCTTCCAGCAATCTGGAAATCTTCCAGGACCAGATGGCATCACAGCTGAATTCTACCAAAAATTTAGAGAAGAGCTAACACCTATCCTACTCAACCTCTTCCAGAAAACTGCAGAGGAAGGTAAACTTCCAAACTCATTCTATGAAGCCACCATCACCCTAATACCAAAACCTGACAAAGATGCTACCAAAAAAGAAAAATACAAGCCAATATCACTGATGAACACAGATGCAAAAATCCTTAACAGAATTCTAGCAAACAGAATCCAACAACATATCAAAAAGATCATACATCATGACCAAGTGGGCTTTATCCCAGGGATGCAAGGATTCTTCAATATTCGCAAATCAATCAATGTGATTGATTGATATTGTTAACACCACATTAACAAATTGAAAGATAAAAACCATATGACTATCTCAATAGATAGAGAAAACCTTTGACAAAATTCAACATCCATTTATGATAAAAACCCTCCAGAGAGCAGGAATAGAAGGAACATATCTCAACATAATAAAAGCTATATACGACAAACCCTCAGCAAACATTATCCTCAATGGTAAAACATTGAAAGCATTTCCCCTAAAATCAGGAACAAGACAAGGGTGCCCACTGTCACCACTACTATTCAATATACTTTTGGAAGTTTTAGCCACAGCAGTCAGAGAATAAAAAGAAATAAAAGGAATCCAGATTGGAAAAGAAGAAGTAAAACTCTCACTGTTTGCAGATGACATGATCCTCTACATAGAAAACCCTAAAGATTCAACCAGAAAATTACTAGAGCTAATCAGTGAATATAGTACAGTTGCAGGGTATAAAATTAACACACAGAAATCCCTTGCATTCCTGTACACTAACAATGAGAAAACAGAAAGAGAAATTAAGGAAACAATTCCATTCACCACTGCAACAAAAAGAACAAAATACTTATGTATATATCTACCTAAAGAAACAAAAGACCTATATATAGCAAATTATAAAACATTGATGAAAGAAATCAAAGAGGACACAAATATATGGAGAAATACACCATGTTAATGGATCAGAAGATCAATATAGTGAAAATGATATACTACCTAAAGCAATCTACAGATTCAATGCAATCCCTATCAAGCTACCAACAGTATTTTTCACTGAGCTAGAACAAATAATTTCACAATTTGTATGGAAACACAAAAAACCTCGAATAGCCAAAGCAATCTTGAGAAAGCAGAATGGAACTGGAGCAATCAACCTGCCTGACTTCAGGCTCTACTACAAAGCCCCAGTCATCAAGACACTATGCTACTGGCACAAAGACAGAAATATAGATCAATGGAACAAAATAGAAAGCCCAGAGATAAATCCATGCACCTATGGACACTTATCTTTGACAAAGGAGGCAAGAATATACAATGGAGAAAAGACAATCTCTTTAACAAGTGGTGCTGGGAAAATTGGGCAACCACTTGTAAAAGAATGAAACTAGAACACTTTCTAACACCATACACAAAAATAAACTCAAAATGGATTAAAGATCTAAACATAAGACCAGAAACTATAAAACTGCTAGAAGAGAACATAGGCAAAACACTCTCCGACATAAATCACAGCAGGATCCTTTATGACCCATCTCCCAGAATATTGGAAATAAAAGCAAAAATAAACAAGTGGGACCTAATTAAACTTAAAAGCTTCTGCACAACAAAGGAAACTCTAAGCAAGGTGAAAAGACAGCCTTCAGAATGGGAGAAAATAATAGCAAATGAAGCAACTGACAAACAACTAATCTCAAAAATATACAAGCAACTCCTGCAGCTCAATTCCAGAAAAATAAACGACCCAATCAAAAAATGGGCCAAAGAACTAAATAGACATTTCTCCAAAGACATACAGATGGCTAACAAACACATGAAAAGATGCTCAACATCACTCATTATCAGAGAAATGCAAATCAAAACCACAATGAGGTACCATTTCACACCAGTCAGAATGACTGCGATCCAAAAGTCTACTAGCAATAAATGCTGGAGAGGGTGTGGAGAAAAGGGAACCCTCTTACACTGTTGGTGGGAATGCAAACTAGTACAACCACTATGGAGAACAGTGTGGAGATTCCTTAAAAAATTGGAAATAGAACTGCCTTATGATCCAGCAATCCCACTGCTGGGCATACACACCCAGGAAACCAGAATTGAAAGAGACACATGTACCCCAATGTTAATCGCAGCACTGTTTATAATAGCCAGGACATGGAAGCAACCTAGATGTCCATGAGCAGATGAATGGATAAGGCAGTTGTGGTACATATACACAATGGAATATTACTCTGCCATCAAAAAGGAATCATTTGAATCAGTTCTAATGAGGTGGATGAAACTGGAGCCTGTTATACAGAGCGAAGTAAGTCAGAAAGAAAAACACCAATATAGTATACCACCGCATATGTATGGAATTTAGAAAGATGATAACAATAACCCTGTATGTGAGACAGCAAAAGAGACACAGATATAAAGAACAGGACTCTGTGGGAGAGGGCGAGGGTGGGATGATTTGAGAGAATAGCCTTGAAATATGTGTATTATCATATGTGAAATAGATTGCCAGTCCAGGTTCAATGCATGAGACAGGGTGCTCAGGGCTGGTGCACTGGGATGACCCTGAGGGATGGGATGGGGAGGGAGGGTCAGGATAGGGAACACATGTACACCCATGGCTGATTCATGTCAATGTATGGCAAAAACCACTACAATACTATAAAGTAATTAGCCTCTAATTAAAATAATTAATTAAAAAAAAAAAGAAAAAACAGAAAAAAAAAAGTCTTGTTTGGCTGTGCCACATGGCTTGTGAGATTTGTTTCCCAACCAGGGATTGAGCCTGGGTCATGGGAGTGAAAGCCCAAAATCTGAACCAATAGGCCACCAGGGAACTCCCTAGCAACTTTTTAATGTAGTATCAGTTTTATTTAAAAGGATGTCAGATAGACAAATAGTATTTTGACTTGGGTATTTGAAAGACAAATGAGTTAAAGGAGGTTGCCACTTCAAGGAAAACAACTGACAATATTTTGACAGTGATGAAATGAGCCTTCAAGCAAAAAATAGGATTTTGAAAAAGTTGCATCTGCTACCATGAACTTAACAGCTTCCTAATATTTAAAGACTCTCTTTCTTTATAAGGGTGTTTAGTGGATGCTAAGAGTTAGTACTACTGGGGTTTCCTGGGTGGCCCAGTGGTAAAGAATTCACTGCCAGTACAGGAGCTGCAGGTTTGGTCCCTAGGTCGGGAAGATCCCCTGGAAGAGGAAATGGCAACCCACTCCAGTATCCTTGCCTGGAAAATGCCATGGACAGAAGAAGCTGGTGTGTTACAGTCCATGTGGTCACAAAGAATTGGACACGACGGAGTGACTAAACAACAACAATACTTAAAGACTTTTCAGATAAGACTTGTGGTGGTATTAAACAGCATGGTTTTTTAAATATTGTATAATAAAATGTGTCAACATTTGCAAGATCTGTATATCTCAATGAGCCAAATTTTTCCAAATGGCCAATGTGTGACGTTACAAAATCATGCATGGAGAAGAGATCCATTCAGAGGGCAAGGTAAAAACCAATGGATTTTAATGTATCAGAGTGCTAAAAGTTCTTAGATTTGGCTTCTACACTTAAAGTACCCTTGAGGAAACTATCTCTGGTTGAATTTTGGTATGGCATCAAAGAAGAATACCCACAATTATCTGCAAAGGCTTTGAAAATATTTCTTCCATATCCAACTACATTATCTGTGTGAGGTCAGGTTTTCTTCATATATTTGAGCCGAAAGGAAATGATTAATGCAGAAGCACATATGAGAATCCAGCTGACTTCTACTAAGCCAGATATGAAAGAGATTCATAAAAATATAAAACCAGCACTCTTCTCACTAATGTTTCTTTGAAATCTTTTGGGAAAATACAAAGGACTCTTGAAACTGAAAAGTTTGAGAACCTCTGATCTACATCAGTCAAGGACCTCCACTTTCTTATCACTCAGTTCAGTCTGAGGCCTGATTTTTCAAGCAAAATAGGAGCCTGAAGATCAGAGTCAAATATATAGGAAACGCTGCTGCTGCTGCTGCTTCTGCTGCTGCTAAGTCGCTTCCGTCGTGTCTGATTCTGTGCGACCCCATAGACGGCAGCCCACCAGGCTCCCCAGTCCCTGGGATTCTCCAGGCAAGAACACTGGAGTGGGTTGCCATTTCCTTCTCCAATGTATGAAAGTGAAAAGTGAAAGTGAAGTCACTCAGTCGTGTCTGACTGACTCTTCGCGACTCCATGGACTGCAGCCCATCAGGCTCCTCCATCCATGGGATTTTCCAGGCAAGAGTACTGGAGTGGGGTCCCATCGCCTTCTCCATATAGGAAATGAGTGGATAAATATTTGATGAGATAAATATTTGACTGCAAAATTCTGAGTTGGATGTTTTTTCATTCCAAAGCCAAGGAAAATTTTTTTGATTATGTATCATTCTCTTTATACTGCTTGTACCTCCACAAGAATAGATATCCAAATGCTACTAATTCAAAGCACATTTAGCAGGAAGAATGCAATAGTCTCTTTAAGGAACTTTAAAGTAAACAGCCCCTCCAAGGCAGATTCATACTCAACAGAATAAAAGTTACTGAATTTCTATTCAATAACAGAATGAGAAGAAAAGTAGCTATAAAACTTTAACAGAGGCTTGCTTATTCTGTATGATATTATTTTCAAGATTTACTTCTAGGTGTATTATAATCAGACATAGATGACTCTATATGAATTATTTAAAATATAGGCTATGGAAGATTTGATTGACAAGCTTTTCTTGAAGCATGTTTTTTTCTTTATTGAACAGTTGATTTACAGTATTATATTAGTTTCAAGTGTACAACATAGTCATTTAATATTTTCATAAATTATATTCCATTTAAAATTATTATAAAATATTGGTTATAGTCCCTATGCAGTATAAAATGCATTTAAATTTACAGATTTTCAAAGACTGATTTCTAGATTTACCATGAGACCTAGATGGCCCCAATAAAAGTAATCAAGAAGCTGGTCTATCACAAATTGTTTATCACATTATGGTGATGTTATAAACTAATTTAGAATCCATCCATCAAACTAATGGATTTGATATTCAGTTTGTTCATTCATTCAGTATTTACTGAATACCTGCTCTATGCCTGATACTAGGCTGGGTACTATGGATAGTGTGATGACTAAGATGGAGTTGGTTCTTGCCCTCAGGTGCTTAGGGCCTGACAAGGGAAACAGACAGTAAGCAAATAGTTACATAATTATTTAGTTAGACATACACCACACTCTGGTCTCAGCTAATCATCTATCCTGCTGGTTTCCAGTGTGATTCTATACTCGGAACTGGAAAACTCCTCAAAGCCCAACCATAACAGACTCGCTACAGATTAGCATCAGTGTCTTGAAATAAATACCACACACCTATTAAAGCCTTAGGATCTTTCAAGAAAAACCAGCTACATGTCAGTGTTCAGATTTGTTGATGGTGTCAAAGTTAAACAAATCATAGTCCAAAATGAAGAAATCACCACATATTGGGGAGGGAAGGACATAAGCATTTCAGACCTTACTCCTGAGTCAGATGGTAAACCAACAACTTTTCCTAACTATAACTGCTTCTTCCATAATTAAGCTTTATGACATCATCAAAAAGCTAGCACCAAATTCTGTTTAAGCATAAAATGATTTAATAGTCTACTTTGCTAGTTTTCCAACTTTTTGAGGAAAAACTTGAAGACCATCTGTGCATTAGTTAAATTAGAAATAGTTCTATCTCCTTTAAATTTTAAAAACATTTCACCATTATTAAAAACCAGCTCCCTGTTTAAGATTTAGAAGACTTTTGATGTCTCAAGGAATACTTTAAATATGATTTTATTTCGTAGAAATCTGGTTTTAATTCCACTTTTCCTTTTATTTTGTGTAGTCCTACTGCAAATCAAAAATTTTTCTTTAACTTCCTCCATGCTCTGAGTTAAACAGAAACACATTAATACAGATGAGGAACAAACACTGACATGTTTATTTTCTTTTAAAACATCTGTCAAAAATAAAATATGCACTCCATTCTTATATTTATATGTATATAAATTAACCATAACAGTCTCTCTGTGACTATTCTGGGAGATAGTGAAAGACAGAGGAGCCTGGAGTGCTGTAGTCCATGGGGCCACAAAGAGTCGGACATGACTTAGCAATTGAACAACAACAAATCTCTCTTTACTTTATATCTCTCCTATCCTTAAACATACACATGCGCACACGTGCACACACACACACACATACACCAACACACACCTTAGTTCTCTTCCCTTTACCTGTATCCAGGCTATTTCCCCTTCCCTTCAGTGCCAAATTTACCAAGCCCCCCACTTTATTTCCTTCACAGTCTCTCTCAGCCTCTAATCTTCAAGTCACCAATTACTTCCATGTTTATACAGGCCAAATGGGCTTTCCTCATCTCGTTCTCAGTGAGTTCTGTAACACCTGATACTGCTGACCATCTCTTTTTTTTAATTCTCCTTCCTTAATCTCCATATTTTAAAATAGATTTCCCCCCTTCATCTGTAGCACTGCTCCAATTCTTCTTCTATATCTCTAATCATTTCCTCTGTATTTCCCTGGTAGCTCTGTTTCTCTTACAATATTACTCTTCATAGCATGGGTCCTGCTTTTCCACAGGGCTTTATCTTTGGTCTTGTTCTTTAGAAAATGAACCAGAAGCATTCAAACAATGTTTTGAACAGATGGATCAGTGGAATTAAAATCTTGAATTAAAATCCAAGCTGAATATTCTGAAAGACAAGGGACTTGGACTTAAAAGTTCTAGAAAGGCAATATTGGGAAGTGGCTGCAAACACAGATTCTGGAACCAGACTCTGTAAGTTAAATGCTGGCTCAGTCACCTCCAAACTATGTCATGTTGGACAAATCAACCTCTCTGTGCCTCAGGCTCCTCATCTGCAAAGTGAAGATAATAACTGTACCTACCTCAGGATTAAAGACTGGCATATTATAAGCACTATAAAACTATTATTAGATAAATTATAAGGTCACTAGCAATTAAAAAATCAAACTCATTAACTTATGGGTCTATCCTGTAATTTGACATTTTGTTTTTGTTATGGTTGTTTTTCAAAACCTTTAAAATATTCAAACTCCAACAGACTGAGTCATTCTAGTAACTTTAAAGAGTTTTTAACACAATACTACAGGTCTTTGATTCATTTAGATATTTGGCAAAACTAATATAATTATGTAAAGTTTAAAAAAAAAAAAAGGACAGTGTTGACACATAGAAACACATATACACACAAATACCTACACACACACAAATAGAAGACTGGAGATTTCAGATTTCTAGAGTTAGAAGGAAAATGCAAACCTGCTCTAACTGAATCATTTCACAGATCAGGAAACTGAAATTAGGAGAGATGAGTGATTTGTCCAAAATCAAATAGTAAGTGGCAGAATTGGGGTTAGAATGCAAGTCACTAAAGGCTGCATCTGTGAGTTGTTTAAAAAACATTTTCCCTCACATCTTCATGATGTGAAGAAATATTTTTTCTTAAAATGCAGTTTTGCTTTCAGGAAATGTTTTCTTACTCCGTTATGAGAAATGTGAAGTTTGATGAGAAGGAAACTATCCAAACTTTATCAATTATCAAATCCCACCTGAAGAATAGGGGTAGCTTTAGAAGTCATTCTATTCTGTAGCTGAAAATCTATCCACATCAAAGTAGACTATATATTTAAAGATTTTTTCCACAGTTACTCAAATAATAAAAGTAATTTTAAACGTTCACTGAGAAAATTTCCTTATTTGTTTCTGGAAACTTCATCTCTAGTAATCTTTTGAACAACAGGACATAAAAAATAAGGCAAAAAGTCACAAATAAATAGCAGTTTGAGACCTAACATTTATTTAGGACTTACTTTACACTGTCTGCAGTGCACTGCAACAGACTTTGTAAAATGACCAGAGGAATAACTTTATTCCTGCCCAGAGAAAGCTTGCAATCTATAAAAGGAGCTTAAACAAATGCATGTGAAAAAACATCATAAAATAAAGATTACTAAATATAGCACATGAATCACAAAAGGTTGGAAAAGACTCAGATGGACTTGCCCACCATCCTGAAAATTTTGAAGACTTGAAATCATGAGTTATAAGTTCTTTGTGTCCATGGCTATTCTACTTACAAGTCTCGTTATAGAGACTACTGAACAGTCATTTTTCAAACATAAAACAAGTTATATTACAGTTTATAACTGAAAAGTCCAAATAACAGAAACTTTTTTTAATATTAGCTAGGAATCTGTTACAGAGCCAAGGAACAAATGACTAAATCCCCTAAAACCATACAACAGTAACTCATATTCAACAAGGAGCTTGAGATCAAAAGTTTCTCATCTCAAGAATCTGGCATGCCATATACAGAATGCATTATAAAATGCATTTACACAGACACAAAAACCATTCTTCTCTATGAGAAGTTCTAGCGTACCAATCATTAAAATATTGTCTATTTTGGCTAAAGTACTTCCATTTCAAGACACAGCAAAGATTTTTTTTTTCCCCTCAACTGTTTTAAAAAGAAACCAGAAACTCTCAAAGTCTACTTATTATATTCCCTTGGTTTCAAATCTGAAGCGATACTGTAATCTTTCAGACCATTAAGTTATTCTTTACTATTATGAAAGTGTAACCTAATAAAGCACTTAAGCTACAGTCAGGTTATTAACAAACAAAATATTTTAATTGTTATATAATAACTCCAGCAAAACTGGCCAGCAGATTTGGCAACAAAACATACTTGGCTTTGGAGAAACAGAGTAATTTTGATATTTAAATATTCTGCATATATATCTAAAATGCAGCACCAGAATGTAAAGAAATAAAAAAATCGTATTAAATTAGAACACCTCAATTATTGCTATTTCTACTGCATACCATTTTTGTGTCCTTAGACAAGCTACTTAACCTCTCTGTGCCTCAATATTTCCATGTGTAAAGTAAAACTAGGGATACTTTATTATATGTACGGAACTAAGATTATAAATGTGAAAGGAGTGTGTAAAGTATAATCAGTTCAGTTCAGTTCAGTCGCTCAGTTATGTCCGACTCTTTGCGACACCATGGACTGTGGCACGCCAGGTCTCCCTGTCCACTACCAACTCCCAGACTTTACTCAAACTCGGTCAACTGAGTTGGTGATGCCATCCATCCATCTCATCCTCTGTCGTCCCCTTCTCCTCCTGCCTTCAATCTTTCCCAGCATCAGGGTCTTTTCAAATGAGTTAGTTCTTCACATCAGGTGGCCAAAAAATTGGAGTCTCAGCTTCAGCATCAGTCCTTCCAATGAATATTCAGGACTGATCTCCTTTAGGATGGACTGGTTGGATCTCCTTGCAGTCCAAGGGACTCTCAAGAGTCTTCTCCAACATCACAGTTCAAAAGCATCAATTCTTCTGCACTCAGCTTTCTTTATAGTCCAACTCTCACTTCCATACATGACCACTGGAAAAACCATAGCCTTGACTAGACGGACATTTTTGGTAAAGTAATATCTCTGCTTTTTAATATGCTATCTAGGTTGGTCATAACTTTTCTTCCAAGGAGCAAGCGTCTTTGAATTTCATGGCTGCATTTGTGGTGATTTTGGAGCCCCCAAAAACAAAGTCTGTCACTGTTTCCCCATCTATTTGCCATGAAGTGATGGGACCAGATGCCATAATCTTTGTTTTCTGAATGTTGAGCTTTAAGCCAACTTTTTCACTCTCCTCTTTTCACTTTCAGCAAGACACTTTTTAGTTCCTCTTCACTTTCTGCCATAAGGGTGGTGTCATCTGCATATCTGAGGTTATTGATATTTCTCCCGGCAATCTTGATTCCAGCTGTGCTTCCTCCAGCCCAGCGTTTCTCATGATATACTCTGCATATAAGTTAAATAAGCAGGGTGACAATATACAGCTTTGACATACTCCTTTTCCTATTTGGAACCAGTCTGTTGTTCCATGTCCAGTTCTAACAGTTGCTTCCTGACCTGCATACAGATTCCTCAAGAAGCAGGTCAGGTGGTCCGGTATTTCCATCTCTTTCAGAATTTTCCACAGTTTGTTGTGGTCCACACAGTCAAAGCCTTTGGCATAGTCAAAAGCAGAAGTAGATGTTTTTCTGGAACTCTTGCTTTTTCGATGATCCAACGGATTTTGGCAATTTGATCCCTGGTTCCTCTGCCTTCTCTAAATCCAGCTAGAACATCTGGAAGTTCTCAGTTCATGTACCGTTGAAGCCTGGCTTGAAAAATTTTGAGCATTACTTTACTAGCGTGTGAGATGAATGCCAGTGTGTGGCAGTTTGAGCATTCTTTGGCATTGCCTTTCTTTGGGACTGGAATGAAAACTGACCTTTTCCAGTCCTGTGGCCACTGCTGAGTTTCCCAAATTTGCTGGCATATTGAGTGCAGCACTTTCACAGCATCATCTTTTAGGATTTGAAATAACTCAACTGGAATTCCATCACCTCCACTAGCTTTGTTCGTAGTGGTGCTTTCTAAGGCCCACTTGACTTCACATTCCAGGATGTCTGGCTCTAGGTCAGTGATCACACCATCGTGATTACCTGGGTCGTGAAGATCTTTTTTGTACAGTTCTTCTGTGTACTCTTGCCACCTCTTCTTAATATCTTCTGCTTCTGTTAGGTCCATACCATTTCTGTCCTTTTTTGTGCCCATCTTTGCATGAAATTTTCCCTTGGTATCTCTAATTTCCTTGAAGAGATCTCTAGCCTTTCCCATTCTATTGTTTTCCTCTATTTCTTTGCATTGATCACTGAAGAAGGCTTTCATTCCCTCCTTGCTATTCTTTGGAACTCTGCATTCAAATGGGTATGTCTTTCCTTTTCTCCTCTGCCTTTGACTTCTCTTCTATTCACAGCTATTTGTAAGGCCTCCTCAGACAATCATTTTCTTTTTGCATTTCTTTTCCTTGGGGATGGTCTTGAAGCCTGCCTCCTGTACAATGTCACGAAGCTCTCTGTCCATAGTTCTTCAAGCACTCTATCTATCAGATCTAATCCCTTGAATCTAATGGTCATTTCCACTGTATAATCATAAGGGATTTGATTTAGGTCAAACCTGAATGGTCTAGTGGTTTTCCATACTTTTTTCAATTCAAGTCTGAATTTGGCAATAAGGAGTTCATGGTCTATGCCACAGGTAGCTCCTGGTCTTGTTTTTGCTGACTGTATAGAACTTCTCCATCTTTGGCTACAATGAATATAATCAATCTGATTTCGGTATTGACCATCTGGTGATGTCCATGTGTAGTTTTCTCTTGTGTTGTTGGAAGAGAGTGTTTGCTATGACCAGTACATTCTCTTGGCAAAACTCTATTAGACTTTGCCCTGCTTCAGGACCCAGAGATCCCACAGAGACTGAGACTAAGAATTGTGTTTGAGTGTCTCCTGTGGAGGTACGGGTCAGCAGCAGGCTGATGCAGGGGCAGGAGCTCTGAGTGCAGCAGACCTGGGTGTGGCATAAGCCCTCTAGGAGGTGGTTGCCATTAACCCCATCACAGAGCTGCCAGAACTTGCACAGGACTGGGAAACAAACTCTTGGTGGGCACAAAAAGAACTTTATGTGCACCAGGACCCAGGAGAAAGGAGCAATGACCCCATAAGAGACTGATCCAGACTTGCCGGTAAGTGTCCAGGAGTCTCCAGCAGCGGCATGGGTCAGCGGTAGCCTGCTGCAGGGCTGGGGGCACTGAGTGTAGCAGTGCATACATGGGACCTTTGAAGGAGGTCACCATTATCTTCATTACCTCCACCATAGTTTGGCCCCAGGTAAATAACAGCTGAAACTCCAATACTTTGGCCACCTCATGCTGGCTGAGTTGACTCATTGGAAAAGACTTTGATGCTGGGAGGGATTTGGGGCAGGAGGAAAAGGGGACGACAGAGGATGAGATGGCTGGATGGTATCACCGACTCGATGGACATGAGTTTGGGTGAACTCCGGGAGCTGGTGATGGATAGGGAGGCCTGGTGTGCTGCAGTTTATGGGGCTGCAAAGAGTCGGACGCGACTGAGCGACTGAACTGAACTAACAGGGAGGGAACATAGCCCCACCCATCAACAGAAAATTGGATTATAAATTTACTGAGCATGGCCCTGAACATCAGAACAAGACCCAATTTCTAACTCAGTCTCTCCCATCAGGAAGCTTCCATAAGCTTCTTATCCTTCTCCATCAGAGGACAGACAGACTAAAAACCACAAGCACAGAAAACTAACCAATCTGATCACATGGACCACCGCCTTGTCTAACTCAACGAAACTATGAGCCATGCCATATAGGGCCACCCAAGACGGATGGATTATGATGGAAAGTTCTGACAAAATGTGGTCCCACTGGAGAAGGGAATGGCAAACCACTTCAGTATTCACACGTTGAGAACCCCATGGAGGGTATGAAAAGGCAGAAAGATAGGACACTGAAAGATGAAAGACCTCCCCAGTTTGGTAGGTGCCCAATATGCTACTGGAGATCAGTGGAGAAATAATTCCAGAAAGAATGAAGAGACAGAGACAAAGCAAAACAATTCCCAGTTGTGGATGTGACTGGTGATGGAAGCAAAGTCCACTGCTGTAAAGAGCAGTGTTGCAGGAACCTGGAATGTCAGGTCCATGAATCAAGGCAAATTGGAAGCGGTTAAACAGGAGATGGCAAGAGTGAACATCGACATTTTAGGAATCAGCAAACTAAATGGACTGGAATGGGTGAATGTAACTCAGACGACCATTATATCTACTACTGTGGGCAGGAATCCCTTAGAAGAAATGCAGTAGCCCTCATAGTCAACAAAAGAGTCCGAAATGCAGTACTTGGATGCAATCTCAAAAACGACAGAATGATCTCGGTTCGTTTCCAAGGCAAACCATTCAATATCACAGTAATCCAAGTCTATGCCCCAACCAGTAATGTTGAAGAAGCTGCAGTTGAACGGTTCTATGAAGACCTACAAGACCTTCTAAAACTAACACCCAAAAAAGATGTCCTTTTCATTATAGGGGACTGGAATGCAAAAGTAAATTATAATGGGCGTATACATTAAAGGTATCCATATTTGTATATGAATGAAAAAGAAAATGGATATATAATGCTCTTGATATAATCATTAACTAAACTCAGGTTAAGTGAATCCTCAGACAACTCTGTTCTATTTTTTATAATGTGCTTAAGACCTGAATAACAGTATATCTTAAAGTAAGCTAACAATTTATTTGGAAAAAAGCCTTCTAAAATAAGGATTTTTTTTATAAGTCTCTCTCTTCTAAGAAAAGACATTTTTTTTAAATTTTTTTTAATTGGAGGGTAATTACTTTACAATATTGTGGTGGTTTTTGCCATACATTGACATGAATCAACCATGGGTGTACATGTGTTCCCCATCCTGACCCTCCCTCCCACATCCCTCCCCACTCCATCCCTCAGGGTCATCCCAGCGCACCAGTTCTGAGCACCCTGTCTCATGCACCAAATCTGGACGGGCAATCTATTTCACATATGATAATATACATATTTCAATGCTATTCTCTCAAATCATCCCACCTCGCCTTCTCCCACAGAGTCTAAAAGACTGTTCTATACATCTGTGTCTCTTTTGCTGTCTTGCATATAGTGTCATCGTTACCATCTTTTTAAATTCCATATATATGCGTTAGTATACTGTATTGGTGTTTTTCTTTCTGACTTACTTTGCTCTGTATAATAGGCTCCAGTTTCATCCACCTCATTAGAACTGATTCAAATGCATTCTTTTTAATGGCTGAGTAATAGTCCATTGTGTATATGTACCACAGCTTTCTTATTCATTTGTCCGCTGATGGATCTAAGTTGCTTCCATGTCCTGACTATTGTAAACAGTGCTGCGATGAACACTGGGGTACACGTGTCTCTTTCAACTCTGGTTTCCTCAGTGTGTATGCCCAGCAGTGGGATTGCTGGGTCATATAGCAGTTCTATTTCCAGTTTTTTAAGGAATCTCCACACTGTTCTCCGTAGTGGCTGTACTAGTTTGCATTCCCACCAACAGTGTAAGAGGGTTCCCTTTTCCCGCACCCTTTCCAACATTTATTGTTTGTAGATTTTTGGATCGCAGCCATTCTAACCGCTGTGAGATGGTACCTCATTGTGGTTTTGATTTGCATTTCTCTGATAATGAGTGATGTTGAGCATCTCTTCATGTGTTTGTTAGCAATCTGTATGTCTTCTTTGGAAAAATGTCTGTTTAGTTCTTTGGCCCATTTTTGATTGGGTCATCTATTTTTCTGGAATTGAGCTGCAGGAGTTGCTTGTATATTTTTGAGATTAATTCTTTGAAAGACATATTTTTAAAATAGCAAGTATTTTTCAAAATTCATTTAGTCACTTCTTTTTTCAGCCAGAGAAGGAAACTGGCTAGAAGATTATGAAAGCAGAGATAAGTAAATGGCCAAACTTCAAGATCCATGTGTAGTTGTGAAGTCCCAAAACAAAAGGAGCTGTATCCTTTTGAAGGAGACTTTATACACTAATCTCCTTTGATTACTAAAGAAATTCCTCTTGCCTCCGAAGATTTTATATAAAGGTATATACTAAACAAAAATTTCCAAGAAACAAATAATATACGTTAAGAAAAGATGCCACTCTTCTAAGCATGTATTCGGTATTACTTTAGGCATTAACTTAGAAAATGTCATTGTCATTCTGTAAAACTCTCTTTTAAGGCCTTCCGTGGGAATAAACCTTTGGCAAACTTTTTGAATCATTAACATCACCAGTCAACCTTTCTGCACTATGAAAGTCTTTCTTATTCTTTGTCCAAAGTTACAAGTTTCTGGTTCATGCTGCTTGAATCTGCAGATACTAGACACCAACCCTTCTCCACACACAAAAAAAGCAACAAGGTCTAACAACAATCCACTCCAATAATTTCACCAAGGTGACTTTTTTCTTAGCTCTAAAGCTTAGATTCAGAGATAAGCACAAAGCTGATAAGATACATCTCTGGCTAGTACAACCATAAATAAAGCAAAGACAGGTCATCTCTAACTGAACTTTCTGCTGGAATTTGGCACTGCCCATGTTATTTCTTAGAGCAGCAAAATAGATTTAAATTTCTCTAAGCAAAACAGATGTAAATATACACCTTAAACGATGATGAAAAACCGTGAACTTTCCCTTAGTGAAGCATACATAAAATTGCTTTGTTCAATAAACACTGAGTGACTGGCGTTGTGCCGAGTGTCAGCTGTAGTCATAAAAAAGCACACGACACTTCCCGTCTTTCCGAGGCCTGTGATACATATGAGAAGACAAGCCTTGGAGACCAGAAACTAGGGACCAATAAAGAAAGAAGTCTTTTAAAAAAGCAGGTGTCACGTGATATAAGAAACAGTTTATGAAGCTCTAATGGTTGATCACAATCTTTTTCTCAAACTAGTAGTCCAAGCTATTCCTTCTGCATGAACTTGCTGGTACATTTAAAGAAATCCACCCTATTTCCTCGGTCACAAATGAATGGACCATGGGTCATGAGCCAGATTATTGCAGAAATTCCATATAATTATATGTATATATATATGTATATGTATATGTATATATATATATATATATATATATATATATATATATATATATATATATATAATCAAGCTCTTTATGTTTGGGGAGTCTGAATAAGACATGTGAGAAAAAGACTAAAGTGGAATTACTGGAGCTGCTGTTGAGTCAGGAATGACAACAAGCCACTACTCTAAGTCTCCATGAGGACTAGTGTACGTTCCAAGCTATGAAATATAAGAGTTGGTTTATTAAATAATGGTATACTAAACAGTCAATAGCTACATCTACTTTTTTATAAATTAAAATATTTGTTAAACACATGTCCAATTATAAAATAAAACAATATGGTTTGCTTATTGGCTCCGTTAATTTTCATTTATACTAAGCAAAACCTGGGGGCATCAAAATTCCTACACTTCTTAATTTCTAATGCAGTCACACAGTATCAATTACAGTAATTTCTGTCAATGAAATTAAGAGCCTGACTAAGACTTCTACGTCTTTCTTTTTTTCCCCTTATTTATTTTTATTGAGATTTCTACATCTTTCTGCACAAGAAATGATGCCAGCTAACTTTTTAATAAAACTGTTAGTATATTTTATATTGAAAAAAATGGAAAAGAAAACTAAGCATGTAAGCATGAGATCATTATGTCTCTCATTCTCATTTTAGCAAGAACAAAAAGAACAACCCAGGACTTAATCAAATTCCTGTCTAATGACATAGTCATCATGATAAAATTAACTTCCTTATCCCTACTGTTGAAAAAAAATAAAGCAAGAAAAAGTAAAAAAGGATGCTCTCTCTCTCTCTAAGGACTTCTAACGACTGTTATCTAGTTCAGTTCATGCTTATCCTCACTTTTCCTTGATATAAAACACTAAGATATGATAAATCAGTAATTAGGAAATGAAAAACTCAAACAGAATGTGAGAGTCCAACAGTTTGCTTAAACATGAGACAGTTCCTTCCAGAACATCAGAAGGTTGCAGGGAGGGTGACAAATAATTTTCTAGTAGCACTTTTCACAGCAAACTAATGAGAATTAGCTTTTACAAATGTAAGAAATGTAACATATTCATTAAAAAAAAAGAACAGCATTCGTCTTCCTTTGTAAAAACACAGTCCTTTTAAGGCTACAATAATTTTCTTCGTAACAAATACTTGTTCTCCTCCCTAGAAAAATGCTACTAGTCATGATGTCAATCTGTGGCTTGACAATTGCTACTTTTAATGTATACTGTACTGTTTTCATCAAATAATACAGAAATTATCCCAAACCTAAGGAAAAGTATTCAGCTATTTCAGTGCTTCTTTTGTGGTTATATTCATTATATATACACATCAACACATTCGTTTTAACACCCATCGAGTCTCTTCTTCATAGTGCTGGATCCCATTTACATTTCCCCCCAACATAACTGTGTCAACCCAAAGCAACACCAAGTTCTCATCAGCCAGTAGAGCTGGAGCCTTGCTGAAACCCTGTTTTCAGCTGCCCCCTTGCTGCTAAAAATGAACTTTGAGGCTGGTGCAGTATAGAAACACACCGATTACATCTGAGAGAATAGACTGAGCACAGGGAGTTTTTGAGAAAAGGCAGAAGTCATGAGATACCTTCACTAGAGTATCCCAAATCTCCTAACACATTTGATTAACGACTACACATACATGAAATGTTTGACTGCCCTAATCTTCGAGTCCAAAATTCTGAGCCACTAAATATTTATACTTCAGGAAAAGAATTAACTGAAAATTTCAGTGATAGTGAGTTGTGACAATAATCAGACAATGCATCATTTACTGTCAGCATATGCTTATTTCTATCATGCCTCTCCACATTCTTTAAAAAAAGAAAAAGAAAAACCTAGGATACAAACTACCAAGAAATTCTAACCTATTCATATGTTACTGGTTTAACATACAGCACTTTACGAGAGATATTCAAATGGTAATTCTATGAAAAATGTATTTTCATTTTAGAGGAAAAGTAGATGGCATGAAAATAAGCTATGCGTTTTACCCCATTTAGTCTAACATTTGTAACATTCAGAAGTGGTCATATAAACATTTTCTTTTGCATGAGTGACTAATTGTCTTATACATTCTTCACTAATAAGAGTAAATGCTTGATGAAGGAGAGAGAAAAGAATAGAAAGTCTCAGTCACATAGATTCAAACATTCCACATGTAATGTATTAATCAGCCCATAACTCATATTAAGCTAAAATTTAGGAACTCTACTTTCCATTAACCAAATGGGAAAACCAAACCACCATAAAACCTAAAAAGAAATTTTTATGTTTTTACTTCTCCTTTAGTTATAAACAAAAAATATGGCTATAGGGACAACAAAGAATAAAAATCAATAAGCAGCTTATATTTTCTAAATAGTGTCTGGTATCAACTCCATGTTCTTCATAACTTGAACAGCTCAAGGTCAAGCTTGTATTATAGCACTTAGAGTGTTCTACTCATACAATTTATTGTATATTGCTTCCCATCTCATATATTTTTATCTTCCATAGTATGCAGCCCAATGCCTTATGTACAGCAAATATTCAAAAATATTTCTTTTATTCTCTCCAAATGAACTTACCCTTCGAAACGACACAACATAAAACGTGTCTCCCCTTCTGCGGATAGCTTCAAAGAAGTCTTGGTAACTTCTGGGTGAAGCATAATACACCTGTAGCTCACTCCCTGAGTTCCTGCTGAAGTAAGAAAATGGCAAAGTGCTCTTAAACCGATGAATTTCTATCCACTCAAAAATGCTTCCTAATCTAAGGTGACATCTGAATCATAAGAATCTCTCTCAACCAAAATATTAGTAGCATTTTGGCAGCAATTTTTGCAATAACATTTTGAAAAGCTAAGATCCAGTTCACTAGAGCTAAACTCTCATTTCTGAATGCTCTAAATGTACCAGTCAAGTGCACTGCAAAGCACGTAAAAACAACAGAAGTACCAGAAAACAGACTTCTACATCAGTTTGCATGATTTTAAAATTTTGGTAAGAAAAATTAAGTCTGAGGAAAAGTTCTTTTTCACCGTTCTGTCAAATCTGTGAATGCATACTTGCTTATGAGGCTGTACAAAAGGGGAAAAAGAGCTTAGGATTTGGAAACAAATATACCTGTCTCTGAATTCCTGTTCCACCCCTCAATTGGGCAATTGTGGGGGAAATCCATCCCAGAGCAACTTCATTTTCCTCATCAGTAAAATGAGGGTAACTACATAAACCTTTCAGGACTGTCCCTGGGGTCAGAGATGTTCGTACCAACCATGTTACTCCTATGGGTCCTTTTGCAGAGGAGTCACTCAACAATGATTAGCCATAGATACTAAAAGTATCATGTCAGTGCCTTGATAAAATTATATCTAAAAATGTAATACCTCAAACCACATCATATCCCGAAAGATGTACTCAAATGGTGTTAATATAGTTCTTAATAATATTTTCAGGGTCTTTTATTGTTTAGCACAGTAAGCTAACACCCAAAAGTTAAAGAGAGTAAAAAAAATGTTTATCTTTCTTCAAAAACAAAAATCATATATATTTAATTCTTATAGGTTCTTCTATATCTTCAAACTTATTAACTTAAGAGGACGGAAAGATTGACCTAAAAGGAAATTATAAATGAGCCATAAAAACTTCCTTTGAAATAGTTTCATGTACTCAATAGGCCATTTCTAACTATAATATTTTACCTGTACAACTCTTATTATTTACGGTAGTTACGTTCTATAAAGTCAGTGCGAACTCTGAACGAGAAAACACTGAACTGTTCTCCTAAGGGAAATACAGGTGAGATTGCTGTGAGCCCTTAGTTACAGCATTTTTGTGAACTGATCATCATATAACCTTGCTTTATATGTTTCCATTTAAAGACACTTTCTTTAACAAATACTGTTCACTCATTAACAAAGCACTCACAGGCAACACCACTATAACCCGTGTACACACGAAGTTTACCTAATACACGTTTTCTCTACACAGCACAATACGGCTTTCTCGGGCTCTCACAAAACTAGGCAGCACACTGCAGAACTATGCTTGTAGGCAATTTTAAATGATGAATTTACAAGCAAAAATCATACAATGTAAAAAATACGGCACTAAATAGATCTCAGAAAGGACAAGTGTTTATAGTATGAGAGCTGAAACAGGAAGCCAAAGTACTGCTTTGCTGAAATTCACCTGGGAATGCAAATGACCATGAAAGTACCTTGAATATTGATTGGCGGTACAAATAAATTTTCTCAAGTAAGAGGATTCATAAATACAGAATGCATGAATAAAGAAGGTCAACTATAATTCCCTTTAAAACATTTTTTAAAAACTGTTTTTTAAATAGCAGTTTAGGTTCAAGCAGTTTTCAGTTTTAAATATTAAGTTTGGGATTAAAAGAAATGCAAAAAGGCAAAATGGTTTTCGGAGGAGGCCTTACCGATAGCTGTGAAAAGAAGAGAAGCAAAAGGCAAAGAGAAAAGGAAAAATATTCCCATTTGAATGTAGAGTTCCAAAGAATAGCAAGGAGAGATAAGAAAGCCTTCCTCAGTGACCAGTGCAAAGAAATAGAGGAAAACAACAGAATGGGAAAGTCTAGAGATCTCTTCAAGAAAATTAGAGATACCAAAGGAACATTTTATGCAAAGATGGGCATGAAAAAGGACAGAAATGGTATGGACCTAACAGAAGCAGAAGATATTAAGAAGAGGTGGCAAGAATACAGAGAAGAACTGTACAAAAAAGATCTTCATAACCCAGATAATCACGATGGTGTGATCACCAGCCTAGAGCCAGACATCCTGGAATGTGAAGTCAGGTGGGCCTTAGGAAGCATCACTACAAACAAAGCTAGTGGAGGTGATGGAATTCCAGTTGAGCTATGTCAACTCCTAAAAGATGATGCTTTGAAAGTGCTGCTCTCAATATGCCAGCAAATTTGGAAAACTCAGCAGTGGCCACAGGACTGGAAAGGGTCAGTTTTCATTCCAATCCCAAAGAAAGGCAATGCCAAAGAATACTCAAACGACCGCACAATTGCACTCATCTCACATGCTAGCAAAGTAATGCTCAAAATTTTTCAAGCCAGGCTTCAGTGGTATGTGAACTGTGAACTTCCAGATGTTCAGGCTGGATTTCAGACTGCCAACATCCGTTGGATCATTAAAAAAGCAAGAGAGTTCCAGAAAAACATCTACTTCTGCTTTTGACTATGCCAAAGGCTTTGACTGTGTGGACCACAACAAACTGTGGAAAATTGTTCAAGAGATGGGAATACCAGACCACCTGACTTGCCTCTTGAGAAATCTGTATGCAGGTCAGGAAGCAACTGTTAGACTGGACATGGAACAACAGACTGGTTCCAAATAGGGAAAGGAGTATGTCAAGGTTGTATATTGTCACCCTGCTTATTTAACTTATATGCAGAGTATATCATGAGAAATGCTGGGCTGGATGAAGCACAAGCTGGAATCAAGATTTCCAGGAGAAATATCAATAACCTCAGATATGCAGATGACACCACCCTTATGGCAGAAAGCAAAGGAGAACTGAAGAGCCTCTTGTTGAAAGTGAAAGAGGAGAGCGAAAAAGTTGGCTTAAAGCTCAATATTCAGAAAACTAAGATTATGGCATCTGTTCCCATCACTTCATGGCAAACAGATGGGAAAACAGTGACAGACTTATTTTTTGGGCTCCAAAATCACAGCAAATGGTGACTGCAGCCATGAAATTCAAAGACGCTTGCTCCTTGGAAGAAAAGTTATGACCAACCTAGACAGCATATTAAAAAGCAGAGACATTACTTTACCAAAAATGTCCGTCTAGTCAAGGCTATGGTTTGTCCAGTGGTCATGTATGGATGTGAGAGTTGGACTATAAAGAAAGCTGAGTGCAGAAGAATTGATGCTTTTGAACTGTGGTGTTGGAGAAGACTCTTGAGAGTCCCTTGGACTGTAAGGAGATCCAACCAGTCCATCCTAAAGGAGATCAGTCCTGAATATTCATTGGAAGGACTGATGCTGAAGCTGAAACTCCAATACTTTGGCCACCTGATGTGAAGAACTGACTCATTTGAAAAGACCCTGATGCTGGGAAAAATTCAAGGCACGAGGAGAAAGGGAAAAAACGGAGAATGAGATGGTTGGATGGCATTACTGACTCAATGGACATGAATTTGAGTAAGCTCTGGGACTTGGTGATGGACAGGGAGACCTGGCGTGCTGCAGTCTATGGGCTCACAAAGAGTTGGACACAACTTAGCGACTGAACTAAGAGATTAAAAACATTTTTAACTAATGAAGAAATAATATGCCATCATAATAATGTGTCAAAAAATGAATATATTTTTAACATACACATAGTAATTGAATAAAATATTCTGGTTACAGAGATCTATAAGTTACTACATATAACTGAACAATCTGTTTCTGTAATATAATGAGGAGAACAAGTTTAAGATGGAAGCAAAGTGTGCATTTCAACTTTACTGAAATACTGCTGCTGCTGCTGCTAAGTTGCATCAGTCGTGTCTGACTCTGGGCGACCCCACAGACAGCACCCAACAGGCTCCTCCGTCCCTAGGATTCTCCAGGCAAGAATGCTGGAGTGGGTTGCCATTTCCTTCTGCAGGGGAAAATACTAGGTATTTAGAATTCCTTAACCAAGAGCCTCCACACTTTCTCACCTGATACTAGTGGTTTCTGTGTATTGGACGGCCATGAGCTGAGAATTTGAGCCCTGTTCCAGAGCACCCTGAAAGAAAAGAAAATGTGTTAATGTTTCATAATGAAATTATATGAAAAGTTTCCTATATTGACTCATTCTATATTTACATTTACTAAACTTCATTAAAGTATTCTTAAAAGTTTTTTTCATGAATATTCTGACATATTAAGCTTACATAACTAAATACCAATAAACAAATTAGAACTCATTTGGTCATATTCTGGGCTGAAAGATGTGTCTTATGGACAGTAAGACATTTAAGGGACTTCCCATAAAGATTCAAGATATAGCCACAAAACTTAATCCAAGTATCACAGGTTTTATGACCAGCTCATACAAGTATTACTGAATGTATAACAATTTAAGCATTAGTTGCTCAGGCATGACTGACTCTTTGCGATCCCTTGGGCTATAGCCCACCAGGCTCCCCTGTCCATGGAATTCTCCATGCAAGAATACTGGAGTGTGTAGCCATTCCCTTCTCCAGGGGATCTTCTCCAGGGATCAAACCCAGACCCATTGCATTGCAGGGAGATTCTTACTGTCAGAGCCACCAGGGAAATCATTAACAACTTGTGTTTGTCTCAAATAATTATTTTCCCAATGAAAATTTCCTAAAGTATGAGAAGAAAGTGAAAGTGGAAGTCGCTCAGTCATATCAGACCCTTTGCTGACCCCTGGACTATACAGTCCATGGAATTTTCTAGGCCAGAATACTGGAGTGTGTAGCCTTTCCCTTCTCCAGGGATCTTCCCAACCCAGGGATACATCTCCCACATTGCAGCCACAAGGGAAGCCCAAAGTATGAAAGGTCCATAACAAAACTAGATCCTAATGTTTACTTTTTCCAGTGAGTCAACTCTTCGCATGACCCTGATGCTGGGAGGGATTGGGGGCAGGAGGAGAAGGGGGCGACAGAGGATGAGACGGCTGGATGGCATCACTGACTCGATGGACATGAGTTTGGGTGAACTCCGGGAGTTCATGATAGACAGGGAGGCCTGGCATGCTGTGAATCATGGGGTCGCAAAGAGTCGGACACGACTGAGAGACTGAACTGAACTGAACTGAAAGTTTACTTTGAGTAAACACAAAGGTCTTCGTGCATAAATAGACCTATAGACTAGTCCATCACTAAGAGATCTCCCCAGTGACTCCTCGCCTTCTGGAACCATTAGTGATCTACACAGATTATGGTAGAAACTTCTCTCCCACTTAGCATCTGCTTTGCACTATGTCTTCTTATATACCCTGGCAGCTTTGTAAACTGATCTTCAAAAAAGTTTTATAAGACTATCAGAGTTCAAGAGCACATTAGGAATTGACTTTACTATTACCTTGTCAGAGACTTAACTAACTTTAATCACAAGATTACTAGCATTTGTTCGTTACTATATCCATCCATTCTTCCTTCAGCACTCAAACTTTCATAGAATGTGCCTACTACATGTACAGGTGCTACAGAATTTGATTTCTGCCATCAAGAAGCTTGTAGTGTAACTGGGAAGACAATACAGTATAATGCTAAAACACAAGAATATACAAAGGGTTAAGGGAAGAGAAGAGGGAACGATTTTGTTTGGTGGTAGATGGAACCAATATGCAGGGATGAACAGAGGGTTTCCAATTCCTGGCTCTGTAACAAGTCAAGGGTCTTATTTTATGAAAAACTAATGTAGGTCTTAAATATAGTAAGTGCTCAAAAATGCATTAAACAAAAGTAAAAAGAGCACACATAAAATGAAAAGAAAAAGATACTTAAATAATAAAATATTATACTTACTGTTATGCTTATGAAGTAGCAAATAAAGCCAAAATTAAACTACAGCTAGTGGATAATATAAATGTTAAAATAAACAGATTAAATAGCTGATGAATTTTAAATGATTTTGCTACTTTGGCACATATGAAATAAGCACAGAAGTCTGAAAAAAGTCAGACTTCTTTTCATAGACTCAGAAATGAGTGGGTAGGCTTTAAAGAAAGCTGAGTGACTTACAGAGACAGCAGGCAAACAGAACCTCAACATGCCATTTACCTATTCAAGATTTACACCAATAAATAGCGGGACTTATGAAAATTTGACTGTGAACGTCAACATTTTTAGCTCTGTGGACTTAGCACGAGGTTATGATCAGAAAAAAAAAGTGAGACATTTACATAGAAGTGAGAAAGATGTTAAAATCTCCAGTTATGTTGTAGATTTGTTTTCCCTTTGGTTCTGTCATTTTTCTGCACTATGTTTTTGAAACTTTGTTATTTGGAGCCTATGCATTTAGAATTGTTAGAACTTGATTTAATGCTCCTTCTCTCAACACAAAATTTCTGTGTCTTCTGTAATATTCCCTATCTACTTTGTTTGATTAACATAGCCACATCAGCATTCTAATGCTTAGTGTTTGCACAGAAAATACACTTCACCCTTTATTTTGCATCTGTCTGTGTCTTTACGTTTAAAATGTCATTTCTTACAAACAGCATATAGTTGAGTCTTCCCTTTTAAAAAATCTAGTTTGATAATTTCTCCCTTTTAATTGATAAGTTTAGGCCATTAACTTTAATTGCTAATATAGTTGAGTTTGTTTCTACTACCCTGGTATATATTTTCTATTTATCCTAATTATTCTTTATTTGTTTATTCTTTTGGCTGAAATATACACTTTTTTAGCATTCCATTTTTACTGCGGATATCACCTTTTTAACTATTCCTTGTGCTCATTTTTAGTGGTTGCTCTAGAGATTATACTTTGATCTTTAAGCTACTAGTCTACCTTCAAATATTACTTGAACAATATAAAAACTTCATAAGAGTATAATTCCATTTATCCCCCTCCCTTTTTGTTCTTATTATCTAATATTTTACATCAAAACAAACTATAAACCCCACAACAAGCTGCTGCCAAGTTTTGCTTTTAAAATAGTCTTTTTAAGATCTCAAATAGCTAAAGCAATGTAGAAAAAAAAAAAAAAAATGGAGCTGGAAGAATCAGGGTCCCTGACTTCAGGCTATACTATAAAGCTATAGTCATCGAAAGAGTATGATACCGGCACAAAAATAGAAATATTCATCAGTGGAACAGGACAGAAAACCCAGAAATGAACCCATGCACCTATGGTCAGTTTATGACAAAGGAGGCAAGAATACACAGTATTAAAAAACAGTCTCTTCAACAAATGGAGCCGGGAAAATAGGACACTACATGGAAAAAAATGAAATAAGATCATTCTTTAATACCATACATGAAAATAAGGTCAAAATGGATTAAAGACCTAAATGTGAGACTGGACACTATAAAACTACCAGAGGAAAACATAGGCAGAAGACTCTGACAGAAATCGCAGCAGTATATTTTTCAATCTGTCTCCCACAATAATGGAAATAAAAACAAAAATAAACAAATGACACCTACTTAAACTCAAAAGCTTTTACACAGAAAAGGAAACAATAAACAAGACAAAAAGACAACCCACAGATTGGGAGAAAATATTTACAAATGATGTGACTGACAAGGGATTAGTCTCCAAAATTTACAAACAGCTCATGATGCTTAAAAGCATCAAAACAAACAATCCAATCAAAAAATGGGCAGAAGACCTAAATAGACATTTCTCCAATGAAGACATACAGATGGTCAAGAGGCACCTGAAAAGATGTTCAACACGGTTAATTATCAAAATGGCTATCATCGAAAAATCCACAAACAATAAATGCTAGAGAAGGTGTAGAGAGAAGGGAACCCTCCTACACTGTTCGTGGGAATTTAAATTGGTACAGCCAGTGTGAAGAACAGTATGGAGGTTCCTTAAAAAGGACAAAAACAGAGCTACCATATGACCCTGCAGTCCCACTCCTGGGCATATATCTGGAGAAAAACATGATCTCAAATGATACATGCACCCCAATGTTCATTGCAGCACTGTTTACAACAGCCAAGACATGGAAGCAACCTACATGTCCATCAACAGAGGAATGGATAAAGCAGATGGGGTACACATACACACTGGAATATTACTTAGCCATTAAAAAGAATGAAATAATGCCATTTTGCAGCAACATGGATGGACCTAGAGATTGTCATAGTGAGTGAAGTTAAGTCAGACAGAGAAAGAGAAAAATCATATGACATCCCTTACATGTGAAATCTTTTTTTCTAAAAAGACATGATAAAAATAAACTTACAAAACAGAAAGACACTTAGACTTAGAAAATGGGTAAAGAGCTAGTTAGGGAGCTTGGGATGGACATGTACACACTGCTATATTTAAAACAGATAACCAGCAAGGACCTACTGTGCATATAGCACATGGAACTCTGTCGGTGTTATGTGGCAGCCTGGATGCCATCCTGGGGGAGTCTGAGGGAGAATGGATACATGCATATGTATGGCTGAGCCCCTTCGTTGCTCACCTGAAACTATCACATTGTTAATCGGCTATACCCCAATACAAAATAAAAAGTTTTTTTTTTAAGATACTAGTCTTTTAAAGACTTTGATATACACAAATAAAATAAAGATACTAAAACAAAACAAACAGCCATTTATTTTTATCCAGATATTTACCCATTGTGGTGCTTTCACTCTGGATAATCTGGTGTTCTGTCTGGTACCATTTCCCTTAGTCTAAAAAACTCATGTTAGTATTTCTTACACTGCAGATCTTCTGGAGACAAATTATCTCCGTTTTTATCTGTCTGAAAATGTCTTTATTTTGCCTTCATTTGGAATGATATTTTTACTAATTTGCCCCTTTATCTTTTCTAATAACTCACAGTCCAGGAAGAGGGTAGAATTATGAAATAGGACAAATCAAATCAAGAATATAAGGCTTAGAGATGACAGAAATTTAAAAAATAATGTTCATTTGTCAAATTTATAGAATACCTTATTGGACTATTAGGTCCTTTGCACAAGAAGGTTCAAATTAGCAAAGAAGACTAAGCAGAGTAGATACAGGTTTTGTATACTAAAAAACAAAACCAGATGAATTCTTTATATGCTTTGGTATCAACAACAGCAGAAGAAGCAGAATGATTCTTCTTCCCCTAACCAACCAAGAACTTCATTTAACCTTTAACAAACATAGATTTATCCTTGTCATTCCTTTTTTCTGTAATAGCTAAGACTCCCATTTTTTTACCATTATCTAAGCTCCCTACTAAAAATATATGTACCCAAGATAGCAGAGAAAGAGATAAGATTTTAAACTACAAATCTCCAAATGTTCAAAAGCCATGAAATTAAAGCAAAATTCTTTATCTTCCACTAAAATTTCTGTAAGATTAAAGAACACCAAGCACCCTTACAAAGTTAACTCTCTGCTTATTTATCTAATGAACAGGAAAGAATAACATGAAAAAATATGTCAAAAGATAAGACAAAAAACTTATTTAGGCCAATGATTTAACCTATTTTTCATAAAGCCCACTTTGCCAGCTGTGTGGAATTCTCCACTGGCAACAGTCTCTTCCTGCTCCCTTTTCGCTCTTCCCTGTATAACAAAGGATGAAAGCCTTTTTACCCAACTATATTACTCAAACTTTTTTGCTACCAGGGTCTATACATAATTTAGGCTCTACCAATAATACTCACTTGCACCAGATTTGGAAAACAGAGGGAGACAGAGTTCATTTTTTTCTCTGGCCATGGAGGCAGCTAACGCATAGGCTTTGGCAGATGTGAGTTTTGGCAGTACTAGACATTGTATTTGGAGAAGGCAATGGCACACCACTCTAGTACTCTTGCCTGGAAAATCCATGGATGGAGGAGCCTGGTAGGCTGCAGTCCATGGGGTCGCTAAGAGTCGGACACGACTGAGCAACTTCACTTTCACTTTTTACTTTCATGCATTGGAGAAGGAAATGGCAACCCACTCCAGTATTCTTGCCTGGAGGATCCCAGGAACAGAGGAGCCTATTGGGCTGCCATCCATGGGGTCGCACAGAGTTGGACACGACTGAAGCGACTTAGCAGCAGCAGCAGCAACAGACGTTGTATTCCAATGCGAGTAAGCAGCTTTGGGACTTTGAGGTAACTATGACATTAGTAATGATTGCCTGTAGCCTCCAGAAGTACTGCCAACAAATGAAGTTGCTATAATAGGTGAACAAAAGGTAAGTGGCCCAGAGAAACACACGCTGGATAATCAGAGACTCTCGATGTCAGAGCTTAAGCTCATTTAGACTAACCCTCATTATTTTATAGATGAAACAGTCCCTTAATGGTCAAAAGTTCATGTTTCTCAATATCCTTTTAATGTACTTTAGAACATACATACTGCTTCCAATTAGTTTCCAAATAATCAAATAGTTAAGGCGTTCCATTAGCATATCCATTAGCTTCCCTTGTGGTAAAGAATCTGACTGCAATGCAGAAGACCTGGGTTCAATCCCTGGGTTGGGAAGATCCCCTGGAAAAGGGAACGGCTACCCACTGCAGTATTCTAACCTGGAGAATTCCATGGACTGGACTGATAGTCCATGGGGTTGCAAAGAGTCGGATGTGACTTTTACTTTCACTTTATCTTCCCTGGTGGCTGATGGTAAAGCATCTGCCTGCAATGCGGGAGACCTGGGTTCGATCCCTGGGTTGGGAAGATCCCTGGAGAAGGAAATGGCACCCCACTCCAGTACTATTGCCTGGAAAATCCCATGGATGGAGGAGCCTGGTAGGCTACAGTCCATGGGGTTGTAAAAGAGTCAGACACGATTGAGCAATTTCACTTTATTAGCATATAACCAGGTAAACCTGGTGAAACATATCCCATCCCAAAATGAAATGTCTTGATTCTTACAGCTACTCCATTTCTCTGTTTCCATTAATGGGAATCATCCTGAAGTAATTTTCTCATTTTATTTTTACCTCCTGAACCCATATCAATGAGCCTTTTGTCATTACCACTCTCCAGTGAGACAACTTTTGTCAGTCACTTGTTGATGCTTAGTCACTAAATTGTGTACAATTCTTTTGCTAACCCATGGACTGGAGCCTGCCAGGCTCCTCTGTCCATGGGATTTCCCAGGCAAGAGTACTGCAGTGGGCTGCAATTTTCTTCTCCAGGGAATCTTTCTGACCCAGGGATCAAACCTGGGTCTTCCACACTGCAGGCAGACTCTTTACCGTCTGCACCACCAAGGAAGCTTTTAATCCAGCTTTATTCCAATTCTTGATGTTCCTCAAATACATAAACTGCTTCCTCCTGAGGGTCACTAATACTTTCTATTCTCTTGCTTTGGAAACTGTTTTTCCAGGTTTTCTCCTAGATCTTTACGTTATTTGCTCCTCCATTTTCTGCCTATGGCAAAAGCAGTGTTCTCACCAAAACCCTCTTCTTCCCAAGCACATAGGAAAACTACATTTGCCAAACCTACTGCAAGGGAGACTAGGAAAAGTGACAGAGTTTTAGTCAACGGAACAGTGGCAAAGGCCATGCCTTATCCCTAAAATATTTTGCATAATTTTCCAAACTTTCTTCCTCAACATCCAAAGCTAGAAGCAAAGGATTTCAAGTTGCTGAGGCCACAATGTGGAAGAATCTGGGTTCCTTAGTCACTGCTTGGAGGAAAGCCATTCTAGAGAGCTATCTCAAACTCCGAGTGGGTGAGAAACAAATTTCTATTCCAATGGCTACTGAGATTTTGAGGCCAGCTGCTGTTGTTTGGTTGCTAAGTCGTGCTCAACTCTTTGTGACCCCCCATGAACTGCAGCACGCCAGACTTGTGACAGCTGGTAATAATTACCTTGACAATACCTTACTCAAGTGGAATCTCTTTAGAGAAGGCTTCTCTTACCACCCAATCTAAAATTGCCACTCACCTCTCAATTCAAACTCTAGCCCTGTTTTTTTCTATAAATAACTTTTAATTTTGAGTCAGTGAGTCAAAGTCGCTCAGTTGGGTCTGACTTTGCAACACCATGGATTGTAGCTCACCAGGCCCCTCTGTCCATGGAATTTTCCAGGCAAGAATACTGGGCTGGTTTGCCAGTCCCTTCTTCAGGGAGTCTTCTCGACCCAGGGATCAAACCCAGGTTTCCTATATTGCAGGCAGATTCTTTCCTGAGCCACCAGGAAAGCCCTTTGAGTGTATTTAAATACTTATTTATTTTTTTAAGTTAATCTTCTCCCTCGTGATGAGAACTTTAAAGATCCATTCTCAGATTTCCCTGGTGGTACAGTGGATAAGAATCTGCCTGCCATCTACTGCAGAGCACATGGAAATCTGCTCAGTGTTATGTGGCAGCCTGGATGGGAGGGGGGACTGGGGATACATGAATGACTGAGTCCCTGAGCTGTTTACCTGAAACTATCACAACATTGTTAATCTACTATACCCCACTACAAAATAAAAAGTAAAAAAAAAAAGAAAGAATCCACCTGCCAACGCAGCAAACACAGGTTTTACCGCTTGTCTGGGAAGATTCCACACGCTGCGGAGCAACTAAGCCCTTGTAGCACAACTACTGAGTTCGCGTGCTGCGACTACTGAAGCCAGCACACCTGGAGCCTGTGCTCTGCAACGAGAGAAGCCACCGCAACGAGAAGTCTGCACACCAAAGCCAGAGAACGGCTCCTCCTCTCCACAACCAGAGAAAGCCCGTGAGCAGCAATGAAGACCCAGCACAACCAAAAACACAAAAGATCCATTCTCTTCCAATTTTCAAATATACACTACGGAATTATTAACTAAGGTTACCATGCAGTGAGCTACGTCCCTATGACTTCTTTATTTCGTAACTAGAAGTTTGTGGCCTCCACCCACCACCTCTGGCAACCTCCATGAGTTTGGTGTGTTGTTTTTTTTTTTTTTTAAAGTCAGAATTCAATTTTATTTCACATTGATAGAAACCGTGAAAAAGATTTACATTTTCCCACGTTACAGCACAGCATTTCAATGGAATATTTCTTGCCATAAGTTAGATCTTGCTGATTTGTGTCAGTGAAACAACAGTTTATATTCTTCAAGGTAAAGCAAAATGACTTAGTAAATGATTGTTTAAAAACTGTGAATCCAGACATAAACATATGGCTTCATTATTCACATGCTTGTGTAGTCCATACCAAGTCATTTCCATCATCAAATAGCACCCATTTATGAAGATGCCATCCTAACACTGTCCTAGTCAGCTGGAATTTTAAGATTCCACATGTAAATGAGATCATACGGTATTTATGTTTTCTGGGTCTGACTTATTTCACTTGACTTGTTTATAGTTTATCTTTCTCATTAGAATGTAAGTTCCATGAAGGCAGGGACTCTATAGTACTCTCTACTATATTCCCAAAGTCCAGGATAGCACCTGGCTCATTATTACTACCACAGGTAACATTTGTTAGGAGCTTGCAATGTGTCAATCTAAGTAATTCAGAAGTAGTATTAGATACTGGAATGACAGAAAGACTATAAATGTACTTTGTGGTAAAAAACAAAAAAAATTTAAGATAGAAGCCCAGCTATACAGGTTCTAAATAAGAGCTGTCAATAACCTGTCTAAATACAAAAATGCTCTCCATGGAGATGTGCCTTCAATCCCAAGCTGTCCTACATTTGAAAAGTTCTAAGAACAGAGGAGATAAACAGTATCATTTGTTAAGTTTTTTGTGCCAAGAACAGCTGATGCAGACCCATGCATAGCAACTCCAGACTTGAAAGCAAATTTGAGAGAGCAGGAAAGAGCACCATGCCTGAACAGGAAGCACTAGCACTATAAAACCTAAATGAGTGTTGTGAAACCTGGGAGGAGGGCTTCAGTGGCCTTGACAGCTGCACCAGTAGCAGCAGGAGGCAGCAGGAAGTGGTTACAGTTCAAGCTTCCCAAGTCATCCAGGGAAGACAGCAACGCACCTGCAGGAAGCCTTCTAACAAGTATGCCAAGTGAAAGTGAGAGTCTTAATCGTCAAAGTGTTAGTAGCTCAGTAGGGTCTGACTCTTAGCGACCCCATGGACTGTGGCCTGCCAGGCTCCTCTGTTCACGGAATTCTCCCAGCAAGATACTGGAGTGGGTTGCCATTTCCTTCTCCAGGGGATCGTCCCAACCCAAGGATTGAACCTGGGTCTCCTGTATTGCAGGCAGATTCTTTACTATCTCAGCCACCAAGGAAGCCCACAAATATGCCAACTGTTGTTAAAGACAAGCAGAAACAAACCTGAAGAATACGAGTTTTCTGTTGATTATTCGTCATTCTTCTTGACTTGGTCCTTTCCACTTCGTGCCTATGAACCCATCCTCGAAGTTCATGATTTAACCTATAAAACAGCTTAATTGATTAAACATATTTCATAGAAACAGATGTTTCACCTGATTGGAAAGGAATTTAATCATGTTCTGAGGTTCCAAAGAGCATTCCAAATGCCTAATGATTCAATATTCTTTTGACTTAAGAAAGCGAAGACACTTAATGTTAGTTGTTTTTAATGACTTGCATTTTTATATAGTAGTCTCCTCAATCATGAGTTCAAAGTTCAAAGAAAATCATAGCTAAATACCTGCCAAACATAAATACTAAATGCAAAAGTTTTTCCACAAAGTATTTCTGTTTCTGCTCTTGGACTATGTACACACAAATACTGGAGAGCACAGAACAAGTCATAGGGCTCCTAACCACAGATGGACGCATCAAGGCCTTTGAAACGCATGCTGTTTGGGGAGAAGAAAAAGAATCAATCAACTGCTCAGGAAGAGAATTTTTAAGGCACTATAATCCAAATTTTCCAAAACTGAAAAAAAAAAAAAAATTTTTAAGCCCAGTTCAAATATAACTTCCCTTTATTTTTCTTACTTTTTAAAGCAGTTGTGGAGATGTCAGACTATACTCAGTTTTCTACAGTTGATTACTACATACCACACACACACAAAAAAAAAACTGAAGCAGTTTTTAAGGTGTGTAGATAGGATCCAAGAATCACAGGAAAAAAAATTCAAGGGAAGAGTAAATAAAGAAAAATACACTAATGTGAAAGTGATTCCAGAATCACATATCTTCAAATTACTACCTTCCTAATTTGAAAAGGTACCTTCCAATATGAATGTTACCACCTACAAATCTAACACTTACCCTGAATTTTTATATTAATATCATTCTTCAGTTTTCAAATAAGACATATTTAAGCATACAACTCCCATATAATCACATAAAATAGACCCAATACCCCCTTTATCAGGTTGGTGGGGAAACTGAACAATTGATATGCCTGCCTATGGTTATGCAAGAAATAATTCAGAGTTTTCTCAAGTATTTGGTTAATCTGAATTAATATCTGTCTAGGTTCCACAGCTAAGCACAGGAACCCAATCAGCTATATCTGTAACAATCGACAACACTCACCTGAGAGATTCTGTTGTGTTTATCAGGGGCTGACAGGGAGGCGGAGGAATATAGAGTAATGGTTCTTCAGTTAGCACCATCAGGGCTTTGTCATTTGAAACAGAATGGTCATATCTGAAACATAAATGTACAAAATGTGTTGCCTTGTGTCTTGTATTCCTAAGAGGAAGTCTGCTATAAGAAAGTCATTGCTAGTATTGTTTTCATGAAAATAAAAATATAAACCAGTACAATCCTCCTATACAGCAGAGAACTATATTCAGTATCCTACGATAAATCATAATGGAAAAGAATGTTAAAAAGGAATGTGTGTGTGTACACACAGCACTAACACAATACTGTAAATCAACTACACTTCTGTACTTCCATAAAAACATTTTTGTAAATATTTTGAATAGAAGATACTGCAAGCAAGAAGTGAATGTGATTTAAAATGGGGGGAAATATATACCATATAGCACAAACATCATTTTGCAATTTTCTAAAGAGATTATCACGGTAGTTCACATTTACTGCCCAATTATTAAGTACTTAAAACTAGAGATATAATGATAACACACAGTTCATGTCTTCAATGAACTCAAGGCATACTCAGTGATGCTGGAACACGAGGGGTAACACAGTGAGAAGCTAAACTGGGGGAAAGACCCACTGATGGACAGGAAAGACTTACGACCGACAGTGAAGTATTATGTAACCAGGACTGAAGTTTGTGCTCATTCTCAACACTGTGATAAGAGAACTGAACAGTCTCCTTAAAAGAGTGTCTGTGTATATATCCCAGTGTTCATTACAGCACTATTTGCAATAGCCAGCACATGGAAGCAACCTAGATGTCCACTGACAGATGAACAGACAAAGACGTCGTGGCATATATATACAATAAAATATCACTCAGCCATAAAAAGGAACATGTTTCGGTCAGTCCTAGTGAAGTGGATAAATCTAGAGCCTGTTATACAGTGACGTGAGTCAGAAATAGAAAAATAAATATCATGTATTAATGCATATGTATGGAATCTAGAAAAAACCAGTACTGATGAACCTCTTTACAGGGTAGAAAACAGACTCTGGACACAGCAGGGGAAGGAGCGGATAGGACAAACTGAGAGAGCAGCACTGAGACATGTACAGTGCGATATGTGAAACAGACAGCTAACGGGAAGTGGCTATGCCACACGGGGAGCTCAACACGGTTCTCTGTGACAGCCTGGAGGGTGGGGGAGGCTGGAGGGGGCAGGGGGAGGTTCAAGAGGGAGACACATATATACTTACGGCTGCTTCATGCTGTTGTATGGAAGAAACCAATACAATATTGTAAAACAATTATCCTCGGATTAAAAATAATTTAAAAAAAAAATCTGTGTGTGGTAGGGGAAAGGAAAAGCATAAAATACTTGGCAGGAGAAAAGTAAAAGCCTTGAAAAGTTAAATATTAGAATCAGAAGAGGAATCCCTAATAAAACACCTGACTGACATTAACCAGTTATTCCATTAGCTTTAAAAAATATACTTTCCTAATCATCACAGTGATCTATATCATGTGAATTCATATCCGGGGTATGATGTAGTGAGCAAAATGTGGGTTGAAAATCTTAATCAGATCCTAATCTGAGTTGAGGATATTATAGCTATTTATTCCCTTCAGTCTGCTATTTTAACCTTTCTTACTAAGAAATCTGAATTCTGTCTTGAATTTCTTTATATACAATACTCTGGATTTAGAAAACTAGATTTATTAAAATTCAAAAAGAAAAACACAAAATTGGACATGGCTAGATTTGTGCTTTTCAATCAACAATAGATATTTTTGAAAACCAACTATATGCCAGATACTGTGCTAGGTGATGGAATTCCAACAGGGAACAGGGAAATGAAGTCCAATCCTCCATGATCTTGATGGAGAAGATGGACCAAATACAAGAAAACAAACACAGAGAATAAATCCAAACTGAGGTAAGAGCTACGAAAAAAACATATGGTTGAGATAGAAAACCAAATGACAATGCCTACTTCAGATAAAATGGTCCGAGAAGGAGAAGGTATTTAAGACAAGGCGTAGAGGATGGCAAGAAGCCAAACCTATAAAAACTGGGGGAAGAGTGTTCTAGATAGAAGCAGGTGGGAAAAGGGAGGCTTTATGGAATTAAGGAAAACTCACCAGCGGAAAATTGTAAGCAAGTGAGGGAGGCACAAGATGTTTGGTAAGATGGAGACCAATCATGATAAGGAATTACTAAATGTAATAAGAAGCCACAAAAAGGTGTTAGGTAGAGAAGGGATATATTTTTAATTTATATGTATCCCTTGCTATTGTACCAAAACCAGTTTTGATGGAGGCAAAAGGGGAAGCTGGGAGACCAGTCAGAGTGGAAGACCACGCTGCCTTGCGCTTGGTAAATTCTCTCTCAGGAGAGATCAACAGCAATCTGGGCAAGAGCTGAAGATACTATGACCAAGGTGGTGGCAGTGAAGATAAAAAATGAACCAATTCAAGATAATGTTTGGAAAGAATATCAATAGCACTTGTTGAAAGGGAGGAACCAGGGTTTCTGGCTTGAGCAACAGAAACGACGAAGCGTGCTGTACAGAAGCGGGTGGAACCTGAGTATGGAAAAGGACCTAGAGTTTCACTGTGCAGGTGTTAAGTTCGAAATGTTAAGAGAAGTGAAGGAACTACTGGATATATGACTTTGGAGACTCAGAAGTCTGGGCAGGAAATCAAAGAGAGTCATCGCGATATACAGAAATGGACTGTGTGCTAAATTATGGCATAAAGGGAAAAAAAGCTCACAGTTCTATACGTTAGGATTTGGATAGAAGAGGAGCCTACAAAGATGAAGCAGAGCCAATGAAAACAGAGGAAACAAAACTGCAGCAATACTAAAGGAGAATACTTCAAGAAGGAGTGATCTATACAGCCAAATGCTGAGGAAAGATCAAGATAGAGAGTTTTCACTGGACTGACAATGCTGAAATCAGTGGCCACCTTGACAAAAATAATTTTTGCAGTGTGGAAAACTAACTTTAGATAAAACTTAAAGACTTCTAACTATGCCACATACAAGTGGGAAAAAGCAACAGCAGAGGGTATATACACCATTCTTTCCTGCAGCTGTACCAGAAACATTCTTGATGCCCTTTCTTCTGCCTCCGGGGGTTGTTATTCAGAATAAAACAGCGATTGTGGTACACAGGTAATGAACGCACACACAAAAAGAAATCAGCTCAAATTAACTGTTGAGGGAGAAGGAAAAAACCCTGCCTTGCACTTGGTAAATTCTGAATGCTTTTAAGAAGCCAGAGGCTGTTTACCACACTAAAAAAAAAAAAAAAAAAAAAAACCACCTACTAAGACCAAAGATCTTTATATATGTGTTATTTTAAAATCAGGTCTGAATACTCACAAAAATACAAACACTGAAGTCAAGTTCATCAAAAAAGTCTTGAACTACTTTTGAAACTATAAATCTGATTTATAATTTTATTTCCATGTGATAAACTCTGGTAATGATTTCTGCACATCTGTGCTGACTGGCTTTGTTCCATCAGCCAAAAATATTCTTTGGAAAAGGAAACAAAAAATCTGATAGGAGAAATATTATATCATGAAAGGGTCTGCTGCTGCTGCTGCTGCTGCTAAGTCGCTTCAGTCGTGTCCGACTCTGTGCGACCCCATAGACGACAGCCCACCAGGCTCCCCCGTCCCTGGGATTCTCCAGGCAAGAACACTGGAGTGGGTTGCCATTTCCTTCTCCAATGCATGAAAGTGAAAAGTGAAAGTGAAGTTGCTCAGTGATGTCCGACTCTTCTCGACCCCATGGGCTGCAGCCCACCAGGCTTCTCCATCCATGGGATTTTCCAGGCAAGAGTAATGGAGTGGGGTGCCATTGCCTTCTCCGAGGAAAGGGACTAGGTGGAATTGAAGAGGAAAGAAAAGGGAGAACATAAGCCAACATGCAATCAGGAAACAATGATATCCACACTACTCCTGAGATGGTCAGAGTTCCAGACTGCCTGCAAACCATTCCATACCAATAGAGAAAATTTCAATAAATAAATCACTGCAATAAAGGGCAGTCTTAAGGAGCTACAGCTAATGAGAATTTCTGGAATAAATACTGGTTCTGGCTGATGCCTTAGAAGTTGATGCCTTCATCTAAGAAGTCCTGATTTATACCTGACATGCTGACATAATTATTACACTGGTACAATAGTATTAGTAGCTGAAGCTCCAATTCTTTGGCCACCTGATGCAAAGAAGTGACTCATTAGAAAAGAGCCTGATGCTGGGAAAGACTGAGGGCAGGAGGAGAAGGGGACGACAGAGGATGAGATGGTTGGATGGCATGACCGACTCGATGGACATGAGTTGAGCAAGCTCCAGATGGATGGTGATGGACAGGGAGGCCTGGTGTGCTGCAGTCCATGGGGTTGCAAAGAGTTGGACACGACTGAGCGACTGAACTGACTGACTGACGCTAGTACTAGTTTTCATTATTAAAAGTCTCTCGGTTTGGTTGACAGATTACATGGTCATCTTATATACCACACATTTCTAAGACTGAAAAAATATATGCAGTTAATTATTAAATGATAGACAAATGTAATATTATAAATTACGAGATTAGAATCTACTCCTTTTTTATTTGAACCAGTTGTCATAACTCTCCTGAAAAAATTAAACATAACATAAAGTAAACTGCATTAAAACACACACACACAAATGTTATGGCTGAGTGTAAATAAACCACCTAAAAATCAGTTTAAAACAAATTCATACTTGGTGCTTTCAAACGTTTCACAAACATTTTTTGGTATCTGTTATTTAGTATATAAAATAATAAAAGAAAAAATATCAAATTAATGGGCGAACACCTAAATCTACCAAATGGCTCAATAATAATCTTAGGTATTTCGATAGAGACTTGCATACAACCAAGAATCAATAACATTTCCATTTTTTATTAAGACCAGTGGAGGCTCTGGGTCAAGGACAGAGAGATGGCTTGCACTTCACGAATTATTTTGAAAGCTGATAAATTACAGCCTAAAAGTCATTCAGACCTCTAGTTAGAGCTAATACGATCAAAGGACTGTGCTTTCCACAAACCACCATATTATCTTACTCTAACATGGACAAGTAACTGAAAACTTTTATTTATTGTAGTTTGTGAAAAATACAAAATATTTTTATAACGCTTACCTGAACAGTAATTTCAGGTGTCTAATTCCATTCTATTTTTAGCAACAAGCTATAAAACATAAGTGGCGTACTCTCAACTCTCATAAATCCAAAGGCTATCTATGAAAAATGTAACTTTTGCTGGATCTTACATAGACAACAACAGAACTCAAAATTACAGCATATGCAGGGCTAACTTGGAAAAATTATTTAGCAAATTAAAAATACTATTACTATTAAACTCCAGTAATGTTCAGAGAGACTTATACAATCACTAAGATCAGTATTTCAGAAGTATGGCTAATTTGGGCATGTAAAAAAAAAGGCAGGAAATGTTAGGTTTTCCAACATCTATCACATTCTATGTTGCATTACAGTTACTACCATAGAATTCTTTGGATCATCTGCCATATTTAGCGCAGTATTTTGCACACTGAAGATTCTTAAAAAAAGTGAATACTAGCGTTTTTTTTCCAGGAAGACTGAATGAAGACAAGCCTGAAGGACTATGGTAATACTCTCATTAAGTGGTATGGGTGTAACAGAGTAAAAATCAGAAGAATGATTCCCCTATGGCCTTTGGCCTGTGAAACCTTAGAGAGTTAAGAGTAATCAAATCTTTAATGATTTTCAAGCATTATTCTGTGCCATGGTTGACACACTATAACCTCCCTTTGCCTTGTAATTCAAGGACCTAGCTCCACTTGACTCTAATAAAAATTATAAATCACACAGAAATGTTTATCAAAAACATTTTTGAAAAGGGCCACTATAACCTTCTTCTACTTGCCATAGGTAAAAATTATATTTTCATACAGTTGTCTTTACTACTTCCAAGCTATATGGAAATTTATGAAGACAGAATTAAATTATAACAAGAAAAAGAGATTCAATAAAAATCACAATAAACAAGTATAAATGATTTCATCTAATAACTGCAAATGGATTCAGCCATATCATTCCACCAAATCATATCCATCACAGATGATACAGTAACAAATATTACACTATATATATAAACATATGACAGTAAAATAACTATACTAAAGCACTACAAACAATATACCATGTGTAATATATAATGTATGTGTTTCAACGCATATAGTAGTACACACAAACCGAGATTTTAAGGTCCCAGCTCTACAAGAATTCTAAAACTGGGACAGTTTTTAAAAAGGAAATTTACCCTTAGAACTGATCTTGGTAAAATTTATGAACATCCTTGTAACTTGTTTGCTCTACTAGTTGAAATTGTATATAAACAATTTAGATATAAATCTAACCTGTAGCTGTTTTTCTGGATGATGTCATCCGATGTGTCTTGCTCCTCTTTAGCAGAAAATCCTAGAAGATGCCTCCTTTGATTTGTAGGGTTCACACTAGGATTCATTCTCTTGGAATCTTGTTCCAACATGCTGAAAATGTTAAAATGTTAGCAAATAATTGAAAAAAAATTTGTCATACATACACATGCTACGTGTGGCTCTGAAGCAAATCAGAATTCTGTACACACAGCAAGAACACTAGGTATAGAGGTAAGTCAAAACAGCTTACTGATATGGTCAAATCCCTAGCTTGGCATCCTATACATACATGAAAAACAATCTTGAAAATAATTTTTCTAACTATAGAAGTACATTATTTATAAACTGTTTTAAAAAGTCAGTATTCTATATGCTTTAAACTATGAATATATCCCTGGAGAAGGACATGGCAACCCACTCCAGTATTCTCGCCTGGAGAACTCCATGGACAAAGGAGCCTGGGGGGTACACTCCATGGGGTCGCAAAGAGTTGGACACAACTGAGTGACTTAGCATGTGAATATACACATATATATAAAGTAAAAATAGGTCCAATGTACATATAAACAAATTCCAAACTCAGATAATAACTACAATAAGAAGTCCTCCTCGATGCTTCAGATTGATGTTTTCAAAGAAGAAATACTTCAAATAAAACGGGAATTATTCTCTTTATCAACAATCAAATTCACTAGATTTTCACCATCCCAGAAGGCAGGCTATCAAATAAAGTTAACAGAAATTTTTTAAATGTTGATTTACTCCTTTCTCTTCACTCTTCCTAAATCTTTTTGTATGTATCTGGGGCAAACATAGATATATATTATTGCAATAGTTATTTAACACTTTCAACTAACTAACCAAGGGCTTAGAAACCTGGCTCATCGATATGATATCTTGTGTGTTTAATTTTACAGTGCCACATATATAACTTATACTAGTCAAAATCTTCTTGAAATTCAACACAAAGGGAATTTCCCTAGGGAAGCACAAAAGAAGGGATACCAGATTCTATTTAGAGGGATGAAGCGTAGGAAGGAAATAAGGCTGATGAGAGTGTCACAGTTAAGGGCCCCGAGATTCTAAGAGAAAAGGAGTTCTTTCGGGTGGAGTACTTTGCCTCCAGATTTGGAGAAAGGGATGTTAGGTGGAAGGAAAAGCATGCACATCACTGTAGAGTCTCTTCCTGATGCCTTGCTATATCCCCCATTCTCTGCAGTCCTTCCTTCCTGGAGTCACCATCATCCAGTGTTTCTCACAGGATGTGCTGTGGCGCGCGGGCACACTACAGACTCTTCAGGGGTTACCATTGAATGATGGTCATGGTGTAAAATCTAATTTTGCTACAACTGAGGCTCCATTTTGTTACAACTGTATCTTTCAGAAAGAATGTTCACCTGAGTGGTCAGGAACAGTATAAACCCTGCTACAAATGAGATAAAAGGCTGTGGAATACCCCACTAAACTTATGAACACTTAGCCTGGTGAGTATTTTAGAAAACATGAGATAAGCAGTAAACAAAAACAATTTTGTAGGGAAGCCAAATGAAGAGTGTGATGATAACTGTAGAATGTGTTTTTTCTTTTCAAACCTTGCATTTTGGAAAAGGGTTTACTTTTTAATCCTTTCAAGGGTGATGCCAAAACGTCTACCTAGGAAAGTAAGCCTAAACAAAATCAAAGGTAAACACTTCCCCCTCAGGACTTCCCTGGTGGCTCAGTGGTAAAGAATCCACCTGCTACGCAGGAGACACAGGTTCAAGCCCTGATCTGCGAACATCCCACATGCTGCAGAGCAACTAAGCCCAGGCACCACAACTACTGAGCCCAGGAACTGAAGCCCAGGCACCTGAGAGCCTGTGCTCCACAACGAGACATGCCGTCACAACGAGAAGCCCGTGCGCCGCAGCTAGAGAGCAGCCTCCGCTCTCAGCAACTAGAGAAAAGCCCGCCCGGCAAGAGACCCAGCACAGCCGAAAATAAACAAATAAATGAAATTATTTTTTTAAAAAGAACTTACCCCAGTTTACAGAATTATTCACCTCCTATCAACCTACCTCTCCATTGCAATTGTGAAATATCCACATAATAACATTCCTGTTTGGTGGATGTACTCTGTCAATTTCACCAATGACTAGGAGAAACTCTACCACTCTAACTATTTAAGAATTGGGTCTGAACCCCACTCACATTTTATTTCTACTGGATAGTGTTGAGCTAAAAGCTCCTAGGAAGGAACAGGGTTTGGGAGAGGAGCAAATTCTGGGTGTCCCTCCCTGCAATTCACTTCAATAGGGTCACTTTTTTTTTTTTTTTTTTAATTAAAAATGTTTCAACTAGTACCACTAGTCTTGGTACAAATTCTGGACTCTGTATTCAGAACATACCTAATAAGCAAGCCTTCTTCCAATATCCAAAGAAACCTAACACCCCTCAGCCCTCACTTCAGGCTTTCTTTTTCATGGCTGTAGTTTCTTCTGCATGTTCCTCTTTACAGTACAGTCTTAGGTTCCTTCAGCGTATGTGGTCACTCCCCCCTCAATATGCTTCTCAGAGATGATGTCCAGAACTGGCCACAGTACTTCTCAGGTGGTATGACCACTACAGGACGGAACAGGGTAATTCCTTCCCATGTTCTAAATATTATTCTTCCACCAATGCAGCCTAATATCACACAGGCTTTTTTGGCAGTTACATCAGACTCTATATTGAAGTTGGTTTAATTAAAATTCCAACTCTTCTTACAAACTGGACTATTACCCTCCCTTCCCTTCCCTTCTTCTCCCACTTCCAATTTAGAATTTACATAACTGAGCTTTGTGATCCCGTTGAGTAATTTACGTTAATTCCCTTTAAAATATCATTCAAGGACTTTTCAGATCCTAATTAACAACAGAAATTCTCCTTCAAAGCAAGGAACAACATGCCACCAACATCCTCAGCTAAGCTGTTGTTAAGATATCAAAAAGAAAAGAAATTAAGCCCTGGAGCATGCTCCCAGGCAGCACCTTCTAAGTTTGTAAAAACATAAGTAAAACACTTATGAATTAATCATAATATCTCCTAGTCCAAAATCCCTGTCTTGACCATAGGGATATTACAAGACTGTTAAACATTCTCCTAAGATGCAAATGCAGTATAACAGCAGCTACCATTTTCTGAGCACCTTCTACGTACTAAGGAATCAAAGCTCAAAGAAAGTTGAGGCTCAAAAGAGTTTAAAGTTTGCAGAAGGTCATGCTGTGATATGGTGATTTATAAAGAGAAATACATATTTGGTGGCAACATTTTTCTGGCCCAGAGTTCCTAACATCCTTGCGAATTTCCCAAGTGATGAGACCCATAAAGGTGCCATATGCTATGTTAATGAGGTGACTCTGGAAGGCCCTTGGGTTGCCTAAGGGTGGGGGTTAGTCCCCAAAGGAATCAGTCATAGAATACAGAGTTTGAACTTTCAGTCCCAACTCGCACCCCCACCTCCAGGAAAGGGAAAGGGACTAGAGATTAGGTTCAATCACCAATGGCCAAATGACTTAATCAACCATGTCTCTGTCATGAAGCCTCCATAAAAACCCAAAACGAAGGGATTCAGGGAGCATCTGGGTTGGTGAACATTCAGAGCCAGTGGTGAGCTTGAAGAGGTCATGGAAGCTCCCTGTCCATTCCCCCATACCTTGCCCCATGCAGCTCTTCTACCTGGCTGTTCCGGAGTTATATCCTTTAATGATAAACTGGTATTCTAGTAAGCAAAATGTTTCTCTGACTTCTGTGAGCCACTCCAGCAAACAAACAGGAACCTGAGGATTGTGGGATCCTCTGCTCTATAGCTGGTTGGCCAGAAGCACAGGTGACAACCTGGATTTGCAGTTGATGTCTGAAGCGGGAGAGGGTAACTCTTGTAGGACTGAGCCCCTAATCTGTGGAATCTGACCTTGTCTCCACACTGGCTGTATCAGAATTAAGCTGAATTGTAGGACACCCAGCTGGTGTCCGTGCTTGTTGGTACGGGGAAAATCTCTCCATACTTTGGAACTGGATAATCAGAACCCTTAGGAGAACTGTTTGGTGGTGTGGAAAAACACACATTGGAATTAGTGTCAGAAATGTACATGCTCTGAGTAATTAATGAAGCCAGGATTTGGGTCCAGGATTAGAACATCATCACTGCCTTATGTTGATGACATTTCCCAGAATGACTGATTGACTCACTCATTTATTCAACATGTTCTAGACACCTATTATGTTCCAGGAATCATATTTGATACTAAAGACTCAAAGATAAAACCAAATATAGTGTGTATAAGTGTTTCTGTGTGTGTGTATGTTGGGGGGGTGGATACAGATACAAGATAATAGAGGGATTAGCAGCGTAATAGCAGTTAATGCCAAATGTTACAGAAGCATATAGCTAGGGCATTTGATCTTTACCAAGAGGATCATGAAGTTATCTTTAAATGACAAGCAGTAAATAAACAGGTAGAAAAGGAGGATGGGAGTGAGAAAAGGCATTTCATGCAGACTAATATGAAAAAGGACACAATCACAGGAGAGTATGATTTGCTTGAGAAATTCCAAGTAAAGCAGGAGAAGGTATATGGGTGGACATGTACATGTATAAGCACGGAGGGAAAGGGACCATCGCAAAGAGAGAAGGGAGAGACGAGACTAAGAGTACTGCAAGGCTAGATTACTTACGGGTGGCCTCGCCTGCCACAGTAGCAGTAAGTCTAGCAATTTATTCAATAAAAGAAACAAAACTGGTATGTTTTATTCTTGTTTTAATTTTGGTTCCCAGTTATCCTGTCCCTTTCTATATCAACATCTTCCATGTGACTAATGTTAAATTCCCTGGTATAATGGGAGAAATCTACCTTCTTTCTTTTAGAAACTGATATCACGTTTGTCCCCTACCCATCTAGACTACTTGGTGACTATCACTGCCAGAAAAACAGCAGAACGCTAGGACCGTTCCTCTGCTTTACCTATTTCCTGGCTAGGGATCTTAAAGCTGTTTGTGAGGCTCTCACAGGTAAGTGCTAAGTTAAAGTGGCTGCTATGGCTTCTGGGAGTAGCTTTTACATTTTTCCTTCCCTGAATCCTACTGTCAACTAGCAACGAACACAGTTAGTTCTTCTGGATCAGAATGCACCTTCCTCTAGCACAGTGACTCTCACAAAGTGCAGTACCCAGACCAGCAGCATTAGCATCACCTGATAACTGGTTAGAAATGCAAACTCTCAGGTCCCATTGCAGTCCTACGCACCCAGAAACCCTGGAAGTGGTGCCTAACAATCTGTGTTTTAACTAGCTGTCCACATGATACACGTCAATGTTTGAGAACCACTATTTTAAACTAATCTGGTTTCTCATAACATCTTTCCTACCTCAATTCCCTAAAAGTTACATGTTTTTCACAATAAATCCAACAAAAGTGAACAGTGTGGGGAAAAGGATGGGGCAGTTAGATGAAATGGCTGTGGAAGGACACAATCAAAAATGATGTATGTGGTTTATGGATGATTAATAGAGTAAGTTATTTTTTAGAGGTTTATATTTATTTTATTTATTTTGCTGCACTGGGTCTTACTTCCAGCATGTGGGGTTTTGATATTTGTTGCAGCATGTGGAGTCTTTAGTTGCGGCATGCGGGATCTAGTTCCCCAACCAAGGATCACACCTGGGCCCCCTGTTACTGGACCACCAGGGAAGTCCCTAAAGTAAATTATTAATAGTTCATAACCATCAGTACTTGGGAGTTTTTAAAGAGTTCTTCTACTGATTATTGTTCTTTAGATGATTTTACTACCACTATGAAACTGGGATTTCAAGTCACAATTTATAACTGTCACAAGGAAATGCCTTGCATTTAACTATCAGTTCAGTTTATTCCATCTGTTATTGGACTGTAATCACTTAGCAGTCATAATCACTTAGCAGCTACACTTGCTAGAAATCAGTTTTAATGTTGATTGGTTTGGCTCATAAGTGATCACTATTATTCCCACTGCCCACATGAGAAAATGATTATCAGAGTGTAATGACAAATATATGTTTAACCATAACAACTTTAATAATTTTACCCTTTTTTAGCCTGAGGGCTCACTCAGATCTCATTCAATGGACTCCACAAACATGATCTTCACAACACTTTCATTACACAGAGTCAACAAAGCATTTTTAACAAGGAAGTAAGACAGAGAAGAGGCAAAAAATAAATATCCAGGCTAACAAATACATGAAAAGATGCTCAACATCACTCATTATCAGAGAAATGCAAATCAAAACCACAATGAGGTACCATCTCATGCTGGTCAGAATGGCTACCATCAAAAAGTCTACAAACAATAAATTCTGGAGAGGGTGTGGAGAAAAGGGAACCCTCTTACACTATTGATGGGAATGCAAACTAGTACAGCCACTATGGAGAACAGTGTGGAGATTCCCTAAAAAACTGGAAATAGAACTGCCATACGACCCAGCAATCCCACTGCTGGGCATACACACCGAGGAAACCAGAATGGAAAGAGACACATGTACCCCAATGTTCACTGCAGCACTGTTTATAATAGCTAGGACACTGAAGCAACCTAGATGTTCATTGGCACACGAATGGATAAGGCAGTTGTGGTACATATACACAATGCAATATTACTCAGCTTTAAAAAAGAGTCAGTTCCAATGTGGTGGATGAAACTGGAGTCTATTATACAGAGTGAAGTAAGTCAGAAAGAGAAACACCAATACAGTACATTAACGCATATATATGGAATTTAGAAAGACGGTAACAATGACCCTATATGTGAGACAGCAAAAGAGACTCAGATGTAAAGAACAAACTTTTGGACTATGTGGGAGAAGGCGAGGGTGGGATGATTTGAGAGAATAGCATTGAAACCTGTGTATTACCATATGCGGAATAGATGACCAGTGCAAGTTCAATGCATGGAGCAGGGCACTCAAAGCCAGTGCTCCGGGACAACCCAGAGGGATGGGGGAGGGAAGGAGTTGGGAGGGGGGAGGGGGGTCCAGGATGGGTGGACACATGTACACCCATGGCTGATTCATGTCAATGTATGAAAAAACCACCACAATACTGTAAAGTAATTAGCCTCCAATTAAAATAAATAAAATTTTTAAAAATGACTAGAAGAAGAAAAATAAAAAAGCATCCAAACAGTCTATGAGTCTCAATTTTCTTATCTATCCATTTGGCCTGAATGTATTTTGAAGGCAACATATCAGGAAATTCTGTAAAGAAGCTTTTAAAGTTTTTCACTTGTTTATTTTTGGTAGTTGTTGTCTTTCGGCCCCAAGTCCTTGTAAATTTTTTTGAAGTCTTAAAATGAAATTTCTCTTAAGCTAAATTACAGAGACGCTGACTGTCCAATTCAGCTCAAAACAACTATATATGCTTCAAACTATGAAATGACTTACAGAAACTAACCATCTAAATAACTGTAAGTTTACATTTCCCTTGTTTTTATTAATATTTGAAATACATGAAGGAGCTTTATTTTACTAGCAGAATACAAGACTGTCTTCATACAACTTTGACAACACAAATATGAAGGAAGGAATTTGACAGTCAAAACAGCCAAACGTACAAAAGAGTATGAGAAAATTGTTGTTGATATGAACTTTCAGATGCTTGGCATGAGTGTTTTTGCATCATTCAGTGTCTCTTTTTGTTAATTTTGGAAAAAAATTTCCCAAAACACAAGGAGATGACTCAGTCACAATAAGAGTCAGTATAATGATTAACTGTTACAGTTCATGATATAAATAGGGTGATCTAATCACACTTTTCATAATTAGCTTAAATCACATTCTACTCAGTATTTTCAAATAAACTAATAAATATTTTAAAAAACAGAAGTCTCTATGTCTCTGTGACCAGAAACAAGCTACCCTGCAAGAGTTACAAGTTTTAAGGCTCAGAATAACCATTACACCGACAAACGCTGCTCATGCTGGGGGTCAGTGGGCCTGAAAAGCACAGATTAATAAAACATAAATAACTTCAATTTCTCCAGAAGCCTGGAAAAAGTATTATAAGAACTGTTACTTTATTTTTTCATTTATGAAATTCTAAAAGCTAACAACTGTTTCACTTATGAAGCCAACTTAATTATTAAGATATGATTTCAGATACCCAATTTTCATACCAAGTAGCTCAACAAAAAATGGCACATCTCCAAATCTATACTACCCGTCACAAACCTGTTTCCTTATGGTACCAGCTGGTCAATTTCAAAGTCAAGCCATTTCAGCAGGTAAGAATCTTACAGTTCCCATCCCCAAAAGAAACCCATTTGCTGCTATTGCTCTCCCTGAACACTGCATATGAAAAACTGAAATCACTTTAGGATTTGGAAAGAGCGGGAAGATCCTTAGGTTTTAATGTGGAATAGTGGAAAGAACACAAAATTTGGAATCAAGAGATGTGCATTCAACATGTGGCTCTGAGACTCCCCGAGTCATTCTGGGAAAGTTGGTTAACTTCTCTGAGCCTCCAATTCCTCTCTTCACAGCAGTTTTCAAAGATTCAAATGATATGATGGATGAGAACATGCCTTATAAATCAGAAAGGAAGATGACACAGCAGTTAGTGGCACAGCTTGTCTTCCCGCCTGCCAAGGTTCAGGCTATCCTCAACATAGCAACTGGAGTGATTGTTTTAAAATCTAGGTCAGATGACTATGTCACTCCGCTGCTCAAAACCTTCAGATGGCTCCCCATCTGTATCATGGTAAAAGCCCAAATCTTTAAAATGACCAAGGCCTCGCTAAGTTTATTCCCTCCCTGTACCTAACCTCTCTGGCCCCATCCCCTACTACTCTCCCCCTCCTTCACTTTAGTCCAACCACACCAACCCCCTTGCTTTTCCTGGAACATGCAAGGCACACTCCCACCCTAACACCTTTGTTCCCTCTGCCTGGAATGCTCTTTCCCCAAACATTCATATGGATAATTATCACTTTTAAGCCTTGGTTCAAATATCTACTTTACAATGACAACTATTTAAAACTACAATTCCAATAACCACCCTCACACTTGTAAAACTGTTTACCCTACTATATTTTATCCCTTTTTTCTATCATTTTACTTATTATGTTTACTATCTGTATGTCCCTGTATGTGTATTTTGTTCTAAGACAATGCCTAACCCACAGGAGGCATTTCTTTTTTTTTCCTTAAGTAACAAATGTTATTTTATGTAACATTCTGCCTCTTGCCAGGAGAAAAAATCCAGATCTTTATTTTAGAGAAAACTAAGGCACAACTCAAGAATAGCAGGTGGTGAACTCATTATTATACCATCTCCAGATGCAGGAACAGGAAATTATGTTAATTTTCATTGAAACTGAGGCTAAAGACAGGGAGTTCTCAAGGGAGTTCTCCAAATCTTAAAAAAGCTATTTTTCTCTGTTTATTGAATGGTTCGCAGATGATTTTTGCAGACTTGTAGTAACTGGGGGCAATTTACTAGAAACAGAAATTTGAAACAACAGATCAATAGTCAAGATTAAAAAAAAAAAAAAAAAAAATTCCTCTAAATAGTAGTTCTCAGAACCACGGATTACCAGACCTGGAGAAGAAACACATACGTACAGCAGCAGTTTGCCAAGCAAGCCGGCAAGAGCAAGAAGACAACCTGAGATTCTTTCATCCATTCAAGGAACAACTATAAAGCAAGCACTCTTCTAACAGGCAGTGCTCATTCTTGGAATCTAGTCACTAGACTCTGAGAAAGGCCAAGCAGCTTGCAGAGTGGTCCAGCTAAAGGAAGAAGGAGACCCCTAGCCAACAGCCCTGGCTCAGTCCCGGTTGAGGCCAGCACCAACCTGCTGGCTATGATGAGTGAGCCATCTCCAAGCAGGTCCTCCACCCTGAGTCAACCCAGCTGACACTCCATGGAGCAAACAACTGCTGTCTCTAGTGAGCACCTCCCAAACTGCTGGTGTTTCAGCCAAGTAAATGACTGTTGTTGTTTTAAGCTCTTAAGTTTTGGGGTGGTTTGCTACACAGCAATTGATAACTAATACACTCTAGTTATTAAATTTCTGAAGTCAATAAATCAATATTTAATACAGTAAGTTTGTGTGTGAACAACTCTTTTGTATCCTCTCACTTGAAAAAGGCATGCTCTAATCTTTCTTAAATGACTATAAATTTCAGTGCAATCTCTTCTGTTATAGTCCCATCAATCCCATCAACCCATAAAATAAATATTTTCTCCTTTTACATCCAATCTTAAGCTTTAGGGAAATGGGTAACATTATTGGATCTTTTTCTCTGCATAAATGGCTATTGTTCTATTAATGATTAACACAAGGGCTCCAAATACAAACTGAATTCTAGCTCTGCCGAATGTTAGCTATGACTTCAGTTTCCTCATATGTAAAATGGAGAAAATAATACTTACCTTATAGTTCAATATATAAAGTGCTTAGATTAGTACTTGCTGCACAGCAAATGTTTGATAAATAAAAGCTCAACAGCAAAACACTTAAAAAACTGCCAGCTTTATCAACCAAACACAGGTGGTATCAACAAACAGGCAGATTATTCTGAAACTGTCTTCACTTTTGTACTCATCTTTTTTCCCAACTATCTTATTTCCATTTATCTCTCATTTTCAAATTCACATTATACAAAAAAAGGGGGGAAGGAAAATTAAAGTAAGTAATGCTGCTTTATTGAGAATTCCAATAAAAGGGTTGAGTTGCTGTTGTTTAGTCACTAAGTTGTGTCTGACACTTTTATGACCTTATGAACTGTAGCCCGCCAGGCTCCTTCTGTCCATGGGATTTCTTAGGCAAGAATACTGGAATGGGTTGCCATTTCCTTCTCCAGGGGATCTTCCTGACCTAGGGATCAAACTCACGTCTCCTGTATTGGCAGGGGGATTCTTTACCACTGAGCCAACAGGGAAGCCCAAAAGGGTTCAGACAGAAAGCCACATAAAGCATACAGAGTATCCATGATTCCCCAGTAGTAGCTTCTCAGAGTTCATGGGTTGTGATAAGTTGACTGGTAACATAAGATATCAGTGTCAGTTTATGTTCAGGACACACAGACACCAGGAAGTCTAGATGCATAGCACACACTCACACTTCTTGCTACACCAGCTATAACTCAGTTAAAAACCATTCGTGAAGTGAAAGTGAAGTTGCTCAGTCGTGTCTGACTCTCTGTGACCCTATGGACTGTAGCCTACCACACTCCTCCGTCCATGGGATTTACCAGGCAAGAGTACTCGAGTGGGTTGCCATTTCCTTCTCCAGAGGATCTTCCCAACCCAGGGATCAAACCTGGGTCTCCCACATTGTAGGCAGACACTTTAACATCTGAGCCAAAAACCATCTGTAGAATATACCTTATAATATAAGTTTCAAATGTTTACTGAAATGACAGAACAGGTCAAATCTGGAGAAAATAAGACAGTAAACTTCTAGGCAAACTGCCTAGAAACAACATGTAATAATTACATATATATTTTGCAAAATCAAAAGTTTCAAAGTTATTTTATACTACCTTAATATTAAGCCAGACCCTCACTTATTACAAAGTAAAGCTAAGTATCCCTCTATTATTTATGTTTTGCACAGCTCAGTATTGAAAATGGTGTTTGAAAAAGCTATTTTAAACAATCAGCTACTGGTCCTTGTTTCACATTAAACTAAGATTTATAGACTAAAGAAAATATCAAAGTAACCAACTTAAACTCTGACAGTTTTCGCATCTGCCCTAGTCTCTCACTGACGCCCTCTCACAAGATAGAAGTGGCAGAAGTTACCACATGATCTCCTTTTATCTTTGAAAGTGACACAGTGACTGACTCACTCAAGGTATTAAAGGAAGTTAGCAAAGAATGTGCCTTTCTGATTTCAACTGCTTTCCCTTCACTATGACGAGTCAGGTCTGAGGGGAAAGGTAGCCAAGTGATACATTATAAAGCCATTGCAATACTCCTTATTCGTCTCTCTATATGTAACTCACAAGAAAGCCAAAACTAAAGAAAATCATCAATAGAATTTTCCATGCCCTCAAAACTCTGCACTGTTGATAGACTCTATGTCATTTTTTTAAACAAAGGGTGAAACCCTATAGGGACTAGAAGAAAAGAGAACCAATTACTTTGCACAGATTCTTTTTTGAAGAACATGAATAAATTAGACATTTGGGAAAAGAACTAATCTTAGGTCTCCTGGCTGGCTGGCTAAGTCACTTCAGTCATATCTAACTTTTTGTGACCCCACAGACTGTAGCCCACTAGGCTCCTCTGTCCATGGGATTCTCCAGGCAAGAGTACTGGAGTGGGTTGCCATTTCCTTCCCCAGTTAGGTCTGCTGCTGCTAAGTCACTTCAGTCGTATCCGACTCTATGTGACCCCATAGACAGCAGCCCACCAGGCTCCACCATCCCTGGGATTCCCCAGGCAAGAACACTGGAGTGGGTTGCCATTTCCTTCTCCAATGCATGAAAGTGAAAAGTGAAAGTAAGGTCGCTCAGTCGTAATCGACTCTTAGCAAACCCATGGGCTGCAGCCTACCAGGCTCCTCCGTCCATAGGATTTTCCAGGCAAGAGTACTGGAGTGGGGTGCCATTGCCTTCTCCGGTTAGGTCCACTACCTCTCTGCAATCCCAGAGTCAGTAACACCTAGTATTTAGATGTATAGTATTTCTTCAGTTTATGTGTCACTTTGATAAATGTGGAAAGTACTTTTAGCCAAAAACTTGAATTAGATTTCATTTTAAAGTTTAGCTGAACAAAACCATGTATACTTGGTGGTTTGAAGTCTGACATATAAGTTATAGAGTAACTTTTAACCTACAGCCAATAGTGATATCATACAGCAAAGTGTGCTCAGCAACTGAATAAGGGGAAAAATTGAAGCCAGATTTGGAGACAGGCTCATCTCATATAGGAAAGTTAGAACTCTTCCTATAAAAATAATGAAAAGCTGACAAACAGAGAATACTGGAATTAGAGACATTTTATTTCTAACCAGTTCCAGGCAACTCAAATTCAATACCGTATTCTCTGTGGTGATCTTTTCCCTAATAACATAGTCTCTTAAGAAACCACAGAGCAGCTGGCCCCTATGGAGTATGATTTGCCTTCCTCACCCAAGTCTGATGTCTTAAACTGTAAACATTATGGTTCTTATGAGAGGACAGCACCTAACCCTGGACAAAGGAAAAGTATTATCAATTTCAAACACTTGCTAATTTTGTTGTTGTTCAGTCGCTAAGTCATGTCCAACTCTTTGCGACCCCATGGACCACAGCATGCCAGGCTACACCATTCTGTCCTTCACCATCTCCCGGAGCTTGCTCAAACTCAAGTCCATTGAGTCTGTGATGCCATCCAACCATCTCATCCTCTGTCACCCCCTTCTCCTCTTGTCTTCAATCTTTCCCAGCATCAGGGTTAAGACTTAGTATATTTAAAACCTCCTAAGGATGCTTCTTTATTATTTGCAGAAAAGGAGAATGGTTAAAGTGACTTTTTAAATATGTAGAAAGGGGAAGAAGTAACAAAGGAATCTATATACTGCAGTCCTATGTCCCAGGAAGAAGTTCCTCTTATAGGATTCTGTCATGGCTCTTATTCTCTCCAAAACACAAGTTCATAAATTTCCTCAATTATATAAAACAAACCTAGGAATATACAAGTGCCTATCCAGAGATTTTTAAAAATTTCTTTCACATGTATTATCTTCCAATTTAATGGGTAAGCATGCTTACAATCACCATAGGGGTCGATGTATAGAAAGGAAGAAATATAAAATTATACACAGTAGTTTTCAACCCTGGACACACCTCAGGATTATCTAAAGAAAAATGCTTTATTTAAAAAGAAATGATTTAGACCCATCTCATTAGATTCCATACATTAGGGGTAGGGCTCAGTTAGCTGTCTTTTTAAGATTTTCATAGTGATTATGTACAGGCAAGGTTGAAAACCACTATAGACAGAATTTAACAAAAAGTCATCCAAACTATTAAGGAGAAAAGGGAAATTAGCAAAACATCAGACAAACTTCTATGATAAAAGCTGTTGCCCTATCATCATTCAAGAGTCAAGAAAACTCAGAATATAATAAGGTAATAATAAACAACAAACTACAAGTAGCATTCAGACTGATGTTTTTCCAACTAGCTCTTAATCACTTTGTTTTACAAAGAAGGAAGTATTTTTAGCACAATTTGTTGCTGGTTAAACTTTATTTGCTAACAGAACCTTTTAGAAATTCTTTTCTTTCTATCAAAATTTATCTATTTTCCTCCCCTCTTTCCTTATTTCCCCCTCATTTCTTAAGTTAATTCAACTTCCCTCCATGAAGAAGTATTTTTACAAGTGTCTAAAATGAACACTGCCCATTTTCCCCACCTCACTATATTTCCTGAATATTTGTATAACTCTGAGATTTACAGCAACCCTTGGGGTGAGGAGCAAGTTAAACTTACCTAATGTCGAAACTGTCATGAAGTTAAACTTAAAACAATGAAACTTCCGAGTCAAATAGAAACACAGCATAGAGAAGCAATGAAAAACTATGTCTTCAGTATGAACAACATCAGGTATGATCTTTGACTACTCCTTGGAAGTAGGGACCCAACAGGAGGGAACCCTAAAGACAAGTCCTCTCCCTAACAACAAAAATATTAATATCTCTTCCTCAACCTCATAACATTTAAAACATAATAACCAATTATACCAGACCTATCCAATCTCAGTGTCTGTTAGAAGGTTTAGTGTATGAAAAATGATTAGATGAAACTACATTTATAGTACAGGAAGTGGTAGTAATGAGATAAAGAAAACAGATATGAGAAGTAAAGTATCTTAGAAAATGTACAATAAGAAAAAGTAAAGAAAACAGAGTCAATTGTAAGAGGCCCAGGATTTGAGGGTTCAGCATAGTGGGGGGGACACATGTGTACCTGTGGGTGATTCACGTCAATGTATCGCAAAAACCACCACAATACTGGAAAGCAGTTATCCTCCAATTAAAATAAATCAATTAGCTAAAAAAAATTTCTTTGCCATTTTTATTTTATTTTATTTTTTTTTTTTAATTTTATTTTTTAACTTTACAATATTGTATTCGTTTTGCCACATATCAACATAAGAGGGGGATAACTTCTTTTCCACTTCCGTGGAACCTTTTATATTATACTTTGGTTACTGTCAGGCGTCATACATTTCCCTTGGAATGTTTATCTCTCCTTCTCTCCTTATAAATTTTTAATTTTACTCTCCTCTGTAAAAGTCTTTCTTTACAATAATTATCTCCATCTATTTCCCTCTTCTCAGTACAACACTCACAACATACACCAGTTACTTGGTACTTGCTATGACACATCCTTGCATTAGTCACTGTTTATGCTGTTCTCCTTCATTGTGAGCATGATGGCCTATGTGACCTGGACACAGTCCACCCTTTCAGCCTAACTGCTTACCATTCTCTACCATATAAACTACGTTCATTCACATTCAATCATTCATTTCACTTAGTCACTCAACTGTCATCCAACAAATATTTATCAAGTAGCTACAATATGTCAAACACAATCTAAAAGCAAGGTAAAAAAAATTTTTTAATAATAAAAATAAATAACAAGGTAAGCTCTAGCCATCCCTGACTGCAGCTTACTGTAGGTAACAGTCATCTTCCTTCACCTCTCCAAGCATTTATTCAGAATATTCCCTCTGCCTGGAAGCCCGTTCCCACTTTGTCACCATGATTAAACCTTTCCTCACAATTCAGTGCAACATGTGTCTACAATGTACTACGCACAATACAGATGCTGAGAATATACGTATATTTCTTTAAAAAAAAAAAGGAGGGAATTTCCTGGCAGTCCAGTGGTCAGGATTTGAAGCTCTCACTGCAGGAGTCCAGGTTCAATTCCTGTTTGGGGAACTAAGATCCTGAAAGCCATGCAGCATGGCTGAAAGGACTCAAGGAGTCAATAACAGTGATGACAGACAGACCAACAAATAATCAGTAAAACGTGATACATTCTATTATATATATACAGGATAATATGGGAACACTAAAAAGAAATACTAAGCCCAACCCAGTCAAAAATGGGCAGAAGACCTAAACAAACATTTCCTCAAAGAAGATATACAGATAGCCAATATACACATGCTGCTGCTGCTAAGTCACTTCAGTCATGTCCGATTCTGTGTGACTCCATAGACGGCAGCCCACCAGGCTCCCCCATCCCTGGGATTCTCCAGGCAAGAACACTGAAGTGGGCTGCCATTTCCTTCTCCAATAATAAACACATGAAAAGCTGCTTAACATCATTCATTATCAGAGAAATGCAAATCAAAACTAAAATGAGGTATTACCACACACAGGTCAGAATGGCCATTATCAAAAACCTACAAACAATAAATGCTGGAGAGGAGGTGCAGACAAAGGAACCCCCTTGCAGTGTTGGGAATGTAAATTTATACAGCCACTATGGAGAACAGTGTGGAGATTCCTTAGAAGACTAGAAATAAAACCACCATATGAGCCAGCAATCCCACTACTGGGCATATACCCTGAGGAAACCACTATTCAAAAAGACACACGTACCCCCAGTGTTCACTGCAGCACTACTGACAACAGCCAGGACACGGAAGCAACCTAGACACCCACTGACAGATGAGCAGATCAAGAAGCTGTGATACATACACACAACAGGATATTGCTCAGTCATAAGAAAGAATGAATTTGTGTCAGCTGAACCTAGGTGGGTGAACCGAGAGCCTGTTACACAGAGTGAAGTAAGTCAGAAAGAGAAAAACAAAGATCATATATTAACACACATACACATATGGAATCTAGAAAAATGGTACTGCTGCTGCTGCTACTGCTACTGCTGCTAAGTCGCTTCAGTCGTGTCGGACTCTGTGCCACCCCATAGATGGCAGCCCACCAGGCTCCCCTGTCCCTGGGATTCTCCAGGCAAGAAAACTGGAGTGGGTTGCCATTTCCTTCTCCAATGCATGAAAGTGAAAAGTGAAAGTGAAGTTGCTCAGTGATGTCCGACTCTTCGAGACCCCATGGGCTGCAGCCCACCAGGCTCCTCCATCCATGGGATTTTCCAGGCAAGAGTACTGGAGTGGGGTGCCATTGCCTTCTCCAGAAAAATGGTACTCATGAACATATTTACAGGGCAGGAAGAGAGACACAGACCAGGAGAAAAGACCTGGGACACAGCAGAGGAAGGAGAGGGCGGGACCAACTGAAAGAGTAGCCCTGAAACATATATTACCACACATCAAGGGAAAGCCAGCAAGAACTTGCTGTGAGACGCAGGAGCTCAACCTGGTGCTCTGTGACAACCCAGAGCGGTGGGCTGGGTGGGGCTGGGAGGTTCAAGAGGGAGGGGAAATATGTACACTTATGGCTGATTCAACTTCTTGTACAGCAGATATCAACACAACATTGGAAAGCAATTATCCTTTAATTAAAAAAATACTTAACCTAGCCTAGGGGTGAGTTCAATTTGCTCAATGCCAATTCTTAAATCTAAAAATAACAATTCCCTTGCTTTTCTTTATAGCTATACCATATATGCACATGCATACATAATGTACAGTTTTCCTGATTTGAACTTCATATAATCATATTTTAAATATTTTTCTGCAATTTGTTTTTCCCACACAGCATAGTGCTTCCTACAAAGTCTGATAAACAGCATTTTAATATCTAATTTAATATCAAATTTTGTTATGACTTCTTCTTTGATCTATGGGTTATTTAGAACTGTGCCTTTTAATTTTTAGTGGTTTAGAAGTTCTAAGTTTCATCTTTTTTATTATTGATTTCCAGCTTAATTGCCAACAGTGAATATACTCCATATGTTAATTTTTGAAATTTGCTGATATTTCCCTTATGGCCTAGTACAAATTAATTTTTTAACACTTTCACATATGGTTGGAAAAACTGTATTGACAGATGCAGTTGTATATACATATGGCCACCAGATCAAATTTAATAATGGCAATAATCAAATCTTCTGTATCTTTGCAGATTTTCTTGTCTATGTGGTCGATGAATTATTGAGAGAGGTATGCTAAAATTTCCCACTATGGCAGCAGAAGGTCAATTTTATCCTGTAGGTCTGTCAGTAATTGTTTACAAGGAATATTACTGGGAACATACTAATTTAGAATTATAATATCTTCCTGGTAAACTAAACCTTTAAATCAACATGTAGTGACTAAGTCTAACACTGCTTTTCTCCTTAAAGTATATGTGTCTGATGCTAGGCTTTCTTTTGACTACTATTTGTTTTTTCCATCCTCTGACCACCTACTTTTTTGTAGCTTTATGCTTTTAGGTGTTTCTCTTATAAACAGCATAAAGCCCAATTTTGCTTTTCTCCCCAATCCAGTCTGACAATCTTTGCTTTCTAAATGCAGAGTTCAGTACATTTCCACTCATTGTGATTACAGAAAATATTCTAGATTCATTTTTACTACAGTATTTTGTGCTTTCGTAATTGAGCTGTTTATTTCTCTCTTAATGCCATCTTTTGGAATGAATCTGTCCACCTCATTCCATGATACACTAGACTTAGCAATGATATATTCTATTTTGCTAGAGGTTACCCTTCAAAACTTTAAAATATCAATTTAACACTCTAAACATAGTCATTATCTTTACCTACTTCTCAAACAATACAAACTTTGAATACGTTAAGTTCAGCTACACCCCTCACAATTTATCAGTTATTATTATCCAGAAATTACAGTAGTCCCCCTTTATCTGTGGTATTGCTTTCTGCAGTTTCAATTACCTGTGGGTAACCACAGACTTCCCTGATGGTACAGTGGATAAGCCAATGCAGAGGACACAGGTTTGATCCCTAGTCCAGGAAGCTCAACTGCTGAAGCCTGCTCCCTCTAGGGCCTGCGAGCCACAACTACTGAGCTCCTGGCTGCAATCACTGCAGCCTGCAGGCCAAGAGCCTATGCTCTATAAAAGAAGCCACTGCAGGAAGAAGCCAGCACACGGCAACCAGAGAGAAGCCCTTGCTTTTTGCAACTAGAGAAAATCTGAGCCCAGCAACAGACTCAGTGCAGCCTAAAAAAATAAAAATATATGAAACATACCAGAAATAAACAATTATTGTTTTAAGTTGCGCACTGAGTAGCATGATGAAATCTTGAACTGTCCTGCTCAGTCCCACCCTTAAAGACGTCAGTTATCCCTTTGCTCAGTGTATCCCGCTGGTAAGTCACTTTGCAGACATCTCAGATACCAGGTCAACTGTCACAGTATCGATACTGCAGTGCTTGTGTTCAAGTAACCCTCATTGTACTTAATAATGGCAAACAAGTGCAGGAGCAGTGATGCTGGCAATCTGTGCATGCCAAAGAGAAGCCATAAAGTGCTTCCTTTATTTGAAAAGGTCAGGTTCTCTACTTAATAAGAAAAGGAAAAAAATTGTATACTGAGGTTGCTAAGACCTATGTAAGAACAAATCTTCTATCCATGAAACTGCGAAGAAGGGAAAGAAATCATACTAGTTTCATCATCACATCTCAAGCTGCAGAAGTTACGGCCACAGTGTATAAATGCTTAGTTAAAATGGAAAAGGTACTAATTGCTACCATAAGCTATTTTGAGAGAAAAACAGGTCACATTCATATAATTTTTCTTACAGTATATTGTTATAACTATTCTATCATTAGTTACTGCTTTTATTCTTACGGTGCCTAGAAATTAAACTTTATCATGGGTATGTACATATGGAAACAACATAGTGTGTGTGTGTATATATATATGTAGTATTCCATACTATCCATGATTTTAACCATCGATGAGGGGTCTTGGAACATACCCCCCAAGGATAAGTGGGGGGAGCTAATACTAAATTTCTGTCTTGATTTGTTTTAGACACTGTTATGTTTTATACCATCAACTTGTTTTAGTTTCATCCATAAAAGATTTGAACGCTTTCAGTAAATATTTTGGAACTAAAAAAGTTTCGTTCACATTTATTATTTTTGTTGTTGTTGCTGGCTACTCATTTCTAGGTCTCAAAATCTTTTGAGTCCATTTTCCTTCTTCCTTAATTCCCTGACACTTGTGAAGACTACAAAAGATTTTGGATGTCCCTCAAATCTGGCCTTATCTAATGTTTCTTCATGATAAAATCCAGGTTATGGATTTTTGGCAAGATTATCCCAAAAGTGATACTGTGCCCTTTCAGTGCATCACATCAGGAGGTACAAGATGTCAGTACATCTCATGACTGATTATTGATTATTGGTTACTTTGATTATTTAGTTATGGCAGTATAACCCCATGCCTCTTAATAGTGCTCATGTTTTCCATCTCTATGTTTCTATGTTACGTTCTGCATAATTTCTTCAGCTCCATCTTCCCATTTACTATTTATTTCTCCAAATGTGTCTAATTTTTTGTTTTAACATGTGCATTACTTTTCTAATTCAAACTTTTTAATTATCACATTTCCAGATTTTTTTCAAAATGTCCTGATCAATTCTGATAGTCTTTTGTTCTTTCATCTTACTTTAACTCCCTCTTTTAACATACTTATATTTTGTATCTATTAATTCAAATATCTGTAGTCTTTCAGAGTGTCACTCTGTAGTTTATTTCCTCTAACTCTTGCTCACGGTAGCCTGTTTGCTGGTGTGTTTAATAATTTGGAGGAGGTGCGGGGATGCGGATTCATGTTCAATTGAAATCCTACCTTTGGCAATTTCTTTAGATGTCTATTTAAAGTGCCTTTCTTTGAGAAGGACTGGCATTTGCTTTGGCCAAGAGACTAGTAGTAGCACCAACAGAGGATCTCTTAAACTAGATTTTTGTCTTGGTTTTTTGGAGGCCACACAAGTAGTAGAAACTCAGGCTCAAACCAGCATGAGTTAGGGCCTGTGGTAAAGAGAAAAATTTTTTAAAATTCTACTCACAGTCAAGGTACTTTGCAACACTCCCCCTCTGAGGTATGGTAATCTACTTTTTTTTCTTTTAGCAACCAAGAATGGTATTCTTTGGAAGTCCTGACTTTATTTGGGTGGGCGTAGGAGGGCTTCAGTTGCGACTTTTCACTTTGCTTAGGTCCAGAGCTCTCTTTCCCGTTCCCAGATGCTAGGCCAAAAGGATAAGGAAATAACTCCAGGACAAACACTACTTCCAATGATAGCTTACTACATGGATTCATGTTAGCTCGGCTATTTCTGGCTTCCAAGAAATCCTTCCTTTTTCCTCAGTTCAGCCATGAAATAAGAGTTTTGACTTGTTTTTTAACCTAGCATTTTCTGGTACACTAAAATGCAAAGTTTCTCTGTACCTCTAGCCCGCCATATTGCCAAAAACAGACATCTTTAAGGTTTTTTTGAATAATGATAGGGAAAAAAAATGCTTTAGGGTTTAGTAGAAAAGGCAGAGTTTTTAATGATAATTTTTAAAAAGAGATCTGGATTAAATTTCAGGTTCTTTATAAACTATGACTAATAATCATAGACTCAACCTCGATGAGTAGAAAGTGAGAAGAGGGTTTCCTACCAATTCATTTGTCCTGTTTGGTTATTCCCTGCTGCCTAGAGTTACTGTTTTTATAGACCACCCAGAATAGGCCAGTTCCTTGAATTCTGTGCCAAAAATCACTAGATGCCCCCTTTACCATCCACACAATATCAATAAGGTCAGAAAAATTAACCCTTTTAACTATATTTAGTTTATTTTCTTTTTCAGTGTAATAACTATTCGGGTACGCAAAACTCTTCAAACTAGTCAGTTTTGCTTACACATTACTTTGACAAAACTCTGTTACTTTAGACATAAGGTGTATTTACATTTCATCACCAAGTGCCTTCAGGAAATGTTTCTTAAGGCATACCTATATTTGGCAAACGTGTGTTATATATTTTTTCACTTGGATCCATACCAGTAAGGCACAAAAGTTCAATTCTCCACTGAACATCTGAAACAACATTAACAACACTATTATGGTAATGTGATCTCTTCTGAAAGAGTTCAGGTTCCTAAATCTAAAATGCTTTTGAAATCTCTGATTAAAATGTCTATTTGTCTGGCCAGACTTAGTTTTCCGGTACCTGAGAAAAGTTGAGTTAGAACTCATGGTCTGTTATTTAAAAGCCTATGCAGTTTCTATATCAATTAAAGCAGAATAATGCTTGCTTTATATATACATATATATATATACACACACACACAAGGCCACGGATGTGGAAGTTGTTCAATAAATATCTTCCAGGTGGTACTAATAAGGTTCAACTAGGGAGTTCCTGTTCCTCTTGCAGACTCCCAGGCCTGAGAAGATCCTCTGTCTCGCAGTGAAAAAGACTGCAAACGGTGAGGTCAATTAAGAAATACTTCTGAATAATATACATGATGGAACATCTTCATCCCCAACATTTGCTTCAGGGGTAGATCTCAGTCTTTCAAGTCATTGTTGCTCTCTAGCTTTGATATTTCACTGTTTGTGCCGAATTTTCTCCAGAAGAAATAATTCCAGCTTTGTATGAGTTTTGTAGCCATTTCTTTCCTATTTCCTTCTTGGTGTCTGAGATATTCCAACTTGTTAAGACATCTTCATATTTCTTCATTCCTTCTAGTTCTTCTCTGTTTTTTTTTATCTTCAGTCTAAGCCTTTTAAACATGTTTTTAAAATCTGAACAGTTGCTAATATTCCCATTACTTCTTGGCTTTCTGTTCCTAAAGCTTCACATAAAGACAGGCATAGATTTCCTTGGGTTGCTCCTCAGGATTTTCAAGTATTTCAACTTTCTCTCATTCTTATTTATTCTTTTTGTACTATCCATCTAATTTTTTAAACACAAACCTTTATTGATAAATTGAGACCACTATCCCCTCCATCCATAATGGGTCAATCTACTTGCTCATGGAAATAAGACCCATCCTTTGATACACCCATCACCTCAGCATCTGTGAAGATCAGTAATTCATTAAAAGTTTTTTGTTCCTGTCTTATCTTTCAAATCTCTATTGACTTATACAGACTTTCACAACAGGACATACCCAACACCATTCTCACTTCCTGCAGCAAAATTCTACTGTCTTTATTCATTCATCAAATGCTACTACAAAAAGTCACTGTGACTACCATTATCAGAGTTATTGATGTTCCTTCAAGAATATGCTATCTTTACACAATACCTACATAATCTTTTTTCATATTACAATTGTTTACATATGTGCTTCTCTTACTAGACATGCTTTTATTCATGTGTACATTCCTGGTTCCTTGCTCAGCACCTGGCAAACATATAAAAATATATGCTGTAGGTCTGACTGAAAAAACAATGAGCCTCACCTCAGAGAGCCTAGATAACAAATGAGGAACTAAAAGCACACAGCTTTTAAGAAATCATATAAATGTGTATCTCTGGGATTCCGTGGTAGTATAGTGGATAGGAATCCGCCTGCCAATGGACGGGACGTGAGTTCTATCCTAGTCCAGGAAGATTCCACATGCCGAGGGCCAATTAAAGCCTGCGTGCCACAAAGACTGAGACTGCGGGCTGCTACTGAAGCCCGCACACCTAGGCCTGTGCAATGCAACAAAAAGAGCCACCGAAGTAAGAAGCCCACACACCACAACAGAGTGCAGGCCCTGCTCACCGCAACCTGCACTCACGGAGCTCCGTCTGGTACTGAGGGTCCCAGTATAAAATGCACTCAACTTTTGAGAGTTGCACTCATGTCGATGAGTGCAGAAGAATTGATGCTTTTGAACTGTGGTGCTGGAGAAGACTCTTGAGAGTCCCTTGGACTGCAAGGAGATCCAACCAGTCCATCCTAAAGGAAATCAGTCCTAATATTCATTGGAAGGACTGATGCTGAAGCTGAAACCCCAATCCTTTGGAAACCTGATGCGAAGAACTGACTCATTGGAAAAGACCCTGATGCTGGGAAAGATTGAAGGCAGGAGGAGAAGGGGACGACAGAGGATGAGATGGTTAGATGGCATCACCGACTCAATGGACATGAGTCTGAGCAAACTCCAGGAGTTGGTGATGGACAGGGAAACCTGGTGTGCTGCAGTCCATGGGGTCAAAAAGAGTTGGACACGAGTGAGCGACTGAACTAACTGATGACTTTATATTCACTCCATAGTAATCTAATTCACTTTATTCAAGTAATTTAATTATATTCAAGTTCCTAAATCAGGATGATAAAGTTTTGATTAGCACGTCTCTTGTCTCCTATATTAATCAAAAGATAGATCTTCTTAAATAAAGAAGTTGCACTCCTTGGGACTTCCTTGATTCTTCAATGGTTAAGAATCTGCCTTGCAATGCAGGGGACAGGGGCTTTGATCCCTGGTTGGGGAGCTAAGATCCCACACGCTATGGGACAGCTAAGCCCACACACAACAACTACTGAGCCCGCACACGCATACTGGAACCCCTGTGACACAACTAGGGGCCCACATGCTACAACTAGGAAGTCCGTGCACCACAACAAAAGACCCTGCATGCCGCAACTGAGACCTGATGCAGTGAAATAAATTAGTATTTTTTTTAAAAAAGAAAAAGGAGTCCAGTTCTCACACACAAAAACAAAAGAATTTTAATATAAAGGATACGGGTAAAATGTCAAAAATAAATAATGAAAAAAGCAATAATTTTTTTTTTAATAATGCAAATGCTTATTTCAGGTATCTCTTCAGCATGTTTTATGTAACTTGTCTAGTATAGTGTCAACTTTCAAAAATAAGTCAACTTGAAATCATGACTTTTCACCGAGCTATCTTAGTTAACCAATTAAAAAGCGAGGTCTCTGGGACTCCATGAAGAGATTTCAAATGCTCTGGGGAATTGTGCTAACATCAAACAACAACCAGAGTCCAATATGAGATCGACTTCATTTTTAGAAAACAACTACATAGAAATAAAATGGGAATGACCTGGTTTGGCTATCAAACATGTGAACAGGAGGTTCATTATATTATTATACTATTTTCTCTGTTTAAAATCGTCATAAATAAAAAAGAGATTATTATTATTCAACTTATAATTCCTTTCAGTTCTCAACTAATTTTAATACAGATTTCACTCCTATCCCTAATAAATCTGCTTTCCAAGATTACCACTGACCTGCTAATCACCAAATTCAGTATTTTCATCTCAGTTTTCTGCCTCTCCCAAGCCCTCAACATGTGATACCACTGCTCAAGCCCCTCCTGAAACTCTTTTCATCCTTGGCTTCAGAAAATCATTTTCTTCTCATTCTGTCCCCAATCCTATTCACTTTGAGTGTCTTTCCCTGGGTCTATCTATTGTTCATGCTGAGTCACTCAGATTCTTATTATTCTTCTTCCTCTATTTTTCTCCTTGGATAATCTCAGCTACTCCACTAACATCTCTGTCTATCTATCAGATAATTGGTAGGGAGGGGTTGGGGGCAAGAGGAGAAGGGGACAACAGAGGATGAGATGGCTGGATGGCATCACTGACTCGATGGACGTGAGTCTGGGTGAAGTCCGGGAGTTGGTGATGGACAGGGAGGCCTGGCGTGCTGCGGTTCATGGGGTCGCAAAGAGTCAGACATGACTGAGCGACTGAACTGAACTGAATATCTAGGCATTACCTCAAATTTCCCAATATCTAGTCACTATCTCAAATTTATACTAACAATAGAAACCATTATTTTCCACCATGAAATTATTCATCTTTATATGTTGGCTACTTCATATAAGAGTATCACCATTTGGTCCCTCAAGAGAGAAATTTTGGAATAATGTTTCCTTTCTCTCTTTTCCTCCTCACATTCCACACTGTATTCATCATCAAATCCCACAGAGTTTACATCAGAGATGTACCCTGGGATAGGCCATCCTTTCCATCACCATAGTCCAAGTTTAGACTCTCGTCTATTGCTTTACATACATCAACAGAATCCCATGCTGTCTCTGTCAACAGTTTCTCCTCCATCCAAACCATTTTCAATAGCACCCTCAGAGTCATTTTAGTCATCTTCCTAAGATACGAAACTGATTATGTTACCCTCTGCCTAAAAACCCAGGAATGACTGGTTTATAGTAGCACTGAATACAGCAGCATACTAAGCCCTTCATTATCTGGCCTCACTTATATCACCAGCTATATTTCCTCACACACACTTCCACATACATAAAATGCACCGGATTTTTCACTTTTTTTCTGAACTTGTCAGCCATTTCATAACTGTGCCTCTTATCATGCTGCTCCCTTGGCATGCCTCTCCCGTACTTTCCACCAGGCAAACGATCGTCGTACTGTAAGATTCAGCTTCCTCTATGGGATTTCCCTCATCATTCTGGCATTCAACAAAAGAAAATGTTTTGTGCATCTATCAATATGACATGAACCTTCTCCTCAAGGAATGCATATTCTGGTTTATATTCTTTTAGTACTTTGTTCATACTGAAGTTATGACATTTATCACATTATGCTATAGTCATCCTGCCACACGTCTCTCCTCCCAGCTGGATCATGAGATCTTTAAAGGCACGGCCCCTGTCTAACTACTCTTTGACTCCCCAACATCTAGGATGCTGACTTTGTTCATGTGCAGAGTATGCCATGGTTAGTGGGAATCTGAAAAAGATGATTTTTAAGATCCCTTTGAATTCTAGTATTCTATAATTTCAACATTAATGCAGCACTTCTTAGTTGTGATTTAGCTGAAAACCTGTGTCAAATACAGCTAGAATGCTTAAAATATTTATATTAATTCCTGTTCCAAACCTACGGAAGAGGAAACAGAATTACTGCTCTAGTTAGGGAAGAAATCATTCAAGTGCCTTATAATCACTGACACTCAAGTATCATAGTATTGAGGGAGGTAATATTATAATTACATTTTAAAGGTAAGTAATTGAGGCATAGAGAGATTAAGTAACTTGAATAAGACAACAAAGTTACTAAGCTAGGTGGGGAAGCTAGGATTTGAACTCAGTCTAATTTCAAGGCCCATGATCTTTTTCAGTTCAGTATTATGCTTTATCAGTGCTCTGTTTAATAACTTAAGGCTTCCTTCATTTAAAAAAAACATGAACTTTACTTTCTGCCAGACCTACATGAAGAACAAGAAAGAGGAACCAATCTTTCTTCTGTTATCTTGCCTCTGAGGAGGAAAAAACAAATCCATTTTTCCCTAGCTTATGACTAGAGCAAAAATAATAAATAATAAGAATTCAAATTTCTAGCATTAGTATCCAAAACAAATATCTATACACTTACCTCATGGGTCCATAGTTCAATATTACAAATGCCAAAACTATCATCACACAGATAGCTCTTCGCTTCGGACTAGGAACTTTAAGCCTCTGGTTCTAAAGAAAATGATCATATTAAATACAATTGAATTACACATCAGTCTCACAAAAAGCAACATCTAAGATAATAATAACCCTCCTCTTTACCAGTTATGAGAATGCTTAAATGAAAACCAAAATGCAAATATGAGGAAAGAATACTTTTCAAAAGACTAAGGAGAGGAGTAGGAGAGAAGAGACACAGCAGCCCTTGTTACAGAGGCCTCTTCACCCAAAGGAAGAAGTCAACAATTTTATGTTTTTATGAATCTTCAAAGAATCCCAAGGCACTGTACTTTAGTAATCTGTCTCTCTCTTAAATCACTGTTTTCAGTAACATAATGGAATATTCCCATGTGCTCAGGGTAAGATAGAAAGAGCAATGTAAGAAGCCAGTCTCCGGTGGTCAGGACTCCACGCTTTCACTGCAGGGAGCATGGGTTTGGTCCCTGGTCAGGGAATGAAGATCCCACATGCTGCCCTGCACAGTCAAACAAAAACGTCCCATTTACTAGGCAGAGGCATCTGTTTGGTTTAAGAAAGCACTGCAGTAGGAAATTCTGAAGGCAGCAGATTTCATGAACAGAACTGAGGTGATTAGCCTCATTGGGATGCATAGCAACGAAATACAAAGTATAGCATAGTGGTTGGGTGAACTGAGAACACATTAAATTTTTAAATTTTGTATTGTTTACTCTTTTAAAAGGGAAGACCTAGTGGGACTACTTAGGAGACCTGATGTGATTCATTTAGTCAAAAAAAAAAAAAAAACAGAGAAAGGGTGCTATGATAATAAGGGAGAAGAAACCCAGGAAAAGGAGACAATTTTTATACACAGCTTGGGAGGTACAATTCCAAAGCTCCTCTTTCCAACATTTTATCCTTATGACAAATGTTTTTGGGCTTATTGTGCCTGTCTTTTCCTATTTTTATTTTACAAAATTTAATTTAAAATGTAAAATTTCCAATTGCTTTATCAGGAAAAAAAAATACTTCAACCCATCATCTCGCCTCTATCACTAACTAGCACTCACCTCTGATACAACTTCATCCAGTTGCCGCTTCAGGGAACCATTCTCTTTCTTCAGCTTCTCATTCTCCAAAAGGGCTGCCTTTAACCTTGCCTCTAAGCCTAGCATGTATTCTTTCTTCTTCTTGCGGGACTGACAAGCTGACTCTCGATTTTTAATCATACGTTGCTGTCTCCTTAACACAGCAATCTAGGAAAAGTTACAGTAAATCAAAAATAGTTGGATTTTAGAATCACATCAGTGAAGAATATACTGACTTTTATAATTATCTTTAAACAAATTGTTCAAAAGATAGCTTATTGGTTGTTTTTAAAAAAATACTCAAATGAAATAAACTGAAATCAAATGATTAAATAAGGCCTTCTAAAACCTGTTAAATGATTTCTTCTGGTGTTTTCACCAGAAATAAGACTTATTTATTGATAAATAATAAATAAGATTTATTTATTGATCTTCCCACTTTCCCTTTAGAAATACTATTTATATGTATACATACAGCTTTAATCTATATCAGAGGCCCTGAATTACTTGACTGTTTTTCGGAACCATCTATCCAGTTACTTATAGGGCCACTTCTGCTGGTAGAGTTACCATCACTTCAAATTCACCACGTGCCAACTGAATTCATTATCTCCCTCTACCTATTCTTTAAAACCTACTGATTTTCTATCAATGGTATCTCTCAGGATATAAAGGAAGGTGTGTCCTGTAACCTATTTTTCTTTCATTCCCTACCATATTAACTCATCTCCAGACTACTGCAACAGCTTTCTAACTACTTCAGCTGGCTTGAAGCTCCTTCTGTCTACAATTTTTAAGATAACTTTCTTCTAAAAACATTTTAATCTTGCTGCTGCTGCTGCTAAGTCACTTCAGTCATGCCCGACTCTGTGTGACCCCAGAGACGGCAGCCCACCAGGCTCCCCCGTCCCTGGGATTCTCCAGGCAAGAACACTGGAGTGGGCTGCCACCTCCCTCTCCAATGCATGAAAGCAAAAAGTGAAAGTGAAGTCGCTCAGTCGTGTCTGACTCCTAGCTACCCCATGGACTGCAGCCTACCAGGCTCCTCTGTCCATGGGATTTGCCAGGCAAGAGTACTGGAGTGGGGTGCCATTGCCTTCTCCATTGCAAAAGCAAGCTAGTCACATATTTTACCTACCCACGTTTGCTTTCAAAATCTTCCATAATGCGACCACTCTCTACTTTTCTAACTCTCCAACTATTCACACCACACCTTCCAATCAAGGTTATTCCATGATCTTCACACATATCTAACGTGTTCCTTTATTCATACTGTGTGTTCTGATTTAGAATGCTTTCCTCTACTAAGCTATTTAAGGACCATCCAAACTCTTAATTATGATAGACCACTAGGAGTTTTTAATATTGTCTGAATTACTTATGCCCTTGTAGTTCAGAAGATACAGCTGAATGCTCTGTTTCAAAAATGCTGACTTTTTCTCTCTTTTCCTAGATTTTATACCTCGGAAGCCAAAACTATGTGATATGACCCACAATATCGACCATAATCAAAACTTACTGACCAAAATTATTTTTGTCATATTTTATAAACAAAGATGTGAAAAGTGTTTTAGCATTAGTCTATTTCAGAGAGAATGTGAGATAGTAAAATTAAGTCCATAAAAAGAATCAAATAATATTAAATGTATTATTGTAAGTGTACAGATGACAGAATTTCTGACTTCTCTGTTTTGTAAAGGACTTTTAAAAAAGGAAACATTTTACTGTGGCTGTTTAATAACTTTCACTGAGATACATAAATAAAATTAAATAATTTAATGCTGATTTCTTTTGAAATAACACTGCAATTTCCACCCCATACTACAGTTTCTAGAAATAGAGGTATACCAAATCCAACTGAGCCATCAGACTCCATAAGGAAAAAAAAAGAATCCACAAGGAAAAGAAATATTACATGAGATATCAAGAAGTGTATCTTTCCCCCCTTTTTTTTTCTTTTTTTAAGTGAAACATCACAAGAATGCTGACTTTGGTTATCACCCATCTACAAAATCTCCCTGTGGCATAACTACCCCACTCTTCAACACACACACACACGGGGCAGTGCCAAATCACGATGGGTTTTAACTATCCATCAATTTCAAACTATTTCCGGACAATGCCACTTTGTTCAAGCCACTATTACTCTTAGTGATCTTCATTTTTACTGAGAATGCCAGTGTCCATAATTAATACTTAACACAAGAGCGCTGAAGTACACAGAACGCCGAGCAAGCATGTAAAAGAGAAGGTTCCCAGATGGAAGAGCTTGTACTAAAAGTTGGATAAAAGGTAACCTTACTTATTTAAAGGCTGATTAATGTATGGACTCTGGGGAGGCTTACAGATGGCACACTACCTAATAAATTTCAAACAGGATTAGGGATTTCTATAAACAATAAAAGCACCTGCATATTATACAGCATAAAGTTTCAAAGGCCGTCAGTGCACATGCCTCAGACTAAAGAAATGAAAACCACCTGTAGCCAAATATTCATTTCTTCCCATAGAAAGAGATAACAATAGTTCTGAAAATGCAGTAAATACTCAGTATTACCAATAAATACAAAAGATGAATACAATAAAAATATATGAAGTCCACAGGAATCTCCAAACACAGAGCTCCTACTTTACATCTCAGCAAGCTATCTTCAGCTAACTGAATAAAATATTTAAATTATTCTGTATTTTTGAGGGTAAAAAAAATAAAATAAAATTTCAGATTAAACATATACATATTGTTTGTTTGTTTGACAGGGGAGGATATTTTAAAAGAAAAAAAGGACTACCTGTAATTACTATTCTGTAAACTGATTTTCTTCCCATACAACATATCATGATCATCTTTGACATGCCATGAGAATGGCAGCACAGTATTTCAATTACATTGATGCTCCGTAAAACATTTAATTAATCTCTTGTTGAAATTGTTACAGTTTTCAAGATTCTTTAAAATAAGGCTCATCATTCGACACTGTTAAGAGTAGAAGAATCAAGGCTAGAATTTAGGGCAGTTAATTCCAAGACCAGTGCTACTTACACAATAGCTCCACGCTGCTTTTAAATACCAAACAGGAAGTCCTGCATTACAGTACGGAACTCTAAACTCAGTGAACTGTGTGGTTACTTTAATTATGTGCCTGTTTGAAATTGAAGGCTTATGGAACTGCTTGTATCTGGAAGTTTACCCTCCTCTGTTAGCAGTCTACAAACATAAAATCAATACTCTGGCCCATTAATCAATTGACACATCTCCTTGTGGGCGTATAAGATGATTTAGCATGATTGAGATGAGTGAACAGCTAGCCGGTCCCTGCTTCTGATCATCCTGCCTTCAGACAACTCTTTCCCAAGCATTATGTCTTGGAAAAGGAAAAACTCCAAAGCAGAAAAATATTCTCCCTGTATTGCCACTGCACTATAAAACATCAATAGCGTTTCCTTATTAAACATTTATTTGACTGTAAGAAAGACTCTCACAATTGCCATATGACCCAGCAATCCCAATGCTGGGCATACACACCAAGGAAACCAGAATTGAAAGAGACACGTGTACCCCAGTGTTCACTGCAGCACTGTTTACAATAGCCAGGACATGGAAGCAACCTAGATGTCTATCAGCAGACGAATGGATAAGAAAGCTGTGGTACACATACACAATGGAGTATTACTCAGCCATTAAAAAGAATACATTCGAATCAGTTCTAATGAGGTGGATGAAACTGGAACCTATTATACAGAATGAAGCAAGTCAGAAAGAAAAACACCAATACAGTATACTAACGCATATATATGGAATTTAGAAAGATGGTAACAATAACCCTATATGAGAGACAGCAAAGGAGACCCAGATGTAAAGCACAGTCTTTTGGACTCTGTGTGAGAGGGCGAGGGTGGAATGATTTGGGAGAATGGCATTGAAACATGTATATTATCATATGTGAAATGGATCGCCAGTCCAGGTTTGACGCATGATACAGGGTGCTCGGGGCTGGTGCACTGAGGAGACCCAGAGGGATGGTATGGGGAGGGAGGTGGGAGGGAGGGTCAGGATGGGGAACATGTGTATGGATTCATGTCAATGCACGGCAAAACCACTACAGTACTGTAAAGTAATTAGCCTCCAATTAAAATAAATTTATATTAAAAAATAATAATAAAATTAAAAAAAAAAGAAAGACTCCCATAAAAGGAGAACTTTCACAAATGGACAAATACTTTTTGAAGGCTGGATCAATTCAAGAGTCAAAATCCTAAGTCTCTTTGCATTATGTTTCATTTTAAGTTACTGATAAACACAAGACATGTTCTTCTTACAAATAAATAGACTATATAGACCCTTGATTCCATGACGTTGCTAAAAAATGAGCTTCGAAGTCCTGAATGGCTATAAAGATATTAAAATATTTTACGGCTAAGAAATACATCCCAACATCTCACACAAGCTCAAGACAGATCAAGTACAGGTAACATACAGGTGAATGAACCACTAGGCTACTATACATCTATCAGTTCTAATTCTCATTTTGCTGAGTTTTTCTCTCTACACTGATGTATAAAGCGAACACTGTTGCTGATTAACCTCTTCATTATATCAAACAAAACTTTATTCAATTAAATAAAAAAGAAATAAACTTCACCTACTGGAAAATGACACTTTAATCCTCTAAAGGTCTCATCCAATCCAAAAACAAAATGGTTCTAGTACCAATGTTAAACACATGTGCTTAATTACCATGTAGCACAATAATGACTACTGTATCATAAAATATGGATGCTATTAACTTTGCTGTTTTATCTGATTCCAGACTGTTCAAATAAAGTCAATCTTTATACTTTGTCTCACAAAACTTAAAACCATCTGCTTGAATTTTTTTCTTAATTAAGAGAATACATTTGTAGAGAGAGAGAAAAGGGAACAGCAAGTTTCAAGATACGGATAATTTAAAGTTGGCACCACATCAGGGCTGCCTTGTAAGCCTCGTTGACAGAGCAGAGTAAAGACCACAGTGCTGAACTGAGGGAAGGCCAAGGTCTGAATTCTAACTCCACTATCGCAGGTCATATGATGGAGGTGAGGATCAAATTTAATGGACATGAAGGTTGTCTGTAAACTGTAATGTACTACACACATGCCATGCTGTGCTAAGTTGCTCCAGTCATATCCAACTCTTTGCCACCCCATAGACTGTCACCCACCACGCTCCTCTATTCATGGGATTCTCCAGGCAAGAATACCACCATGGGTTGCCAGTTCCTCCTCCATGGGATCTTGCAGACCCAGGGATCAAACTCATGTCTCCTGTGGCTCCTGCAATGCAGGCAGATTTTTTACCACTAAGCTATATGTTGGGCTCCAAAATCACTGCAGATAGTGACTGCAGCCATGAAATTAAAAGATGCTTACTCCTTGGAAAGAAAGTTATGACCAACCTCGAGAGCATATTAAAAAAGCAGAGACATTACTTTGCCAACAAAGGTCCGTCTAGTCAAGGCTAGGGTTTTCGCTGTGGTCATGTATGGATGTGAGAGTTGGACTGTGAAGAAAGCTGAGCGCTGAAGAATTGATGTTTTTGAACTGTGATGTTGGAGAAGACTCTTGAGAGTCCCTTGGACTGCAAGGAGATCCAACCAGTCCATCCTAAAGGAGATCAGTCCTGGGTGTTCATTGGAACGAATGATGCTAAAGCTGAAACTCCAATACTTTGGCCACCTCACTCAAAGAGTTGACTCATTGGAAAAGACCCTGATGCTGGGAGGGATTGGGTGCAGGAGGAGAAGGGGACGACAGAGGATGAGATGGCTGGATGGCATCACTGACTCGATGGACGTGAGTTTGAGTGAACTCCGGGAGTTGGTGATGGACAGGGAGGCCTGGCGTGTTGCGATTCATGGGGTCACAAAGAGTCAGACACAACTGAGCAACTGAACTGAACTGAAGCTATAAGTTTCACTAAAAAGAAATATCCTGCAGCTATGAATAAACTGGGTGAGGAAACACATATTCTTAATTCCATCAACAATGTGCCTCAGAGATACTCTGATAAACTGTTCAACTAAAGTAATATTGCAAATATCTGCCTTCATTCCAGCTCTTATTTTTACAGATTTCAAATATTAAATATCAGATTAAAACAAAAACAGACAAAATCTGGAAATCCCATTTAATTCATACAAAAGCAGAAAACCAGGGCCTAAGAATAAAAATCTAATTCACTCTCCTCCCAAGATCCCTCAGTCTGCTCCTTATTCTGTATTTATCAGGACTCTCATTTGCCTGAGAAGGCCATTAGGAGGTTTTATGCACTTACAACAAAGAGTCTGGTATATACCACTTCATCAATATCAGCCATCTAAGTAACATGGCCTTGACTGAAATATTTAACCAACTGATTCATTCAATGGTAAAATGGGAACAAAGCCCGCTTTACAAGGATTTTGAGAGAATCAAATAGGACTATGTGAAAATAAATGTGAAGTACTTATCAAAACTATATTAGAGAAGAGCTGAACTTCTCAGAAGCGTCAAAAAGACAAAGGCTATGGGAATGCTCCAGACTGAAAGAAGTCAAAGAGACATGACATCTCAGTGCAGTAGCTGACCCTACAGGGATCCTACACTGGAGGGGGAAAAACTCAAGCGATAAAACTGTCATACTGACAGCTGAAAAAAGTATTTTACAAAGGGTAAGAGAATATCCCTATTCTGAGGAAATACACACTGACATATTTAAGGGTAAAGAACTATAAGGTATGTAACTTACTGTAAAATAGTTCAGGAAAAAAATGTATATATGTGTGTATATATATATATATATATGCAGATGGTTAGACAGGCAGATAAATAAAACTAACTGATAAAGCAAATGTGGTAAAATGTTAACAACAGGTAAATCCAGGTAAAGTTACATGGTGTTCTCTGCACTAGTTTTGCTTTCACAACTTTTTAAAATTTGAAATTATTACCATATGCAAGGTCTGTACACATGTCCACACACATGCACACACACACATAAGACTGCAGTACAGACATAACACTAAGGAGTTATAGCAAAAGCAAAAAGAACTTTCCTTTAAAACTCATAATCAAGGGTGGTAAGAGCCACAGAAAATGTTAACCATAACAGGTTTAATCTTTGAGTATTATTTGTTAACCACCTTTAACCAGTCAAAAGTTCTCTCCTGTTAACAATTAATATTCTTTCACACATTTGTAGAACAGTGATGTTCTGGAGAATACACACCTTCAGGACTATATAGCCAATGATACTTTCATTGAAATAATTTGTCATTTTTCTTTGTAAATTATCTATTCACTTATTTTGTCCATTTGGTTGTTGGGTTAACTTGCATCTTTCTGATTTGTAAACACTCTTTATATACTAAAAATTGCTTTTAAAAGACTACACAAACTTGCACATGAATTTTCAAAGCAGCATTATTCCTGGTAGCCTAAAAGTGGAGACCACCCAAATGTCCATCAACTGATGGATGGATAACCCAAATGTGGTATATCTGAAAAATGGACTATTATTTGGCCAAAAAAAGGAGAAAACATTGAAATATACCACATAAATACATCTTGAAAAATATTGTGCTAAATGAAAGAAGTCATACACAAAAGCTATATCATGTATAATTCTACTGACATGAAATGTCCAGGATAGGCAACTCCATACAGAAAGCAGGCTTAACTCAGTTTGTATAGAATCTACCTGCAGTGCAGGAGACCCTGGTCCAATTTCTGGGTCAGGAAGATCCGCTGGAGAAAGGATAGGCTACCCACTCCAGTATTCTTGGGATTCCCTTGTGGCTGGTAAAGAATCCACTTGCAATGTGGGAGACCTGGGTTCAATCCCTGGGTTGGGAAGTTCCCCTGGAGAAGGGAAAGGCTACCCACTCCAGTATTCTGGCCTGGAGAATTCCATGGACAGTACAGTCCATGGAGTCACAAAGAGTCAGACACAACTGAGAAACTTTCACTTTTCCTTATACAGAAAGCAGATTAGGAAGTAGCTGCCAGGGGTTGAAGAGGATGGCAGATGAGGAATGACTGCTAACAGGAATGGAGTTTCTTTTTAGGGTGATGAAATATCCTAGAATTAAACATCAGTAACAGTTGCATAACTCTGAGAATATACTAAGCAATCACTAAACAGTGCACTTTAAAAGGGTAAACTCCGACTTCCCTGGTGGTCCAGGGGCTAAGAATCCACCTGCCAATGCAGGAGACACAAGTTTGATCCTTGGTCCAGTAGGATTTCACACGCGGCAGGGCAACCACACCCGCGTGCCACAACCACTGAAGCCCAAGCACCCCAGAGCCCGCACTCTGCAACAAGAGAAGCCGCCACAGTCAGAAGCTCACGCTCTGCCACGAGAGAGTAGCCCCACCTCGCTGCAACTAGAGAAAGCCTGTGCACAGCCACGGAGACCCAGCAAAGCCAAAGAAAATAAACAGTTTTTTAAAATAAAAAGGTAAACTCCATAGTATATGAATTTTAGCCCAACTAAGCTATTAAAAAACCCCAAGCAAACAAGGACTTTCATTCACCTCAAAAGGCCATGGAAGGCAGAAGCTAAGGACCCTCTTTCCAGACAAATGTACATGCATACAAAGTATTACAAGCAATTATGCAGGGAACAGAGTGAGGTGAAGAAAAGGGAACTTGTTATGGAAACACTGAAACCTATCGATGGGTACCATTAAGAAACCCTGTGACAAATTACAACTACCCCTAAGGTGAAAAGCTACCTAGCTTCTGACGCTCTAGTTTCAGTTCCAAGAATTTCTCCTACAGATACACTTTCATATGAACAAACTGAAGTAAGTACCAAGTTATTCAATGGAGGAATGTTTACAAAGAAAAAAAAATCCACAAAACTCTTAAATGATTATGACAGCTGTATGAGATAAGACTACCATGCACCTATTAAAATAATAAGAAAACTTTTTATGTACTGCTGTCAAAAAATCTCTAAGATATATTGAAAAGAGTGACATGCAGGAGAGTGTTTATAGTATGTTACCATTTCCATAAAACAGGTAAATAGGTAAAAAGATATACTCTTATATACTAAAGAACTATCTCAGAAAGAATGCACAAAAAACTGGTAACAATGATTGCTTCTGAGCAGGGAAACAAAACAGCTAGAAAGCATCTAGGTCATGGGAGGACTGTCTTCCTAGGAATGAGTCTCCAGGGGTAGTTTATAGGAAGAGAAATCAGAGAAAGGACAGAAGCATTTAATTATTTATTAAGATATAAACCAGCATCCCTCTAAAAATAATTATTTATTAACCTTATCAAGATGCTAAACTGAGAAATAAAGAATAAAGAATGTTAAAGTTGCCGTGACATAAATCTAACCTAATGCAACACATCAGGGAAAAAAAATTTTTGTTCACTTCTCATTCCAAAGCTACTGTAACCACAGAAGAGATTACTTGCCAAAGTCTTTATTCAGGATAAATTTTTAGGAGCCCCAAATCTCCATCTAAAGAGGAACTGCAAATATTTTAACGAAGCATGTTTTTCTTTTACGTGCACAGTGTCTGGTAGCAGCAAAGCCAAAAAGTAGTCAGCACAGAAGTAATTTCTTTACTAGAATCTGGATAGCTTTTCAGATCTCTAAATCTTCCTGTTGAATTTGTTCTGATGGATTCCTCTACTTTATAGCCTAAAGAAATATCATGATCTCAATGTCTCTGTTGCTTAAGAATTTAGTTACTAAAAAGTTCATTATTTATTCACTATTTATCTTTTTAGGTCTAAGGTAGTCACACAATTCAAGGTTATTCAGCTCACACTTTGACCTAACAGTATCTATTTGTGGGTTTACAGACAAAATAAGCATCTTCAGTAGTTCACTTTTTTTTTCTGAAACAGAACACAGACACTCTCCATCTTTCTAAGTTTCTCTGCACTGCTTTGCATTGTAAACAGATTGTTTTAGATTCATACTTTTCTTGGAAGCTACTCCTTTAGGGGGTACCCTGTGAGTCCTGCTACTACACATCCTCCTGGGTATGACAAGAATACAAAGCCCTGACCACTCTTTACCCAGGCCATTTCTCAGGGTTGACCTTGAGAGATGAGATAACATCTCCCTCTGGACAATGAGGAGGCTTGCTTACTGCTTGCTGTAAATGTAGTCAATTCCCAACTTCAGCATTCCGCCACTGCAATAAAGGAACACTGTGTGTACAGCATCATCTGGGCCAGTATCACATCACCCCCATGCTGACAATACTAACAATACCTGAATTCTTGAACTTAACTATGTAACACTGTCCCCACAGAAAGAAACACAAAGTTTCAATTTGGTATGTATGCCAGGGGAATCCCCTCCACACCATTCTCACACCCAAGGCCACTGAAAAGGATCCCCAGCACCCACCTTCTCATGATGGCTCTAGTGACCCAGGACAGGGACTCCCAAAGGGAAGGGCTGGGATGGAAGGAGTCAAGGTCACTAAGTAAAGATCAAGACAGAGGATCCAAAGTAATAAGGGGTTTGAAAGACCCTCAGTGGAGCGAATGGAGAGAAGACCATTCGCTTCTCTCAGTGGGCTGAGAGAAGACCTGCGGCCTCCTGTCAGTATAGCCTGTACCCCTTCATCAGTCTCCCATCTGATGTTATTTCAAGTTCTGACCTTGTTTCTGATAATTTTTTTTCCATTGTATCCACCAACTGATTTCTATTAAGGGTTTTTGCTCCACCTTGACCCACTTGCAACATTTAGAAAAGAATTTCACCCCTCTTTTTTTTCTGTTCTGTTGTCCCAGTAACCAGAACAATGTTGTAGCTCCGTAGCCTTAAAACTAGGACCATAAAGTCTTGTGAACTTTATGGAATTATAATGGGTAAGTGGAAGTGTTCAATGCAGATTTAAACAGATTGCTGTTTCCAAGCCCTTGGTTTGATGTTTGGCAACATTCAATAGCACTTTAAAGAAAGATTAGCATGTTCTCCCATGAAGGCATCTTTGTAGTTCCAAGATTACCATTTACTAAGAAACTGCTTGAGAGAATTTCTACACTGAAATGAGAGACCATGTTCATTTTTTCCATCAGGATCTGAGCCAAAAACCAACCATATTTCTTGAAGACTTAGGTGAGGTTTCCAAGAGTTAAACAGAACAGATTTACCAGCAAAAGGCAGGAAGAGTGAGATTATAATTTGAACCAGGCAAACTGTTTCATAACAGAAAATGTGGCACTTAATGTAGTTTGCAGAATATGGTATGCTAAAAATGCTACTTTATGGCAGGAGCAGACCTCTGGAGAGTGAAACCAGCCAAACGAAAAGAACAAAAAAGGTAGAAAAAAAGAAGCCATGTCAGCAATACAAAGCCACAAAAAACTGATACACTTTTTTTTGGTTCCGAATTACAACTTTTCCACCACATTTTGTGGTTTAAAAACACACAAAAAAACGCTTGCTGTAAAAGTTTTCATTTTGGCCATTTTGAATCGGGGTTATACTAATTCAAATTTATCCTAATTTAATAGGACTTGAGTCTAACAAACACACACACTGTTGAGGTCACAGGAGACTACATATGTGAGCAGATCAAAGTTTTCTGCAGCTCCTTCTGGAACAGATTTATCCTGGGTTCCTGAATGGCTTGGCCAGCTGATAGAGGACAGACTGATGTTTCTTTACTTGAAATAAACATTAAGTCAAAACCTCTAACAGAAAACTCATACTGAAAAGGTTTGGCTCACTCCCTGATGTGCTAGTCAAGAAGAAACGAGCACAAAAATCTCAATGCAGGTTGATTGGAAAATGTATTCTAATCATCTTTATGTCTCTTGCACCAGACATACAGTACTTGAATCTTTCTTATATAACACTGTCAATTCTGAATTTTGAAAAATAATAAGAATGCTAGTCAATAATTATTGCTTAAAAAAAAGCTAATAATACTTGTTGATTCTATACTTTCTCATCTCACACATCCCCCAGTTCTTCAATGTTGACTGCATTATTCACCAAATTTACAAAGGACTCCAAGAGTTTAAAACCAAAACAGACATAGTCTTTCACATCAAAGAACTTCTAAAGGATGTCTGGTTAACAGACTGACAAATAATTAACTGAAATGTTTATAAAGATTACAGAATGTGTGTCAGTGACATACAATGATGACTGCCACCATTAAGATGCTCATTATTCAGATATTAAGCCTAGAAGAAAAACAATGATCTCTTCTTGTTTTTAAATAGAATTACTGCATCAAAGACTCTTAGAAGAAATTTTTGTATAACTTGGGCTTCCCTTGTAGCTCAGCTGGTAAAGAATCGGCCTGCAATGCAGGAGACCCCTGTTTGATTCCTGGGTCGGGAGGATTCACTGAAGAAGGGATAGGCTACCCACTCAAGTATTCTTTGGCTTCCTTGGTGGCTCAGCTGGTAAAGACTCCGCCTGCAATGTGGGAGACCTGGGTTTGATCCTTTAGGCTGGGAAGATAAAGGAACGGCTGGCTACCCACTCCAGTATTCTGGCCTGGAGAATCCCATGGAGTGTACACCCATGGGATGGCAAAGAGTTGGACAGACTGGGCGACTTTGACTTTTACTTTCTGTAACTTACCTGCACCTGTTCTAGATGAGTCCTCTGGAATAACCCAGAACAGTTATCCTATTTTCCACATGACAACCTTCATTTTCTAGAAGATGGCTCTACTTTCAGTCTTCTTTTCTTTAGCTGACTGAATCATACCAACCCTTAAACCATTCTTCTCCCCATGACATGGTTTCTAGACCGTCTCCCCACCCTAGCTACACTCCTCTGGACCATCCCATGATTGAATGTTATAATTCTATGAATGTATACTAAAATATGCTAAGATTTTTTAACACTGAAAACAGTGTGTGCCAAGACATGAAGGAGGAACAGTAGTGTTACATGAAAATAGATATATAGTACAGGATTAAGCTTGACTATTATGTTAGTTTATTTTGAGTACTAAAAAAGGTAAGCACACAGTGCTGTGGCATAATAGATACTAATGTATAGTATGTGTTTCAATTGAAGATGAAATGATGTGAAGCTGAGATTTGCTTTAAAATACTCTATGTGGAGCTGATGAGCACAGAACAGAGGAAACATGATTAGCAAAAAAATGTTGGTACTCGCTGAGGTATGATTGGTAATCAAAAATGTTGGTAATCAAAAAATATATAGATGTCATATACATCAATTTTTATAAATTTCTAATTAGCCATTATCTTTTTCATGTCTAAAATATTTCAAAATACATATTTTTAATGTCTGAACAAATTACCTATAGACAACTTTGAATATTTTCTATTGCAAGTTTTATTTGTGAGTATTATAGAAAAAATATTCAAATTCACAATTTAAAAAGTATTAAAAGAAAATTTTAAGCGGTCATTTTCAAAATCCTTGTTCAGAATAGAAATTATTTTAAGCATCTTTTCTGATCACAACAGTGTGAAACTAGAAATCAACCACAGTAAGAAAAAAGGGGAAAGAACCAAACAACAAGCCACTGAACAAACAACGGGTCAGCAATGAAACCAAAGAGGAAACCAGCAAGTCCCTCAAGACAAGTGAAGATGAAAACACAGCTTCCTAAAACCCATGGGATGTAGCAAGAACAGTGCTAAAAGGGAAGTTCATAGCCATACAGGCCTTCCTCAAGACACAAGAAAAATCTCAGATAACCTAACCTGACACCTAAAAGAATTAGGAAAAAAAGAACAGACAAAACCCAAAGTCAGCAAAACGAAGGAGATAATAAAATCAGAGAGGAAATATATAAAATAAAGATCCAAAAACAACAGAAAAGATCAATAAAACAAGAGCTGGTCTTCTGAAAAGATAAACCAACAAGCCTCTGACCACACCCACCTAGAGGAAAACAAAGAGAACTCAGATAGACAAAGCAAGAAATGAAAGAGGAGAGGTAACAAGTGGAACCACAGAAACACAAAAATCATAAGAGGATACTACGAACAGTTATATGCCAACAAACTGGACCACCTAGAACCACACAAGTTTCTAGAAACATACGGCCTGCCAAAACTTAGTCAAGAAGAAACATAATTTGGATAGACAAATCACCAGAAATGAAATAGAATTTCCCTGTGAACTTCATTCTCCTGTGAAAAACTTTTTAATTGAAAAGTTGGATGTATGATTTTTAGTTGAAAATATCATGAAATATTTTTTAGATTTTTGGTATCATTGTTCATTTACTTATTGTAGAAAACTTCTCAAACACAGAAAGGAAAGAAAGACTACACACCCACCCTCAATGAGTACCAACATTTTTTTGCTAATCATGTTTCCTCTGTTCTGTGCTCATCACCTCCACATAGAGTATCTTAAAACAAGTCTCAGCTTCACATCGTTTCATCTTCAACCGAAACACATTCTATGCATTAGTGTCTTAAGCTACAGCACTGTGTGCTTACCTTTTTCAGTACTCAGACTAACGTAACAGTCGAGCTCAATCCTGTACCATGTGTCTATTCTCATGTAACACTACTGTTCCTCCTTCATGTCTTGGCACACACTGTTCACAATTCCTATATAAACTGTGGGAATTGCTGTAGAATTTCGGTGTTCTACTCCAGTAGATAATATTCTTTTGTTATGGGTCTTTACAATATTGCTGATGGAGATTACTTGGCTGTGTTTATGCAACAGTAGAGCAATTCTACAATGAAATGGCTACTGAAATGCTAGTTAATAAATTCTAGTAGACAGATCTGTCAATAGTATGATATACAATGTTACATAACTCACAGGATTTTAAAAATACTTTGCAATACCTAAAGAAAAGGTAATATCCACTTTTATTTTAAAAAAAGATACAGGGTTTGTTTTGCTTTCCCAGTCATGATTTTAGAGAATCCACTTTCAGACTAATTACTTGATTTTAACTTTCATTGAACTTCAGGCCCGTGATGTTCAATTACTGTTTAACACACAACATAAGGTATTTTGTATCACTTTTAAAGAAAGCAAGAGTTAGCTGGCAAATACTGTAACTGGTTTTAGGCTGTGACAGATCTTGGGAAACTTTCTGTGATTTACGAATTACAGAAAGTCCCTATAACAGAAACTCTGAAGGTTTGCAAAGATGGGAAAAAACTAAATAATCATTAAGAAACAGAATTCCTAAGAGTAGCAAGTCATCATTATGCAGTGGTGAAAACTCTACAGTAAGTTAAGAGAGAAGCTAAATATAAACTCTGACCAAAAAGAAGTCTACAGACTTATCTGGGGCGTTGCCAAAAACATTTCAATCAGGAAACATGAAAGAATCCTGTAAAATACTAGTATTTTATGATTGAGTTGGGGGTGACAGTCTAAAGTATTGCGATGAAAAGGTTCAAAAGAAGGAATTAAAGAAGAGGAAGGTATGCATACCTCTCTTAGTCAAACCACTTTGGACTTTTTAAAACCTTTTCACTTAGATTCTAACAAAATAAGCCTTACCTTAATTTTCCACTGGATGTGCAATTTCAGCACATTTGACACAATATAACAAACGTTAAAAAACAAAAATAGTGTCCTTTTTTTGTTCTCATTTTTAAAATCAGGCATTTAAAAAAAGCATTCAACTTCAAAACTTACATCAGAACCCACATTTTTCATCGTACTTTGTAGGACAGGTTTGGTCACAGAAAGTTTCCCGTTTGCTGGGCTGTTTGCCACAGGGGCTGGTACCACATTCACCACATGATTAGGTAGCTGCGTGGTTGCCCCAGCAACAGCAAGGACTGGTTGAGGAGAGGGCAGAACTCCAGGGGCCTGGAGCTGAACCACGGTAGGCTGGGAGAGCACCACGGTCTGACCTGCAGTAGAGAAAAAAGAAAAGGAATCAGAGGGTGCGTAACTGCTGCAGCAGAGGCAAGCTGTTGAGCACTTAGGTCTCTTCTGCAGATACAATAGGTAAAAACCACATGAAACGATTTGAAACCACCAATTAAACCACAATCAAGAGCAGCACACATTCTTGCTGACTTTCACTGCTGTGTTTTTAATGAATTTAAAATATGTTTTAAATTCATTCTCTTTGAAGTTATGATTAACAATGTATTTCCACACTTTTTTTCAACTAACAAATACTAAATCTGTTAAGTTATACATAGATTTCCCTAAGTATTAACCTCTGAAACTTTTGCATGCTAGAAGTATTTATCATATTACAAAGAACAAACCTTGTATACTGAGCACGGAATCATATATTTTAAGTTAATGGGATTTAGAAATACATACAACACCAAAAATATATGACAGAGATTCAGGAAGTCAATACTCAGAAGAATCTGAGTCTACAAATATCAAAAATGTTAAAACCACTTGAGATAAATTCTTAGCTAACACGGGAAACAGAGATCTGTAATTTAACACAACCAGATAATGTTGACTCCCCTACCCACCAAAATAGTCTACAAGTCTTTTCTTAATCTTCACATTTAACCTTATTTTAAAATTATGCTATTCTGAAAATTAATATCATAACCTAAAGAAGGCTCATACAACTCCCAATACTGATCTAGTCCAATACTGATCTAGTAAAACTTTTATTTGTCTGCTGAGTGTTTGCTTTCAGATCTGGCCAATTTTATAAGGCGTTGAAAGCCTCACCTAACATCCACAGCTGCCTGAGCCTATCTAGCAAAATAAAGGTATTAAAGTAACTGGCAACTAAAATTTCCCATTGTATATTTATACTCTTCTTGAAGGAAAAAAAAATACTATGCTTTCAGACAGTGTAATATGCATGACCCATGTAAAATTCAGCTCAGTATTTCAAAGGATCAAAGAAAACTAAAAATCAAAATAATGCTTCAAACACCTGTTTGTTATGAACATGTCTTAGCTTGAAAAAGAATCACTTCTATAAAATCAGTCTTTCTGTCTCAAAAGGCCTTGAAAGCATACTTATACTAGAATTAATAGTATTTTATCCCTAAAAAGTAAATAAATTAGTAAGAAAGACCTAAAAGTAATTTCACAGATTTATCATATACACAATTTAGTATAAGTGATCCCTAAGTATTCTTACAGAGAAGGCAATGGCACCCCACTCCAGTACTCTTGCCTGGAAAATCCCATGGACAGAGGAGCCTGGTAGGCTGCAGTCCATGGGGTCGCTAAGAGTTGGACACGACCGAGCAACTTCACTTTCACTTTTCACTTTCATGCATTGGAGAAGGAAATGGCAACCCACTCCGGTGTTCTTGCCTGGAGAATCCCAGGGGCGGGAGAGCCTGGTGGGCTGACGTCTATGGGGTCACACAGAGTCGGACACGACTGAAGTGACTTAGTAGCAGTAGCAGCAAGTATTCTTATCTTCTAATTTTCCCTTGGAATAATTTACTTTATGAAATAAAAACATATAAAATATGGTAATAACTCATAAGCAGATATAAACTTGCTCTAGCCAAATATTCAAATAAAAATAGAGAATTCCCTGGTGGTTCAGTGGTTAGGACTCTGCACTTTCACTTCCAAGGACATAGGTTCAGTCCCTGGTCAGAGAACTAAGATCCTGCAAGCAACGTTGCAAAACCAAAAGTAATAATAATAAATAGCATATCACCAAATGTTTTTTAAATAACACTTACTGATCTATTACAGTTAATCTGGTACTGTGAAAGACATACTCATGTATGTCAAGAATGTAAAACTCAGACCAAAGGTTCCCACCCCGAATTTAAGGACCCTTCTTTAATATCAAAAACATCATGTCACCCAAGACTATCACAGCAGTCCTTTCAGTTTCTGTAGATGGAGAAAATATGTGATGAGAAAAGTTTAGTAAGAATTTACTAGTGATTTGAAATGAATCTGGAATTTATTATCCTAAGTATAACCACAAAATTTTTAAAAATCAGTGCAAAGATATATGAAACAAATTATGTATCCAGTCAACAGAAAATATGGATGTGCAGATACCCTACAAAAAAGCCAAAAGCTACTGCCACTTCAACCATCCATATCCCAGGATCCACAGTCTACAGGTTGAGAACCACTGATTTAAAGCAATACTTTGAAAAGAGCATTATCAGGGGCAGTGTTCCACATCTCCTGAGTTTAAAAATTATGGTAAAGTGAAAGTGAAGTCGCTCAGTCGTGTCCGACTCTTTGTGATCCCATGGACTGTAGTCTACCCGGCTTCTCTATCCATGGGATTTTCCAGGCAAGAGTACTGGAGGGGGTTGCCATTTCCTTCTCCAGGGGATCTTCCTGACCCAGGGACCGAACCCAGGTCTTCTGCATTGCTTTACCCTCTGAGCCACCCCGCAAAACTAAAATGTTCAGTGAATTTAGGGGATTACTCCAAAGGTCAGAGAAGGTGGTAAATGTAAAGAGTGAAATCATTTCAAGGAAACAATCCTACTTTTAGCTCCAATTACAGATTTAAAGCATTGGCAGACAACACATGCAGATGGCTTTTCTTAATCAATTTTCTTAAAATTGATTCAAAAAATAATCCAAGTCTGTAGTGTTCATGTCTGGTTATCACCATCTCCTTGCTAAGAGAACTGTAGCATGGAGCAAGGGAGATGAAGCAATATCAAGGCAAGGTCTGCATACCAAATGTGGCTCCAAGTCCTTCCAGGCCATTGATGCCTCTTTTTTTTCAAAAATGCTCATCAAGCCCTTTCATCCCAGAGTGCCCAACTAACCTCAAATTATTTAATATCTAAATCAAAGATCCTCTAAATAGTCTTGGCATGTTTGGGTTCAAGACAAAATGGGGAGAAGCAACTACATTTCTATTACAGTGTGTTCACGGTGGCTTGCTAAATCTGACGTGCTAGATGCTCACCAGATCACAAAACGCAAGGCAAAGAACTGTTTCAGGGCTTAAATAGTTAGCAGCTGAACATAAGTTACTACTGTTCCTCATGTGCAAACAGTTAAAAAGGGCATACCAAAACACTGTTTATCCATTTCAGCATGCTTAAAATCCTCTTTGGCATTACACACAAATCCCCCTTCATGGACCATGGCTGGTTTCAATGCTGAATACTTGACTATGGATGACTCACTGATTGTGATAGTCAGTGTCTTCGTTTTCAATTATCTTCAAAGATTTCAAACTTTGTATCAAACATTTATTGAATGTCTTCTTTGTTTGAAAGAGTATGGCTGTGTGACTGAGTAAATAATTTCTCTGTTTATTAATTTTCTCATCTATAAAATGAAGATGATAATAAAGCACCTATCCTCACAGAGTTGATGTAAGGAGTAAATAAGATGACACAGTTAAGCACTTAGAATGGTATCTGGCACTTGATCTTTTATGTATAATAACTTTCGTAAGGGTATTTCATGTATAATTAATTCATTAGTTTTCATAGTTACTGTTATTTAACTATTGATATAATTTTCCAATTAGATAGTCAATTCGTGAGATCAAGGACCACTTGTCTGCATTCTTTTAGAGGCAATAGAGCATAGTAATTAATTACACAGACTCTGAGCCAGACCATCTGGGCTCAAGTTCTGACTGTGCCTCTATTAATAGGACGACTTGGAGCAAGTTATTTTACCTTTATCCTCCATTTCAATGATTTGAACCACTATCTACCCAAAAAGTCCAAGAGAGGATACTTGCCCTTTTTCCATCCTCCATTCCCATCACCTAACTGCCAACCCCTGTGATTCTACACTTTCTAACATCTCCACTGTCTATCCTGGATCTTCACTGATAGTCTAAGTTTCAACACCTCTCACCTGCACTATCATAAGAATCTTAATGAATGTATAGGACACAGATGTAGAAGTAAGCAGCAGTTATTTACGGCAGACTGAACAGCATGTCAAGAAACTAGAAAAAACAAGAAAATGTAATGGACAATAGCCAAATTAGTTGAACCAAAGATTTATAGAAAGGAGAGTTATTATTATAAGGTAAAGTTAGAAAACTAAACTGGAGACAAACCATGATGAGTTTCACATTCCAAGCCAGACAATTTGAACTTAATCCTGTAAGAATTACTTCTTTTTTGCAGGACTTGCCTGGTAGTCCAGTGGTTAAGACTCTGCACTTCCAATGCAGGGGGCAAGGGTTTGATCCCTGAGTGGGAGCAAAAATCTCGCATGCCGCACAGTGTAGCCAAAAAAAGAAATTACTTCTTTTTTAATAACAAATATTTACTTCTGATACTTATATTGATTAACTGTAAAATGCCTTTCCTATTTCTCTTCTTCCCTCCCCATTATCAAATAAATGTAAGACTGGAAGTTATACATTTAAATCTGTTATGTTATTACAAAATTACCTCTCCAGATTACACTATAAAAATAGTAACGAGGCCTGTATTAGCATATGCTCCCCCCAAAATAAATACTGTTTTCAGATAATGGGAAAGCACTGAAGTTCTGAATAGTGTATGATTCAGGCCTCTGAAACTGATAAACTGCTCAGAGAAGTTTTCTCTTCTCGCTATAGGTAAGATTTTCTATCATTCAAACACAGCCAATGGTCTGCTGCTACTGCTGCCAAGTCGCTACAGTCGTGTCCGACTCTGTGCGACCCCAGAGATGGCAGCCCACCAGGCTTCCCCGTCCCTGGGATTCTCCAGGCAAGAAGCCAATGGTCTACTAAGAGCAAATTCTTAGGAACACCTCTTGCTTTACATACTGATCATATTAATGTCAAACTTTTACCTTTTATGTATGTGTTTTAATAGCTTATGGAAGCTATAATAAAGTTCTTCACACATTTAAATTCTTAGCCTTTGGGATGATGTACACTTTTGAGATCCTGATGAAAGTTTTGGAGACTATCCCTAGAAAAATTCACAAATAATATACACTAAATCTTGCATTTTATTTCAAGTAGTTCATGATATCCATTCACAGGTCCCAAGAATACCCATTAGACAGGACTGCTATTTTTCATATGAAAAAGACCGTATTTTGACCCTGTCTTCAGAGGGCAGGTATTTCAGATTTGTTTGGTTGGGGTTTTCTGGAAGGGATTGGTGAATTTTCACGGATCCATCCAGTCTTTCACCTAGTTCTTTTTATCAATGCCATACTGTCTATGACCATGGAATAGAGCAAAGTTAATAGAGTACCTAGAAATCAAATTTATGACCTTGCCCTCACTAAAACCATGCTTCAAAGAAATGAGCTAAAAATCTATAACTGAAAATAGTTATAAACGTAACACTGGTATTTATTTATAACCCATATCCCATTGATACCTAGTCTTACTTGGTGCCAATAAGATAAATCCACGGAAACAATGCTGCACAAGTTTCGCTTTAGCCATGTGTACACACATCAGTATAGGCAGGATGATGAATACTCTTCCCAAGAGAGCTCTGTGTGCAAATGAGTCCTGTATGTTCAGTCAGTTCAGTCACTCAGTCATTTGTCTGACTCTTTACGACCCCATGGACTATAGCACGCCAGGCCTCCCTGTCCATCACCAACTCCCAGAGCTTACTCAAACTCATGTGCATCGAGTCAGTGATGCCATCCAACCATCTCATCCTCTGTCGTCCCCTTCTCCTCCTGCCCTCAATCTTTCCCAGCATCAGGGTCTTTTCCAAAGAGTCAGTTCTTCTTATCAGGTGGCCAAAGTATTGGAACTTCAGCTTCAGCATGAGTCTTTCCAATGAATATTCCAATGAATATTCAGGACTGATTTCCTTTAGGATGGACTGGTTGGATCTCCTTGCAGTCCAAGGGAAGGGACTCTCAAGAATCTTCTCCAACCCCACAGTTCAAAAGCATTAATTCTTTGGTGCTCAGCTTTCTTTATGGTACAACTCTCACATCCATACATGACTACTGGAAAAACCACAGCTTTGACTAGATAGACCTTTTTGGCAAAGTAATGTCTCTGTTTTTAATATGCTGTCTAGGTTGGTCATATATGTGACAACTATATACATATTCCTATATGTGAACAGTACCAAATCCTCAGACTTGAACTTCTTTTAATATAGACCTCAACTTCTTATAGAATCAACTATACGAGGCCATCTAGTGGATGAAATATAGAAACACACATTCTTAATGGCTTGAAGTCAGAGGTTCAGGTATTTAATGCCCTGTATAAGCTCATGTTTATTAAACAATGCTTCCTACTACTAGGAGATTTAAGAGTCTGATTCTATTGTCAAACCACACCTATTAGACCTGAAATGGACCACTGTATTTTAAATACTAACCTCTCCCTAAAAACAAAAAAAATTCATAAATACAAAAATCTCAGAATACAATAGCATCAAGAAAGTTTCCCAGATTTTCTTCTTCCCTACAAAATTACAAGCCTTAGAGGCTGTTTTCACTAAAACTGTGAGAAAAAAGAAGTATCAGATATAATTGATCTGGATAGCTACCTCCCTTGTTAGGACAGGAACCACCTATTAACCATCTCTCTATAACCTCCTCAGAGCCAAGGACATTCTTGACACACACACCCAACATATGCTCAGAAATTATACCCTGAATTAAAACAAGTCATATGACCCATGCCTCAGAGTCCTCCAATTAAACATACAGAACATCAGATTCCATTCAGGTACCTTTAGTAGGTGCAGGATGTATACTGATAATTGGCTGCTGCTTTGCCAATGGCATAAGTGTTGGTAGTGTCTGAATAATGATTGTTTTTGCTGGAACGCTGGGGTTTGTTTGAGTCTTGGGTGCTGCTGGAAGTAATAAAGGCTTGGGCTGAATTGAAGGTTTCGAATTTATCTGAATTTTTTTCTTTGGAGTCAGTCCATTTTCTGGAGAAAAACCAAACCACAAATTATTTAAGTGCAATTAAGCAAATCCAAGAAAGCAGATTCTATTATACACCTTTCTCTACACATTATCTTAACCTCTGACTACCCTTAACTGAAGTTTAAGCATAGTTTAATGTACTGAAAAACAGAATTTTATCTTAAGTGGACTGAAGAAGAGTCCTCAATCTGAGGTCTTCCCTTCTGACCAAGCTACAGCTTTGCAAAGGGGACACAGGAACCAGTAAAGAAAAACAGCTAAAATCACTGAATAAAGCATTGAGGTGAATGAGGTTAACAAATGCCACAGGCAGATGGGCCTCACATTCAACTTCTTATAGGTGAAACTTGGAAATTTCTCCTGAAGATGGGGCCCTAAATCTATTTCAGGGCATCATTCACCTATAAAGACAGAGACAACCAAAGAAGATCATTTTTTCCCTTTCCTCTTCACATTAACGTTCACAACAAAGGATATAGGTCCACTAGTTTAAAAACAGCAAGCTAGCTTAATAAACATACACTTAATCCAACATTTTCCTTTAAGATATGGAGCTTACTCTCAGTCTACAATAGAAATAACAGAAGCTAGCAGATGGAGTAATACCAGTTTTGCTCTTAGGACCAATGATGGGCTTGTCTTCCTTCAGTGGCTCTGCTGAGGAGGGGTTGTTGGAGCTTTCACCATATAAGGAAAGAGGAGACATCTGAGAAGTAGAAGACAAATCCAACTCCTCCTGCAGTAAAATACAACACAAATAAATTCATGCAGAAGAACAGTATCCTTGAGCAGAAAATGGCTTAGAAAGAGAGGCAAGATCCATGCATAAACAGAAACACTTCAAGATAATTTCAAGTCAAAGGTGTGATATATTACAACTATATCTACACAGTAAGCACTAAGAGATGATGGATAAATCAACATTATCCATCAATACAAAAGTAAAAGTAACTAAAAGCGAAGTATGTCTATTTAACCCTCTTATATTAAAGATACGATCACTGATTCGATCTGCTTCTACATTTTCTCCCACAAACTTTATGTTTTACTTGATTCCTAGCCATACAAACATTTAGTATCATTATAGATTTACAGGTAAAATGCTAATATCTTTTCCCTACCATCTCTTATTCAGACTTACAGGAATTTCAAAAACAAATAATTCTTACTATTTTCATCCTTTTCTATTTATTAAAACTACCTTTGTCCCTAATGTTTGAAAGAAAAATCCTGAAAGGAGCAGGGCTATTTTATTTAATGGGTAAATTAATAATGCAGAGATATACAAATATTAATATTTTCCAAAATTCAATATTCAGTGGATCTGTCTCATTTTGCTAAAATAAAGAAACTTAACATAGGATAAAGTAGCATTTCAATTCCAAGAAAGAAAGATGTTATGTATAATAAATAAATAGGCATATACATTTACATACATACATCATATCATCTTCAAAAGAATCTACAAGATCACTGAAAGAAGAGTTAAAAGAATACTTGTTTGCTCTTAGCATAACGTAGGCCCCCTTAAGTCAAAAATCCAGAAGCCATAGAGGAAGAAAAAACAGATTTGAATAATAATTATTTTATAATAAAAAACAGGCCATAAACAAAGTTAAAAGATATATATTAAGAGAAAATATTTGCCTAAAATGAACAAAGGACAGGAGTCATCATTTCACTGAAAAGGAAATGCAAATGGTAGCCAAAGGCAAATTTAAAAGAAAATCTTTCTTTTTAATCATCAGATACGAAAAGTTAAAATAACCTGAAAGAGCATGTGGCAGAAATGGTCACTCTCAGTCATGCTGGTGAGGACGAGAACTGCTTCATTCATCCATCCCTAACACCTATCACCATGTAGCCAAAACCCAGGACTGCATGAACCTTATAGTGTATTGAATAATAATACATTTGTGTGTGGGGGCGGGGGGGGGGGGAACAGTAAGAGATAATATAGGAGGAAATGATTATCTTTATGGCCTTAGATGCTTAAAAGGCATTTAATAAAACTCTGCAAAGATTCTTCATAAAAGTCCTAGAAAATAAGAACTGGAAGGATGATTTAACACTTAAAAAAAAAAGCTAGGCATCATTGGATAGCCGAAGTCATACTTAATGGTAAAATACTAATACTTTGCCATTAAAGTTGGGACAAGAAAGAAATAATTGCTTTTTCTGTAATTCTACAAAACATAATTATAGCAGAAACTAAAATAAAAGGAACAAATATTAAAATAGAGACAGAAGTGCCTTTGTTTTGCAAGATGATGTGCTATCTACTTAGAACACATTTAAGAACCAACAAAAAAATGTTCACTATAAAAATGTACTAATAATCACTTAGACAATATAATAAAAATAGTTCATTCATAATAGTAATAGCAATTATGATATACCTAGGAATTAATTTTTAAAGAATGTATAAGGTCTATATGAAGAAAATGATAAAGCTTAACTGAGAGACAAAAAAGAAACCCTTAGTAACAGAGAAACATATAATATTCTTTAACAAGATGATTACAAAGGCAATACAACTGGGAAAACTAGTTCATTTATACAGTGAAAATTAAAACTAGATTTGTCCTTAACACTTCATATGAAGGTCAGCTCTTAGGCCTACTAGGCGACATCTTTGACAATGTTCACTGTGATGCAGGTGAAGGGTTAGGCAGTTACATTCAACAAACTGATGCAGACAGAGCAATATGAACGGGTCTTAAAAACACTGTGCTAATTTTTTACAGTAAGAAATAAAGAGATCTAATATAATACCATTTACGTAAGTTTAAAACACATACACAAAACTGAAATCAGTGAGAAAAAAAAAAGGAACTTTAATAAATGGTACTGGAATAGTCCTTCTGATAGTCATTGAGGAAAACAAAAAAACTTGGATTTGTATCTTACATCATAAACCAGGATTACTCCAAATGGATCAGATTTGAAAATTAAAACTAAAACCTTAGGAAATATATATATTAACAAGTCACTTAGAAACTATTACTTCCTGAATAATTTGATCCTAAAGCCACTAGATGGGGCACAGTGCAAGACAAGCACGGACACAGAGAGGCAGCCTGCGGGAGTGTCAGAGTCCAAGCGAAGCAAGTAAGGGCAGGCAGCCAAGCCCAGGGAGTCAGAGTAAGGTAATGATTGTATCCATATTGCATCAGCCTGAGGTAGGGTGTCAAAGCCCAGAACACAGGAGTCAGTGTGAAGGGACCAGCACTGGCAAAATCCAGGACAACATAAGAATCAGAATAAATAAAATAATGAGCTATAATCTATTGACTACGCCAAAGCCTTTGACTGTGTGGATCACAGTAAACTGTAGAAAATTCTTAAAGAGATGGGATTACCAAACTACCTGACCTGCCTCTTGAGAAATCTGTATGCAGGTCAGGAAGCAAGAGTTAGAACTGGACATGGAACAACATACTGGTTCCAAATAAGGAAAAGGAGTACATCAAGGCTGTATATTGTCACCCTGCTTATTTAACTTATATGCAGAGTACATCATGAGAAACGCTGGGCTGGAAGAAGCACAAGCTGGAATCAAGATTGCCGGGAGAAATATCAATAACCTCAGACAGGCAGATGACACCACCCTTATGGCAGAAAGCGAAGAAGAACTAAAGAGTCTCTTGATGAAAGTGAAAGAGGAGAGTGAAAAAGTTGGCTTAAAGTTCAATATTCAGAAAACTAACGTCATGGCATCCAGTCCCATCACTTCATGGCAAATAGATGGGGAAACAGTGGAAACAGTGGCTGACTTTATTTTTCTGGGGTCCAAAATCACTGCAGATGGTGATTGGAGCCACGAAATTAAAAGACGCTTACTCCTTGGAAGGAAAGTTTTGACCAACCTAGACAGCATATTAAAAAGCAGAGACATTAGTTTGCCAACAAAGGTCCATCTAGTCAAGGCGATGTTTTTCCAGTGGTCACGTATGGATGTGAGAGTTGGACTATAAGGAAGGCTGAGCACAGAAAAATTGATGCCTTTGAACTGTGGTGTTGGAGAAGACTCTTGAGAGTCCCTTTAACTGCAAGGAGATCCAACCAGTCCATCCTAAAGGAAATCAGTCCTGGGTGTCCTTTGGAAGGACTGATGCTGAAGCTAAAACTCCAATACTTTGGCTACCTGATATGAAGAGCTGACTCACTGGAAAAGACCCTGATGCTGGGAAAGATTGAGGGCAGGAGGAGAAGGGGATGACAGAGGATGAGATGGCTGGATGGCATCACCAACTCAATGGACATGGGTTTGGGTGAACTCTGGGAGTTGGTGATGGACAGGAAGGCCTGGCGTGCTGCGGTTCACGGAATCGCAAAGAGTGGGACACAACTGAGCAACTGAACTGAACTAAATCTGTTGAATAAACTAGGAAACCATGAGTCCATACTGATATAAACAAAGAAATGAATGAATTTAAAGTTTGATGAGAAACAGGATATTTTTACATAGTTTTAAAGTACCTTCTCATAAAATACCCATTTATGGCAAAGGGAGATGGGCAACTTCACAGTAGAATAGCCTGGAAGATACCACCTTAATCAAATGAACAAAGTAAACCTCATCAGTAACAGGACAAATGAAAACAGCATGCAACAGCATCCAAAGTAAATGAGACAGACACAGCATCACTTCTGTGATATTCCTGCCACAAAACTGAATCTCACCCTGAGGAAACACCAGGCAAACCCAACCAGAAGACATTCTATAAAATAACTAGTCTTTAATCTCCAAAAGTGACAAGTCATGAAAGTCAAGGAAGAATGAACTATTTCAACTGAAGGAGATTAAAGAGACAGGACAACCAAATGCAATGTATGATTCCAAACTAGCTCCTTTTGCTCTCTACAGGATACCTCTAGAACAACTGGTACAATCTAAATGAGAGCTGAGGATCAGATAACCATAAGGTATAAACATTTATTTCTTGATTTTAAGCTGTATTATGACTAAAAGACATATCCTTACTTGTAGGAAGTAGACATTGGAGTATCTAGGGGTGACAAGGCATCAGGTTGGCAATTTAGTCTCAAATGATTCAGGGTGAAAAAGTTCTTTGTAATGTACTCATAACATTTCTGTAAGTTTGAGGTTTTTCCAAACTCTCTCTCTCTCATCTGTCTATCTACATAGCTATATATCTATCTATATGTGTGTATATACACACACACACATCTATCTATCTATATATACACACATCCAAGAAGACAAGAATATAAATATTATAACTTCTGAGCAGTTAAAACCCTCCTTTGAGTAACAACAACAACAAAAGCAATAGAAGATTGGTCATTCAGCTATGGAGAAAAGTATCCCTAGAGAAAGTAAACACCAGAAATAAAGCTTATAGAAAGTGACAAATTAGAGAAGAAAACACTTGTAACTTATTTCACAACCTAAGCACTAATCTTTATTTTTTGGGGCTCCAAAATCACTGCAGATGGTGACTGCAGCCATGAAATTAAAAGACGCTTACTCCTTGGAAGGAAAGTTATGACCAACCTAGATAGCATATTCAAAAGCAGAGACATTACTTTGCCAACAAAGGTCTGTCTAGTTAAGGCTATGGTTTTTCCAGTGGTTATGTACGGATGTGAGACTTGGACTGTGAAGAAGGCTGAGCGCCAAAGAATTGATACTTTTGAAGGGTGGTGTTGGAGAAGACTCTTGAGAGTCCCTTGGACTGCAAGGAGATCCAACCAGTCCATTCTGAAGGAGATCAGCCCTGGGATTTCTTTGGAAGGAATGATGCTAAAGCTGAAACTCCAGTACTTTGGCCACCTCATGCGAAGAGTTGACTCATTGGAAAAGACTCTGATGCTGGGAGGGATTGGGGGCAGGAGGAGAGGGGGACGGCAGAGGATGAGATGGCTGGATGGCATCACCGACTCGATAGACGTGAGTCTGAGTGAACTCCGGGAGTTGGTGATGGACAGGGAGGCCTGGTGTGCTGCGATTCATGGGGTTGCAAAGAGTCGGACACGACTGAGCAACTGAACTGAACTGAACTGAAGCACTAATAATTCTAATATGTTATAAAACACTTTAAAAATTGAAGGGAAAAAGACCAATACAATCCAATAGAAAAATGGACAAAAATTTGACAGTTCATAAAAAGAAATGCAAATAGGCATTATACATATGAAATATACCAAAAGATGTCCAACCATACTTATAATAAGAGAATAGAAAATAAAACAAGTTAACACTATGTAGCAATAAAGGGAAAACTGGCTCTCTCACATACTGCCTGGTCAGAATACACAACTGTACAACCCTTTGGAGGGAAATTCAGCAATAAACAGTAACATTAAAAATCACCTTGATCTCAGCAGTCTCTCTTTAGGAGTATATCCCCAAGATATCCTGGCAAAAATATGAAGTGTCTTATGTATATAGTTATTTATTACAACAGTGTTTGAGTTCAGAAAAGACTGAAAACAATACATATGTCCATCAATACAGAAATCATTGAACAAAGTATGATATAACCACACACCAGAACACTGTAAAGCCATAAAAAGGAATAAGAAAGAATCTATAACCTGAAACTGTAGTTTCCTCCAGGATATATACCACTAAGTTAAATAAACAAAGTGAAGAACAGGGATGTAACATGCTACCTTCTTCCAAGGGAAGGGAAAAAAAGGCTATTTCAGCTAGAAGGAAGAGCATGTCCAAAAATCTAAAATGGTAGAAGCAGAGGTCTCACTGCCCGTGTTCACTGGTGGTGTCTCACACAGCTCTTGGGGCAGTTGTTCACAGACTGGAGCACACAGGAGCTCCTGGAGGTAAAGCCAAGAGCAGTGAGAAGGCAGGGGTAGGAAGGACAGTGAGAAAGAAGACTGGAAGGTAAGCAGGGGCCATGTCATGGAGGGCCTGATACACTAGCCATTTGGATTTTGTCCTTGTAATGGTTGGGAAGGTTTTAAGCAAAAAACTGACACAATCAAACCTGTGATTTTTAAAGATTTCTCTTTGAAGATTCCTCTGCTAAGAAAGGTCTGGGGAATTAGGAGGCAGAGAGACCAGTCAAAATTCTATTGCCTTAATCCAGAAGAGGTGATGATAGTCTGGCAGGGTGGAGAAGATGAATCCTAGAGATACTAAGCAGATAAAATCATCAGGATTTAGTAACTGCTACATGTAAACCACACCAGAATGAAATACCTCAATTTACATCAGATATAATATATTGAAACATTAATTTAAATTTTCTTCTTATATTTTTTTCCTTTTTCCTTTCCAAAAAATGCCTAAGTCTTTTGGTATTTTCTTTTCCTGCCCTCAAGAATTTTTTTCCTAGATGAAGAGCAGAAGCATGTTTAAGGTTTTGTAAAAAACCTTACTAACTCATTCAAAAGATAGTGCTAGGCATTCCTGAACTAAGGAGACCATTCTAGGTTTTATGGCTAAGGAGTCACACAAAGACCATGTCCTCCAAGAACATATATCCTAATAGGGAGGAAAGAGTGTAGCACAGAGAAAAGACTTGATAAAGACAGAGTAAGCTTGATAAACAAAAAAATACTGGATACTGGTAAAGTACAATGAAACAAATGAAGCAACGAAATTATAAAAACAAGATCATAAGGGAAGGGTGGCAAAATCAAAGAGACTAATAACTTTCTAACTCCCTCAAGGTCCTTCCTCAGGATTAAAAGAGGTAAGATTTATATTAGCACTTAATAAAAGTTAACTTCCTTCCCCATATACATATTTCCCAGATACCACTATAACCAAAATCATTGTAAAAGACTAGTTACTTACAGGAACATGCTGAGTTGATGAGTAAGAGTCCACTGATTGAGGAGATGAGATTGAACAACTTGAGGAGGCTGGCGAAAGTGGCTGAGGTTCTGTCTTAATATCTTTAATTGGAAAAGGAGAAGCAAAAATTTTCCCACTGGACAATATAAACTCAGAATAAATAAGAAAAAAGGTTAAATCTACTCTCAAAATTCAGATATAGAAGCTAAGGTCACCAAAATATATCATCAAGTGAAAATTCAAGATGCAGAAAATAGTATATCCAATATGCTTCCATCTGTGTAATAAATTTATATGTATGTTTATATGTGTATATATACATATAAATACATATACACATACTATTACTAACATCTGCACTAATTCTCTTAAAAGATAAACTTAAGAAATTGGTCACAGTGCTTGTCTCTAGGAAGCAGAACTTGCTGGCTGAGGGACAAAAGCCAAAGGAGACATTTTTCTACTCTATAGACTTTTCGTATCTTTTGAATATTATGCCATATGCAAAAAATTATAGATTTTCCCCCAAAATAATTTTAAAACATAAGAAACAGGGAAGAATTTTTGTGGAAAGCATTTTTGACAATAAAATTACAATACAAAAATGTTCCTATCTTTTGAACTATTTTTTTAAATGTGTTGATCAACTTCAGCCCAGCAGTGTTCCTCAGTGCCAAATTTCTAACAGGGTAGGAAGGAAGGAGAGAAGAATCTGTGCCAGACTGTGTTCTCCAAAGTTAGGAGCAAAATACCTGCCGTGTCTCATGATCTGTACTGTGATCCTGCCACTTCTCCATCAAGAAGCAGTGATTATATTCTCTTCTATTTGAATCTAGGTGAGCCTATGACTTCCTAAATCAACAGAGTATGGGAGTAACGATATGTGAATCCCAAGTCTGGGTTACATTAGGTAGCTGAAAGACTCACATTTGAGCCCTTGAATCCTGATTACCACGAGACTGCCAGGTTTTGAGGAAGCCAGGACATTTAGAAAGATGATGGTCAGCTCTCACACTGGCAGTTCAAATCTTCACATCATTTCAGATCAGGCATCAGACATGTGAGGGAAGAAGCCTTAAGGTAGTCCGAGCCCCCAGATGTCAGGCTACCCTAACCTCCAAATCTTCCCAGATGATGTCTGGACACCATGGAGCAGAGACAAGAAATTCCTGATGTATCCTGTCCAAATTCCTAACCCATAGATTCTGGGAGCCTAATAAAATGGTTGTTGTTCTAAGCCACTACGTTTTAGAGAAGTTTGTTACATAATAGTAATGAGAACACTGACCCTGTGTAGTCCATATTCTATGAGGAAAGAAAGGAATTGAGTGAGATATACTAATATATAAAAGGAAGGGGAATAGGAATTACAACAGAGGGGGAGGGCTGTAACTTAGATGGGGAAATGTGCTGGTTAATTACCCACTGTTACTCAGCTCCATGTTCACCTCCTATAGTCTGTGATGAAAATTAATACAAGTCCCAGCTGGCTTCCTTTTAGGTCCTGTCAATAGGGGATTCTAGAAGGATGTTTCTTACGGTAGAATGGGGGAGAAGGGATTTTTTTTTCATCCTTCCATCAGCTTTATCCCAGAAGGGACAGTTTGCTTTAGGTTCTAGTTTTTTTCAGCACACCCAAAACCCAGTTCAGTGGCCCCTTACAGATATTGGCATCGTCCAGGTAGTGGCTCCTCCTCAGAAGGGTCTACATGAGACAGCTACACTAAGGCCCTAGGTTCTGATAATCCAAGTCTCTTCCCTTTGATTCGCTAAATCCTGTTTAATTCTCAGAGAGGTTAATCTCTTACAGTATTACATTTAATTCAAATATTAAATATTACAGTATTACATATAATCTCTTAGAGTATTACATATAATTCAAAATCGATATTTCTGAATTATAAAATTTTCATTCATTATGTGACTCTGCCATAACTCTGAAATTCTTTATATCTATTTTGGCAAGAAATTTATGTATGCCTGGCCATACCAGAAGTAGAATGTAGTCCCTGGAATTTTTTAACAAATAAAAGTAGACCAATAACCCCACCTAATTTTGACTATTACCAAACCATAAAATAATACGGATCCATTTAAAGTTTTTATCAATGAAATACATCATTACCTGTACAGAATTGGTTGTTGACGTCCCAAATGCCTGTCTCCCAAGGCATCAAATCCAAGTCAAAATCAAGATTATCAAAATTACTTTCCTGTAGATTTCAAATCAGCAAAAGAATATCAGATTAAAATATATACATCCAGAAACCAAACTAACAGAAACAACTTGTCAAAAATAACTATTACCCAAATTAGAAAAAATAATTTTCTAAGTTAATCAATTCATCTTGAGAATATATCTTAGATACCTTAGAGATAAACCAATTTACTCTAAGCACAGTAGTAATAACTAGGAAGGAGGTAATGGAGTCAACATCTATCAGAAAGATTCAGTTGGTCTCATTCTTTTCAATGAAGAGACACTATTACAAGATATTAACACAAAATATATGTTTTGTCATAAAGGAGATCCAGTATAATAAGTTTTCCCACTGTCACTAAAGGGAAAAAAGTCAAAGCAAATGCCTACTTATAAAATCATCTCTATCTGCAATGGAAAGAATACAGATGTATCCAAAAGACATTCAGGAATCATAAAGAGACTAACTGAACCTTCAGATATACCAAATATTAAAATGGTTATGGGAGAAGGAAGAGATCCACAGGAGGAGGGCAATTTTATCTTTTTTACTGGTCTATAGTTTTCAAATTTCTAAATTTTTTTTAATCCTAGAAGATAACACCAAGTTTCTCAAATAGGGGTCAATAAACCTTTTAGAGGAGCTCTTAGCTTCTTGTCATTTAGGTGACAATTTTTTTTAATGTAAATATAAGTGTATTCTGGGTCATAACCATTTTCTACCATATATAATAATATAGAATAACCACATGATTTCAGAACCCTCATATCACTTAAGACAGTATCACTACTATTTTAAATGTCTGAAGTCACAGAGATAAGAACAAAGGAAACTTAATATAAAAACAGTACAACAAGTCAAAAGGTAGTCGGTATTAACTTAATGTGACAAATAATAAAACAGCAACAAAAAAGAAAGTAACCCTCAGGCAAAAAGGAAAGATTAATCTAGTAATTATTAACAACCACTAGTAATAATTTCTAGAATATTATCCTTCCAAATGTCTATTATTTGGTTTATTTTTTATTGAGACTGTAACAGAAGAAGGGAAATTTTTCTTATCTTATATTTGCCCTAAACTGAGAAAATATTAGTGTAAGTTACTTAAGAGAACACATGAAACTGCACACAGAAAAAAGAAAAAACTACTGAAATTATGAAAGAAACAACTTTTAAATCAATCTCCTTTGCTTTTTCCTCAAATTTGAATCTATACATAAAAAATTAAACAGCCTCATACTTTCAGCAATGAAAAATCTTTAAACTTTCGTAGTCCAAGTAAATTGAGCAATATTTGGCTGATTACTAGCAATCCTTTGTAACATGCTCAATAGTGGCGTGACCTACTTCAGGGATGCTTCATACTCAATCTTCAGCCAAAAAAGTCAAATACCTTTTACAGCATAAGAATTTTATCTGGTTGGAAATTTCACAGGCCCATTTTATTGTAAAGCAAAACATGCTGATACTTATATACTCTGCTTCCTCAACAACTTCTCAAGAGAAACTGTACTGCCATGTAGAAGAATGATGGTTATACAACTGCAAAGGGCCCTCTAAGATGATTTAATCCAATCTCTTATTTTATACCAGAAAAACTAAGAAACTGAAAGACTGAATGACTTCTTTGAGATAACAGAATGTTAGTTATAAAGTCAGAATCATATTTCCCTGAACCTTTCAAATATAATATATTGTTTCTTGAAGACTAGGCTCTGGAGGTTATGAAAATAACATTAGTTGCTTAAACAACCAGTCAATATTAAAACCCAACTTAATTATAGACAACATTATAAAGCATCTCATAGAGTAAACGAAACCATAAAATCTTATGCATTTGGAGAAGGAATTAGCAACCCACTCCAGCATGGGCTTCCCTCGTAGCAGGAGACCCAGGTTCAATTCCTAGGTCGAGAAGATCCCCTAGAGAAGGAAATGGCAACTCATTCTGGTATTCTTGCCTGGAGAATCCCATGGACAGAGGAACCTGGTAGGCTACAGTCCATGGGGTCGCAAGAGTCGGACACAACTTAGTGACTAAACACCACCCCCCACCCCCACTATTCTTGCCTGGGAAATCCTATAGACAGAGGAGCCTGAGCAGGCTACAGTCCATGGGGTTGCAAAGAGTTGAACACAACTTACCAACTAATATTCACACTTTCATGCTTAGGATGGATTTTCTAGCTCCAAGTCACCCTTTGAGGAAATGCCTCACTTTGTACTACTTTGTGTAAACATAAAGACTATTGTTTAAGACAACAACAACAAATCTCATGAATTGATTTTAAAAAACATGTGTTCCACTCTCTATTGATTCATGGTAAAACAACTGCTAAATTATTCTTTGAGAAATGTCAAACTCACCAAGTGATAAATATTCAACCTGATTGATGTACATATAAAATCACTCTGTTCACTTGAACTACTTCCCAAGTCAAACAGCACCTCATCCGTTAAAGAAGAAAGCAAAATAAGAGTTCAGGCCAAACAGCTTCACATATACTGACCCAGAAAAGGAAAAAAGAAAGAAAAATCTAAGCTACTTTTGAGGAATCAAAAGTACTATAATAACTTTTATGCATACTTCCAGCTACTCAAAGGCAAAAAGGAAGGACATTTCTAAGTTTCAGAGCTTTCGACACTACGGATACTTAACTTTAAAAAAGGAAGTTGGTTAAGTTCTCTTTCTAAAAAAAAAGTTTTATAATTTACTACTTTTTGGGGTGGGGGTGTGGTGCTGGATCTTCGTTGCTTTTCTCTAGTTGTGGTGAGAGGGAGACATTCTCTAGTTGAAGTATGCAGACTTCTCACTGCAGTGGCTTCTCTTGTTTCAGAGCATCAGCTCTAGTGCCCACAGGCTTCAACAGCTGTGGCCTGTGGGATCCATAGCCGCAGCTCCTGAGCTCTAGGGCACAGGCTCAGTAGATGTGGTGCTTGGGCTTAGCTGCTCCATGGCATGTGGGATCTTCCCAGACCAGGGATCAAACCTATGTCTTCTGCATTGGCAGGCAGATTCTTTACCACTGAGCCACCTGGGATGCCCGGTAAGTTCTCTTAACTAGAGCCATGACTCACATATATCCCTTAACATCACATTGTTTCCCTTTGCAGCAAAATATGTGTAAAAACCAAGAGGTAGGGAGTTAAGTAACTTCTCTAAGGTTACCCACTCCTGGGGCCAAGGCAGACTTAGAATACATGTCTTCTACACACTAAGACCAGAGCAATTTCTGCAATCATACATTCACTGAAAACAAAATGGCAACTAACTTTCATTTTTAACCCTGAAAGTTATTTAAACTTAAATAACCAGCCTAAAGGTGTTATTCTAAAATCTTCTTGCAATAGTTAAAGATTAAATATCACATTATTCAACACTTCTCCCCTAATAAATACTTACATAAGTCTCATTTGCTGCATCCAATTGCAGGTCATCAGTGTCTGTGAAATAGCCAAGTTCAGCAAACAGGGCAGAATCTTGAGACAAAAGAAAACAATAGGTATTTCCTGTTAATCCAGTGTTTTGACTAGAGGATAACTGCTGTGTCCTTATGCCAACTCTATTAGAGTTTCTCATTAGCCATTCTAGCAGTGTGAATGACAGCCGATGCAAAGCTGATTTCTCACACATGTATTATTTTCCACATACTTTTTATCTTGTGAACTAAACTATTATCGGAGAAGGCAATGGCACCCTACTCCAGTACTTTTGTCTGGAAAATCCCATGGACGGAGGAGCCTGGTAGGCTACAGTCCACGGGGTCGCTAGAGTCGGACACGACTGAGCAACTTCACTCTGACTTTTCACTTTCATGCATTGGAGAAGGCAATGGCAACCCACTCCAGTGTTCTTGCCTGGAGAATCCCAGGGACGGGGAAGCCTGGTGGGCTGCCGTCTATGGGGTCGCACAGAGTCGGACACAACTAAAGCAATGCAGCAGCAGCAGCGGCAAACCATTATACCAAGGATTAAAAAATGTCCTGCCATGTCACGTTGGACTAATTGATAGTGACTTTCTGGAACATTATTAACACAAAATCTGAGGCTTCATCTGGACTCAGCACAGAAAAGGTGACACAGTTGATCAGCAGTGATGACAGGACAGGTATCAGGTATTTACCATCCATGCCTTAAAGGTACAACCAATTTTCTATCCAAACAATAAAGAACTTACCTAAATCACTGAATTTATTTCAGCGAATCTAACAATGTTCAAATTTCCTAATGAGACTGCATTATAAATCCAGAAACATGAATACAGAATGTCAAGGTGCTGATAAGGCAAACAAGGCTGATTACTGTACAATCTGTAAAGTATCTATTTTCTCTAACATCTTAAGAACTTCAAGTGCTTTGAAGAGTCTGCCAGCCTAAGTTGGCCTCTGTACTCCCTACCATCGTGCCACTGAAATGTGCTCTGGTGGTTCCTTACTCCACACATATAGGAATTGCACTCCCAGTCGAGCCTTGACTAGGCCAGTGGGAGAAACATTTCAGCAACCTAAAACAAAATAGGACCTAGCAAAATACGTTGTGTGCAGTGATAATGAAAGGTTATTCATATAACTCTCAGAAAAGGACTACCTTAAACTCAGCTGTCCAGCAAAACAGAACAAAAAACCCATATAAGTAGCTAACTGTGACTATGTACCTTATACACAGGCTAAAACTCCTTGAAAGAGTTCTTTATCTGCTGCCTCTCATTTCTCTCCTCCCTTTCCTTCTTGAACCTATTCCAACCAAGCTCCTCCCACACACACAAGCATACACATCAGTTATTAATGTCACCAATGACCTCTCCTTTGCTAAATTGAATAGTAAATTCATGGTCCTCATCGTACTCTCAACAGCTTTGAAACAGTTGATCCTTTCATATTAATTGAAGCATTTTCCTCACTTGGTTTCAAATTATCATCCTCCCCTGGTTTTCCTCCCACCTCAAGATAGGTTGGCCCTATCTTGCTGGTTCTTCCTTATCTTCTTAATATAAAATTGTCCCTGGGCTTAGTGCAAACTTTTCTATCTACTCCCTTTGTGATTTCAGCTGAGCTCATGGCTTTAAATAGCATGGACATGCCAAGGATTCCTAAATAAACATTTCCAATCTATACCGTAAGATGTATAAACAGAGTAAGTACTCCCCATCTCCTCTTGAGTATCTAAAAGGCATCTCAAACTTAAAACAGCCAAAACTGAGCTTCAAATCATCCTTCATCAAACGTCCTATGGCTTTGTCTTTATCTCAGTTAATGACAATCCAATTACCCCAGCAGCTCAGGTCAAAAACCTTAAGAGTCATTGTTTATTTCTTTTTCTCATTCTGTGTTCAATCTACCAGTAAATCCTGTCAGCTCTGTCTTCAAAATATGTATTAGTAATCTGGCTTCTTACCTTTCTTTTCCATCCTTCCAACTCTTTCCATCTTTCCTTTCTTCCCCTGCTCTTCTGAACAGAGAGATGTCAGCAGAGCAAGAAGGGTGGTGGGGATTTTTGTGTCATCATCTGTGAAAATGTGCCTGGTACCCAAGGAAATAGGATGATGCCAGAGTGGGGGCTGCCTAGTGGAGGTGTAGGCATGCCTCAGCTGCCAAGAAAATGCGGCAGTGGGAGGAGGCCCAGGGTGGTAGATGTAAAAATCAGCCCAAGTGGTTAGAAGAGTAATAATACCAAAAAAATGTGCTATTTGATAAAGCAAATGACTAAATATATTTAAAATAATTGGAGCTAGGTTCCTCACTGTTTGAAAAAGGGCTTACAAACATGAAAAGGGAAGAGAATAAAAGAATCCTAAGGTGTTGGACTGGTATTAGAAGCATTAATATGGGCACATTTTTTAAAATACTTACACACAGAAAGAATTATAGATGTTTGTATAAGTGTGTACACACACACACACACATACATATACATGTATTTCTTAGCTTTGTCTGCTAACAGGTCCAAGAAGGGATGACATCCCATCAGTATTTAAAAATCCTGTTTCCAGATCTTGGATACTAAATATGATCCTCTACTAAATGGAAGTCCACCAAAGGGCTACTTAGAGTAATAGCTAATTCCAGGGTTTAGACAGGGGCATGCAAAAGAGGCCTGGGAAAATCTTGTTTTGCCAGAAAATAAAGAAATTCTCGGAGAATGATGGAAACACGTTAAAAGAACAAAGAAGCTGATATGAATGGACTCTATTTTTGTTTGTCTTTTTGTTTTCTCATATTTACAATTCTTTCATGTAACGAATAGACTCTTACTGGTCAATTATGGGAAAATCTGAGCCTCAAAATAAAGCCAGAGTACAACCCATTAAGTCAAATAGCAATTAGTGAGCCCATAATGAAATAAAAAGAGAAAGCTCTTTCTTACAGTATCAGTTCAGTCACTCAGTTGTGTCTGACTCTTTGCGACCCCATGGACTGCAGCACACCAGGCTTCCCTGTCCATCACCAACTCCCAGAGCTTACTCAAACTCATATCCATCAAGTCAGTGATGCCATCCAACCATTTCATCCTCTGTCATCTCCTTCTCCTCCTGCGTTCAATCTTTCCCAGCATAAGGGTCTTTTCCAATGTCAGTTCTTTGCATCAAGTGGCCAAAGTATTGGAGTTTCAGCATCAGCATCAGTCCTTCCAATGACTATTCAGGACTGATTTCCTTTAGGACTGACTGGTTGGACTTCCTTGTAGTCCAAGGGACTCTCAAGAGTCTTCTCCAACACCACACTTCAAAAGCATCAATTCTTCAGCGCTCAGCTTTCTTTATAGTCCAACTCTCACATCCATACATGACCACTAGAAAAACCATAGCCTTGACTAGACGGACCTTTGTTGGCAAAGTAATGTCTCTGCTTTTTAGTATGCTGTCTAGGTTGTTCATAGCTCTTCTTCCAAGGAGAAAACGTCTTTTAATTTAATGGCTGCAGTCACCATCTGCAATGATTTTGAAGCCCCAAAAAATAAAGTCTCCCACTGTTTCCCCATCTATTTGCCATGACGTGATGGGACTGAATGCCATGATCTTAGCTTTCTGAATGTTGAGTTTTAAGCCAGCTTTTTTACTCTTCTCTTTCACTTTCATCAAAAGGCTCTTCAGTTCCTCTTTGCTTTCTGCCATAGGGGTGGTGTCATCTGTGTATCTGAGGTTACTGATATTTCTCCCGGCAATCCTGATTCCAGCTTGTGCTTCTTCCAGCCCAGATTTTCTCATGATGTACTCTGCATATAAGTCAAACAAGCAGGGTGACAATATACACCCCTGACGTACTCCTTTCCCGATTTGGAACCAGTCTGTTGTTCCATGTCCAATTTGAACTGTTGCTTCTTGACCTGCATACAGATTTCTCAGGAGGTAGGTCAGGAGATCTGGTATTCTCATCTCTATAAGAATTTTCCACAGTTTGTTGTGATCCACACAAAGGCTTTGATGTAGTCAATAAAGCAAAAGTAGATGTTTTTCTGGAACTCTTTTATTTTTTCAATGATCTGGCGGATGTTGGCAATTTGATCTCTGGTTCCTCTGCCTTTTCTAAACCCAGCTTGAACATTGGGAAGATCACGGTTCTTACAATATAATGTCAAGTAATTTACGCAGACATAATGTCTGGAGAGAATCACCATTTGGCATTAGAGTGGTACTTGATATAGACTGGAGTTATCAATGGAGGCCAGGGCTAGTGAGTGAAGGCTTAATAAGGAATATGATATTGGTGGCACGTCCAATTATCTCTCCCCAAATATGATTCAAATGTAAAAGGAGAAATAGAGACGCTACTGTGTAGAAATCTGGAGATACTAACTTGACCATGGGATCAAAGTGAACATCACTTTGGGACAGATCAACATGGTGTGCCTCCGAATGCAACGCACTGAGAACAGAGCATCATTTCCCTGGCATTCCTGCCACATTCCTGCCATGGACTCAAGGCCTGATTCTGGTCATGAGGACAGAGTGGATAGACCCAGGTTTAGAGTCATCTTACACAACAAAAGATATGCACTCTTTAACACTGTCCAGGATACAGAAACAGGCAAAGACTAAGGAATCGTTCCAGGAGACATGACAAGTAAAAGTAATGTGGGTTTGTAGGCAGGGTCCCAGACTGGAAAGGGAACGGGGACATTATTAAGACATACAGCAACATGTGAATGGTATCTGTGAACTGGAGGATAATGCTGGACCTTTGTTCATTTCCTGACTGGAAGGAGTATATGGTAGTTGATACAGGAGAGTATCCTTGTTTCGGGGAAGAGAGGGTAAACACTGCAGTGTTTAAGGGTAATGATCTCACAATAGTTTTCTGGCTTTTTCTCTCTCTAAAGAAAGAAACAGGGCCAATACAGCAAAATTTAACAATTACGGAATATGTGTAAAAGGCATGCAACAATTCTTTGTACAGTTCTTATAACTCTTCTGTAGGTTTGAAACTGTTCAAAAATTTAAATTTGAATAAAAAATATACATGGGTATATACACATGCATATGCATATGTGTATAGATCCATAATCCAACCACTTCCATTTCCTCCATTCTCCCATCATAAATCACTTGGATTGCTGCAGTAGCCTCCAAATGGTCTCCCTGCTTCTGCCCTTGACCTTCCTTCAGTCTATTTTCAACAGAGCATCTAAAGTGAGCCCATAAAAACATAGGATGTTACTGAGAATCAGGATTTCCACAGGAGGAAAAGAGAAATGAAAGTATATAATACAAGAAGAAAAAAGCTTTCAATACTATATAATGCAAGAAAAAAACTTGCAAAAGTATATAATGCAAGAAGAGAAAGAACTCTGTCTGTGCTGTCTTTGAACTGTGAATATTTAGTACAAATTCATGCTTTCTAAAAACACATATTTCCTTTTCCTTAGGAAATACATAGTGAAGTGTTTGGGAGTTTCATATTATTTGCAACCTGCTTTCAGATGATGAAAGAAGAAGGAAGTGTCCGTAATACTGAGAGAGAAAGCAAGTATGGCAGGATGTTAACAGTTGATAAATCTAGGTAAGGGGAATATAGGTTATCGCCATACTGATCTTTTAACTTTCCTGTGGTTTGCTAATACTTTTAAAAACTGATAGTGGGTTGATAAGTACACTTGTATATCCACAGACTATCTTAGAAGGATCCATACGGAAGTGGTGGTATTGGTTACCTATGAAGTATCTCTGAAATTTACTGCCAATGTCTATGTCTTTTTCACCAATCCCACCCTACCATTTAGATTTCTACTATTTAGATTACTACTATTTAACAATAGTAAACTATGGTAGCTATTCGGTCTCATTTGCTCAGCAAACTTTCCCACCTGACAGCCACTTTGACCACTTATTTATTCCTTTACTTCTTATAAGATGAGAAATCAGTGGTGACCAGTTAGAAAGAGCTGTTTTGGCAAAGCGGTAGAGCCTGACTGCAGTGGGTTCAAGAGACAATAGAAAAAGAGAAACTGGAGCCGGTGAACATGGACATTTTCTAAAAAAGAATTCTGCTGTAAAATAAAAGAGAGAAATGTGGTGGCAGTTAGAAGGGAAGTTAACATTTGAAGCGGGTTTGGGGTTTTTCTTTTTTTTTTTTTTCACTCTAGATAGGAGAAACAACTACATGCAGGGAGGGAAATGATGATTCAAGGCACAGAAGGAAGAAGTTTGAGCAATATTCTTGAATAAAGAAGGAGGACTCTTAAGCACACATGGAAGTGATCGGCTCTCTCATTCCCACCAACAGAAGAGAAGCAAATATGCTGGCACACGGATGGGCAAATAAGGTAGTAGGAGACTGTGGCAGTTCTCTTCTGATTCGAAGGATTCAGGAAGAGGTGCTGGAAGTTTGAAGAGAGAAGAAACTTCACAAAAACAACCATCAGAATGAGAGGACCAGGGACATATGATCAGCTGGGTAACACTTACTCAAAGGTCTATTTCAGGTTAGAATCATAAATTTAGTGACACCAGTCAGAATGGTTGAATTTTCTTTTTTTTAGCCACTTTCAGCTATTTGAGGGCATTCATGGAGTAGGCAGAGAGAGATTTAACCAAGGCTCTGGTTGACCAAAGAGAGAATTACAAAGCAGGAGAGAGACAAAGAATACTGAGGGTATGAGGCAATGGTTAGAGACTGTCCATGTAATGTAAACTGGATAAGGGGAAAGTGATGACATAAAGGGGATGAGGGACACGGAAAAGATGACAGAATCTCAGCAGGGCTGGAGGTGCCACTGGACCACTAAATAGAGTGAGCTGGTAAGACAGAAGGTGATGGTCAGAGAGGGATGTTTGAAACTGAGATTATGTTATTAGTAACAACTAGATTGAGGCTTATGACTGGGAAAGCAAATGGCTAAGACAGGATGGAAGGTGGAGAGGAGACCCAGGAAATGAGAGGTCAAGGTGTTTGAAGGATCTTCTCTGAGAAGGCTTCCCTGGTGGCTCAGACGGGATTCGATCCCCTGGAGAAGAGAATGGCAACCCACTCCAGCACTCTTTCCTGGACAATCCCATGGACAGAGGAGCCTGGTAGGTTACCATCCATGGGGTCGCAAAGAGTCAGACATGACTGAACAACTTCACTTTTTTTTTCTTTCTTTCTTTCTCTGAGAATACTGAAATCAGCCAAAAATCTTGATGGAAGGAGTGTTGAAGTAAGTGACAATAAGTTAAGAACTAAATTTTTTCAAAAAGTGAGGGAGAGTGAACCAGAAATTAGAAGATGACTATAAGAGGGACAGGTGGAGGAGAGCATGTGAGACAATGTGAAACTTAAGCCTGGATGTGGATTTTTTTAGGGAAGATGAATGATCAAAAAGCAGCAATGAAGAACAAGAAAGACGCTAACCCACCTTCAGAGACCCTAATGGTATAAAGGTTTTGAGAATGAAAACAGCAACCATTCAGTAGGGCTTCAGGGAAAAAGTGTGATCAGGGGTGTCAGGTACTGGTCAACACAGGAAGGCAAAGAGAACTTTCACAGAAGATGCTGAAGTTATCAAAGAAACCACAGTGGCAGAACAAAGCTTCTGATCTTGGTACATATATCTTATATGTGGTCAAAATAAAAAAACAAGTGGCTTTTGCACAAATGTAAGAAAGAGGAGGAGAGAGTAAGGGAGGTAGGAAGGAAAGAGAAGAGGAAAGATATACAAATGGCAAACACAATTTAGGAAAAGATGCTCCACATCACATGTTATCAGGGAACTACAAACTAAAATAATGCGACACCACTACACATCTATTAGAATACCTAAATCTGAAATGCTGGCAACAACCAAGTGTCAGCAAGGACTTAAAGCAACAAGAATATCCATTCACTACTGGCAGGAATGCAAAATGGCATAACCACTTTGGAAGACAGGTTGAAAGTTTCTTACACAACTGGACATACTCTTACTGTGTGATCCAGTAATCATGCTCCTTGGTATTTATGCAAATGATATGAAAATGCATGTCCACATAAAAAGCTGTGCGTGGGCGCTCCCCGGTCTGGTGGTTAGGAATCGGCACTTTCACAGCCATGGCCTGTGTCCAGTCCCTAGCGAGGGAGCTGAGATCCCACAAGCTCCATGGCACAGCAGAAAAAAAAAGCTGCACGTGGATATTTACAGCAGCTTCATACAGAACTGCCACCATTTGAAAGCAACCAAACTGTTTTTCAGCAGGTACATGGATAAACAGACTGTGTGCCTTGAACAAATCGTGTCCCCCCCAAAATGTATAAGCTGAAGCCCCCAATATGACTGCATCCAGAGGTAGGATGGTATTTCGGAGGTAATCAGGCTTAAATGAGGTTACAAGTGTGGGGCCCTAATCTGCTAGAACTATGGCCTCATAAAACTAAGAGCTAGATCTATCTACTTACCTCTCTCGCTCCTTCCCTCCTTCCTTCCCCTTCCACCCCTCTGCCTTGTGAGGACACAGCAAAAAGATGGCTTTCTGTAAGTCAGGAAGAGAGGTCTCACCAGAACCTGACCATGCTGGCACCTGAAGTTGGACTTCTGGCCTCCAGAACTGTCAGAAAATAAATTTCTATTGTTTAAGCTACCTAGGTATTTTGTTATGGGAGCCCAAAAGACACTGTGGTACATCCATATAATGGAATACTATTCAGTGCTGAAAAGAAATGAGCTATCAGGCCACTAAAAGACAGAGGGATCTTAAATGCATTTGCTAAATGAAAGAAGCCAATTTGAAAATGCTACATACTATATCATTCCAATAATACGACATTCTGAAAAAGCAAAACTAGGAGACAGTGGAAAAATCAGTGGTTGTAGAGGGCTTTGGAGGAAGCGGGCAGAGATAAATAAGTGGAGCACAGGGAATATTTTTAGGGCAGCATAACTACTTCATATGATACTATAATGGTAGATACTGACATTATGTATTTGTCAAAACCCACAGAATAAACATGGAGAAAGCAAGGGAGTTTCAGAAAAACATCTGCTTCATTGACTATGTGAAAGCCTTTGACTGTGTGGATCACAACTGTGGAAAATTCTTAAGGAGATGGGAACACCAGACCACCTAACCTGTCTCCCGAGAAATCTGTATATAGGTCAAGAAGCAACAGTTATAACTGGACATAACAACCAACTAGTTCAAAATTGGGAAAGGAGTGTAAGGCTGTATATTGCCATCCTGCTTATTTAACTTCTATGCAGAGTACATCATGGGAAATGCCAGGCTGGATGAATCACAATTGGAATCAAGATTCCCAAGAAAAATATCAACAATTTCAGATATGTATATGATACCAATGGCAGAAACTGAAGAAGAACTAAAGAGCCTCTTGATGAGGATGGAAGAGGAGAATGAAAAAGCTGGCTTGAAACTCAACATTAAAAAAAACTAAGATCGTGGCATCCAATCCCACCACTTCATGGCAAATAGAAGGGCATAAAGTGGATGATAGATTTCCTTTTCTTGCGCTCCAAAATCATTACAGATGGTGGCTACAGCCATGAAAGTAAGAGACGCTTGTTCCTTGGAAGGAAACCTGTAACAACCAAGACAGTGTATTAAAAAGCAGAGACATCACTTTGCCAACAAAAATCCATAAAGTCAAAGCTATGGTTTTTCCAGCAGTCACATATGGATGTGTGAGGTGGATCATAAAGGAAGCTGAGCACCAAAAAAATTGATGATTTTGAATTACAGTGCTGGAGAAGACTCTTGAGAGTCCCTTGGACTACAAGGAGATCAAACCAGTCAATCCTAAAGAAAATGAACCCTGAATATTCATTGGAAGGACTGTTGCTGAAGCTGAAGCTCCAATATTTTGGTCACCTGATATGAAAAGCCAACTCACTGAAAAGACCCTGATGCTTGGAAAGATTGAAGGCAAAAGGAAAAGCAGGTGGCAGAGCATGAGATGGTTAGACAGCATCACTGACTCAATGGACATGATCTGAGCAAACTCTGAGACAGTGCAGGACAGAGGAATCTGGCATGCTACAGTCCATGGTGCTGCAAAGAGCTGGATACGACTTAGCGACTGAAAAGCAAAAAAAAAAAAAAAACAACAACACAGAATGAACAGTGAATCTTAATATAAACTATGGAATTTAGTTAATGATAATGTATCAATACTGGCCCATGAACTGTACCAAATATACTTCATTAATGCAAGACGCTACCAACTAGGGAAACTTGGGGGTGGGGAAACTCTGTACTAACCCCTCAATTATTCTGTAAATCTAAAACTGTACTAAAAATAAGTGCTATCAAGTATTTAAAAATAATTACACTGAAATAGAATTTCAGCATCCATAAATAAAGTTGTTCTGGAACAGGGTCATGCTCAGTTTATACTGTCCATGGCTGCTTTCATACTGCAGCCGGCAGAACTGAGTAGCTGGAACAGAGACCACATGACCACAAAAGCCTAAAATACTTACTATCTAGATCTTTACAGAAAACATTGACAGGGCCTCTCTAAATTTCATTACCCAACATAAAAGGAATATGCACATCTTGTCATAGGCTGTTCTGAGTAAGCCATTTTTAATTATTCAAAGTTGTTAGAATCCCAAGTTCTAATTACATGATCTGATTTTAAAATTTTAACTGGCTAGCTTGTAATATAGAAAAAAATCAAATCAGTGAAGTACCTGAACACCCAAAATGGCAACTCCCAGAAAAAGAACCCACATTCTACTGAGAAATGCTAGCAGAAAGTAACCTTTCACTCCAGCGCCTGCAAAACCTATACTACTTACTGAACACCTGAGGAATCAGAAATAAAATGTTCTATTAGGAGAAGATTTAACAGTGTCAAAAGAGAAGCTTGGAAAACCATGGGAAATGGGCATATTCAGGGAGGGGCAGGGCAAGACACCCAAGCTGAGTCAGTGAACCTACTACAAAGAACTGAATGATCTGTTAAAGAACATTAAAAGTAGGAGTCAACAGATAAGATTAGTCAGGAAAATGCAGCCTGAGTATCAGAAGACATAATAATGCTATCAGGAAGTATCCCACAGTTATAGTTTAAGAAACATCATGAACATATAATAGTTGACTAGCTGAGAAAATAGATCCTAACTATCCAACATACTAGATTCATTAATAACTGGGGGTATCTTGGTAAGAATCAAATCTGTAGAAATAATTCAGGAAAGCAATATAAAATAGTGACTAAGTTAACAGGCTTTGGAGGTAGACAAACGTAGTTCTTAGCCTGCTTCTGACACTCACTAGCTATAAGACTTTGAGCATTCATTTTCTCTCAGCTTCAGTTTCCTTATCTGTGCATCTAAGAGCTTAGCAGAGCACCTCACACATAATGTTTAATAAGTGACAATTGTTCCTAATTGTAATAGGAATATATTTTCCAAAGCCAAATATATTTTCCCAAGCCAAATACAGTAGGCTTATACTATATAAGATTATATTAGGCTTATACTACTTACACTACAAGTACACTCTACTTGTAAGAGACAGTCTACTTTTTCCAACAACTCAGAAAATCTACCCAAGGATTGAAATAAATCTCTGCTGCTGCTGCTAAGTCACGTCAGTCGTGTCCGACTCTGTGCGACCCCATAGACGGCAGCCCACCAGGCTCCCCCGACCCTGGGATTCTCCAGGCAAGAACACTGGAGTGGGTTGCCATTTCCTTCTCCAATGCGGGAAAGTGAAAAGTGAAAGTGAAGTCGCTCAGTCGTGTCCGAATTTTAGCGACCCCATGGACTGCAGCCTACCAGGCTCCTCCGTCCATGGGATTTTTCCAGGCAAGAGTACTGGAGTGGGGCGCCATTGCCTTCTCCGGAAATAAATCTCTAAAAGTATATAATTTAAGAGAAGTTCTGCCCTTGGAAAATCAAATGAGAACTTCAGTTCAACAAAGAGAACTGAGATTACACTCTTGGTACTGACAATGACGGTCCAATGAAAAAATGAAGGTCAGTCTGTGTTTCCCCCAAATTTTAAAGGTAATGAATGGTGTAAATTTTAGGTTTGCTAAAGGACTCATTCAGGGAAGTATACAACCCCAAATTCACACTGAAGCTCAAGAACAGTATAAGTACTCCTCTGTTAAGGTAAGAATATTACTATCCTTATAAGGTAAGGACAAGTTTTCTTTAAACACTGGATGATAAAGCTTCTCTACTCTTATTTCGACCACATTCCATTCCTACTCTTCCTGCCACAAAGCCAAACAAAATATCCGTAACAAGCAAATTCATAATTGTATCCGGAGAACAATCAGGATTATACCCATTTATAAGCGTTAGGTGTAGATGGACAGCAACCTGAGGTCAGGTGCTAGGGTGCTTTGCTTCTCTGCCAATATGGACATCAGCCTCGATCAATAGTGGAAGCTCAGAAAAGGTTTGTCTTCTTTCAGACGAACCAAACGTGTACATACACGCACAAACACTATACGGCAAGCATCGCCCACATCGCACACTGAGAAAAACCTTCAGCCGTTTTGGTGGTCACGGCCATCCTGCCCTAAGCTTCCTAATGACGTCGTATTCGCCGCACCAAATCATCACCTGGTACTTTCCCAGAGGAAACAGCCAACACGATAGTAATTCTAATCAGGCAGCATTTTACACTCATGTCGCCAGGACAGACACCGACAGGTTCTGCTATACTCTACTAGGACCACGGACGGACACGACGAGTGACCCTCGCTTCCCCGACAGGATTCGTCCACACCTGTCACCGAGAGGGCGCGGAAGCAGGGAGGAAGAAACCTGGAGCCACCCCTGGCACAGTCTCAGATCCCACTCACCCCAGTCTTCATCCGGCCGGTGAGGGAGTCCCGGACTAAAAGGTGACTCCATGGTGCCGGCAACGCCAGCCGGTTCCCCCGAAACACACGTTCCCCTGCCCAGTAACTCGGTGACTAGTCCTGGGACGGCGGCGGCGAGCGGACAAAATACTCCGTAACGCTAACGCGACGGTGGCCGAATGGAGACAAACTGCTTCCGCCGCACGAGGGCCGCCAGAGCCTGAGCTAGTTTTAAACAAATCGCTGAGCTAGTATTTTTCCCTTTTGGAGTTTTCGACATTTTCTGTTCTGCTGTTTTAAGGAAAAAAGAAAGACGCAAATACTACGTCGGTTAAATAAAATATATTATAATATTTTGAGAAATGGGGGAAAACCCATTCTGAACATCGTCCCCTTTGATTCCACAGTGGAGATATATCAAAACAAAATTTAGAGACTAAAAAAGTAACTCTGGTTTAATTTTAATAACTCACTATGAGTATAAAAATTCTCCATATACACAAATGTGTGGAAGAAAAATACACAACTACTTTTCCACATTCGTTAGAGCTTCCCCTCTATTGGCACAGCATCTGAGATAAGCAAAAATACTAGGAATCGTACTTCTAGAAAGCCTTTTATTTAAGAAAATTTAAACAAAATAAATATAAAAGATGAACTTTCCAAAAATCAAAATCAGCTCACCGCCTTAAATATACATTTCTAAAGCATAGCACCTAGTAGACCTAGTCCTCGAGACCTTACCCTAAGACCTGTAATAATGTAAATTCCCAATCGTTTTACTACTAAAACTTATGGATCGATTTTGTTTTAAAAAATCCACCTACACCACAAACTCTAACGGAAAACTTGAACTGAGTTTGATGAAAGAGTTTCAAGACCGCTACTTAAAATTTCTTTCTAAAGCATTTCAGCAGTTGAATATTTAATAAAAGCCTCCACCTTAAGAACACGTATACTCTTAAGAACACGTATATTCTTAATAACACGTATATCGATGCATGAGACACGGTGCTCAGGGCTGGTGCACTGGGATGACCCTGAGGGATGGGATGGGGAGGGGGGTGGGAGGGAGGGTCAGGATGGGGAACACATGTACACCCATGGCTGATTCATGTGAATATTATTGCAAACGCCACCACAATATTAAAAAAAAGGAAAAAAAGAACACGTATACCTCTAGGACCAAGTGGAATCTTTCCCTAGGCTACTAAACAAAACAAGCCCTTCCCAGAAGCCTCAAAACTCCTCGTGGCTGGATGATTACTACGGATTACACAATCCGGAATATACAGAATCACCCTGGGATGCAAACCCCGAAAAAAATCACTGAATTATCTTACATTAAAGGTGATTCTTTCTGTCATCGGCTAACTAATCATTTTTCATATCAGGTGAAATTTATAAGGTTTTTATTCTCACCCAACTGCAAATTCAAAAATTGCCACGAAAACTAAAATAAAACCACCAAGAATCTTCTATATCCACCACATATCTTAGTCTTTTTTTTTTTTTTTTTTTAAGAAAATCGCCATGACTTAACTCCAGCAAGTTTTCGGGTTTTAATTTAAATTTTTTTAATTTTTTATTCAAGTGGAGATAATAATAATACAAAACAGATTTTGTGTGCTTACCACCAAGAATAAACAAATACAAAGAATTTCCATTTTCACTTCAGGTTTTTCATAAGAAACTAAGCACTGCAGATTAAGCTGAGCTACGTTGTTTCCTTCTGCTTCTTTCCCTTCGTCCACACAGGCAACTTCTATTACGAATTTTATGGTAACCGTTAAAGTCCATTTTTATCATGTTTAAATATGTGTATAGATACATACATTTAGTGTTGTTTTGGGGTATTTTAATTTACATAAATGTTTAGCACTAGTCTTCTCCAAGTCACTTTTCTCATTCAAATTTATTTTTTGATGTTTTAACTGTTATATGGCATTTCCATAAATTTTTTCATTTCCCTACTGATGAACGTAAATTTTTCATTTCCCTACTGATGGACATTTGGATGGTTTCATCATTTTACTGTTACATAAAATATATCCTCGTATGGATATCCTGGTGCATATATGCAAGAATGTCTTTTAAGGTACTTGCTGGCTCTAGGAGTACTGCTATTTGCCAAATAATACCAATTTACACCTATCATTAGGAGTGATGAATTCTCACCAACACTGGATGTAACCAGACTTTTATTTTTTGCCTGTGAAGGGTGTGACTATAATTTACATTTCCCTGACAATTAAAGAGGTGGCACATCTTCTCATATTCATTAAACTTTATTTCTTCTGTAAATTGCCCATTCATCTTTCATAAAATTTCCTACTGGATTTTCTTTCAATGATGTGTTCATTTAACTTGTATGAATGTAGCAAATACTTTCTCTGAGGCTGACATTTGTCTTTGTTTATGGGATTTTTGTCCTCTAGGTTTTAATTTCAATGTAGTCAGACTTATCAATCTTTTGTTAATGATCTCTGCTATTTGTATATTGCATAAGAAATCCATCCCTTTCCTGAGGGAATTTTTGTTTCCAGATTTTTAGTTTCATTTTACACATCCTTTTTTTTTTTAATTCAGTTATTGCTCACATATAGTAGCACTATTGCCTTTTTACAGCAATTTTGTATTCAAAAACCTGACTGAATTATGTGCAAATGCTCATCCATGGAGTTATACCCTCCCTACTGTAAATCCTCTAGGATTTTCTGTGTAGAAAGACTTCTTGTATGTAAACATTAACATTTTAAAATCTATTTTTAACATCATTTTAGGTGAAGCGAAAGTCCCTCAGTCGTGTCCAATTCTTTGCAACCCCATGGACTACACAGTTCGTGGATTCTCCAGGCCATAATACTAGAAGTGGGTACCCTTTCTTTTCTCCAGGGGATCTTCCCAACCCAGTGATTGAACCCAGATCTCCTGCATTGCAGGCAGATTCTTTACATCTGAGCCACAGGGGAAGCATATTGTTTTAAAATTAACCTTTAATATGGAAATTTTCAAGCAAACAAAAGAATCTGGGGAATTCTTAAGTCTTCATTTGGAGGAACTCCTGGCAGTCCAGTGGTTAGGGCTCTGCATTTTCACCACCAGCCACTTTCACTGCTGTGGTTTGGGTTCAGTCCCTGGTTGGGGAACTAAGACTCCACTGTGCAGGGCCAAAAGAAAACAAAAACATCATTTGTCCTGTAAATTTTTCACTTGGTGAGTCTCCTGATTGTAGTATCTAGAGGTTTGATAGGTTTGGGGTTTTTTCATTTGTTTCTGCAAAATCTTTTCTTTGGAGACATTTTTTAAAGAAACATCAATGTTCGTTAAGAAATATGCTGTTTGTAGATCTTTTTGAATCATACCTGTTAGTTATCAAATAACTTAATTCATTTGCTTTAACTTAAACCTGTGGCAGAGAAATAAAACTTCAAAGAATTTTATGTCTAGATCCATACCTAGGACTCTACTCTGGCATCTGGTAATGTATCTTCCCACAGGTTAAGAATCCATGATGCCAAAGTGATGTGCCCAGCCAGGACATATATCCCCCTCCAGACACACTTCTGACACACAAATAGCTCCACGCCTTGCTCAGGCCTCTGACCCCTAAGAACTATGACAATAGTGAATGCCAGGATGTAGACAGCTTAGAAATGTGAGCTTAGGAGTCCAAATAATACATATGCACACGGTCCCCATGGACAAATCCAGGGGTAGGGAAAGAGGGGCAATCTGTGGGTAGGAGCCAACTCTCACTGCATTGCCATATTTTGTCACAAAACTCCAGTCAGAGAATTCTAAATTCAAACGTCTTCTAGGTCATTATGAAGATGTATTTGTCAAGATAAGAGATTAAAACATTTTAATAGCTTAGTAGCTTTAAGTTCTAAATATTAAGACAAATAGAATGTAAACTTCAATTCTGTTCTGTCTGAATCCTGCCAATGTTGGTAGAATGCCTGACTAGTGAATTTGTAGCTTAGTTAAAAACGGCATTTCATCAGTACTATTAGATTTTACAATCTGATTGACATTTTCAGTGTATCTTCAAGACAAATATCACCCTGAACAGTGAACTCAAACAATAAATATAGAGGTTAAAAGATCAGATTTTGGAGTAAGTCAAACTTTACTTCTAATCTAGGTTCACTAGATAGCTATGTAACTATTGAGGAAGTGACAATCTTTCTGAGCCTCAATTATGACTGTAAAATAGGAATAGGGTCTATTTCAGAGCTGTTTTGAGGATTAAATATACATTAAGTGTTTAGGATAGTGACTGGCACAAAAGTACTCAATTAATTGCAGGAATTTTAAGAGAAACTGTTGACTGCTAGTGGCTAGGCACTATATAAAGTTCTGTCAGCACTGTATCACAAAAATCCTCAGAAAAACTCCAATGTGGATCCTATCATTATCTCCATTTTAGGTAAAAATGAATTAAAGCTAATGCAAATGACCTTTCAAACAACGCTGTCAGGAGAGCAGAGAATATATTAATCTCATTTCGTGAAGCGGAGAAGGCAATGGCACCCTACTCCAGTACTCTTGCCTGGAAAATCACATGGACGGAGGAGCCTGGTGGGCCGCAGTCCACGGGGTCGATAAGAGTCGGACAAGACTCAGCGACTTCACTTTCACTTTCACTTTTCACTTGCATGCATTGGAGAAGGAAATGGCAACCCACTCCAGTGTTCTTGCCTGGAGAATCCCAGGGACGGGGGAGCCTGGTGGGCTGCCGTCTATGGGGTCGCACAGAGTCGGACACGACTGAAATTGACTTAGCAGTAGCATTTCGTAAAGATGAAAAATGACTCAATTTTCAAAAGACCTGCTCACTTCCAAGAAGATGGTGATCAGTGGAACCAGATTAGAGCCACTCTCTAATAATTCTACTTCAGTACTGTTTTCACTGTACCACACCGCCTCTGAAATAAGGTTAATATTGCTGTTTTCAACAAATGTATAAATCCTAATGTTTTACACTGGTATTCCTAAATATTAAAAAGAATTCTTTTTTGAGAACAAAGGCATAATGGATTTTCTATCTATCCCCCACCCCCTGCCAAAAAAGAAAAAAACAAAACACTGAAAGACTTTAAATCTGAAAAGCCTGCTGAGGATGTTTCACAAAATTTCAAAATTTACATAAAGAATAGTCATGTATCCCAAAACGATCCCTCACTGGCAAATACTAATTATCACTCAAAAAAGATACTGTTTTGTCAATTCCCCTGGCAACAATATAAATTACAAGGCAGAGGTTTTATCTAGTTTGTTCAGTGTATCACCAAATTGCATACAACAGGTGCTTGGTAACTATTAACTGAACTGACAAGTATAAATTCAAGTAAAATCTACATAATTCTCTGTGTCAGATGCCACAGTGTCATGGATAGGTAACTTGAACAGCATGAAACGGCTGCTACTCAACTACTTTTTACCTACAAAGAGGCAAAGGTTCAACCTAATTGCTTTTAATAATCTTTCTGGAAAACATTACAAAGTAAAGAGGTAAACAGCTATTATGAAAGCTAAGACAGAAACGGAGAAATTTTTTCTCCTAAAAAAAAATGTATTAAATGAAAGTTGCCAAAGGCTCCAGGTCCTATTCTGAGATACTCTCAAGAGTCAACTGTAACAGTCCCACCCTTTTAAAGAGGATGGTGATTCACACTTCTTTGTATTTAAAGTAACTTCCATGTTGGTGTTTATGTACATATAGATATACTCACATGTGAAGATATGTAATATGTATTAAGAACATGGACTACTTTATTAGCTATTTCTGATCTCATGTAAATGTTCAAACATCTAATCAGGTACAATTCTAACTATTATCAATGAGTAAAATAAATTCATCTCCAGAGATCACATTAAAAAGCTAATCTGGACATATTACCTTTCCCAATACTCTTAACACACCAGGCTAAAAAGGTGACTGATATGCAGTTACCCCACATTTAATTTTATTCATCATTAGAAACATACCTAACATTAATATATTTCTTTAAGCAGATTACTTCCAAAAGTATCTTAAACACATTTTTCTAAAAACTCAGATAACTGGGATTCCAGAACAAAAGTAGAAAAAAGACATTTTAGTCAGCATTTTACTGATGTCCTTTCCTTCTACATTTCCAAGAAAAATCCAGACTTACGTGGCTTTACTAATGTCCCTTAAAAGAAAATCTCAAAACACATCCAAGAAAATTTGCTTTACATTTCTAGAAATAAAAGGATGTCACTTAAATATGACAGTTTTAAATTTTTGGACATTATTCTGTCCATCTAGACCTGAAGAATTCTTAACTAACATTCCAAAAATCACAACTGTAAGGAAGTGACGTATGTGTAATTATGGCTGATTTGCATTTTTCTATAGCAGAAACCAACACAAGATTGTAAAGCAATTTTCCTCCAATAAAAAATAAATTTTTAAAAAAGATGGGGAAAAAATCACAACTTTTAATATATATGAAATAAAGAAAGTATCCAGGTTATAGAAGATTTTAATATCAAAGTATAATTTACATGATTAAAAAGTTCTGATTTCTATACAAAGTATTCTACGTAGACAGTAATAAGAAGCTGACAATGTATAATTTCTAAGTAACATCAAGTGATTTTATCTTCTCACATTGCAAATGAAATGTTAACAGCCTAAAAACTACACAATCTGCCACGGATGACAATAAGGAAGAGCAGCACATATCAGCAAGTCATCACATGTAACGAGTTCCTGTTTCTCTTGTTTGTGATCCCCACATTGGCAGCGTTTTCGTTTCGTCCACTCTGCTCTTATGTATTTGAAAAGCGGGTGCTATCCATCTGCCACATGAGCACTGTTCACCATACCAGTTGAAAGAACCCAACTTGGCATTGCATTTGGGGCAGAGAAGCTAAAAGAAAACAGATGTGTTACTTCTTCTCTCACTTTTATATAAAACAAGTAATTATCTTTGGTAACACAGGATATAAAACAGTTAAGACATGGCTCATAGTTTCAAGGAGTTGATGATCTAACCAGTGAGAGGAAACGTAATGGCAATTTATTATAAGGGATAGTAGACTGCAATAATTCTTAAGTATGTTGTACTCTGGGAGTACAGAGAAGGAATAGATTAATTCCAGAATGAAAGGAGAAAGGTGAAGACTGAGGCATGAAACAGAAGGCTTCATGACTGTGGCATATATGTTGACTTTTTTTTTTACCTAAAGACTTAAATTTTTATTTCTAATTAGCTAGTACTAAGACTAGAGCATTTCAAGCAAACAGTACAGACATGAGCATACCTGATCCACACTTTAAATACAGTGTCATCATAAACAAGATGAGACAGAAAAATCTTTCATTATCCACACACCATATTATGTGTTTACTTTTAAACCAACTATAAAGTTTGTACATAAAACTCAGAACTAAAATTGATTACATAACTATCTACAAGTTTTTAGTTTGACAAAATATACCACATTCCTCAAAACAATTAAACATAGAGTTACTGTATGAACCAGTAATTCCAATTCTGGGTATATTTTCAAAATAAAAGCAGGGACCCAAACAGGTATTTGTATATCCATGTTCATAGCAGCATTATTTCCAATACCCAAAGGGAGGAAGCAACCCAGATATCCGTGGATAGATGAGTAGACAAAAAAAATGTGGTATACACATAAAATGGAAGACTATTCAGCAGTAAAAAGGAAGGAAACTGACGCACGCTGCAACATGGATGAACCTTGAGGACATTATGCCAAGTGCAATAAGCCAGCCACAAATTTATGAGGCACCTGGAGGAGTCACATTCATAAAAGCAGAGAGTAGAACAGTGGTTGCCAGGGACTGGGGAGGCGGGGGTGGGGATTAGTGTTTAAGGGGTAATTAGTTAATTAGTGTTTAATGGGTATGGCATTTCAACTGGGGAAGATGGTGGTGATGGTTGCACAATGCGAACATTCTCAATACTACTGAATTACACACTAAAAATAGTTAAAATGGTAAATTTATGTTATGACTATTTTACCATAATTTAAAAAAACCACATTCATAATATATGTATGTCAGACCATTTGTGCCGTACACCTTCAACTTATACAATGCTGTATATCAATTATATCTCAATAAACTGAAAAAAAAAAAAACAAAAAAAAACTGTGTATCTCAAAGCTGAGATAAGCAACAGACTGGATAAAACACCTGCATTATGTGAAACACTAGACGACATAAACAGCTCCTAAATTCCTTAGAAAAAGACAAAACCCATTGAAATGCACCAAGGATATGAAGGAAATTTCCTGCGAAACAAAGTATAAATGGCTGATAAGTACATAAGGATGTTGGTCTCAGCAGTAGTCATAGAGATTCAAATTAAGACACCTTAGGATTAACATTTTTCATCTCATAGACAGACAAAACCTTACTGATTTTATAATATCCATATGCCAACGGTATGGGGAAGTGAGTACATGCATTCAACGTTAGTGAAAGGCAAATTTGTGTGGGCATTGTTAAGGTTGGCCCAGAATATTAGTAATATTTTAAAATGTACACTCTTCAAGCCAGGAATTCCACTTTTAGGTATATATTCTATAATAAAGGTACAAAGAAGTATGCACAAATGTGACCTAGAATATGTCACAAAAAAATAAAATAAGTGCCTTTATCTTGGATGCTTTCCAGATTAAATACAAGCAGCAAGGGAATTCCCTGGGCATCCAATGGTTAAGACTATGCTTTCACTGCGGAGGGCCAAGGTTCAATTCCTGGTCAGCAAACCAGGATCCCACAAGCCACAAGTGGCAGCCAAGATAAATAAAAGCAGCAAGGCATAAACATAAGCCACAAAAAAAAAACCGATAAAGTGGACTTCAACAAATAGTATCAAGAGTCAGAAGTGACTGCTGTACAAGGTTTATTTGGTAGCGATAACAATGGTGACAGATTCTAAAACCTGTGAACATACTAAAAACCACTGAAAACATACTAAACATACTAAAAACCACGTACACTTTCCATGGGTGAATTATATTGCAAGTGAATTATATCTCAATAAAGCAGCAGCATCTGAAAACATGGGTTTGAATATAGGGTACCCCCTTCTAGGCAAGACATTAACTAATGTAAATTAAGTTTCCTCATATATAAAATGTGAATATATATCTGCTCTATTTTATAAAATTATTGTATTCTTCAAATGAAATACAGTGAGAGTTTCATAAAAACTCACTATACAAACTTAGATAATCTTTAAACATCATTACCTCTTAGATTAAGAATATCTTTACATTAATATCAAGTAAACCTAAAAAGAGTTGTAGTGGTCACATGATGCTCATATGAGCTGCATTCTTTACAATTAGTAAGAAATGATAAAGAATCTCATAACAAATATATAAAACTGAAAGAATCAAGAAAACAGAGATACATAGAGCCAAAGGAGAAAAAGGAAGATTAAGAAGAAATTTTAAATCTAACTTTAAAATCTGTGATTTGCCCTATTTCTTACAAAGCTCAAGTTCTGCTAAATATATTCTAGTTTGTCTTAATTTGAAAAAATATAAACAATAGCCTTAAAAGGAATTAACTGAGACCAAAAGCTCTCAACCAGAAAGTGGATCACTGTTTTAGATCATCTGGTTTTTAATTAACTAATTTATCTTTGATAGAATCTTGCCTATCCTACAGAGATATAATCTTTAGAAAGAAAGCAGTTAAGATGGAGTAAAACACTAAAGCATGGTTTAAAATGAAAGAAGGAACAAAATACAGATGACATAATAAAACTAAAGAAAGTAAAATGTGTTCTCACCTGTCCATCCATCACTCCCAACAAAGTGGATTCCATCCACTGTACAGGTTCAATGAAGTAAGATGTACACTGAGCCTGACTCCCTGCGGAAAGCATGGGGGATGCCGTCATCCTCTTGTGGGCAAAGGCTATAGGACCACTTCCTTCATTATGATCCAAAACGCTAGAACTTCTAAATAAAGATCGCCTGCAACCCCCAAACAAACAAAAACATTAATGATTTCCAAAAGAATGGAAAAATAGATTAAAAGTGCAGTTATTTCTTAGAGGGAAAATTAATATAACAAAGATTATGCTATTTTAATTTTTGATAACCTCTACAAGTAACCAGATAACTTTTAAGAATTCATATTCTCCTTGAAATCAGATCTGAATATGAAATTTCTATATTTTTCCATTAAACAATCTTCCTACAAGATTTTAAGAAACTGAAACTTTCAGTACTTTTCTACTGAGACAAAGTAAAATCTCCAGAGGATACAAAATATTTTACCTGCACTTTCTACATTTGTAGAGACCCCCATCTTTCAATCCTTGTGAAATGGCAGATGGGTCAACAGCAAAGAGTTCTTGAGGTAAGTTCTGCAATTCTACGTAACATAAAACATATCCACTTGTCAAAATCAACTCTACATTTTCAGACAAATTCAGTTTGTGTCAAATTGAGGCAAGTTGCTCAGTGGTAAAGAATCCACATGCCAATACAGAAGACAAAGGTTCAATCTGTAGGTTGGGAAGATCCCCGGGAGAAGGAAATGGCAACCCACTCTGGTATTCTTGCCTGGGAAATCCCATGGACAGAGAAGCCAGTCCATGGGGTCACAAGACAGTCAGACACAACTTAGCAACTAAACAACAAAATGCTAATCTCAGAAATTAAAAAAAATCTCCCGTGTTGAGGAACGAGGACGAGGTGGGACAGCACAGTGATGCAGCCCTTGGCTTCCAGGCACAGACTGCCTGACTTCAAGTTCGAGCCAGCCATTTACAAACCATGTGACCCTGAACAAGCTATTTCTTGCTAAACCATGGTTTCAAAATGAAATAAAAGTACCTGCTTCAAAAGTGAAATAATGCACCTGAAGCATCTGGTGTCAGAGTAAACCACATCTACAAAGGACTGAATGTGCTGTGCTTCGGTTGCTCAGTTGTGTCTGACTCTTAGCAACCCCATGGACTATATAGCCCGCCAGGCTCCTTAGTCCATGGGATTTCCGAAAGTAAGAATACTGGAGTAGGTTGTGATGACCTCCTCCAGGGGATCTTCCCAACCCAGGGATGGAACCCAGGTCTCCGGCATTGTGGGCAGATCCTTTACCCAGGCTGAGCCACCAGGGACGCCCAAAAAGGACTGAATACATACTGCCAATTATTACTTACCTGGATACTTCTCTGTAACCTTTTGTAAACGATATTGTTTATAAACTGCACTGGAGGTATCCACTTCACAGCCCATTGCCTGGTATAATTTCAGTTGCCACTCAAACCCCTCATTCATCCTGCAAGGGCAAACAGATACAGAGTTAAATTTTCTTTAAATAAATAAAACTGCATCACAAAAGCAGAATTATTACTGTATCAAGTAACTCACTTGGCCTCTGGCTTGACAGTCTTAAGGTTTTCATAGGCTTCTTCAAAGGTAAGCTGGTCAGTCTTCATCATAAAAGCAGTTATTACAGTCACACTTCGACTGACCCCTGAATGACTGAAAAAGAAACCTTTAAAATATCAAATAGCAACAATTACAAAAACAAAAAAACCCACCCCTATAAATGGTAAAGTTTGGGTCCACTTCTTGTCTGCTTCTTCTACTCAGGTAAATCCTATGCCTCTGAAATACTACTGCTACACAAAAGAAGTATTCCTTGATTTCCTTATTCACTTTTAATTCTGAACCATGTGAATGTACTACCTACTGAAAAATAATTATACTAATTTTTTAACACCTCACAATGCCTTCAGATAAGAAAGCCTTCCTCAGCGATCAATGCAAAGAAATAGAGGAAAACAAAAGAATGGGAAAGACTAGAGATCTCTTCAAGAAAATTAGAGATACCAAGGGAACATTTCATGCAAAGATGGGCTCGATAAAGGACAGAAATGGTATGGACCTAACAGAAGCAGAAGATATTAAGAAGAGGTGGCAAGAATACACAGAAGAACTGTACAAAAAAGCTTCACGACCCAGATAATCACAATGATGTGATCCCTCACCTAAAGCCAGACATCCTGGAATGCAAAGTCAAGTGGGCCTTGGGAGGCATCACTACGAACAAAGCTAGTGGAGGTGATGGAATTCCAGTTGAGCTATTTCAAATCCTGAAAGATGATGCTGTGAAAGTGCGGCACTCAATATGCCAGCAAATTTGGAAAACTCAGCAGTGGCCACAGGACTGGAAAAGGTAAGTTTTCATTCCAATCCCAAAGAAAGGCAATGCCAAAGAATGCTCAAACTACCGCACAATTGCACTCATCTCACAGGCTAGTAAAGTAATGCTCAAAATTCTCCAAGCTAGGCTTCAGCAATAAGTGAACCGTGAACTTCCAGATGTTCAAGCTGGTTTTAGAAAAGGCAGAGGAACCACAGGTCAAATTGCCAACATCCGCTGGATGAAAAAAGCAAGAGAGTTCCAGAAAAACATCTATTTCTGCTTTATTGACTATGCCAAAGCCTTTGACTGTGTGAATCATAATAAACTGTAGAAAATTCTAAAAGACATGGGAGTATCAGACCACCTGACCTGCCTCTTGAGAAACTTATATGCAGGTCAGGAAGGCACAGTTAGAACTGGACATGGAACAACACACTGGTTCCAAATGGGAAAAGGAGTACGTCAAGGCTGTGTACTGTCAGCCTGCTTATTTAACTTATACTCAGAGTACATCATGAGAAACGCTGGGCTGGAAAAAGCACATCTGGAATCAAGATTGCCAGGAGAAATATCAATAACCTCAGATATGCAGATGACACCACCCTTATGACAGAAAGTGAAGAGAAACTAAAAAGCCTCTTGATGAAAGTGAAAGAGGAGAGTGAAAAAGTTGGCTTAAAGCTCAACATTCAGAAAACTAAGATCACGTCATCTGGTTCCATCACTTCATGGGAAATAGATGGGGAAACAGTGTCAGACTTTGTTTTTAGGGGCTCCAAAATCACTGCAGATGGTGATTGCAGCCATGGAATTAAAAGACGCTTACTCCTTGGAAGGAAAGTTATGACCAACTTAGATAGCATATTGAAAAGCAGAGACATTACTTTGCCAACAAAGGTCCGTCTAGTCAAGGCTATGGTTTTTCCAGTGGTCATGTATGGATGTGAGAGTTGGACTGTGAAGAAAGCTGAGCACTGAAGAATTGATGCTTTTGAACTGTGGTGTTGGAAAAGACTCTTGAGCGTCCCTTGGACTGCAAGGAGATCCAACCAGTCCATTCTGAAGGAGATCAGCCCTGGGATTTCTTTGGAAGCAATGATGCTAAAGCTGAAACTCCAGTACTTTGGCCACCTCATGCGAAGAGTTGACTCATTGGAAAAGACTCTGATGCTGGGAGGGACTGGGGGCAGGAGGAGAAGGGGACAACAGAGGATGAGATGGCTGGATGGCATCACTGACTCGATGGACTGAGTCTGAGTGAACTCCGGGAGTTGGTGATAGGGAGGCCTGGCCTGCTGCAATTCATGGAGTCGAAAAGAGTCGGACACGACTGAACGACTGAACTGAACTGAATGGCTTCAGAACAAATCTAAACTCTTTTGCTCTTGGTTTTAAAGGCCCTGGAGATCTGGTCCCAAACTTCTATTTTATCTTTATATATTTATAACAAAGGCTGGCTGTAAAATTGCTGACTCAGTAAGCGTAAACTGTTGTTATTATACTCCTTCTGCCACTGCTACGTCCTAATCAATTTTTCTCTCCCCAAATCTCCCCTACATTGGCCACGCCTGCCCCAAACAAGAACAATGAAAATAGCCTGCTCTCCCTCTTAAGTCTGAATAACCTTAACCTCTGTTCATCTCTCTTACTACACACCTCGCATCCCAGTCTGCATTTCCTCAGTATGTGTCTCGCTACTCGAGAAGAGATTTAAACTCTTTAGGTGTAGAGACTTAGTCATTTATCTGAAGATTCCTCCTACCCTGGAAAACTCAGCGGCTGCAGAATGACCCAACATAAACAAAATGAATGAAAAGCCTGCGCTTCGTCAGGGGACCGCGTCCCGCCCACTCCTCTCTCTGACACAAGCCTACGCAAGAGGGAGCTGGGACAGCCCTCTGGTCCTCTTCTGGGCCCTGGGAGGGAAAGGGTGAGGTGGGCCAGGGTAGAAGCGTGGCGAGGTTGCTCTCCCCACGGACCCGACCACTCACCAGTGCACCAGCACCGCGCGGCCCTCGGCGCGAGCCTGGACGATGAAGGCCACACAGCGGTCCAGATGACTGAGCAGGTCGGTCTCAGGTTTGTCCAGCGCTGGCACGAAGAGACTCCGTAGACCCTCGACCCCAGCCCCCGTTTTGAAGTTAGGCTCCTCCGAGTCCACCGTCAGCACTGCCGTGACGGCCGCCTCCCTCAGGTGGTCTGGCTCCGCGACGGCCGCGGCTCCACCCAAGAACAGCCCCGGACGCACTTCCAGCATATGCCTGGCAGAGCTGGCCCGGCTCTGGCTGCCGATCTGGTGCTCCCAGCCATGGCTCCCCTCCTGCGCCTCCAACATGGCGGCGCCCGGGGGCCGGGCAGCGGCTGGCCCTACCACCGAGTAGGCAATAGGCTAGAACGTCCTTACTTTAGGCCCAGCCGGCTGAGTTGCGCCGCTGCTGTCTCGGAGGATTTCGTCGACCGCGGGAATGTGGATTTACTGGGGAAGGTGACTTCGGCCTGGGCGGAGCTAAACCCCATTCGCAGCCGCTTCTGAACCCTAACGCAAATACCTACAGGGTTTCTCAGGCTCTTAGGGTTGAGATTTTTATAGATTTCTGCAGAAGCAGAAAATGGATTCAAGTTGAAATGATGGTCACACCAACTGAGTCAGTACCATAATCTTATGCATTTGAAATACAACGCTTTTCCAGTACGTATGAAATCATTTGTTTGTAGTTCTTCTCTTGTAACTTTTTACTTTTTTTTTCTTTTTGCCCCCCTCCTTTTTTTTATTGGTATGTGACTTCTTGTTGGTGTATATTCTGTATGTTTGAAAATATTGATCCCATGGTTTTGTGTCAGTGCACTCCAAAGACCACCAAGAATCCACGTGTAGTTTTAAATAAATTGAGTTTATTACTCAATCATGAACTGTAGAATTTTGGGAAATGCAGGTCTTAAGAGAATGTTGCTGCTGCTGCTAAGTCACGTCAGTCGTGTCCGACTCTGTGAGACCCCACAGACAGCAGCCCACCAGGCTCCCGTCCCTGGGATTCTCCAGGCAAGAACACTGGAGTGGGTTGCCATTTCCTTCTCCAGTGCATGAAAGTGAAAAGTGAAAGTTAAGTCGCTCAGTCATGTACGACTCTTAGCGACCCCGTGGACTGCAGCCTACCAGGCTCCTCGGTCCATGGGATTTCCCAAGCAAGAGTACTGGAGTGGGGTGCCTTGCTGCTGCTGCTGCTAAGTCACTTTAGTCATGTCTGACTCTGTGCCACCCCAGAGTCGGCAGCCCACCAGGCTCCCCCATCCCTGGTATTCTCCAGGCAAGTGGGGTGCCTTCAGATCAGATCAGATCAGTCGCTCAGTCGTGTCCGACTCTATGCGACCCCATGAATCGCAGCACGCCAGGCCTCCCTGTCCATCACCAACTCCCGGAGTTCACTCAGACTCACGTCCATCAAGTCAGTGATGCCATCCAGCCATCTCATCCTCTGTCGTCCTCTTCTCCTCCTGCCCCCAATCCCTCCCAGCATCAGAGTCTTTTCCAATGAGTCAACTCTTCGCATGAGGTGGCCAAAGTACTGGAGTTTCAGCTTCAGCATCATTCCTTCCAAAGAAATCCCAGGGCTGATCTCCTTCAGAATGGACTGGTTGGATCTCCTTGCAGTCCAAGGGACGCTCAAGAGTCTTTTCCAACACCACAGTTCAAAGGCATCAATTCTTTGGCGCTCAGCCTTCTTCACAGTCCAACTCTCACATCCATACACGACCATAGGAAAAACCATAGCCTTGACTAGACGAACCTTTGTTGGCAAAGTAATGTCTCTGCTTTTGAATATGCTATCTATATTGGTCATAACTTTCCTTGCAAGGAGTAAGTGTCTTTTAATTTCATGGCTGCAGTCACCATCTGCAGTGATTTTGGAGCCCAAAAAAAATAAAGTCTGACACTGTTTCCACTGTTTCCCCATCTATTTCCCATGAAGTGATGGGACCGGATGCCATGATCTTCGTTTTCTGAATGTTGAGCTTTAAGCCAACTTTTTCACTCTCCTCTTTCACTTTCATCAAGAGACTTTTGAGTTCCTCTTCACTTTCTGCCATAAGGATGGTGTCATCTGCATATCTGAGGTTATTGATATTTCTCCCGGCAATCTTGATTCCAGCTTGTTTTTCCAGTCCAGCGTTTCTCATGATGTACTCTGCATATAAATTAAATAAACAGGGTGACAATATACAGCCTTGACGAACTCCTTTCCCTATTTGGAACCAGTCTGTTGTTCCATGTCCAGTTCTAACTGTTGCTTCCTGACCTACATACAAATTTCTCAAGAGGCAGATCGGGTGGTCTGGTATTCCCATCTCTTGAAGAATTTTCCACAGTTTATTGTGATCCACACAGTCAAAGGCTTTGGCATAGCCAATAAAGCAGAAATAGATGACTTTCTGGAACTCTCTTGCTTTTTCCATGATCCAGCGGATGTTGGCAATTTGATCTCACATATTGCTGAAGCCTGGCTTGGAGAATTTTGAGCATTACTTTACTAGCATGTGAGATGAGTGCAATTGTGCAGTAGTTTGAGCATTCTTTGGCATTGCCTTTCTTTGGGATTGGAATGAAAACTGACCTTTTCCAGTCCTGTGGCCACTGCTGAGTTTTCCAAATTTGCTGGCATATTGAGTGCAGCACTTTCACAGCATCATCTTTCAGGATTTGGAATACCTCAACTGGAATTCCATCACTTCCACTAGCTTTGTTCGTAGTGATGCTTTCTAAGGCCCACTTGACTTCACATTCCAGGATATCTGGCTCTAGGTCAGTGATCACACCATCGTGATTATCTGGGTCGTGAAGATCTTTTTTGTACAGTTCTTCTGTGTATTCTTGCCACCTCTTCTTAATATCTTCTGCTTCTGTTAGGTCCATACCATTTCTGTCTTAGGAAGATCCTATTACAGGATTTTGGGCTTCCCATGGGGCGCTAGTGGTAAAGAAATCGCCTGCCAGTGCAGGAGACTTAAAAGACCTGGGTTCAATCTCTTGGGTCCAGAAGTTCCTCTGGAGGAGGGCATGGCAACCCACTCCAGTATTCTTGCCTGGAGAATCCCATGGACGGAGGAGCTTGGTGGACTACAGTCCATAGGGTCGCAAAGAGTTAGACACAACTGAAGTGACTTAGCATGCATTAGAGGATCTGAGCTTATATTAAATGGGTTAGGGCTAAGGGACTGTGGAAGCAGGACTTTGCTGTGGATTGGATGCTGTCAGGAAGTGGGAGTGATTCTATGATTCAGTATGTTAATAAATCTTACCCAAGGGAAAGAAGGCTAGAGAGATGCTAAAGCTGTAACTGGTCAAGAAATAGCAGTCATGGTACTGGCATAAAGAAGGAAACATGGGCCAACGCAACAGAATAGAGAGCGCAGAAATAAACCCTCACATGTATGCACAAATGATCTTTGGCAAGGGTACCATGACCAAACAATGGTCTTGTCAACAACTTTTTGGATATGACACCAGAAGCAATACATGGGATTATATCAAACTAAAAAGTTTCTGCACAGCAAAAGAAACAATCAACAAAATGAAAAGGCAATCTACAGAACAGAAAAAAATATCTGCAAACCATATATCTGATAAGGAGTTAATATCCAAAATATACAAAGAACTCATACAAGTCAACTGCAAATAAAAATAGAAAATGGGCAGAGAAACTGAAAAGAGATTTTTTTTTCTAAAGAAGACATACAAATGGCCCACGGGTACATAAAAAGATCCTTAATATCACTACCCAGCAGGGAAATACAAATCAAAACCATGATAAGATATCACCTCACACTTGTTAGTATGACATTAAAAAAAAAAAAAGCAAACAATACGTAGCATGTTGATGAGGCTGGTGGATAAAAGGGAACCCTTGTGCATTGTTGGTGGGACTATAAATGGATACAGCTACTCCGGAAAATGTATGGAAGTTCTTCAAAAACTTAAAAAACAGAGCTACCATATAATGCAGCCATCCCATTTCTGGATATATGTCCAAAGGAAATTGCTGGGGACCAGCCCCAGCTGATCCAGGGTATTCGAAGGAGAGACGGCCTAGGCGACTATTTATATGCTAATTAGAGATATAAAGAATAATAGAATGAGGATAGCTCAGTAGGAAAATTCAGTGGAGAAAAGAGGCTGAGTAGCTTGGTTTACGCGGGAGACCAATAAAACTTCAAGACAAGAAGTTTGCACCACTTACGTAGGCCGCAGGCGCCCTCTCGAATAGCGGAAGGTGCCTCACTCTAGACACCTTCTCGAGTGGGTCTTAGAAGCCCAGGCATAATTAGTAAGCGTGGTGGGTTCCGCGCTCCAGACGGAGACTCAGCTGGAAGTTGAAGGGAAGAATGACATGGGGAGACCAAGCGTTGGTGAGCAAGGCCCGTAGCTTTATTTTTAACAGGGGCTTTTATACCCTAAGTTACACATAGAGGATAATAGGGGATGCAAAGTCAGCAGTCTTTGATTCTTATCAAAAACCAAGGTTTCTTTCCTGCAAATTTATCGTACACAAATGGTTTAGGTGATTTACATCATCTTCTGGCCAGAAGGCCTACTAACATTTTATGACTCTTGACAAGAACTTATCAACAAAGACTTATTTTCTCTAAGAGTAATTATTTTAAGGTTTGGCACCATCTTCCAAAGATAAAATTGCATTCCTATAGGGCGGATGTGTAATGGGTTTACAACAAAGGAAAGAATTTATTACCTTAAGGGTCTAAAGTTACTAACACCAAGGCCACTACTTATTTTTTCTATATACCAACTATTAATTAATACATATTCAAGGATACAATTTAGGGGATGTGAAAACTTGGCAACAAACATTGACTCATCAATGAAATCCTTTACTAGATTATTCTGACAGTTTTTAACTCTCTGAGAGGCTCTAAGCTATTTGAATATCTTAAGCTTCCCGTGCCTCTTGAGGCTGGGAGACTGTAAACAATCGTATCCACAGCTGCAGGAGTCCGGGTAAACTTGTCAGGCGAGTTAGAGAGCCATCTGAGGGGTTTGGATTTAAACACTCCTAATTGCCCAGGAACTTTATTAATTGGAGCTGTAAGTTAACTCTTTGACAGAGAGAGAGCGAGATGGTGGTAGGGGACAGCCCCCAGTAAAGTCAGAGGTGAGAGCACAAAGCAATAAAGTAGGCAGACTCTGGTTTTTTGGGGGGAAATGCTCGAGAATATCCGGGCGGACTCCTGAGGCTCGATCCCGCCTTTGCGTATGCCGAGCCTCCTTCCTCATGACCTTTGTCACGAGTGGAATGCCTCACCGGCTCCCGGCGGGAAATGAAGTTAGAATCTTACAGAGAGAGCTGCAGTCTCATGTTATTCCCAACAGCCAATACATGGAAGTGACCTAAATGTCCATCTAAGCATGGATGGTAAAGATGTGACTTATATATTATGAAATATTATTTAGCCAAATGAAAGTAGGAAATCCTGCCATTTGTGATAACATGAATAGAACTTTGAAAGCATTATGCTAAGTGAAATAAGTCAGAGAGAGAAAGACAAATATTGCATCATATCACTTATATGTGGTAACTGAAACAGCTAACTCAGAAACAGCATAGAATAATGGTTGCCTAGGGCTGCAGGGAGGAAGAATTGAAGAGTTGTCCAATTGGTATAGAGTTTCTGTTTTTGAAGATGAAATGGTTAAGAGGGTAAATTTTTTTTTCATCATATTTTTTAATAGCAGTCATTTTAGCTAAAATAGAGGGATATTTGGTGTTTTGTAATTGGACAATGTTCATGTTCTGTCTTATTCAGACATAATGATGCTGGTCTTTGTCTTACTTCGTCATGATCTCGGAGTTGCCTTGTCTGATGTTGATTTTCTGTGAAGTTGTTTACGTTCAGCAGGAGAGGAAGAAACACCTAACTGTGAGCGCCTGGCCAGCTGTAGCAGCACTAAGGAAGATCTACTTCATAGTACCAAGCCAGCTCCTGGATGCCAGGGTCTGCTTTCCTCTTTCTCATATATGACTTTATGATTTTCAAAGAGACTGAGACTTGGGGCAGGGACACTTGACCCCCATCTAAGTCAAACGGAGGAAGCAGCAACTACTTGTCCTTGGAAACACTTAAGTGGGCAGCCTGTAGGGATGGAGGAAGAGTGGTACCTTCCCTTACTCCCACCACAGGCTCTGAACCTCTTAAGGGTAAGGACTTTGCCTTTTCATCTTTGTATCCCTCACCCCACAGAATTTGGGCTAATGGTGCTGATTATTCCATCTTTTGAATGTTAGAAATGAAAAGGAAAGGAGTACCAGAAAAGACACTGTGCACGTCCCTTTCAGTGTCATATCCTTCCCCATCCCAAAGGCTTTATCTCAAAGTCTCACTCAGTGTTTTTGCTGCAGAGTCATGTTCTCAATCTTCTGAGCCCTTGGTTGAATCAACTCGGCCTTTCTCACTTTATGGTCCTGGAAACATCTCCTTTGTGTCAGGCTCTACAGTAGATGCTGAAGCTACAAAATGAATGAGTCTTTGCCCTCAAGGAACTTAGAGAAAAACTGGAGTAAAAGATAAATAAATAGCCTAGTAGTGTTTTGACAGGAGCAAGGGCAAATCACTAAGAAGAATGCCAGGGGTGGCATGTATGGCATATATGAAAAATACTGAAATATATGTATCAAACTATTAACAATGTTATTTCTGGGAGCTGACATGAGGAGACGTACATGATAGGGTTTATACACTTCTTCCTGTATAATTTCTTAATACACTTCTTTCTGTATAACAGTACATGAACCATGAACTTCCAGAAGTTCAAGCTGGATTTAGAAAAGGCAGAGGAACCAGAGATCAAATTGCCAACATCCGCTGGTTCACTGATAAAGCAAGAGAATTCCAGAAAAACATCTACTTCTGCTTTATTGACTATGCCAAAACCTTTGTACGGATCACAACAAACTGGAAAATTCTTCAAGAGATGGGAATACCAGACCACTTGACCTGCCTCCTGAGAAATCTGTTTGCAGGTCAAGAAGCAACAGTTAGAACTGGACATGGAACTACACACTGGTTCCAAATCAGGAAAGCAGTACGTCAAGGCTGTATATTGTCACCCTGTTTATTTAACTTCTATGCAGAGTACATCATGAGAAATGCTGGGTTGGAACTGAACTGTATAATTTGAATCTTTTCAAGAAGTGTTATTAAAATTATTCATTGTTAACAATCATAGATATTTACATTCTGGAAAAATGGTGGAGGGGAGAATTAGGGTTAATCTCCTAGACAATTTGTTCAGTTCAGTCGCTTGGTCGTGTCCAACTCTTTGCGACCCCATGAATCGCAGCATGCCAGGCCTCCCTGTCCATCACAAACTCCCGGAATCTACTCAAACTCATATCCATCGAGTCAGTGATGCCATCCAGCCGTCTCATCCTCTGTCGTCCCCTTCTCCTCCTGCCCCCAAGCCCTCCCAGCATCAGGGTCTTTTCCAATGAGTCAACTCCTTGCATGAGGTGGCCAAAGTACTGGAGTTTCAGCTTTAGCATTAGTCCTTCCAATGAACACCCAGGACTGATCTCCTTTCGGATGGACTGGTTGGACCTCCTTGCAGTCCAAGGGACTCTCAAGAGTCTTCTCCAGCACCACATTACAAAAGCATCAATTCTTCGGCGCTCAGCTTTCTTCACAGTCCAACTCTCTCATCCATACATGACCAATCACCATCTGCAGTGATTTTGGAGCCCAAAAAAAATAAATAAATAAAGTCAGCCACTGTTTCTTCATCTATTTGCCATGAAGTGATGGGACCATGATCTTAGATGCCATGATCTTAGTTTTCTTAATGTTGATTTTATTAAGGTAGCCTAAATCATGCCATCGGGAGAAGGCAATGGCACCCCACTCCAGTACTGTTGCCCGGAAAATCCCATGGATGGAGGAGCCTGGTAGGCTGCAGTCCATGGGGTCGCTAAGAGTCAGACATGACTGAGCGACTTCACTTTCACTTTCCACTTTCATGCATTGGAGAAGGAAATGGTAACCCACTCCAGTGTCCTTGCCTGGAGAATCCCATGGACGGATAAGCCTGGTAGGCTGCAGTCCATGGGGTCACACAGAGTCGGACATGACTGAAGCAACTTAGCAGCAGCAGCAGCAAATCATTCCATCAGCTTTATTAGTTTTCTGTTGGAAATTAGCTTTTCTTCCTCAACTCCTTAAAATGAATGTAAGTTCCTTCAAGGATGGGAGTGGGAGACGTATCTGAATTGTTACTGAACATCATATAGCCTGGCTCAGTGTTTATCTGTACCTGGGTGAATAATACCTCAATTCCCAAAGCTTAAAGGTATTTACCAGCTTCTGTATTTGTATGCCTGGCCACTAGGTGGCACCATGTGCCCTTTTGCAAAATATATTTTCTTCAGTTCAGTTGCTCAGTCGTGTCCGACTCTTTGCGACCCCATGAATTGCAGCACGCCAGGCCTCCCTGTCCATCACCGACCCCCGGAGTCTACCCAAACCCATGTCCATCCAGTCGGCGATGCCATCCAGCCATCTCATCCTCTGTCGTCCCCTTCTCCTCCTGCCCCCAATCCCTCCCAGCATCAGAGTCTTTTCCAATGAGTCACCACTTCCCATGAGGTGGCCAAAGTACTGGAGTTTCAGCTTCAGCATCATTCCCTCCAAAGAAATCCCAGGGCTGATCTCCTTCAGAATGGACTGGCTGGATCTTCTTGCAGTCCAAGGGACTCTCAAGAGTCCGACACCACAAGAACTTCCCCAACACCACAGTTCAAAAGCATCAATTCTTCCGCGCTCAGCTTCCTTCACAGAGAAACGCATATATGGCAACCTGCAACAAAAGCTGGATGTTTGGCCCAGGGAAAGAAATTTGTGTTTAGAGAGGGAGCTGGGTTGCTTCTTGTCAAGAAGAGGAGAGGAGGCTCTCTGCCTCTACCTAGCATTGGTAGGCTCAGGCATGCACCACCCCCAACACACACATAATTTAACTGTTCATTTTATCGGGAGCAAGCCTATATCATTGATAAACATGAATTAAGCAAAAATTCTAAGAGATATTCAAGTATGTGGTGGCTTGCCTTTTAAAAAGACATCACTCATTCTATATAACAAGGCCTAAATCTGATGAGAGTCCACATCACCCTACCTTTCCATTTATGGTTGCTTTCAGAATGTTTCATCTTCTAGAGCACAGTCACAAGTATGATTTAACACTTTCACCTTTAAAAATATTTGCTGTAAGTGCATATTTATGCTGAGCGATGAGTAGGGCAATTTCCCCTCTTCTGCCCCATCGCCTCCCCATCATGGTCCAAAGACAAGTTCCTCTTTTTATCTCCAGCATGCTGCCTGGGCCCTCCTAAACCCAATGAATTATCAATAAATGTTTGTCAGTTATGTCCTTAATGGAACTTAAGATCTATGACAGTTATGGAGATACACGTGAAATGTACTTTAAGGCCTCCAAATTAAAATGTTGAACAAAAATGTAAATGGTGACAACAACATTATTCTGTCTGTGTTCGTGAGTAGAAGGTGGACACCTAGAAAGTGATGAGTTCAGATTTGACACTGTCTTTGAGGCACACAGTCTGCAACCAGAGAAAACCCAGGTCTGAATCCCAAGCTTCTTCTGACCCTATTACCTACCAATATGTAATCATGTGCTTGTAGAAATTTATATGATTTCTCTAAGCCTCAGTTTCTTCACCTGCAAAATAGAAATGCTGTGCTGTGCTTAGTCGTTCAGTTGTGTCTGACTCTTCACCACCCCGTAAACTGTAGCCCGCCAGGCTCCTCTGTTCATGGGGGATTCTCCAGGCAAGAATACTGGAGTGGATTGCCATGCCCTCCTCCAGAGGATCTTCCCAACCCAGGGATCGAACCCAAGTCTCCCATAGCAAAATAGGAGAAATTATAGCCACATTGCAGAGTTCTAATAAGAATTAACTCATCAATATGTGTTATCGCTAGGAGAAAGAAATCCCAAGCTGCACCGTTGCCCCTGAAGCAGCTCGTAGAGGATGCTGTGCAGGAGAGGCTGAGCTGCAGCGAGGGAGAAACGACCGCAGATGGCGTGTCCTGAGGAAGTTGGTGAGCAGAGATAAATCACTGAGCGTCATCAGTCCAGGAATTCAGTGGTCATGAGACTTAGTGGTAAGAGGACCCTAACTACTCATGCTGCTTCAACCACATTCTGAAGTCATGTATTAGAGTCCATGTCTTGTAAAAACGTGTCCTCCTTCCCTAGAAGGGCACCTCTTGTCAAGATTCTGAGGAAATAACATCACCACGAAGCCCTGCGAACAGAGATGACTGAAGCGAGTTGAAACCCCCTCCTTATGTAAGGATAGCTTGGTCCACTGACCCAACAACTTCTCCTGTCTTACTCCCAACTGTGCCCCCCGACCCACCCCTAATATTTGAAAACCCATCGCATTTGGGGACAAGCCATTTGAGAAACACTGGGGCAGGAACTGGTTAGTGATATTTGGGTTGTGCTCTCAGTTCCTTTTTGACTAAAAGAGAAACTGGTAAACAAAGAGTCAGATGAGTAGGGCAAAGATGTTCCCTATTGCATGTCAGGGGTTTGCTGGGTTATATTTTGCAAAACTCTTCTCCCTCCATTCCTCCCCAGACAAGCAAAATACAGAGAATGGCCAAAGTTGCCCCTTTCCAACATCACAACCTTTGGAGTACTCTTGCTGCCTAAATACAGTCCAGTGTGTTGTAATGGAAAGAACTCTGGACTTGGATGCATGTTCTAGACTTAAGTTTTGGTTCTATCATGTATCAGTGTTATAACTTGGCCAAGCCAGTTAAGCCCTCTGAATTTCAGTGGCCCCAGCCTAAAATAAAGCCTTCTCTAACATTCACTAAATGATTTTAAACTATAAAAATCAGAAATTCTATAAACTTTTGGTCAGTACACAGAACATTTCTATATCCTTTAAAAATGCTGTTGCTTGCCCCTCCTTATACCAAATATACTCAGCTGCTTCTTCTAAGTGTGTTTCCTATCAACTATCTCATATTTTCCAAGATGTATTTTTAGAAAAGGCAGAGGAAACAGAGATCAAATTGCCAACATCTGTTGGATCATAAAAAAAAAAAGCAAGAGAAATCCAGAAACTCATCTACTTCTGCTTCATTGACTATGCTAGAGCCTTTGACTATGTGGATCACAACAAACTGGAAAATTCTTAAAGAGATGGGACTATCAGACCACCTCACCTGCCTCCTGAAAAACCTGTATGCAGGTCAAGAAGCAACAGTTAGAAGCAGACATGGAACAACAGACTGGTTCAAAATTGGGAAAGGAGCGTGTCAAGGCTATATATTTACAAACATTCAAGATGGCAGGAGGAAACTGTCCAAATAAAGAGAAAAGGCTAGATTTGGATGTTCAATAGAAGCATTTTGTATGGTCCCAAAGTGGAGATGCAGCCTGGAATATGGTGAAGCCCTTTAACTCAAGCCTCCACTATGCAGACAGAGGTGCAAATACCCACATTCTGTATTAAACTGCCAGTACAAACAATGCTTGGAGGCTCAGACCAAAGAAATTATTCATTTTGGCTGGAGGAAACTGGGGGAAATTGTCCAGGAAGGCGGCATTTGACTTGGGTCTTTCCCACAGGTGAAGGAAAGAGCTGTGAGGGAGATAGGGCTGGAAGAGTAGTCGGAAGACAGAGAGCAGTGAGGGAGAAGGCACAGAGATGTGAGGGCTGAGATGCTTGAGAATGTTTCATTAAGGGCGCCCAGCGTCTGAGAAATACATGATTTATCCTGAGACTTCACAAGCAGTCCTGGGGCATGTGTTGGGTCCCACGAACCAATGCAGTCCTAACAGCAGCCACACAGAGTTGTAGCTGTTGTGAAGGGAAGAGGCCACTACAAGTCCCGCACAAGCCTCAAGTTTATCGAGCCCCTTGCACACGAGGATCTCAGAATTCCTTAGTGGGGTCACAAAATATAACATGGATAGTGGGGTAGTAAGTGGATGAGCCCCATCTGCATGTACCTTTAGGATATCGAACCATTACTGGTTGCCTCTAATCCAAAACGATGCAGGTTACTGCAGGAATTTCTCGTATGCACTTATAAAAAGAAGCAATTCATATGAATTCTAGCATTATCAACTGTAGAAAGCATGATGACTACAGTTAATAATACTGTTTAAAAGTCGCTGAGAGAGTAGATCTTAAAAGTTCTCACCACCAAAAAATATATATGTAACTATATACAGTGGAGGACTTATTGTGATGATCATTTTGCAACATATACCAATATCAAATCATTATTTATAGAACTGAAACTAGTATTAATATAACATTATGTGTCAATTGTTGTTGTTATTCAGTAGCCCACTTGTGTCTGACTCTTTGGGACCCCATGGACTGCAGCACGCCAGGCCTCCCTGTCCCTCACCATCTCCCAAAGTTTGCCCAAGTTCGTGTCCACTGCATTGGTGATACCATCCAGCCATCTCATCCTCTGACACCCTCTTCTCCTTCTGCCCTCAGTCTTTCCCAGCATTAGGGACTTTTCCAATGAGTCAGCTGTTCCTATCAGATGACTGAAATACTGGAGATTCAGCTCCAGCATCAGTCCTTTCAACGAGTATTCAGGGTTGGTTTCCCTTAAGGTTGACTGGTTGGATCTCCTTGCTGTCCAAGGGACTTTCAGGAGCCTTCTCCAGCACCACAGTTTGAAAGCATCAATTCTTTGGCATTCTGTCTTCTTTACAGTCTAGCTCTCACAACCGTACGTGACCACTGGGAAGACCACAGCCTTGACAATATGGACCTTTGTTGGCAGAGTAATGTCTCTGCTTTTCAACACACTGTCTAGGTTTGTGATCGCTTCCCTGCCAAGAAGCAGCCGTCTTCTGATTTCGTGGCTGCGGTCACCATCTGCAGTGGTTTTAGAGCCCAAGAAGAGGAAGTTTGTCAATGATATTACCTCAGTCCAAGAAGGAGGGGGGAGAGGACAGGGAAGAGAAAGGAGGAGGAGGAAGGGACAGGCAGGCTGGTGGGTGGGGAGGAGAAGTGGAAGAAGCATCCGCTAGAGGCCAGCATGACCTTACCAAGGACAGTCTCGCCTTACTAGCCTGTTTTTCTGACTATGACTAAATAGGCAGGTAAGGGGACATTCTCACCCACTGAATCTGCACTTCTGCAGTCTTGTAGATAGATCTCCTCACGAATAAGGAATAAAGGTGTCCCTCCCCAACTCCCTAACTATCCCTTCTTCCCACCCTTTACTCCAGCAACCATAAGCTCATTCTGGAAGTCTGTGAGTCTGTCTCCAGAAAGAGAAAGGAAAAACCCATGTGATATCACTTATACACAGAATCTAAAATATGATACAAATGAACTTACAAAACAGAAAGAGACTCAGAGAAGGAATTTATGGCTGCCAGGGTAAAGGGATTGGAGAAGGAAATGGCAACCCACTCCAGTGTTCTTGCCTGGAGAATCCCAGGGACGGGGATGTCTGATGGGCTGCCGTCTATGGGGTCGCACAGAGTCGGACACGACTGAAGCGACTTAGCAGCAGCAGCAGCAGGGAGCTTGAGATGGACATATACACACTACTATATTTAAAACAGATAACCAACAAGGACCTACTATATATCACATGGAACTCTGCTCAATGTTGTGGCAGCCTGGATGGGAGGGGAGTTAGGGGAAGAATGGATACATGTATATGTGTCACTGAGTCCCTTCACTGTTCACTTGAAACTATCACATTGTTTGTTAATCAGCTATGCCCCAAAACAAAATGCAGTTTTTTTTTAAATGATGGTACATGTATGTATATACATACATATATACAGATACATACATACAATAGAATACTACTCAGCCATAAAAATGAATGAAATAATGCCATTTGCAGCAACATGGATGGACCTAGAGAGTGTCATACTGAGTGAAATAAGTCAGAAAGAGAAACCATGTGATGTCACTTATATACAGAACCTAAAATATGGCACAAATGAACTTATATATTAAACAGAAACAGACTCACATAGAGAACAAGCTTGTGGTTGCCAGAGGGGAGGTAGAGGAGGGATGGATTAGGATTTGGGGATACAAACTATTATATATATATAGATATAGGATGGATAAACAAGATCATAGTATGCAGCACAGTGATCTATATTAAATATCCTGTGATAAACAACAATGAAAAATAATAATATGAAATAAACATTTTTAAAAAAAAAGAAATAAAGGTTGGATATTAGAGCAATTGAGTTAGTAATTGGTTAAATAATTGCACCCAAAGAGAGGAAAATAAAATGGATCAATAGCAATCATAAGAGAAATTTCTAATAAGATAGAGCCATCATCTAAATTTCTTTAATCTGTTTTATTCAACTTTCTTTTTTTTTTTTTTTAGTATTACAGTGCACAAGACATGTTTATCTAATCTACATGTGTTACAGCTGAGAGGGATTACATTTGGATCCAAAATTGTCTTTGTCTTTGTCCAGCTAACTAAATTCAAAAAAGAGAAATATAAGATCCTGGACTTTGATCCCTCAAATGAACTACATAAATATAAATTGGGGGTCAAAGAGGTATGGCTTAGATAAAACATTCTCTTGGGTTTGCAAGCAATAGCTTAATGAAGCTGGACAATAGTACCTGACTCCTGGGAGAGTGGCTATCTTTTGCTGCTGCTGCTGCTGCTAAGTAGCTTCAGTTGTGTCCGACTCTGTGCAACCCCATAGATGGCAGCCCACCAGGCTCCCCCGTCCCTGGGATTCTCCAGGCAAGAACACTGGAGTGGGTTGCCATTTCCTTCTCCAATGCATGAAAGTGAAAAGTGAAAGTTAAGTTGCTCAGTTGTGTCCAGCTCTTAGCAACCCCATGGACTGCAGCCCACCAGGCTCCTCCATCCATGGGATTTTCCAGGCAAGAGTACTGGAGTAGGGTGCCATTGCCTTCTCCGGGCTATCCTTTAGGCTCACTGAATTCCTTCTCAAAAGACCTGAGCTCTATTTCTACCCCACCACCAACAAGTCTTTCAGTTTCTGCGTCTTCATTTACTGACCTCTAAAATTAACAAGTTGCCGTAAATCTTTAGGTCCTTCACAATAGTAAAAGTCTACATAGGACTCACCCCTTTATTGTCCATGGAAGTGGGATGAGCATTCACTTCACTACCTTTTCAAGTGCCTTTCTGAACTAAAGAGCCTGGAAAGCAAAAAGGGATCAAGACTCCCTTGCAGCTAGGTCTGGCAACTCAGAAGCCCTTAGACAACATATGGAAGGTGAAAGTGAAGCAGAGGCTGTACTTCTGCAGCTTCTGTGGCTTCTGTAAACCAGGTGGATGACGCTCTTGGTTTCTTCAATATCAGAGATCCCAGTGGATCCCAGTGGATCTCTGTGGTGCTGAGAGGCAGGGCCCTGAGCATCTATTTCTTGGACCATAGCAGACTGGGTATGCTGAAAGCACAATTCGTGGAATGATCAAAATTCAGCTTTCTTAATATTTCATAATCCATTTCAGATTCATTCAGTGGAGTAATCCCCTGCTCCTCTTGCTACTCAAAGTCACTAGCATCAATTGGGAACTTGTTAGATATGCAGGCTCTCAGGTCCTACCCCAGACCCACTGGGTATAATCTGTATTTGCAGAAGAGCCCTGGCTGATTCATGCATACATTAAAGTTTGAGCCAATCCCTGACTTTTCTGCTGCTCTTGGCAGTTCATATTCCTTTAATGACTTTAGTCACAAATATAGTTTCAATTTATTAATTAGAATGCCCAGTCTTAGATGTTAATCAGAACTTCAAGCTTAATTCTGAGATAACTCTTTGTCCTCATACATATTGGGTTTAGGTCCTGACTTGAGAAAGCAGCTTGAAGGAGCTTGATTGGTTTTCCTTTGTTTCTCTTTCTGCATCTCCTTAGTGTTTGTTTCCTTTTCACCTCACCCAGCGCAAAGAAGGGGATAACAGGGAAAGAAGGAAGGATGGGTAAGGAAGTAGAAAACTCTTTGGATGAGCAGCTTCCTCCTCTCTGAGTTTGGAGGTGACTATGGCCAATTCTTTCTTCCATAAACACGTTTTGTGGACTTTTTGGAGGTGTTCATTTTGGGGGACTGATCCCCTCTGATATTCAAGACAGGTTTATCTTTTTCCAGGTGTTCACTTGCACTCTTTCCTCAATCTCTGGGAATCCAGACTCACCTCCAGCTTTTCCGGTATTTTTTTCAACCCCTTCTGGTGGCCTTATTCTACAGGAACCAAGCCCCAGGTGGCACTAGTGGTAAAGAACCTGCCTGCCAGTGCAGGAGATGTGTGAGGTGTGGGTTCCCTCCCTGGGTTGGGAAGATCCCCTGGAGGAGGGCACAGCAACTCACTCCAGTATTCTTTCCTGGAGAATCCCAGGGAGAGAGGAGACTATGGAGGCTATGGTCCACAGGGTCGCAAAGAGTCATGTCAGACTGAGGCAACTTAGCACACACACATGCAAGATAACCCCATGGCAGCTCTCTGTCTTTCATGGACCACAGAAATATGTACATACCTAGCTTTGCCCCCGCAAATTTTGTAGTGTAGAATCCCAAAACAGACTTCTCCATCCTATGGCCACAACTCACCTTAGCTTTCTCAAGAGTGAGTCAGGCCCAGTTTCCTGTGTCTTGCAACTGCGGGGAACACATTTCAGACCTCTCTGGGTGAGGCCAAGGGACTGCCCTCATTAGGCTTGAGGGGGAGAGGATAAGCGCCCCAGACTCCCCACTATGAGTAAGAATTGTGATGGAAACTCTTCATATGTCAAAGAAAGCTCTTCACAGACCCTCTCTCCCCTCCATACTCTAACCCCTTTTTAATCTTCTTGATTTGATTTCGGAGTCCAAAAGCCAGAGAACAAATCTTTGGTCATTTCCTTTGTACATTCTGTGTATGATGATCTGGCTTCAGAATTCCATGTCTGTTGCATTGCATCATGAAATATCACTTTTGACATCCTGTCACAAGTGCAATTGCTTAATTGTAAAAAAATAAAAATAAAATTCTGCCTTCCTGCCTTTTTCTCCCTGGACACACCCAGTCAGTTATGGGTCCCACATTTTAAATCAAATACAGAGATGTGCCCAGAAAAGCCAGGATGGGGAAGGAATTCTAAATTAAGAACAGTTGAAAACACTGAAACAAACAGAGTCTATCTTTAAGAAAACTAAGCATGACTTAAGCAGCGTCTTTAAACATCCAAAGGCCTAACAAGAGGATGAGGAATTAGATCTGTTATGTGTAACTCTAGGAGGCATGGTGAGTAGAAGCTATAACAAAATCATTTTGCTCATTACCCATAGGAAGAACATTCCAATTGCCAGAGCTATCCCAGGCAGTGGTAAAGAACCCACCTGCCAATGCAGGAGACCCAAGAGATATAGGTTTGATCCCTGGGTTAGGAAGATCCCTGGGAGTAGGAAATGGCAACCCACTCCAGTATTCTCACCTGGAAAATTCCATGACAGAGGAGCCTGGCAGGCTACTGCCCATGAGGTCCAAAGAGTCAGACACAACTGAGCATGCCCACTCCTCCTAATATAAAGTGAATCGTCCTTGGGAGGCAACGAGGACCACATACTCACAGGAAGTCAAATGTGGCCACATGGCAGGAGAAGTTTAGAATCTTAATAAGTGGTTTCTTGGTTGAACTAAACAGCTTTTAAATTCCTTTCAGATTTTTGAGGACTTCCTCTTCAACTGAAGAAAAAGTCCATCGTTAGTCTCAGGCTACACATAGGGTCATGTGTAACTTTTTTTCTAGACATATTGAAATTTGCTTTTAGGATGCATTTTGTATTTCATTAATTCTAAGAGATAATTTTGTTCAAACTACTTTTAATGTCTCCGGAACTACAATGCATCTTATGACTGTCATCGTGTCATAGTTTGCACTGCTTAAATAAACACGAACATGAAAGTACTGGTTTCAAAATTTAAGAACTGGTATAAGCATCTTGGGAGAAATTTCTAGAGATGACAGTGAAACGTTCATAGGTTGTGAGAAGTGGAATGGGTGGTGTATCAGACATGTTTAGCCACATTCCTGAAAGTGAAAGTGTTAGTCACTCAGTCGTGTCTGACTCTTTGTGACCCCATGGACTGTAGCCCACCAGGCTCCTCTGTCCATGGAATTTTCCAGACAAGAATACTAGAGTGGGTAGCCATTCCCTTCTCCAGGGGATCTTCCCGCCCCAGGGCTCAAAACCAGGCCTCCCACAGCTGAAGTCAAAAGTAAGTTAACTCACGATGATTGCAAAACCAGCTTACAAGTCTGGCAATGATGAGTGTTACTCTTGTTATGGCTTCTTTTAAGGAATGCTGCATTACTAATGCTCTTCATAGGAAAGAGCACGTTGCAAGAATGGGAAAAAAATCTTTGATAAATATGAGTGGGGAAAGTGATTTAGAGAAGTCAAACTCTGAAAGTGAATAGTTTTAGGAATACCTCACCCAATTTATATATTTCCTTTATGTTGTCCTTTTTATGCATACGTAAGAGTGATATAAACTGTGGAAAATTCTGAAAGAGATGGGAATACCAGACCACCTGACCTGACTCTTGAGAAACCTATATGCAGGTCAGGAAGCAACAGTTAGAACTGGACATGGAACAACAGACTGGTTCCAAATAGGAAAAGGAGTACGTCAAGGCTGTATATTGTCACCCTGCTTATTTAACTTCTATGCAGAGTACATCATGAGAAATCCTGGGCCGGAAGAAGCACAAGCTGGAATCAAGATTGCTGGGAGAAATAGCAATAACCTCAGATATGCAGAAGACACCACCCTTATGGCAGAAAGTGAAGAGGAACTGAAAAGCCTCTTGATGAAAGTGAAAGAGGAGAGTGAAAAGTTGGCTTAAAGCTCAACATTCAGAAAACTAAGATCATGGCATCTGGTCCCAACACCTCATGGGAAATAGATAGGGAAACAGTGGAAACAGTGTCAGACTTTATTTTTTGGGGGCTCCAGAATCACTGCAGATGGTGACTGCAGCCATGAAATTAAAAGACACTTACTCCTTGGAAGGAAAGTTATGACCAATATAGATAGCATATTCAAAAGCAGACCTTTGCCAACAAAGGTCCATCTAGTCAAGGCTATGGTTTTTCCTATGGTCGTGTATGGATGTGAGAGTTGGACTGTGAAGAAGGCTGAGCACCGAAGAATTGATGCTTTTGAAATGTGGTGCTGGAGAAGACTCTTGAGAGTCCCTTGGACTGCAAAGAGATCCAACCATCCCATTCTAAAGGAGATCAGTCCTGGGTGTTCATTGGAAGTAATGATGCTAAAGCTGAAACTCCAGTACTTTGGCCACCTCATGCGAAGAGTTGACTCACTGGAAAAGACTCTGATGCTGGGAGGGACTGGTGGCAGGCGGAGAGGGGATGACAGAGGATGAGATGGCTGGATGGCATCACCGACTCGATGGACGTGAGTTTGAGTGAACTCCGGGAGTTGGTGATGGACAGAAAGGCCTGGCGTGCTGCAGTTCATGGGGTCGCAATGAGTCAAACACGACTGAGCGACTAAACTGAACTGAAGAGTAATTATAGGACTTCCCTAGTGGCTCAGATGGTAAAGAGTCTGCCTGCAACACAGGAGACCTGGGTTTAACCCCTGGGTCGGGAAGATCTCCTGGAGAAAGGAATAGCTACTCCAGTATTCTTGCCTGGAGAGTTCCATGGACAAAGGACCATGGCGGGCTACCATCCATGGGGTCATAAAGAGTCAGACATGATTGGCAACTAACACTTTCACTTTCAAGAGTGAAATTTGAATTTAAAAATAGAAAATTTTAAAATTTTCTATTTCTAATTAAGCCTAAAAGACATTGTGTGGCTATTTGGCCACAATTTCCTTCCTTAATGTTCTGCTCAATGGTGCATCCTATGGTCAATGTCATTTTAGATGCTGTGAACTACAGCGATAATGTGATAATAGCTTCTATCAAGTATGTTACTTGGATAACCTCATTGAATCCTTCTAGCAATTCTGTAAGGAAGATGCTATTATTACTGTGCTTTGCAGATAAGGAAATACAACTTCAGGGAGAAAATCTCTTGCCCAAGTCTTGCTGTTGTCGCTAAGTTGTGTCTTACCCTTTGTGACCCAGATGGTAAGTAGTGAGGGTGATGTTTGAACCCAAGTCTATTAACTGCTGGCCGGGGTTCTTAACCTCTATACTCTGCCACCTCTAGGTCCAGAGTTAATTAGCTTGGCTACTACAACTTAACATTCTACATTAAGAGCATATTTACTGTAAAGAAACGGGAGAGTGGTCATCTCCCACATCAGCTCCTTTGAACTGAAAAAGACTTAAGTATACCAGTTCTTTAGCCTCAGATGTTAGCTGAATCAGGGATGTACAGTTATATGAGGCCTCTTATTATAATTAGAATGTTAAGCATTGAAACCAATTATCTTCGAAGGTGTAGTGCATGTATAGTGACTGGAGAATAAACTAAACTAATACGGGCAAACTGCAGTACACCTTGGGAACTGGGTGGAGAACTAGGATGATCTGGCTTGGAATAAGAGCTCTACTTAGCAGAAAGTTCACATTTATTAAGGAAATATAGTCAAGAGTACATTCTCTTAGTTAACTGCAGCCCAGCTAACAAGAATTCAGACGATGGGTGGGTTAGAACTACAAACAGGGACATTGACTCTGCAAGGATTGCACTGCTGAGTTGTTGCACAGCACAAAGTTAGTAATGTTGCCAGGATTCAACTGGGGGAATTCAACAGAAGATTAGGGGTCAAGAGTTTCTCTGGGTTTATTAAGAAATATAGGACTTCCCTCGTGGTACAATAAATAAGAATCCATCCGCCAATGCAACGGACATGGGTTTGATCTTTGGTCTGATAAGATTCTACATGCTGTTGAGCAACTAAGCCTTTGAGCCACAACTACAGAGCCCGAGCTCTAGAGCCTATGAGCTGCATGTACTGAAGCCCGCAACGAGAGCCTGCGCTCTGCAACAAGAGAAGCCACTGCAACAAGAAGCCGGTGCCCAACTGAAGAGCAGCCGCCCCCACTTGCTGCTGCGAGAGAAAGCCCTCGCGAAGTACCAAAGGCTCAGTGCAACCAAAACTATATGAATTAATTTTTTAAAAGAAATATATAACTGCAATGATGTACTCTCCTGACCAGGGTAAGAGAAACAAGCTCTCTCAGACATAATTTGACAATATCTATTAAAATTTAAAAGGACTCATTTTCTTTAACAATTCTACTTAAGGCTAGGAGTTTGCCCTACAGATATATTCAAATATGTGTCTAAAGATCTAAGTGTGAGAATCTTCATTGCAGCATAATCTAAAACAACAGAAGTTTGGAAATAATAGTTCATCAATAGGCACTGGCAGACGTCATCTCTCTGGAAAGTGACTTGTGAGCCTCCATGCTGGGCTTAGTGCTCCTCCTCTGTGCTTCTAAGCACCTTAGCATCCCCTGACTTAGAACCTTTAGTAATGAAAAAAATCTGTTTATTTGTCTTTCCCTCTCTAAGTGAAAGTGAAAGTGAAGTCGCTCAGTGGTGTCCGACTCTTTGCAACCCCATGAATTATAGCCTACCAGGCTCCTCTCTCCATGGGATTCTCCAGGCAAGAGTACTGGAGTGGGTTGCCATTTCCTTCTTCAGGGGATTTTCCCGACCCAGGGATTGAACCCGGGTCTCCCGTATTCCAGGCAGACGCTTTAACCTCTTTAAGGTTACTCTTATTTCCCTCTTTTTCCCGATGAGAGAGCTTGAACTCAGAAGGCCTGTACAGCCCATGCCTCACCAACAGAGTTGATGACGCAAAAGTATATGCAGAGGCACAGAGGCATCAAAGAGGCTCCATGGGGAGAGAGCAAGTGGTCCGTGTGACTGCTCCATGTCATGATAGGGAGTTTGGACTTGAACCTAGAGGATTTGATTCACTCTCTTAGGAAAAAAGTCATTAAATGTGGAACCCAGAGTTGAGTTCCTTCCTTCCACAGAGTCAAGTCCAGATGAGAAACTTAGACTCAGGGAGGACAGTATGAGAGAGGGAGGCTGAGATCCAAAGGAAACTTGCCAGGACCCTTTCTGCTGTCTGATGGGGGACTTCCGGGTTCCTTGTTTGGTATCTGGTATGGACACTCACAGGTTTACAGTCAAGGCCTGAGACTGAGACACAGAAGTGATCAGAGAGCCAGAGAGCAGTGGCTTCCTCCCCAGGTTTCTCCAGCATTCTGTTGCTACCCTTGCTGCTTGAGAATGAGCTTGAGATTCTCCTTGGGTAGCCTGGGCTAGCTAGCCAGCCTTCTGTTTCCCTAAAAGCATGTTGGAACCTGATGAAGCTGGATGAGGACTCAGCGCCCTGCGCCCCACCCAGAGGAGCATGGCCAGTAAGCTGCCTGTCTGACGTTTCTCAGTATTTCCTTAGTGCAGGTCTTCCTGGGAGATCATTAATAGGTCTTGTAGGGGAAGATCAAGGAGATTCGGGGGGCTTAAAGACATGGAGACTAAAAGGCATAAAAGTTACTCCTTCCCTTGCCACACAACATAGAGAAGTTGAGTCATGAATGATTTCATTCTAACCCATAAATCTTATTCTTTCCCATCCCCCACATCCCTGGCCTTAAATGGAGGTAGGTGGCAGGAAGGAAGATATTGTGGCTGCTGTGAATGAGGAGATAGTAAAGAGATAAAATGCTCTTTTGAATGGCTATTTCACCATTTCACTCCCTTAAGAAATGATCAACTGATGTTTTAAAATTACTTATTATTGAAGTATAATTGCTTTACAATGTTGTGTTCATTTCTGCTATGCAGCAAAGTGAATCAGTTATACATATCAACTGACTTTTTTTTAATGGGTGAGATTCTTTGATTAGGTAATCAATGCTAGTCATGACCCTAATGCTACTCATTTTCTATCTGGATAAAGAGACAGCAGAAATATCAGGGGAACAAAATCACAATGGGCCCACTGAAATAGAGTCAGGTTAGCCAGGGAAGGCATGCCAAGAAAAGATTCTGGGAAGTGAGCTAAGCCTGCATAGAAAGCTGAAAAGCAGAGGCACAAAGACCAGAAGCCCAACACTGGATTATAGTGCCTGAACATACCTTCTCAAGGGATAAGCAAGTGGCCGCTGAGATCAGTTTATTTGATTGCTCTTTTGTAATTTTAAATTAGCTTCTCCTCCAGTGAGGTTTATTTATGCCCTCCATAAAGAATGTTTCCGCATATCCATCCCAATTTTCCAACAGGTTTAAGAACCTCTTAACAAGACTTCCATGTTCTGAACCCTTTCTACTTCCCCATGTTCATCTCCTGCCACCTTCTGCCTAAAATATACCCTACCCTGCCATACACACACACATAAACACATATAATTCTCCAGCCACTTTTAATTATTTGCAACTCTACAAACACACTATGGTCTTCCATGTCTCTGCTTTTGCATCCTCAGCCTGCATTCCCCACTCCTCAATATTTTCCCATCTTCACTTGGTGAAATCTTGCTCTCCTTCGAGATTCAGTTTCCTCCACTGAATTCCTAGTGTTTCACAGAAGCACTTATCACATTGCACTGTAATATATGTGTGAACCCACCTGCCTCTCTTCTTATATAATTTCAGTGACTTTGTAGTAATAACATGGTGAAGATAATACTTGAAGAAAGTAAGAAGGTAAGAAGAAGAAAAAGATGAAGGATGTTAATGTGATACTGATTAATCACTCAAAAAGAAAGGGAAATTGCATTGTGACTGAATACCTATAGACTATAAGGGTGGGAGGGTAGAGTTGTTATCAGTTCTAAGCCTTAACAGTAAAGGTTAACTGATGAAGGTATAGGTAGGCCTAATGAGAAAGAATTCTCCTGGAAATAATTCACACCAGCTCTGCTGAGATCTCATAGTTTTAGTAGGCAGATGAGGAACTTATAAAGACTGAACTGTGTCTTAGTGTTGGAATGGCTCTTATAGAAGAAACTGGCAAAAACTAGAATACAGCAATTTTGAGAATTTGTCTTAAACTTTCTTCAAAGAGATTTCTCGATGCAGTTGTTTAATTTAGGCTAAAATGAGCAGGGCCTGCCTGCTGCCACCAGAGCCCATCAGAGTCTGTCAAGCTATGCTGGTGTGGGAGGTGCATCTGGGTGGCTCTAAGTGTACACTCACCCTTAACCTGGAACGGGAGACCCACACAAATCCCTTTCTGTCTCTAAAACTATAACACAGGACTTTGAAGGTATAAACTCATCAGAAACAGAACTGAAAACCTTTTAAATTTTAACTTTCAATTCATGATGCATAATTAGGGTTGTAATTATTGACCCTTAAATGTGACAGAGGTGGCTTAGGAAGGTCTCCACGTGACGGGAGCAGGAGAAACCAGAGGTGGATATGCCTGGAGAGGGGACTGTAGCCACCCCCTCCCTCAGCTCTCCACAGTAGTGGTCTCAGGGGTTCCCTGACTCACAGCCGAGTGGGAAGTGGGGGTCTCGACTGTGTGCCCTGGCAAAGGCTGTGTCTCCTTTAATTCCAGGACCACCCGGCTGAGGAGGCCTTGGAGCAGCTGCATTTCTCGGAGCAGAAGCGCCACGTCGGGTTTTAGGGCGCCAGCGGTTTGTTGCAAGGGTGTCGGTGGCGCACACGCTGGTGGCCCAGCGGTGGGGGCTCCGCCCGCGGGGAACTGCGGCCCCGCTGAGGTGACATTCGGGACGGAGGGGACCGACGGGACCGATCTGGACACCGGGGGCTTTCTGAAGGAAAGCGGCTGGTTACCGGGGTCCGGGGCGGTGGTGGACGCCAAGTCCAAGGGAGAACCTGCGAACACAGCACACAGAGAAACGCTCGGCTGAAATCATTCTCTCATGGCCTGAGGCGGGAAAAGGGGGCGAAGGACTGAAGGACGGGCCGGGCTGGGGAGGCGAGTGGGGACGTCGAGGAAGCGGGAAATGAGCTGGAGGGGTGAGGGAGGCAGGGGTGTGGGAGGCGGTGGAGCCGGACGGCGGGGCAGGAGAGCGGGTGGGGAGTGACGGGCGTTTCCGGAAGGCGGGGGCGGAGGCTGGGCGGCTGGGGCTGCCCGCCCGGAAGGCTTCGGGAAGGGCCGTCACTCACCGCGGCCCGGGAGTTGCAGCCATGGGCTGCGTTTCCGGACGCTGCGGGTGGCTGTAGCCGCCTCGCACCAGTACGATTCCAGCTCCTCGACCTCCGGCTCGGGGACCGTGTACTCCGCATCCCAGTCGTAGCGGCGCACGGGGCGACTGTACTTGTAGAAGGCGAACTGCAGCGGCGTGTCGCGCTTCTGCGGATGCAGGCGCGTCTCGCAGCGCAAGACCACTCCTCCGAAGGCCCCGCCGCGAGCCTCCACCCGGCCTATCACCCTCAGCACGGGCTCCTGGAACAGCTCTGCGGAAGCGGGGGCCCAGTGGCCAAAGGTGCACTTTAGGCCGGCGCAAGGGTCCCAAGGAACCGGGCCCAGCTTTGTAGTCCCACGACCCCTCTCCCGCTCCGGTTTCCCACGAGGACCTCTAACCCACCAGGGAGGAGATTGTGTGTACACTTGAAGGGAGGAAAGTCTTTGAAAATGTGGGAGACGAGTCCACGAGGGAAGGGGAAAGCTTGAATGGAGCGGCACCAAGTCAGACGCCTCGAGTCACTTCCCGACTGACATCCAGCTCTGATCCTCCAGCCTAGAAGGGGTCTCAGGACGCCTGGAAGCAGTTCCCTCGCCCCAGTCCCACCGTGATCCCATTTACTGCCACTGTCATTCTGGCTGGGGCTGCGGAGAGAGCTTCCCCCTACATGGGTGCCTACCCAGAGAAAGAAGCCAGGACCCCTGCCCCCACCCAGGCTTAAAGATCAAGTGCGACTTCACACTAAGAAGGAAAGGAGAACGTGCTCGTGGTCCCGCAGAGAAATCCCCAGCTTGCCAGCTACTATAACTCTCGCCCCTTCATTTCCCCGCCGGGTTTCTGTCCCAGAATTTCCCAAGGCTTGTTTGTCTCCCTCCCCGGCCCCGTCTCCCCCACCTTGCACGGTCACGGCCACCTTGGCGGAGAACATGGGCGCGCTTTCCACGGGAATGCGCATGGTGCCGGAGCACTGGTAGCGCCCGCTGTCGCTGGCGCGGGCCTGGGGTACCGTGTAGTTGGCGCTGGAGTGGAAGTAGCGCACGGGTTGGCCATCGTGGTAGTAGTGAAGTTTATAGACGGTCTTATCGTACCAGCCGCGACAGCGCATGACCAGCGGCTCGCCCTCGAACACCGCAGCATAGGGCACTTGCAGGATCAGCCAGTCTACGACAGTCAGCACAAACAGCCTGATTCCAAGAGAAAGTCCAGCCCTAGGGGTGACCCATTCTTCTCCACCTCCGTGCTCGCTTCTTCCTACCCCTTTCCCCCCACCAATCCCCTTCTCCCTTCCTGGACACCCCAGGAGCCTCAGATGGTGAGTGGCAAGGGGAAGGGGAAGGCCAACCTTAGGTATTGATGGCTGAGACTTGGTTCCAGCCTCAAAGAGTAGTGTCCGTCAGAATCCAGTTTAAACGCCTTAAGATGGCATCAAGGCCTTCCTGACCTGGCCCCTGCTTACCTTTTCAGCACCATCTCAGGATTCTCCCCTGCCCCGTGTCTCCTTTTCCGCCTTACAATGCAGGCTAATTCCATCCATACTGTACTGCTGGGAGAACTGGCACTGCCCAGAGCCTTAGTACATGCCAAGAAGACCTCTTCACCTACTTTAGTTGAGGCCTATTATCCTGCAGGTCTGAACTTAGATCTTATCTCCTCCAGAAAACATACCTGAGGGCCTCCCACCCCCCGAGGACAGCCTTAGGCACCTTCTGCGGTACCCTTATTTACCTGATCATCATACTAGCTAACGTTTACACAGCCCTCAGTTCAGTTCAGTTCAGTTCAGTCACTCAGTCGTGTCTGACTCTTTGCGACCCCATGAATCGCAGCATGCCAGGCCTCCCTGTCCATCACCAACTCCCAGAGTTCACTCAGACTCACGTCCATCTAGTCGGTGATGCCATCCAGCCATCTCATCCTCTGTCGTCCCCTTCTCCTCCTGCCCCCAATCCCTCCCAGCATCGGAGTCTTTTCCAATGAGTCAATTCTTCGCATGAGGTGGCCAAAGTACTGCTAAATGCCACTTTAGGTGTTTTACATGGAGAAAAAATTCTGCAAGTAATAGCCACGATCTCTATGGTACTCTCGGTTCTGCAAGCAGTAACTACTGTCTATCATATTCAGTATCTTATCTGTGCTTGCTATCAGTTTCCAAACAAGAAACCATGGAGTGTGGATGAGAGTTGGACCATAAAGAAGGCTGAGCACTGAAGAATTGATGCTTTCGAATTGTGTTGGAGAAGACTCTTGAGAGTCCTTAGGACTGCAAGGAGATCAAACCGGTCAGTCCTAAAAGAAATCAACACTGAATATTCATTGGAAGGACTGCTGCTGAAGTTGAAGCTCCAATACTTTGGCCACCACCTAATTCGAAGAGCTGTCTCATTGGCAAAGACCTTGATGCTGGGAAAGATTAAGGGGAAGAGGAGAAGCAGGCGGCAGAAGATGAGACAGTTAGATAGCACTACTGACTCAATGGACATGAGTTTGAGCAAACTCTGGGAGATAGTGAAGGACAGGGAAGCCTGGCGTGCTGCAGTCCCATGGGGTTGCAAGTAGTCTGACGTCACTTAGAGACTGAGCAACGAATGGGTATGAAGTGTAAATGCTAATCTGAACATTGAGTGATAACCTTTTAAATTCTGAATAGAAAATATACCCTACCAGGCTAAAATGACAAAATATTCCCTACAAAGTAGCCAATCCTGTGCCCTAATGAACAAATTACTGTTACTTCTCTTATTCTGTTTGGAAGCTCTTTATGTCTTCCCAGGAAATTAGTTTCTTCTTGACTCGTGTGTGTGTGTGTGTGTGTGTGTAATAAAAGTGCTTTGTTCATCTGCTTTTTTCTTTGACAACCTCTCATAATTCATTTTTAATCTTCACAATAACCGAACAGATGGACACTCTTATTGTCCCTATTTTACTAATGGGAGGCACAAAGAAGCATCACTCTGTTCAAACAAGAGTAATCCCCCAGTTGCAGGCAACCTGTCCAGGGAACCTCACTTTTCCTGCTTTGCACTGCCCTTTCCCTTCCTGCCCAACCCTCTTTCTCAAAAGTATTCAGTATCCCAGGTCCTTAGACTCTCTTCTCTTCTGAGCTAGTAAATGAACAGAAATGTTTATTTACTGTCCACTGGCAGGATGGTAAAGGGACCTTTGAGGCTATGCAAGCCTTACTGCATCTCTCACATAGTGCCAGGCAGACTCAGTATAACCCCTCTCTTCCTACCCCAATCAGAGTGGCCCCGTGTCCTCTCCCACAGGAGGGGCAGCCTTGCCAGGGGACGTGTGCACTGCCCCTCCAGTGTTCAGACACTCACCATTAGATACAGAGAGGTGGATGGGGTCACTGACGGGTGCTCCGCGTGTCTGGCATCTATACACCCCTGGCGTGTGCACCTCGATGCTCTTCTTATAAGAAGGCAGGAGTAGGTGGCCCAAATACCAGAGAGTGCTAATGGGTCGAAGCTCCAGGAGCAGCGGGTGGTACCCATCACACCGCAAGGTTACCTTTTCCCCTTTGAAGATTGTGGTCCAGGGTGGGTGCAGAGACAATATGGGCTTCTCTGGAGTAGCTGGGGGAGAGGGTATGGGAGGCAGCAATGTGAAAAAGAGAATCAAGGTGAGGTGCCCAAGGATGAGATCTCAGGTTAGAAAATATCAGAAAATGCCAGTTTCCAGGACCCAGGTTACTAGTCCGTCTCTGGGAGAGGAGAGACCACACTGGGCTATCAACTAGTCCCTTGGTGAGCACCCATGTCTAAGTGCCAGGCCTGCTGGCAAACTGAGTCACAGGGATTGAGAAGCCATGAGAAGAGACGCTACCCTGGAACAGCTAAGAAGTGGAGAGTACCCAGGCAGGTCACTTGGGATGGTTGGAGTAGAAGTCACAGAAAATTGGGATGAGGGATGTGTAAGACTCACCAGCTTGTCCACTGCTTGGAACTACAAAACAAGAAAGAAGGAGGAGAATGTTGGCAATGAAAGGAAAAGGGGGCCTCTCTTGACCATAGGAAAGATTCAACAAATCCCAAGACGTGTTTTTCTTCTGCCTTTAGTTCCCTCAACTCTGAGAAAGCCCCTTTCCTCTTTTCCTCTCCAAAAATAGATAACAAACTGAGGACTGAATATCCCCCCCAACACACATATACACCCTGACTCCCACTCTTCCCCATACCTAAAGTTCTTAGGCCAGTGTTGCCTCACTGAGGACTCACCCAGGAGCAGAAGGACTGTTAGCTCCCACATGGTGGATCTACCAGCAGCAGCTGCAGAGCAACGGAGATGCCCTGACATGGGATGGGAGAAGAAACAGAGACCAGTGACCAGTGCTGACCACTGAGCCCTGGGAGACATCGCTGCTTCTCCCAGTCATTCCTCATTTCTGAACACGGTGGACTGGAGGGAGCAGGAGACAGGCTGGATATGTGTCAACTCTCAGATGCCCCAGCACCAGACACTGTCCCACCTGCTACGCCTAAACCACCTCACATCTCAGGCCAGCCCCACCTCCTGTAGAGAAAGCCTTTGTTCCCTTTGCAGCCCAAGAAAGCCACATAGAACCCCAGGCTCTGCCTGCCACCTTCAGGCTCCCAGCAACATCCCACTCCCATCTCACTCCTTTCCTATCCAGGAAGGTCCCATAAGCCTCAAATGAGAAAGACATCTTCATGTCCTCAGGATCCACACAGGACAGGGACTTCCTTGGTAGTCCAGTGGATAAAACTCCATACTCCCAAAGCAGGTGGCCTGGATTCGATCCTTGGTTGGGGAATTAGATCCTGCTTACTACAACCTAAGTGGCTTAGATGGTAAAGAATCTGCCTGCAATGTGGGAGACCTGGGTTCTATCCCTGGATGGGGAAGATCCCCTGGAGAAGGAAATGGCTGCCCACTCCAATATTCTTGCCTGGAGAATTCCATGGGATCACAAGGAGTTGGACATGACTGAGCGACTAACATTTTCACTTCACTTTGCTGCAACTAAAGATCACTTGTGCCCCAACGAAGACCCAGTGCAGCCAAATAAATAAATAAAAATATTTTTTTAAAAATGGATCCACCCTGGATTATTCTACTCACTTCCCAGTGATAGGCATTGGTGGGAAGTGAGATTGACATCGGGTTCTGTATACCTGGAAGTCACGTCCTTCCCTGGGTGAATAGACAGAAGAGTATGATTCATCAACCACCTTCTGTGTCACTGTCTTACAGTGTCACAGTCAAGAGGAGAAATGTTTATTTGTTTCCTCTTTCTATCTCCTTTCCTGAAAACTTAAACCTCAAAAATTAGAAAACCCTTCCTTCCCACCTATCCCAAAGATCTTCTCTATAACATATCCACTCACTTGGCTTTCCTTCCTTCTCTCTGTCCCCAGCCATGCCCCAGTTCTAATAATCCTTACCTGTGTTAGAAAAGTCACTGCATCAACCCCTCGGAAGCTTCTCAGACCTGACCTCTCGCCTCTACTTCTTGTGCTTTTCAGCCGTGTGATCATACCCTGAGCAGTGGGGAACCTGAATTCTCCTGTAAATACTTAATGAATTTTCCAACCTGATAGTATGTCTCCTTGGACAGTGTTCGGTCCTCATCTGTGACTGTTTAGTACTAGGGTACCTCCTTCCTTTGGAACTCTGGCAGGAAGGAGATAGATGATCAAACCCTGTCAGGGTTTAAGACGGTCTCTTCCCCCCTTCCTTGCTGATGCCCAAAGTTTCACTCTAAGAATTTCCTCGTAGTTTCTCTTAATATGCTAGCCTTTGTTAAAAATGCAGATGCCCCGTAGGGAAATGCGATTGATCCTTTAAATTAAGCTGGTCACTTCAGATCCTGCTTTGAGAACACGTTTTGATAGATGAGAGATAGAATTATATGGGTCTGAAAACCAGGGAGGTAATTGATAAGGTGTTCAGGAGTGGGGGGAGGAGAGGATGAGACACCAGGAACAGAGACTATAAACTGCCCGCTTTAGGAGGGCCCAGCTAGGCAGTGTTCCCAGCTTCTCCCAACATGCCTGATGCCTCATCCGGGGCCAACGTGAGCCTCCGCACATCATCCACAATCTGTACCAGGCCACCACCTTTATGATAAGAATGTAATGCACCCCTCAGCTCTTCCCTAAATCTACCCAAGTTGACTCTATTTTCTCTTCCTATCACTCAGAATATAGATCTCAGCCTCTTCCCCCAGATTCCACGAAAAAACTTGATTACACTCAAAATTCATGAGGTGTACAATCTTCCCTGAAAATCTCTAGAATCACCCGTAGGGTTCATATCATATAGCGCTCAAGTTTTGGCTTGAAGAATCTCCCACCCAGCATTTCTTCATTCCAGGCTTTCTTCTGCACTTTCCTAAATTGGATCTTCTTCTCCATCCAGGACTTTTTCCTGAAGAATTTCTAATTCTTTACTATGCACACCTTTACTATGCAGAGAAAATTAGCAATGATCATTTATTACCTGAGCAATTCTGTGAAGCCTATCACGACATCACTTCTGGACAAGATATACCATTATCTGCTAAGAATTCTGAGAAATAAGACGCTTTCAGTGATGACAGTGGGATGCTGCTGCTGTTGGTATCAATGGAGACACAGCTTATTTCAGTGGGTGCTGCAGCCCTGAGCATGTAGCAGGCACAACACCATGTGCCTCACAGATATTACTTTATTTATTTATTAAAAATATTTATTTATTTGGCTGTGCCAAGTCTTAGCTGCAGCATGTGGGATCTAGTTCCCTGACCAGGGATCGAACCAGGCCCCTTGCGTTGGGAGCTCAGAGTCTTAGCCGTGGACCATCAGGAAAGACCATATTACTTTAATTCCTGCAAGGGGACTTTAAGGAGGAATTATCATCTCCATTTTACATATGTTTCCTGTGGTGCTAGAACTGGAATTTGAATAGAAATCTGTCTCAACTCTAAAATCTGTTTTTTCATGCTCATAGCAGACTGTCATCATTAGTCTTTTCAAGTCTCCTCTCTCCTTTTATTTTTTATCTTTATTCACACTGGGGCTTCCCTGGTAGCTCAGATGGTAAAGAATCTACCTGCGGTGCAGGAGACCTGGGTTTAATCCCTCAACAACACTCCAGTTGTTGCTGTTCATTGTCTAAGTGATGTCCAACTGTTTGTGACCCCAAGAACTGCAGCACACCAGACTTCCCTGTCCTTCACTATCTCCTGGAGTTTGTTCAAACTCATGCCCATTGAGTCAGTGATGCTATCTAACCATCTCATCCTCTGCCGCCCCCTTCTCCTCTTGCCCTCAATCTCTTCCAGCCTCAGGATCTTTTCCAACGAGTCAGCTCTTTGAATTAGGTGGCCAAAGTATTGGGGCTTCAGCTTCAGCATCAGTCCTACCAATGAATATTCAGGGTTGATTTCCTTTAGGATTGACTTGTTTGATCTCCTTGCTGTCAAGGGACTCTCAAGAATCCTCCAGCACACAATTCAGAAGCGTTAGTTCTTTGGTAATCCCCTGGAGAACAGAATGGCTACACACTACAGTATTCTTGCCTGGAGAATTCCATGAATAGAGGAGCCTGGCAGGCCACAGTCCATGAGGTCGCAAAGAACTGGAGACAACTGGGTGACTTAATTTTTCACTTTTCACTCATACTTCTGTTCTCCTCTGCTCCACACGAACACCCACTGTGTAAACTACTTTCTAATCCTTCATACATGCGTATATTTACATTTGAGAAATGTTTAGTATTATTAATTTACATATATGCTATTGAGTTTTAGATATTTCTCTTTTAGAATAAAAGCCAGAGTTAAGAGGAATTTGCCTCCCCCCTCCCCTTTTTTCCTGCCTCAGTGATTGTGCTGAGACATCTCACCTCATCTTCTCTGACCCTTGAACTGGAATTTACATCATCAATTCCCCCGGCTCTCGGGCCTTTGGATTCAGACTCAGTTTCCCTTTCCTAGGCCTCCAGTTTGCAGATGGCAGATCATGGGACTTTTCAGCCTCCATAATCTAGTGAGCTGATTCCTCATACTCACTTTCTCTTCTCTCTGCCTGAGCCTCTGAAAACCACCATTCTACTCTTTGCTTCTACGAGTTTGGCGCTATCAGATTCCACACAAAAATGCATGCATGCATGCTAAGTCACTCAGTCATGTCCGACTCCTTGCAACCCTATGGACTGCGGCCCGCCAGGCTCCTCTGTCCGAGGGTATTCTCCAGGCAAGAATTTTGGAATGGGTTGCCTTGTCCTCCTTCAGGGGATCTTCTTCGCACGTAAATGAGATCATGCAATATTTGTCCCTCTTGTCTGGCTTATTTCACTCGGCACAGTGTCTTCTAAGTTCATCCATATTGTGAATGGCAAGAGTTTCTTTTCTTAAGGCTGAATAATATTCCATTACATATATGTGTAGTACATACAACGTATCTTAGATACATTTTAATTATCCATTCACTTGTTGACATTTAGGTTATTTTCATATTTTGGCTATTGTGAATAATGCTACAATGAACATGGGAATGCAGATATCTCTTGAGATACTGATTTCCCTTTTCACTTAGGGATATATATATATATCCCTCCCTCCTTCCCCTCCATTCGCGCCTTCCCCCTCTCTACTCTCCCCTTCCCTCCTCCATTTTCTCCTTTCCTATTCCTCCCCTTCCTGGCTTTCCCTCTCCTCTTCCACCTCTCCTTCCTCCCTGCTCCCTGGGAGCCCCCTGTTTTGGATTAGCTGGGGACCACCACCAGAGGCAGGGGAGGGGGCCCTGTGGACTACCCTCACCCCTGGCCCCAGCCCCACCACCCAGCTCCAGAGCATCTCCCCCTTGTTGATCCTCAGGCCTTGAGGAATCCCAGCCCTCCATCCCACCAGGATCTGTGGCGAGTGGGGGCGACAGCAGCTGTGTCCCCGGGGAGGAAGGGAGGAAGATTCCAGCTGAGCTCTGCTGCTGCTGCTGATTGTTGCCTTGGCCAGCCCCACCTGCCAGGTGCTCTCATCACCACGCAGGGCTGCCATCCTGGACGACCAGACTGTGTGGGGCCACAGTGAATGTCTGGCCCTGACCCTGACCCTGGCCCGGGAGCAGATCAACAGGATCATCGAAGTCCCAGCCAAGGCCCCTGTGGAAGTAGACATCTTTGGGCTGCAGCAGGGCAGCCAGTAGAGGGCCACGGACACCATGTGTCAGATCCTGCCCAAGGGGGCCGTGTCTGTCCTGGGACCCTCCTCCAGCCCCACTTCTGTCTCCACAGTGAGCCAAATCTGTGGAGAGGAGATCCCCCACATCAAGTTGGGTCCCGAGGAGATGTCCCACCTTCAGTACCTCCGCTTTGTGTCTGGCAGCCTGTACCCCAATAACAAGGACACCAGCCTGGCCATCTCCCAGATCCCCAAGTTTTTCAACTACCCTTCAGCCAGCCTCATCTGCGAGTGCTCATCTCAGGGCCGAATGCTTGCTGCGATTGGAGGAACTGGTGCGTGGCTTCCTCATCTCCAAGGAGACTCTGTCCATGAGGATGCTGGATGACAGCTGGGACCCCACCCCGCTGCTCAAGGAGTTCCACAATGAGAAAAGTGTCCACCATCCTCATCGACACCAATGCATCCATCTCCCACCTCATTCTCAGTACCATCTCGAGGCTGGGAATGACCTCAGCGTTTTCAAGTACATCCTCGTCACCATGGACTTCCCCATGGTAGAAAGTCACCATGGACTTTCTACACCTGGTGGTGGAGGACTCCTCCAACATCCTGGGCTTCTCCAGGTTCAACACCTCGCAGCCCTTCGATCTCGAGTTTGTGCACAGCCTCAAAGTGTCCTGGAGGGAGAACTGAGAAGCCAGCACCTACCCTGGCCCCGCAGCGAGCTCGAGCCCTACCCCCAGCTCGCAGATACTTCTGGTGCCCCTTCAGGCCTCGGCTGATCATGCTCAGAACCCCTGGTATCCCTTTTGCTTTCTGAGTACATCCAGGAGGCCTCACGGTGTGGCCTGAATTAAGTCTGACCCATTCCTTCCTCTCCACCAGCTCCACTCGCATGTGTCCCCTCCAGGTGCCCAGCACATATGCACCCCAGAACCTTTGCACTTGCTCTTCCTGCTGCTTTGCATGCACGTCCCTAGGGAGCTAGTGATTTGATCCCATGTTGCCAAGTTACTGCTCAAATGCCACCCCCCCATTAAAAAAATGGCCAACTACCCACTATTTGCAATACTAGAGACTAGGGTTCCATCCCTGGGTCAGGAAGAACCCTTGGAGAAGGAAATGGTAACCCACTCCAGTGTTCTTGCCTGGAGAGTTCTATGGACAGAGGAGCCTGGCATGCTACAGTTCATGGGGTGGCAAAGAGTCAGACAGGACTTAGCTGACTAATACACAGAAGTGGGACTCTTGTTCATTAGGCAGTTCTATTTTTAAATATTGAGGAACCTCTGTAATGTTCTCCATAGTGGCTGCACCAATTTACATTCCCCACAATGGTGCACAAGGGTTCCCTTTCCTCCACAGCCTTGCAACACCTATTATCTTCTTTTTGATACTAGTCTTTCGGATAGGTGTGAGGTGGTATCTCACTGTGGTTTAATTTGCTTTTTCCTGATAATTAGTGACATTGAGCACATTTTAATATACCTATTGGCCATCTGTACATCTTTTTTTGAGAATGCCTATTCAGATTCTTCATCCATTTTTTAATCAAGTTATTTGGGATTTTGCTGCTAAGTTGTTCATGCTTCTTATATATTTTGGATATTAATCCCTTATCAGCTATAGGGTTTGCAAATATTTCCTTCCACTTCATAGGTTGCCTTTTCATTCTTGATTATTTTCACTGCTATGCAGAAGTTGTTGCGTCTTCTCACAGATGTACAAAGGAAAAAAGAAACATGTAGTATAACCAACTTAGACTCTTAAAAAGTATCCAATTAGAAGCATTAAAATGACTGAGCTGAGGTTGAGGTCAAAATTATTTTATTATACCTAGAGAACTGATTAAGGAATCAAAAAGTAAATGGGTTCTTCTTTTTAGAAATGTGTAAATATTGAGATTTTTGAGGGTAATGTCAGGCTGGGCCTTAAGAATGATCTAGTTCAGTAATTCTCAGTTTGGTCTAGAGATACCTGGGGGTTCCAATGACCCTTTAAGGGATCTGAAAAGTCAAAATTATGTTTGTGTGCTGAGTCACTTCAGCCATGTCCAATTCTTTGTGACCCCATGGACTGTAGCCCACCAGGCTCCTCTGTCCATGAGATTCTCCAGGCAAGAATATGGGAGTGGGTTGCCATTTCCTCCTCCGGGGGATCGTCCCAACCCAGGAATCGAATGCACATCTCTTACATCTCCTGCATTGTCAGGTGGGTTCTTTACCACTAGCTTCACACCCTACTAAGAGGTCTCTTGCCTGTTTCATTAGGTTGACACTTGCATAGATGGCACAAAGCAGTGGGGGATAAAACCGTTAGATCTGAAGCATAGTTGAAGGCAGCGGCACCAAACTGTATTTTTCACCGTCATGTTGTGCGCTCACAGTAAGAAAACAGAACAAAACCTTGATGAAATCATTTAAAAAATAACTTTGTTACATTTTGAGCTCAAAGTACACATCTCTTAAAATATTTTGTGTGCTGAAATAGGAAGTATGCACTTCTGTTCCATACTGAAATACAATGACTGTCTTCAGGGAAAGCTCTTACACAACTGAGTTCTGAGTTGAACCAGCTACCCTTTTTCTTGGAATACCATTTTTAATTAAAAAAATGACTGAAAAACTGTAGTCATTCAGACTTGGGTATTTCTCAGACATTTTCTTAAAAGTGAACAAAGTGAGACTGTCACTTCAAGGAAAACATCTGACAGTAATTGTTGCCAATCGTGAAATTCCAGATTTCAAATGAAAATTAGAGCTTTAGAAAAACTTGCATTTGTTATCATGAGCTTGACAGTCTCCCAGTAATTAAAGACTTTTCTGTTAATACTGAATCTGATTTTTAAAATATTGTATATAATGAGATGCTATCAACATTTAAAAGATCTCTATAACTTTGTGAACAAGTATTTTCAACTGCCAACACACGAATGAAAGATCTATTTAAAGTACAAAAAGGACCAATGAATTTTATTGCAGCAGAGTAAGAAATGCTTGTTGAGGGCTTCCCTAGTGGTCAGTGGTTAAGAATTCATCTGCCAAGGCAGGGGACAAGGATTCAATCCCTGGTCCAGGGAAATCCCATGTGCCACAAGGCAACTAAGCCCATGCACCACAACTCCTGAAGCCTGCACATCCTAGAACTAGAGCTCTGCAGCAAAGAGAAGCCACTGCAATGCAACTAGAGAGTAGCCCCTGCTCGCCACAACCGGAGAAAGTCCTAATGCAGCAACAAAGACACCGCAGCCAAAAACAGAAAGAAATACATGTTGATATGGCTTCAGATTCCATAATGCAACTCAATGTTTAAAAACTACCCTTGTTGAGTTCTCATGTAGCATCAAAGAAGAATATCCACAATTATACAAAAAGTCTCTTAAAATGCAACTACAAACCTGGATGAAGCCAGATTTTCTTCATAAACTTCCACTGAACTCTCTTTTTAAAGCAGAGTTCATGTTAAATTTTTTTTCTTATAACAATTTGCACAGTACTGTACATATAAATACCACATTAAATGAAGGTACTTCAGTACTGACAAAAATTAGCTGTCTTGTCTGGCTGGGAAAATGTGTGAAACATCTATAGTCATGTCTTTAAGCTCAACAAAAAAAGGTTTACCAAATCCAGCAATTCTAACAGTATACCAGGGGCAGTCTTTAGCAAGTTGAGATTACTTGGAGATCGAAAAAGAACTACTTCACACTGTAGGTAATAAACTTGGCTTCTTATTACCTGTAAGAAAAGACAAAAGCAGATAACATAAAGGAATCTGAAGATGATTTAGAGATATATATATATATATTTCTAAATTCCTACTCCAAGAAGATTTTTTTGATTAATAATTTATATTTACCTGTGTGGTCCTCCTCAGTGGTCTCCCATTAGCTCCTCAGAGGTAACTACTATCCTGACCATGGTGTTTCCTTTTTTATGCTTTTTTAAAAAACTTTATCATGTGTATGAATGAATGGCTAAACAATATATTCCTTTGTAGAAAGGACATCACACCATATGGTATCTTCTAGGACTTTTTTTTTTCACTGAATATTAATATTCCTAATATTCTTTTATGCTGCTGCATTGTAGCTATGGTTCATTTATTCTGTTGTATAGTATTCTGTTCTGTGAAGATAGCACAACTTATCCATTTTTCTGTTGGACAACTGAATTGAATTCAAAGTTGTGATTTTACAAATAGTGCTATTATGAACACTATTGTACATATCTTCTGGTATACATGTATATATACTAGTCAGTATGTATACTCAGGCATGAAGTTCTGGGTTATAGAGTGAAAAGTATTCAACTTTACAAGACAACAGGTGTGCTTGGTATCTAACGTTTATTTCAGAGATAACATCCGGTGCAGCTGCATTAAGGCCTCTTTGGTTTACAGAATCCTACACTGCACAGGCCATAAACCCAATCTAGTATAACAGTTCCTCTTTGCCAGCCTTTTTCCAATTTCCCCAGGCTGGACAGACAGATGAGGACAGGTAAAAGCTCTCTCCCTCCACACCTTCTTTTCTGTTCCTGCCTTTCTTATCCCTGGTGATAGCAGTTTCTCTCCCTGAGGCATCCAGTTCTTGACCTAATCTGGGTCCTCTAGGGGAGAACCTGGACATTTTGCTGATACTAGATGTCCTACTCATCCTTTAAGGTATAGTTAATTCCCATCTTCTTCACAATGCTTCCCTTATTATGCTGACACCCAATTCAGTTCGATGATCCACAATTCACTGAAAGTTTAAACATCCCTCATTAAACTAGACACCAATGAGTCAATGTGGAACAGAGAGCTCAAGAAGTCCTCCAAGAGCTCACCTTTTAGTGACTAGAAATAAGATAGTAAAAAAATTAAAATGCAGTGTGATGATAAAGGTCCACATTGACACATGGATGAGGAGTACAAAAGAGAGACACTTAGCCAGCTACACCCATTTCTTCCTTATTTTTTCTCTGAGAGCTTTTATTATCTGTACATGGCTCCCTTATTTAGCGCAGGCTTGCAGGATGCATTTATGAATGTGGTACCACTAGGTGAAATCAATTCCGTGTAGAATGGCTATAACACAGAACGTTTGAAGGTACATTCAGCGTGGTCCATTGGCACCTGAGCTTCCACTTTGGTCATCTCCCAAATGACATATTTCTGGTCATCATTTCTTGCAACTCCCACTCATACACTTGTTAATCCATCCTCTCATGCTACAGTGATATTTGTGGACTTTTACCAATTTTCATTTGCTTCTTGATCTTTCCCCTGGTAGATGACAGGAATCACCATAAAACTGGCATTTTAGAAGGCAATGGCACCCCACTCCAGTACTCTTGCCTGGAAAATCCCATGGACGGAGGAACCTGGTAGGCTGCAGTCCATGGGGTCTCTAAGAGTCAGACAGGACTGAGCGACTTCACTTTGACTTTTCACTTGCTTGGAGAAGGAAATGCCAACCCACTCCAGTGTTCTTGCCTGGAGAATCCCAGGGACAGGGAAGCCTGGTGGGCTGCCGTCTATGGGGTCGCACAGAGTCGGACACGACTGAAGCGACTTAGCAGGAACCACCACGGAGGAGGGCATGGCAACCCACTCCAGTATTCTTGCCTGGAGAATCTCCATGGACAGAGGAGCCTGGCGGGCTATAGTCCATGGGGTCACAAAGAGTCAGACACGACTAAGTCAGTCAGTGACTAAGCAGAACACAGAAACCACCAGAAAACTTGAATTTTAACATTCAACGTGATTCTATTCCTCTGTTTCTTTGTGGCATTTCTGGAACAATCAAATACACATCGTTGTAAATCACTGTGGGTCCAAACTGCACACAGAATAAATAGCAGAAAAAACCGCTCACTGAATAACTTCACACAACGTGATTTAAGATAATATGGTAGAGTCCCCCCTGGCTGAGGTCATAAAATGAAGGGCTAACTCACTGACCAAAGGTTACTGTAGAGTATGTCAAGCTAGCTCTCATTGGCTGAGAATGCACAGTAGCAGTCCAAGCATAGAAAAAAGTATTATTATGGTACCAAAATCAATTTATGTATATTTTTAAAGAAAAATATTTCAGAGATGAATTAAATAATTGCTGTTCTGGCAGTGCTATTGTTGTTGTTTAGTCACTCGGTCATGTTTGACTCTTTGTGAGCCTGTGGACTGTAATGCTTCAGGCTCCTCTGTCCATGGGATTTCCCAGGCAAGAATACTGGAGTGGGTTACCATTTCCTTCTCCAGGGGATCTTCGTGACCCAGGGATCGAACCCAAGTCTCCTGCATTGGCAGGCAAGTTCTTTACCACCTGGGAAGCCCAGCAGTGTTAGGCTTTATCACATATTTCTGTGATCAAGCATGATAATTCAGTAGGATCCTCTGGGGAATTTGTATATGCCCTGCTTTAATTGCTTAATGGGTAGGCGTATTACCACCCCTCCATCTCAAATCGTAAACCCTCTATAGACAGAAACACTGTTTTATAGGTATATTTAACATAGCATCAATTTGGGCATGTAGCAGAGGCCAGAAAACACCAGCATGAATTAATATTTGCTGAATTAAGGCTAGCGGGAGAGAATTAAGTAAAAGAGGCAAAAGTTCATCTCAGAGTCCAACACCTACGTGAAGCTGAGATTCCCCAACCTCAGCACTATCGCCATTTTGGACGAGATAATCCTTTGTTGTGGAAGGCTGTTCTGTGTATTACTGGATGTTTAATAACATCCCTAGACACCAGCAGCACACCCTCCTCACCATGTGACAACCAAAAATGTCTCCAGACATTGCCAAATGTCCCCTAGGATGGAGAGAGATTGCCCTTGGTTGAGACTGCTGCATTAAATCTATCTCATTGCTTCTCTTTCATTCACCAGATTCTGGTCTGGGCCACAGAAGGCAACTCTCTAGATCAAGCAGGATATGTCTTCATGTTAAGACAGAATACACAATTATAGTTAAACTCTAGGTATAACTTGGTACAAATTTATTTATACTCACCTATCTCTGCTGCTCTAACAAAACACTGGGGCAACCTGTAAAACCATTTATGCATAAGTATAGAACAGAAAGATGAAAACTAGAAAAAAAAACTGGATTTATTGGGGGTAGTCAAGCAATATGGCAAGTGAATTATTTATTCATGTTTGGTAGGACCCTTTGTGGTCTCAAGCTTCAGGTGGCTAGACAAGTCCCTCAGCTCTATGACCAGGTGACCAAGGAGAACTCTCATATCCTGTATCTGCTTGAGGAGAACACCCATCTGGTGATACAGATGAGGGTCTGGGCCTTGCAGAGGGGAAAAGGAGTCTGGATCCTTAGAAGAAGGGGTGGAAAGTGGAGGCAGTGGCCCAGGGGGCTTTGTAGAAGTAGTTTCTGGAGCATCTGGTTTCTGAGGAGCTGGAGTCAAGGTAGTGGGTGCAGCAGACCTGGAGGGACCTGGATTAGGGGGCAGGAGACACAGACAGAGTGAAGTCTGACTCTCGTCCTACCCTCATACTCCTGGTCAATCTTTCTTATTCTCTGAAAGTAGCTTTGGAGCCCAGTGGCAGCAAAAATTTGAGGACTCTGGTCCAAATTCCAATCTGAAGAAATCTGCATTTCTTCTGCTTGAAAATCTTCCACAGGGAGGCCTTATCATTAAAAGGGCTATGGATGTTAGCCAGTTCCTCCTCTTTTAATTGAATTCCTTCCAACAGGCATGTTGTACAACAGGTAACTGGTCCTAGGTCAATCTCTGATTGTACATGCATGCATGCTAAGTCTCTTCAGTCGTGTCTGACTCTTTGCCACCCCATGGACTGTGGCCCGCCAGGCTCCTCTGTCCATGGGGATTCTCCAGGCAGGAATACTGGAGTGGGTTGCCATGGCTTTCTACACTAATGTACTTGACATTAGTGTAATTCCTTATCCTGTGCCAGCCTTCAGTGTTTTGAGGATGCCTCTGCTGGCCCCATGAGTCACTTCCTCTTCAAGATGAGCCTCTCCCATCCCTTCCATTATTTTCCTTATGACATGACTTGAGCGCCCTCCCTACCCTGGACACTTCCTATGGGTATGTTTCAGATCAAATGCAGCCTTCTTGACTGAGATTCCTAGAATTGAATATAAACTCCAGCCTACTTCATCCTCACTCTAGAAACTCTGTTGCTACAAATGCCCAGAGTTCATGAAGGGAGTGTCAAGTCTACAGGGCAGTAGCTGCTGGCTCAGGTCTTGGTTTGGTGAGTTGTACACCACAGTCTGAGGGAGAAGTTGCCTCTCTGTGCTTTTTTTCCCACCACCAGGGCCTCTGGCTTATTGTTCTTGCCTCCTGTGTGTCTTTTCTTAACCTGCTTACACCAAACCCTAGCTCACGGACCCAATTGTCTTATCCCCTTCCTTCCTGCTTTTTCACACCCATCACACACACACACACACACACACACACACAAACTCACCCTGCACCCTGATCTCCAGCTTGGGGCTCTGTTTCCAAACTTGATTGTCCTCAGTGGCTGCTTCACACCAGTAGGCCCCAGAGTGTGCCTCTGACACGGTGGGGATCTGGAATTCTGGAGAGGGACCCCTGCTACGCATTGTCCTGCCGTCCTTGTAGAAGGAGAAGAGGAGGCGGGCGGATGACCTCTGCAGGGGCAGCTTTGTCTGACAGCTCAGGGTCACTGGCTTCCCCTCTTGGGGCTCAGCTGAGGGTGTGACTCTGAGAACTGGGGCTCGAAACAGTTCTGGGGGAGAGAGAGGTGAGAAAGAGGAGCTCAGCCATTCATTCAGATGAGCCCCCGGCAAGCAAAGAACCCTGGTCCCACATTCCTTCCTCTATTTCTAGATCAGGAAGGACTTCTCTTAGAAAAGTTCCATTTGAACCTTTCGAGTTGTCTCTCTCTTCAATAGACAGGACTAGAGAAGATCTAGAGATTGGCAAATCTGACAGTAAGCCAGACATCCAGTCAGTGAACATCGGGGAGCACAGAGCTGTAGGACAGAGCAGAAGGAAACATGTTGAGCTTGGAGTCAAGCTGAAGGGCTTGGACGGGCAATGCTAAGATGCTGCTCCTCCTGAAGGCCACCTGGGGCATCTGCCAGCAACCTACTGCTTAGGCCTTTGGTGATCTTGCCATCTCCAGAGAAAGACATTTGTAGTTCCTCTGTCTTTCCCCACCTGCCTCCACCATGATGACACTGCCTCTAGCGCTTACCGTGAACTGTGAGAGCCACAGGAGACGCCGTCTCTGGGCTCCCAGGACCAGGGCTCCTGAGGACAGCACTGCAGTGGTAGTGCCCGCTGTCGGCCTTTTGCGCCACAGTGATGGAGATTTCCTTGCTAGGTCCGGGGGGGCCAAGGGCTGCGCCGTCTCGGTAGAAGGTGACCTGGGTCAGTGGCCAGTCTTGCCAGGCCAGGCAGCGCAGAACCAGAGGGTCTCCTTCGAATATAGGCTTGGCTGGGCTTTGGAGGATCAGCCAGTCTATGGGCCAAGGCAAAAGCTGAGTGTGACCTACTGCCCCTTGGGAGCTCCCTCAATCTGCCCACAGTAGATCCCTCTAGTCTTTCTCTGAGGGGCCAGGCCACCTGCCCTCTGGTTGGGAGTGTGGGACAGCTTCTCTAGGGTCTAGCACAGAGGGTACCCTGGCTTCTTGGGCTGAAGATGGAGCAGATGGTATCTCTTCCCATGGCCAGTTTCCTGAGGGTACCTTCCTGAGTGGGCTGTGGGGCTGAAAGGAGAGCTTTGGGAAATGGGAGAAAGAGCTGCCTGCACTGGTCAGTCCTTTCTAGGACCTCACCGTAGGACACAGTCAGGTGGACGGGTTCACTGAAAGTGTAGCCCTTGACCTGGAAGCTGACTTCCCTTGGGTCCGTCAAGTCATCCTCAGGGTGGCACATGCTGTCCTGGGTGCTGGCTGGTCCTTTGCACTGGAGTGCCTCAAAACTGGCAGCTGCGGAGAGCATGGTTGGAGAAGAACCAGAAAATGATGCTGCAGCTTGGAGAAGGAGGACAGGAAATGGCTCTCCACAGTGGTTCCTCCCTCTCCTTGGGGAATCACGCGTTTTAAAATAGAGTAAGAAGACATCAAAACCTTTTTTTTTTTTTTTCCCAAGAGACCCATGTGGCTCTCTAAGAGGGACGCATTTGACTTGATTCGCTGGCTCCCGGGTGCAGTCAGTGAGTGGACTGTGGGTTTGAGGAAGGGGGTGGGGAGAGAATGGTGAGCTCACCAGCATGACATCCAGCTGCAGGTGCAGGAAACCAGATGTCAAAGACAAAGAGGATCCCAGAGCAGACAGACACAGGACAAGAGGGAAAGGAGATCAGATTCTAACATTTGTTGAGGGTCTACCATGTGCCAGGCATTGCCAGGCACGTTCACACTTTATCTCACTAATCTCACAAGATTTCTGGGCATGTGATTTCACCCCCACTTTATAAATCTTATTAATAAATGAACAGATTTTGAAAAGCCAATTCATTTACCCCCAATTTTAAAAAAGAGTAAGGAGTATAGTAAGAAAGTCAGGTACATCTGAGCCCAAAGTCAGTATTCTTTTTACTTAGTTGTCCAGACATGATCTACTTTAGTCCTCAGACCTTCCTGGGGGCTTTCTTCCATATTTTCTTTTTCCCAGATTCACTTTGCTCTTAATCCTTGAATATGTCATCTACTAACTAGCTTTTAGTACCTCCTTCCTGGCTCCTCCTTTCAGGTCTTCCTTTTTCAGTCTCCTTTACCTTAATGTCCTCTGTCCCTTGAACCTTCCCTGGCAACGGTAAAGCCCATCCTGTGTCTTTCCCTCTACCCCTGACCCTCTACTCCAAGTCTGTACTGGTAGCTCTGAAACAATTCTTTCTTTGCTTGGGGGTTGAAACTTAGTGTTATAGCTTTTCCACCACATTTCCTCACCCTACCTCTTAGTTCCATGGCTGACCCAGGCTAGGTAAATCTCTCATCTCCGTGACTGCTTCTTGACCCTCTTAATGCTTCTTTCCCTCTCCTGGGCCCATGGCCGTTCACATGTTCTCAGTTCTTTCCTGTCCCACTTGCTTTTGCTCCCTTTCACTTGCAAAGTCCCAGTACTCTTCTTTGAGCTGGTAACTTCTCTTAGCAAGGCCAGTCTCTACTTCCTAATCCTCATTACATCAGCAGCAGGTGCTTTCTTTCAATCCCCTCTCAGCCCTCTTCATCACCCTGCTACCCTCTTTTCAGTTCCTCCACTTTCAGTCAACTGGACACAGCCTCTTCTCTTTTTTGTAAAATAAAATGTTGTTAGGCTACCAGGCACTTTGACTCAATAAACTACGTGACAGGTATTATTATTCTCATTTTATGGATAGGAAAACCGAGTTCAGAACTATGAAAAGTGGCTTTTCCAAGTGATACAGAGCTAGTAAATAAAAGAAGAGTGGCTTGAAACCAGAGCATCTGATTCTGAGTCTGTTCTCACCACAATACCACTGCTGTGTCATAATTCAGTCACCCAGTCCTGTTTCTGTATGTTCAATAAAACAATTCAACAAAACTATTGTGTAGGGGAAATGTGGGTGCTGAGAATTCAAAGATAAATAAGATATAGTTTTAAAAATCAAACAAAAAGGCATTGTCCCTGCCTACAAGTAACTCTCAGTTCAGTGGCTGGCACAGGCATATGAAGAGATTGTTTCAGAGGAGGAAGAAAGGAAAAAGAAAGAATTTGCACAGGCAGCCATCAAAGCAGAGAGGAGGGCTCAAGGAAGATTTCCTGGTAAAGATGCCCCCTAAGCTGAGTCTTTAGGGATGCCCAGAAGATTGTAAGCGAGAGACGAGCAGGGAGCAATGGCGGGGGCAGGGAGACGGGACTCATTTCAGGCAGAAGTAGCAGTATGAACAAAACTTTGGAGATAAATAAGAGTTTGGCGGGTAAACATAAGCAGGTTGGGATTTATTGCAAGGCCCAGAGGGTGAGAGAAGAGGTTGAAGAGGTTGAAACAAGGCCAAGTTATTGTGGACCTTGAATGCCATGATAAGGAGCTTTGGCTGGCAGACTTGAATTTTAGAAATTACTCTGGCTGCAGAGTCCGAATTTATTTCAAGGACACCAGGCTGAGATATGAAGATTAGTTAGGAAGTTGTTGGACTAGCACAAGACAGAAATGATGAGGGCTTGTCCTGCTGCTGCTGCTGCTGCTTCTAAGTCGCTTCAGTCATGTCCGACTCTGTGCAACCCCACAGAAGGCAGCCCACCAGGCTCCCCTGTCCCTGGGATTCTCCTAGTAGATACAATTAGTCATGTTTCAGGAAAGAGACCGGGTCTAGGACCAACTTAGAAGGTAAACTTTGCCAAACTTGATAACTGATCATGTGTAAAAGATGAAGGAGAGGGAGGAATCTACATTATCTCTGAATTTTTGACCCAGATTTCTGGATGGATACCATTAACTGAGATAAAACAGTGAAAAATGAAATTTGGGGACTTCCTTAATGGTCTAGTGGCTAGGATCCCGGGCTTTCACTGCCATGGCCCAGGTTAAACCCCTGGTTAAGGAACTGAGATCCCTCAAGCCACACAGTGCAGTCAAAAAACCAGAAGGATGAAATTAGGAGCGGGAGGCACCAGGAGGATCGATGAGCTCCACTCTGGTCGTATTGTGCTGAGATATCTTGAAACACGCAGGTAGCTATGTCTTGTGCAAAGCTTGATGTTTGAATGTGAAACTCAAAAACATGATTAGGGTGTGATGCATCACTTAGAACTCTTAATTATACAGTTGTGCTGGTAAAAGTTAGACAAATAAGTTCACTAAGGAGACTGTAAATTAAAAACTAAGGCGGCAAGGAGGCAACTGTAGAAAATGCCAGTCTTTAAGGGAAAGAGAAGAAAAGCCACCAAAGAGACCAAGAGAGATACATGAAGTACAAAGAGAAGACAGGGGAATAGAGATTGCCGAGGAAAAATATGTGATCAGCTGTACCCAGTGCAGCAGAGAAGTCCAGCAGGATAAGATTTTAAAAGTGTGAAGTGTCTGAATAGAGTTTGTTGTACTTTGGCCAAAACTGAGTCCACCGGAAGCCAAACTGCGGTCATTAAGAGTGAGTGACAAGTGGGGAAACAGAGAAAGCAAAAATGCAGACTACTCTTTCAAAAGATTTATCTGAGAAAAGGAAGAAAAGAGTTGAGATTGTAGCTAAAGAGGGCATCATAGTCAAGGGTACTTTTAGGATGAAAAAAAATACCATTCAGAAACAGCCATTCAGTCCCGCACACGAAACTTCCATACACTAGCCATATCCCACCTGAACTTGGCTTCTGAGTGCTGAAGTTAGTTCATGCTGCTTTCCTTTGGGTCTTTTCCCTAAAGTCCTACATATCTCCATTTCCACAAATTCCAAGATTTTACTTACCCAGTAGCATCTGGGCTGCCCAGAGCAAAGCAGGAGAAAAGTAGAAGACTCTAGCCATGAGGACAGAGCTTAGCTTCGTGGTAACTGCGTTTAGGTCTCCTGCAGCTTCTAACACACTGATTTTCTTCAACATGAAACCCCTCAAATTAGAAAAGAGGAAGTAAGTCTAACTGTCTGATCGCCTGCATCTGGGGCCCATTTTCAACTTTGCAATTGACTTTCATCCTTCAGATTGACCAGGTTGGCTCCAGCACCATCAGCACCCTTAGGGGTGTGGATGACATGATCACCCTCCCAGTTGTTCGTGAATTCCCCCGCAGAGCTCAGAGACCTTTCAGAGCATGTTGGAAAGCATGTTTCAAAGTCTGCTCTCCCACCGGCCTTCACAAACTCTAGGCAAAATCAGTGCAACAATCGTTTATGTCACCAATGAAATAACGGGATAGGAGGCAGGAAATTGCTTGAAGGCTACACAGAAAGTCACAGGAAGACCATCGGTGAGAATTCAAGTGTCCTATCTTGTCCTGTTCCAAGTCTTACATGCTTCTAGTAACCAAACTGGAGCAGGACTGAAGGGAGAAGAAGATTGGTGGTGGTTGTTCAGTCCCTCAGTCGTGTCTGACTCTTTGTGACCCCACAGACTGCAGCACGCCAGGCTTCCCTGTCCTTCACTATCTTCTGGAATTTGCTCAAACTCATGTCCATTGAGTCCATGATGCCATTTAACCATCTCATCCTCTTCTGCCCCCTTCTCCTCCTGCCCTCTATCTTTCCCAGCAACAGGGTCTCTTCCAATGAGTTGGCTCTTCACATCAGGTGGCCAAGGTATTGGAGCATCAGCATCAGTCCTGCCAGTGAATATTCAGGGCTGATTTCCTATAGGATGGACTGGTTTGACTTCCTTTCTGTCCAATTGGTAATGGCACCAAATTACATATGAGATTAGCCCCCTGGTTGTATTCTTTCCTGGAGAATCCCAGGGATGAGGGAGCCTGATGGGCTGCCATCTATGGGGTCGCACAGAGTCAGACATGACTGAAGCGACTTAGCAGCAGCAGCAGCCACATGCTTCTAACATCCAAAGCCCAGACAAATTTGTATACAAATTTTTCTAGACTCAGGCCTCAGCTCTCTTTTTCTACAGTACAACTAAGGCTATTCAGTCTCATTGGAAATCTGAGTAAAAGGCAAAGAGGGACTCCTGGGAAAGAGCAGAGGAAAAAAGAAAGTCAATTTCCAGGGGCCCTATCTGTAAGGTTAGGGCTCAGGCTCATGGCCAATGCTCAAGCCACTGATCCTGAAGAAATTAGAGACAGAAGGCATCTGATAGCCTGAGAAACCTGAGAAGAGTCAGGAACAAGGGCAGTATGAAGGCCACAGCATCTCTCTTCAGCTCCAGGAGTCCTTATGGGAACCACATGCCTCCCTCTGAACATGTGCTGTTGGACTGAGATCTCCTCAATGGAAGGGCCCAGGCCTCTTTTCCCAGGGACCACACTACTCTCCCCTTCCCATCATGACACCCACCAGGCCCTCAGTTGGTGACTCAGAGATGAAACGGGCCATCAGAAATGGGGGAAGGCAGTCCTGCTTGAAGGCAGAAGGAGAGTCAGCATGACCCTTCAACTGTGCAAAAACCACACATCAGAACAGATATATTAGCAACAGAGGCCTGACAGAGCGGGTACTTCTCAAGCTAAAATAAGCATTTAAAATAAATTTTCCATTATCTGAGAGACAAATTTTTTTTTGCAGGTGGCCCCAGGGAATGCAGTGGGAGTGAGGGGTGAATATGGGTGTGGGGAGAAGCAGTGAGGCAGTAAGCCCCGCAGGTGATGTGACGCGAAAGAACCCACAGGCTCAGAAGAGGAAGAGAAGTCTAGACCAGCCCTAATGAAAATTAAGAAAATGAAATGTGTTTAGATGAACTTCCAGACTTAACACTCTGTAAAATACAGACTTTTGGAGTTAGGTCTGTAAGGAGCTTCCACATTAACCCCACAAATCTTTCCATTCTCATGCCCCCAACCTCTCCTTAACTGCCCTTACCACAAAGTTGTACCTAGATGGAGACCCTCATCTATACACACCATTTCCATCAGCTCCCACAGGATCCCACTCTCAGTATGGAAAGTAAGAAGGCCCCTGCGGACGTGGGATGAAGCGATCACATTCTTTACTCTGAAATTTCTACTAAGCCTCTGGAAAATTTCACTCACATGAAGTCTGATCCATGAAATACTTAGAACAGGTGTGAATCACTGGGAAAAGAGGAACACTGGGCCTGTTACGTGCTTATGGAGGCTGATCTCAGTTTACTGAGTTAGTCCCACCATGAAGATCACCCCAGAATTTTCACAGATCAGTGGGGCAAGCCTCCGTCCTCATTCCATCCCAATACTAATGAGACCTTTGATGTAATTTTCAACTGCTCCTGGCTTGTCACAAGCAGGATGTTTATTTTTTCTTTTTTTTTAATTGAGTAGATTAAAAAAATTAGAAAAGATAAATGACGGTATAAAGAATAATGATGCAATGAAGACTTTTGTACCTGGTTAAGTGGAGGAAATAGAATATTACCACTATCCTTGAAGCACTGTGTGGGTTCCTTCCGATTTCATTATCTTCTTTCCTGGTGACAATCAACCACAATCCTGATCTTGTATTTATCACTTCCTTTATTTTATTTTTTGTTTTTAAAATTTTATTATTTATACAATGTTGTGTTCAGTCTCTGGTGCACAGCAAAGTGTCACCCCTTTATTTTATAGTTGTAAACATTTCGCACTTGGAACTTTTATTAAATTGATTAATATTGTATGCATTGTTTTGAGATTTACTTTCTTCTCTTCTTTTTTTTTTTTTGTGAATTCTTTATTAGCCTTGTGCTGGGCTTGGACAAAAAGTTCTTAATACCTTTTCTAGAACCCTTCAGGTCAGGTGTATGTGTGTGTGTTTCGTGTTTAAAAACTCTTTTGCACAGTGGTTTTAGGCTCGCAGCAAAGGGTAAGGTGCAGGGAGCCCGCGTACCCCTCCCGCCCCCGCGCACGCGCGGCCTCCCTCACTGCTGCCGTCCCCTGCTGGTCCGTTTGTTAAAACTGACAAGCCTGATGCACCATAATCACCCCAAATCCCAGGTTTGTCTTAGACTGCATTCTTGGTGCTGTACATTCTACAGCTTTAGACAAATGTATCCATCAATATAGTAACATACAGATATTTTCGCTGCCCTACAAATCCTCGCTGCTCTGCCTATTCATCAGTCCACTTCTGCAACACCTGATGACCGCTAATATTTTTACCGTTTCCATCGTTTGACCTCTTCCGGAATGTCATGTAGTTGAAATCATGCACTGCGTGGCTCTTCCAGACTGGCTTCTTTCACTTAGCAGTGTCTTTTAAGATTCCTCCATGCCTTTTCATGACTCGATAGTAGATTTCTTTTTAGCCCTAAATAGGATTCCATTGTCTAGATATACCAGTTTATTTACCATTCACCTACTGAAGGATACCTTAGTGTTTCCAAGGATTGGCCGTTATCAATAAAGCTGCTATAAACATCCATGTACTAATGATATGGAACATCTTTTCGTGTATTTACTAACTGTATATGTTCTTTAATGAAGTTTTGTGTGTTTTTTTTTTTTGTAGAAGTCAAAGTGTAAATTAGGTAACAGGGACAAATCTAAACCAGGCTCCAGAGCCAAGAGTGTGACTTCCACTGCCCACCTGTTTGGGTTTCTGAGTTTATGATTTACATTTAATGTGCTTGCTGCCTTGCCAATCTGACTGGTTTTCTTCTGCTTTCAGTCGCATTTAGTTAAAATGAGGTGCAGGCAGGCAGTCTTATGTTCTGGGGTTGCTGGAGGAACAGAGGGAGCAACTCCTGCCCAGCAGAGTGTTCCCTGGGCTGCTGGCAGGCAGACTCTCCAACCCAGCTCCGTCCTGCAGGGGAAAACAGCAGGGCCAACATCTCTGTGGAGCAACAGGGCCCTGAACAAGCTGGCGGTGTCACCTTTTAAATGTGGCACAGGCCAAGGACCCTCTTTGCCCCAGGCAGTCAGAGGCTGGGCAGGCCCTTGGGGTCAGAGGTCTCTGACTGACCCGAGGCTGAGGCAAGAACGGAGTAGCCTCCATCCTGATAGCATTTCTGTTGCCCTTTTCTCCGTCCTCTGCCCCCACCGCTCAGAACGGAAGCAAAGACCCTTGTGTCGCACATGAAGAAATACTTTTTGAGAATCCAGGCGCTGAATATGATGTCAGAGTCTGTGATAACAGTATACCTCATCCCCCTGGGGCCCTAATGATTATTCAAATGTTTATTAATTCAAATGTTTTGCTCCTATTTTAAAGTTAGGTTGTTTATTTTCTTATTATTGAGTGGTAAAACTTTCGGCTTTTAAAAATTCTAGATATATGTCCCTTACAGGGTGATATGTTTTAGAAATGCTATCTCCCAATCTGACTCGTCATTTTATTTTCTTATCATTGTCTCTTTTTGAGGGGTATCGTCCAAATGAATTTGCATGTACGTATTTGTCGGGTTTTTGTCTGTCTGTGTGTGAGGTCTGGTGCTTCTTTTCTTTTCTTATTTTTATTACTGAAGTATAATCGACCTAGAGACTGTGGTAGCTCCAGGTGCGCCACAGTGGTTCAGTATTTCTACACACCACAAAATGATCACCACTCATTGCCTTTTTTTTTTCTCATTGTCTTTTGAAAAGCAAACACTTAAAATTTTTATGAAGTCCAATTTACCAGTTTATTCTACATTTTTTTTCTTTTATATATTGCTTTTTAATCCCACTTAATAAATCTCTGCCAAATCTAAGGTCATTAAGATTTTTTGTTGTTTTCTTCTCGAAGCTTTATAGGCTTAGATCTTACATTTAGATATAAGATCCATTTTTAAATGTTTTTAAAAATTTTATTGGATTATAGTTGATTTACAATGTGGTGTTGGTTTCAGGTGTATAGCAAAATGACTCAGTTGTAGATATGCATATATCTGTTCTTTTTCACATTCTTTTCTCACACAGGTTATCACAGAATATTGAGTTTCCTGTGCTATACAGTAGGTCTTTGTTGGTTATCTCTCTTATATATGCATTCTCGCTAAGTCACTTCAGTCACGTGTAACTTTGTGACCCTGTGGACCATAGCCCACCAGTCTCCTCTGTCCATGGGATTCTCCAGGCAAGAATACTGGAGTGGGTTGTCATACTCTCCTCCAGGGGATCTTCCCCACCCAGGGATCAAACCCACATCTCCTGTGTCTCCTGCATTGGCAGGAGGGTTCTTTACCACTAGCACCTCCTGGGAAGCCCAGCTTATATATAGTAGTTTGTGTATGTTAATCCCATGCTCCTGATTTATTCCTCCTTACCCCTACATTCTCTTTTGGTAACCATAAGTTTGCTTTTAGGATCCATTTTAAGTACATTTTATATATAGTGTGAGTTAAGGACAAAGGTTTAATTTTCACATTGGTTATCAATTGTTCCAGCACCATTTGTTGAAAAGATTATACTTTCCTCATTGAATTGCTTTGGCATCTTTATCAAAAATAAATCAGCCATATGTTTATGATGATATGTCTGCACTCTCTTTAACTTTGTTCTCCGTTTTCAAAATTTCAAAAGCTCTTCCACATAGATTTTGCATTTCCATGCAAATATTGCTACACTTCCGTATAAATTTAGAAACAGCATGTCAACGTTTTTTCAAAAAAGCCTGCTGGGACTTTGATTCCATAGATCAGTTTGGAGAGAATTGACATCTTAACAATTCCACGTCTTTGATCTATGAACACATGCGCTCTCTGTTTAAGTCTTCTTGAATTTCCCTTAGCAGTTTTCAGTATATGTGTCTTGCACATCTTTTGTCAAATGTATCCCTAAATATGTCATATTCTTTATGCTATTGTAAGTGACACTTTAAAAAAATAAAGTTCTGATGGTTCAGTTAGTATATAGAAATACGGACAGTTTTGTACATTGAATTTGTAAACTTGTTAAAGTCACTCATTAGCTATAGGAGTTTTGAAATATAGATTCCCTGAGATTTTTTTTATACAAACCATCCAGTCATTTTCAAATACAAAAAATTTTATTTCTTCATTTTCATCTGTACATTTAAATTGTTTCCTTTATCGCCTTATTTCACTAGCTAGGACTTCCAGCACTATGCTAAAAGAGCGGTACGAGCAGACTCTTCAGCTTGCTTCTGGCCTTGGGGAGAAAGCATGCAGGCTTTCTCTATTAATGCTGTTGAATGTGGGTTCTTTACATTGCCCTTCATCAGGGTGAGAGAGTTTTCTTCTGCTCCTTCTTGTCCGTGCTTCGCCATTCAGTCGTGAAGGACTGTAGCCTTCCAGGCTCCTCTGTCCATGGGAATATCCCAGCAAGAATACTGGAGTGGGTTACCATTTCCTCCTCCAGGGGATCCTCCCTCACCCAGGGATCAAACCCACATTTCCCGCAGCTACTGCATTGACAGGCAAATTCTTTACCATTGAGCCACCTGGGAAGCCCACCTGTTCCCACTTACTATTTTTTAAAAATAATTAATGGGTGTTGATTCTGTCAAGTGGTTTTTCTGCCTCTACTGAGATAATCATATTTTTGGCTCTATTAATACAGTGAATTACATTAACTGGTTTTCAAATATAAATTCAATCTTGCATTAGTCGAGATGTCTGTCTATAGCTACACTGTGGCTATTGAGTGCTCGTGTGACTTTGCAAACCTATAGAACACATAGTGAGGCCATCTATCTTATTCCTAAGACTTGAAAATGTATTGCAGTACACAAGTTATTCCTCACTTCTTGACTGGCTTGTTTTTATATTTCTTCAAAGAGAGAGAAGGAACAAAGGAAGGGGGGCGAGATGAGAGAGACAGGGAGGGAGGAAGGAAAAAAAGAGAGACTACACTCAGGTCCAGTTTCATATTGCTCAAGTAGAAGCTAGAAGTCTCCAGGCGTGCCAGATATGAACTGACACGTCTGTCTTTGGATGCCTGTTACACCTACAGCTCGGGTTTTAGAGCACACATTCAGAGAGCATTTACTCGGGTTTTAGAGCACACATTCAGAGAGCATTTACAAAGATGCTCTGAGCTCTCCAATGCGCGAGACCAATGACCCTATTGTTTCTCTTCCAGGGGACAGTTCCCCATTTCCAAACAAAGCCAATTCCTTACCTCTGGGAGACTAGAAGTATGAGGAAACACACTCTGCTGCCAGGTGGACCTCAGTTTCATAGAGAAAACTCACATATTCTGGGAAGATAGCGCTCAGAGCTATTCCTTTAACTTGATTGCTGGCAGCAAATGAAAGAATTAATATTTCATAGAGGATAGTGCCCTGGGCCCTTTCTTGAGAGACTGAATCTGCCTGAAGTTCTTGGACCACGGAGGATTAAACAATATATTTGTGTATATTTTTTCTAACTCTCTTTGTGTTGGCTTTGCAGCTTAGTTCAGCAAAACAGTTATTCTGAGCTGCAAGAAGTACAACACAGAGACAAGCAGGCTCTTGCTCAGGCCCAGAAGGATGGTCTATCTCCCTTTCCTTTGTTGCTGTGTTTGGGTCTGTCAGCACAGAGAACAGCCTTCAGCTTTCAGCCCCACATGGGTTTTTTAATGTCATTTATTAATCAATTGAAATAAATCTCTCAGTGTCTTTGTTGAAGGAGACTATCTAGCAGACCACAGGCTTCTTTCCCCCAAACACACGCCTGAGAAAGCGAAAGTGGCAGGAACCGCTTCTTATTTGACAGAGCAGTTTTACAGGTATTTACTCTGTACAGGAATACAGAGGTGTCAATTACATTATTGCTCAAGTAACACATTATGCGGAGAAGGCGATGGCACCCCACTCCAGTACTCTTGCCTGGAAAATCCCATGGATGGAGGAGCCTGGTAGGCTATAGTCCATGGGGTCGCTAAGAGTTGGACACGACTGAGCGACTTCATTTTTACTTTTCACTTTCTTGCATTGGAGAAGGAAATGGCAACCCACTCCAGTGTTCTTGCCTGGAGAATCCCAGGGACGGGGATGTCTGGTGGGCTGCCGTCTATGGGGTCGCACAGAGTCGGACACGACTGAAGCGACTTAGCAGCAGCAGCAGCAACACATTATGAAATAAGATAACCAAATCAAATTATGAATTTTAGATCTTTTGATATTCTCATCAAAGTCTTCAATTTAACAACAAATCAGACTAGGTTCTTTGAGCCAGCTTCATCACGCAGAAGGATAATGCCCCTTGTGTTCATGCAGGAGAGAGGGGACATCTCTTTCATCTCTTTCTGAAACTTACGAAAGTGCATTTTTCAGATTAGAACGTGCCATTTTATTGTTATCATTGTGAGCAAAAAGAAGGCCTATAAAATTCTATTTTGCTGGTAGAAATGATGTAGAAATGAACAGGGTTTTATTACTTCATAATAGTAACATAAGGTGCACAGAACATTGTGCTTTCAAATGTTATTTATAATGATACATGCTACTTATAGAAAGTGTAGAAAACACAGAAAAAGGAAATAAATGAAAAAAAATCACACACATAGAGACTTTTCCTATGGAGGTTCTGGTCAGGTGTTTTTCCCTCCAACATTTCAGGAGGAAACTACAGACTGTGATTAACTCTATGTTTCAATAGAAAGTATAAGTTTAAATATGTATATTAAAAATATAAAGTTTCAGACATCTTCTGAGAATATGGGTAAAAGGTACTTGTCCCTATTTCTCCTGTTGCATACAACTAAAAATCCTGGACATTGTATATAAAACAAAAATAAGATTCTTAAAAACTGGAGAGAAAAAAGTAGACCAATTAGAGATCTTAGGCTCTGAGGGATGACACAATGGTGTGTTCCCTGGATTTTCTTTTGGCGTTATATATCTCAAATTTTGAGTGAAAAACCAGTGACCCAGAAATATCGATAGCACAGCCCAAAACGAAGCCCTGACAGAACTATGTTCTCTCTAGCCAAAGGACTAGAAAGGACCAGCTTAGCATGACCCAAAACAGTCAGATAATAAATGTTCCACTCCAGCAACATCACAGGAAAAACCTCACACTACCCACAAAAGCATCAGATAAAGTAAACTTCAGAGCTAAGAAAGTTACCAGAGACAGAGAGGGATATGATATAAAGACAAAAGGATCAATCCACCAAAAAGACCCTAAATTAATATATAGCAAGCAACAGAGCTGCAAAAGGTGAAGCAACAATGAGAGAACAGGAGAACTTGATAAATCCACAATTACAGTTGAAGGCTTCAACACCTCTCAACAACTGATAAATCAACCAGACAGAAAATCAACATGGATATGGAAGGGCTCAATGACACATTAACCAGCAGGATCTATGGAATGAAGCAGGGCAAAGACTAATAGAGTTTTGCCAAGAATATGCACTGGTCGTAGCAAACACAAGAGAAGACTCTACACATGGACATCACCAGATGATCAACACCGAAATCAGATTGATTATATTCTTTGCAGCCAAAGATGGAGAAGCTCTATACAGTCAGCAAAAACAAGACCAGGAGCTGACTGTGGCTCAGATCATAAACTCCTTATTGCCAAATTCAGACTGAAATTTAAGAAAGTAGGGAAAACCACTAGACCATTCAGGTATGACCTAAATCAAATCCCTTATGATTATACAGTGGAAGTGAGAAATAGATTTAAGGGCCTAGATCTGGTAGATTGAGTGCCTGATGAACTATGGACTGAGGTTCGTGACATTGTACAGGAGACAGGGATCAAGACCATCCCCATGGAAAAGAAATGCGAAAAGCAAAATTGCTGTCTGGGGAGGGCTTACAAATAGCTGTGAAAAGAAGAGAAGCAAAAAAGCAAAGGAGAAAAGGAAAGATATAAGCATCTGATTGCAGAGTTCCAAAGAATAGCAAGAAGAGATAAGAAAGCCTTCTTCAGCGATCAATGCAAAGAAATAGAGGAAAACAACAGAATGGGAAAGACTAGAGATCTCTTCAAGAAAATTAGAGATACCAAGGGGACATTTCATGCAAAGATGAGCTCGATAAAGGACAGAAATGGTATGGACCTAACAGAAGCAGAAGATATTAAGAAGAGGTGGCGAGAATACACAGAACTGTACAAAAAAGATCTTCATGACCCAGACAATCACGATGGTGTGATCACTGACCTAGAGCCAGACATTCTGGAATGTGCAGTCAAGTGGGCCTTAGAAAGCATAACTACAAACAAAGCTAGTGGAGGTGATGGAATTCCAGTTGAGCTATTTCAAATCCTGAAAGATGATGCTGTGAAAGTGCTGCACTCAATATGCCAGCAAATTTGGAAAACTCAGCAGTGGCCACAGGACTGGAAAAGGTCAGTTTTCATTCCAATCCCAAAGAAAGGCAATGCCAAAGAATGCTCAAACTACTGCATAATTGCACTCATCTCACATGCTAGTAAAGTAATGCTCAAAATTTTCCAAGCCAGGCTTCAGCAATAGGTGAACCGTGGACTTCCTGATGCTCAAGCTGGTTTTAGAAAAGGCAGAGGAACCAGAGATCAAATTGCCAATATCTGCTGGATCATGGAAAAAGCAAGAGAGTTCCAGAAAAGCATCTATTTCTGCTTTATTGACTATGCCAAAGCCTTTGACTGTGTGGATCACAATAAACTGTGGAAAATTCTGAAAGAGATGGGAATCCCAGACTACCTGACCTGCCTCTTGAGAAATTTGTATGCAGGTCAGGAAGCAACAGTTAGAACTGGACATGGAACAACAGACTGGTTCCAAATAGGAAAAGGAGTACGTCAAGGCTGTATATTGTCACCCTGCTTATTTAACTTCTATGCAGAGTACATCATGAGAAACGCTGGACTGGAAGAAGCACAAGCTGCAATCAAGATTGCCGGGAGAAATATCAATAACCTCAGATATGCAGATGACACTACCCTTATGGCAGAAAATGAAGAGGAACTCAAAAGCCTCTTGATGAAAGTGAAAGAGGAGAGTGAAAAAGTTGGCTTAAAGCTCAACATTCAGAAAACAAAGATCATGGCATCCGGTCCCATCACTTCATGGGAAATAGATGGGGAAACAGTGGAAACAGTGTCAGACTTTATTTTGGGGGGCTCCAAAATCACTGCAGATGGTGACTGCAGCCATGAAATTAAAAGACGCTTACTCCTTGGAAGGAAAGTTATGACCAACCTAGATAGCATATTGAAAAGCAGAGACATTACTTTGCCAACAAAGGTCCGTCTAGTCAAGGCTATAGTTTTTCCTGTAGTCATGTATGGATGTGAGAGTTGGATTGTGAAGAAGGCTGAGTGCCGAAGAATTGATGCTTTTGAAGTGTGGTGTTGGAGAAGACTCTTGAGAGTCCCTTGGACTGCAAGGAGATCCAACCAGTCCATTCTGAAGGAGATCAGCCCTGGGATTTCTTTGGAAGGAATGATGCTAAAGCTGAAACTCTAGTACTTTGGCCACCTCATGTGAAGAGTTGACTCATTGGAAAAGACTCTGATGCTGGGAGGGATTGGGGGCAGGAGGAGAAGGGGACGACAGAGGATGAGATGGCTGGATGGCATCACTGACTTGATGGATGTGAGTCTCAGTGAACTCCGGGAGTTGGTGATGCCAGGGAGGCCTGGCATGCTGCGATTCATGGGGTCACAAAGAGTCGGACACGACTGAGCAACTGACCTGAATTGAACTTAATCAGTATTTATAGAACACACCACTCAGTAACAGTGGAACACACATTTCTTTTCAACTCTCCATTGAATATACACCAAACTGGACCATAACCTGAGCAAAAACAAAACAAAAACAAATAAACAAAAACTCAACAAACCTGAAAGAATTGAAATCATAAAGAGTATGTTTTCCAGACACAATGAAATAAAACAAAAAGAAAACAGAAAAAAAGTCTCTAAACACTTGGAAAGTAAAAAAGATATTTCCAAACAATACATGGGCCAAAGAGAAAACCTTAAGAGAAATTAAAAATACATTGTAATGAATGAAAATAAAAATGCAACATATCAAAATTTATGGGACACAGTTAAAATACTACTGAGAAAGAAATTTACCACTGGATTAAAAAAATGAAAAAAATCTCAAATCAGTCATCTAAACTCCTACTTCAGGAACCTAGAGAAAGAAGAGCAAAATAAATCCAAAGCAAGCAGAAGAAATTAAATAATAATAAGAGCAGAAAACAATGAAAACAGAGAAAATCAGTGAAACAAAAAAATAGTGAAAATTGATCTTTATTGAGAATATTAAAAAAAATTGACAAACCTCTAGCAAGACTGATCAAAAAGGAAGACACAAATCACCAATATCTGAGTGAAACAAGAGCTATCACTACAGAACTTGCATAAATCAGAAGGAAAATTTTTAAGTACTACAAACAATTTTATACACATAAATTTGACAACTTAGATAAAATGAAACAATTCCTTGAAAAGTACAAACTATCACAATTCACTTAAAATAGATACCTGAATAACCCTATAATTCTAAAGGAAATTGCATTCATAATTTTATTTATTTATTTATTTTTTAAATATATGTATTTATTTTTGGATTCAACGGGTCTTAGTTGTAGCATGGCATTGGGGCTCTAGTTGCAGCTCATAGGCTCAGATGCCTTGAAGCATGTGGGATCTTAGTTCCCTGACCAGGGATTGAACCTGCATCCCCGGCATTGAAGGGCAGATTCTCAACCACTGGACCACCAGGGAAGTCCCTGCATTCATAATTTTAAACCTCCCCCCAAAGAAATCTCCAGGCCTGTATGATTTCACTGGAGAATTCTGCTGAACATTTAAAGAAGAATTAACACCAATTTTTTACAACCCCTTCCAGAATACGGACAGTGAGGGAACACATCCCAGTTCATTTTAGAAAGTTAGTATCACCCTAACATCATGCTTAACAGTTCAAACTCCATGATTTCCCACTAAGAGAGGAAACAAGGCAAAGATGTCTGCTCTCACCCCTCTTAACATAATGCTAAAAGTTCTAGCCAGTTTAATAAAGAAAATAAAATTAAAAGGCTTTCAGGTTGGGATGAGAGAAATAAAAATATCCCTGTTTGTACATGGTATGATCACCTATTTAGAAAATCTGAAGAATTCATAAAAAATTCCTAGAAGCTACTAAATGAATATCCAGCAAGTTTGCAGAACACAGGTAAAGAGTAAAAAAATTATTCTTTCTATATATTTAGCAATGAACATGTGGAGCCTGGAATTAAAAATGCAACTTCATTTATAATCACTGAAAAGAAATAACAGGTGCAAATCTAACAAAATATGTTCAGGACTTATATGATGAAAACTATATAATACTAGTGAAACTATTTTAATATAAATAAATGGGGAGATACACCATGTTTTAAGGATTAGAAAATTTAACATCTTTAAAAAGCCATTTCTCCTCAAACTATTATATTGGTTTAACACAATTCCTCTCAAAATCCTAGCAAGGAATTTTTGTAGGTATAGACAGTCCATATTATTCTAAAATGTACATGGACAGACAAAGGAACAATAATAGATTCATGTTGAGGTTTGACAGAAAAGAGCAAAGTTCTGTAAAGCAATTCAGTTCAGTTAGTTCAGTTCAGTTGCTCAGTCGTGTCCGACTCTTTGCGACCCCATGAACCACAGCACGCCAGGCCTCCCTGTCCATCACCAACTCCCGGAGTTCACCCAGTCCATTGAGTCGGTGATGCCATCCAACCATCTCATCTTCTGTCATCCCCTTCTCCTCCTGCCTTCAATCTTTCCCAAAAGATAAATAAATAAAAAATACAAAAAAACATAATGTTGAAAAAGAATAAACTGAGAAAAATAAATCTACAGTAAGACTTGATTGGCAGAGGAGTACACACAAAGACTAATGGAATAGAACGGAAAATCAGCCATCAGATCAGATCAGTCGGTCAGTCGTGTCCCACTCTTTGCGACCCCATGAATCGCAGCACGCCAGGCCTCCCTGTCCATCACCAACTCCCGGAGTTCACTCAGACTCACGTCCATCGAGTCAGTGATGCCATCCAGCCATCTCATTCTCTGTCGTCCCCTTCTCCTCCTGCCCCCAATCCCTCCCAGCATCAGAGTCTTTTCCAATGAGTCAACTCTTCGCATGAGGTGGCCAAAGTACTGGAGTTTCAGCTTTAGCATCATTCCTTCCAAAGAAATCCCAGGGCTGATCTCCTTCAGAATGGCACAAATATGCCCAACAGATTTTGACAAAGGTGCAAAAGTAATTCAATGGTGAAAGACTTTTTTAATAGATAGTTGGTAATTCATAGCAAAAAAAAAAAAAAAACCCTCAATTTAAGCCTCATACCTCAAAAAAAAAATGAACTCAAAATGGATGATGGACTTCAAAACGTGAAAAAATAAAACTTTTACAAAAATACAGAAGAAATGTCTTTTGGGCCTACTGCTAAGCAAAGAATTCTTAGACTTGATACCAAAGGTGTGCTTTATTAAAAGACAGAGATTTTCATTGGATATGTGAAAATCATAAATTGAAGGGTTTAACTTATTTGACTAATAGTTGTCTTACATAATTTTATTGATATAAATACTTGTATAATTTAAATAATCTGATGAAATTATGCTTTTTCAGCAAATGAAAAAGAAATTAAAGAATATTTAATCACAGTAGCCACCGGAAAACAGTAAACAGTAAACCAGAGACTAGTGGGGCAAATATCATAGATGATTTTAAATCTATACATATTCTTTATTTTTTTAAAAAAATATGAAAAATATGAAAATCTATATATATTCTTTATTTTTAAAAAAATATGAAAAAATTTTAATATGAAAATATGATAATACATTTATAGGAGACTTGGAAAATGCAGAACAAGTTTTCATATAGTTCTACTGTTTATTACAATTATTTTTGAAGTACACAAATTAAGATTTTTAGTAGGAGTTTCAATATCATACTCTCAAAAATTAATAGAATGAATATATAGAAAAGTAGAAGAATATAGAAAACCTGAAAAGCTCTGTGAACCAACTCAACATAATGAAGATTTATACAATTTTCACACAAGAGTAGCATACAAATTCTATTCCATCTCCCATATAGTGTAAAATAAGGGACCTTGGAACATATCCGGAAACATGGAACAAGGTACAAAAGTTTCATACTGTAAAGGTATTCACACACAGTCCGTCTTCTTATCATTGTGGAATCATGTTAGAAATCAATATCAAAAGATATTTGAAAGGAACCCACATATTTTCAAGTGCAATATGCATGTTCTTTAGTATTTAAAAAATGGGCTTCCCAGGTGGCGCTAGTGGTAAAGAACCCTGCAGGAGGCGTAAAAGGCATGGGTTCCATCCCTGGGTGAAGAGCCCCTGAGGAGGGTACGGCAACCCACTCCAGTATTCTTGCCTGGAGAATCCCATGGACAGAGGAGCCTGGTGGGCTACTGTCCATAGGGTTGCAAAGAGTCGGACACGACTCAAGCAACTTAGCTTGCATGCACACAGTATTAAAAAATACAGAGTTACCCTGGAGAAGGAAATGGCAACCCACTCAAGTATTTGTGCCTGGGAAATCCCATGGACAAAGGAGGCTGGTGAGCTACAGTCCACGGCATCCCCAAAAGAGTAGGACACGACTTAGCGACTAACACAAACAATGTAAAATACTTTTTTTTTAATGTGTGATGATTTTTTAAAATTTAATTTTTTTAACTGGAGGAAAATTGCTTTACTGTGTTAAAATATTTTTAAACAGCTAATTTTCTCCTTCAGAATTCTAAATCACTTCTTCTGACTTCCCTTTTGTGTTTGTTAAGAAGCAACTTTAACCTGTTCGCTGGTAATGATAAGGTTGATGCTTCCTGTGTTTCTGATAGATGCTCTCATTAACATCACTCATACATAACCTTAAACAACAAGCACAAAACATCACTCAAAAGACAAAATGGAGATTGAAAAAATGAAAAATATGAGATTTATAAAATACATACATACAAAATCTGTTAGCCAGCCCCAAGTGATGATACCAATTACCCAATGCAAATTATATACATTCAAGCTTTATTTTTTAGAGTAGCCTTGTAAAAAAGGTGTTATTGCTCTTTTATGAAAATCTTGTTCTTTGCTTCTATGTGTGCTACTTTTTTATGTCATAGCTTACTGGTTTTACGTACGTAGGTTTAAAACATTTTATATTGAATGTTTGTTGAGCTCTTATAGAGGTTCTTAAATTGATGGGTCAAATTAAAATATACAGTTTATTATAATCACCATGTTACAAAAATAAGAGAGATTTATTTTATTATTTAACTTATCCATAAATTATTCCCCAAAGGGTTTTCTAAGTGTTTTTTGAGGAGGGGGATGAGGATTGATAAGGTTGTTCAGTTGATAAAATAATAAACTTATTATTGCAGGTATAAAAAAATACAAACTTAGAAATAAGAAAGAGAATATTCTTCACGGCTAAAAATCATTACAAATATAAAGGAGATTTCAATGTACAAAATAAAAAGCAAACAAAAGAAAACACTTGATCAAACAATCAAAAGCTAACTCTGTGAAAAGATCAATGAACTAGAACTTGGACAAGTCTGATTAAGATAAACAGAGGTACAAAGGTCTCTTTTTAGTATTCAACCATTTAATAGCAGTACTTTGTTTAGTATCTCTGATGTAACGTGGGGATGACCACAACATATGTGGGGATGCCCACAAATCTTGGTCACGTTGTTATAAAGAATCGAGTTACAGGGAACTGATCTTATTTCCATAATGAGACGAATGCTATTGAGAAGCAAAACAATTTTCCTGAAAGTTCCTGGAAGAGTTCAAGAATTGGGAGAACTAGGTACTACACAAGATGTGGGATGGAACCCATGCCTTTTACGCCTCCTGCAGGGTTCTTTACCACTAGCGCCACCTGGGAAGCCCATTTTTTAAATACCAAAGAACATGCATATTGCACTTGAAAATATGTGGGTTCCTTTCAAATATCTTTTGATACTGCTTTCTAACATGATTCCACAATGATAAGAAGACGGACTGTGTGTGAATACCTTTACAGTATGAAACTTTTGTGCCTTGTTCCATCTTCCTGGATATGTTCCAAGGTCCCTTAGTTTATACTATACGGGAGATGGAATAGAATTTGTATGCTACTCTTGTGTGAAAATTGTATAAATCTTCATTATGTTGAGTTGGTTCACAGAGCTTTTCAGGTTTTCTATATTCTTCTACTTTTCTATATATTCATTCTATTAATTTTTGAGAGTTTGATATTGAAACTGCTACTGAAAATATTAATTTGTCTACTTAAAACATAATTGTAATGAACAGTGGAATTATATGCAAACTTGTTCTGCATTTTCTAAGTCTCCTATAAATGTATTATCATATTTTCATAATTAAAAAAATAAAGAATATGTATAGATTTAAAATCATCTATGATATTTGCCCCACTAGTCTCTGGTTTACTGTTTACTGTTTTCCTGTGGCTACTGTGATTAAATATTCTTTAATTTCTTTTTCATTTGCTGAAAAAGCATAATTTCATCAGATTATTTAAATTATACAAATATTTATATCAATAAAATTATGTAGGACAACTATTAGTCAAATAAGTTAAATCCTTCAACTTATGAAGCTTACTAGCTTTTCCCAATTTTTCAAAAAGTTTCTGAGGCAACTTAATGCTATTTCTTACACAGGCAAATGCTCCAAATAATTTTTCTCTTTCTTTTGTTTTTTTTCCTTTAACAAGAAGTCCTTCCTGGAAATCGCTGTTCTTCAACACTAGTCTGGATTGTTTGCACTCTAGGCTCCCTGCATGGCTGTTGTGTTAAGGCCTCCTTCCCCTGAATTTTCTGTATTCCCATTTCTTGATTGACTTGGCTGGAGCAAGTTTGCCAGGGCGTCTGAGAAAGGGTGTGCAGGTGGAATAGCAGATGCCCCTGGTGCTCCACCTCAAATTCACTTGGTTCACCTGAATTCACTCATACTTGATGACTAGTTCAGTTTCTCCTGAGAATTAAACAAAGGTAAAAGGAAAACTAGTGACCTGGAAACATCTACTCCCCTTGGGTATGAGAGAGGCTCTAAGAGTCTAACTTCTCCTTTTACAGATTTTTCCAGTTATCCCCTTATTTTCAAAATCATACCTGATCCACACCTTGTGTAGTACGTAGTTCTTATGTAGTACCTAGTTCTTATGTAGTACCTAGTTCTTGTGTAGTACCTAGTTCTTATGTAGTACCTAGTTCTTGTGTAGTACCTAGTTCTTGTGCAGTACCTAGTTCTTGTGTAGTACCTAGTTCTTGTGCAGTACCTAGTAAGCAATAAGCACATAGAAAACTAAACACACGATGAAAATGAAGCAGTAATTATCTCTAGAGGGAAAAAAAAGATTGTTCAGGAGGAGAAATGTAATTAGAAAATACTATTTGTCTCAATAATGAACAGTAGTCATACAATGGTGATAAAATTATATTGGAGCACTGGATAAGGAGAATGAGAACTGAGTGACCATGGTATAGTAAAAATAGTCTTCTTATCCTATAGGAGGAAATCAAGTGAATAATATCTGACATTTAAAATCAAGAAATAGTTACAAATGTAGTATTTGGAAATATGGAGATAAATTAACAGATGATACAGTTGAAATTGTTGAAAATGATTGCCTCTGGGGGACAGGACTGAGGAGATGCAAGGGAAGGGACAAGAATCAGCTATTTCTTGTTATATGCCTTGTGTTCTGTTATATAATTCAAATTATGTCTTATTACTTTAACAGAACATTAAAATTTTATTTAAAAACAGAAGAAAGCATTGTCTTCACATATACATTTAAGACATTCACATGAGAAAAACTCACGCAGACCACACTGTGCAATATAAGTGGGAAATAACAACAAAAAAAGATAATGCTCATTCCCTTTGGAAATAAAGCAAGCAAATAGCGTGAAACACTCATCTAAATAAACCTTGAGCTAAGAAGAAAATAGAACAAAAGTTATAGATTATTTAAAGACAAATAGCAATGACAAAAATACATATCAAAATCTAACGGATGTGGCTAAAATAGCAATAAGAGGAAATGTTATAGCCTTTCGTGAATTTGTTTAAAAACAAATCCTTAGAACTTTGTAAATAAATGAACAATACAGTAAGTCTAAATAAAGTAGCAGAAAGAAATAATCCATCAGAAACAAATAGCAAAGTCTTGATCATGAAATCAAAAGTCATGACAAGACAAACAAAAAACTAGACAAACATTTGGGAAGCCTGATTAAGATAAACAGATATGACAGTCAAGGTGGTTCACTCTCCAAAAATCATTCCACCTCCAAATGATTAAGCTAAAGTAAGTTATTCCCTTTTCTAGTGATTGATTTAGGAATGGGCATGTGACCCAGGCCTGACCAATAATGATGTGATGGGAAGATTGCTGGAGAAACATTTTCTCACTCTTAAGAAAGAGACACATAGAAGAGGTAGTTAGCTGTTTTCTTTGTCTAGATCTTTGGAAGTGATGCCTGGAACTGCTGTGGTCGTCATGCTGCTAGGCCAAGGGATCGCAGCACAGCACACCCAGAGTTCTGATGCACAGGAGACACCCTGTCTCTGAACTTTCTGTTGTGTAAGATAATACATTTCCCTATCCTTTAGGCCAAATTGAATCTGATTTCCTGTTATTTCCAGCTGAAGTCATCTGACAAAAGAAAGCAAGCCCAAAAGCTAGGTATGAGAGAGAGAATATAAATGCAGACACACAGCAATAGTCACTCAGTCGTGTCCAACTCCTTTGTGACACCGTGGACTGTAGCCTGCCACGCTCCTCTGTCCATGGGATTTCCAGGCAAGAATACTGGAGTGGGTTGTCATGCCCTCCTCCAGGGGATCTTCCCTCCCCAGGAATCGAACCCGGGTCCCCTGTATTGCAGGCAGATTCTTTACTGTCTGAGCCACCAGGGAAGGCTACAGATACATAGATTATTACCAAAAGATAGAAGAAGATACAGTGTATAGCTGCATATCAATAAACTGGATGGTTTCTAGGAAAGTAACATTTTTTCAAAATTGACTCCAGTGAGATAGAAAAGCCTTATTAAACCAGTAATGACAGGGGGAAAAAAAAGTTTGTCAAAGATCTAGCCTAAAAAAAGTATCAAGCCCACAGGATATGTTCAGTATCTATTTATTTTTGGTTGTGCTGGATCTTCATTGCTGTGTGTGGACTTTCTCTAGCTGTGGCGAGCAGGGACAGTGCTCAGGCTTCCTACTGCAGCAGCTTCTCTATTGCGAAGCACAGGCTCTTGATGAGTGCGCTTCAGCAGTCGTGGCCCATGGGCTTAGTTGCTCTGCAGTATGTGGGATTTTCCCAAACCAGGGATCAAACCAGTGTCCTTTGAATTGCAAGTTAGATTCTTATCTACTAGATCACCTGGGAAGTCTTCCTGCCCCCGCCAGGATATTATAGGAGAATTCTATCAAATCTAAATTAACTGATATAAAAGGAAGTTGAAGGATCCTAGAAACATAAAAAACAGGGCAGATTCAGGCATGTAGGAAGTTAGTCTAATCTGGGCTATTGGGATGGCCACTGGGATGAATGAACTTCACTTGTTTGCAGGCACAGTGTCACTTTGATCAAGATTTAAATTCCAGGGAAACAGCTCCTGGTTGAGCCAGCTTGGGGTGCACGTTCTCCTCTGGAACTAGGGATGAGGTCAGCCCACCTACCTGCATGGAATGAGACAGGGAATAGAGCTAGTCAAAGGGAAGTCGGGCTCTGTTACTATTAACAGAATCAGGGAAAATCAATGCTGGGTAAGAAAATAGTCCATTATAATCAGATTGGAAAAGTTAAAAATACTCAGCATTGACAAAGGGGTCAGGAACTGGTTTCCCTAGTATACTTTGGGAGGATATGTAGACTGCTTTTTTAAAGATGAGAGCATCCTTTGAGCCAATGATTCTACTTCTAGGAATTTATCCTGAAGAAATACTCACATATGTAGTCAAAAACATCATTCAAGAATGTTGTTCACCACAGTATTGCATATCAGATCAGTTCAGTTCAGTCGCTCAGTCATGTCCGACTCTTTGTGACCCCATGAATCGCAGCACGCCAGGCCTCCCTGTCCATCACCAACTCCCAGAGTTCACTCAGACTCACCTCCATCGAGTCAGTGACGCCATCCAGCCATCTCATCCTCTGTCGTCCCCTTCTCCTCCTGCCCCCAATCCCTCCCAGCATCAGAGTCTTTTCCAATGAGTCAACTCTTCGCATGAGGTGGCCAAAGTACTGGAGTTTCAGCTTTAGTATCGTTCCTTCCAAAGAAATCCCAGGGCGGATCTCCTTCAGAATGGACTGGTTGGATCTCCTTGCAGTCCAAGGGACTCTCAAGAGTCTTCTCCAACACCACAGTTCAAAAGCATCAATTATTTGGTGCTCAGCCTTCTTCACAGTCCAACTCTCACATCCATACATGACCGCAGGAAAAACCATAGCCTTGATTAAACGAACCTTTGTTGGCAAAGTAACGTCTCTGCTTTTGAATATGCTATCTAGGTTGGTCACAACTTTCCGAAAAATTGGTAATATTTAAGATATCAGTTAAATGAAATATAGCACAGCATTTGTACTATGGAATACTGTACAATCCTTAAAAAGAAAATACTTCCATGGAAGAGCTCCATAATATACTATTCATCAAAATAAACTGCATAAGTATATGATCCCATTTATGGTCTTAAAAAACTGTGTGCATACTCAGTTGCTCGGTTGTGTCTGACTCAAAAAACCTAAAAATATGTATTAGGTGTGTATTAAAAAATCCAGAAATAGGGTACTCTTTCTGCCCCCTTCTGATGCCTATGTCAGAAGCTTTCTCTATCTCCTTTATACTTTAATAAAACTTTATTACACACACAAAAAAAAAATAAATAAAAAAATAAAAAATAAATAAATAAAAAATCCAGAAATATACTCCAAAATTCAACAGTAGTTACCCACAGAAAAGGAAATAGGATTAGGGGGTGAGAACAAAATGGAACTCTCACTTTTCCTCTTTATATTTCAGTATTATTTGAGTCTTCATGCTCACAGTTAGCATGAGTTTTGGCCTATGTGTATTTGTAAACAGGCAAAAATATAACGTGATTTAATTTTAAAAACCCATATGCTTATACATATTATTATAGACAGAAACATGGATTGAAATTTTTTAAACATTAGCATTGATTGTTTCTATTTTGTGAATTTATAGGTGATCTTAATTATCTTTTTTGCTTACCTGTATTTTAATTTTATCTTAGAAATTAGCATAGTAAACTAATTTACATATTAATAAAATAAATTGCTACTATGTAATGTATCGGAGAAGGCAATGGCACCCCACTCCAGTACTCTTGCCTGGAAAATCCCATGGATGCAGGAGCCTGGTGGGCTATAGTCCATGGGGTCGCTAAGAGTCGGACACAACTGAGCGACTTCCCTTTCACTTTTCACTTTCATACATTGGAGAAGGAAATGGCAACCCACTCCAGTGTTCTAGCCTGCAGAATCCCAGGGACAGGGGAGCCTGGTGGGCTGCCATCTATGGGGTCGCACAGAGTCAGACATGACTGAAGTGACTTAGCAGCAGCAGCATGTAATGTATGAATAGAGGGACATACATTGTTACTGTAAAAAGGGCACGAGTATGTGAACAAGAAAACCACAACAGAAGAACTATGAACGGCTAATACTCTTAAACGCTCTCATTCTAAAGGCCATAAAGTAAGCCCTCAATAACCCAATAATTGCAATTACTATTCCTTATTGTACAGCAATATGTGAATATGAAACCTCATGAAAACTACTCAACAAAGGAAGCTGCTAAATTCTGAATGCAAAAATGTTGCACAACGTTCCTGTTAGAGTCCCAGGAAAATGAGGCCTCGCTAAGGACATCTCCTGAGGAAGCTGTCAGTCCTGTTTCTAACCTCCCGGAACCTTCTCTGAGAAGTTCACATCCTTCTGATAACTCTGATAGGGGAAGAGCAGAAGAGAAAGAGTCAGTAAATCTCCGTTCAGGACTCATCTGAAGTTTGGCTTCCTGAGAACTGGTGTTTATTTACCATGGGAGGAAGAGAAAGAAGACATGGAAACAAGAACACAAATTCATTGGAAGAAGAGTATATGGTTTTAAGATGAGGGATACTTGTCCTACACTCCAAACATTTTCTTGCCCCCACCTCCTGCCCATTACCACCTCCCCAAGATTCTTACCACTGAAAAGAAACCGACCGCAGATCAGTCTATATTCTAATTGGTTCAGTGATTAAAAGATAAGGGGACTGTTGTTTGTGTAGTATTTTATTATAAAAGTAATAAATGGTCTGTACAGAAGAATTAACAAAGCAAATGAAAAGCACCAATAATTCCATCCCCAGAAACAATCACTTTTAATATATTGGCATACGTTAGTCTATTTCAACATTTCTGAAATCATCCATGGTTATCTAATTTTTCTCATATAACCTGTAACGTATTTCTGTGTTGCTGCAATTTCTTAATAAAAGTAATTTACACTGGCTGTGTGAATGTATAATAGAAGAGTCCTACTGATGAACGTGCTGAGGCAAGGAAGAAATCAGCGGTCAGTTATCTGAGGCTATATCACCTGTGAATGTCAGAACAGAGAGCTTCAGGATTCAGAGGACCGAACTCTGAAAAAGTCATTCTCCTTCTTTAGAACTGCAGTATCCTCTTCTACCCAAGAGGAGTTCAGGCCAGAAGACACCAGATCCTGGCCTCTCCGATTCACTGCCCCAAGTCCCAGGCGAGACAATGAAAACTAAAGGCGTTTCTGGTAATCGGACTCTGAGTCTTCCTCTGCAACATCCGGGTGCGAGAGGAGTGAATAGGTGACTGTGTTCTCAGCCTGGAGAAAACAGAAGGGAGCAGTGAGGATCCGCGGAGAGGCCGCAGGAAGGAGGCCGCAGCAGAGGCAGCAGGGTGGAGGAGGGGGAGAAGGAAGAGCAGGTGGCGGAGGGCTCACCTCAGTTCTGGCAGCATCATTTTCAGCATCAGTGAGACCGGCTGTGGGCAAAGAGAGCAGAGGTGAGCAGGCGCACGGCTATAGCCTGGGGCCGCCCCACACTGAGGCGGGGCCCAAACCAGGCTTGAGGGAGGACCACTGACCCCAACTCAGCCCTGTGGGCCGAAAGCTTGGTTCCCAGCCCACCCTCAGTATCCCAGACATGGCGCCCCCACCAGCTACATTAGCAAAGGGAGACAGTCATCTGTACTACACTCTTTTCGGAAAATCACTATTTTCTTCGAAGCTACCAGGCAGCTTTTGGGATTGGAGATACTGAGTAAGAGGTGTGTGTGGACTGGGGTGGGGACCTTTCCAGGTTAGCCAGATGTATTGGGTTGGCCAAAAAGTTCATCCAGATTCTTCTGGAAGCTGGTACAGAAAAACCTGAACGAACTTTTTGGCCAGCCCAATAGTATGTCTTTGTCGGAGCTCTGGAGAATCTCCTACTCCCTCACATCAAAAAGAAAGAAAGCGTGAGAGTGAACAAGGGAGGCTGAAGAGAAGGAAAGAAGGAAGCAAGCAAGCCAGCCAGCACTCTCCTTGGTGAAGATCTAAAACACATCCAAATTTCCTCATGTTTTTGCCAACACACTCACTTTGCCAGTGCGGAAAGCAGCTCAGTATCTGCAAAGCAGCATTCCTCAGGAAGTGGGGAAGGAGTCTGAGACAATGCATCTAGTGTCTTCATTCATCTCCAGGACACAAGGAATCCCTGTATGCCATGCTCCAACTTCTGGAACAAACCACGTCCTGAATCCTCCTTCTAATGCATCCCTCTACAATCCCAGCAACCTAGATGAGCCTTTGGGGAAACCATCAGCCCCAGTGCCTTCCTGTGAAATAAACACCTTGTGAAATATATTTATGCCAGTGGTAGAACCAAACATCAAAATGGCTAACCCACTTGTGTTCGGACGTTTTATCCTACGTCAGCTTGGCCCCAGTGCAGACTCAGGTCCATATCCCCACTTGGCCTGGCCATGGGACCTAGGGATCTTGCTCAAAGTGCCGCTGGACAGCTGGGCCGTTTTGCTCAAGCTCTCAAATCTGTTGGCTCTGCTCTGAGTCATACTCCAGCCATCAGAGGTGGGGTCCTCAAGGGCTTCTTTTTCCTGTCTGTTTCTGCTGTCTGGAAGCCCCCAGAGAAAGCTCCAGGTCCCTCCAAGCTCTGGCTTTAACTACAGTCAGGAAATCACCTGGATAGTCCTGCTCCTTTAACATATCCCCACTTGGGCCAGAGTTGATGGGCACTGACTCTCAGAATGTCAGACCGGGAAGGCTTCGAGGTCCTCCAGGCCAATGCACTCATTTCCTCAGTGAGGTGATTAAACCCCAAGAGAGGAAACGACACTCAAGATTCCATTTTATGATAGCGACCAGGCTAGTGCCAGGTTCACATTTAACAAACCTACAGGAGTGGGCATTAGATCCAGGCTTTGTCGACAGAGGAAAGCCCGCTAATGTAGCTAGTACACAGAACTTTCTCAGCCTAAAATCTTCTCTTCATGTTCCACCAAGAGTTGAGCCCTTACCCCATCGCTCACCCCATCTACTCTTACCCCATCTCTCCACAGACACGGACTACAGCAAATCTAGGCTTTATTCCCTTGGCCTCTTTCCCCTTTCCTCTAGAGTTTTCTCTCTTTAATTCTATTTGCCTTAGTCTTACAACATCTAACCCCCACCCTGTGCCAGCTCTTCCAAAGCTCCACAGAAAGACCTAAATATCTCTGATGTCCTGCTCTGGAAATACCCCTAGAAGTTCTAGCCCCAGAAACTCAGACAGGGCCATTGTCTCTCTATCTAGGATAGGTATTCATCTCCTCATCCCCAGTGAGGTCCTCTTCAGGCCCAGGAGTTAGTCTCAGAACTGACCAAGAGATTTGAGCCCCTGCCCTCCTCCCACTGCCCCCTCCCTCTCCTGTGCTCACAAGCCGCCTCTTGATGCACACGGCAAGCCGCTTCTTGACGCACACGGCAAGCCGCCTCTTGACGCACACGGCAGGGTGTCACTGAGCCCACAGAGGGGAGCTGCACTCACCTGGTTCCTCAGGGAGGGTCTCTCCCATTTCCCTGCGCTCAGGGCTTCCTGGGAGAGCTAGGAGGGGCACATGGAGGTTAGTAGGATTACGGGGTAGAACCTAAGTCTTCAGGACCACGGACCAGAGGCAAGACTGGGTTAGAACCAATACATACCCTTCTCCCACAGACACGCCTCTCCTCCCCACTTCCCAGAGACTACCTTAGCCTATAAAAGGGCTGGTCTAGAGAGGTAGAAGTTGGCTAGGTTAATAGTAGGGACTCATGGGACTGTCAGAAAGGCCATTCCATTGCACCTTTCTTAAGCTTGCTCTGCCTTTTAAAAGCATCTCTTTCTCCCTCTCAGTTTTTCTCACTGAGTCTCTACATTTACTTACCATCGGTAACTGAGGTCTTGGCTATGAACCAATTGCCAAGTGCTTTGTGAGGTATAAGTAGTATTTTTTCTCTTTGTCAGTGGCTCTGAGTCTTTTTTTCCCTTTTACTTTCTCTGTGTCTGGATAACTTTGGCACTTTCTCTCACCAGTAAGCTAGCTTTACAGTGTTAAGAATTGTGATGATCTGCTTACTAGATTTCTATAGCACCTTCCCTTCTCTCTCAGCAATTTTACATTAATATTAATACTATGGGGGGAAGGAGCCTGCTTTCCAAGAGCTGAAGTTCTTCAGCTGATCAGTGAAGAGATGTTTATTAATCATCTTACTGTGTGGCAAGCACTGTGCTAGGTGCTGATGGGAAGAGGAAAGAAGCATAAAACAAAGAGACATGCTTACTGCCCTCCTGTGCCCTTTAGAATACAGATTAGTTGTTTAAAGGTACCCTATGTCAATTCCATGAACTTTCTGCCCTGCTTCACCTTCTTTTTTTCTGCTTCACCGTTTGTGGCTTCGATGGCATCAAATTGCTCCCAGCACCCTCCTTACACTTCCCCGAGCTCCATCCCAGCCACAGTGTTTCTCATTTCCATGTCTCAGCCCCCACGCCTGTAATGCTCATCTACCATCTTTGCCTGGTTAACTGCTAGCCTCAAACATCACCTCCTCCATAATGTTAACAGCCTGTACTATATGGTGCTAGCTGTGTGCTGGGCACTGTTGTAAGAGCTGCAGGCTCATTCATTCTCATAACCTTATGAGGTAGGTTCTATTTGTGTCCTCATTTTTCAGATGAAGAAACTGAGGCACATAGAAGTTGAATATGATGAGGAAAAACAACTGTTTTCCTGAAAACAACAACAACAACTTTGTTTCCCTGAGTTGCCACCTAAGAATTTTACAGTATGATCACCTTGCTTACTCCCAGAGTATGGACATTTAAGATAAGGACTTGAGTTTAGGATTCCCGCTGTTAAGTTCTCACTTTGATTTTCCTGGGGCATCTTTCAAAACAACCACTTAGATGTTAAGCCCACAAATATGTTGGTGTCCTCCACCTCAACCACTTCATAAATAGTGGCTTGACACTGTTCTCTCTGCTCACCCATGACCTGGGGCAAAGGGTTGCCACCCCTTCTCATTTCTGGGATCTCTGAGTGGCAAATCTTGTGACTCTACTTCCTTTATGAGAATGTATTGAAACTGTATTTTCAATGAAAACGACCCAGGGCTTTCACTTCCCCAGTCTAGGAGTTCAGATGCTGAAGGAGCCGCCAGCCCCGTGTGGGTGGCTCGTGCCTCCTTGTTCAGCTGGTCGTGATGTGAACATTCTTAACACGCCAGCTCCATCTTCTCAACACACAGAGAATAACTCACCCCCACATTACTCAGCCGGTGAGCAGAGGCGCTTAGATTTGAACTGAGGCAGTCTGAGCCCCCAGTTGAGCTTCAATCACCATGCAACACTACCTCCCTATGACGTTTTCTCTAACTGGCCCAGCCCGTGCTGGGTCATTCAGGCTCTTCTATCCCTGTCGTAGCCTATGCATTCTCTAATACTGGTCTTATCCCCTCAGTTACTATCTGTGCTATTATACTATTTGTATTTCAGTCTTCTCGACAATATTATGGACTCCCTAAGGGCAGAGGCTGAACTTTTCTTTAACTTGGCATCATCCACAGAGTCTATCACAGTGCTTGACACATAAGCCAGTTTGTTCAGGCCTGTTAAATGAATGAATGAATAAATAAAATATGGGACTATATATGAATGCTAAGGATTCTCTAGCCCAAAGATAAGGGTTCTAGCCATGGTTGGGGTTAGGGCCTTGGCTAAAAAGGAACTGATAACAAGAGGGACCAAGAGGAACCACAAACCTGAGATTGGCTTTCTCCTGAGGCGGAACCAGGTTATTATGGCCGCAACAATAGCCACTGCAGCAAAACAGGTGCCTATAGCCACAGCTGTCATCGATGAGGGGCCGCTCGAGCTGGACTCTGGGGAAGACAGACCTCAGGACCCTCCCTATGCCACTTCACCCTCCCTGCCCTCCTCCAGTGCAGCACTTGCTTCCTCCCCCAGCCTCACCTGCACAGGTGTTCTGTGAGTGGGTTTGTGCCTCCCCGACACCCTTTCGATTTCTCTGCTAATCAAATGAAGGCACACTGCTGAGTGTATAAGGTGGAGGGAAGGGTTCCTTTTAGCCCGTGGGGATAGCAGGAAGCATGAACCTGAAGCCTCCAACACTGGACCCCTAAACTGTTTAAGAACATGCTATACCTTTGGGAGTGAATGGACATATCATGAAACATGAGAGAAAATTAGGAAAACTTCAGTTTTTAGGAATGTCCAGGAGCTTTGGGAACTTCTACACCAACGAGAAAGCTCTGCCTCACTGCTGTGCTTGGTGTGATGGGCTTATATTTCAAAGTGGAATAAGAGCCTCATCACCTGTCACTTGAGAGCTGAGGGTTCCAAGCTCTGGACAGCATTTATCAAGTGGCCCATACCCCTGCCCTTGGCCCCAGAGCCGAGGTTTGCTACTATGGCATTTCTCAAATCTCCATTTAAGACCATGTGACTTTATTCCTAACTATCCATCTCCTCTTCTCCCATCCTTTCATCTTGAGAGAGTCCCCACCTTGGACAGTGATGTTCACTGGTTGTGACGAGTGTAGCATCTTCCCGATAAACGCTGTGCAGTGGTACTGGCCGCTGTGACTGAGGTTGGCGCGTGGGATAGAGAAGTTGGTGCGCTGATAGGAAAATATCTTGGATTTCCTATCCTGGTAGAATGTGATCTTATTCAGAGGCTGGTTTCTCCAGCTGTGGCACCTCAGCATGATGGGCTCCCCTTCCTGGAACACGAGGCTGGGGGTCTGGAGCAACAGCCAGTCTGAAAGACACAAAGGGACCTCAGGACCCAGAAGGTCTTGACTCAGATCTGAGACCCAGACCATCCCTCCGGGGGCCAGTGTGTGTCGGGGGGAGTTTAAATGTGGACTCACACACCCCTGGTCTCTAATTCTGGCTCCTTCGTGTATGCACCCTGTGATCCTGGGTAAATAATGAATTCTTCTGGGCCTCAGTTTCCTCGTATGTGGAACTAGTCACAATAGTACCATTAGCTGTGCTGTTTACAGTAGTTGCTGGCACACAGTAGGTGTTCAGATATGCTTGTCTTCTCGTTCCCATCCTGGGAGACACAGCTGCAGCCCTGTCTGGCCCAAGAGGCCTCTGCAGGTGGATACAGGGGACCCGGAGTGCAGTCCCTTCCCCGAGGAAGGAGGGAGGTGGGGGAGAAGCCAGTCTGAGAGAGAAGACAGCATGTGAGGGGGACAAGCAGAGACCTGTGTCCTTGGGGAGAGTCACGGGCACCCAACAAATATTGGTTTACTTGGTGCATGTTAGTAAACAAACGTGGAATTTCACTTCAGCGGGGACTTTGTCTCAAGCCAGCAGTGACATGGGTGGGCCATTCATTAGCCAGCTGTGTACTTTCCCCCAGTCATTTTAATCCTTTTGCTGAGGAAATATTTTTAATTTCTTTATAGTTTAAGGAATAGAGGCTTAGGTAGGTACTTATAATCCTGACCTCAGCCCATGCCTTCTGTTTTCCTGAAGCTGTAGGACAGATCAGAGTTGGAATTGGAAAGAAAGGGTAGAAAACAACAGATACATTGGAAGGGAGAAGGCAAATGAAAAAAAAAAAAAAAAGCCACACGTGTGCCAGTCAACCACACTTAGTCCCTTCAGCAGACCAGAATGATGCCAACCAAGCCCCTACATTGGCTGGTGAGCCTGCCACATACGTGGAAGGAAACGTTCACAGCAGAGGGAGTGAGTGACAGGGAAGAGAAAACCACGGGCCACAGCTACAGTGGGACAGTGCAGAGAGAAGGTGGGGCGCCCGGCCTTTGCTCTGTCACACAGGCTGGAAACCCACGCCTAACACTGGGGGCAGTCCTGTGTTCCACCCTCTTCCTCCCCCATCACCCTCCTCGTGAGGAGCTCAGACCCTGGCTAGACGTTCTACTCCAGGATTAGGTGAGCAGTCCTCGGTCTCTAGTCTGCTTCTTTTATACAGGTTGGATTAAGCTAGATGGGAATGCTGAGAACTGTAGAGATTTCTTAAAATGAAGTAGAACTCAGAGAAAATGTCAAAGCTGCTTCCATGTAGCACCTGCAACCAATTACTTCTCCTCTCTGTCTGGGGAATCCCCTCTACAGAAGGTATACAGCCTTAGAACAGCACTTGCTTCTCGGCAAAGTCTCCGCTGGTGCCAAATTTTAACCTGTACAGTGGAAGCCTCAGCCTTAGGGTGGTTTGTCCAAGAGGGCCATCTGAGGTCTCCTTGAGGACAGTTCCTTGGTGCAGATCATGAGGGCAGGGCCCAGTTTCATGTTCATGGCACTCATGAGGTGTTGTTTAAGTCATAAAAGGGCATTTCCGTCAAACTCCTGGGAACAAAACTCCTCTGCAATCTCCTGGAAGCCTTGTAGAGAAGCAATAAACCTACATAAGACTCCAAAGGCTAAGATTACTAGACAGGAACACAGGGTCGATGCCATGAATCCTGGCATAGGCAGAGCCGAATGGAAGTTTCCCGGGCCTCATTCCCCATGCCCAGCTCTCACTGATAAAGGCCCAAGGATGTTGGAGAGAGTGCTTTCATCATAACTGAAATCTCTGAACCCCAGCTAGAGTGCTCCTGACCCCTGCCGCACATGCCCTGGATGATGGCATGGATGGTGTCAGAGGAGCAGCAGGGTCCACACTGGTGACCACAACATGGTGAGCCTCCCGAAACTCTTTCATTTTCTCCCTCTTCAGCCAGAACTGGCAGCTACAGCTCACACAGTACCTCTTAGTGGAAATGAAGCAGAAAACTCTTGGAGCCGTAGAACTGTTCTGCAGGAGTATACTTCCCACAGTGCTGGAACTTTGGGAGATTTGCCTTCTTTACTGCTGAGTAGATGGGTTGTCCCCTTCACTGGAGCCACCTGACTGATTCTTATTCAGCCCTGTCGGGAGGCCAGTCTACAGTGGCTTATCAAACTCTTTCAGTAATGGAGAACACTGGGAATGCTTCTGCTCAGTCCTGGGTACCAAAGCCCTCAGTTACGTGAGTGAGCATCTGGGGCTTCACAGTGCTTCGCCAAGGTTTGAGTTTCCATTTGTCTGGATACCATGGCTAAGGTAGAAGGTGGTGCTGATGGGCAGGGGCCTCGGCTGCCAACTCATCGCTTGGTGAATTACCATTCCCATTGGTCACTAGTTCAGCTTCTTCTCCAAGACTGTTCTCCTCATCTATGGTCTTGGGCTCTCTGCTGCCTGAGAACCCTCGGCAGGAGCACTGAACGCAATGTGGAGACGTCATCTCCCTCCTCCTTGCATTGGACAGCCGATGTCTGGGCTTGTCCAGTCAGTGCACAGACTGCATGAGGAGAACAACAGGGACCTGTGCTGTGGTGGCTGAGGCGCAGTGAGGCTCGTGGGTACTGCTGCTGCTGGACCACCTGGAGGTGCGCAGCTGGGCGGTGGGTACTGGGACTGACGGTGCTGGAGCTGCAGCCAGTGGTCGAGAACAATCTGCAGTCGGATAACCACTTGTTTCTTCAACAGCTGGATCTGTGCTGTTGCTAAATCAGTGAACGGGGCTTGACAGGAGTAACTAAACCCATCAGGGTCTGGGTGGGAGCAGGTGTGGCTGTCCGTGTCAGGCTCATGCCCTGCTGACCACTCCCATCTGCTTCTGCCTTCTTGGCCACTGCACTTTCTGCCTCTGGCTAACACCCCGGGTCAGTCACTGCCTGGATGTAGGCAAGGGCTCCACCTCTCCAGTGCCTTTCCTTGGGCAGCTCCTACCACCACCTATTCCTCACGAGGGCAACTCACCCAAAGGCCCAGGTGTGTGGCCACTTCTTCCTGGACCCATGAGCCTATGTCCACTGCCTCCACCAGCTGGACTAACGTTAGCAAAGGGACCTGAAGTCCTAGAGGGAGTCTGAGCCACAGCTAGGGCCTGGCAAAAGGCCTGGGGTAGGCCAGAAAAGAGGTATTAAAAAGCAAAAACATCACTTTGCCAACAAAGATCCATACAGTCAAAGAGATAGATTTTCCGGTAGTCATGTATGGATGTTAGAGTCGGACCATAAGGAAGGCAGAGCACTGAAGAATAGATGCTTTCAAATTGCGGTGCTGGAGAAGACTTTTGAGGGTCCCTTAGACAGCAAGGAGATCAAACCAGTCAATCCTAAAGGAAATCAACTCATTGGAAGGACTGATACTGAAGTTCCAATACTTTGGCCACCTGATGAGAAGAGCCGACTCATTGGAAAAGACTCCAATGCTGGGAAAGATTGAAGGCAAGAGAAGGGGATGACAGAAAATAAGATGGTTGGATGGCATCACTGACTCAGTGGACATGAGTGTGAGAAACTCCTGGAGATAGAGGACAGGGAAGCCTGGCATGCTGCAGTCCATGGGGTCACAAAGAGTTGAACATGATCTAGTGATTGAACAGGAACAAAAGGGGGAATAGCATTCTGGGTGGAGCCTTGGGCTGAGACCTGTTGTTGCTCATTGCCAAGTTCTGTACTCAACCGTATCTGCATGGACTCCAGGAGCCTGAGCAGATGGTACCTCCTGCTGGACTACAGCCACTAACAAGCATCAGGATGAGTTGAAAACTAGAGGCCAGGGTCTGCTGGGCCAGGGTCTGCTTTACCTAGGATTGTTTTCCCAGCTGCAGTCTTGGATCCATCTAGGGCTGGGATAGGTTGAGGGAGAAGGATGTCGTGATCCCCAGTAGCAAAGATTGGGTCAGAGTTGTAACACTGGAAGAGTTCACTCTGGGATTGGCTGGTGAATGGGGAGGCTGATGCTGTGGCCTGACTGGGGCCTGGGTGGTGCTCAGCTGCTGTGTCTTGCTGGCATTTGGGGTGCTGATCTGCTGCCTGGCAGCAGTTGTGGCCAGCTGGACCACAGCCAGCCCACGCAGCTGGGCCTGCTGAGCTGCTGCTGGCACAAATTGGTGTAAATACTGAGGCCCACAGAGCTGCCCCAGCAGTGTCTACAGAGCCTGCCCCGCCTCTTGTTTATAGAGAGCCTTTGCCTTGGACTGAGAGTGCCTTGCCTTCTGTTGGCACTGGTCTCCATGGCAGTGGTCCAAGGTCACCCAGGCTGCTGTTGGGCTCAAGGACGTCATATCTAGCTCTGCACCTAGGTCCCCCAGGGTGGTGCCCACCTCATGTGCCAGTCGTTCCATCATCAGTCACAGTGGCGGGGGTGTCTCCCATAGTCCTGAGGAGAGGAAGCCCCTCAGCTCCACCCCTTCCTGGAGGGCCAGAGCACTAAGGCCAGGGCCTTGCCAGGCCACTGAGGCTTCCCTCCGTGACTGTCTTTTCCTGCTAAGCCCAGAGGCTAAAGATGGCAGGACTGGGACTGGAGCCCACTGGGCCTATTAGATACTTAAAATGTGGGTATTCAGGGAGGGAAGGGGACTAAATGAACAGTAACAATGACAATATTTATCATAATCACATTGCAGCTTTTTTTTTTAATGGAGAAACTATTTCTTGCCAAGAGCTTTGGAAAATCATTGATCTGTTCAACAAACATTTATTAAGCCCTGCCCTGTGCCTGTGCTGGAAATATAAGGAGATGAAGACACAAGTTTCACCTCAGTTGCACAGAGAGAGGGCAGGGATTAGGGAAATGTTGATTCTCAACAGAACCTCATGTGGGAGGCAGTGGTATCTCCACTAGCAAGTGAGGAAACTGAGGCTCAAAGGTGAATGAAATCATCATGTTTAGATGGCTAGTAATTCCCTGTGCATTTGACTCTGCCACGAATATGGGAAGATTTCTATGATTTAGAGGTTTTCTTCTGCTTCTCTCACACCCAGATGCCTGTTGGTGGCCTGGTCACCTTCTTGCTCAATCGGCACCAAGACAAAGGAGCCCAACATATTCTGAGAAATCTCTTAGGAACTTCCACCTCACCACTCATACTAAGCCGAGGAGGTGGGTTGAGAAGGGAAATGAGTAGACCAAAACCACTTCAAACAACTCACAGCCGTGCTTTCCAGTAAGTAGGCGACTGCCCTTTGCTAAAAACCTCTGCATGGAAGCAGATTTCATCTCCCCTTGTTCTCCCAGACTCTCCAGGGCCTCCTCCACTGACCGGAAATCACATCCAGATGCACAGGGTCGCTGAGGCTGGTCTGCTCCCTCTGGCACCTGTAGGACCCACTGTCGTTGCTGCCGGCCCTAAAGCTGTAGCTGGGCTGCTTCTGGGTGTGGATGGAGCTCCCGTTATGGAACCATGTGGTGAGGTTGCCTGCAGAGAAGCTGGTCCCCTGGCACGTCAGCGTCACGTGATCCTCCCTGAGCACATTGATCCACGCAGGCTGGATGGTCACCACAGCTTTTGGGAGATCTGCTGAGGGGCAGAGAGAGGAGGCAGCATGAGGAAAAGGGACCCCAAGGGCCTAAGCAGACCCCAAATCTCAGATGATGGAAAACTGTGGCCATGCTGCAGAGATCAAGAGAAGAACCCAACCCAGAACAGGTCCGCACCTGAAGGCAATTCCTCCAACTCATGTAGCCACACAGGGGCCCCCAGGAACCCAGATTCTCTCAGGGAGGAGAGGAGGAGGGGTAGGGAAATGGGAGAGGGGGCAAGCACACAGTCGAGAAACACAAGTACACCTCGCCCAAGGAGCTCTGCCCAGTTCCTTCTCTGTCTCTATTTCTCTTTCTCTCTCGAACTCACACTCACAGACACACACACATACTACACATACATCCTTTGGGGAATCACTTCCCCCACCCTCATAAACTGAGGCATTTGGACACTAGTGGATAAACTGTCTTCCCAGCTGGATGAAGACAAGTGGGGCCACCTGGTGGAGGTGCCAGGCTGAGAGTCAGAGGTCACATTTCTCTTCTGACCTGCTTCATTCCTTATCCTGTAGAATAGACCTGTCCTGACACCAAAGCACAGATGAATCTCTATGGCCTCAGGAGAATCAGAAAGAGTGAGAAAGGCCAGAAGGCCAGTCTAGGAGCTCTGGATTCAGTGACCCAGGAGAGCCCCACCCCCTACCAGTCCTGGGTGGTGGAGAGGTTAGTGGTGCTGAGAAAGGAGTGCCCAGCAGTGTTCACCCCACCCAGCCGCAGCCAGTAATACGGCCTCCTAGTTCTCTCCAGGGTAACAGGCCCTGAGAGCTTCAGATACATGCAAAGTAGATGATTTATCAACCCATGGGGATAACCTAAGCAGATCATGTGATTCTGCATGGTCTGGGCTCGTGGTTTAGTTTGGAGAGAAGAAGGCAATTGATACAGAGGACAGTTATTTTCCGTGACAGAATCTGTGAGGTATCATCATAACAGAAGCAGGAGGGCTGAGGCATCTGTGTCCCTTGGCTGCCCACCCCTGGTGGCTTCAGTGGAAGGGAAGCAGGAAGGAGAAGCGGGTGCAGGGCTTCTTGTGGGCACAATTCCTCTTTCCTGGCTCTACCTCAATCTTGGATTGCTGGTGCCTCCAGAGTTCCTCCATACAGGGTGCAGGGAGCAGAGAGAGCTGGGGGACAGAGGGGATGTGGTGGAGCACTTACCAGGTTTCCCAGAAACAGGAGCTGCAAGAGAGAAAGCAAAGATCAGCCTGGTGTTTGGATATGATGATTCATCATTACAAATAATCATCAGTCCCAGGTCAAATTCCCTTCACCTGCACAGATTTCCCTCTCTGTGTTATTCCCTTTCTCTTTTGCATCACCCATTTCTCCTTCTCATCTGGGTCTTTCCTACCAACATAAATATGCTCCAGGATGTTTCATTAAAAGGATAAAAATCTCACTTGACCCTGCATAGAATTCCAAAAGTATTTCCCTGCTCCCTTTCCCAGCCTGATTTCTCAGTTCTTTTTCTACATAGGCTATCCTCATTTCTTCTCTTTCCAATCACTGAACCTCTCTAGTCCACTAAAACTTTTGTCAAAATCACCAATGACCTCAATGACAAATTAAATGGATATATTCTATTCCTCTCCCAGATTCCCCCCATATAAGGGTATCTCTTTACCATCTACCCAGGTATTCATGCCAGAAAACTGCAAATTTTCTTTTATTCCTCTCTCTCCCAAACCATCTACCTTTGCACCAGTAAATTCTTGTTCATCCTGCTTCCAGTTAGTCCTTAAGTGCATCGACTTTATCCATGTCCAAACTACTTTAGGCTACCATCAGCTTTCTTCCATCTCCTAACTTAGCTTTTCCCTTCTTCTGTTCCCCCTGCAATTCATTCCCCACAGAGCAGCTAGAATCATTTTTAAAATAACAAATCAGATATCACCCCCCTGCTTACAAGCTTTCTGGTTTCCTCCTTTGCTCTTAAAGTAAAATGTAAATATTTACAAGGCCACACCTGATACAGTCCTTGCTCACCTCTCCAGCCTCATCTCAAGCTCCACTTTCCCTATTCACTGAATTCCAATAATACCAGCCCTCTTTAAATTCTTCAAACTTGGGGCTTTTCTGTATGCTGAACTCTCTGAACCCACTTCCTTTGTATCTTCAAATGGCTTAATTCTTATCTTGCTTCAGGTCCTAGCCTAAAAGTCACTTCCTCAGAAAATTCTTTCCATATCGTCCTGTTAACACAGGCTATTCTCTCATCTCCCCCACAACAACTGTTCTTATCAGAGTATCCTGTTTACAGCTTCATAGACACTTCCCAATTTATGCATTTGTGCTTTTTTATTTATTGTTTGTGTCCCTCAGTAGAATGTAAACTCAAAGAGGGCAATAGCCATGTTAATTTTATTTACCAATACTCTGAAAATCATCCATTGAGTGTTACCTAGGTGAGAGATAAGACAGCCCAAAGTTGTGATGACAGTAGAAAGTGAAGATGGGGACATAGGCATGAGGGAAATGTAACACGCAGCAAGAGAGTGCCACTTGATGAAGTATGGGGTTTTGTGAATGGGTGACCAGGAAAATAGTTAATTGTGCTCACACAAATATAAATGTTAGGAGGAGAAGAACATTTGTGAGGGGAAGATGATAGAGTTTGAATGTGTTTTGTTTCTGAGCTGACAAATCAATTTGCAGGTTTCCAACCGGGAAAATGGAAATATAAAATTGTATCTGACACAGACAAGAAAGACAGGTTTGGAAATTATTGACATAGAAGTTAGCTAAAGACCAGAGTGTGCAGAAGTGACAGGTGACAGTACAGGAAATGGGTAAAGAAGCAGGACCAAGAGGAGGAGGAGAAACAAGTAAGAGATGAGAAAACTAGAGAGAAGTCATCTTCCACTCATTCACTAAACAAATATTCAGTTCAGTTCAGTCGCTCATGTGAATATTAAATGTGTTCATGCTCTGTATCGTCACTGTAAGGGAGACAGAAGGCCGTCTCTCTCGTTCCCTGATAAATCCCCAGAGGCTGCACATAGCATTTATTTAATGTGTAAACAAGGCAGTCTGTGGACTCTGGAAAGCGGAGAGTCCTTGGACACATTGCCTGGCTCTAGAGGAACATCTACCTGTAAGAGTAGGGTCGGAGCTTCATTAGGTAGGCCGTGGAGCAGCGCTGAAGGCATTTATGGAGTACAGTGGCTCTCCCCCAGCCATAGCTGAAGAAGCCATGGCCTTGGTGTGCAGCGTGGATCCAGACAAGAGGAGACAGGAGCAGTCAAGACTAAACCAGAATGTGTTGTAATAAAATGAGCTACAGAGCAATGAAGACCTAAATCCTTGGTGACACCAAAGAGGCAAGTGGACAAAAATGCCGGAAGTCTGTCCCAGGAATCTCGCCTAGGGCTCACACTGATATCGCCACGGCAGGGGCAGGGAAGTGTGCACCTCTCCAGGCCTGAGCTCCTCCATGTGAAAGAGGGAGGACGTTCCGTGTGCTCCTTTTCCATGCTATTCTACTTCACTCCATCTCACCTTGCTCGTGGGGGAATACTCTGTCTTCCTCATCTCCACCCCCTGTCCCAGCATCATCCAGCACCAAGGGCCAGGGCTCCCAGCACTGACCAGATTTTACTACCCATCATAGTATGTAACTTGGAAAATGGCTGGCTGCATGTCTTCCTCTGGGACCATCCTGAAGTGGATTTGATGGTCATACTCCAGAAATTAAGTTTGGGAGGACATTCCTGGTGATACGACTCCTCTACTTGGCCTTCCCTAGACTCTCCCACCAGCATTATCAGTCCATGGTCCCTAGCCCAGGGCTGAGAACGTGGTCAGAAAGCAGTGCTCAATCACAGCCCAAGATCCTCTCCTTCTCTTTCATCAGTGATAGGACACCTCTCCCTGTCTGTACAGTGCAAACAGACATGCATGATGTCTCTGGTCTCACAAGTGATGATTCTAGAATTGCCTGGCTTATGCATTCTCTGGTTCCTATTCCCTGCATAACTGAGACCCTCCTGTGCTTTTTCCCAGGTAGATCTCCTTTCTCATAAACAGAACAGGTTTCTGCTGTCTGAAGTGGTTTCAGGGGCACAGAGAACAGCCACTGCCCCCCACTACAATGTGCTGTCTTGCTTCCCCACATCGCCATGGTATCACTGACTCAATAGACATGAGTTTGAACGAACTCCAGGAGATGGTAAGGGTCAGGGAAGCCTGGCATGCTGCAGTCCACGGGGTCACAGAGTCAGACACAACTTAGCAACTGAACAGCAACAACATCTCCTATTTGCCTAAGACATCATCAGCCCTCTGGCCTAAGACTTGGTCCCAGTGAAACATGCATTTCTAAGGAAGATAAACACCTTGGCCATCATTAATCCTTCAGGTCTAGCTCACTGGACTTTCCTCAGAGCTGGTTCTGTGTGGGAAGTGGTAGATTACCAGGGACCTTGGTGCCCAGTGACTTTGGGCAAAACACATTAAAAAAAAAAACCTGACTTCTGCCAATTGCACAATTTCCCAAGGCCAGCAAGGTTGTCAGCCTGTGATTTTCATCAGCCTGCCTTCACCCTCCTGACTTTCCTGATGTGCTGCCCACTGTGGCCCTCGTCCTTGTCCCAGCTCAGCCCCAACCCAGGTGGCAGCAGCTGACTTAGAGAAGCCCACCTGCCCATCGTCCTGATCCACTGTCCCTGCTGTGCCCCCCACTCACCCAGGAAGAGCAGAGCTGTCCACAGTAGCATGTGGCCCCAAGGATGCCAGGGCGTGCAGTGAGCTCGGTTCCTCCTGGCAGCAGGGAAGGCTAGGAATGAGGGGATCCCCATCACCTCCTGGAGCGAGCAGGTTGCTCTGACAGCCCAGCACGACAGGCACTGGCTTCTTTTGAGGCTTGATAGATTCCACCCAGAGGGCAAATTCAGGAGTCCAAAAGAGGAAGTGAAAAGAAGTGTTGCTTTATCATTGGCTCCTCCCCTTCCACCCTCTTTCATCTAGAGAGTTCCCTCCCAGAAGATTCAGGGCTTCCTAGAATGAATCTGGCTCAGTCCCACTCCAAATTCACAGAAAATGTAGGAACTGGGAAACAAATTCTCCTCCTTCTCTGGGGCCACAGCTGGGCTCAGCCCCAGGGAGGAAGAGGGGAATGGTCACCCCTACTCAGCTCAGGACTCCCTGTCTGTCTCTGTCTGTTTGGAAAAGGCGATGGAGGAGAGTGTGCCAGGGGACTCCCCATCTTCTAGATCCATTTAGAGGTGCAGACACTGGCGTCAGACTCCTCCTGAGACTGAGCAGAGGGGCTTGAGGCCACCTTTCCCCATCATTTGATTGCCTTTATTATCATAATCCAGACTCCATTTTGGATTGTGGAACCAGGACAGAGAAGTGTGTCAGGGTGGCGATAGAATGATCATTCCCATCTTTTATCACCCCTTGACTTCCATTCTTTTTAAAAAAGATATTTAGTCATTTATGTATTTGACCACCCCGGGTCTTAGTTGCAGCATGTGGGATCTTTTGCTGTGGCATGCAGACTCTTAGTTGTGATGTGTGGGATCTAGTTCCCTGACCATGGATGGAACGCTAGGGCCCCTGCATTGAGAGTGTGGAGTCTTAGTCACTAGACCAGAAAGGAAGTCCGTCATTCATTCTTGTACTCATCCCTCCAACAAATATCTTTTGAGGAGCAACTAGTGCCCTGGTTCTTTGTTTCTCGCCCTCATTCCCATCACTGTTCCCATCACTATGGCGTGGTGAAGAGCAGGGCTTTGGAGCCATATTGGTCTAATTTTGAATGACAGGTAGCGTCTCAGAACTACAGATTCCTCATCTGTATAAATGAAGATTAACTTGTCTATCCTTCAAGCGGAATTTCTCAGCCTCAGTGTTACTGACATTTGGGGCCAAATAATTCTTGATGTTAGGACCTATCTCATACGCTGTAGAGTGTTTAGCAGTATCCCTGACCTCTCCCCACTAGATGCCAGGGGCAACCCCTAACTGTGAAAATAGAAATGTCTCTAGACATTGGCAAATTTGCTCTTGGGGGCAACCTTGTTGCTGACTAAGAATCACAGTGGTCATGGTTTTTGAAAATTAAAAGAGAATGTGTGTGCTAGCACAGGCCCTGGTGTGTTGTGGGTATCCAGTCAATGCTAGTTTCCTTTTTCTGCTCTCTATCATCGTCCTCATCCCGTGTGTTCACCCTCAACATCCCCAGAACATGAGATGCTCTGGGATCTCTCTCGGGACCCTCTGCTGGGACCTCTCTCCCAAATGCTCTCTCAGGAAACAAGCTGTAATATTCAAGGAAATGATACTGTAAAACCTGTTCTTACACTCCGTGGTCTTCAGAAACCTCAGCAGCACCCCCGCCCCTCCGCCCCATTGGACAAGGCTTTACTACTGGCCCCATTCTACCCCATCCCCCACTCCCAATCCTCCTCCAGCCCTTATCTGATGTTTAGGTGAAAAAGTTTCCTTAACCAATGTCAAGACTCCAGTGAGCTATTATCAACACTTTAAAAGTTAATTTATATAATGTGACTCACAAATTGGAGCCACCCCAGTAGAGCAGCCCACATCATGAATTTAAGCCCAGGTAAGCCTGCACTTACAGGAAACAGCTGTCCAGGAACTTAGCATGCACCAATCACAGTCTTCCAACTCAGCTTTAGCTATCAGGATCTTCTAGCCTTGTAAGTAAACTCCCAACTCCTAGCCAATGAGGCCCTGTTTCCACATGGCCTCCTGTAAAGCTCTGTAACACTTGGCCTTGCCCAAATCCCTTGGAAAGAGTTCTGCTTATGAGGAACTGTACTGCCTCAATCCATGGCTTGCTTTCCCTTGAATAAAGGATATCAGTCATAACTAAATCACTTTAGCTTTGTCGTTGGACAGGTAGGGTATATCTCATTTTATTGTGCTAACTTTATTGAGCTTTGCAAATGCATTTTTCACAATCGGAAGGCTTGTGGCAACCTTCACTGAAGAAGTCTGTTAGTACCATTCTTTTTTTTCAACTGCATTTGGCACACTTTGTGTCCCTGTGTCATATTTTGGTAATTCTCACAAGAGTTCAAACCTTTTCATTATTATTATGTGTTATGGTGATCTGTGATCAGTGATCTTTGATGTTCCTACTGAAATTGTTTTGGAACTTTTAGCAATAAGGCCATCATAAATTAAGGTGTGTACATGATGCTATTGCACACTTTATAGACTATGGTATAGTGTACACATAACTTTCATATGCACTGGGAAACCAAAAAGAATTGTGTGACTCATTCAATTGCAATATTGGCTCTACTGCAGGGGTTTGGAACCAAACCCGCTCTGTCTCTGAGGTACAGCGAGTAATGTCAGTGAAGTGTAGTATGAGGACAGCTACTGAGGTTCTAAGGTTGGCTCTGAGATGAAAGTGAAGGTTCCTGCAGAGCCACTTTACTTTGCTGCCTCTTCAGCATCTCCGGTAAATTTCTCTTAAATCGAGCTCCACCTATTTGCCATTTGGAGATCAAGTTTGTTTATTCTAACCCTTTTAGGTGGAAATTTGGGGTGTGAGCCACTCCAGATATTTCGTGGTGAGACCTAGTAGGCCACAACATTTGAGTTTATGCACAATCTCAGCTACAGTGTAAGCATCTACAGGAGGTACAAAAAGATCTCAGGAACATGCTCAGGCAGCCAGAAACAGTAAGTCTGGTTGAACTAAGGAGGATTATTTAAACAAGGGAAAATAATAAGAGCCCCTTATACAAAAGACTGGAAAAGAGAATGGCAACCCACTGCAGTATTCTTGCCTAAGAAATCCCATAGACAGAGAATCTTGGCAGGCTACAGTCCATCGGGTTGCAAAGAGTCAGACATGACTGATCAACTAACACACACACACAATGCAAAAGAAAGATGGTGGCAGGCATTAGGAAACTCCGAAAGCTTGAGGTGAGTCCACAAGGGACTTGGGGAATGGAATTAAGACTATAAATTTGGGCTTTTTTGACCAAAAGCACATCAAAATCTAAGTAGGCACAAGTCAAACTCTTGAAAGCCATCAGAGCATCTGCCACTATAAAGACATATGGGAATCTTAGAAACCAAAGCAGCAAAATTGGTGGCCACAGACTAAGCATTTAAAAGCTGTTAGAGGGCTTACCACCTCTGTCTCAGATCCTGGACTAGGATAAGTTGGTAGAGGAATGGGTTAGACTGACAGTAAGTCACGTGCCAACCTCACAAAAATGTCCAAATAACCAGCTACATTGTTGAATACCATATAATCCCCAACCTGGAGGCACTTCCCTATTAGGCATTAACTTGGCTCTGAGGAAGGCTTTCTTATCTCTCCTTGCTATTCTTTAGAACTCTGCATTCAGATGGGTATATCTTTCCTTTTCTCCTTTGCCTTTGGCTTCTCTTCTTTTCACAGCTATTTGTAACGCCTCCTCAGACAACCATTTTGCCTTTTTGCCTTTCTTTTTCTTGGGGATGGTCTTGATCACTGCCTCCTGTACAATGTCACGAACCTCTGTCCATAGTTCTTCAGGAACTCTATCAGATCTAATCCCTTGAAAGAACTGACTCATTTGAAAAGACCCTGATGCTAGGAAAGATTGAAGGCAGGAGGAGAAGGGGACGACAGAAAATGAGATGGTTGGATGGCATCACTGACTCAGTGGACATGAGTTTGGGTAAATTCCGGGAGTTGGTGATGGACAGGGAGGCCTGGTGTGCTGTGGTCCATGGGGTCGCAAAGAGTCGGACATGACTGAGTGACTGAACTGAACTGTATATAATCATAGGATTTGATTTAGGTCATACCTGAATGGTCTGGTGGTTTTCCCTACTTTCTTCAATTTATATCTGAATTTGGCAATAAGGAGTTCATGATCTGGGCCATAGCCTGCTCCCGGTCCTGTTTTTGCTGACTGTATAGAGCTTCTCCATCTTTGGCTGTGAAGAATATAAGCAATCTGATTTCAGTATTGACCATCTGGTGATGTCCATGTGTAGAGTCTTCTCTTGTGTTGTTGGAAGAGGGTGTTTGCTATGACCAGTGCGTTCTCTTGGCAAAACTGTATTAGCCTTAGCCCTGCTTCATTCTGTACTCCAAGGTCAAACTTGTCTGTTACTCCAGATATCACTTGACTTCCTACTTTTGCATTCCAGTCCCCTATAATGAAAAGGACATCTGTTTGGGGTCTTAGTTCTAGAAGGTCTTGTAGGTCTTCATAGAACCGTTCAATTTCAGCTTCTTCAGCATAGACTTGGATTACTGTGATATTGAATAGTTTGCCTTGGAAATGAACAGAGATTATGCTGTCGTTTTTGAGATTGCATCCAAGTACTGCATTTTGGACTCTTTTGTTGACCATGATGTTTACTCCATTTCTTCTAAAGGATTCTTGCCCACAGTAGGAGATATAATGGTCATCTGAGTTAAATTCACCCATTCCAGTTCATTTTAGTTTGCTGATTCCTAAAATGTCGATGTTCACTTTTGCCATCTCCTGTTTGACCACTTCCAATTTACCTTGATTCATGGACCTAAAATTCCAGGTTCCAATGCAATATTGCTCTTAAGTATCTTCATTATTTGGAAAAGCATAGCTGCCTATTTGTAATTCATTGTGAAAGGGAGCAGAGTATGTCATCCCAAAATATGATTCTTTGGCATAAGAATTGTCTTGATCTGGTTATATTTAAGAAACAGAAGACACTGGGAGAGTTCTGAAAACTGAAAAGTTAGTCTTTGTAAGGGAAATCTACATCTATAAGGGAGAAATATCAATAACCTGAGATATGCAGATGACACCACCCTTATGGCAGAAAGTGAAGAAGAACTAAAGAGCCTCCTGGTGAAAGTGAAACAAGAGAGTGACATGACTGAGCGACTGAACTGAACTGAAGGGAAATTTCCACTTATAAATGTGTCAGTATAAGGGAAAACCACTAGACCATTCAGGTATGACCTAAATCAAATCCCTTATGATTATACAGTGGAAGTGAGAAATAAATTTAAGGGCCTAGATCTGATAGATACAGTGCCTGATGAACTATGGAATGAGGTTCGTGACATTGTACAGGAGACAGGGATCAAGACCATTCCCATAGAAAAGAAATGCAAAAAAGCAAAATGGCTGTCTGGGGAGGCCTTACAAATAGCTGTGAAAAGAAGAGAAGTGAAAAGCAAAGGAGAAAAGGAAAGATACAAACATCTGAATGCAGAGTTCAAAAGAATAGCAAGAAGAGATAAGAAAGCCTTCTTCAGCGATCAATGCAAAGAAATAGAGGAAAAAAACAGAATGGGAAAAGCCAGGGATCTCTTCAAGAAAATAAGAGATACCAAAGGAACATTTCATGAAAAGATGAGCTCAATAAAGGGCAGAAATGGTATGGACCTAACAGAAGCAGAAGATATAATGAAGAGATGGCAAGAATACACAGAAGAACTGTACAAAAAAGATCTTCATGACCCAGATAATCACGATAGTGTGATCACTCATCTAGAGCCAGACATCCTGGAATGTGAAGTCAAGTGGGCCTTAGAAAGTATCACTACGAACAAAGCTAGTGGAGGTGATGGAATTCCAGTTGAGCTATTCCAAATCTTGAAAGATGATGCTGTGAAAGTGCTGCACTCAGTATGCCAGCAAATTTGGAAAACTCAGCAGTAGCCACAGGACTGGAAAAGGTCAGTTTTCATCCCAATCCCAAAGAAAGGCAATGCCAAAGAATGCTCAAACTACCACACAATTGCACTCATCTCACACACTAGTAAAGTAATGCTCAAAATTCTCCAAGCCAGCCTTCAGCAATATGTGAACCGTGAACTTCCTGATGTTCAAGCTGGTTTTAGAAAAGGCAGAGGAACCAGAGATCAAATAGCCAACATCCGCTGGATCGTGGAAAAAGCAGGAGAGTTCCAGAAAAACATCTATTTCTGCTTTATTGACTATGCCAAAGCCTTTGACTGTGTGGATCACAATAAACTGTGGAAAATTCTGAAAGAGATGGGAATATCAGACCACTTGACCTGCCTCTTGAGAAACCTATATGCAGGTCAGGAAGCAACAGTTAGAACTGGACATGGAACAACAGACTGGTTCCAAATAGGAAAAGGAGTACATCAAGGCTGTATATTGTCACCCTGCTTATTTAACTTCTATGCAGAGTACATCATGAGAAATGCTGGACTGGAAGAAGCATAAGCTGGAATCAAGATTGCCGGGAGAAATATCAATAACCTCAGATATGCAGATGACACCACCCTTATGGCAGAAGTGAAGAGGAACTGAAAAGCCTCTTGATGAAAGTGAAAGTGGAGAGTGAACAAGGTGGCTTAAAGCTCAACATTCAGAAAACGAAGATCATGGCATCTGGTCCCATCACTTCATGGGAAATAGATGGGGAAACAGTGGAAAGAGTGTCAGACTTTATTTTTCTGGGCTCCAAAATCACTGCAGATGGTGACTGTAGCCATGAAATTAAAAGATGCTTACTCCTTGGAAGGAAAGTTATGACCAACCTAGATAGCATATTCAAAAGCAGAGACATTACTTTGCCAACAAAGGTCCGTCTAGTCAAGGCTATGGTTTTTCCTGTAGTCATATATGGATGTGAGAGTTGGACTGTGAAGAAGGCTGAGCACCGAAGAATTGATGCTTTTGAACTGTAATGTTGGAGAAGACTCTTGAGAGTTCCTTGGACTGCAAGGAGATCCACCCAGTCCATTCTGAAGGAGATCAGCCCTGGGATTTCTTTGGAAGGAATGATGCTAAAGCTGAAAGTCCAGTACTTTGGCCACCTCATGCGAAGAGTTGACTCATTGGAAAAGACTCTGATGCTGGGAGGGATTGAGGGCAGGAGAAGTAGGGGACGACAGAGGATGAGATGGCTGGATGGCATCACTGACTCGATGGACGTGAGTCTGAGTGAACTCCAGGAGTTGGTGATGGACAGGGAGGCCTGGTGTGCTGCGATTCATGGGGTGGCAAGGAGTCGGACACGACTGTGCGACTGAACTGAACTGAACTGAACTGAGGGGTCTGCTATCTAGGTAGATTATCTAACTGGTGCTTATTAGACAATTACTGACTGATCAATCTAAGATTGCATTTCTGGGAGAGCCTAAACTGCAATAAAATCTCAATTTCATAATGTGGTGTTTAGCACAAGTGACTCCATTTTGGGCTCTTTGTTTTAACAATGTTTAATATGGAACCTGGCGCACAAACTTAATCTTCACCATTATTATTGTTATTAAAAGACTAGAAGATGAAAGAAATTGAAGATTACACAAACCAACAGAAAGATATACCATTCTCAGGGATTGGAAGATTCAATATGCTTAAATAGTTCATACTACCCAAGACAATCTATAATTTCAATGCCATCCCTATCAATATAGTGATGGCATTTTCCACAAAACTAGAGCAAATAATTCTAAAACTTGAATGGAAACACAAAAGATCCTGAACAGCCAAAACTATCTAGAAAGAAGAACAAAACAGGAGGTATCCGATTCCCTGATTTCAAACTTTACTACAAATCTATTGTTGTCAAAACAGTATGGTACTGGCACAAAAACAAACACATAAATCAATGAAACAGAGTAGAGAGCCCAGAAATGAACTTATACTTCTATGGTCAATTAATCTATGACAAAGCATGCAAGGATATACTATAGGAAAAAGTCTCTTCAATAAACAGTGTTGAGAAAACTAGACATCAACATGCAAAAGAATCAAACTGGATGACTTTTCACACCATCTACAACAATGAATACAAGATGGGTTAAAGAATTATTGCAAGACATGAACCATAAACATTCTAGAATAAAACACAGGCAGTATGCTCTTTAACATTGGTCTTCACAATATATTTTTTGGATATGTTTCCTCAGTCAAGAAAAACAAAAGGAAAAATAAACAAATGGGACTACATCAAACTAAAAAGCTTTTGCACAGCAAAGGGAACTATCACCAAAATGAAATGGCTATCTACAGAATGGGGGGAGATTTTGCAAACAATATAACTGACAAGGGGTGAATATCCAAAGTATGTAAATAACTCATACAACCACACAACAAAAACCAAAATCAAAAGATAAATCAATTAAAATGGCAGAAGACCTGAATAGACATTTTTGCCAAGAAGACTTACAGATGGTCAGCAGGCACATGAAAAGATGCTCAACATCACTAATCACCAGGGAAAAGCAAATCAAAACCACAATGAAATGTCGCCACACATCTATCAGAATGGTTATTATCAAAAGACAAAAAATAATAAGAGTTGCTAAGAATGAGGAGAAAAGGAAACCCTCGCTCATGCTTGGTGAGGATGTAAATTGGTTAGCCATTATGGAAAACAGTATTTGAGGAGATTCCTCAAAAAATTGAAAATAGAGCTACCATATGATCCAGCAATTCCACTCCTGGGTATTTGTCTGAAGAAAATGAAAACACTAATTGGAAAAGTTATATGCACCCCTACATTAACTGCAGCATTATTTACAAACCCCAAATATGAAAGCAACATTAGTGTCCATCTATAAATGAATGGACAAAGAAAGCCAGTGGTGTATACACACTATGGGATATTGTTCAGTCATAGAAAAAGAAATCTTGCATTTGTGACACCATGAATAGACCTTGAGAGTATTATGCTAAGTGAAATGAGTCAGAGGAAGACAAATACTGTATAATTTCACATATGTGTAGAATCTAAAAAACAAGACAAGACTTTCCTGGTGGCCCAGTGGTTAAGAATCCACCTGCCAATGCAGGGAACACAGGTTCAATCCTTGGTTTGGAAAGGTTCCACATACCACACGGCAGCTAAGCCCACGTGCTGCAACTGCTGAAGCTGATACATACTTTTAAAGCCCATGCTCTGCAACCAGAGAAGCCGCAGCGATGAGAAGCCCATGTACTGTAACTAAAGAGTAGCCCTCACTTGCTGTAGCTAGAGAAGCCCTTGCACAGCATAAAGGACTCAGTGCAGCCAAAGATAAATAAATATTTTTTTAAAAAATTATAAAATGAGCAAACATAGTAGAGTCATAGACACAGAGAACAAACCGGTGTTTGCCAGGGGAAAGGGGTTGCCAGAGAGAAATAAGTGAAGGAGAATAACTTCATTCATAACTTCAGTTGTGAAATAAATGAGTCATGAGGACTTCCTGGTGGTCCAGTGGTTAAGAATCCACCTTCCAATGCAGCGGACATGGATTTGATCTCTAGTTGGGGAACTGAGATCCCACATGTCACAGGGAAACGACCCATGGGCGGCACCTCGTGAGCCCACACAAAGCTAGAGACACAAGGCCGTGAACGGCAGGGAGCAGCCCACACACCACAACCAAAGATACAGCGTGCCACCACAAGGACCTGGCACCCCGCAACTAGGACCTGACACAGCCTAATGAACGAGGAAAACGAAAGAGACCAGTGTCATTAAAGAATAATAGATGAGTCACGGAGATGAAATGTACAGAGGGGGAAATACAGTCAGTAAAAAAATAAAAAAAAAAAGACTAGGAGAGTCTGGTCCACTGCTTCCAGTGAGGGATGGTGTTTACGGACCCACATAGGAAAGGACAGATAAATGACTCCAGCTCTAGACACGCTTGGATTCCAGCCGCTTGATTCAGAAGATGTTTTTTTCTTTCCTTCCTGTGCTTGGTTGGGTTTTGTTTCTCTTCCTGTTAATACAACGACCACTCTTTCAGTGGATGCCTGTAATCCCTTTATTAGTCCTTCTATGGTTTCCTTCTTACAGTGACTTCCTCAAGAGCTGAGAAACTACTGACCCCAAAGGAGGAGGAAGTCTGGAAGGAAAGGCAACCACAGAAGGAGAAGAAAGGATACAGAATGATGGAGTTACAGAAGCTCTGGCTTCAAGGGGCTCAGCCAGCTCCATATACCAGTATCAACAGCCCAGCCTGAAAACTTTCAGACTTATGTCTTTGCATTAAAACATTGTCACCTCAGAGGGATAGTATGGGGAGGGAGGAGGGAGGAGGGTTCAGGATGGGGAACACATGTATATCTATGGCAGATTCATTTTGATATATGGCAGAACCAATACAATATTGTAAAGTTAAATAAAATTAAATTTAAAAAATAAAATAAAATAAATAAAAAATAAAACATTGTCACCTTTAACACCGTTTTAGAAATGCAAATACTCTAAGCTGTGTGGATCATTAACTACAAGTGTGGCTTTGCTCACCAGTCACTCATTTTCATGGAGAAGGCAATGGCACCCCACTCCAGTACTCTTGCCTGGAAAATTCCATGGATGAAGGAGCCTAGTGGGCTGCTGTCTACGGGGCCGCACAGAGTCGGACACAACTGAGCGACTTCACTTTCACTTTTCACTTTCATGCATTGGAGAAGGAAATGGCAACCCACTCCAGTGTTCTTGCCTGGAGAATCCCAAGGACGGGGGAGCCTGGTGGGCTGCCGTCTATGGGGTCGCACAGAGTCCGACACGACTGAAGCGACTTAGCAGCAGCAGCGCTCATTTTCAGCACAATAGAGTGCTGAAGAATTATCACGAGAGGATAGAAAAGTAATATAAGACAAGGAAAGGCTATTTCTCAGGAAGCAAAGATCCATGACAAAGTGAGGGTCTTAGACAACAGAGGGCTATTTTTCTCTGGGGGCCTAGATTAGGAAGGGAGAGATGAGATCAGATTTCAGAGAGAGCTTTGCCATTTTGCAGACCTCAATGAAGTGAGGGAAATGGACAGGATGCTCTTTATCCAAAATTACTTTTGTAAATATTTTCTCCCAGTTTCTGGCTTTTCTTATTTTCCTGACAGTACCTTTTGCAGAAGTTCTACATTTTAATAAAGTGAAGTATCAATTATTTCTTTTCATGAATCATACTTTTGATGTTGTATCTAAAAAGTCATTGTCGTACCTGAGGTCATCTAGATTTTTCTCCTTTTTATCTTCTAGGAGTCTTATAGTTTTGCATTTTACATTTAAGTCTATGATCCATTTTGAGTTAATTTTTGTGACGTGTGTAAGGTTTGTGTCTAGATTTTTTTTGGCTTGCAATCGCCCAGTTGTTCCAGTACCATTTGTTGAAAGGACTGTCTTTTCTCTGTTGTATTACCTTTGCTGCTTTGTTGAAGATCAGTTGACTGTATTTACGACGGTCAGTTTCTGGGCTCTCTATTGTATTCCAGTGATTTATTTGTCTATTCTTCTGCCAATAACAGGATGTTCTTTGAGAACTCTTCCTGATCTACTCACTTCTTCCTGGTCATTAAACTATGTTAATGAAGATAGACATTGATTCATTTCCAGTTTTATCCAGTTCAGGCTCCATACTCTGCTTTCTCTTCAACAGTGATCCCAAGGCTGAAAGTGACCGATCTTTCACAACCTGCCAGGGACAACAGTGTTGGAATCTTAGGTCACATCCAGGTAGGCTGCTCTAAGGAGCCACACACAGGAGGGTGGGACATAGAGATAGCTTATCATGACTCCTATCCTAAGCAGATGCTGTGCCATGAGGAAGGAGGTATGTCATCACCCAGGGAGAAAAACGGAAGAGTGAGGAGCCAGAGAGGTCCATTAACCAAGTATTCAGAGAGGACGTGCTGGGGGATGAGAAGTCAAAACAGATGAAGGTGTGATGGGTCCAGATTCAGTTTGGAACAAACCTTGTCAAAATCGAGTTCCATTCACTCATTCCTTTTCTACATTGGCAGATTGCTAAGAGAAGACAGGTTGTAAAAGGATAAGAATATAAATAAAGGAGATCTCCATGTAACTATGGAGATGGTTGATGGCTGAGGAGGCTTATAGAAAAGCCCCTCCATGGTGGGGGAGGGAGGGGTGCTGGGAGGTCACTTTATCATTCTAGAAACTGGGAAAAGTTGTTTTGTACAAGAAGATAGTGGGAGTTCCCAGTTTAGCATCTGTTCTATCCTGTGGTCCCTAGTCTCAGTAGAGGACCCCAGAAGAGTTTCCTCTGGCAAAGGTACAGAGAAGGCGGGCAAGCTGGAGTAAACTTGAACCCTGGCAGAATTGCAGAAGTGAAGCTAACGTCTTCTGGGACACCTAGAGGGCAATGACGCTGAGGCCGGCAATAGCGCCAAAGGCTGAGCAAGGGAGAGCTTGCCCAAGGGGAAGTGATTACCTAGAGACTGAGTGACTCAGTGACTCAGTCAACATCCAGTGCTTTAACCCTATATTCACTCTATACTCATAAATGGGGTGATTAAACCCCGTTTTAAAGCAAGGTCCTACTGTAATAAATATCCTATCATATATCATAATATGTATATAATCTTTGCTATACAGCAAAAATTAACACAACATTGTAAATTAACTATACTTCAATTAGAAAATAAAATAGAGTGATGGTGGGAGGATGAAGAAATAAATAGAGGCAAGAAGCTGTGTCCTGAGAAACATTCACTATAATGGGGAATACAGGCTGTCATGGTCCGGGCGCAGGTTGGAAAAGAATTTCCAAACACAAGGCAGGATGAAAGAAGAATAAAGTTTATGTGAGTGGGGAGGGGAGAGGCTGCCAGCACAGCGGGCCGGCTTCCTGATAGTCAGGGAGAGCCTACAGTGAGCAGGGGTTCTTGATTCATTTTTATACCCTGGGTGTAAGGAGTGGGATAGGGGTCTTACGGGTCATTTGCTGATTGGGTGAGGTAGGTATATTGGTTGGGGGGGGGGGGCGGGGTGCGGAGAATAAGGCAAATACCTTCTCCCTATATGAGGAAGGAGGGGAGACAGGATATACTGGTCAGGAGGACCTGAAATTCATTAATAGTTACATCACTGGGGATGGGAGGGAAAGTCAATAAGTGTCTGCTTTTTCCATTCCTGCATTCCAAGACCCTCCTTGGTTTCATCTGCTCTTTTCTCCTTGGGTCAGCACATTCCACCCTCTCTTTATTTTTAGGGCCAATTCTTTGGCCCCTTTTCATACCCTGCTAATGTCTATCTACCTATTTCCCTTCTCAGGCATTTGGGAACCCAGTCTCAAGGGAAAAGGGGCAATGATGCTCTGGCTTCTTCAGGCTGTACAGGGGTGTCATGGGGCTCTGGGTTCCCTTTGCCTGCATGGTATACTTAGGGAGGAAGGTGGGGTTCCATGGAACAGTATGGCAGCTTGTTCTAAGGTTGTCCGAGTATCCACTGGCTGGTATCCTTTTTGTAAGACCATTTGGAATTGGAGCTTCTGAACCTGTCAGGAGATGAACTTAGGTGTTAATAATATATGGGCCAAACAGTAATATCAGGAGGAAGGTGATGGCAGGTCCAAGGAGAGGTAAAAACCATGTTATATTAGGTAGGCCCCTTTGATAGTTTGCCAAATAGTATTTGCATCTGGGGCCCCTTTTTCCAAAGTAATGTAGCCATTTAGCTTGTTCATGTATTTTCTTAATACTCTCTTCTACTAGACCACTGCTGTTAATGTATGTGCAACAAGTTTCGTTGATGACTGCACAAATTCCCTCTTGCTCGGCTGGAAATAATCTAAGGCCCTCCTGAGGTCCATTACCACCTCTGCTAAAGAATTTAAAGACTGGGAAAGTCTTTCCATTGATCTTCCCGTGACTCAGCGGAGGTCATACAAAGTGTCTGATAAATTACTTATAGTTGCTTCATGGTAGATGAAGCCTCCCCAGGGAGCAGCTAATCCAATGGCAGCTCCAGTGCCTGCTAAAATGAGTCCTGTAGCTCTTTTAGATCTGGGCTGTGTGGCTTGGTAAATAGTCACTCCTACAGAGCTGTTTTGCATAATCCCCAAGGTGCATTGTCCTTTATACCATGCATTATTAAGACATTTGAGTGCAATTTGCTTTACCTGGATAAGGTGATGAGGGTTCTATGTGCCCATCATATGGCAGTGGATTAGTAGGGAGACCACAAATGAAGACCTGTCCAGCTGGGGCACAAATGTGTCTCACCTGGGAGGAGTTAAACCGGTGTATTATCTGGTTTCCCCAAGCAGGGGTATTATTACAATGGTAAGATAGATGACCAAAGGAAAAAGGGGCATGGGGATTTGGATCTTTCCCATATGCCTTGTGCTAAGTCACTTCAGTCGTTTCTGACTCTGTGCGACCCCATAGACGGCAGCCCACCAGGCTCCCCTGTCCCTGGGATTCTCCAGGCAAGAACACTGGAGTGGATTGCCATTTCCTTCTCCAATGCATGAAAGTGAAAAGTGAAAGTGAAGTCGCTCAGTCGTGTCCGACTCTTAGCGACCCCATGGACTGCAGCCTACCAGGCTCCTCCGTCCATGGGATTTTCCAAGCAAGAGGTACTGGAGTGGGGTGCCATTGCCTTCTCCGCCCATATGCCTTAGGAGCACTATATACTAGGCACCAGGTGACCCCGAGTGCCCCTCCCCCATGAGCACATTGATTGTAAGCGGTGGAGGACAGTGGTGTGGAGGTCATAGATATTGGGCACCAATGTGGAAGGTTACCATAGCCTAAACCATTTTTGCATCTTGGATGGTTAAAAGTCAGAGGTGAAATCTGGGAGGCATCAAATCCTCATATATTAGGGAGCAGTTGTGTTGCAGGAAGGCGGACCCCTTCCAGGGCCTGAAACTGGGCTCTTGTCTAACCCTCGGAAATGAATTGTCCAAGGAGACACATGTGCTGACAAAGAGATTTTATTGGGAAAGGCCAGCCGGGTGGAGAGCAGTAGGGTCAGGGAACCCAGGAGAACTGCTCTGCCGCGTGGCTCGAAGTCTCGGGTTTTATGGTGATGGTATTAGTTTCCAGGTGGTCTTTGGCCAATCATTCTAATTCAGAGTCTTTCCTGGTGGCGCACGCATCGCTCAACCAAGATGGATGCTGGCAAGAGGAATTCTGGGAAGTGGACGGACACGTGGTGTCTCCTTTAGACCTTTCCTGAACTCTTCCGGTTGGTGGTGGCTTATTAGTTCCGTATTCCTTATCAGGATCTCCTGTCATAAAACAACTCATGCAAATGGTTACTATGGTGCCTGGCCAGGGTGAGTGGTTTCAATCAGTGTGCTTCCCCTAACAGTTGCAGGGGCCTCCTCTGGGCCCTGAGCCACAGCAGTGACAACAGCTCCCCCGCTGGATACAGTGCAATGGGTCTGGCTTTTGTTTCTTGTCAGGTTAGGGTGGGGAGGTAATTATAGACATGGGAGTGTCTGGGGACAGGCCAGATGAAAAACTTAGATTGTAATCTTGGATCTCCTGTGAAAGAGGGTGGTAGGGGAGAAACTGTAGGCCTCTTTCCCGGTGTTGGTGATATACCCAGCAGTCCCTAAGGTTCTCCCCTTATGCTGTAATAGTGGAGATATTTACTAAAGAATTGCTTGTCCATTCCCCTGACATTTTCCGCCATATACTAACTAGGCTTCCAAGAAGGAAAACTAAGAGTCTCATGGCTCCAGGTTTAAGAGGAGACAGACTTGTTTGGTGAATAGTCTTGGAAGTCTCGAAGGATCTTGTCCCATGCTAACTGTAATATGAACTGTCTTTGGTAATTTGAAGGCCGTAAGGATAGCTGAGGCTCTTGGAAATTTATATCTTCCAGTAATGCCCAGTAGAAGTCAAATTCAAAAGGGGCGATGGAAAGCTGGTGTAAGAGCAGATTTAGTAATTGTCATAAAGTGTACATTAGTATTAAGAAGAACTAAGATTATTGGGGTCAGTTGTAAGGAGTAGTGATCAAGATATCTCAAGGCTCAGAACTCAAGGAGGGGTCACCACCTGATTTCCTTTCGAAAAGAAAGCAAAGGCCATCCAGAGGTTTTCAGTCATAAGAGATGTCTGTGGAATCTTCTGCTGGCTGGGGATCTTCTTCTGGAGGAGGAGCTGTCTTCAGTCTTGACTCACGGATCCAGGGGGTGAAGCCTTGGACCTTGGCAGCTGTGGGAGTGACCAGGAGGACTTGGTGTGGTCCTGTCCACACTGCTTCGAGTGGTTTTCAATCCTGTGGAAGGGTCTTAACATATACCCAATCACCAGGGTTCAGGTGGGGAGAAGTTTCTGAAAAGTTAGGATCTGGCTTGGGGCTGTTTTGATCCTAGTATTCCCAGATGTTTTTAAGAGTTAGTCCCAAAGTTTGAAGATTCTGCGCTAAGTAATGGGTTTCTGGATCAGCCAGGTGGTCTATACTTAAGAATGGTCTCCCATAAAGGACTTCATAAGGGCTTAGATGAGACGGATTTTGGGGTGATCCAAACTCTTAAAAGAGCGATAGGAAGAAGAGTGTTGGGACAAGCCCAACAACAAACCAACCTGAGGGAGCGGTGCCGCAGAAGAATAAGGAAGAATGAGACTCAGAAATAAGGTGGGGATCAGGCGCTGATGCTATTCACAAGCAAAAGCCCAGATCCTAATCCTAGCATGCCTTTTATTGTTAACATCTACTTCCTTGTACCTGCTCTGGAGATATCTGTTCTTTACAATCCCAGATCGGGGATAAAGATATACAATGCACAGTCCTCAACCTTCAGGCCTTTCATGACTTTGTTTAGCCCTTCAGCTAGTGATGCCCTTTTCTCAGCAACTCCCTCAAGGTTCTGATTATGGGAACAGTCACTAATAGTTTTCCATCAGTCACATCAGTACTTCAACATCTTGTTTTCAAGATATCTTTCCACTATGTACTTTTGACTGCTCCTAGCCCTTTGCCTGGGTGTGATGAGAAAGTCATTCTTATTTTTCAAAGAGGCCCTGGTAATTATAGCACAGGCCTGTGCATAGCATATTCCCTACAGAAGAGCGACCCACGTTTGGTGAGTTTCAGTTGCTAGCTTGGTTAAATACTTAAGAGGGTTTGATTGGCTCTTCCTACCTTTCCGCATGCCTGGGGATGCCAAGCCAGGTGAAGATAGTAATTAATTTGTAGGGCTTCACAGACTCCTTGGGTCAAACTGGAAATAAATGCAGGGCCATTATCTGATTATAAAGAGCGTGGGAGTTCAAACCTAGGTATAATATATTCCACAAGGGCCATAGTGACCTCAGATGCCCTCTCAGTCTTAGTGGGGTAGGCTTCACCCCATCCCATAAAGGTGTCTACCATTACCAGGAGATATTTATAGTCTTTGCAAGGTGACATGTGAGTATAATCTACTTGCCAATCTTCTGGTTGGTCTCCTTTCCTCTGGATCGGGTGGAGCAATGGAGGAGGTTTTATGGCCCATTCTGGGTTAACCTGAGGAGAAATAGGACAGGCTTGGGATATAGATTGAAGGGTTGAGAGGATTCCTTTTCCAGTGAATATTGTCCCCATTAGTTTAAAAAGGATTTGGCCCCTAAGTGGGTGGCCTGATGTAGGTGGTTTAATATCTTCCATTGGGAAGCTTCTGGTAGGAGAAGTTTGTTGTCTGGGCTCAGTAGCCGTCTTTCAGGGATTAAAGTAAACCCACAGTTTGGCCCCTAAGTGGGTGGCCTGATGTAGGTGGTTTAATATCTTCCATTGGGAAGCTTCTGGTAGGAGAAGTTTGTTGTCTGGGCTCAGTAGCCGTCTTTCAGGGATTAAAGTAAACCCACAGTTCTGTCCTTCTTTGAGTTCAGAGGGTGAGTAATGAGGCAGAGAGAGATCTAGACGTGGGATGGGAGGAGCCTGTAGCGTGCTTAGGGCAGCCCTCTAGACTTCTTTAATTGCTTTATCATTTCCTTAACTTATGTCCAATGAATCCTTTTGATGTGCCCTGCAGTGCATGATGGCCACTTCCTTAGATTTTATAGCTTCTGATAAAGCTATCTTTATCAGAAGCTAATCTTCTAGAATCTCTGGCCCATGCTTAATTGGGGTATTATGAGTGGTTAATGGCCTCTTTCCTTCCAAATGGCTATGTGGTCATGTTCTACATGGAAGGTGTGTGCTGAATCTGTGTAAATATTGACTTGCAGTTCCTCTCCTAGTTTGAGTACCCTGGTTAGAGCTATGAGTTCTGCCTTTTGGGCTGAAGTATTGCCCCATGGAGTGGGCCTGACTCTATTACTTCTGTTAGGCTAACTATTGCATGCCCCGAGACCCTTGGGCCCTCCTGAATGGAACTGCTGCCAACGGTAAACCATTCTACATCTGGGTTGGGTAAAGCGGTATCTCGCAAGTCTGGCCTAGCATTGTAGGCCTGGTCATTTATTTCTAAACAAGAATGTGGAAGTGGAGAAGCTTTAGGATTTGGATCAGGCAAAAAGGTGGCAGGATGTAGAGTGGTACAAGGTTTGATGGATATCTCTGGCCCCTCTAAAAGCCTGATACTTGTGAATTCTGCTATCTGAAATCCAACGGAATGCCTTGAAATTGGGAACATCTAAGACCTGGTGAGGAGTGTAGACTGTAAGTGAGTTTGGAAGCTTCTTCTGTTAGACGTGCAGTAGCAGCTAATGCCCTTAGACAAGGAGGCCATCCCTGAGACATTACGTCCAGTGTTTTAGATAGATATGCTACTGGGCATTGTGATGGGCCCAGGGACTGTGTTAGTACACCCAGAGCCATACCTTTTGTCTCATGAGCAAAGAGAGAGAAGGGCTTTGCTAAATCAGGTAGGCCTAAGACTGGTGCTGTGATTAGGGCCTTCTTTATTTGTTTAAAAGCTGTCTCCATTTCTGCAGTCCATTCAAAGGGCAGCTCCTCTTGTCCTTTAAGGGCATCGTGAAGGGGTTTAGCTAATAAGGCATAAGTGGGGATCTAGGATTTGGCAAAAGTTCGTCATTCCTAAAAAGATTCTAAGCTGTTGTTTAGTGGCTGGCATGGCCATGTCTGAGATTAACTTCCTTCGATCAGGGGCGATACTTCTTTTTCCTGGGGTTAATATCAGCCCCAAGAAAGTGACTTGTTATGAGGTAATCTGTGCCTTGGCTGGGGATACCCAGTACCCTCGTTCTGCTAAATGTTTAAGAACGAGAATAGTGTTATTATCTGAGGTTAGTATATCTGGGCTACAGATTAAAAGATCCTCAAAATATTGGAGTAAGCAGCTTTCACCCTCCAATGTTAGAGATGAAAGGTCCTTTGCTAATGCTTAGCTGAACAAATGAGGACTATCTCTGAGGCAGAACTGTCCAGGTGAGTTGTAGGGTAAATTTAGTAATTGGGTCTTTCCATGCAAAGGCAAATAAAAATTCGGAGTCAGGGTGGGCTGGAATGCAGAAGAAGGCATCTTTGAGGTCAAGGACAGAGTAATATTGGGTTTGTGAAGGAATTTGACTTAAAAGGTTATATGGCTTCGGTACTATTGGGTGAGTAGGGATCACTGCTTGATTAACAGCCCTCAGCTCTTGGACTAAGAGCTGTCAGGTTTCTTTATTGCCAGGATCTGGGTATTGCCGGGAAAATTACATGGGATTAGAAGTCCAGTTTGGAAGAATTTGGAGATTAGAGGCATTGATCCTATTAATACTTCCTCCCTTAAGAGGATATTGAGGTAGGTACTCTAGGGAAAGAGCTAGGATCCTTTAGACGGATAACTACTGGAGTGGCTGTAACAGACCCCCCAGGAGTAGAAGTATCCCATAACTCTGGAGGAACTTGCCTGAGGATATTGGGTGGAATTTTAGGTAGGACTGGTTCCATGGTGGTTGTTAAAGCCATGTAAATGATAAGATGGCTTTAAGTTTAGCTAATAGATCTCGGCCTAGCAGGGGTAGGGGGCAGGTTGGGACGACTAAGAAGGAGTGGGTGAACAGAGTGTTTTCGCAGGAACAAGGGGAGAGAAACAGGCATAGGAAGGCTGTCCATCTGTCCCTGTTAGGAGGGTTGAGGAATAGTAAGTGGGCCCAGAGAAGGAAGTTAGGGCTGAAGAAGTAGCCCTGGTGTCAATCAGAAAAGTTACAGTGGCCCCCACCACATTCAGGGTTACCCGGGGCTCCTCCGGTTTTGTAGGGAATTTGGGAGCCTGTAGACTAAGCCCCGGGCACCTTCAGCCATCTGCCTCCAGGAAGTCAAGACCCAAAATGAAGTCTGGCTCCTGTTCTTGATAGTCGACTACCACCAACAGTGGAAGCTGACTTCAACTTTGGCTCTGATTGCCAAGTTCCGAAGTACCCCTGGTTTTGGTTGGCAGTGCTGTTGGCATGAGGGACAAATCCTCTTCCAGTGGCCCTTCTGGTGACAGTAAGGGCAAGAGGTAGGGGTGATGGAGCATGGCAGTTCCTGACAGCGTGCCCTGACTGACCACACTGGAAGCAAGTCATCAGAGATTTCTGAGAAGGAGGAGGAGCACCCTTTGATCCCTGCCATGGGAGGGACTGACTAATGGCAAGAGCCGTGTACTGAGCATGTCACTTTAATTTTTCTTCCTCCTTCTGTTCCTGCCTATTCCTAGAAGGTTCCTCCCTATTTTTAAAGGCCATATCAAGCAAAACAGAGGATGAGATTTGTGGGGTTTTTGTAACTTTTGTCTACTGTCCAGGGATGCCTGACTTATAAAGTGGACTGCAAGAATGGCCTGTCCTTTGGGTGTCTCTGGGTCTAGATTGGTGTATTTTCTCATAGCTTCTACTAATTGGGCCTGGAAAAGGGCTGGGTTCTCAGAAGGTTCCTGCATAACTTCCCTAAGTTTATTATAATTAACAGGTTTGATAATTGCCTATTTTCATGCCTTCTAGTAGACAAGTAATCATGTAATTTCTCCTAGTAAGTCCACCTGCTGGCCCACTTTCATTTGCTTGGTATTTGCATCCTGGGTCTGCCTGAGGGACTGCCTCTGTCCCTGCCCTTTTTGCATTAGGGTTTGGGGCATGTGCCTCATCTGCCCAAGTCTGAGCTAAAGCCCAGATCCTGCTCTTTTCTTTATGGGTGCAACAAGTAGTTAGAATTATGTGAATATCTTGCCAAGTTAGTTCAAAGGCTATGGTGAGGGCCTGAAATTCTCTGGTAAAGGTGATAGGGTCCTGACTAAAAGAACCTATTTGCCCTGTATATGAGAGAGGTCAGACACAGGGAAGGGGACATGGACTCTGATAGTGCCTGAGTCTCCATTAGCAACTTCCCTTGGGGGAGCATATTAGGACTTGGCTCCAAGCATTGGGCTGTCCAAGATCGAGTACGGGGAGGAGAAAGAAGATCTGCCACTGGATAGGGAGGCGGGGATTGTGGGGCAAAAGGTTGAGAAGAAGGATGAAATCAGGGATAGGAAGGGTCATCTAGAATATCTGGTGTAAGAGGAGGTGGAGGACAGATGCGAGGCAGTAGAGCTGTAGTGGACAGGCACACACAACATGTCTTCCTCAAGCCCAGATTCTGGCTTGAAGGGCCATGAAGTCCTGAATATAAGGAACCTCAGAATCTTTTCCATGTCTCCAACAATAGAGGTCAAGTTGGTGGATTTTATTAACAGTTTAATGTCCTATTAAAAGGCCATTGTTCTTGATTTCCTAATTTGTATTGTGGTCAGGACAAGCTACAGAAATAGACAAGTCTCTTTTTCATGAGATTGTCTGGGTCAAACATCTTCCAATTCCTGAGGATACAGCCAAGGGGTGCGTCTGAGGAAGGCGCCCAAGATGTACCAGAACCCATCCTTAGCTTATATGCCATAGAATGGGGATACTGAGAATCACCAACTGGCAAAAGGCTTCCCTGCGACTGAGGCAAAATGTCAACCATCCCGACAGTCGCATCCGACTGAGAGGTGGCCAGTGTAAACCGTAAGACCGTGCTACTAAGGCGCCAGGAGCAGACGGGGAGATCCTGGTCACCAGCTAATCGACTCACCGTTAGAAGATCCTCAGGGACGTGGAGGCAGTTTCCAGGATGACTTGGGGTCTGTGAGGTCCTTTGGAGCCAATCCAGGCCAAGGAAGAGGAGGCGAGAGTAGAGAGAAAGAGAACTGAGGATTCCCCCTTAAAATCCTATCGGGGAGGCAGTGGCCAGGGGACAATGATCTCTGTTTTGCTTCAAACACTGTGTCTGACACGGTGCACAGAAGTTGTCTTGCTGGGCGTGGATGCCCTTGTGGCCCGATCCATTCCGTGTCCCCCTCATCCTCACACGGGAGTCTTCGTGTGGCAGGCGCCCTAATGGCTTTTAAGTGCATGACCCATGCCTACACAGTATTGGTTGGCCTAGTCCTCAGTTGGAAAAGAGAAAAAGGAGAGACCCTCATCCATTCAGGCAGCAGCTACTGGGGCACAGTGAGCAGTGGGGCCTTTGGAACATACCAGAAGGTAACCCTGGCCTGAGTTCCTCAGTTGCTTCCACAGCCCTTGCCTATTTGCAGAGGGTCCCTATGAGAAAGGAGAAGCAAGGAGGTGGGGGAAGAGACCCCAAGGTCCCCGTATGGGCCACCAAAAATGTTGTGGTCTGGGTGCAGGTTGGAAAAGAATTTCCAGACACGAGGCGGGATGAAAGAAGAATAAAGTTTATGAGAGTGGGGAGGGGAGAATGGCTGCCAGCACAGCGGGCTGGCTTCCTGATAGTCAGGGAGAGCCTACAGTGAGCAGGGGTTCTTGATTCATTTTTATACCCTGGGTGTAAGGAGTGGGATAGGGGTCTTACGGGTCATTTGCTGATTGGGTGAGGTAGGTATATTGGTTGGGGGGGGGGGGGCGGGGTGCGGAGAATAAGGCAAATACCTTCTCCCTATATGAGGAAGGAGAGGAGACAGGTTATACTGGTCAGGAGGACCTGAAATTCATTAACAGTTACATCACTGGGGATGGGAGGGAAGGTCAACAAGAGTCTGGTTTTCCATTCCTGCATTCCAAGACCCTCCTTGGTTTTATCTGCTTTTTCAACCTTGGGTCACCACACAGGCTACATGCAAGAGACAGTATAAAAACAGCACAAACACATTCACTCATATGAGCATAGTATTGAGTTGGCTAAAAATCTGTTTGGGTTTTAAACTTTTTGGCCAACCTAATAGAAAAAGAGCTTTGAGGTTGTGACTGGAATTAAAAATTGAGAAAAAGTATGAGTGTTAGAGTGTTAGTATAGTTAAAATTATTAATTGTAGAGCCAAAGCATTTAATCAAAAGAAGTTTTGGTTTCAAACACATCTGAAGGTTAGCTGCAAGGTATGTCTGAATAGAAAGCAGACCTACATTTATGTAATCACATAAAAGTGAGAAAAGACTGAAGAACATGCAAGGTTTGTACCATAAATGGATATGATAGTCATAAAACTGAAATCATGTTTGTGTTGCAAACAGTATATCCTCAGGAAAAGCAAATACCAATATCACCTGTGGTGAAAATTTAGCACAAAGAAAGACTACAAATTGAACTAGTGATGAGAAGAACATATGGAAATCATGCCATCATGGCATGGTTCTGGCTTGTGTAAAACCCTAGTCATAGTTAGGGTCTAACTCTTAGTCATTTCTGATGAGGAGCTTTAAAACAACCATTCTGAGATAGAAAGAGAAAGGGAAAAAATGGTACAAAAAATACCAGAAGGCAAATGATAAGATAGTCGTAGTAGTGTCAGTCACTCCGTCATGTCCCACTCCACACCTCCATGGAGTATAGTCTGCAAGGCTCTTCCATCCATGGAATTCTCCAGGCAAGGCTATTGGAGTGGAAACGATCAGATGGCAATAGTAAATCACTATATATCGATAGTCATGCTAAAGACAAATGGATTTAATTCACCAATCACAAAATATAAAGTGGCTGAATGGATTTTAAAAATAAAGAAAAAGAACAAGACCCACTTATGTACTGCCTACAAGAGATTTGTTTCAGCTCTAAAGACACACATGGGTTCAAAGTGCAGGGATGAACAAGATTTAACTCAATCCAACTATCTTTTCTGACTACAGTGGTATGAAAATAGAAGTCAACAGCTGAGTAAAGCTGGAAAATTTACAAATTTATGGAAACTAAACGCATATCTAAATAACCAATTGGTCTAAGAAGAAGTCAAAGGGGGGGGAAATGATCTCTAAACAAATGAAAATAGAAACACACCATATCAACACTTATGGGATGCAGCAAAAGTAGTTCTGAGAAGAAAATGAATAGCTATAAGTTCATTTATTAAGAAATTATAAAGATCTAAAATAACCTAAATTTACACTTCAGGGAACTAGAAAAAGAAGAACTAGCTAGGGCTTACTTCCCTGCTGGTTCAGTGGTAAAGAGTTCATGCCAAGGAGGAGATGTGAGTTTTATCCCTGGGTTAGGGAGATCCCCCAGAGAAGGTAACTGGCAACCTATTCCAGTATTCTTGCCTGGGAAAAATCACATTGACAGAGGAGCCTGGCAGGCTACAGTCCATGGGGTCACAAAAGAATCAGACACATCTTGGCAACTAAACAAAATTAAACTCAAAGTTTGCAGAGGGAAGGAAATAATAAAGATCAGAATGGAAGTAAATAAAATAGACAACAGAAAAATAATACAAAGGATTGACAAAACCAAGATCTGGTTCTTCAAAAAGTTAAAGTTGACAAGCATTTAGCATTTTTCTTAGAAAAAAGGAGAAAAGATTCAAGTATATAAAATTAGAAATGAAAAAGGAGACATTACAACTAACTACAGAATCATAAAAGACTATTATGAACAAAGATATGCCAAAAAATTAGATAACCTAAGAAGTGGATAAATTTCTAGAAGCACACAACCTACCAAGACTGAATCATGAAGTAATAGAAAAGCTGAATAAACCAACAACAAGGGGTTTAATCAATAATCAAAAACCTCCCCACATAGAAAACCCAGAAACATATGAGTTCACTGAAAAACTTCACCAAACATTCAAAGAACAAGTAATACCAATCCTTCTTAAGATCTTCCCAAAAATTGAGGGGGAGGGAATACTTTCAAACTCATTCTACAAGGCCAGGATTACCTTATACACCACAGCCATTTAGGATTTATCCATGAGATGCAAGGGTGGTTCAGCATATGTAAATCAATAAATGCAATATGATTTATTAATAAAATAAAAGATAAAAATCACCTGACGACTCAATAGATGCAGGAAAAGCACCAGACAAAACATTCTTTCATGATTAAAAAAAAGAGAAAAGCTCAGAAAATTGGGTATAGAAGGATTACAGCTCAACATAATGAAGGTCATATATGACAAGTTCACAGCTAACATTATACTCAGTGAAGAAAAGTTGAAAATCAGGAACATGAAAAGGATGCCCATTCCCACCATTCTTATTCAATGGTATCTTATTCAATACCAGAAATCCTAGCTAGGACAATTAGTCAAGACAAGTAAACGGTATCCAGATCAGGAAGGAAGAAGTAAAATTTTCACTACCTGCAGATGATATAATTTAGTATAGAGAAAATCCCAAAGACTCAACTAAAAACCTTTTGGAACTAATTAACAATTTGAGTAAAGTTGTAGGCTACAAAATCAACATACAGAAATCAGTTGCTTTTCTATATAATAATGATGGAACATCTGAAAAAGAAATTTTTAAAAAGCCATTCACATAGCTTCAAAAACAGTAAAATACTTAGGTATAAATTTAACCAAGAAACTGAAACTACATGACTTTGCTGAAAGAAATTGAAGATGATATAAACAAATTGAAGGACATTCTGTGTTCATGGATCAGAACAATTAATGTTGTTAAAAATGCCTATATACTATTGAATCATCTATAGATTCAATCCCCATCAACTTACAGTGGTATTCTTCATAGAAATAGAAAGAAAAATCCTAAAATTTGTATAAGATAACAAAAGATCCCCAGTAGCCAAAACAACTCTTAGGAAAAAAGAACAAAGTCAGAGGTATCACATTTCCTGCTCAAACTAGTCTACAAAGATACAATAATAGAAAGAGTATGGCATTGGCACAAAAACAGATTCATAGAACAATGGAATAGAATAGAGAGCCCAGATAGTAAACTCTTGCTTATACAGTAAATTAATATTTAACAAGGGAGTCTAGAGTACCCAGTGGAGAAAGGATAGGCACTTCAACAAATGGTATTGGGAAAACTGAGCAAACACATGTAGAGCAATGAAATTGGATCCCTATCTTACAAAACCCATGAAAAATCACTCAAAATGGATAAAAGATTTACACATGAGACTTGATACTGTAAAACTCCTAGGAGAAAATGTAGAGTGGAAGCTTGTCAACATTGGTCTTGGCAATGATGTTTTTTTGGATATGACAACAGAATCACAAACAACAGAGGCAAAAATTGACAGATGGGACTACATCAAATTTAAAAGCCTTTGCACAGCACAAGAAACAATGAAGGAAATGAAAAGACAGCTTACAGAATGGAAAATAAAGTTTTTAAACCATGTATCACAAACCATGTATCAGATAAGGAGTTAATATACAAAATATGCAAACAATTCAGAATTCAATTGCAAAAAACAGTCTGATTAAAACCTGGGTAGACTAACTAAATAGATGCTTTTCTAAAGAAGACATGGTAAAAACAGGTACATGAAAAATGGCCAACAGGTACACGGAAAATAATGGTTAGCACTGATAATCATCAAGGAAATGCAAACCAAACCCATAATGAGACATTGCATCACGCATGTTAGAATAGCTATTATCAAGAAGACAAAATATCTTCTCAGTGCTATTGACAATGTGGAGAAAAGGGAATGCAAATGTGTTTCGGGGAAAGTAAATTGGTTCAACCACTATGGAAAACATCATAGAATTTTCCTCACAAAATTAAAAACAGTACTATCTTATGAACAGAAATCCCACTTCTGGGTACATACCCAAAGGAAATGAAGACAGGATTTTGAAGAGATAAATGCAGTCCCATGTTAGCTGCAGCATTATTCACAAAAGCCAAGATATGGAAACAACCTAGATGCCTATCAATGCATGGATGGATGAAGAAGATGTGAGATATCTTCAGGTTTTAGATTATCAAATCATGTGAGAAACCTGATTCTTGTGCCTAAACTTATCCTGACATGATTTCTGGTGATTTTTTACTTTGAACTTGACTTGCCCGTTTTGGAGAAGCTCTATACAGACAGAGAGCTCTATACAGTCAGCAAAACAAGGAGGAGCTGACTGTGGCTCAGACCATGAACTCCTTATTGCCAAATTCAGACTTAAATTGAAGAAAGTGGGGAAAACCACTAGACCATTCATGTATGACCTAAATCAAATCCCTTATGATTATACAGTGGAAGTTACAAATAGATTCAAGGGATTAGATCTGATAGACAGAGTGCCTGAAGAACTATGGACAGAGGTTCCTGACATGGTACAGGGGGCAGTGATCAAGACCATCCTCAAGAAAAAGAAATGCAAAAAGGTAAAATGGTTGTCTGAGGAGGCCTTACAAATAGCTGTGAAAAGAAGAGAAGCAAAGGAGAAACGGAAAGATATACCCATTTTAATGCAGAGTTCCAAAGAATAGCACAGAGAGATAAGAAAGGCTTCCTCAGTGATCAATGCAAAGAAATAGAGGAAAACAATAGAATGGGAAAGACTAGAGATCTCTTCAAAAAAACTAGTGATACCAAGGGAACATTTCATGCAAAGATGGGCATAATAAAGAACAGAAATGGTATGGACCTAACAGAAGCAGAAGCTATTAAGAAGAGGTGGCAAGAATACACAGAAGAACTAGACAAAAAAGATCTTCACGACCCAGATAACCACAATGTGTGATCACTCACCTAGAGCCAGACATCCTGGAATGTGAAGTAAAGAGGGACTTAGGAAGCATCACCATGAACAAAGCTAGTGGAGGGGATGGAATTCCACTTGAGCTATTTCAAATCCTAAAAGATGGTGTTTTGAAAGTGCTGCACTCAATATACCAGCAAATTTGGAAAACTCATCAGTGGCCACAGCACTGGAAAAGGTCAGTTTTCATTCCAATCCCAAAAAAAAGGCAATGCCAAAGAATGTTCAAACTACCACACAGTTGCACTCATCTCACACTCTAGCAAAGTAATGCTCCAAATTCTCCCAAGCCAGGCTTGAACAGTATGTGAACCAATAACTTCCATATGTTCAAGCTGAATTTAGAAAAGACAGAGGAACCAGAGATCAAATTGCCAATACCCGTTGGATCATCAAAAAAGCAAGAGTTCCGGAAAAATATCTATTTCTATATCTGGACTACTCCAAAGCCTTTGACAGTGTGGACCACCACAAACTGTGGAAAATTTTTCAAGAAATGGGAATACCCATCTGACCTGCCTCCTGAGAATGCAGGTCCTGTATGCAATACTTCCTGTATGCAGGTCAAGAAGCAACAGTTAGAACTGGACATAGAACAACAGACTGGTTCCATCCAAACTGGGAAAGGAGTCCATCAAGGTTGTATATTGTCACCCTGCTCCTTTAACTTAAATGCAGAGTATATCACGCAAAATACCAGGCTGGATGAAGCACAAGCTGGAATCAAGGTTGCCAGGAGAAATATCAATAACCTCAGATATGCAGATGACACCAGCCTTATGGCAGAAATAAACTAAAGAGCTTCTTGATGAAAGTGAAAGAGGAGAGTGAAAAAGTTGGCTTAAAACTCAACATTCAAAAAACTAAGATCATGGCATCTGGTCCCATTACTTCATGGCAAATAGATGGGGAAACAATGGAAACAGTGACAGACTTTATTTTCTGGGCTCCAAAATCACTGCAGATGGTGACTGCAGCCATGATATTAAAAGACACTTGCTCTTTGGAAGAAAAGCTATGACAAACATAGATAGCATATTTAAAAGCAGAGACATTACTTTGCCAACAAAGGTCCATCTAGTCAAAGCTATGGTTTTTTCAGTAGTCAGGTATGGATGTGAGAGTTGGACTATAAACAAAGTTGAGCACTGAATAATTGATGCTTTTGAACTCCAGTGTTTGAGAATACTCTTGAGAGTCCCTTGGACTGCAAGGAGATCCAACAGTCAGCCCTAAAGGAAATTATTCCTGAATATTCATTGGAAGGACTGATGCTAAAGCTGAAGCTCCAGTACTTTGACCACCTGATGCAAAGAACTGACTCTTTGGAAAAGACCCTGATGCTGGGAAAAACTGAAGGAAGGGGGAGAAGGGGACAATAGAGGATAAGGTGGTTAGATGGCATCACTGGCATGATGGACATGAGTTTGAGCAAGCTTTGGGAGTTGGTGATGGACAGAGAAGCCTGGCATTCTGTAGTCCATGAGGTCACAAAGAGTCAGACAGGACTGAGCAACTGAACTGAACTGAAAATTCAAAGGAAAAATGTGAAAAAGAAAGAAAATAGAACAGAATATCTAAGTGATAAATAATTATAAAATAGTTAAATGTATGTGTAATAGATACATCAAAGAGGAGAGAAAGAATGGAGCAAAAGAAACATCTGAAGAGATAATGGCCAAGAATTTTTCAAAAATAATAGAAGCTGTCAAACCACAGATCCAAGAAACTGAGAGAACAGTACACAGACTAAATACATGCGTGCACGCATGCACATACACACACCCCACATAAACACATGGGGCTTCCCTGGTAGCTCAGCTGGTAAAGAATAGGCCGGCAGTGCAGGAGACCCTGGTTTGATTCCTTGGTCAGGAAGAGCCCCTGGACAAGGGATAGGCCACCCATTCCATTATTCTTGGGCTTCCTTAGTGGCTCAGATGGAAAAGAATGTGCCTATAATGTGGGAGACCTGGATTCTATCCCTGGGTTGGGAAGATCCCCTGGAGAAGGAAACAACTACCCACGTCAGTATTCTTACCTGGAGAATTCCATGGACAGAGGAGCCATGGCAAGCTACAGTCCATGGGGTCACAAAGAGCTGATTTTCAGAGAGAAGAAACACTTCATACTCAAACTCTTGAAAACCAAAGATAAAGGGAAAAATCATCAAAACACCAATAGATCTTAATTTTTAAAAATCTTAGAGAGTTAGGATATCAGTGCCACCACCATAGTCAGACCTAAAAAGGTATAATCACTCCAGAGAATATTTTAGCAGAAATGTAAAGACATTTAAATCTGTCTCTTGGCCAACTCACAATTGTCTAGAAGGTTTAAAAAAGAAATTTTTCTAAGAAATGGAAATGAGAAAAAGAAAGTCAGAACTCCATTTCTAAAGCATGCCACATAACAATGTCCTTTTGGAGCAGATGGAAAACCCAGCGGTGTCTAGACCTTGTTTTCTAGTCTTCCCTGCAAGATGAAAATTTTAGGTCATCTCAGACTCCAGGTGGCTGCCCTGCAGTCTTCCTTATTACTTGTCTTGAAGAGGAAGTCCATTTTCTTTTTGAATCTCAAATATTCCTCCCCTGAGTTGTCCTAGATGTTGCTTTGGGTCCTGCCACATGAAAGTTTCCCTTCATTCCAAGCCCAAGGAATACTCGAAATCCTCTCACTTCTCGAAGAAATAACCTGTGAACTCATCACAGCTTGCAGGACCAAAATAGTTTGATGTTCAGTATCTCTTTCATCAAGACTTGGGTGTCTCCTGCCCCTCTGATGACTCTTACTACTTTCTGTGAAGGCTCCTGTCTTCACCCACTCATTAAACATTGGTGCTTGTTCATCTCTCTATCTTCAGCATACTTTTCTCTTTTCCAGTGATTTTCTAAATGGGGAGAGAGTGCCCCAGGGTGAGTATCAGAATGGGAAGGGGAAAGAGAGGAAGAAGTGTAACTTGAAAAGATTATTCAGCATTGTAATACAATGTTATACTTGCAATTTGACAGATAAGTTTTGAAATTTGAGATAAAATTAAAGGAAGATGAAAAGTTTTATATTTACATTTAAAGGGGTGGAGAATAGACTTCAAAAAGTTGGGAAACATGATTTTGCACCTTTGTTACTTCTAAATGACTTTACCCACACCCATAATTTCTACTAGACTAATACTCAAAGTGATTCCTCCATCCCCACCTCTGGGGATATTTGCCAATGTCTGAAGATATTTTGGGTTGTTAAAACTGGGGAGAATTCCCCCTTACATTTACTGGGAAGAAGCCAAGAATGCTGCTGAGTATCCTCCAATGGACAGAACAGCCTCCCATGACAAAGAATTTTCTGATCCTAAATGTCAATAGTGCTAAGGTTTAAAAAACTCTGTTCTACTCCCTATATGCTAATGACTCCCAAGTCTTTATCTCCAGCCAACACTTTTCTTCTGAATTCTAGAAAAGTATAGAATAATCAGCTAATTATTAGGCATTTTCACTTCAAAAATTTTTCTTCCAAAGTGAGACTCATCTATTCCTTCCACACTTGCACTCTATGATCTGACTTCTATGAAGTCAAAACCCTTCAAGGTACCTTAGGCCACTACTATCTATCATTCCTATCCAATCAATAATTAAATTTTCTTAAACTTCTTTCCCTACTGCCAATTATTAACAGGATAAAGTTTTGAGTAAGTCACCTAATCTCCTTGTGCCTTGGTTTTCTGATTTGTAAAGTGAGGACAATAATAGTTCAACTATCTCACATGATTGATATGAGGATTAAGTAAGTTAATTATTGCTTAGAAAGCTTGCAATGGTGCCTACACATAGTAAGTACTATGTAAGTACTTGCTGTTATTATTATTTATTTCATGGCCTAATTATTCCTTGCCTAAAATATTGAAATAGAATCTTAACTAGTCTTCCTTCCTCAGTCTTGCCCCATTCAAATCCATTTTCTGTAACTGTTTTCAAAAAGACATATCAAGCTATTGTTCATCAAAAGACATTATTTAAGAAGTGAGTGATCACAGACTAGGAGAAGATATTTGTAATAGACATATCTAACAAAGGATTCGTATCAAGAGTACATGAAGAACTTCTACATATCTCTAAGAAGACTGATTAAAATGTGAAGAACCCAGTTAAAATGTGAAGAAAAGATTTAAACAGGCACTTCACAGGAATTCCCTGGTGGTCCAGTGATTAGGACCCTGTGCCTTCACTGCCATGGGCCCTGGGTTCGGAGAACTAAAATCACGCAAGCTGCATGGCCAAAAAAATTTTTTAATAAAAAAAAAAAATAGGCATATCATGAAAGAGGATATCTAAATGACCAAATAAGCACATGAAAAGACACTCAGCATCATTGTTTATCAGGGAAAGGCAAATTAAAAACACAATAAGTGATCACTATATGCTGATGAGGTTCAGGATCCGCTGTCCCAAAATATGGTAGCTTGGCGTATTGAGTATTTTAAGCTGAAGGAATTTTTTTTTTAATGGCAGAAACCAGAAGGTTGCTCTGACATCCTCACCTCACCCTTCTTCCCTGAAAACAGGAGATAAATATCCCAAGTAAAAGGTACCCTCCCTGTACCAGGAGGAAGGGAAACATTTATCAACAGAGACGGGGAATTTAGGCCCAAGAAGACCATACAAACAGCCTTGTTTATTCTTCACCATTTACTACCCATAGATAGTTCAAACTTCCTGCCTTGTCCATGTTTCACAAACTCATTGTTGCTTGTCTGAAAGGTATAAAAGTTTCCTTCTCTGTTTACTTTTTTTAGTCTCATCTCTTAGTGGGGCTCCTATTCACATATAAAATTTATTTTTCCCCTGTTAATGTGTCTTATGTCAATTTAATAATTACATTAGCTAAAGAACTTCGAGGGGAAGAAGGGGAAGGTTTTCTTCGCCTACAACATCTACCTGATTGGCTAAAATTAAAAAGATTGAAAATACAAAAATAAACTCAATTAAAACCAAAAGAGTGAAAACCAAAATTGTCTAACAGATCGAGTCACTGCTCTGCTCAAAATCCTTCAATGAGTTCCCATTGCCTTCAGGATGATGTTCAACCCTTCAAGATGACATCTAAAACCTTAAGGACAGCACAAAACTTCTAAAAATATACCTATTGTTACCAACTCTGCCTCTTTGCAGTAATGTAGCATAGCAACAAGGAGCCATCTTGGACATACATTACAAATACAAAGCCTCAGTAAATACAAAATTTCAATATCCAAAAAGATACAGTATTTAAAAATTTTTTAACTTAATTTACTGATTTATTTATTTTATTTATTTTTGGCTGCTCTGGGTCTTCATTACTGAGTGTAGGCTTACTCTGCTGTGTGTGGGCTTAGTCTAGTTGCAACAAACGGGGGTTACTCTCTGGCTGTGGTACACAGATTTCTCATTGTGGTAGCTTCCCTTGTTGGATAGATCAGGCTCTGGGTCATGAGGGCTTCAGTCACTGCAGCACATGGGCTCAATAGTGGCACTCAGGCTTTGCTACCCTGTGGCATGTAGAATCTCCCTAGACCAGGAATTGAACCCATGTCCCCTGCATTGACAGGCAGATTTCTAACCAGTGGACCACCAGGAAAGGTCATCACCAAGGTATACTATTGAAACATAATTTTTCTCTCTAGATTCTCTTCATTTTTACTAAACCCAGCCAAATTAAAGTTGACTTGTTCAAAGTAAGCCTTGTTTCAATAAATATGGCTCAATTATTCGTATAAGTGTAATTGCTTATATAGGCTCTTTTAAATTGTTTGCACTGGAACTTTTCATTAGGAATCTCAGATAGAACCTTTAAAAGGCCTCTCAAGCCTGGGAGAGTCATGCCCATGGCTTGTCTTCAGATTCTACCTGTGATATCTGTAGATTGGGTCAATTTGTGTCTTTTCCAGTTCCCCAGACTACCTAGAGAGTTCCAGAAAAACATCTATTTCTGCTTTATTGACTATGCCAAAGCCTTTGACTGTGTGGATCACAATAAACTGTGGAAAATTCTGAAAGAGATGGAAATACCAGACCACCTGACCTGCCTCTTGAGAAATCTGTATGCAGGTCAGGAAGCAACAGTTAGAACTGGACATGAAACAACAGACTGGTTCCAAATAGGAAAAGGAGTACATCAAGGCTGTATATCGTCACCCTGTTTATTTAACTTATATGCAGAGTACATCATGAGAAATGCTGGATTGGAAGAAACACAAGCTGGAATCAAGATTGCCGGGAGAAATATCAATAACCTCAGATATGCAGATGACACCACCCTTATGGCAGAAAGTGAAGAGGAACTCAAAAGCCTCTTGATGAAAGTGAAAGAGCAGAGTGAAAAAGTTGGCTTAAAGCTCAACATTCAGAAAACGAAGATCATGGCATCTGGTCCCATCACTTCATGGGAAATAGATGGGGAAACAGTGGAAACAGTGTCAGACTTTATTTTTCTGGGCTCCAAAATCACTGCAGATGGTGACTGCAGCCATGAAATTAAAAGACGCTTACTCCTTGGAAGGAAAGTTATGACCAACTTAGATAGCATATTCAAAAGCAGAGACATTACTTTGCCAACAAAGGTTCGTCTAGTCAAGGCTATGGTTTTTCCTGTGGTCATGTATGGATGTGAGAGTTGGACTGTGAAGAAGGCTGAGCGCCAAAGAATTGATGCTTTTGCACTGTGGTGTTGGAGAAGACTCTTGAGAGTCCCTTGGACGGCAAGGAGATCCAACCAGTCCATTCTGAAGGAGATCAGCCCTGGGATTTCTTTGGAAGGAATGAAGCTAAAGCTGAAACTCCAGTACTTTGGCCACCTCATGCGAAGAGTTGACTCCTTGGAAAAGACTCTGATGCTGGGAGGGATTGGGGGCAGGAGGAGAGGGGATGACAGAGGCTGAGATGGCTGGATGGCATCACTGACTCGATGGACGTGAGTCTGAGTGAACTCCGGGAGTTGGTGATGGACAGGGAGGCCTGGCGTGCTGCGATTCATGGGGTCGCAAAGAGTCATACACAACTGACCTGACCTGACCTGACCTGGACTACCTAGATCCCTGCACACACCAAGAGTTAGTCTTTCCCCTTCACCTGGTAAGCGTGCTCAGAACCCAAGAGTCCCCAGTTTCTAGAGGAACCAACAGAAAGAAAAGAAGAATATTATAATTTTACCCACAACTACAAATTACCAAATTGTTGTAAATCACAAGTAGCATGAGAATAAGGGTTTTTTCTATATCTGAAAAACAAAGAGTAGTAGCTAATTTAATCCCATATAATTAATCTTTGTTCTAAGTTCAGCTTTAGCAGCCCTCTCCTGCCTGCCATCCCCTTCCAGGAGCTCTAATTACCATGACAGCAGTCCAGGTATGATTGTGGCACTGCCCTATGGCGTGGCATCCCTGGCGATCCAGCCTCCAGAGGAGTCTTCCAAACCTCTATCCCAAAGAAGGCTGTCTGGAGAGAAACTTCAGAGCATCCACTCAAACTGAGGGGCCCCAAGGGGCTGCCTGCCCACTAGTCGGTCCTGGAGGAGGCCCCAAGATTCTACTGCCAATATTCACCTTCTGTTCACTTGTGCCGAATAGAAACAGGGAGACGGAGTTCTGGGTGAAGTAAAAACAATGGATTTTATTGCTTTGCCAGGCAAAGGAGGCCACAGGGGCTACTGCCCTTCAGACTGTGACCCACCCTGGAGAAGGTAGTAAGGCGTTTTATAGTGTTCAAGGAGCAGGGCGTGCTCAACTTGTAGACAATTCTCAGATTGGCATCGAGGTGATGTTTCAAGCATCATCAACCTTCTGATTTCAATCGGTTCTGGGGTCGCAGTTTTCATCTGGGGGGGATCTGCTTCCTGTAAAAACAACTTAGGAATGTGCATCAGGGCTTTATCTGTATCTTTCAGGGAACTGTGAGCTTGGTAATTCAGCTGTGTGGCAGTTATAGTCAAAATTGTTACCAGTTCCTTACCCCAAGAACTAGACTTTGTTTTTACGTCTTCACATTTCCTAATCATGAACTCTTAAGTCAGCATTTTACTTCAAAAGACAAGGACACAGGGGCTCGTACATGGTTTTGCTATTACTGTAATTCCCACCCCAGTCCTATGCTCCACCACTACCACATTTCTTGCTGGTCCCCAAATTTGCCATGTTTTCACCTATGCTGTTTTCTGTCAACAGAGCTATTTTCCCAACTCACACTTATTGCTTAAGACCAAACTCCTCCATCCTTGTCAAGACCAAATTCCTTCTCCATAAAGACTTCCAAAAGTTGCACATAGCTAAACTCTAGTTTGCAAGAGTCACCTAAATGTTGCTGACTCCATCGGTGGCCCTGCCTTCACAAAAATCTCTCTCATTCTTAAATTCTATGTGCCATATTTTGGGTCCCTTGACTTTGAAATCATGTTCTTGTTATATATATATATATATATATATATATTTTTTGGTGTTCAGAATGCCTTTATTTATTTTTTTTTCTAATTTTATTTTATTTTTAAACTTTACATAATTGTATTAGTTTTGCCAAATATCAAAATGAATCCGCCACAGGTATACATGTGTTCCCCATCCCGAACCCTCCTCCCTCCTCCGTCCCCATACCATCCCTCTGGGCCCTCCCAGTGCACCAGCCCCAAGCATCCAGCATCGTGCATCTAACCTGGACTGGCAACTCGTTTCCTACATGATATTTTACATGTTTCATTGCCATTCTCCCAAATCTTCCCACCCTCTCCCTCTCCCACAGAGTCCATAAGACTGTTCTATACATCAGTGTCTCTTTTGCTGTCTCGTACACCGGGTTATTGTTACCATCTTTCTAAATTCCATATATATGCGTTAGTATACTGTATTTATGTTTTTCCTTCTGGCTTACTTCACTCTGTATAATAGGCTCCAGTTTCATCCATCTCATTAGAACTGATTCAAATGTATTCTTTTTAATGGCTGAGTAATACTCCATTGTGTATATGTACCACAGCTTTCTTATCCATTCATCTGCTGATGGACATCTAGGTTGCTTCCATGTCTTGGCTATTATAAACAGTGCTGCGATGAACATTGGGGTACACGTGTCTCTTTCCCTTCTGGTTTCCTCAGTGTGTATGCCCAGTAGTGGGGTTGCTGGATCATAAGGTAGTTCTATTTCCAGTTTTTTAAGGAATCTCCACACTGTTCTCCATAGTGGCTGTACTAGTTTGCATTCCCACCAACAGTGTAAGAGGGTTCCCTTTTCTCCACACCCTCTCCAGCATTTATTATTTGTAGACTTTTGGATCGCAGCCATTCTGACTGGTGTGAAATGGTACCTCATAGTGGTTTTGATTTGCATTTCTCTGATAATGAGTGATGTTGAGCATCTTTTCATGTGTTTGTTAGCCATCTGTATGTCTTCTGAAATCATATTCTTGTTATATTTTTTTCTTAACTAACAAAAGAAGGCCGTTTGCTGCTCTCTACTGCCCTCTGTTGAAACAAAGGAGACAATGTGAGTTTCCTCTGCAGGACGAAAAGCCCAGTTTTCAAAAAAACTAAGGATCTAAGCAATTTAATATAAGAAGCAGCCAGTTAATGGGCTAGAGTAGTGAGAGTCAGGTTCAGGAGCAAGAAGAACCTGGGGGTGCTGTTTTCTAAGCCACTTGCTCCGCTCTTCTGCTTGAGTGACCCTTAACTTCGGACAGTGACGTCAAAAGCTTGCTTTCATTCACTCTCACTCTGGCTTTAGACCCTTAGAGTGAGGGCACAATTTGAAGTGGCAGTAGAAAACTAGAAATTAGATCCCAACATCTAGGATCTGCTGAGACTGGCTGGGACCGGAAACCCTTTGCTAGAGTGCTGCAATGCTTGCAGTTAGAGCAACAAAATGGAGAAGGCAATGGCACCCCACTCCAGTACTCCTGCCTGGAAAATCCCATGGGCAGAGGAGCCTGGTAGGCTGCAGTCCATGGGGTCGCTAAGAGTTGGACACAACTGAGCGACTTCACTTTCGCTTTATAGTTTTGTGCATTGGAGAAGGAAATGGCAACCCACTCCAGTGTTCTTGCCTGGAGAATCCCAGGGACAGGGGAGCCTGGTGGGCTGCCGTCTATGGGGTCGCACAGAGTCGGACATGACTGAAGTGACTTAGCAGCAGTAGCAGAGCAACAAAATACAAAGAAACTGTATGGGGCAAATTCTGGACGTAAGTTGCAAAAAAGAGACCCAAAAACCCAGCGGCCCTGAAGAGCCAGGAGCACAAGCAGGGGATCGAGAGCAAAAGGAGAGTACAGAGCATGCCCCCTGTACACAGCACCCACCTAAGGCTACGCCACCTGATGACCCCTGGAAGCACCCCTAACCTTGCCCCATGTAATGAACAACCACCCCGAGCCCAACCCCCCACCGCACCCGACCCCACCCCCACCCCACCCCACCCCACCTACCTCCACCCCCAATCCCCAACCCACCCCACCCCACCCCACCCCTGCCCCAGGGCGAGCAACCAAGGGAATCTGTTGTTTGTTCCTGCTTCCCCCTGCTGCTGTAGGAGACCCAATAAAGCCTTGCCTGAATTTCTTGTCTGCCCTCTGCTGCTGCTGCTGCTAAGTCGCTTCAGTCGTGTCTGACTCTGTACGACCCCATAGACGGCAGCCCACCAGGCTCCCCCATCCCTGGAATTCTCCATGCGAGAACACTGGAGTGGGTTGCCTTTTCCTTCTCCAGTGCATGAAAGTGAAAAGTGAAAGTGAAGTCACTCAGTCGTGTCCGACTCTTCGAGACCCCATGGACTGGAGCCCACCAGGCTCCCCCATCCCTGGGATTCTCCAGGCGAGAACACTGGAGTGGGTTGCCATTTCCTTCTCCAGTGCATGAAAGTGAAAAGTGAAAGAGAAGGGCTCAGTCGTGTCCAACTCTTAGCGACCCCATGGACTGCAGCCCACCAGGCTCCTCCGTCCATGGGATTTTCCAGGCAAGAGTACTGGAGTGGGGTGCCATTGTCTGGCCTCTAGTCAATTTCTATTGATTGGGGAAGGCCGAGAACCCTAGTGGTTATCACTGCTACTCACACGGTTAGAACCTCCCCCTCAGGCCTGCTTTGTCCTTTAGCTGTATCAAGTGCAGGGTCCCCAGCAAGGGTAAAGATTCAGGAGGGTAGCAACTCTGTCTTAAGCCAAACATGCTAAGAATTGCTGGAAACTGCTCCTGGGGAGGGCTGAAGCTGCCCTGCTCAGTAGCAAATCAAAATTAGATAAGGACATTTGAAGAAGTATAAATGAGGTTCTAGGGCTTCCCTGATGACTTAGTAGGTAAAGAATTCACCTGCAGTGCAGGAGACACAGGAGGCAGGGGTTTGATCCCTGGGTTGGGAAGATCCCCTAGATAAGGAAATGGCAACTACTCCAGTATTCTTTCCTGGAAAATCCCATGGACAGAGGAGGTTCCAAATAGGCCAGTGACAAAAAGATAATTTTCATCTCATCGAGATGAGGCCCCAAGGCCTCAGTAAATAAAGGAAACACTTCTATGGCTTCCAGTTAATTTCCTAAAGCACAGTTCAGCTTGAGGCCATGTCTCTAGTTCTAACCCATACCTCTCCTTCCAGATATCCAATGGATTCTGACCACTCCATCACTGTGTCCCACAGGCACCTCAAACTCAAAATATCCACACCCAAACTTATATCTCCCTACTCCATTCCAGCTAAAATTCTTCTCATCTTATTTTCTACCTCAAGAAATAGCACCTCCCAAGCCAGAAATCTAGATATCATTGGGTTTCCTTACTCTCTTTCATAATCCACATCTAGTTTTTCCAGTTCTCTTTGCTAAATATACAAACCTCACTACCATTAACCCTTACCTTGGTCCCAAGTCATCTTCATCTGCCATCATGACTACTGCAAGAGCCTAACATCTTTTTGCTCCCAGTCTTACTCCTTCCAACCTGTTTATAAGCCACAACCAGAGTAATGTTCAGACACACTGAAAATCAAAGAAATGCAAATTAAAATAATAAGACCCCATTTCTTGTCTATTAAGATTAGGAAAAAGAATGTGATTAAATGGATTCTCATAGATTTCTGAATGAAGTGTAAACTAAAACAATTGTTCTGGGAAAAAATGTGGAACTACTATTAAAAGTTGAGAAATATGTATGTCTATGCCATCATAATTTCACTTCTGGGAAAATGGCCTTTGGAAAAATGCCAAAATATTTTTTAAACTGCCATTCTTTGCAGCACTATTGAAAATAATTAAAATCAGAAAGTCTGTGAGATGATGAATGTGTTAATTAACTAGAATGAGAAAATCCTTTCACTATATGTATATACAAAACAAGTCATCACAATGTGCACTTTAAATATCTTTTTTTTTGTATTACTTATGTCGATAAAGCTGAAATTTTTTTTTTTAAATATGAAGAAATCTAAAAATGTTGGATGTTTTGGAATCTGACTAGGTAAATCGCTCTGAGAGAAGTGTATATATCAGTTAGGTGACTTTCCACAGAAAGTACCAGAAAACCCTCAGATGGCTTAAACAACAAGTAATATTTTGCTATGTCATATATCAAGTTGTCTGAAGATAGGGTAGTTCCAGGGTTAGTTAAACGCTGGCTCAATAATGTCACCAGTGCCCTAAATGTTTCTCTTTACTGTCATTAGCAGTGTAGCCACTTCCCTTATGGAGGCAAGACAGCTGCAGCAGCTCACAGAATACACCCTTAAACATCACCACGTTCAAAGCCTCACAGAGATTTTATTGCTTCTTGTGCTCCAGAATTGCCCCCCTACCCCCACAATCAGATTGCCCTTGAGGATTCATTGTCCAGAGCTGTATTACACATTCAGTTTTAAATAAATCACTGCTGCTGCTGCTGCTGCTAAGTCGCTTCAGTCATGTCCGACTCTGTGCGACCCCAGAAACGGCAGCCTACCAGGCTCCCCCGTCCCTGGGATTCTCCAGGCAAGAACACTGGAGTGGGTTGCCATTTCCTTCTCCAATGCATGAAAGTGAAAAGTGAAAGTGAAGTCGCTCAGTCGTGTCCGACTCCTAGCAACCCCATGGACTGCAGCACACCAGGCTCCTCCGTCCATGGGATTTTCCAGGCAAGAGTACTGGAGTGGAGTGCCATTGCCTTCTCCGAAATAAATCACTAGCGAGGGAATTGGTTCTCAAAGTGTGAATAGCAGTATTAGCATCATGTGTTTAGTCACTCAGTTGTGTCTGACTCTGCAGCCCCACGGACTGTAGCCTGCCAGGTTCTTCTGTCCATGGAATTTTCCAGGCAACAATACTGGAGTGGGTTGCCATTTCCTGCTCTGGGGATTAGCATCATAATCTGTTAGAAATGCAAATTCTGGAGCCCTATGAGAATCAGAAAATCTGAGAGTGGGGCTCACTAATTTGTGTTTTAACTATACCTCCAGATGACTCTGATAGAGCTCAAATATGAGGACCACTGACTTAGACTAAAGAGAAACCACCTCCTGGGGCTAGGAAAATGTCTAGTCTTCTCTCAAGTTCATGGACACCATGTGAAAGTTGCTTAGTCATGCCCGATTCTGCCACCCCATGGACTGTATGTAGCCTGCCAGGCTCCTCTGTCCATGGGATTTTCCAGGCAGGAATACTGGAGTGGGTAGCCATTCTCTTCTCCAGGGGATCTTCCCAACCCAGGGATCAAACCCAGATCTCCTACATTTTAGGCAGAGTCTTACCACCATATATCTGAACCAAATCATGTTCTACCAGCAAGGAAGAAAGGGAGAAGAAATTCAGAGCTAGAGATAATCGTGTTCTAATGATGATGAGTCTTCTAAGGATACAAGGAATGACATGGTCTCTTCCTTTCCACATTCCTCAAAAATAAATATTTTTTAGTATGCTTTCTTCAGTTAAAAAATGTGAGGGAATTCCCTGGTGGTCCATTGATTAGGACTCTACACTTTCACTGCCGGGGCCCGCCTTTGATCCCTGGTCAGGGAACTAAAATCCCACAAGTTTCATGGCATGGCCAAAAAAAAAAAAAAAGTGGAAAATACTGAGTGATATGTGCATTTGCAGCCTATGCATATGTGGAAGTGTTGTAAGTAATTGTTGCAAAATAATTATGTAATGTAATACATAAACAGTAGGAACAAAATAAGCAAAATATAAATACGTAAGGGTAGATGGGTGTTTACATGAATATGGATGTATAGGGAAAGTTCTGGAAGGACTACAAAATTCACAGTGGTTATTCCTAAGAAGGGAAGTGAAACTGGAGGAGAAACGTATTACTGTCACTTTTACTTTATTTACTTCTTGTGGAGTCCTGCCCCAAGGCCACAGGTGTTAGAGCCTTGTACTAAAGCCACAGAAGCAGAGCCCAAAACCAGGTCATCTCCGAAACTCACTGAGCCCCTGTGTAACTCACCATTGCTAAAAGCCCCCCAATCATCAGCAGCCAGCTTCTCACCCCAAATTAGGCAAAAATTTCCACCCTGGTAGTTACCCAATAGCGCCACAACCAACCACATAATGCTAGCCTTCAGGTGGCAATTTTCTTTGTCTTCAGGCTATAAAAATCGGCTGCTGCTGCTGCTAAGTCACTTCAGTCGTGTCTGACTCTGTGCGACCCCATAGACGGCAGCCCACCAGGCTCCGCCGTCCCTGGGATTCTTCAGGTGAGAACACTGGAGTGGGTTGCCATTTCCTTCTCCAATGCATGAAAGGGAAAAAATACAGTGAAGTTGCTCAGTCATGTCAGACTCCTAGCGACCCCATGGACTGCAACCCACCAGGCCCTACCATCCATGGGATTTTCCAGGCAAGAGTACTGGAGTGGGGTGCCATTGCCTTCTCTGTAAAAATCGGCTACTAACCCACAAAAAGTGTTGGCTCTCCCTGACCTGTTAGGAGGCGTCTGTTTGCTGTGCTCCCAGTGCCCATGTTATCTCTGCTCTTTGTTCTTAAAACCTCACTCCTCTCTGCCATATTCCGTGTCTGGAAATTCTTTTCCAAGCCTCATTCAGACTGCCTCGACATTTCTAAATTGTTTCACTTATTTATAGAAAGAATATATTCTAGACCACGTGTGTAGTTTCAAAGAAGTAATTGTTTAAAATGTCAACACACAATATAGGCAAGAGGAGAAAGGACTGAAGTTCTAGGAATGATTCTGAGCTCTGCTCACATTTTCACAGATGAAAAGATGGCAGTAAAGAAAAACCATTTCAAAACTAAGCATTTTTGTTTTGTTTTGTTTTTTGGTGTCGCTTGACTGGCTTGCATGGAAGAGAAAGCATGAGTTCAGCTTTTATAATTAACTGTTAAATCTTAGTGCTATTAATTTGATAGCTCTGCTAGAAAATTCCCTGGACTCCCAAAAAATAGCCTATGGCCTTCATCGGAATTTTTAAAAGACAAAGTTTATCACTTTGGATACCAGAAAAGCTTTATCAAAAGTGCAAGCTCTTGTCCAACTCATCCAAAAAAATCCAGCAAGGAACACAAAACTCAAAGAAAAAAACAAATACTGAGGTTGAGGAACAAAGAGAACCAAGAAGCAGTTTATTTAGGACAGAAGCCAAAGTTACCCCCTCAGAGAATAGGGTGGGTGGCCTCCCAAGTGAGGGATGCCCACAGAGTTTTTGATCCCACTTTTATGCTGTTTTTAGCCCTTTGAATGGGTTGGGGTCTTTTTGATTAAGGATGGACTATTCATTGAGGGGAAGGCTGAAGCATGGTCTGGATTGCACCAGGTTTTTTCAGTCCTGATCCTGAGCATTTATCTCCAGAAGCTACCACAAACACACTCTAAGAGTTTGTTGGTCAGCCTCTAGGTCATGTCTGACTCTGCAGCATGCCAGCTTCCCTGTCCTTCACTGTCTCCTGGAGTTTGCTCAAATCATTGAGTTAGCAATACCATCCAACCATCTCATCTTCTGTTGCCTGCTTCTTCTCCTGCCCTAACGTCTCCCAACATCAGTGTCTTTTCCAATAAATCGGCTCTTTGCATCAGGTGGCCAAAGTATTAGAGCTTCAGCTTCAGCATCAGTCCTTCCAATGAATATTCAGGGTTGTCTTCCCTTAAATCTTCTGTATTGGCCCAGGGCCACCACATGTGGACGCTCATACAAGGTCATCAGCAACCTGTGTGCTTTGATTGCCCATGCTCCTCGGTTTTCATGGTGAGAGTTTCTTCCTCAGATGTTACCAAGTTTCTGTTTTAAATGTCATTCCTCCCTGTGTCATGCAAAACGAGGAAGTGTCTTTGTTGTCTCCTTAATGCCCACGCACAAGAAGGCTATTCTTAGGTTTGGCCCTGTATTTCTTGCCTCATTTTCTGCAAGGCTTAGAAAATTACACCTGGAAGCCAGCATTCAAAATGATAGGGCTTCCCTGGTGGATCACACAGTATAGAATCTGCCTGCAATGCAGAAGACCTGGGTTGGAGTCCTGGTTTGGAAGATCCCCTGGAGAAGGGAATGGCTACCCACTCCAGTATATCTTGCCTGGAGAGTTCCATGGTCAGAGGAGCCTGGCGGGATACAGATCATGGGGTCGCACAGAGTCAGACAAGACTGAGTGACTAACACATATTTAAAATGATGGAATGTTAAAAGGGAAAGAACTAGATATAATCTAACTCAATTACATCATTTACAGATGAGCTTAGGAAAGGGAAGTGGCTTGACAGCTAGTCTCTGTCAAACCGAAACCAAAACTTGGATTTCCTTCCTCTTCCACCATTATCTTTCCCATACCACATCACCAACTTAAAATTCTGCAGGTCTGGGGGGAGTCTAAGTATATTCTGATGTGAGATAACGAGGTAGGATATGTATAAGTCACTCTAGCAGATAGCATCTATTTTCTGGAAAGTTCTTATATGTCAGTAGGCTGTTATTTTAATGGCAATAGCTAAAGTTCAGGCTATGGTTTAAGGTTACACCACAAATATAGTTTAGTTCCTTGCAGTTTTCTTCTCTTGTGTCTATCTCTTCCTATTTGGGGAGTAGTTTTCTCACCTTGATTTCCTTTGTGTGTTTCTATAAGCATATCTGTTTTCAGACTTCTGTGTCTGTGTCTTATTCTGTGTGCATTTTCCATCAGTGTTTGAGATTTAGTATCTGTGAAGCAGGGTATCGTCTTGAGTATTTTTTTACTTTCTGATCATCTTTGTCTTTCTCAGTTTTCCCTCATTTTTTCTTTTTAATGAAAAAGCCTCCAGATGACTCTAGCCCTCAGCTGTTTGATTCTTCCCAGAGCACCCCTCAGACATCATGGAGCAGATATAAGCCATCCCTACCATGCTCTATTTGAATTCCTGACCCATATAACCCATAAGAACAATCAAATGTCTGTTGTTTTACACCATAATGATTATTGTTTTAAATTTGAGTATGGTTTGTTACATAGCGATCGATAACCGGAGTTCTAGTTCTGGGCTATATCGAAGACAAGCAGGCCAGCCTACCGCTCACACTCCCTCTCACGACTGTATCTTGGATTACTTCACTGAATTTCTGCCTGTCTTCATTCTAGGATTTCCTGAATCCAATTGAGCTGCTTTGGAGGTGCCACAGGTGACATAATCTACCTGGACTCGTGCTCAGGACTGCTGTCAGCAAGCTAATCAGAGAGTACTTGACCTGAACACTACTGGAGAGAAGTTACCAAGACCGAAGACTGGTCTAGCTACAAACCCATACCCCTCAACCTCTGCTGGGCCCTTCGCATTGCTTGGCAATCCTTTTACATGTAAACTCCTGTTCAGCTCCTTCTCCTGTTCACCATAAGGACCACCCTGGTGGCTCAGACGGTAAAGCGTCTGTCTACAATGCGGGAGACCCAGGTTCGATCCAATCCACTCTAGTACTATTGCCTAGAAAATCCCATGGACAGAGGAGCCTGGTAGGCTACAGTCTATGGGGTGGCAAAGATTCGGACACGACTGAGCGACTTCACTTCACTTCACTAAACCTTCTCTGGCACCCTTAAGCCCTCCTACTATCACCTTCGCCCCCTCTTTCTCAACAGTTGACTGACTCCTTACCCAAGAAAATCAAGGCAATCAGGCATAAAGTACTTCACCTTTCTTACTCACTGTCTGAAAATACATTTGCATATGACTTGTCTTGAGCACCGAAGAATTGATGCTTTTGAACTGTGGTGTTGGAGAAGACTCTTGAGAGTCCCTTGGACTGCAAGATCTAACCAGTCCATCCTAAAGGAGATCAGTCCTGGGTGTTCATTGGAAGGACTGATGCTGAAGCTGAAACTCCAGTCCTTTGGCCATCTGATGTGAAGAACTGACTCATTTGAAAAGACCATGATGCTGGGAAAGATGGAAGGCAGGAGGAAAAGGGGACGACAGAGGATGAGGTGGTCAGATGGCATCACCAACTCAACCGACATGAGTTTGAGTGAAATCCGGGAACTGGTGATGGACAGGGAGGCCTGACGTTCTGCAGTCCATGGGGTCGCAGAGTTGGACACGACTGAGTGACTGAACTGAATGGAACTGATGATTCTTCCTCACCTCCTGCTCTTAGCTCAGAGGGAGAGGTGTTCCATGCCTACCTCAGAACCGACTCCCCACCCATGCGCTATTCTCATGTCTTCAGGATCTGCGCTTGCTTCATCATGTTTTCCCTCTTTGTCATGCACCCAACTTCTCCCACTCCCACTGACTTCTTCCCAAAGACCTGTAAGCAAGTCCAAGTCTTTTACTTAAAACACAATTTCCCTTTCTTTCCTTGTCCCCCTTCTACTTATTATCTTCTAATTGTCCTTTCTTACTATGTCACTCAGGGCTCTCCATAGTAAGCCACAATATCAGAATCTGGATATATTCAGTGTCAAGAAAGGAATCTATTGGTGGGTAACTGGAGGCAGGTCAGCCAGTCCTACTGTTGTGTGCCTGGGACCCAACTGTGTCCCTCTCTTCTAAAGGTGTCTACGTTATACGTGACCAAGTCTTACTTATTTGAGATTGAGCATTCCAGGAAAGACAAACTTGCCAGGCCCAGCTCACATGCCTGCTCTTTGGCTTTCTGCATTAGTCAACTCAGGCTGCCATAGCAAAGTATCACAGACTGGAGAGCTTAAACCTCAGAAATTCATTTTCTCACAGTTCTAGGGCTAGAAGTCAGAGATCACGCTGTTTTAAGGGTTGTTTCTTTTTTTTCTGTGATCTCTTTCTTTGGCTTGTAGATAGCCATTTTCTTGCGTGTTCACATGGTCTTCCCTCTGTGCATGGCTGTGTCCTATCTCCTCTTCTTATAACCATACCAGTCATCCTGGGTTATGGTCCACCATAATGACTTCATTTTAAGGTACTGACTCTTTAAATACCCTATCTCAAAATACGGTCACAGTCTAGAGTTACTGGGAGTTAGGACTTCAACATATAAATATAAGGGAGACACAAGCCCAAGATGGGGTGAGGGGCGGAGGGGAGATCTATCTCCTTTGGCTTCTGCAATAAAAAGCAATCACCACTTTCTATTACTACTCACAGTGGGGGGCTTCCCCAAGGAATACTGAGGTGCTGGTGAGAAGGGGAAGAGGAGTGGATCCAGTCATGTTTTCATAACACAGACACTTAAAAGGAGTAGTAACTCATGGCCTTCCTTAATGGCTCAGTGGTAAAGAATCTGCCTGCCAGTGCAGGAGAAGCAGATCTGATCCCTGATTTGGGAAGATCCTACATGCTGCAGAACAACTAAGCACATGCGTGACAACTGCTGAACCAGTGCTCTAGAGCCGGGGAGTAGCAACAGCTGAGCCCACAGGCCACAGCCACTGAAGCTCAGGCGCCCCAGAGCCTGCGCTCTGCAGCAGAAGAAGCCACTGCCAAGAGAAGCCCACTCGCCGAAACTAGAGAAGAGCGTGCACAGTGACAGAGACCCAGCACAGCCAGAAACAGATAATAAATAAATATTAAATAAAATTTTAAAAATTAAAACACTTTTTCATTTCCACCCAATCTTCAGCCAAAAGTTATCAAGCTCCTATCGCCGAACCCCAGCCCCTTGAAATTGCTCAGGCAAAGGTTGTAAATAGTTCTTGGATTGCCACACTGAAAGAACTTTGTCTTAAACTTTTCTACAGCATTTTATACTGTTGACTTCTCTCTCCTACAAGATCCATTCTCCCTGGACTGTTTTGCTGTGCTCTCTCCGTTAGCCCCTCCTACCCAATTTCCTTTGTCAGCTATTCTTCCTTTTCACACCCTGTCAAAGTTGCTGAGTGTCAAGTTTCCGTCAATGGCCCTCTCTTTAGCCCTTTCCCACCTCTCCCCTTGCTTCCCCTTTTCCTCACTGTTCCCCTTTCTTTCTCAATCAATACTCTTATAAACAAAGAGATTTTTATACTTTATCTTAACCTATGCTCTCTAGATAGGCTTCACATGGAAGTTCTTAAATTATAGGGAAAATGGTATGTATATGTGCATTTTTTCTTAGGAGAGGGCCTAGCTGCTGCTGCTAAGTCACTTCAGTCATGTCTGACTCTGTGCGACCCCATAGACTGCAGCCCACCAGGCTCCCCCGTCCCTGGGATTCTCCAGGCAAGAACACTGGAGTGGGTTGCCATTTCCTTCTCCAATGCATGAAAGGGAAAAGTGAAAGTGAAATCGCTCAGTTGTGTCCGACTCTTAGCGACCCCATGGACTGTAGCCCACCAGCCTCCTCCATCCATGGGGTTTTCCAGGCAAGAGTACTGGAGTGGAGTGCCATTATCAAAAGTTTAAAACATCAACCATGTTGATGCCTCCTAAATCTTTTGTCCAGACCCTTCTGAGTTCCAGAGCCATATATCCAACTGCCTACTTGACATCTTCACCTAAAATCACCACCAATCTCCAACTCAGTGTCAAAAGCTGAGATCATTATCTCTCTTTCTCAAAGCCTGCTCTCCTTCCTCTATTTCTTATGCCCAAGAAATGTATTGCCATCCTCCTGATAACCCAAATCAGAAAGCTGAGCATCACCTAGCCCCTCCTTCTAAACCACTCCTCATTGCCGTTCATTCATCCAAATGCTGTCCATTCCACCTTCTTAACATCTCTCCTAAAGGCTTCCATTGCATTTTCACTTCTTTAACAGAGACTCTCCCTCAACTCAACTGTTAAAATAACTTCCCAAGTTTTTCCTCCATTTTCAATCTCTTTCCCCTCCAACCTATTTCGTGGACTATGTTATTCCCCAGCTTAAAACTTTGAAGATCAGTTTTATGTTTTGTAAAAACTACCATGATAACAGTTCAAGAAAGTCCAAAATTTTCACCATGGCATACAAAGTCTTTTATGATCACCTAATAAACATTAATTGAGCGCCTCCTCGAGGGTTTCCCCGGTCACTCAACTGGTAAAGAGCCTGCCTGTTAATGCAGGAGAGTCAAGAGATGTGGGTTCGATCCCTGAGTCAGGAAGATCCCCTGGAGAAGGAAATGGAAAGCCACTCCAGTGTTCTTGCCTGGGAAATCTCATGGACAGAGGAGCCTGGACGGCTACAGTCCACGGGGCACAAAAAGTCAGACACAACCAAGCACTCACACACACACATGGCTTATTTGGGGGCTTCCCTGGTGGCTCAGACAGTAAAGAAGCTGCCTGCAATGCAAGAGACTCAAGAGATGTGAGTTCAATCCCTGGGTCAGGAAGATCCCCTGGTGAAGGAAATGGAAACCCACTCCACTATTCTTGCCTGGGAAATCCCATGGGACAGAGGAGCCTGGGGGGTTACAGTCCATGGGTTGCAAAGAGTCGGACATGACTGCGCAACTAAGCAGGAGTCTACTCAAGGCACTGTATTGTATGCTGGGGATACAACGATGAACAAGAGGAACAGATTCCCTGCCCCCAAAGACCTTACAGTCCACAAATGTGATGAGTACTACAAAGGAGGAGGACAAGCCACTGCAGGATTGCAGGGGATGTGAGCGTCCCAACTTGAGTCAGGAAACGAGAGCCGGCCTCAGCCTCTTGTGTTCCACTTCCAGTTGTCATCAACAGGTGTGTGTCTAGATATGGAACCAACAACTTTGAATGCATTGTTTCATTTAAACTTCACAACAACTCCTTAGGGTTGGTACCATTTTTGCTAGCCCCGTTTTAGAGATATGGAAACTGAGGCCTAGCAAGTTAAAGTAATAGAATTGGAATTCCTTCCCACACTCATCTGAAACGCAGCCCTCTTAGACCTTTAAAAGCTTGTACTTCTCTTTTGTTGTATTCACGAATCCTCTGGAGCTATCCTCAGCTCTGTAAACATGCCCACCTATTTCACTTACGGTCTTGGCTCATGATGCTGCCGTTGCCTGAAATACCCATTTCCCTCAAAAGCCTTCCTGCTGAACACACAATTATCTTCTGTGATCCAGTAAAAGTGTTCTCTCTTCCGTGTGGACTCCTATAATTAGCCACTGCCTTCTCTGTGGATACACAGAATTTCACAAATCTTTTCTAAGTTCCTGAAGCACTTCAGATGCTTATGTGGGTAGTCTTCCCCTGCCGTGATCATTCACTCAGTCTTGTCTGACTCTTTACCACCCCATGGACTACAGCCTGCCAGGCTCCTCTGTCCATGGATTTTTCCAAGCCAGAAGAAACTATAAATCCCAGAGGATGATAATCGAGGACCTCTGTAATCTCAGAACCTTGCGCTGTGGCTGCCATTTCAACATGAAGGAGGAGAAGAAGGGACAGAGTAAAGAAAAAGATGAGGGAGAAAAGAAAAAGCAAGCACAGAGACAAGCACCCCAGTATAAGATAATGCCAAGACCACCTGTTCTTCTTTTTAAAAATTTGCATTTACTGCAAGGTCAATCCTTACCAGCCCAACCACAGTCAGTTAGAGGGCTGTTCAAGAAAACCTGCAGAATGGCTCCCACTCTGTTGCGGTCCTCCTGTGTTCCCCTCCTCTCCTTCCAGTCTAGCCCATGCTCTCGACAGCTGACAGTTCCTCCCTCCAACTGAAGGCCACAGACAGAAAATGAGGCAAGAAGAAAATTAAACCTCAAAAGAGGAAAATAAAGTGAATGCCTGGCATCACGTATGTGGCAGAAAGCGGCTTCAGGGAACAAAGAACAACACAGAGCATTGAGAGGTACCCACCTTTCGCCCTGAAGCCACAGAAAACCCAGAAGACACTCGATTTTAGACTTCCCAGATAAGCCACCACAGCGCTACAGCATGGAGCCTGAAGATTTCAAATACAAGTCTGGATTTTGGAAGATGCAAATAAATCACCCGAGAGGAGCACTAGAATGGCTCTTCATTCGTTTCCGCCATCCATCCTTATCAGACACTTAATCCAAGGGCCTGTGGGGGAGGGGCTGCTGTAGAAGCATGTTGGGGGCAGGGAAGACGATAATGGGAGAGGACAGATTAACTCTACTCCAGAGAAGTGAAAACGTGTGGAGCAGTTTTTATATCACTCCGGAGTGGAAAGGAAGTGTCCGAAGCAATGGTCACTTGTGCCAGCCTCTGATTCCATGCTGCTGCTGCTGCTGCTGCTAAGTCACTTCAGTCGTGTCCAACTCTGTGCGACCCCATAGACGGCAGCCCACCAGGCTCCCCTGTCCCTGGGATTCTCCAGGCAAGAACATTGGAGTGGGTTGCTATTTCCTTCTCCAATGCATGAAAGTGAAAAAATACAGTGAAGTCGCTCAGTCGTGTCCGACTCTTAGCGACCCCATGGACTGCAGCCCACCAGGCTCCTCCATCCATGGGATTTTCCAGGCAAGAGTACTGGAGTGGGGTGCCATCGCCTTCTCCGGATTCTATGCTACTCCTGCCAAACATCACCAGCCCACTTCTGTCTGCTGCTCACTTCCTGGGCTTTTCCAAGCAAGGCCTGTCCTAGATGTCCAGAAGCCTGCCAGGGGCCTGAAATGGCCAAGCAGAGCCATTGATTTTCTGTCTAGGAACTAGACTGATGTGAGAGCAAACAGCGCAGGGGTGAGGGTGGGGGGAGGGGGGCGGTGTGGGTGTGTGTATTTTGGCAGAGCAATGTCGAGAAAGGCGGAGAAGAGGTTAACAACTTTACCACTTCCTAACCACTGCACCTCCACTTTTTCCGGTAAGGAGCTGCTTCACAGGGCCCTGAGGGGCCTGAGCTAATCTGAGCTACTGTGGCCCATCACAGCCCTAGGACACTGGGAGAAGTATCACCCTAGTTCTCACCTCACCTGCTTCCTTTCCTGCCTTTCCACCTTCTCTTCATTCCTTCCAACTTCCCATTTCTCCCACTGCCTATTTCTTTTAATAGAGGATTCAAATCTCATGATCAAATTCCCACTAAGTTAATAGCTCCTGCAGTTTACAGATCCCAGAGGTATACACATCTCCAATTTTAAAAGAAAATATTACTGTAGATAATATTGGGGTGAAGGACACTTGTAATGATCTGAAGATTTAAATGACTGCTTCCTGTGGGTAGCTTCTGGTCGCTCAGACAGTAAAGCGTCTGCCTGCAATGCAGGAGACCCAGCTTCAATCCCTGGGTCAGGAAGATCCCCTGGAGAAGGAAATGGCAACCCACTCCAGTATTCTTGCCTGGAGAATCCCATGGACGAAGAAACCTGGTAGGCTACAGTCCATGGGGTTGCAAAGAGTCGGACACAACTGAGTGACTTTACTTTCTTTTTTTCTTTCTGTAGGCAGGCCCTGGCTGCTTGGAGATGGGTCTGGGCCAAGCAGGAGAGTGAGACGTTTTGAAATAGAACAAGAGACCCCCCTAAGGAAGTGTTCTCTTTCTTGAGTCTCATTCCCAGGCTCCTATTGTCTCGAACGTGGCATTGGTGGGTCCTAATGCAAGAAGTGGGCTCATTCGTCTGCCATTTATATTCAGGAATTACATGAAGTTCCCAGAAATGGAAACTGGTACGTAATAGATTAGGGGTGGGGAGAAAGGCTGTTTACTTCCTCTCTTTGAGTCAGCTAGGTCTCTTGAGGGTTCCTATCTGTGGTGACTTGCGCACTCTAACACACAGCATGTGGCAACTGCTACCACCGGCAGCTCTGCTGCTTCTAGGTAAGTCAGACTCACTTGGCCTGAGAGCAGAGCAAAGATGCCCTGGGCACAGCAGGCATCTCTTCTCAGGCAAGGAATGAGACCCTTAACCAAGGACAGACCCCTTCCTATGTCTATAGACCTTGGTTTAGCTCCTAGGACACAGCTTCAGGGGTTAGAGATACAGGAAATGGGCATAATCGGGAGGTGAAAGGAGAGGACGTGAGTTCTCCGTCACTTCACTCCTCTAGGTCTCAGCTTCTCTGGCTATAAACTGACAAGTATGCACTGGGTAGCCCCTAAGGTCTGTCTCCCATTCTCACTTTCCAATGCTCCTCTCTCAGTCGTTTCATTTCTATCCTTTCCAGAGGACTTGGGTGGAGATAGTTTCCATGGCTTGATTCAGAGATATTCAACCTGTGCCCTTAACTTTGGGGTTTGAACAGGGACCAAGGAGGAAGGGTATTGAAAACAGGGATTTGGGCAGACAACAGATTAGGAGGTACAGACGCTGGAAACCAGAAGGCAGGCAGTGGGGGAGATACCCACTCTATTCATCTTTGTTGAAGATGTCTTTACCTTGTTTGTTTATTTAATGGCTATACGGGGCCTTCACTGTGGCGCTCAGGCTCTTCATCGCTTTGCGCGGGCTGCCTCTAGTGGCGGAGCACAAGCCTCTTGTCGCGGTGGTCTCTCGTCGCGGTGGTCTCTCTTGTTGTGGAGCACAGGCTCTAGGGTGCTCAGGCTTCAGTAGTTGTGGCTCATGGGCTCTAGAACATGAGCTCTGGTTGCTCTGCAGTGTGTGGGATCTTACTTCTGGCGCCAGGGATTGAACCTGCGTCCCCTTTACTGGCAGGCGGATTCTTACCACCAGGGAAGTCCCCACTATCTTTATCCTGATTCTTGGGAACACTGGCCTCTGAGGGCAGAGGTGGGCAGGGGAGTTTAAATACCACACTCCAGTCACCCTGTTCTCTGCTGCTGACCAATATTTGTTTTATTCTTTTTTTCTTACAGTTTCAGCTGACACGCAAACTGGTGAGTTTGCTTCATGGTCTTGGACGGATCGAGTGAGGCATGTAAATGTGTAATAGCTGCAGGGCACTGTTAGGAAATGTTCTTTGCACAAGAAACTGTTGACATGGAGTTGATGGTGGTGGTGGTGGTGGTTTAGTCGCTAAGTTTTGTCTGACTTGCAACCCCATGGACTATAGCCTTCCAGGCTCCTCTGTCCATGGGATTCTCCAGGCAAAATATTGGAGTGGATTGCCATTTCCTTCTCCAGAGGATCTTCCCGACCCAGGGATTGAAACCAGGTCTCTTGCATTGCGGGCAGATTCTTGGCAGGGGCAATTCCCCCAATACAGTGGGCTTGGCCCTACCAAGGAGGAGGCTAAGTCTCTCCAAGTCAGTATGCTCAGACTGAGTGCAATGCTGCTGCTGCTGCTGCTGCTGCTGCTAAGTCACTTCAGTCGTGTCCGACTCTGTGCGACCCCACAGACGGCAGCCCACCAGGCTCCGCCGTCCCTGGGATTCTCCAGGCAAGAACAGTGGAGTGGGTTGCCATTTCCTTCTCCAATGCGTGAAAGTAAAGTCGCTCAGTCGTGTCCAACTCTTAGCGACCCCATGGACTGCAGCCTACCAGGCTCCTCCATCCATGGGATTTTCCAGGCAAGAGTACTGGAGTGGGTTGTCATTGCGTTCTCCAGACTGAGTGCAATACTAAGGCTGAAATGCCAACTCTCAGTTTGCAATGGGTTTTGAGCCTCCTTGGGAATACCAGTATAGAGCCTGCTCACTTCTCTGCCCTTATCTACATTCTCTTAACACTTCAGCAGATCCCTCAAAGGCTGTGGTGCTCCTAGACCCTCAGTGGAACCACGTGCTCACGAATGACCGTGTGACTCTGAAGTGCCAGGGAGACTACCCTGTTGAAGACAATTCCACAAAGTGGTGGCACAATGGGACTCTCATCTCAAGCCAGACCCCCAGCTACTTCATCGCAGATGTCAAGGTTCAGGACAGTGGCGAGTACAAGTGTCAGACAGGCCTCTCTGCACCCAGTGACCCGGTGAAGCTAGAAGTCCACGTAGGTGAGTAGGAGAAGGGGAAAAAGGAACTGACCAATAAAGGATAAAAAAAAAAAGAGGCCCTGAAAAAAAATAATGTTCCTGGGGATTAAAACTAGGATGAGATGATCTGTAGTCTATTGAATTACATCAGTATTGTAGTCCTAGCTCCAAGTAGGCCTTAGATAAAATGTCAAAGCCTGGCATACACTAGGGACAGGGCTGCTGGACTGCACAATTCCAAGAATCTACATTCACATAGAAGATGAATATATACAGCATGAATGGTGTCATCTGAAGGTCAGGGCATGACATCAATGCTCTATAACAGTTATTGAATAAATTAATGAATCCACTTTAGGACCTCAATCTCCTCATTCTCAGACACAATCTCCACATTCTCTAAGCTACCCAACAAGCCACCCCTAATCTAGCATCATATCTATTTCCTCTTCCCATCAACGCTACACTCAAATATACACTTCAGCCTAAATTTGGCAATGTGAAATCTCTCCTAATAGAGATAGATACACGTTCAGCCCGCACATTCATCATGGAACGAAAGTCTTTGTATCTTAACAAAATCCAGGCATTGGATGCAAGGAGAAGTATGTTGAGGCAGAGATCTCTCCTGGTGTCCCTGAAATCACACCACATAGCCTGGTACCTGCTGTGTCTTGTAAGCTTCACTCTATTTGCATGACTGCCCCATCTCCATAATGTATGTGAGTGGAACAAGCCTGGAGGGAAAGGCGGGTTTAATGAAGGAGGACCTGCAACAAAATTCCACGGACCTGGGTCTCTGAAGCTGATTTTCTGGGCTCCTACACCTGACTGTGTTACTTAGTTGACTTAGTTCTCAGTCTAGCTAGGTGAGAGATGGCCATGCCTGTGTGCCAAGTTGCTTCAGTCATATCCGACTCTTTGTGACCCTATGGACTGTAGCCTGCCAGGCTCCTCTGTCCATGGGATTCTCCAGGCAAGAATACTGGAGTGGATGGCCATGTCTTCCTCCAGGGGATCTTCCCAACCCAGGGATCTAAGCCACATCTCTTACATCTCGTGCTTTGGCAGGCAGGTTCTTTACCACTAGCACCACCTGGGAATCCCAAGAGATGGCCACCTGTGACCAAATAAAATGGGGAATTACCAACAGGAAGCAAGAGAAACCTCAAGTCTTGGAGTTGTTAGTTTGTCTTAAACTTGGCTCTAGAAACTGACTTTAGAAGTCTAATTAGTGTGAACAGTTTTAAACTCTGACCAAGAGCATTAAGTTCACCAGGCAAACTCCTGATCCTTCTTTTGGACCCACTTCACTTATCTTCTTCTCTGAGAAGCTTTGCTTACTTTCTTCGGGCCGGATTTCTTTGCTCCATTCTCTTTGGTCATGCAGTCCTTTGTTCTTAGCCTGTTGTAGCACTTATCACCTGGTATTATAATTATTTCTGAGTATATGTGTTTCTACGCCTAGACCACAGGTTCTTTGATGTGTCTCAGTCATCTGGGTGTCCCCAATCTGCATGACATGACATAGTAAGTTCTCAATAAGATATTTGTTTAACTAATGTATATATGAACATTCACTGAGTCCATGACACCCTGAATGGAATAAGAACGTTCTCCCCTCAAAGAAACCAAACTATATGTGTGTGTGTGTGTGTGTGCGTATATGTGTGTATATACAACATAAGTTATGTATATATATGTGTGTGTGTATGTATGTATATATATGATTACATATGTAACCCCTGTTAATATTTAAGCACATGTTCTTTCTTTTTTTATGAGCATACATATGTTTTATATTCTTTTTAACTTAACATTCTCTGATAAATGTTTTCTCATGTCATTTTAAAATTTCTCTGCAGTATCGTTTTAAATTATTCAGGCCAACTTCCTCACCATGACTTCAAGTTCTCTGTGTGTGTGAAGTCTGGTTACTTGGCAAGGCAGTTGTGAAAAGAGTTGTTTTGATGATTAACTGTTTCCGTCTTAAAGGCTGTGCTCTGTAATGAAATGGTCTTGCTAAGACACTGTGGCCCCTGAAATTAGCAGTTACCATCAGCACTACCAAGCATGCTTTTCTTTCCTCTCCCTGACTTTTACAAGGAGTTCTCCTTCACAATTTCTGTAGCCACTCCTACGGATACTCAGTAACCTTCTTCCTGACTGGTTGCAACAGTCTTCCAACATTCCTAAAACCGTCTATTCCTTCTGAAGTCTACCTTTCCTTGTATTCTAATATGATTCTTACTCTTTGATCTAGAATTTACAATGGCCCCTTATCACCTTCCATAGCAAATCCAAGTGTGGACTTTGAGGATGCTGCAGCTTGCTTCTCACCTGCCTCATCACTTAGTCCTTCTGCTCTCACTTTATGCTTTGATCATGTGTGTGTCTGTCCCTCTCTCCCATTAGACAAAAGCTCTTGGAGTGACTTGAGTTCTCATCCAGAGTCCAGTTGTCTTTTTCCCAAAGAAAGTTACATAAGGACGGCGCCGCCCGGTCTGGAGTTCCACTGTCCCCCAGCACCTGGGTGGTGAGCATTCTCTTCAGAAGAGCTTTGTGCTGGGTGCTGAGGCCTCCTGGGCCTGTGTTCTCTTTGTGTTTTGCAGGCTGGCTATTGCTCCAGGTCGCTCAACGGGTGGTAAATGTGGGAAAGCCCATTCGGCTGAAGTGTCACAGCTGGAAGAAAACTCCTGTAGCAAAGGTCCAGTATTTCCGGAATGGCAGAGGCAAGAAGTATTCTCATGGGAATTCTGACTTCCACATTCCAGAAGCAAAACTTGAACACAGTGGTTCCTACTTCTGCAGGGGCATTATCGGGTCTAAAAACGAGTCTTCAGAGTCTGTGCAGATCACTGTTCAAGGTAAGACATGTGCGGCACTAAAGGGACCAGAGACCCCTGTGCTGGGAATCTTGCATTCACACTGGGGAGATGAGTTGGGAGGAAATTGCTGACAATTCCACAGACTTCTTTACGAGTGTCATTCACTTTGAAACATGACAGCAGGTGCAAAGGCCACATTTCCTTCCTCATAAATATGCCTGTCCTAACTTACCTCATTCAAACCATATCCACACTCTTGTGTATCTCTATCGTGCTGGCCCTTTTTTTGCCTGCTCCTGCTCCCCTTTCTCTTCCAAGTCTCAAGTCTTAGCCAAGAGTCTAGCTGGCAGTAACCCCTCACTTTCTCACAGAAAGACCCAGAACCTGTGTTCTGGCTCTGCTGCTGATTAACCATATGACTGTGGCCAGTTAGTCTCTTGAACTCAATTTCCACTTTTGTAACAAAGACAAGCTGACGTTTATTGGGCATTTTTCAGTGTGCTGGACACTGTGCTGAATGCTTCATTACATGCACTTAATCTGAACACCTGAGAATTAATGCTTTTGAGCTGAGGTGTTGGAAAAGACTCTTGAGAGCCCCTTGGACAGCAAGGACAGTCAATCCTAAAGGAAATCAGTCCTGAATATTCATTGGAAGGACTGATGCTGAAGCTGAAACTCCAATCCTTTGGCCACCTGATGAGAAGAACTGACTCATTGGAAAAGACCCTGATGCTGGGAAAGATTGAAGCAGAAGAAGAAGGGATGACAGAGGATGAGATGATTGGATGGCCTCACCGACTCAATGGCCATGAGTTTGAGTGAGCTCTGGGAGTTGGTGATGGACAGGGAAGCCTGGCGTGTTGTAGTCCATGGGGTCACAAAGAGTCGGACACGACTGAGTGACTGAACTGAACTGATATTGAATTCCACTTTCCAAATCATTTAGAAAACATCTCCAGTTTCTGTAGCACCATCCTCCAGGGTCAGAGATGCCCTGCCATGGTGCTCCTGGACTTCCTAATCTCCCAAAACTTCCACCTGGAATCAGACTGAGATAAAAACCCTGATACTGGGAAAGATTGAGGGCAGGAAGAGAAGGGGGCGACAGAGGATGAGATGGTTGGATAGTGTCATTGACTAAACGGACATGAGTTTGAGCAAACTCTGAGAGATAGTGGAGGACAGTTAAGCCTGGCATGCTGCAGTCCATGGGGTCACCAAGATTCGACACGACTGAGTGACTGAACAACAATACACTGTAAGCAATTTACATGTAATAATACAGCAATATAGACACACATCTTCTGAGATTCTAACAAAACAATGCCATAGTTTGTATAAAAAATAACTTCATCACAATTTAAATTGAAAGTAAATACTCTCAAATAGCTAGGAAAAGAGAGAGCAAATAATAAGGAAAATGGGGGCAAATTGCAAACAATTAGTAAATCTAGGTAAAGAATATCTGAGAGTTATTTGTACTTTATTGACATCCATTTTTTAAGTTCAAAATTATATCAAAATTAAGATTTTTTAAATTGAGACTAAAAATGCACTCTCATCTTACTACCTTATAGGCAACAGCAGAGAATGACTTTAAAACAATCTTAATGGCTAAGAGGTTGAGAAGCAACAAATTCTAGCCCTTTCCATTTTGGGTTCTTAGTTACTGAGCCTTGATAAAGAAATATTTTCTGACGATAAATAGGATAAGTAGTAGATTTCAACGGCTTACCTTGTGTGTGTGTTGGTTTTTGTTTTTGTTTTTTCATTTTCTTGAGTCGGGTGAATACAATGAGTATAATTTTGAGACACAAGAGAAAGTTACTGAATTAAAAAACAGTGTTCTCACAACAACTTAAACTTTGATATCTCTCATTGCTGTTGTACAGTCACTAAGTCATGTCCGACTTTTTGCAGCCCCATAGACAGCATGCCAGGCTTCCCTGTCCTTACCTAACTCCCAAGTTTGCTCAAACTCATGTCTATTGAGTTAGACATCTCATCCTCTGTCACCTCCTTCTCCTTCGCATCAGGTGGCCAAAGTATTGGAGCTTCAGCTTCAGCATCAGTCCTTCCAATGAATATTCAGGGTTGATGATCTCACGCAAAACCCAGCTACAAGTACCTCCATCAAACATGAAAACACTATTGCTCAAGAAGCACTAGAATCCAAAACTGGTAGGAGGAAGCTGTGGCTTTCTTCCAGACTCCCCCACATTCAATAGAATCTGTTTCTTAGCAGGTGTCAGAAAGACTTCACAGTGATGACCTCACTGTTTATGCCAATTTTCTGCCTTAACAAATGTCATTTTTTTCTCATCTCTCTGCTCAGCTCCAGAAACTTTACAAACTGTCTCGTCATTCTTTCTACCTTGGCACCAGATCACCTTCTGTCTGGTGATGGGAGTCCTGTTTGCAGTGGACACGGGACTGTATTTTTCTGTACGGAGACACCTTCAAAGCTCAGAGGAATGGAGGGATGGCAAAGTCACATGGAGCAAGGGCCCTTAGGACAAATGGAGGTAATGAAAGCAGCATCCCCATCCCATGGGGTGATAAAAGCAGCATCTATGAACCTCTTCCTAATTTCACAGCCTTATCATCTCCCAACAGGCATCTCTGGGAGCAGCAGGAAAATTACACGTCAGACTCTAGGGATCTGAGGATCCTTCACCCAACTCTGTTTCTTCTAGTCTCCTATGGAAAGAAAGTGCCAACCGTGAAGGACCAGTAAATATCTGCATCACCAGAAATAGAAGTCTCAGAGCTACGTGGCTGCTTTCTGTATTCCAACCATTCTGTCCCAAGAGAACAACCATACAGACTCTCAAAGATCAGCCCTGATGTATGAATATTGTGCTAAAATAAATGGATATGTAAAGAAGAAAATTCATGGTGGAGAGGCAGCTGGATGGTGGTCTACATCTTTTGCTGCACGCTGACTGCCTTCAAGGCACCCTGAAACTCCTTCTAGATAGTCTGTGGGTACATGTGGGGGTGTAGGGAACAGAGCACAACCATTGAAGAGGGTGGCTGAGAAAGAGCAGGGTAGTCCAGGATAGACCAGACAAGACCACCACCTGGGCTGTCTTCCTAGAACATGAACCATGGTGGAGGTAAAAGAAAATCACAGACGTGAGATGGGATTGAGTTTTCCAGGGGAGCCCCTGTCAAAAGGATACAGTGTGAGTCTGTGAGTATACAATGATAAATCCTCTCAATGTCATGAGTAGAAAATGATCCAGGAAGGGGGTTAGGGGTTGGAGGATTTGCAAAAGAAAGCACAGAATAAACTCATTGGAAGGAACATTGCTATCCCAAATTAAGCCCACTGAACAAAGGTATATCAGTGTCTAAACCGAGAAAGCATTACAAGAAAAAGTCAACCACAACTGCACAGGAAGGAGCTGGCAGGAGATGAGGATGCTTTTAGACTGAGAATTAGAGAGAAGGGGCATATAAAACCAGAATTTTCACTTCAATATCTAATTCAGCTTTATTCACATCACCCTTAAACAAATGTTGGATAACCACTATTAAATGTACTAAACTCTACTGAATTAAATCATGAAACTTTTAAATCCTTCAGCATGTCAATAATAATGGAGTAGAGGTGAAATCAATCACTGCTTCTGGAAGAAAGCTTTAGCTATCTCTCTTTGTGTTTTAGAAGCTTTAAACTGAACATTTCTTGATTCCGGTAAGGCATTTTTACAAGATTCTGCATGTTATTGTTAGATAGAAGATGGAAAAACCACGATAATAAAACATGAATGATAGAATCCTTTTGTCCTCCATTGCCTAAAGTCTTATCAGAGATTAGTTAATGAGAAACCCCTCTCCTCTCAGCAACCATCTCACCACAACTCATATGAATTAGTCAACTTGCTAATTCACCAGATCTTGTTGAAACAACTGGGCAAAGGGGAACTCTGATAGGTGGTCTGGGATAGGAGGATGGATGGGAATTAGAGGTAGTTTTAGAGCATGGGGCAGGCAAGAAAAGGTAGAGCTAGGAAAGAAGTAGGTCAACTATGAGCTTTATGCCAAGCCAACAATTCAGGTTTGGTATAAGAATATTAGAAGTATAGGGATGTTAGATTTGGACATGAGACAAGGGCATTTGGAAACGTTAAACATTCAACTCACATCTACTTAGTACTTAAGTGCCAATTAAAAAAAAAAGTTTTGTTTTTTTTAATGTGTGGCTGAGGCTGGCCCTAATTGCAGGCATGGGGGTTTAGTTGCCCTGGGGCTTGTGGGATCTTAGTTCCCAAGGCAGGGATCAAACCCATATACCCTAAATTGGAAGGCAAATTCTTAACCGCTGGACCACCAAGGAAGTCCCCAAGCTAGCATTTAGCTGCTGAAGATACCAAGATGAACAACCCAGGTCATTCCCTGGAGCAATTTTCATTCTAGTGAAAAAAATAAAAAGCATAAATAGAGGATGAAGAAAGGGCTGCCGAAAAGAGGCTTAATATTTGGTATTGTGGTAATGGATGACTAAAAGTTTGCCAGGCAAAAAAGAGAAGTGCTGAAGGCTGATGGGCAATGATTCAAAAGCCGGAGAAGGGGGTCAAGAAAGTGGTTTGGTTCTGTTGCAGTCTACAGAGTCAGTGAAGGACAGCAGAGAGTTCAGGGGCCAGATCTTGAAAGGCACTGCCTTCCAAGATAAGGAGGTTGTCATTTACCCTGCAAGTCATTGAAGGATTTTAAGCAGAACAGGTCTTTTCTAAAGAAAGCCTCTCTGGAAGCTACTTGGAGGCTGGAAAGAAGAGGACAGTTGAAGACAGGACACTGCTTAGGCAGCAAGGTGGTTATTGCAGTAACTCAGGGGGCAAGTAATCAGAAAGTAACTATCAGCAGGCAGAAGAGGGAGATGGCTATTCAAATGTTTAGAAGGTAGGTTCTCCAAAAATTGCGAACCAGCAGGACGTAGCATGACTGAGGGCCCAGGGTCTGGAAACACAGTTTCACAAGTTAAGAATACAAGTACAACGGGCAGGACAGGCAGATGTAGGGTAAAAGAATCCAGTTTTGGATTTTGGTTGGTAAATATTTTTAAAGCATCAGTTTCGTGATGCAATTTTAGTAGAACCTTACTCAAGCAAGTAAAAATTGTTCTCCTAGTTGCAACCCTGATCTCATACACCCTTTGTTTAGAAACTGCTAGCAAAATACATAGAGAACTGAAAGAGATGAGACTTGTGGTTGCCAAGGGGGAGGAGGGAAGGGAGAGGGAAGGACTGGGAGTTTGGGGTTGGTAAAGGAAACAATTACATTGAGGATGGATAAACAACAAAGTCCTGTACAGCACAGGAAACTATAAACCTGCCTGCCAGGTTTCTTGGGATTAACCTATAATTATGTGCATAACTGAGTGGCTTTGCTATACAGAAAAATGCCATGTAGTGCCACAAAGCGCCACAACACTGCTATACAGTGTGATGCCAAAGAGATGGGCACCACACTGTGAATAAACTATTGTTGTTGAGTCGCTAAGTCGTGTCCGACTCCTTTGTGACACCACGCAGTGTAGCCAGACTCCTCTGTCCATGGGATTTCCCAGCCAAGAATACTGCAGTGAGTTGCCATTTCCTTCTCCAAGGCATCTTTCTGACCCAGGGATCCAGCCTGCTTCTCCTGCATTGGCAGGCGGATGCTTTATCGCTGAGCCCCCAGGGGAGCCCAGATCAACTATGAAAGTGAAAGTGAAAGTCGCTCAGTCGTGGCAAACTCTTTGCGACCCGGTGGACTTTACAGTTGGTGGAATTCTCCAGGCCAGAATACTAGAGTGAGTAGCCTTTCCCGCCTCCAGGGGATCTTCCCAACCCAAGGATCAAACCAAGGTCTCCCTCTGCAGGCGGATTCTTTACCAGCTGGGCCACAGGGAAAGTCCCAAATCAACTCTACTTCAATTTCTAAGACAAACAAACAAAAAAAAAGTAGTAGGTTGGACTCAGGCTGGGTGGAGATTTGCAAACTTTCATAATGTTAATGCCATTGGTTTCCGGTGAGAAACTGACAGGTCTATTTCAAGGGTCAAAATTGCTACACTTCGTCCCTGGGTGGATTCGAACCACCAACCTTTCGGTTAACAGCCGAACGCGCTAACCGATTGCGCTACAGAGACAGACGGTGGGAGCGTCTTTTTCCAACTTGGGTCACTGAAAATAAACTCGAAGTGTTCTGTGTCTTCAATGTGGTTGAGGCCGGGTAGGAACTGGTAGAGACATCCCCCTCCAGAGCACCAGAGAAGTAAGTAGCCCAGAGAGAAGTGGGTCCTTTTCCCGCACTAGCGCCTGCTTAGATCTGAGACAGGACTCAGTTTCTACCCGGAAGATGCTAAGAAAACGAGAGCAGCCGAAGGTGAATGAACCGGACTCTTCGTCGTCGTTCCGTCGTTCAGTCGAGTCCGACTCTTTGCGACCCCATGGACTGCAGCACGCCAGGCCTCCCTGTCCATCACCAACTCCCAGAGCTTGCTCAAACTCATGGCCATTGAGTCGGTGATGCCATCCAAGCATCTCATCCTCTGTCGTCCCCTTCTCCTCCTGCCTTCAGTCTTTCCCAGAATCAGGGTCTTCTCGAATGAGTCAGTTCTTCGCATCAGGTGGCCAAAGTATTGGAGCTTCATTCAGCTTCAGCATCAGTCCTTTCAATGAATATTCAGGGTTGGTTTTTCCTTAGGATGGACTGGTTGGATCTTCTTGCAGTCCAAGGGACTCTCGAGAGTCTTCTCCAGCAGCACAGTTGGAAGGCATCAGTTCTTTGGCGCTCAGTCTTTTTTCTTGTCCAGCTCTCACATCGGTACATGACTACTGGAAAAACCATAACTTTGACTATACGGACCATTGTCGGCAAAGCAATGTCTGTGCTTTTTAATACACTGTCTAGGTTTGTCACAGCTTTTCTTCCAAGGAGCAAGCGTCTTTTAATTTCATGCCTGCTGTCACCGTTCGCGGTGATTTGGCGGCGAAAGTCTGTCATTGTTTTCATTGCTTCTCCATCTATCTCGCCATGAAGCGATGGGACTGGATGCCATGATCTTAGTTTTTTGAATGTTGAGTTTAAAACCAGCTTTTTCACTCTTCTCTTTCACCCTCTTCAAGAGGCTCTTTAGTTCTTCCTCGCTTTCTTCCATAAAGGTGATGTCATCTGCATATCTGAGGTTATTGATATTTCTCCCGGCAATTTTGATTCCAGCTTGTGCTTCCTCCAGTCCGAAGTTTGGAATGACATACTTGGCATATAAGCCAAATAAGCAGGGTGACAACATACAGCCTTAACTACTCCTTTCCCAATTCTGAAACAGTCTGTTGTACCATGTCCAGTTCTAACTGTTGCTTCTTGACCTGCATACAGGTTTTGCAGGAGGCAGGTCAGGTGGTCTGGTATTCCCATCTCTTTAAGAATTTTCTACAGTTTGTTGTGATCTACACAGATGGGGGCCTTGGGGGGAATCCAAAATGAATGCTGTGGGTTCAGGAGTTCATTTGGTTTTCCTCAGAGAAATACATCACCATACTTTTTTGCCGATTTAGGCAATTTATGCGTTCATGCGTGAGTGTTAACTTATAATAACATTATTACTGTGAAAATTTTAAATACTGCATCACATATCCAATCATGTCTGGAAAAATATTATATTTAAGTAAAGGAGCATAGTGAAACAAAACTGATCTTCAATTTCAGCTGTTTAGAAGGATTTCTACTAGTTTACTAGGCTCCCAGACAGAACATAGAGTTTATAAATGCCTATAATTTATGGACTTTCACTCTGACATAATCCAGATTCAAATATTCAAGGGCCCTTATCCAATGAAATCAACCTAGAGATTCTGGCCAGTGCTGGGCCTGATAAAGTTCATCTCTTCTCTCCACTTTGGAGAGAAGCTCCTCTCTTTGTTCTTGGGCCATTTAAAAACCCCAGGCTTCCTGAGCTGCATCTTCTCTGCCACAGGCATACCCAACCAGGTTACAACACCAGTTCTTCTCTGAACCCAGGCACTCACAAGAAGTGATTTTCTCTGTTGCACAAGTCCCAGGGCACTAACACATAGAATCTCTGTCTTCCTTCTGCACCAGCATCCCTTTAATAACGGTTCCAGATTAGGTGCAGGTCCAAGTTTTCACTGATTTCCAGTGAAATGAGAATACACACAATATATATATATGTATGTGTGTGTGTCTGTGTGTGTGTGTGTATCTCAGATAAGTTTGCCAAATGACCTCCAAGCCAACATTGTTTTTTCACACTTTAAATTTTTGTTTTTAAATGTCCCTTCTTTTATAACATTAAGATGAGGATAGATGACAGTTGATGTGGCTGTGATTGTTTTATTAATTTCCTAACTTAGCAAAACGAAAAGTTAGCAACCCTATGTTGGTCACCAGCATTTGGGGGAAATTTTTACTTCTCTTTGAAGTCCTAGTTTGGGAATCACTACTTTCATCTTGGCCACAAAAAGTAAAAATAACTTTCAAGTTTATTCTAAAAACATATACATTTCCTGTACTTCACTTTGCATGTACACATGATAGCAATTCAAAAGAAGGTGGGAAAAGAAAAGAAAAACTGAGGCAAAAAGAAAGTACAAAATGGGATAGTGAAATAAATCCAAAATATATCAGTAATCACAACAAATATAACTGGAGAAAATGTGCCAGTTAAAAACAAAAGTGGATTTTTAAAATATATTTTATTTTTATTTTGTTTAGAAGAATGACATTAAACATAAACAGAAAGACTGAATGTAAAAGAATTGTTACTCTTGAGAGTCCTTTGGACTACAAGGAGATCCAACCAGTTCATCCTAAAGGAAATCAGTCCTGAATATTCATTGGAAGGACTGACATTGAAGCTGAAACTCCAATACTTTGGCCGCCTGATGTGAAGAACTGACTCATTTTGAAAAGACCCTGATGCCGGGAAAGATTGAAGGCAGGAGGAGAAGGGGACAACAGAGGATGAGATGGTTGGATGGCGTCACCAACTCATGGGATGTGAGTTGGTGATGGATAGGGAGGCCTGGAGTGCTGCAGTCCATGGGGTCACAAAGAGTCAGACCCAAGTGAGCAACTGAACTGAACTGAACTGATGTCAGAAATATTCTAAGGAAAAAAAGTTTGTACTTGGTATATATTAATAGCTATATGGTGGACAAACTAAAGTTTAAGAAATAAATCATCACTAGAAGAGGATGGTCACTATATGCTAATAAAAGATTAAACACATGATAAACACATAATACTCTAAACACATATGTATCTATTAAAATAGTATTAAAATATAAAAGCAAGAATTATTAGACCAAAAGGGAAATTAACAAATCTATCACCATAGTGGGAGAATTCAACATACTTCTCTCAGTATTTCATAGATCTAATAGTTCAGTTCAGTTAGTTCAGTCTCTCAGTCATATCTGACTATTTGCAACCCCGTGAATCATAGCACGCCAGGCCTCCCTGTCCATCACCAACTTCTGGAGTCTACCCAAACCCATGTCCATAGAGTCGGTGATCCCATCCAGCCATCTCATCCTCTGTCATCCCCTTCTCTTCCTGCCCCCAATCCTTCCCAGCTTTTCCATATGAGTCAACTCTTCACATGAGGTGGCCAAAGTACTGGAGTTTCAGCTTCAACATCAATCCTTCCAATGAACACCCAGGACTGATCTCCTTTAGGATGGACTGGTTGGATCCTCTTGGAGTCCAAGGGACTCTCAAGAGTCTTCTCCAATGCCACAGTTCAAAAGCATCAATTCTTTGGCGCTCAGCTTTCTTCACTGTCCATACATGACTACTGGAAAAACCATAGCCTTGACTAGATGCACCTTTGTTGGCAAAGTAATGTCTCTGCTTTTGAATATGCTATCTAAGTTGGTCATAACTTTCCTTCTAAGGAGTAAGCGTCTTTTAATTTCATGGCTGCAGTCACCATCTGCAGTGATTTTGGAGCCCCCAAAAATAAAGTCTGACACTGTTTCCACTGTTTCCCCATCTGTTTCCCATAAAGTGATGGGACCAGATGCCATGATCTTCATTTTCTGAATATTGAGCTTTAAGCCACCTTGTTCACTCTCCTCCTTCACTTTCATCAAGAGGCTTTTTAGTTCCTCTTCACTTTCTGCCATAAGGGTGGTGTCATCTGCATATCTGAGGTTATTGATATTTCTCCCGGCAATCTTGATTCCAGCTTGTGCTTCTTCCAGCCCAGCGCTTCTCATGATGTACTCTGCATAGAAGTTAAATAAGCAGGGTGACAATATACAGCCTTGATATACTCCTTTTCCTATTTGGAACCAGTCTGTTGTTCCATGTCCAGTTCGAACTGTTGCTTCCTGACCTGCATACAGGTTTCTCAAGAGACAGGTCAGATGGTCTGGTAGTCCCATCTCTTTCAGAATTTTCCACAGTTTATTGTGATCCACACAGTCAAAGGCTTTGGCATAGTCAATAAAGCAGAAACAGATGGTTTTCTGGAACTCCCTTGCTTTTTTGATGATCCAGAGGATGTTGGCAATTTGATCTCTGGTTCTTCTGCCTTTTCTAAAACCAGTTTGAACATCTGGAAGTTCACAATTCACGTATTGCTGAAGCCTGGCTTGGAGAATTTTGAGCATCACTTTACTAGAGTGTGAGATGAGTGCAATTGTGCGGCAGTTCAAGCATTCTTTGGGATTGCCTTTCTTTGGGATTGGAATGAAAACTGACCTTTTCCAGCCCTGTGGCCACTGCTGAGTTTTCCAAATTTTCTGGCATATTGAGTCCAGCACCTTCACAGCATCATCTTACATATAAACAAATGAACGAGTTTGACTTTATATGTATATATATAAAGGGATTCCAGATTAGGAGCAGATTCAGTTTAAAGATACATATGTAGTACTACCAATTTAATGAGTATATTAAGACTTGTTTAACAAGTATATTAAGACAAGTTTAACAATATTCCATAGACAGAGGAGCATGGTGGGCTACAATCCATGGAGTCGCAAAGAATCGGACACAACTGAGTGACTACCATGTTAACATTTTGTATGTATATGGTGGTTTAGTTGCTAAGTCCTGTCCCACCATGCTCCTCCGTCCATGAAATTCTCCAGGAAAGAATAGTGGAATGGGTTGCTATTCCCTTCTCCAGGGGATCTTCCCAACCCAGAGCTGGAACCCAAGTCTCCTGCATTACAGAGAGATTCTTTACTGTCTGAGCCACCAGGAAAGCCTTATATCCATATCCATATATATTTATATATATATATATATATAAAAAACTTTGCAACCAAATATATATGTATATAAAACTCTGCGACCAATAATTACAGTTTATACATTCTTCTCAATTGACTTTGTATGAGGCCATAAAACAAGTCTTAATATACTCAGGAAATTGGCACTATTAGAAATTTTTTTTATTTGCTTTTAAATAACTTGTAATAAAGATAAACTGCATGAAAATTGAAAAATACTTAGATTGAGTAACTAAAACTAGAGCATACCAGAATTAGCAAATGCTCAATACTTTACATGTGCTCTTGGGTAAAGGAATACTATACTAACCGTCAATGTTTAGACTATACGTTAAACAGTATTTTCTGTTAAATAAATCTGTTTTTAAAAAATGAAATACAATTTCACCCTATTACAGTGAGAGGAATAAATAGCCAGTAACTATTCTGATTGGTCAGCGCCATACCAATGAACTCCTCAGATAGAACCGTCCTCTGGCTTCTGCTTTGGCTCTCCCTATACACTCCAGAAAACTTCCCCATACCACTGCTAGCCAACTCTAAGAAACTCTAGGTAGTCACTTCCAAGGAGCCCACTCAGTGCCTCCCAGTATGCAGGTCTCATTTAAGCCAGCCTACTGCAGGTCCTGGATATAGGTCCCTGTCCCTAAATGTCTCCCCGGACAGGGCTACCTGAACCACAGTCCAGTTAAGAAGCACTCAGTGTCAGTCTGACCACTCACTACTCAGCACACTTCTGTAGTCACCCGTGCTTGTAACCATCTTCGGGAACTGCGGCCTCCACCCCGGCTTGGCACCAAGAGAGCCGGAATAGCAGAGAGAGCAGGCAGGCAGTAACAGGTCACGGTGAAGGCATCAGCCTGGTCTTGTGGCCTCTGCTAGCACTCTGGCACTGGAGTGTAAGAAAACTCGGGGACTAAGGGATGACTGAGATGCACTTGTTCTCTTTTTCCATCCATGTTCTACTAATATTTTACCTTCTTTTCTTGGGATGAGGTGGGGTTTTTTGGGGTTTTTTTTTGAAAACCCAAACATCTTCCGACGATGGGCATTAAAATTTGTTTTAGTGATAAAATGAATAATTAATGTTTGCGTGTTGCCAGGCACCATTCTAAACATTAACTAACTCATTTGAAAGTTGTAGTTACGATTTTTATCCCCTCTGACAAATGAGGGAACTGAGACAGCTGAAACTGCAACCCGGGGAGCACAAGAGACCCATGTGCTTAACCACCACATTACGTCACCTCATCCAGCCTAAATGGCTGAGGTCAGCCTAATTGCATATCTCATTCCAATAAGTGATTTTTGTATGATAGAGATAACACATACATAAAACCCTTGGACAGTATTTTAAAAGCTAGAAAAAATGTTAATATAATTGCTGCTAGTTCTGCAGAAGATGACAGGGAATTCAGTATCAACATCTATCCTTTCCTAATTTTAGGAAAAACTTTTCTACTTATTGAGATAAGTTACCTAATGACTATCCATTTTGGGGGAAAGGAATTGGGAGAATTTGATGCACTTCCCCTATGCTAAACCAGGGTTCACATTCCAGGATGTCTGGCTCTAGGTGAGTGATCACACCATCGTGATTATCTGGGTCGTGAAGATCTTTTTTGTACAGTTCTGTGTATTCTTGCCACCTCTTCTTAATATCTTCTGCTTCTGTTAGGTCCATACAATTTCTGTCCTTTATCAAGCCCATCTTTGCATGAACTGTTCCCTTGGTATCTCTAATTTTCTTGAAGAGATCTCTAGTCTTTCCCATTCTGTTGTTTTCCTCTATTTCTTTGCATTGATCAAAGAGGAAGGCTTTTTTTTAATCTCTCCTTGCTATTCTTTGGAACTCTACATTCAAATGAGAATATCTTTCCTTTTCTTCTTTGCTTTTCGTTTGTCTTCTTTTCACAGCTATTTGTAAGGCCTCCCCAGACAGCCATTTTGCTTTTTTGCATTTCTTTTCCATGGGAATGGTCTTGATCCCTGTCTCCTGTACAGTGTCACGAACCTCCGTCCATAGTACATCAGGCACTCTATCTATCAGATCTAGTCCCTTAAATCTATTTCTCACTTCCACTGTATAATCATAAGGAATTTGACTTAGGTCATACCCGAATGGTCTAGTGGTTTTCCCTACTTTCTTCAATTTAAGTCTGAATTTGGCAATAAGGAGTTCATGATCTGAGCCACAGTCAGCTCCTAGTCTTCTTTTTGCTGACTGTATAGAGCTTCTCCATCTTTGGCTGCAAAGAATATAATCAATCTGATTTCTGTGTTGACCATCTGGTGATGTCCATGTGTAGAGTCTTCTCTTGTGTTGTTGGAAAAGGGTGTTTGCTATGACCAGTGCGTTCTCTTGGCAAAACTTTATTAGCCTTTGCCCTTCTTCATTCTGTATTCCAAGGCCAAATTTGCCTGTTACCCCAGGTGTTTCTTGACTTCCTACTTTTGCATTCCAGTCCCCTATAATGAAAAGGACATCTTTTTGGGGTTTTAGTTCTAAAAAGTCTTGTAGGTCTTCATAGAACCATTCAGCTTCTTCAGCGTTACTGGTTGGGGCATAGACTTGGATTACTGTGATATTGAATGGTTTGCCTTGGAAACAAACAGAGATCATTCTGTTGTTTTTGAGATTGCATCCAGGTATTGCACTTTGGACTCTTTTGTTGACCATGATGGCTACTCCATTTCTTCTGAAGGATTCCTGTCCACGGTAGTAGATATAATGGTCATCTGAGTTGAATTCACCCATCTTAGTTCGGTGATTCCTAGAATGTTGACGTTCATTCTTGTCATCTCCTGTTTGACCACTTCCAATTTGCCTTGATTCATGGACCTAACATTCCAGGGTCCTATGCAATATTGCTCTTTACAGCATTGGACCTTGCTTCTATCACCTGTCACATCCACAACTGGAGGTAAGTCAAGTGGGCCTTAGAAAGCATCACTACGAACAAAGCTAGTGGAGGTGATGGAATTCCAGTTGAGCTATTTCAAATCTGTGAAGGTGCTGCACTCAATATGCCAGAAAATTTGGAAAACTCAGCAGTGGCCACAGGGCTGGAAAAGGTCAGTTTTCATTCCAATCCCAAAGAAAGGCAATGCCAAAGAATGCTCGAACTACCACACAATTGCACTCATCTCACACTCTAGTAAAGTGATGCTCAAAATTCTCCAAGCCAGGCTTCAGCAATACGTGAACTGTGAATTTCCAGATGTTCAAGCTGCCTTTAGAAAAGGCAGAGGAACCAGAGATCAAATTGCCAACATCTGCTGGATCATGGAAAAAGCAAGAGAGTTCCAGAAAACCATCTGTTTCTGCTTTATTGACTATGCCAAAGCCTTTGACTGTGTGGATCACAATAAACTGTGGAAAATTCTGAAAGAGATGGGACTACCAGACCATCTGACCTGTCTCTTGAGAAACCTGTATGCAGGTCAGGAAGCAACAGTTAGAACTGGACATGAAACAACAGACTGATTCCAAATAGGAAAAGGAGTACGTCAAGGCTGTATATTGTCACCCTGCTTATTTAACTTCTATGCAGAGTACATCATGAGAAGCGCTGGGCTGGAAGAAGCACAAGCTGGAATCAAGTTTGCCGGGAGAAATATCAATAACCTCAGATATGCAGATGACACCACCCTTATGGCAGAAAGTGAAGAGGAACTAAAAAGCCTCTTGATGAAAGTGAAGGAGGAGAGTGAACAAGGTGGCTTAAAGCTCAATATTCAGAAAACGAAGATCATGGCATCTGGTCCCATCACTTCATGGGAAACAGATGGGGAAACAGTGGAAACAGTGTCAGACTTTATTTTTGGGGGCTCCAAAATCACTGCAGATGGTGATTGCAGCCATGAAATTAAAAGACGCTTACTCCTCAGAAGGAAAGTTATGACCAACTTAGATAGCATATTCAAAAGCAGAGACATTACTTTGCCAACAAAGATCGGTCTAGTCAAGGCTATGGTTTTTCCAGTGGTCATGTATGGATGTGAGAGTTGGACTGTGAAGAAAGCTGAGTGCCGAAGAATTGATGCTTTTGAACTGTGGTGTTGGAGAAGACTCTTGAGAGTCCCTTGGACTCCAAGAAGATCCAACCAGTCCATCCTAAAGGAGACCAGTCCTGGGTGTTCATTTGAAGGATTGATGTTGAAGCTGAAACTCCAATACTTTGGCTACCTCATGCAAAGAGTTGACTCACTGGAAAAGACCCTAATGCTGGGAAGGATGGGGACAGGAGGAGAAGGGGATGACAGAGGATGAGGTGGCTGGATGGCATCACTGACTCGATGGACATGGGTTTGGGTAGACTCCAGGAGTTGGTGATGGACAGGAAGGCCTGGTATGCTGTGATTCATGGGGTCCCAAAGAGTCGGACATGACTCAGCGACTGAACTGAACTGAAACCAGGGTTCAGGTAGAAGCATCATTTGGCTAGTGACAGCTGTATAAAATAGAGCCAACAATTGTTAAAAATCAGCTAATCTGGAGATGAATAGAAAGATTTAACATAGTATTTGCCCTGACATTACCCAGAGATCAGTTTTATAAGATACAAAGACACGTTTATCTACATACATAAAGAATAATAGAGAATTTTTGAAATACATATTCTTATAAATGTTTTAAATCTTCAGAATATTCCTAGCTAAACACATTACTAGCTCTGTGTTTCAACATAAATGAATCCCATAAAACTAATATTTAATGGAAAACATACTAGTTGTAAAAGAATACGTGCCACCTGATGCCAGTTATGTAAATTTTAAATCCTTGTATATCAATACCCTGCTTAAGAATGAAACAGAAAAACCAATATAATATTGTAAAGTAGTTAGCCTCTAATTAAAATAAATAAAATTAAACTTAAAAAAAAAAGAATGAAACAGAAGAAGCCTCCAATGTTCCTCTATTTTTCTTTTTCCCAATAAGGAGTCTTATTTTGGATTTTATATTTATTATTCCTTTGGTTTTTATAAGCTTCACTACTTGTGTGCGTGCATGTGTGCTGAGTCATTTCTGTCATTTCTTTGCAAACTTTATGCAATTCTTTGTGACGTTATGGACTGTAGCCCACCCGGCTCCTCTGTCCACAGGATTCTCCAGGCAAGAATTCTGGAGTACCTGGGTTGCCATGCCCTCCTCCAGGGTCATTATTTGTGTGTATCTTATCAAATATCTGAAGAGCAATTAAATTAGATAGAAAATAAAGAGGATTCAAGCCTTGGAAGAAGGAACCACAATGGGTGAGCATTCTTCATTCTTCATACCTTCATTCTGAGAGCACTCACCAATCAGACATAGTCAGGCATATGAACATGCTGAAAACCAACCTTGTACCTCACGCATCAAGGTACAGTTTAGATCTCCCAGACTGACTAGAAATTGAAGGAATAAATTTCAGAAAGCAGGGAGCATCATCAGGGAAAAACAATCTGCAAATGAATCACATTTCATATCTTTGGTTCACCCTAGTACCTGCTATTGGAGAAGGCAATGGCACCCCACTCCAGTACTCTTGCCTGGAAAATCCCACGGACGGAGGAGCCTGGTGGGCTGCAGTCTATGGGGTCACTAAGAGTCAGACACGACTGAGCGACTTCACTTTCACTTTTCACTTTCATGCATTGGAGAAGGAAATGGCAACCCACTCCAGTGTTCTTGCCTGGAGAATCCCAGGGAAGGGGGAGACTGGTGGGCTGCCATCTATGGGGTCGCACAGAGTCGGACACGACTGAAGCGACTTAGCAGCAGCAGCAGCAGCAGTACCTGCTATGTACTGACTCGAGGGAGGCCAGGGGGAAAATAACAGCTGGAAGTCTAAAAGAATACTGAGCAGAGATTTTAAGAGCCGCCCCACCAGAGGAGGAAAAAACACTGGAAATGACATAAATATTCAAAAATAGGAGACTTTCTAAAAAAATTATGATGTAGCCATATAGTATAACAATGAAGTCATTAAACCAATGTTTTAGACTAGTACTTAATGAATATAGAAATATTCACATGTTTAAATAAACATTCAGTAGCTTTAAAAATGTGTACAGTATGATTCTAACCTTGCAATTAAAAATGCCAAAGAGATAAAACATACAGCAAAATATTAATAGAGATTTTCTGGATGATGAAAATATGCGTGCCTTTTATTTCTTTGTGAGTGGCTTATTCTCCATATTTTCTGTAAGGACTCTATATTACCCTTATATTCAGGAAAAATACTATCCTTTGGGAAAAAAAATGAGCATATACTATCTACCAGGTGCTCACACAAGGCACTACTTCAAAGGACTCTAGCCTTGCAAAGTGTCTCAAAAACTGTACTTTTGTTCCTCTCCCTTATAAAGAAACTGCAGCCCAGAAAAGTTAAATGATTTGCAAACACGTCAACCGTTTGTAGTGATAAGTAAGACTTCTGACTGTCAAACCAGCGACTCATTTCTTTGTAAACCAGTTTAGACATAAAATCTTGGTTTATTCCTCATCATCCCTTGTAGAGGAGAGGTTTGTTTCATAAATTGCATTCTTTGGTGTAGTATGGCAGTGCAAAGAGTGTGGGCTTGAGAACGTTAGGTTGGCCCCTACTGAATAGCAATATGAAGGAAGGGAGCAAATGAGAGCTTAGTGAATCGTCGACGCAGGAGAAAAGAAGAAGGAAAAAAGGTGGAAATCTGGAGTACAGGGTTTAAGGCAGAGCCTGAATCCTGGGATGGGATTAAAGTGTGCGGCAGGTAAACAATAGGGATGGCCCACTTAACTGCAGAGGAGGTGGAAACTTGATTGCAGGATTAATGATTCGGTGCATTTAACGCAGAACCGGGGTTCCAAATAACCGCAGCAACTAGTACTCTTGCCCAGGAGCCAAGAAATTTGCATGGAAGAGAAGTACTCTTGGAAAGAGCCTAAAATTGTTTGCTGCTGCTGCTGCTAAGTCGCTTCAGTCGTGTCCGACTCTGCGACCCCATAGACGGCCTCCTACCAGGCTCCTCTGTCCCTGGGATTCTCCAGGCAAGAACACTGGAGTGGGTTGCCATTTCCTTCTCCAGTGCGTGAAAGTGAAAAGTGAAAGTGAAGTCACTCAGTCGTGTCCGACTCTTCGAGACCTCATGGACTGCAGCCTACCAGGCTCCTCTATCCATGGGATTTTCCAGGCAAGAGTACTGGAGTGGGGTGCCATTGCCTTCTCCGAAAGTTGTTTAGTCTTTATTTTGGCAGTGGGGGGACAAAATAAAAGTCTTTCGCCTCCCCGTCGGGGAATCGAACCCCGGTCTCCCGCGTGACAGGCGGGGATACTCACCACTATACTAACGAGGAAAACGACAACTAGGTATGTAAAATTGCTCACTAGGAAGTTACTTCTAAACTGCCATCGTCATTCCTTGAAAAATTGGCTGTTATTCAACTTGTCTCTTTACTGTGTCTAGTCTGTCACATTGCAATTGAAACATAATGGGAGCTCTACGTGTAATTTAAACTTTCTAATAGCCAACTTAAAAAGTAAGAAACAGGTGATATTTTTAATAATATATGTGATTTAACCCAAAATTTCGAAATAAGAACTGGATTTTTTTACATAATTTTCAAGCTGGTAAGTATTTTTCATTTACAGATACCACATTTCAACTCAGACGTTAAATTTTCATTGGAAAAAAATGACTAATATTTAGATTTCATGACATTCACAACTGAAATTCAAGTGGATTCATAACGTACCAAGTTATTCGTAACGTACTTCAACGTTCTGCAATAGGTAAATGGAGTATCTGTATAACTTTTTACATCAATTTATTTCAATTAATTAATTACAATTAACTAGACTTTGACATGCAGTTCCTCAGACACATTCGCCAGTTTCAAGTGGCCAACAGCTTGTAGCTACCGTATCAGTCTCGGAAATATAAAACCATGACCCCTTTCTGAAGCTCAGTTTCAGACAGGACATCCGGAAGATCCCAAAGATTTCTCAAGAGTTGAAAGTTTAAAATGGAAGGCAGGAGGGAAGGTAAGAGAGAAAAGAAACGCTTCAGATTCGAATCCCTCCAAAATGTAGCTGGGCAGAGAATGAGGTCAAGGGAGAAAGTGAGGTACGGCTGCAGTTCTAGTTTCAGTTCTCAGTTTCGCTCAGGCTTTAAACTGCAAACTACATCGCACGCTCTGCTTCTCTCTCTCAATTTAGTTAGAGTGAAAGAGGGAAAAGTTTCCCTGCGTTGGCCGGGAATCGAACCCGGGTCAACTGCTTGGAAGGCAGCTATGCTCACCACTATACCACCAACGCCTGCTTAGCAAACTTTTCGAATTACACGTATAAGAGTAATAGAGACTATGAATCTGCAAATGTTTTTTAGTACTGTTCTGTGTCTGAAACCCCAAAATACACAGAGCCTTTTCTAGGCGAGGATGGGCCCCGTTCTTACTCCTCTTAATCGGCCCCGCCAACTAAGGACTAGGACCTGAAACGCAGAGACCACCAGGGGCCTGGAGCTGGAAGGACGGAACAGCGAGAAGCCAGGAGGGAAAGCCAATGCCTCGCTTGGCAGAGCATTTTCTTACCCACGCCCCCGCCTTCTGTCATCCGAACTCCCTGCTCCGCCGCTTGGCGCCGCCCTAGGACTAGATCCACAGGGTGTTGCATTCAGTAAGGGCGATTTGAAGCGAAAGGGCCGAGGGAGAGCAGCCAACAAGGGAGTCCACTCTGGTGTGGCTAGGTCTCCGGAGAAAAGGAGCGAGAGGGCCACTGGAGAAATGGATCTTTGCAATTTAGGATGGTGATAACGTAGGAAATAAGAGTCAGAAACAGTTTTATTTTCCCTATTTTGCGAAGAAGTCCAGGGAGGAGTTGTAGTTTAATTTAAAATGAGAAACTAACCATGCTACAGCACTTTTTGACAGTCTTAGAAGAAAATAAGAAAGCTGAGTCTGCGTGTGTCAGGATGGCCGAGCGGTCTAAGGCGCTGCGTTCAGGTCGCAGTCTCCCCTGGAGGCGTGGGTTCGAATCCCACTTCTGACAACCTCCCGTTTTTTTCTTCGGGCTTTTCTTATTTGTTTCCAATGAACAAGTAGGATTGAATTCGTGGAGAAACGACTATTGATTAATCAACACTTTATTCTTTAATCAACGCTTTATCAACACTTTTTAATGCTCCGTATCTACATATGAAGAATGTGCTTCGCTTTGAATATAAAACTGAATCTATGTGGTTCTGTGTATGTGCTGTGTGTTAGTCGCTCAGTCGTGTCTGCCTCTTTGCGACCCCATAGACTGTAGCCCACCAGGCTCCTGTGTCCATGAAATTCTCCAGGCAAGAATACTGGAGTGGGTTGCCAATTCCTTCTCCAATTTAGATCTATCCCTAGTTACAATTTTTTTCTTTTTTTCCTTTATTATTATTATTTTTTTTTTTTTTCAGTGTTACAGCTCCATTTTATTTAGAAGATAGCAGGAGAGAGAGAGGGTGAGACAGAGAGAGAGAGAGAGAAAAGAGCGCACGCACGCGGGAGAGAGAGTCCCTCTTTTTTTCCTTTAGACTCCAGTCTCTCAGTGCTTATTCACCTCATGGAGAAAAGCCCTCAATCCAGATCTCTTAAACTGCAATTGACCCGAGTCTTTTTGTGCTCAAGATTGTAGTGTCAAGCTTTGGTGAGACTCTGATTCCCCACCATCTTGCCAAACTGCTCCCACCACCAATTTTTATTCAAAAGACTTGCTGTACCACCAAAAACCAGGGAAAGAAATCAACATACCAAACCCAGGGGAAAGTAATAGAAAGGGAAAATAAACGCATGGAGTTGTTTCAAGAACTTTTTCTTCAAGACCTAAACAAGCCACTTTCTCATTTGAGAGGAACTGGTTATAGAAAAATGTTGTCCTTTGCAGAAGAGAGAAGAACTGTCGATCCGAAGAGGCTGAATGTGTGAGGTTCATAAGCATGAAGATGGAAGGATCTTTAGGTTGGTTAGTGAAAGTTTACATTCTTTGTTATTTACTAGACTATAACCTTGGGAAATGTATTTGACTTTTCTGAGTGTTAGTTTGCTTGTTGTAAAATGGAGACAGAATTGTTGTGAGGATTGAGTGAGATGACCTAGGAGCTTATTAGAAATACACATCTCAGGCTGCACCTCTGATTTATTGAATCCACATTTTATAAGATTCTCAAATGATTCTCAGGCATAATAAAGTTTGAAAGCACTGGTCTGTCTAATTTAAATCTTTAACTTGGAATATCCTTTCCCTTGCCACCTTTTACTCTGTATCATTTGAGCACTTGCAGTATGCCAGTCTGCTTAAAACAGAGACAAAAAGTTAAATTAGATACTGTGTCTAAACTAAAGAAGGTAAGAGTGTATCCATAAGAGAGACAGGGAAAAAATAACAAAGCTGAGCCTTAACCACATGATCAAGATTAAGATCACCAGAGTTGAGTCATATTGGTGTCACATACCTCCTGATATAATGCAATAAGATGGGCATTTCACCCTGTGATATACTGCCCCCAAACCCCCACTCTAATCATGAGAAGTCTGACAAACCCAAATTGGGCGACAATCTGCTTCCCTGGTAGCTCAGCTGGTAAAGAATCCACCTGGGTTGGATCCCTGGGTTGGGAAGATCCCCTGGAGAAGGGAAAGGCTACCCACTCCAGTATTCTGGCCTGGAGAATTCCATGGACTGGATAGTCAGTCAGTCCATGGGGTCACAAAGAGTCAGACACGACTGAGCGACTTTCATGTATTTTCTGCCAAATACCTAACCAGTGCTTATCAAAATGTGAAATTTTGGGGGACACTGCTTTATTTATTTCTTTATTTATTCATTCATTCATTTTTGGCCATGCTGAGACTGCATTGCTGCACGTGGGCTTTCTGTCATTGCAGAGAGTGGCAGACTATTCTCTAGCTGGGATTCTCCCTGCAGAGCAGAGGATCTATGTGCTCCAGCTTCCATAGTTGCAGCACGGGGACTCATTAGTTGTGGCTCAAGGGCCCTAGAGCGTGCAGGCATGGGTAGTCGTGGCATGTGGGCTCAGTAGTTGCAGAGCTTGGGCTTAATTGTTCCAAGGCTCCATGTAAGACCTTACCATTAAGAGAAGGTGGATGAAGGATATACAGAGATTTTCTGTAGTATCTTTACAATTCTCTGTCAGTCTAAAATTATTGCAAAATAAAAAGGTCTTAACAACAACAACAAAAAACTTAACAGTGGTTACCTGTTAGGAATAGTAGCAGTTGGGAGTGGGGCAAGGAACTGCTATTATTCTTGTTCTGCCCCCCCACCCCCACCACCACGAGGCTTGTGGGATCTTAACTCCCCCAAGCAGGGACAGAAACCCAGCCAAGGCAGTGGAAGTAGAGAGTCCTAACTACTGGACCACCAGGGAGTTCCCAAAACTGCTGATTTTTCATTGGAAGGGTTGTAGGAAGTTTTGATTTTTTAAATAATGGAATGTATTTTGTTTCAATATTTTGGGAAACAAATTAATATTGTAATCACAAAAGTTGTGATTACAGTAATCAAACTAAGACTATATATACACAATACAATGACATTTAAATACCATGCTGTCCTCCAACCCAGGGATCAAACTGCATCTCCTGCATTGCAGGGGGATTCTTTAACTCTGAGCCACCAGGGAAGCCCATTAACAGGAAACAATCCCCAAAGTATCTAAAGCATCAGCAACAGTCATTCAGAAGTAGATGAAGTAGTTCTGTTCAGTTCAGTCGCTCAGTCGTGTCCGACTCTTTGCGACCCAATGAATCGCAGCACACCAGGCCTCCCTGTCCATCACCAACTCCTGGAGTTTACCCAAACTCATGTCCATCGAGTTGGTGATATCATCCAGTCATCTCATCCTCTGTCGTCCCCTTCTCCTTCTGCCTCCAATTCCCTCCCAGCATCAGGGTCTTTTCCAATGAGTCAACTCTTCGCATGAGGTGGCCAAAGTATTGGAGTTTCAGCTTCAACATCAGTCCTTCCAATGAACACCCAGGACTAATATCCTTTAGGATGGACTGGTTGGATCTCCTTGCAGTCCAAGGGACTCTCAAGAGTCTTCTCCAACACCACAGTTCAGAAGCATCAATTCTTCAGTGCTCAGCTTTCTTCACAGTCCAACTCTCACATCCATACATGACCACTGGAAAAACCATAGCCTTGACTAGATGGACCTTTGTTGGCAAAGTAATATCTCTGCCTTTCAATATGCTATCTAGGTTGGTCATAACTCTCCTTCCAAGGAGTAAGCATCATCTAATTTCATGGCTGCAATCACCATCTACAGTGATTTTGGAGCCCCAAAAAATAAAGTCTGACACTGTTTCCACTGTTTCCCCATCTACTTCCCATAAAGTGATGGGACCAGTTGCCACAGTATTCATTTTCTGAATGTTGAGCTTTAAGCCAACTTTTTCACTCTCCTCCTTCACTTTCATCAAGAGGCTTTTTAGTTCCTCTTCACTTTCTGCCATAAGGGTGGTGTCATCTGCATATCTGAGGTTATTGATATTTCTCCCGGCAATCTTGATTCCAGCTTGTGCTTCTTCCAGTCCAGCGCTTCTCATGATGTACTCTGCATAGAAGTTAAATAAGCAGGGTGACAATATCCAGCCTTGACGTACTCCTTTTCCTATTTGGAACCAGTCTGTTGTTCCATGTCCAGTTCGAACTGTTGCTTCCTGACCTGCATATAGGTTTCTCAAGAGGCAGGTCAGGTGGTCTGGTATTCCCATCTCTTGAAGAATTTTTCATAGTTTATTGTGATCCACACAGTCAAAGGCTTTGGCATAGTCAATAAAGCAGAAATAGATGTTTTTCTGGAACTCTCTTGCTTTTTTGATGATCCAGTGGATGTTGGCGATTTGATCTCTGGTTCCTCTGCCTTTTCTAAAACCAGCTTGAACATCTGGAAGTTCATGGTTCACATATTGCTGAAGCCTGGCTTGGAGAATTTTGAGCATTACTATACTAGCATGTGAGATGAGTGCAATTGTGCGGTAGTTTGAGCATTCTTTGGCATTGCCGTTCTTTGGTAATAAAGTGGTTAGTTTGTTTAAATCTCTCTGTAGAAAAATAGATACCGTCCAAATGAGATCTGAAGTGTTTTCACAACTAAGCATGATGGAATTCTCCTTCTTATAACCTGTGTCTGTTTAGAGAGAGAGATTGTTGAAATGTGAGGAAACTATCCAAACGTAGGTGCCATCATTCTGTTTGAGAAGTTACAAACAGGTTGCAGTGGTCAGTGTTGGAAGTGGGAAGGACATTCAGGAAAGGGGAAGTGTAATACAGAATATGTGTGTGAGATCATCTCTTTTTTGCAGGTTCTTTCAATGTAAAACAAGTCACAAAAGATTTGGGCCAGGTGCAGGAAAACGCAGTTTAAAATGTGAGCTGACAACCAGACTACAGGTGGGTCGTTACTGCAATCTCCTCTCAACCTGCAACAGATCACCCTTAGCTAAATATAATGTAGCATTCCTCTAACCAAGGCCACCTTCATTTCTGAGATAAAAATAAGTCTTTGGGCTGATTGGGAACTAACTTACACAAACTTATCCTTCTCTTATGTCATTTAACTGGCAGTAAAGTTGAGCCTGAGGATACTCCCCTGGTTCAGTCACTTGCTATAAAAAGCACATATTCACTTAATGAATAATGCAAAGATACAATAAAACATACTTTTTCTCTCAGGGCTCCGTGTCCAACTGTGTTCTAAAGGAATAATATGTACAATTTCACGACATCTGGGGGAAATCTTTCTTTTTTTTAATGGTCTGTTTGTGAGTTAACAGTGCACGGAATGTAGAAGCAGGCAGGACATAGTTCTTAATTTCAACTCTCCCCACTACCCACGTTCCCTGACTTAATAGATATGGATATTGAGTAAATTGTTTAACCTCTTTTAGCCTCTGGATCCTCACTTTCAAAAGAGATAATACACTGTTATGTTGCTGTGATGATTAGATTGTACATAGTCGACAATCAATTAGTAATAATTAGTAATAGTGAATATTTGTTGCTCAATACTAGATGCCTAGCCTAACATTCTTCTTCACTCCTCACATACTTATTTAATTGTACCCTCATTACACATCTGAGATATTATTTGATCATCATCCCCATTAAATAGAAGGGAAAACTGAAGCTCAGAGTTTAACTTGCGGAGTAGATAAAGGAACACCCGTCTGGTTCCAGTACAGCCATCTTACTACACAGTTGCCACTGTCACCATCATCATCGTCATCATCCTAGGGCCATCAGCAGAAAGCAGATGGGACCATGCAATTCCTCTCACACAGATAAGATCAATAATAATTTTAATTATACCACTAGACTTACTCTCTTAATCTAACAAATACTATTCCCCAGAATCCAGGACTTGGGGTCTGTTCGGTAAAAGAACAATAAGGTCACATTATGAGAGGCAAATAATTAGCATATAAACTTTTTGTCCGTGTATTAGGACACATAGACTGAAAAACTAAACTAAGCTCCCAATACAGAATTTTTATCTTAGGGTCTTGCCAAAACTTGCTTCTCTTCATTCTCTGCTTTTCCAACTCCACCTCCCTCCCTCTTTCAACACAATATCACAATTCTCTCCTCTCTCCTCACACTTCAATACTATCTCAGTGTGCCTTCCTCAAACTCTTCCTCTTGCTTTCCTTTATAGCAATTATGCACATAGCCTCATGAATTTTCTTCCCATCCTCCTTCAAAACCCACCCCAATATTTCTGCTTCTGAAAGCCCTGCCCCTTCGTCTACTTAATTGGATAGAAAGAAAACTAAGAAATTCTAAAAGTTTATTTAGCTTTATTATTTCATATAACAAATCCATACATGCAAGTAACAAAATGCATTAAATGTAGGTAAAAGCAATATTAAAGTGCCACACAAATGTTCATAATGATTTTACTTCTGCTTGTTTGATGTAGGAGAAGATTTTTTACAAGTCAAATGACAAATATCTCAATAATAAAACATACTGACCAAAAAAAAAAAAAATTCTCTGTTGAGGGTAAGATTCTCCTCCACTCCTACCCCTTAAGTTGGGCAGGATCACAGTAGAAAGTCTAGAAAGTCCACAAACCCAGCCCTTGCAGTCTCAGCTGACCCGTCCAGAGGGGCCATTTAATCGACCTCCTCGATGACAGGGCCAGTACTAGGGGCTCCATGTCGGGCTTGGGCTCCACAACTGCTGCCCACAGAGACACCAGGCCCCCCATAGAGCCTGGAGAAGATGGGGCAACAGATCTGCTCCAGCTCCCTCTTTTGATGCTCATATTCCTCTTTGTCTGCTAACTGGTTGTGCTCCAGCCAAGCAAGGACTTCCTGACACTTGTCTTGTACTTTGCGCCTGTCCTCTTCAGGAATCTTATCTCTAAGCCTCTCCTCTTGCAAGGAGCTCTTCACATGGAAGACATAGGCCTCCAGAGAGTTTTTGGCAGCCACCCTGTCTCTCTGGGCCTCATCCTCAGCCTTGTACTGCTCAGCCTCACGAACCATCCTCTCCACCTCCTCCTTGCTCAGCCGGCCCTTGTCATTGGTGATGGTGATCTTGTTAGCTTTGCCTGTGCTCCTGTCAGTGGCTGTCACACTCAGGATGCCATTGGCGTCAATGTCGAAGGTCACCTCGATCTGGGGGACTCCACGTGGGGCAGGAGGGATGCCGCTGAGCTCAAAGCGCCCTAGCAGGTTGTTGTCCCTGGTCATGGCCCTCTCACCCTCATACACCTGAATCAGGACCCCAGGCTGGTTGTCTGAATAGGTGGTGAAAGTCTGGGTCTGCTTGGTTGGGATAGTGGCATTCCTCTGGATCAGTGTAGTCATCACCCCACCAGCTGTCTCCAGCCCCAGGGACAGGGGAGCCACATCCAGCAGCAGAAGATCTTGCACCTTCTCACACGTGTCCCCCATCAATACGGCTGCCTGCACAGCAGCCCCATAAGCCACAGCTTCATCCGGGTTGATGCTTTTGTTCAGCTCCCTGCCATCGAAGAAGTCCTGCAGGAGCTTCTGTACCTTGGGGATTCGGGTAGAGCCACCCACCAGGACAATGTCATGGATCTGGGCCTTGCCCAGCTTGGCATCGCGCAAGGCCTTCTCTACCGGCTCCAGGGTGCTGCGAAAGAGGTCCGAGCACAGTTCTTCAAAGCGGGCTCGAGTGATGGAAGTGTAGAAGTCTACACCCTCAAACAGGGAATCGATCTCCAGAGTGGCCTGGGTACTGGACGACAGGGTGCGCTTGGCGCGCTCGCAGGCCGTGCGGAGCCTGCGCAGGGCCCGCTTGTTCCTGCTCAAATCCTTGCCATGCTTCCGCCGGAACTCCTCCATGAAGTGGTTCACCAGCCGGTTGTCGAAGTCCTCTCCACCCAGGTGAGTGTCTCCAGCCGTGGCCTTCACCTCAAAGACACCAGCGTCGATGGTGAGGACCGACACGTCGAAGGTGCCCCCACCCAGGTCGAAAATGAGCACGTTGCGCTCTCCGGCGCCCAGCCGGTCCAGGCCGTAGGCGATGGCAGCTGCCGTGGGCTCGTTGATGATTCTCAGGACGTTGAGCCCCGCGATGGCACCCGCGTCCTTAGTGGCCTGACGCTGCGAGTCGTTGAAGTAGGCAGGCACCGTGATTACAGCGTGCTTCACGGGCTGGCCCAGGTACGCCTCCGCCGTCTCCTTCATCTTGCTCAGCACCATGGACGAGATCTCCTCGGGGTAAAACGCCTTGTCCTCCCCGCGGTAGGACACGCGCACCTTCGGCTTGCCGCCCTCGCTCACCACCTGGAAGGGCCAGTGCTTCATGTCCGACTGCACAGAGGGGTCTGTGAATCTGCGCCCGATCAGTCGCTTGACGTCGAACACGGTGTTGTGCGGGTTCAGGGCCGCCTGGCTCTTGGCCGCGTCGCCCACCAGCCGCTCGGTGTCTGAGAAGGCCACGTAGCTGGGGGTGGTGCGGTTGCCCTGGTCGTTGGCGAGGATCTCCACCCGGCCGTGCTGAAACACGCCTACGCACGAGTACGTGGTGCCCAGGTCGATGCCTATGGCCAGCTCCCTCGCGGCGGACATGGTTGTGGTTTCTCCCGCTCCCGGCGACCAGTGCTATACAGAGTCGGATGGATGCAGGAACCTGCGAAAGTTGGTGCTGCTCAGCAGTGTAGGTGTACGCAGCGGCGCCTCTCTCCTGCCTGCCCAGCTCGGATCTGCTCGGCTCCGGCTCCACGAGCTTTTTATCCAGTTGCGGGAGACCCGCCTCCTCCCGCTGCCGCCGCCGCCGCGAAACTTCTAGCGCCTTCGCGGCGAGCCCAGAGCCGCCGGCCCGCCCGCTCCGGCTGACTCAGCCCAGGAGGCGCTGCACTGACTCTGGGAGAAGGTTCGAGCGGATCGGGCCGTGCAGGGAGCGGCGGCCCCACCAGCGTCTGACTCAGAGTTGCAGAGAAAGTTCCAGCTTCTCCCGGCTTGTTCTAAGGGCGAGCGGTTGGGGCAGAAGAATGGTAAGGTGAAAACTTGCTCTTCCTCTGGTTGGTTGAAGAGGGCGGTTTTGAGTCCAACGGCTCTAGAAAAACCGAAAGCATTAGAGCCATGGCTTCAAGGACAGAGGTTTAAAGTTTTATTATTTTAGTCTTGAAACATGAAGGCTGTGTTTTCAAAATTGTGATTAAGAGAGGTGGTCAGATTTCTGTTATGGAGTGGACCTAGGGTCAGAGATGATGGTAAGAGACAGTGTTGTGAAGCTTTATCACGGAAGTAGCATTGGTGGTTCAGTGGTAGAATTCTCGCCTGCCACGCGGGAGGCCCGGGTTCGATTCCCGGCCAATGCATCCTGCTCTTTTCTTTCAGGGTACCCGCATTTTAACATTTTTTTCTGTTTTTTTTTTTTTTTCTTTAATTCAACTTCTAAAGTGGATCTTCATTAAAAAAAAAAAAATTCTATTTGAGTGTAGTTGTTTTTAAATGTTTCTGCTGCTGTATAACAAAGTGAATCACTTTTAAATTTACATATATCCATTATTTTTTTTAGATTCTTTTTCCATAAAGGTTGTTCTAGAGTAACTATACATCCTCAAAAAGAAGGAACCTATTTTTATAACCCAAGAGGGAGAGAAGCTGTCAGCTTTAAATTCATTCTCTCTCAGTGTTTAGGCTGCCCAGGCCTGTGTGTCAAAAGTCAGGATATTTTAGGCAAGGCCCTGCAAAAAAGGGTGCTCACTTCAGAAAGAAAGATGTGGCCTGGCCTGGGGTCTGTGCCCTGTAGTTCAGGGACTACCTTGTCCAAGCTGCTCCAACTTTCTCTCCCAGCCCTCAGCAGCCTCAAAAGCCCTACACATCTACCCCCAAGAGTTCCAAGTTCCAAGAGTCCTACAGCTTCTAAAACAAGCTGTAGAACAAATTATACAGTGCAGTCCAGTTACGGTATGTACAGATCTGTGACACCAACTACTTGTACATCCTTGAACAAATCATTTCAACCATCTGGTTCATTGCTTTCTCAGCTTTAAAATGAGGAGATTGAACTTCATCTTTTCTAAGACATTCTATAGCTGTAGAAGTCTCTGGTTTCACCCAGGAGCAAAAGAGGATTCCTGTTTCCCCTAAACTATGTACCTGCTCTATATCTGAAAAAATCAAGCTTCTGTTGATAAGAAAAAGAGGGGTGATCTGCTATGTCTATCCTACGGTGCCACATATACTTTATTCATTTTAACCCTTAACAACAGTCCAGTAAGGAGCCTTAGTGTGCTAGATATCGATGATGCTTAAAAATATGTATGAGTCTCCTCTTTTCAGCCTCAAAAAAGGATTGCAATTGCATGCCTCTTGAGGTCAGGTCGTACAACTTGTTTCGATTAATGAAATTTAAGTATGTGTATGTTACTTTTGGACAGAGTGCATTTAATTACTGTCCTAATTGTTACTGTTCTCTTTGCCTTCTTTGGCAATGTGTGGTAGTTGGTGTTAAAATCAAAGTATAGTATAAACCTGAGCCATCCCATGAGAGAGAGCTTCCTTAGGAAGTCTTCCACGTATATAGCAGAAAATGAGTGAGAAATAAACCTTTGATGATTTATGCCACTAAGATTGTATTTTTACAGCATATGAGCTTAGTATACTGGCTAGAGCTAGTCAAACAGGGTTATCCCCATTTTTTTTCCAATGTGACTAGCCCCAGAAACATAACTCACCCACAGTTCTACCTTTGATTTCGTCCCTACTCCAAGTTAGACCTTCTTATTTTTTTTTTTTCCCCCAGTTACTATAGTAAAAGCAATATTATCTATTTAAAGGGAAAGTGCCAGCCAAATAGTGTGCTCTGAAGACATCAGATTCCATAAGCATTTATTAAACATCTACTATGTTCCAAAGACATTATGCTTCCATGTATGTTGTTACACTTTAACCTCACATGATATCCCTGGGGAGGGAGATAAAGATATCACTATTTCACAGAAGAAGAATCTAATTCATAGAGTAGTTAAATGAATTCTTCAAGACAAAGCACCTAGCAAATGGTAGAAACACAAACCCAAGTTGTTCAACTCTCTTTTTAGTATGCTTTCCACGGCTACTGTACAGGATTAGAAAGTCCATTCAATTAGAGGGCAGTAGGTCCAACTAATACACTACTTTACAAGATGTGATGGGTGAAAGTAAAAAATGAGTTTAGACAGATAACATTCAAAGCTGAAATGCATGTACTAGTGGGATATTTTGGGTAGTATCTAGTAGGGTGTTCAGTAGTACTGAATTGGACTTCTGCTTCTGGTAAGATGGAGTAGATGTACTTTTTAAAAAAGTGTCTGATTTTGAATGCTGAAGAACTTACTGATTCCATAAATATGTATTGAGGGTCTTATCATGTGCCAGACCCTGACCTTGACTCTTAAGTATATAGTAGTGAACAAAACAAAGGCCCAGATCTCCTGGAGCATGTTTTAATGAGAGAGGGAGTAGTCAGTTGGTGATACATCCATGGGGGAAAAAATACAGCAATAAACAACTGAACATATTCAGCTGGAGATGAGAACAATGGGGGAAAATAAAGCAGGAGAGCAGGATTAGGAGATGGTGGAGGAGTGAGGTTAGGTTGAATGACCAAGGAGACCTCACTGATGAGGTGATATTTGAGTAAAGACCATGAAGAAGCATGATGCGGATATCTGTAAGAACATTTCAGAAAGAGTAAATAACATAAACCTGTAGCAGAAGTATAATTGAAGTGTCCAAGGAAGCAAAACAGAGCAATAAATGAGGTCAGAGAGGCATTGAGGAGCAAGATCATATAGTACCTCGTAGAACATTGCAAAGGCTTTAGCTATTACTCTAAATGCAAGGGGGAAGCTATTACATAGCTTCCAGAAAAGAAGTGACAGATACAACACACATTGGCTGTTGTGAGAATAGACTGTTGGGTGACATGGTTGTGTGCAGGAAGACCAGGCAGGAGGCTGTTGCAGTAATCCAAGTAAGAGAGGATGGTGGCTTGGATCAAGATGCTGCCACGTCCACCCCCCTCCTGGGGCTGTGCCATCCCTCCAGGCAGCCCCGGCCCCCGTGAGCCCTTCTGCAGCCTGTGAGAAGTGAGAAGATTGTTGGATTTACTTTGAAAGAAGCACCAGGATTTACTGAGGCTTCATATATTTGAGGAGCCTCTAGCGAGGAGCTGGGAGAACACATTTGCTGTGAGTCCATGTAGAGCTGGATGGGTGGGGACTGTGCCTTAGCCTTTGGGAAATCAGTGAAGGGAGGGATGGAGGAGCCTGGTAGGCTGCAGTCCATGGGGTCGCTGAGGGTCGGACACGACTGAGCGACTTCACTTTCACTTTTCACTCATGCATTGGAGAAGGAAATGGCAACCCACTCCAGTGTTCTTTCCTGGAGAATCTCAGGGACGGGGGAGCCTGGTGGGCTGCCGTCTATGGGGTCACACAGAGTCAGACACGACTGAAGTGACTCGGCGGCAGCAGCGGCAGGGCCTGTTACCTTCTACTTGATCTGGAGATCACAGGTCTTTTCTTTCCCTGGAGGCTCCTTAGCCCAGGTTATTGTCAAAGTGAGGCCAGGGAAGAGGAAAGTTATGGACTGAAGAGTTGCTGCCACTACTGCTGTTACACCATGGAATGAAGGGTCATTTGTCCTGAGGGTCTTGGCTCCATCTGACTTTGTTATTCTTCCCGTCTCCCATGGAGCTTTGAAGGTCTCTCTGCACTGAAAAATACAGGCCTGTATCCACTGCCAAAAGGAGTCCCATCACCAGGCAGAAAGTGATTTGATACCAAGGTGAAAAGATGAGTGGAACTGCTGGACCTAATCGGAGAGGCAGAGGAATAGGAAAAATTACAGTTGTTAAGACAGAAATTTGGAACAGTCATGTCCCTAGTGAGGAGTCTTTGCAAAGCAACCCAAGCCAAGGCCAGGAGCAGACAGCTACCCCAGGAAGTCTTCAGTGGATCGCTTCGTCTGTCTGCCTTCCCAAATAAAGTGCTGGATCGGCATTTCCCAAAGGATGACCTCAAACACATCTGTTCTGCAGAACATTAAGAAAAGTTATAGAAGAAGAAGAAGGGTTCTGTGGTTACCTGAGTTTAGCAAATGCCTTACCAGGCTCAATTTAAAAGTTTTCTTTGAGACAGGGCTTCTTGAAGCCTTTGGTGTGCATTATGAATATAAAAGGAGAGGAAAAGAATATGTAGTGTGTTCTGCATTAATTTGACCACAGAACCCTTCATTCTGAAAGGGCTCTCAAAGAGTTATGTGATTGGGGAACAGCCTTTGGGCAACATTGAACTCGGGAATACACAGATGACATCAACACATCTTCACTCACCACCTCCTCTGAACCCAGGGCTGGGTACTCACTAATGAACATCAGGCTGGCATAAATAATCTGTGATACCGTCTGAAAGGACATAATATGGATTCCACAATGTACAGTTTCTCAAGAACAGGCAGAAGTCTAGTTCTTTATGTGTAGAGAGAGGTTCTAATGCCAACATGGCTGCAGCAAGCTAAGAGTCGATCCTAGGGTGAGAGGCTCAGTAGGGAAACGCAGCAAGCATTAGACGCCGGGAGAGACACATGATAGAGTGGTTTGAGTGAGATGCAAAAGAGGGAGAATGGCAATGTCTGGGAATTGGATATGGAGCTTGAAAAGGTGGATTTTGTCCCCTGAGAGTTAAAACACCAAATAAATGACACCCATTTCTATAATCCCTGAGAAATGACCGGGAACACAGCTTCACATTCATATAACCATCAGGCCAAGCTAGGACTTTCAGGGTTCCTGTTTATGTTAAACAGGCGCTCCCAGGAAAACAAACATTCTGGAGTCCAGAAGATTAGTAATCCCCTCACTACCCATCTTTCCAAGATGTACATCTCCTTGAACAACCTTCATTCCCATCTTGGACAGTGATGTTCACTGGCTGTGATGAGTGTAGCATCTTCCCGATAAACGCTGTGCAGTGGTACTGGCCTCTGTGACTGAGGTTGGCGCGTGGGATAGAGAAGTTGGTGCGCTGATAGGAAAATGTCTTGGATTTCCCATCCTGGTAGAACGTGATCTTATTCAGAGGTTGGTTTCTCCAGCTGTGGCACCTCAGCATGATGGGCTCCCCTTCCTGGAACACGAGGCTGGGGGTCTGGAGCAGCAGCCAGTCTGAAAGACACAAAGGGACCGCAGGACCCGGAAGGTCTTGACTCAGATCTGAGACCCAGACCATCCCTCCGGGGGCCAGTGTGTGTCGGGGGGAGTTTAAATGTGGACTCACACACCCCTGGTCTCTAATTCTGGCTCCTCCGTGTATGCACCCTGTGATCCTGGGTAAATAATTCTTTTGGACCTCAATTTCTTCGTATGCAGAACTAGTCACAATAGTACCATTAGCTGCACTGTCTACAGTAGTTGCTGGCACACAGTAGGTGTTCAGATATGCTTGTCTTCTCGTTCCCATCCTGGGAGACGCAGCTGCAGCCCTTCTGGCCCAAGAGGCCTCTGCAGGAGGATACAGGGGACCCGGAGTGCAGTCACTTTCCCCGAGGGAGGTGGGGGAGAAGCCAGTCTGAGAGAGAAGACAGCATGTGAGGGGGACGCAGCAGAGACCTGTGTCCTTGGGGAGAGTCACGGGCACCGACAAATATTGGTTTACTTGGTGCATGTTAGTAAACGTGGAATTCAGTGGGGACTTTGTCTCAAGGCAGCAGTGACATGGGTGGGCCATTAGCCGGCTGTGTGTTTTTTCTCCCAAATTTCATTTTTTTACTGTGGAAAAATATTTAATTTCTTTGTTCCGTAGGGAATAGAGGCTTAGGTAGCTACTTCTAATCCTGATCTCAGCCCACACCGACTTTTTTCCTGAAGTTATAGGACAGAGCAGAGTTGAAATTGGAAAGAAAGGGTAGGAAACAGCAGATACCTTGGAAGGGAGCAGGGAGATAAGAAAAAATGACAACAGTCACACGTGTGCCAGTCAACCACACTTAGACCCTTCAGCAAATCATGACACCAACCAAGTTATATTTATGGAAGCCACCTCAATAAGAAGCCCATGCACCTCAACTAGACACTAGCCCACACACAGCAACGAAGACAGAGCAGCCATAGATGAATAAATAAATAGAAATTTAAAAGACACGAGTTTCACCTCAGTTGCACAGACAGGGGACAGGGATTAGGGAAATGATGATTCTCACCAGGACCTCATGTGGGAGGCAGTGGTATCTCCACTAGCAAGTGAGGAAACTGAGGCTCAAAGGTGAATGAAATCATCATGTTTAGATGGCTAGTAATTCCCAGGGCTAAGGAAATGGCAACCCACTCCAGTGTTCTTGCCTGGAGAATCCCAGGGACGGCGCAGCCTGCTGGGCTGCTGTCTATGGGGTCGCACAGAGACACGACTGAAGCGACTTAGCAGCAGCAGCAGCAGCAGGATTCAGTTGTGCTGTGTCTGTGCATTTGACTCTGCCATAAAAATGGGAAGCTTTCTATGAATTAGAGATTTTCTTCTGCTTCTCTCACACCCAGATGCCTGTTGGTGGCCTGGTCACCTTCTTGCTCAATCGGCACCAAGACAAAGGAGCCCACCATATTCTGAGAAATCTCTTAGGAACTTCCACCTCACCACTCATACTAAGCCGAGGAGGTGGGTTGAAAAGGGAAATGAGTAGACCAAAACCACTTCAAACAACTCACAGCCGTGCTTTCCAGTAAGTAGGCAACTGCCCTTTCCTAAAAACCTCTGCATGGAAGCAGATTTCATCTCCCCTTGTTCTCCCAGACTCTCCAGGGCCTCCTCCACTGACCGGAAATCACATCCAGATGCACAGGGTCGCTGAGGCTGGTCTGCTCCCTCTGGCACCTGTAGGACCCACCGTCATTGCTGCCGGCCCTAAAGCTGTAGCTGGGCTGCTTCTGGGTGTGGATGGAGCTCCCGTTATGGAACCATGTGGTGAGGTTGCCTGCAGAGAAGCTGGTCCCCTGGCACATCAGCGTCACGTGATCCTCCCTGAGCACATTGATCCACGCAGGCTGGATGCTCACCACAGCTTTTGGGAGATCTGCTGAGGGGCAGAGAGAGGAGGCAGCATGAGGAAAAGGGACCCCAAGGGCCTAAGCAGACCCCAAATCTCAGATGATAGAAAACTGTGGCCATGCTGCAGAGATCAAGAGAAGAACCCAACCCAGAACAGGTCCGCACCTGAAGGCAATTCCTCCAACTCATGTAGCCACACAGGGGCCCCCAGGAACCCAGATTCTCTCAGGGAGGAGAGGAGGAGGGGTAGGGAAATGGGAGAGGGGGCAAGCACACAGTCGAGAAACACAAGTACACCTCGCCCAAGGAGCTCTGCCCAGTTCCTTCTCTGTCTCTATTTCTCTTTCTCTCTCGAACTCACACTCACAGACACACACACATACTACACATACATCCTTTGGGGAATCACTTCCCCCACCCTCATAAACTGAGGCATTTGGACACTAGTGGATAAACTGTCTTCCCAGCTGGATGAAGACAAGTGGGGCCACCTGGTGGAGGTGCCAGTCAGAGGTCACATTTCTCTTCTGACCTGCTTCATTCCTTATCCTGTAGAATAGACCTGTCCTGACACCAAAGCACAGATGAATCTCTATGGCCTCAGGAGAATCAGAAAGAGTGAGAAAGGCCAGAAGGCCAGTCTAGGAGCTCTGGATTCAGTGACCCAGGAGAGCCCCACCCCTACCAGCCCTGGGTGGTGGAGAGGTTAGTGGTGCTGAGAAAGGAGTGCCCAGCAGTGTTCACCCCACCCAGCCGCAGCCAGTAATACAGCCTCCTCTTTCTGTCCAAGGGAACAGGCCCTGAAGCCTTCAGATACATGAAAAATGGACAATTTATCAACCCATGGGGATAATCTAAGCAGATCATGTGATTCTGCATGGCTTGGGCTCGTGGTTTAGTTTGGAAAGAGGAAGCAATTGAGACAGAGGACAGTTATTTTCTATGACAGAATCTGTGAAGTCTCATCATAACAGAAGCAGGAGGGCTGAGGCATCTGTGTCCCTTGGCTGCCCACCCCTGGTGGCTTCAGTGGAAGGGAAGCAGGAAGGAGAAGGGGGTGCAGGGCTTCTTGTGGGTGCAATTCCTCTTTCCTGGCTCTACCTCAGTCTTGGGTTGCTGGTGCCTCCAGAGTTCCTCCATACAGGGTGCAGGGAGCAGAGAGAGCTGGGGGACAGAGGGGATGTGGTGGAGTACTTACCACATTTCCCAGGAACAGGAGCTGCAAGAGAGAAAGCAAAGATCAGCCTGGTGTTTGGATATGATGATTCATCATTACAAATAATCACATTGTGAAAGGTTGTTGCCGAGCCGTGAAAGATGCCAGGACTCTTGGCCTCTGGAGGAGAGGAATTCAATCCAGGCCAGTGACAAGGCATGATTGCTCAGAGCTTTTGTGTAATAAAGTTTTATTAAAGTATAAAAGAGATAGAGAAGGCCACTCCTTAGACTGGTCTTCTGACATAGACATCAGAAGGGGGCAGAAAGAGTGCTGCCTTGCTAGTTTTTAACAAGAAGTTATATTCCTATCAGCAGCCTGCTGATTAGAGGAAGGAAATGTCTCAAAACTCAGAGAGTGGTACCAGGCCCCTTATTCACAACGCGCATTTTGAGGTAACATTGGCACAAGGTGAGTCATCCCAGGCCATAAAATGATTGACATGAATCTTGAAGAAAGGCAGATTTCCAAACAAATACATAGTCTCATTAACATAGCTTAAGAGAACATTTCCATTGGGAAAACACACTGGTCTGTTGAGCTCTTATGGGTTCTGAGTGTTAGGCTAAACCGACTTGAAGAAAGACAGAGTCCAAGGTAAATACATAGTTCATTAACATAGCTTAAGAAAAACATTTCCCTGAGAAAAACGCATTGGTTAGCTCAAGGTTTGAGAAAAGTTAAGTTCAGGTGGAACCCGGTGTCATCATGGCAACACAGAATTTTAAGGGAAACCTCCTTTTAATTTTGTATAGAGAAGGGGAATACAATCTGACACTTGTAGTTTCCTCCTGTCGTTTAAGAGAGAAATAAAAAAGTGTCTGATACTTGCAGCCAGTCCTCCATGTGGGGGCCCCTAGCCTTCCTGCCTGTTACCCTCTCCCTTGCAAATCCCCTTCCCGCTCTCGTGAGTCTCTTGAGGTCCTTTAACATCATGTCTGCATTTCGTTCACCTGTGGTGTTCATGCCTTAACTTGTTCAGCTGCGTTAACAAAATTACCACACAGGGGCCAGACTGATATCTTCATAAATTTACTGTCACCATATTCGGAAAGACACTAAACTGCAGTTCTGACACTTGAAGACATTTGCTCTGATTCTCTTGGTAGTGATACTGATCTTTTCCTCTCTTCATGCTTGCAGTGCAAGGAGGCATTCTTGATGTCTCTGGTCCCACAACTGATGCTGCTGGAGTTGCCTGGCTAACATATTTTCTGATCTCCATCCCTGAATAACCCAGACTCTCATGCGCTTTTCCCCAGGGGACTCTCCTTTCACAGAAAGAGAATAGGCCCTGCTGCCTGAAGTGGCAGGCCCAGAGGATGGCCTCTGCTCCCCAAGGCAGTTTTTATCGCTCCTTCACGCCTCTTATTGCTTAAGACAGCATCGGCCCTCTGGCCTAAGATTTAGTCCCAGTGAAACATACATTTCTAAGGAAGGTGAACACCTTGGCCATCATCAGTCCTTTAGGTCTAGGTCACTGGACGTTCCTCAGGGCTGGCTCAGCTGTGGGAGGTGGCAGATTACCAGGGGCCTTAGTGCCCAGTGTCATTGGGCAAAATGTTTAAAAAGCCCTACTTCTGCCAATTTCATCATTTCCCAAGGCCAGCAAGGTCGTCAGAATGTGATTTTCATTAGCCTGCCTTCACCCTCCTGACTTTCCTGATGTGCTTCCCACTGCAGCCCTCATCCTTGCCTCTGGCTGTAGAGAGGTTAGTGGTGCAGAGAAAGCAGTGCCCAGCAGTGTTCACCCCACCCAGCTGCAACCAGTGCTACCACCTCCTATTTCTGCAGCAACCCAGGTGGCAGCAGCTGACTTAGAGAAGCCCACCTGCCCATCGTCCTGATCCACTGTCCCTGCTGTGCCCCCCACTCACCCAGGAAAGGCAGAGCTGTCCACAGGAGCATGTGGCCCCAAGGATGCCAGGGCGTGCAGTGAGCTCGGTTCCTCCTGGCAGCAGGGAAGGCTAGGAATGAGGGGATCCCCATCACCTCCTGGAGCGAGCAGGTTGCTCTGACAGCCCTGCACGACAGGCACTGGCTTCTCTCGAGGCCTGATAGATTCCACCCAGTGGGCAAATTCTGGAGTCCAAAAGAGGAAGTGAAAAGAAGTGTTGCTTTATCATTGGCTCCTCCCCTTCCACCCTCTTTCCTCTAGGGAGTTCCCTCCCAGAAGATTCAGGGCTTCCCAGAATGAATCTGGCTCAGTCCCACTCCAAGTTCACAGAAAATGCAGAAACTGGGAAACAAATTCTCCTCGTCCTCTGGGGCCACAGCTGGGCTCAGCCCCAGGGAGGAAGAGGGGAATGGTCACCCCTACTCAACTCAGAACTCCCTGTCTGTCTCTAAGGCGATGGAGGAGAGTGTGCCAGGGGACTCCCCATCTTCTAGATCCATTTAGAGGTGCAGACACTGGCGTCAGACTCCTCCTGAGACTGAGCAGAGGGGCTTGAGGCCACCTTTCCCCATCATTTGATTGCCTTTATTATCATAATCCAGACTCCGTTTTGGATTGTGGAACCAGGACAGAGAAGTGTGTCAGGGTGGCGATAGAATGATCATTCCCATCTTTTATCACCCTTTGTCTTTCTTGTACTCTTCCCTCCAACAAATATCTTCTGAGCAGCAACTGGTGCCTGGTTCTTTATCTTTCTCCCCCTCATTCCCATCACTGTCCTATCATCATGGCATGGTGAAGAGCAGGGCTTTGGAGTTGTAGTAGTCTAATTTTGAATGACAGGTAGCTTCTCAGAACTACAGATTCCTCATCTGTATAAATGAAGATTAATATATCTATCCTTCAAACAGGATTTCTCAGCCTCAGTACTATTGACATTTGGGGCCAAATAATTCTCCATGTTAGGACCTGTTCCATGCATTATCGGGTGTTTAGTAGAGTCGGACATGACTGAGTGACTTCCCTTTCACTTTTCACTCATGCATTGGAGAAGGAAATGGCAACCCACTCCAGTGTTCTTTCCTAGAGAATCCCAGGGATGGGGGAGCCTGGTGGGCTGCCATCTATGGGGTCACACAGAGTCGGACACAACTGAAGCAGCAGCAGCAGCAGCAACATCCCTGACCTCTACCCACTAGATGCCAAGTGACATCCCCTAATTGTGAAAATAGAAATGTCTCTAGACTTTGATAAATCTGCTTTTGGGGGCAACATTGCCCCTGGCTGAGAACCACTGCACTCAAGGTTTTTGAAAATTAAAAGATAATTTGTGTGCTAGCACCATCCTTTGTGGGTATCCAATCAACACGAGTTCCCCTTTTTTGCTTTCTGTCGTCATCCTTGTCACTGTGTGCTCACCCTCAACATCCCCAGAACAGAAGATGCTCTGGGACCTCTCTCGGGGCCCTCTGCTGGGGCCTCTCTCCCAAATGCTTTCTCAGGAAACAAGCTGTAATATTCTAGAATATGATACTGTAAAACCTGCGTTTACACTCTGCGGTCTTCAGAAACCTCAACTACCCCTTGGCCCCATCGGCTAAGGCTTTACTACTGGCCCCGCTCTACCCCGCCTCCCACTCCCAATCTACCTCCAGCCCTTATCTGATTCTTAGGTGAATAAGTTTCCTTAACCAGTGACAAGGCTCCAGTGAGCTGACATCAACACTTTAAAAGCTAATTTAGGAACAACTTGGTGGTCCAGGGCTTAAGGATCCGCCTGCTAATGGAGTAAACACGGGTTTGATTCCTGGTTCGGGAAGATTCCACATTCTGTGGAGTGACCAAGCCTGTGCACCACAACTGCTGAAGCCCACGTGCCCTCGTGCCCATGCTTTGCAAGTGGAGAACGCACTGCGGTGAGAGGCCCATGCACTGCAATTAGAGAGTAGCCCCCACTCGCAGTAACCAGAGAAAGCCCATGCACAGCAAGGAAGACCAAGAGCAGTCAAACAAAAAAGGAAAGAAACTAAAAATAGAGTAATCATATGATCCTGCAATCCCATTCCTAGGCTTATATATATCCAGAGAAAACCATACTTCCAAAAGATATATGCACCCCAGTGTTGATTGCAGCGCTATTGACAGTAGCCAGAACATGAAATGGTGCATATATACATTAGAGTATTATTCAGCCATGAAAAGGGATGAAATAATGCCATTTGTAGCAACATGGATGATCCTAGAAATCATCATATTGAGTGAAGTAAGTCAGATAAGGACACATATCATATGATATCACTTATATGCAGAATCTAAAAAAAAGTGAACTTATTTACAAAAGAGAAACAGACTCACAGACTAGAGAACTTATGGTTATGGGGTAAGTGGGGAAAGGGTGGATGGGAGGGAGAGCTTTGGAGTTCAGATAAGGACACGTATCATATGATATCACTTATATGCAGAATCTAAAAAAAAGTGAACTTATTTACAAAAGAGAAACAGACTCACAGACTAGAGAAATTATGGTTATGGGGTAAGTGGGGAAAGGGTGGATGGGAGGGAGAGCTTCGGAGTTCAGATAAGGACACGTATCATATGATATCACTTATATGCAGAATCTAAAAAAAAGTGAACTTATTTACAAAAGAGAAACAGACTCACAGACTAGAGAACTTATGGTTATGGGGTTAGTGGGGAAAGGGTGGATGGGAAGGAGAGCTTCAGAGTTTGGGGACTGATGTGTACTCACTGCTATTTTTGGAATGAATGGCCAACAGGGACCTGCTGTGTACCACAGGGAATTGGGCTCAATATTTGTGGCAACCTACATGGGAGGGAAGTTTGAGAAAGAATGGATGCATGTATGTGTGTGGCTGAATCACTTTGCTGTGCACCTGAGCTAGCACAGCATTGTTAATAATCTATAGTCCAATATAAAATAAAAAGTTAAGAAAAGACATCAGTTCAGTTCAGTCACTCAGTCGTGTCCAACTCTTTGCAACCCCATGAATCGCAGCACGCTAGGCCTCCCTGTCCATCACCAACTCCCAGACTTCACTCAAACTCACGTCCATCGAGTCAGTGATGCCATCCAGCCATCTCATCCTCTGTCATCCCCTTCTCCTCCTGTCCCCAATCCCTCCCAGCATCAGAGTCTTTTCCAATGAGTCAACTCTTCGCATGAGGTGGCCAAAGTACTGGAGTTTCAGCTTTAGCATCATTCCTTCCAAAGAAATCCCAGGGCTGATCTCCTTCAGAATGGACTGGTTGGATCTCCTCGCAGTCCAAGGGACTCTCAAGAGTCTTCTCCAACACCACAGTTCAAAAGCATCAATTCTTCAGTGCTCAGCCTTCTTCACAGTCCAACTCTCACATCCATACATGACCACTGGAAAAACCATAGCCTTGACTAGATGGACCTTTGTTGGCAAAGTAATGTCTCTGCTTTTCAATATGCTATCGAGGTTGGTCATAACTTTCCTTCCAAGGAGTAAGCGTCTTTTAATTTCATGGCTGCAGTCACCATCTGCAGTGATTTTGGAGCCCAAAAAAATAAAGTCTGACACTGTTTCCACTATTTCCCATCTATTTCCGATGAAGTGATGGGACCAGATGCCATGATCTTCGTTTTCTGGACGTTAAGCTTTAAGCCAACTTTTTCACTCTCCACTTTCACTTTCATCAAGAGGCTTTTTAATTCCTCTTCACTTTCTGCCATAAGGGTGGTGTTGTCTGCATATCTGAGGTTATTGATATTTCTCCCGGCAATCTTGATTCCAGCTTGTGTTTCTTCCAGTCCAGCGTTTCTCATGATGTACTCTGCATAGAAGTTAAATAAGCAGGGTGACAATTTCCAGTCTTGACGTACTCCTTTTCCTATTTGGAACCAGTCTGTTGTTCCATGTCCAGTTCGAACTGTTGCTTCTTGACCTGCATATATAGGTTTCTCAAGAGGCAGGTCAGATGGTCTGGTATTCCCATCTCTTTCAGAATTTTCCACAGTTTATTGTGATCCACACAGTCAAAGGCTTTGGCATAGGCAATAAAGCAGAAATAGATGTTTTTCTGGAACTCTCTTGCTTTTTCGATGATCCAGCAGATGTTGGCAATTTGATCTCTGGTTCCTCTGCCTTTTCTAAAACCAGCTTGAACATCAGGAAGTTCATGGTTCACATATTGCTGAAGCCTGGCTTGGAGAATTTTGAGCATTACTTTTCTGCATATGAGATGAGTGCAATTGTGTGGTAGTTTGAGCATTCTTTGGTATTGCCTTTCTTTGGGATTGGAATGAAAACTGACCTTTTCCAGTCCTGTGGCCACTGCTGAGTTTTCCAAATTTGCTGGCATTAGCATATGTTTAATGACACACCTTCAAGTACCAGGAGAGTTCTGTCGCCAACCATAAAAGGTCAAAAGGTTGGCAGTGGCCCAATTCTTGGAAATCTCTGCTCCTTCCCTGAAACAGATGGAACAATCCTCCCACTCATTAGCTTAGGCAATTACCCAGCCTATGAAAACTAACCACCATCCATATATGGGGGCCTGTAGCCTTCTGAGATAGCCCATACTCTGTGTGTGAAGTGTGTTTCTTCCAAGGCTGTTCTCACATTTTGAAATGGACTGCATTGGGAGAAATTGGAATGTATTGTTAGTCTTTCAGTTATGTTCAACTCTTTGTGACCCCATGGACTGTAGCCCGCCCGGACTCCTCTGTCCATGGAATTCTGCAGGCAAGGATACTGGAGTGGATTGCCATTTTCTTCTCCAGGGGATCTTCCTGACCCAGGGATCAAACCTGGGTCTCCCACATTGCAGGCAGATTCCTTACCATCTGAGCCACCAGGGAATGTGGTGGTACGTGATCTTGATTAAAAGACCATGGGTTCAGGTCCCAGTCTGGGGTGCACAGTTTCACTACCACTTGCTTCTCTCCTCCTTTACCAGTGCTCAGTAAACCAACTTGTTGCAGGGAGGGACACCCCTTCCAGGGTCCAAGAGTGGGCTCTTGTCTAACACTTGAAAATGAATTGTCTGAGGAGACACGCATTTTGACAAAGCAAGAGACTTTATTGGGAAGGGGCGCCCAGCTGGGCAGAGAGCAGCAGGGTAAAGGAACCCAGTGGCACACACATGGCTCAAGCAAGATGAATTCCAGCAAGGAGGATTCTGGGATGTTGGTAAGACATATGGACTGGTGTCTCCTCTCTCCTTTTGACCTTTCCAGAATTCTTCTGGTTGGTGGTAGCTTGTTAATTTTCTATTCCTTACCAGGACTTCCTGTTGTTAAGAGAATTCATGCAAGTTGGCTACTTTGGGGCCCGGCAGGGCAGGCAGTGTTTGTCAGTGTTTCTCCTATCAAATCCTGTATCTGAAATGCCCTTTCATTCTGAAGAGATCTTAAGACTGTAAACAAAAGTCTGCCAAGTTTGACCTTATTTGACACCCCTTATCTACCCTTAAAGGAGCAGGAAATGGCAACCCACTCCAGTATTCTTGCTTAGAGGATCCTGTGAACAGAGGAGCCTGGTGGGCTGCTGTCCATGAGGTCACACAGAGTTGGACACGACTGAAGCAACTTAGCACTTAGCATTAGCATCTACTCTTAAAGGGAGGCTGCCAAATGGGCCCCTTATATGGTTGATGAGACTCTGATAAACTGCTATTAGTTATTCCCCTAAACGGCCAAGGCAAACTAAAATTAAAATTAATGGGCAACCTTACAAATTCTGATGGATACTGGAGCTTCACTCTACTTTAAACCCCTCTTGCTTCAGAGCCTCCAGAAGGGATCCTGAATGAAGTGGCAGAAGACACTGAAGAGTGGGAATTCTGACCGGAGTCAGGATCTTCCAGATCTCTATCCTATAAAGTTGGAAGCAAAGAAGGGTTTCCAACCCCTCGTGGATAAATTCCTAAGGCATAGCCTCTTGGTGCCCTGCCAGTCCACACGTGACAATCCTGTTCTTCTAGTTGTTAAGCCCAATGGGGAATATAACAGGGCACAAGACCTTAGACCAGTAAATGATGCAGTGGTTCCTATACATCCCCTCGTGGCCAACCCTGATTACATATTAACTGAAATCACTGAGGATGCTAAATGGTTTATTGTATACCATCTCAAGGATGCCTTCTTCTACATCCCACTTCATTCCTTATCACAATATCTGTTTGCCTTCGAGTGGACTAATCCTGACTCAGGCTGAACACAGTAATATACCTGAACAGTATTGCCTCCAGGGTTTCAGGACACTCCACACCTGTTTCCCCAGGCCCTGGGAAAGGAACTAAGGGAAACACACCTAGAAGGAAGTGTTATTCTACAGTACATAGATGATATTTTAACAGGTAATCCCTCCATGGAGTCCTCAGATCAAAATACCATTGAAGTATTAATTCAATTAATTTCCTTGGGGCCTAGGGTTACAGAGTCTCTCAGAAAAAGGCACAAATCACAAAGCAACAAGGTAAGTATCTGGGATATATTATAAACTCTGGATATAGACAGTTATCTCCAGATTAAAAAAAAAACTATATTAGGCCTAAGCACTTCAAAGACTAAGGAAACATCTCCATAGCTTTTGAGGGATGGCAGGATTTTGTACAGTTTTGATTCCAGGATTCAGGCTAATGACTAAGCCCCTGTATGAAGCCACTAAAGGCCCAGATACAGAACCACTGGCCAACTGGAGGCGGCCTTATCAAGTACCAGGCTTTGCTCCTTGACTTCTCAGAGTTAATCCTCAAAACCTGCCATACTCTTAACCCCGCTACCTTAATGCCTGTTGAAAGCCCAGAGCTAACACATTCTTGCCTCCAAACCCTTGACAAGGTCTATGCTCACAGGTCTGACCTAACAGACACAGGCCGTAGAAAGTCCTAAAGAAGAATGGTTTACTGATGGCAGAAGTTTTGTTAGAGACGGTCAGGAGAGCAGGGTATGTTTTTGCGGGCACTCATAGCATCATAGAAGCAAAAATCTTGCCACCTAACACCTTGGCCCAAAATGCTGAACTGATGGCTCTAACCCAAGCCTTAATCCTAGGGGAAGGAAAGATTATAAGTATATACCTAGTCTCAAAATATACCTTCCTTGTTTTACATGCCCACACAGCTATCTGGAAAGAGAAAAGACTTCTAAATGTAAGAAACCCCCCTGTAAAGAATGAGGCTGAGATTTTACACCTCATAGAAGTGGTCCAGAAACCAAATCAGGTAGCAGTCATCCACTGCCTTGAGCACCAAAAGGGAAATTCTCAAATTTCCCGAGGAAACGACAGAGCAGATCAGGAAGCAAAGTAAGCAGCCCTGATGCCCATAAATGAAATGGCTTTAATCTCATCCCTTACCCCTTCTAACATTATACCCAGCTACTCAACTTCCAAAGAGAACTGGACATGAGATAGAGGGGGAACTAAGAGAACAGATAGTTAGTGGCATATAGATCAGAAATGGCTCATACTTCTCTCTGAACAATGGAGAACTGTTAAAGAAGGGCTACATGATTCTCTCCCTCTGGGGAGAGATGCAATGTCTATCATTGTTTTCTGACTTTTTACAGGGAAAGGGCTCCTGGAGGAAATGAAAAGAGTTACTCAAGCCTGTGCCCTTTGTGTCACCCATAATCCTGGGGGCAATGTCAAGCCTCCTTCTTTTGTTAGCCCAGTCCAGCGTCATGGGACTTATACAAGACAGGACTGGCGAATAGATTTCACTCTGATGCCCTCTTTCCAGGGCTTCAAATACTTATTAGTCTTTATAGATAACTTTACTGGATGGATAGGTGAATAGAAGTCTTCTCCACTAGAACAGAGAGAGCAATTGAAGTGACTAAGACAATCCTAAAGGAAATTATTCCTAGATTTGATTGCCCCATCACTTTCAGAGTGACAATGGACCTTTGTAGCAGAGGTTTAACATTCAGGCAGAAGGGCAGGGTCGCCTGAGGCAGGCTGTTATGTATGAATGATCTCTTGTGATCTTCCACAAGAATGATCCCTCAGCCTGCAACAGCTTGAAGTGGGGCTTCCATTCCCAGCCAGAGATTGAGACCAGGTTGTGGTGGTGAGACCCAGTAGACCAGTGGTCAGTGACAAAAGCCCTGGCCCTTCAGCTTTGCAGAAAAGAATTCCCACAAAGATGGAAAGTAGTGAAACAAGTAAAGTATTTATTAAGAGGGAAAAAATAAGGACAGTATGTGTGGATAGATACACGGGCAGGCTCAGAAGGAGAGTCCCTGAGTCTCACTCTCATAGTGGTTTGAATTACTTTCATAGGGCATTTCTTCTGGGTTTCTTTTGGCCAATCATTTGATTGGCCTGGTTCACAGTCCATATTTGGTATATCTCAGGATCTTCCTATGTGTGTGCATGCATCTTTAAACCTAGATGGGTTTTACTGAAAAAGCACGTGGATAGCCTGGCATTAATTACCATCACTCCCCTTTGACCTCCCAGGAGTTTTCTGCACATGTGTGGTTGAGGGGATCTCCTGATTTCTGGAGCGAGAAATATTTTAACCCAAAATGTCTTTGTTCAGGATGTTCAATGTCTTTGTCAAATGTCTTGTCCATCTGTGGATGACTACAGGAAGGAAGAAATTAACACATCCCTTCCCTGAGGCTGCCTATTCCAGGAAATATTTGCAAGACTGAAAGTGAAAGTGAAGTCGCTCAGTCTTGTCCAACTCTGCAACCCCATGGACTGTAGCCCACCAGGCTCCTCCATCCATGGAATTTTCCAGGCAAAAGTATTGAAGTAGGTTGCCATTTCCTTCTCCAGGGGATCTTCCTGACCCAGGGGTTGAACCCAGGTCTCCCGCATAGCAGGCAGATGCTTTACCTTTTGAGCTACCAGGGAAGCCCCTTTGCAAGGTTAACTGCCTTTTAACTACTTCCTCACCTCCCCACTTCTCTGTTCTATAGAAGAATCTGGCATCCAGACTCCATAAAGGTGGCTATTTTGAGACATTAGTCTGTCATCTTAGTCAGTCAGCTTTCCAAATAAAGTTGCATTTCTTGCCTTAATACTTTGTCTCTCTGATTTATTGGCCTGTCTTGCGGTGTGCTGACTGAGCTTGGACTTGGTAACACTTTATTTTGGAGATTCTGGTGGGTTTAAATAACTAATCGATTGGTCTACATGGTTTTCGTTTTTTCTCATCCCGTTCTTTAAATCCCTGCTCTTATATAGTAAATTCACAAATAAAAAGTGAGGCCCCAAACCCCTAGGCACTCACTCTCAACCCCAATAAATGTGTTAGGGGAAGCACACTGACTGAAACAGCCCACCCTGGCCAGGCACCATAGTGACTATTTGTGTGAGTCATTTTATGACAGGAGGTCCTAGTAAGGAAATGGAACTAATGAGCCACTGCCAACAGGAAGAGTTCAGGAAAGGTCAAAAGGAGACACCACATGTCTGACCACCTCCCAGAATCCTTATCACTGGCATCCATCTTGGCTGAGCAAGGCATGCACCACCAGGAAGGACTCTGAGTCAGAATGATTGCCCAAAGACAACCAGGAAACTAATCCCATTACCATAAAACCCGAGACTTTGAGACCCATGGCAGAGCTGTTCTCCTGGGTTCCCTTACCCTGCTGCTCTCTTCCCACGTGCCCTTTCCAATAAAGTCTCTTGCTTCGCTAGCTTGTTTGTCTCCTCGGACAATTCATTTCTGAGTGTTACTCAAGAGCCCACTTTTGGGCCCTAAAAGGAGTTTCCTTTCTGTGACAAAAGCAGTACTCCAGGCCTGTATGTGTCTCCCTATGACCTTGTTGTGTGGCCCCAGGTGTGCTGGTAATTGCTAGGTCTTGTAAATAGTAAGGCTCCATTTTTTTCAGTTTGCTGATAGTTACTGCTAAAGGGCATCTTGCAGTTATGTCAGGGGAAGCACACTGATTGAAACCCCCCACCCTGGCCAGGCACCATAGTAACCGTCTGCATGAGTTGTTTTAAGACAGGAGGTCCTGGTAAGGAACACAGAACTAATAAGCCACCACCAACCAGAAGAGTTTGGGAAAGGTCAAAAGGAGACACCAGGTGTCCAACCGCCTCCCAGAATCCTCTCTGGCATCCATCTTGGCTGAACAAGGCGTGTACCACCAGGAAGGACTCTTGAGTCAGAATGATTGGCTAAGGACAACCCGGAAACTAATCCCATCACCATAAAGCCTGAGACTGCAAGCCACATACGTGGCAGAGCTGTTCTCCCCCCTACTGCTCTCCACACGGGTGCCCTTTCCCAATAAAATCTCTTGCTTTGTCAGCACATGTGTCTCCTGGGACAATTCATTTCTGAGTGTTAGACAAGAGCCCAGTTTTGGGCCCTGGAAGGGGTTCCCCCTTCCTGCAACATTTATAAGAACTAAAAAAGTTGGTCCAACTGTCACGCAAGTGTATGTTCCTTGGTTCTTTGTCTCATCACAACAAAGATTTGGAGTGATGGACATTAAAGCCCCCTCAGCATGTCACAGCTCTCGGGTCTTGGATAGACTGAGTTATAGCTCTCAGGTCTCAAAAGGACCATGTTGTAGCTCTTAGACAAATCAGCGTTACAGCTTGGTGTTACAGCTCTATTTTATTTAGAAGATAGCAGGAAAATCAATCTCTGAGGCGTAAGGGCACATCGATCCAAATACGTGAAGGGAAGAGTGCCCCAGCCCGCAGGAAAGAGCGAGAGCGAGAGCGAGAGTGAGAGCGAGAGCGAGAGAGAGAAAGCTAGCTTTGGCTGTCTTTTTATGTTTATCTCTCCCTGGGCCTGTCCTATGTAAATTGGGCCAGCCAGGAGTGTTGTTTGTTTTACCTGAGGTCCTCACTCCAGTCCTCGGAACTTTTGTTCTATTTTCGAGGGCTTTTCCCTTCTTTGTCTTTTAGCCACTGCCATTTTGGACTCCTTTCCCCTATTCTACCTACCTAACACAACCACAACATTAGTTGTTGGTAGCCTGAGACTAGCACAAAACAAGGTTGCACACCATTTATAGCTGAGGTCCTACTGTTGCCAGCTCTCAGGGGAATTAGCTAAGTATCTTGGAAACTTTTGTGAGTGGCTCTAGATCTTGGGAGAGCTATTATGTTCTGCATCCTGTTTTTTAAGGCATTCTCCCCTAAGCCAAATGACACTATATACCCAGAGAGAAGAAAAACATTCCTAGGAGAAAGAGCTATGATCTACATACAGAACATAGGATTCTTTTTTTTTTTAAGTTGAGCAATTCCATCTTTTATTTATTTGTTGTTATTGAAGTATAGTCGATTTAAAGGTTTTTTTTCATTTCTATCTCAGTTGAAGATTTTCTCCTGATTAAAAAAAAAAACAACAACAAATTGAAGATAATATAGTCAGACCGGTGGGTCAGACAGCCCTTTGGAGTATTCAGGTTGCAATGCATTTCTTTAAGGAATTAAAAACAACTGTTCTTGTAAGAACTGAATGCAGCTTAAGAAACAATTTCCCTTCATCTTGAAAGCTTGTAGGTCTTGTAGAAATCTGGATTTAGAAAATAAAATTCCTCCTTGGAGAACTTGCTTTCTTTCCTTGGTCTTTAAGATGTAAATGTACACCTGGTCTTCTCCAGGAACTCTTATCTAGCCCATATCTTTGAAATGCAAATCTCAGTGAGGTAACTTTTATTAGAAAAAAGGAAAAGATACTTGGAAACTAGGTAGATGAAAAATCTTTAGGGTTATCACAAATGTTATGAAAAAGATATGCCATCTGAGCAGGTAACTTTAACTTATTCCATCCACCAGAAACATAATTTTGATCTAACTGTCTTTTTTTTTTTTAAGTAAACTAAAAAAGTGAGTTTTTATCAACTAAAAGTGAGTTTTGCCTTATCGTAACCAAGCAGGACCCTATGGGGCATTCCTGGGACAGGCCTTCCCCCATATCCTCTGCTTTAGCTTCCCCCTGAAGTACTTAGATAACAGTATTTGATATACATTTCCTGAATTGTTTAGTTAGGGGAACCACTGACCAAAACTGCCTGCCCTGGCTAGGCAAGATAGTAGCCACTGTTGCAGTGAAAAACGAAAAAAAAAAAAAAGGAGTGAGTTTTTAAACGTTCCTTTCCTGAGAGCAAAGAAGATAAAACAGTGAGCAGGCGGGAACATTCCTAGTTTTTTTTATTTTTTTTTTTACTTATTTTTTTTTTTTTTTTTTACTTTTACCAGATGCCATGATCTTAGTTTTTTGAATGTTGAGTTTAAAGCCAGCTTTAAAGAGCTTTCACTCTTCTCTTTCACCTTCATCAAGAGGCTCTTTTTGTTCCTCCTCGATTTCTGCCATAAAGGTGATGTCATCTGCATATCTGAGGTTGTTGATATTTCTCCTGGCAATCTTGATTCCAACTTGTGCTTCATCCAGTCCAGCATTTCACATGATGTACTCTGCATGTAAGTTAATTAAGCCGGGTGACAATATACAGCCTTGACATACTCCTTTCCTGATTTGGAACCAGTCTGTTGTTCCATGTCCAGTTCTAACTGTTGCTTCTTGACCTGCATACAGATTTCTCAGGAGGCAGGTCAGGTGGTCTGGTATTCCCGTCTCTTGAAGAATTTTCCACAGTTTATTGTGATCCACACAGTCAAAGGCTTTGGCATAGTTAATAAAGCAGAAGTAGATGCTTTTCTGGAATTCTCTTGCTTTTTTGATGATCCAGTGGATGTTGGCAATTTGATCTCTGGTTCCTCTGCCTTTTCTAAATCCAGCTTGAGCATCTGGAAGTTCACGGTTCACATACTGTTGAAGCCTGGCTTGGAGAATTTTGAGCATTACTTTTCTAGCATGTGAGATGAGGGCAATTGTGTGGCAGTTTGAGCATTCGTGGGCATTGTCTTCCTTTGGGGTTGGAATGAAAACTGACCTTTTCCAGTCCTGTGGCCACTCTGAGTCTTCCAAATTTGTTGGCATATTGAGTGAAGCACTTTCACAGCATCATCTTTTAGGATCTGAAATAACTCAACTGGAATGCCATCACCTCCACTAGCTTTGTTTATAGTGATGCTTCCTAAGGCCCACTTGACACATTCCAGGATGTCTGGCTCTAGGTGTGTGATCACACCATTGTGGTTATCTGGGTTATGTTGATCTTTTTTGTATATTTCTTCTGTGTATTCTTGCCACCTCTTCTGAATATCTTCTGCTTCTGTTGCTGCTACTGCTGCTAAGTCGCTTCAGTTGTGTCTGACTCTGTGCGACGCCAGAGATGGCAGCCCACCAGGCTTCCCCATCCCTGGGATTCTCCAGGCAAGAACACTGGAGTGGGTTGCAATACTATTTCTGTCCTTCATTGTGCCCATCTTTGCATGAAATATTCCCTTGGTATCTCTAGTTTTCTTGAAGAGATCTAGTCTTTCCCATTCTATCATTTTGCTCTATTTCCTTGCACTGATCAGTTAGAAAGTCTTTTTTAATCTCCTTGCTGTTCTTTGGGACTCTGAATTCAAATAGGTATATCTTTCCTTTCTCCTTTGTCTTTCACTTCTTTCCTTTTCTCAGCTATTTGTAAGGCTTCGTCAGACAACCATTTTGCCTTTTTGCATTTCTTTTTCTTGGGGATGTTTTTGACCACCACCTCCTGTGTAATTTCACGAACCTCTGTCCACAGTTCTTCAAGCACTCTGTCTATCAGATCTAATCCCTTGAATCTGTTTTTCACATACACTGTATAATCATAAGGGGTTTGATTTAGGTCGAACCTGCATAGTCTAGTGGTTTTCCCTACTTTCTACATTGTAAGTCTGAATTTTCCAATAAGAAGTTCATGATCTGAGCCACAGTCAGCTCCCAGTCTTGTTTTTGCTGACTGTATAGAGAATAACAGGGGTCAGAGTTGCCTGTCTGATTTAGAAACCGGGATGATTGGGTGTGGTTTTTTGGTCGTCCAAAACAGAACATGGATTTCTGATACTGGTTAATAACATCCGAGGAGAGCCTCGTGCTCAGGAATAGGTATAGCATGTCAGTTCTGCCAGCACTCCTAGTTTCAAGGCTTTGGGCTAAATCATAATACCCTAGGGCAATTTCTAGATCCCGGTTTTGTCAGATCAGTTCTGACAGTGAAGGTTACCCCACATCATGAGTTGTCCAGATTTCCTACAGACACCCTTGTTTGGAGTTGCTTTTAAGACAGTTAAGGAGGATCACTTGGGTAACGTTAGTCAAGAGAGAAAATAAGGGCTTGGGTGGGATGCAGATGTTATCATGGGAGTAAATATAGACAGCTATTGCTGATGCCAAGGTGTGAAGTTCTTCTCCCCTTTTACCCAAAAGGCCATGCCATGACCAAAAGGTGTGCATTGGGTGATGGCATGTAGCTGGGCTGGAAGGGTGGGCCATTGATACCCTGGGATAGGTTGGACATATCCCCAGCTTCTGTCATTAATTCAGATCCAGTAAGGGGTGGTCAGGTTGAGTTGAGAAGCAGTGTGGTTTGCAAGCGTATATGCATCATCAAGGGAGAGATTAATAGCTGTGCAGGGAGACATGATCAGAAAGAGAAGGAACATCATAGGATGCATTTACTTATCTGAGGGAGATTTAATGGTGTTCCTCTTGAACAAGGTCTCAGGTCTTCAACAGGTTCGCAGGAGTAGTTGTCCTCTGGCTTTGGAGTCTAGTCCCCATCTCCCCCTCCTGTAGACCATAGGGTTTTATTCTAGAATTGTGGACCCAGGCAGATAGACCCTTCACTTTTACACTGGTTGAGGCTACTAGGACTTGATGGCCCTGTTCATTTCTCGAACAGTGGGTTTGGACTCCCTTTCTCTTGCCAGGTCTTTACTAATACTTTGGTCCCTTGGCTGTACTTGGGGATTTTTCAAGTCCTCCTGTGGTCTAGGGAGGACCTGTTCTCCATATCATTGGAGTTCTTGTTCAAACCTTCCCAACTCAATTATATGTTTTAGGAATGCATTGGTGTCTTCATCAAAAAACAAGTCAGAAGTTAAGAATGGACATCCATACGTCATTTCATAAGGACTTAATAATAGTGGTCATTTGGGGGGCTGCCCGTACCCTCATGAGGGCTATGGGTAGCATATGGATCAATTTATTATGTGTTTCTTGACATAGTTTGGCCAGAGCCCTTTGAAGAGTCTGATTGGCTCTCTCCACCTTCCCTGAGGCTTGAGGCCACTAGGATGAGTGGAGGCACTATCTCCTTTAGCAGAGCTTTACAGACTTCTGTAGTTCTCTTTGTCCCAGTAGGGAATGCTTCAATCCATCTTGTGAATGTGTCAACAAAGACTAGCAAACAAGACAACATTTGGGTCTTTGTCATGGCTGTAAAATCCACTTTGCCAGTCCTCCCCTGGGTATGATCCCCAATGTCGGACAGGTTTAATTAGAGGAGGTGGCAAGAGTCTGGTTTTTGGATTATTTCTTAGGTATCACAATTCTGTGTGACCTGCTACATGACCATAGCCAACTGGGGGTGGTAGAGAATGGGCTTGAGCAAGGTTTCCAGATTATCTTTCCTAAAATGGGTACTTTTATGTAAGGAGTTAGTAATTTTCCAAACCTGAGAGTCGGAGTATTATTTGGGCCTAATCAGTCTGGAACTACCCATGTGACCCAATCTCCCAGCCCTGCTCGGCATATTGGGAATGTTCCTCTGGGGTATAATTTGGAGTCAGGATTTCCTTGGGGTAAAGGGGGCAGGTAGCAGTGACAGGAGTAGCTTCCCTCGAGGCTTGTTTTGCCTCCTTATCAGCTTTCCTATTTCCCTGGGCCTCCTTTTCTTGTCCCTTTTGGTAACCCTTGCAGTGGATGACAGCTAGTTTAGCAGGAAGTTTGACCACCTCCAGGAGCCTGAGAATGAGCTCTTTGTGTTTAATAGGAGAGCTTTGAGCACTGAGCATCCCTTTTTCCTTCCAAATTGCCACATGGGCGTGCAGGATGAGGAAAGCATACTCAGAGTCTGTATATACATGAATCCTCTTTTCTTCCCCTAATTCCAAAGCTCTTGTCAGGGGAAAAGGTTCAGCTTTCTGGGCTAAGGTGCCTAGGGGAAGGCACTTTCCCTCATTTCTTCTAGGCTCACTATGGCATATCCTGCTTTCCTCTCTCCTTTTCTACAAAGCTACTGCCCATCTGTGTACCATTCTTCCTCTGGGTCAGATAAAGGTGTCTCTGATAGGTCAGGGCAAGAAAAGTATAACTCGTTATGATTTGCATGCACTGGTGATCCAAAGGGGAAGTATGGGGATCTGGCATTTAAAGTGGACTGGATTTAAAGTCTGATAGACTCTTAATTTTATTTCTGGAGTGTCTTGGAGGGCTTGTTATTGGGTGATCCTTCCCCCTGTTATTCCATGTATCCCCTGTGGTGGGCTGGCCCAGGATCAGCTTTGATGCCTCTCTAACCATAAGAGCGGTGGCCACTACTGCCCCGAGGCAAGTGGGTCATCCTCTGGCTACCTCATTTAGTTGTTTCGAGAAGTAAGCTACAGGTTGTAATACAGGCTCCATTATTTGCCCTAATATCCCAAGAGCAGTTCCTACCCTTTCAGAGACATACAGCCTGAAAGGCTTTTCCAGGTCCAGGAGGCTTAAAGCTGAGGCTGTAATGATAGCCTTTCAGGGCATTAAAGGCAACCGTGCAGGTCTCATCCCAGTCAAGTGGCTCTTCCTCTTTCCCTCTTAATTTTTCATATAGGGGTCAGGCCAGATTCCCATAACTGGGATCCAGATCCTGAAAACCCAGTCATTCTTAAAAAAAAAAACCCCTAAGTTGTTTTCTCATTTGGGGGTAGAGGGTACTTAACATGAGGGATTTTCTCTAGGGGTCAAGCATTCTTTTCCCCTCTGTAATTATAAATCCAAGGTATCTTACTTGGATCAAACTAATCTGAACTTTTTTGGGGGATACTCAATAACCCTTTTCATAGAGGAAATTTAAAGTTTTAATAGTATTCATTTGAGAGCTGGTAAAATCTAGGCTAGCTATGAGCAAGTCACCTACATACTGTATTATATTACTGTTTGTTAAGGTTAATTCCCTTAGTTCTTTCCCAAAGGAAGTCCTAAAAATATGAGGGCTGTCCCTAAACCCTTGTGGTAGTTGAGTCCAGCAAAGTTGTATAGCCTCCCTTGTTCCTGGGTCCCACCACTCAAAAGCAAAAAGAGCTTTTGGGATTTGGGATGGAGAGGAATATAAAAGAAAGCATCCTTAAGGTCCAAGACTGAGAAGTATTTAGCATTTCCTGGGACTTGGGATAGGAGTGTGTTCAGGTTCAGGACTATACTGCCCTTAGATCCCAGAAAAATCAATAAGATCCATCTGGTTTCTTAACAGGGAAGATTGGAGTATTTCAGGGAGACTCATAGGAGATTAGAATTCTAATATCCTGGTAGTTGTTAACTAGTGGTCTAAGACCCTCAAGAGCTTCTAGTTTTAAGGGATATTGTCTTCTTCAGGGGTAAGGAGCATTTGGCCTCAGAAGAATCTTCACTGATTAAACATTTATGGCTAGCCCGGGACTGGAGACATCCCACACCTGGGGATTGACCTCATCTAAGAAAGGGAAGGACTCCTCCTTTTCTACATCTGACTGCAAATATTCAGACACAAGACAAAAGAAATTATTGGTTTCTAGCTTTCCCCAAGTCATTCTGGTCTGGAGGCAGCAAAGAAGGTCTCCCCCCAGTAGGGGAGCAGGGCAACCAGGGATGTATAAAAAAGGGTGGGTCCCTTGCCAATTGCCCACCTTACAATGGAAGGGCTTAGTAAAATTTCAGCTTTGGGGTTTTCCATCTACCCCCATCACCATTTTATTCATGGAGTCTAAAGGTCCTAATCAGAAAGGAAGAATAGAGAAGGCAGCCCCCATGTCCGGAAGAAAGTTCACATCTTTACCTTCTATTTGCAGAATCACCTAAAGATCGAGAGGAGTGATCTGGATTTCACCATTCGGGGGAATTTCTTGAGCTGCTGGGCATTGCCAGTCCCAGTTGCCCAGGATTCACACAGAGGGAGCAGGTGTAGGGGTCTCCATACGCCTTCCCTTAGGGTGATATGGACACTCCCCTTTCCAATACCCATCCTCTCTGCAGTAGGCACATTGGGTGCGTCTCAGCCACGGTGGATTTCTAAGATCCTTTCTTCTTCCTTACTCCCTCCATGACTCTGGCATAGTAGCAGGATGATTCAAGGCCAAGATTTTAGCCTGTTGTTGGGCCAAGGTTTGGGTCTGCCTCTCTATCCTCTTATCCTTTTGGGCTTCCTTTTGCTCCCTTTTGGCTTCCTCCTCCTGGTCCCTATTCAAAAACATCCTATTTGCCTCCTTCACCAAATCAGAGATTGGGCTTTCTGGTCCTTTTGCTAGTTTTTGCAATTTTCTTCTTATGTCTAGGGCTGCCTGGGTTATGAAGGAATGGGCCAACAGGACTTTTCCTTTCATACTCTCTAGATCTGCCTGGGTAAAGTTCTTAAAGACCTCTGTGAGTCTTCCCTCCCACCTACCCACCCCCCCCCCCAAAAAAAAAGAGCTGGATTTTCATTCTCTCCCTGTGTAACCTCTTTTATCTTAATATAATTTATGACCTTTTGGACACCCCGGGTCATTCCTGGTAGTAGGCAAGTAGTGAAGATTCAAAACAAAAGACCTGTATACAGAAAACTATAAGACACTAACGAATGAAATCAAAGACGATATAAACAGATGGAGAGAGATTCCATGTTCCTGGTGGGAAGAATCAATACTGTGAAAATGACTATACTACCAAATGCAATCTACAGATTCAATGTGATCCCTATCAAATTACCAATGGCTTTTTTCTCAGAACTAGAACAAAAAACTTCACAATTTATATGGAAACACAAAAGTGTTTTCCTGACTAGCCAAAGAAATCTTGAGAAAGAAGAATGGAGCTGGAGGAATCAACCTTCCTGACTTCAGACTATACTACAAAGCTACAGTCATCAAGACAGTATGGTGAAAGTGAAGTCACTCAGTCGTGTCCAACTCATAGTGACCCCATGGACTGCAGCCTACCAGGCTCCTCCGTCCATGGGATTTTCCAGACAAGAGTACTGGAGTGGGGTGCCATTGCCTTCTCCAGAGGATCTTCCCAACACAGGGATTGAACCAGGGTCTCCCGCATTGTAGACAGATGCTTTACCATCTGAGCCACCAGGGAAGTCCTAGTTAGTGGTTGCTGCTGCTAAATCGCTTCAGTCATGTCCGACTCTGTGCGACCCCATAGACGGCAGCCCACAAGGCTCCCCTGTCCCTGGGATTCTCCAGGCAAGAATACTGGAGTGGGTTGCCATTTCCTTCTCCAATGCATGAAAGTGAAAAATGAAAGTGAAGTCGCTCAGTCGTGTCCGACTCTTTGCGATCCCATGGACTGCAGCCCACCAGGCTCCTCCGTCCATGGATTTTCCAGGCAAGAGTACTGGAGTGGGGTGCCATTGCCTTCTCCAAGACATCTTGTTCCATTGGTCTATATTCGTGTTTTTATGTTAGACAGTATGGTACTGACATAAAAACATGAATATAGACCAATCGAACTAGATAGCAAACTTAGGGATAAATACACACACCTATGAGCGGCTGATCTGATCTGATGGGTACCTTATTTTTGACAAAGGAGACAAGATTATATAATGGGGCAAAGACAGCCTCTTCAATAAGTGGTGCTCAGAAAACTGGACAGCTACATGCAAAAGAATGAAATTAGATCACTACCTAATGCCATACACAAAGATAAACTCAAAATGGATTAAAGACCTAAATGTAAGACAAGAAACTATTCAACTCTTAGAGGAGAACATAGGCAGAATACTTGATGACATAAATCAAAGCAAGATCTTCTATGACCCACCTTAAAACAAAAATAAACAAGTGGGACCTAATTAAACTTTGAAGCTTTTGCACAGCAAAGGACACTACAAACAAGATAAAAAAGACAACCTTCAGAATGGGAGAAAATAATAGCAAGGGAAACAACTGATAAAGAATTACTTTCCAAAATATACAAGCAGCTTATACAACTCAATACCAAAAAAGCAAACAACCCAATCAAAAAGTGGGAAAAGGACCTGAAGAGATATTTCTCCAAAGACATACAGATGACTAACAAGCACATGAAAAGATGCTCAACATCACTCATTGTTAGAGAAATGCAAATCAAAACTGCAATGAGACACCACCTCAAACCAGTCAGAATGGCCATCGTCAAAAAGTCTACAAGCAATAAATGCTGGAGAGGGTGTGGAGAAAAGGGAACACTCTTGCATTGCTGGTGGGAATGTAAACTGATACAGTTACTATGAAAGATTGTATGGAGACTCAGGGAACTTAAACAGGGGCTCTGCAACAGGCTGAAGGGTGGGGTGGGAAGGGAGATGGGAGGGAGGTTTGGGAGGGAGGGAACATGGGTATGCCTATGGCTGATTCTTGTTGATGAATGACAGAAAACCACAAAATTTTGTAAAGCAATTATCCTTCAATTAAAAAATTAAAAAAATTTTTTGCTGTGGTGGGACAGAACCGGGGAAGTTACACACTCCCCCAACATGTATAGTGCCATGACTCAGATTTAACCTGGCGGGAACAACCTCAGCTCAGCCCCTGCAAGGCGGAAGCCAAGCACAGCAGAAGACCAACTCGGTGAAGCTCCCGCAAGTGGAAGCTGAACAAGAAGAAAACCCAATGCAGAGGAAGTGACAAGAAGCCCAGCGTGCTGAAAACTGGGACAGCAAAAACAAACAGCAGAAAGCTCACGGGGCTCAGTCTCAGATTCCAGAAGACCTCCGGTTAAGGTAGGATGTCCTCACTCCTATGGATGGAAGGACATATGGCTAACAAAATTTTAATTCCTATACAATCTCTTGTTTCTTGTTTCCTTGAACACCCCGTGAATAGGCGAGCAGCAGTGGGTGCAATTGAGGGACTCTGGCAGGGTCTACTTAGTAGCTGTTGCCCAAGCTGGTGGGGGTTCTTCTGTCCTTAATCTTCTTTGTGCCAAGGATTAGGCCAATGAAAACTGTGAGCACAGGCCAGGTATTTACATTTTCCAGCAGGTTATGAAGGGGATTACTTGGCACGTTTTTCCCACTGCTTTTTCCTCCTGTCCTTCAGCTCCTCTCTCCCAGGATTTGACCCTGGCCAAAACCCACAGTGCCTGGCTTCAAGACCTAATGAAGCTCAGGCTTTTGATGTCTTATTGCAAAAAATTCAGTGAGAGACACAGGGATAGGTAAGATAGGTAGATTTGTTTGGATTCAGAGAGAAGCACTCTCCAAGAGCGTGGGCCATCACAGAGGGAAGCAGCCATGGAATATGGTGTGGTTAGTTTTCGAGGGCTGGGTGATTTCATATGCTAATGAGTGGGAGGGTCATTCCAACAACTGGGGAACCACCCACTCCTCGGTCTTTTGACAGTGCCTTGGAACTGTCCTGGCACCTCTGGGTGTGTCATTTAGCTTGCAGATTGAGGATCAAGGTTTAGTTGAATTTGACTTGTCATCTTGGACCCATTTGATTTTAATCGGTTTACAGTAGGCCCTTGGGTTATGTCATTTTTTCAAAAGTTGTGCCCTGCCCCCTTCCCTCCTGTTTCAGGCTCTTTTCTTGAGCCCTGTCCGGGCCCACAATGTTGCCTCTATAATCTTCTGGTGGGACAACCAGAAAATAGCTGGCCTTTGAGAGAGAAATGCTGTATAATATCCAATCTCTCTAGATATTCAGCCTTCATCTTCCATGTTTCCTGCAACATGTGCAACAACAGCATCTCTCAGTGAACCCACTGAGTGGGTGACAGGCACTCAATGCCTACTAGAGGTTTATCTGTTTGTGGCATCCCTTCAAGGGCAATTGGGCATCCAGGGATAATATTTGGGCCCAAACCCTTACCACCCTTCTCCTAAAGTTACAAACATACCCCTGGATCAAATCTCCATTCCACTTTTATGGAACATCCAGTCTGTTGCCTCTTATCAATTTGCTCTTAGTTCAGTTCAGTTCAGTCATTCAGTCATGTCCAACTCTTTGCAATCCCATGGACTGCAACATGCCAGGCCTCCCTGACCATCACCAACTCCCAGAATTTACTCACACTCATGCCCATTGAGTCGGTGATGTCATCCAACCATCTCATCCTCTGTCGTCCCCTTCTCCTCCTGCCTTCAATCTTTCCCAGCATCAGGGTCTTTCCCAATGAGTCAGCTCTTCTCATCAGGTGGCCAAAGTACTGAGTTTCAGCTTCAGCATCAGTCCTTCCAATGAACACCCAGGACTGATTTCCTTTAGGATGGACTGGTTGGATCTCCTTGCAGTCCAAGGGACTCTCAAGAGTCTTCTCCAACACATTTCAAAAGCATAAAATTCTTTGGTGCTCAGCTTTCTTTATAGTCCAACTCTCACATGCATCCATGACTACTGGAAAAATCATAGCCTTGACAAGATGGACCTTTGTTGGTGCTGTCTAGGTTGGTCATAACTTTTCTTCCAAGGAGTAAGTGTCTTTTAATTTCATGGCTGCAATCACCATCTGCAGTGATTTTGGAGCCCTCCAAAAATAAAGTCTGCCACTGTTTCCACTGTTTCTCCATCTATTTGCCATGAAGTGATGGGACCAGATGCCATGATCTTCGTTTTCTGAATGTTGAGCTTTAAGCCAACTTTTTCACTCTCCTCTTTCACTTTCATCAATTTGTTCTTAAGCCACTTACTAACTCCTACAACCAGGACCCTGCCTCTTTGTAGGCAACATTACTCTACCCCATTTATTATTATTAAAATACTCCTAACACTCCTAACAGGACCAGATAACCTGTTCCTTTGGCATTACTTCTGTTATTACCTAAAGTGAGTCTATGAGATGTTTACCATTGGAAACACCCTAAACTGCTCTTGTGGAGGACTAAGGGAAGAAATCAGTGACTTACATTCCCTCAGAGTAATAAGAGGATAAGGCTTATGACTATTTCTCCAGGTTCCCAGTCTCAGGGCACAGAATTGGATTGCTTTACATCATAATATCTATTCCCATCTGTGATGGACAAACCAGCAATGAGTTAAGATTACAACCCCTTAGAAAAAAAGAAAAAAACAAAACAAAATGAAAAACTAATAGGCCTCCTATTTCCATGGGTGGACTTTCTTAAGGATGAGGCTTTTTGAAGCTTATCCTACCCAGCACTGTTGCAACCTGAGAGTCAGGCATCCCCGGGTCAGAGTGCAGATCCCCAGGCAGGCTGAGGCGTGACAGCCTCCTGGAGATCAAATCGCCAGGCAGGTCAAGGCAGGTCAGCCTCCCGAGAATTGGGTCCCGGGGCAGGTCTAGGCATGCTGACCTCCTGGGACCCCTGGACAGGTGGACGCCCGAGCAGGCTGAGGTGTGACAACCTTTCAAGGACCAGATTCCTAGGCAGGTTGAGGCAGGTTGACCTCCTGGGACCCCCGGACTGGAGTTGGGCACCCTCAAGGTCTCCAGTGTGACAACTGGGGTTGCCTAGACCTGCCCAGGGACCCAATTCTCGGGTGGCTGACCTGCCTCAACCTGCCTGGGCATTTGATCTCCAAGAGGCTGTCATGCCTCAGCCTGCCTGGGGATCTGCACCCTGCCTCAGGGATGCCTGACTCTCAGGTTACAACAGTACTGGGTAGGATAAGCTTCAAAAAGACTCATCCCTAAGAAAGTCCACCCATGGAAATAGAAGGAGGCCTATTTTTGTTTGTTTGTTTTATTTTTGTTTTTTCTTTTCCTCCCTGTCATCACTGTCTTTCAGAGGGGAAATAACCAATCCACTTCCTGACAGATGCCCTTGAGATGCATCTTTGATAGCTGGAAGCTGTTCAATCCTCAAACCCTAAGGACAAGTCACTTAAAATTCTTTTGTGCCACTGCATGGCACATTATCCTCTGGGGGACAAGGAACACTGGCCCGAGGATGGGAGTTTAAGTTACGATACCATCCTGCAGCTAGACTTATTCTGCAAAAGACAAGGGAAATGGACAGAGATCCCCTATGTCCAAATTTTCTTCCACCTAAGAGATATGAAAGAACTCTGTCTTAAGTATGGGATTGTTGTACGCCCTAAAAGTGAGCCTACTAGGCAAATGGTGTTAGGTACAGACAACCAAGAGAAGCAAGCCTCCCATGAAGGCTCACCTCCCATGGCTCCCGAGTTGCCTGATGTTCCTTCCTTGTATCCAAACATGCCCCCATATCTGGGAGCACCCCCTCCACAGAAGCCAGTTTGAGTATGTCCCCTAGTTGAAACTGGAGAATTTGGACCAACCCAGATCCATAAGCCGTTCTCCAAGACAGATCAAACAAGACCTGGGAAGCTATCCAGATGACCCAGGCAAATATATAGATACATTCCAACACATTACCTTGGCCTTTGACTTGACATGGAAAGATATCATGGTCATATTTAGTCAAACTTTATCTGGACCTGAGCATGCTAGGGTCTTAAAGGAAGCCTGAAGGTATGCTATAGGGCTTCACATGTCAAGCGATAAATACCCCATAGGGGAAACAGCGGTCCCCTCCTTAGATCCTAATTGGAATTATAATGACCCTGAACACATCTGGGAAAGAGATCATTTTCTGATCTGTGTAAAGGCAGGACTAAGAGCAGCCCAGCAAAAAGTAATCAACTATGCCTTGGTCTCAGCAATAAGTCAGCAGTCCAACAAGAACCCCACTGCCTTTCTCGAAAGGCTAAAAGAGGCCCTCCAAAAGTTTACCAATCTGGACTTAGACTCTTACAAGGGACAGGTGATTTTAAAGGACAAATTCCTGTCCCAATGTGCATCAGACATCAGGATAAAGTTACAACAGCTACAGCAGCAGGACCCTGCTGCATATTTAGATGAGATGGTCCAGACAGCCACCAATACCTTTTATAACAGAGAACAGGAGAGGGAGGCCAAGGCCCATGAAAGGGATAAAAGGAAAGAGACATTCCATGCCCAAACGCTGGCCGCCCTCCAGGGAAGCCCTATGGCAAACCCCAAGTCCTTGAAGGACAAGGCACGAAGCAAATGCCTAATCTGTAGACAAGCGGGACATTGGGCCAAAGAGCATCAAAACCATGACAAGTCTCCTAAAACAGCTGGCTACAAATGCCATCAATTGGGACATTGGGCAGCACTCTGCCCTGGGGACCCAAGAGCCTCAAGGTCAAGCACCAAGCCTTCCCTCACCATGGCTCAACAGGACTGAAGTGGCCCGCTCCAGACAGCCCACCTGTTGCTGGAGCCAAGGGTGCAACCAGATGTGGCAGGTAGGTCCAAGGATTTCTTGGTTGACACAGGGGCTACCTACTCTGTCCTGACCTCCTACTCCAGAGCCTTCTCCTCCCAAACCTGGGAGGTGCTACAGGAAAAAATTTTACTTTTAGGTGCTACAGGAAAAAAAATTACAAAAATACCCAGCTGAGCACCTCTTTGTTGCTGGGATGGACAAATATTTTTCCACCAGTTTCTGGTGGTCCCTGAGTAAAAGAGATATACTCAGTAAAGTGGGGACCACCCTTGTGATGGGAAGCTTTTCAGTCCCTAGAGCCCTACTGCTTCTGGTTACTACTGAGGAACCCATTATACCCTGTCCAATAGGGAAGGGCCAAAACTATGGGAGGACAAAATTAACCCCCAGGTGTGGGACCAGAAAACTCCAGGACGACCCCACCAAGCTGCACCAGTTGTCATTGTCCTCTGAGATCCTACTCGGTTTCCAAATCGAAGCTTCTGTTCCAGAAGAGAAGCTCAGAAAGGACTACAGCCTCTAATAAATAAATCCCTTGCCCGTGGGCTGTTGGTCCCCACCAATTCATCGTGTAACACTCCAATCCTCCTTGTAAAGAAAAAGGATGGGACCTGGCAAATGGTTCAAGATCTCTGGATCATAAATGAAGCTGTAGTCCCCCTGCATCCCACAGTACCCAATCCCTATGCAATCTTGGGAGAAATCCCACCCAGTGCCAAGTGGTTTACAGTCCTGGATCTCAAAGATGCATTCTTTTGCATACCATTGGCTAAAGAACCCCAATATCTTTTTGCCTTCAAGTGGGAGGCTCCAGGAGAAAAATACCAACAGATAACTTGTACAGTATTACCTCAGGGGTTCAGAGATAGCCCCCACATTTTGGGGCAGGCTCTTAGCCGGGATCTCCTAGATCTGGACCTGGGACCTAATAGGAAAATATTACAATACATAGATGACCTACTAATCTGCTCTCCAGATGAGAAAAATGCCAAAAAACATGCAATTCAAGTTCTAAACTTTTTGGCAGAGAAGGGATATAAAGTGTCCTGTGCTAAAGCCTAGATGGTCGAGACAAAGGTCACTTACCTGGGAGTCCAGATTACACATGGGTCTAGGAGGCTGTCCTCTGATCTGGTACAAGGAATTCTCCAGTTGCCCTCCCCCATGACTCAAAAACAATTGCAAGCTTTCTTGGGGCTAACTGGGTATTGTAGAATCTATACCCCACTATGGTCTAATTGCCCAGCCCTTATATGAAAGCTTGAAGGGATGGGATGATGTGGGATGTCTCAAAAGAAGGCAGAACCTACACTAAAACAAGCCTTAACTCAAGCACCTGCTTTGAGGTTGCCAGACTCAGAAAAAGAATTCCAACTTTATGTCCATGAAAGAAAGGCAATAGCCTTGGGAGTGTTAACTTAAAGGTTGGGATCTGAGCCCCAGCCTGTAACTTACTTATCCAAGAGGCTCAACCCAACTGCCCCAGGCTGGCCTCCCTGCCTTCGAAATCTTGCTGCTATTGCAGTCCTGATAGGAGATTCTTTAAAACTCTCTTTTGGGGGCAAACTAACTATTTTTACCAGCTGCCAAGTAAAAAAACTCCTAAATGGGAGAGGCCATTTATGGATGTCTGATCAAAAAATCCTCAGATATCAAGTTGTGCTGATGGAAAATCCAGGCCTGACTATATCACCTTGTGAGGTTCTTAACCCAGCCACCCTCCTGCCTACACCTGAGGGCTCTCTCCCCTTTCACTCTGTCTAGAAACCTTGGACCACTGGACAAAACCCTGAGAGGGATTGTCAGAAGATCCTCTGACTAATCCTGAGGGAATCTCATACACTGATGGAAGCAGCTTTGTCTTGAATGGAAAAAGAGCCAGATATGCAGTAGTCTCCAATTTTGAGACCATAAAGGCTAAACCTTTGCTACTAGGTACTTCAGCTCAGTTAGCTGAGCTCATGGCCCTGACTCGAGCGTTAGAGCTGGAAAAAGAAGAGAGTAGCCGTTTACACTGACTCCAAATATGCCTTTCTGGTGCTAGATACACATGCTGCTGTTTGGAAAGAAAAGAGGCCACTTGACCACCCGAGGGCCCCCAATCAAATATGGTGATCAAATCCTTAGGCTCTTGGAGGCAGTCCATCTGCCAGATGAGGTTTCAGTCTCCCACTGTAAAGGACACCAAAAAGGGAGCACAGAAGTGGCACGAGGGAACCAAGCAGCTGATCAGGCAGCTAGGAGAGCAGCATTACAGAACCATGACCTAATAGGGATTGCCACCTTAGTTCCACAGACTAATTTGCCAGAAACTCCTTCATATACTGAAGGTGAGACTCTTAAAGCTAAAAGTGAGGCATTTCAGGAAGATCATATGGAGTGGTTCCAAAAGGAGGGACTCCTTTTTCTGCCTGGGAACCTCCAATGGAAGTTGGTTAACTCCTTACATGCCACCACTCATTTAGGGGAGAAGGCCCTCCAAAGATGACTAGAAAGTTCCTTCAGAGGAACAGGTCTCCAAATGACTATAAGGCAAGTGGTCTCCTCTTGTCTAACTTGCCAATTAAACATCCCCCCAGGAGCTTGAATATCCCAGCTGGCCCAGCCTATCCAATGATGTGGAGCCTACCCAGGAGAGAACTGGCAGATGGACTTCACCCAGATGCCAGCTTCTCAAGGGTATAAATACCTATTAGTCATGATAGATAGCTTCACAGGATGGATTGAAGGCTTTCCCACCCGAACTGAGAAGACTGAGGAGGTGGTAAAAAAAAAAAAAAAAAAAAAACTGCTCCATGCAATCATTCCGAGATTTGGTCTGCCCAGATCATTACAAAGTGACAATGGGACATCATTTACTTCTAAGGTCACCCAAGGGGTCTCGAGAGCATTGGGCATTACTTATTATCTCCATTGTGCCTGGAGGCCTCAGTCTTCAATAAAAGTAGAAAAAGCCAACCAGTTCTCAAAATCAGTGATAAAAAAGATAACCTGGGAGACCTCTCTGGGATGGAAGGAGGCTTTACCAATAGCTCTCCACCCATATTGGCCCTAAGGAACAGCTTGGTCTTAGTCCTTAAGAGATGCTATGTCGGAGAACTTTTGTTTATGTCAATGACCTCTTCCTAGATCCAGAGGCTCAGACCCTCCAGTCTTATACCATGGCCATTAGGCAATTCCAACAAGACATATGCTTGTGGGGTGCCAACCAGGATCCAAAAGATTCTAAAGAGCCACCACTATATGCTCCAAGGAGTCAAGTCCTAATTAAAGTCTGGAAAATGGGTCCCCAAAGGCTCAACTCCAGCCCACATGGAAGGGCCCCTACCCTGTAATACTTTCTACCCCCACAGCAGTCAAGGTACCAGGACATGACTCCTGGATTCACTACTCACGAGTCAAGCCGTGGAAGAAAACAGAAGAGAACACTCAATACCCCTGTGAGCCCCTGGGAGATCTCAGAAAATTGTTCAGAACCACAAATGAGTGCCGTTCTAATGAACACCCCCAAAATTAAGTTTCTGGGGATAAGATTTCTCAGGACACTCTAAAGAGCCAACAAAGCTTGGCAGGGGTTGTGCTCCAAAACAGACAGGAGATAGATCTCTTGACCCCTGAACAAGGAGGGACTTGAGCCATCTTGAATGAGACATGTTGTTTCTGGGTAAATCAGATCAGATCAGTCACTCAGTCATATCCGACTCTTTTCGACCCCATGAATTGCAGCATGCCAGTCCTCCCTGTCCATCACCAACTCCCAGAGTTCACTCAAACTCACGTCCATCGAGTCGGTGATGCCATCCAGCCATCTCATCCTCTGTCGTCCCCTTTTCCTCCTGCCCCCAATCCCTCCCAGCATCAGAGTCTTTTCCAATGAGTCAACTCTTTGCATGAGGCCAAAGTACTGGAGTTTCAGCTTTAGCATCATTCCTTCCAAAGAAATCCCAGGGCTGATCTCCTTCAGAATGGACTGGTTGGATCTCCTTGCAGTCCAAGGGACTCTCAAGAGTCTTCTCCAACACCACACTTCAAAAGCATCAATTCTTTGGCACTCAGCCTTCTTCACAGTCCAACTCTCACATCCATACATGACCACAGGAAAAACCATAGCTTTGACTAGACGAACCTTTGTTGGCAAAGTAATGTCTCTGCTTTTGAATATGCTATCTAGGTTGGTCATAATTTTCCTTCCAAGGAGTAAGCGTCTTTTAATTTCACGGCTGCAGTCACCATCTGCAGTGACTTTGGAGCCCAGAAAAATAAAGTCTGACACTGTTTCCACTGTTTCCCCATCTATTTCCCATGAAGTGATGGGACCGGATGCCATGATCTTCATTTTCTGAATGTTGAGCTTTAAGCCAACTTTTTCACTCTCCACTTTCACTTTCACCAAGAGGCTTTTTAGTAAATACCTCCAGCTAAATTAAAGAAAGTTTAACAGTCTTCGAGAAAAACATTCCAGATCCTACAGGACCTCAAAGAACGAAATGGAGAGTTCTAGGGGTGGCTACAATCTCTCCTTGGGGATCCTTCTCCTGGTGAGGGAGGATTTGGAGTTGGCTGATATCCCTACTAATCCCTGTTATCACCATTTGATGCTGCTTATGATTGCTCCATGTATTAACAATTGTCTAACCCATTTTATCTCTGCCCAGGTCAACAAGCTACAACATGGGGTGCCCGTTCAACAAGGATGTATAAAACTACACCTGACCATGGGAAATATCACTCACCCTTAGATGGACACCGCTATACAGACTCTGAGGATTGCGATAAGCAAGAGGGGGAGGCCCAATGCCCCTTGCTGTCCCAGCTCAGCAGGAAGTAGCCAGAGAGACCTTGACGCCCTATTCCCAAAGAATTGGGCCACCCACCTCTTGAGGGGGGAATGTTAGGTAGTTAGAATAGGAAAAAGGGGTCCAAAATGGTGGTGGCTAAAAGACAAAGAGAAAAACCCATAAAAATAGAACAAAGGAAGGTCCAAGGACCGGAGTGAGAACCTCAGGTGAAACAAACAGCCCTCCTTGCTAGCCCAGTTTACATAGGGCAGGCTCAGGGGGAGGAGAAAAATCTTACAAAAAGAGGAGCCAAATTTCAGCGGGGGGTTTCTCTTCTCTTTGCATCTTTTGGGTCGGCCCACCCTCACACCTCAAGGACGTATTTTCCTCTGCTTGCCAAATAAAACTGAGCTGTAACATGGAGCTATAACACTGGTCGGTCCTTCACTGCAAATTTTTGCTGTGGCGAGATGGAACGAGGGAAGTTATACACTCCCCCAATACGATGTTATTAATAACTTCTATGACCCTGCCCTGTTACCCATCAGCCAGTCAGAGAACTGTGCCTAAGATGATCACAGATGCTTGGAACCCTCCTCCCTCACCTGACTTTTAAAAATGCTTGGCTGAAACACTTCAGAGGGCAGGGGGTGTTTTAGAGCTCATACCACCCACCTCCTTGCCTGGCCCTGCAGTAAACCTTTCTTGGCTCCAAACTCTGACATCTCAGTTTGGCCTCACTGCGTCAGACTCACAGACTTGGGCTATCATTATCATAATAGTCTTGTGACTAAAATCTTTAAACAGCAGCATAAGATCTCTGGGTCTCTACATATGTCTGTGTATGTCTATGAGTATGTTTTATAAATGTGTAATTTTTTAACACTGTTGGATGATATTGCCAAAATTAATTGGTGAGGAGCTCTAATTGGCTTAAAGAAAATTAAGCATTTATATAAATCAAGTGTACTCTCAGAAATATGTAATATGTTTTTCAATTTCACATAATGTAGGATAAAGTTTGCTGAATAAAAGCTACTTTAAGCTTGTCAGTGTTGTTAGGGGAACCACTGATAGAAACTGCCTACCCTGGCCAGGCACGAGAGTAACCACTTGAATGAGTTACCTTACAACCGGAGGTCCTGGTAAGGAATACAGAACTAACAAGCTACCAACAGCCAGAAGAATTCAGGAAAGGTCAAAAAGAGAGAGGAGACTCCAGTCCATATGCCCTACTGATCTCAGGTGATCTCGACCTGCAGTGGCTTGAAGCAGGATTTTGGTTCCCTGGCCAGAGATTGAAGTCAGGACTGGCAGTGAGAGTGCTGGATCCTAGCCATTAGACCACGAGGGCCAGTAGCTAATGTCACCTGTGACAAGGCTCTGGCCCATTGGCTTTGTAGAAATGAATTCCCACAAAGAGAAAGTAATGAAACAAGTGAAGTGTTTATTAGGAGGGAAAAGGGTACATGTGAATTGACTCACACAGGCAAGCACCCTCATGATAGTTGGATTACTTCTACGAGGCATTTCTTCTGTATTGCCTCCGGTTAATCATCTTGCTTGGCCTAGTTCTGAGTGTGTACTTGGTTTATCTCAGGGTCCTCCCCCGTGTGTGACTTCCCCTTCTTTTGGCCAGAGGAACCTTTCTGCATACATGTCGTCAGGAAGATCTCTTGACCTCAAGTATGAGAAATATGTGGGCTTGGGGCTTCCCAGGTGATCCAGTGGCTAAAACTCTTTCACTCCCAGTGAACACCAGAGGCCTGGGTTCGATCTCTGGTCAGGGAACTAGATCCTACCTGCTGCAAGTAAGATTCTTATGCCACAACTAAAGATCCCACGTGCTGCAACTAAGGCCTGGCACAGCCAAAATAAATATAGTTTTTAAAAAGAAAGAAATATGGGGTCTCTTATTTAGACAGGACTCAGCTCCCCTCTCCCTTCCTGCTATTAATATTATCTTCATCTTGGAGTACCTGTCTACAGGGGACAAACTCCAGCTGTTCAGCCTGGAGCTCATCAATCTCCTGCCTCACTACCAACCTCCCAGAATCCCCTTACTGGAATTCATCTTGGCTGAGTAATGCACGCACCACCAGGAAGGACCCTCAGTCAGAAAGACTGGCCAGAGACAACCTGGAAACTAATGGCATCACCATAAAACCCAAGTCTATGAGCCACAGGGCAGAGCAGTTCTCCTGGATTCCTTTACGCTGCTGCTCTCTGCCCAGGCATCCCTTTCTAATAAAGTCTCTTGCTTTGTCAGCACATGTGTCTCCTCAGACAACTCATTTCTGAGTGTTAGATAAGAGCCCACTCTGTCCTTGAAGGGGTCCCCCTTCCTGAAACTAAGAGTCATGTGTCCAACTCTTGAGACCCCATGGACTGTAGCCTGCCAGGCTCCCCTGGCCATGGGATTCTCTAGGCAAGAAAACTGGAGTGAGTTGCCATTTCCTTCTCCAGGGGATTTTCCTGACCTGGGAATTGAACCAGGGTGGCCTGCATTGCAGGCAGATTCTTTACGGACTGAGCTATGTGGGAAGCCCCTTCCTGAAACAGTTTGATTAAAACAGGCATGCTTTTAGAAATAGCAGCATTAAATATAATACTTTTGTAACTGAGAAAGATGCTATGGGACCTTGGTGCAGATCCCTCCCCCATATCCTCTGCTTTTATCTTCTTCCTGAAGTACCTAGATAATATTATCTGATGCACATTTCCTGAATTGTTTTATAGATGCTAAAGCCACCACCAAATGGAAGAAATTAACTACTTGATCATGAGTAGTAGCTTCCAGACCAGTTGGTATCTGACTAATGTCGATGTTAACTCCTACCGCACTGCCCTGTTACCTCACCATCGCCAATCAGAAAATTATGCACAAGCTGATCACATACCCTGGGACTCTACTCCCTCATCTTGCCTTTAAAAATGTTTTGCAGAAACCCACTGAGAAGTGTGGGCTTTCTGTTCACTAGCAAGTTCACTAGCTGTCCTGAGCTCACCTGCCACCCTGCAGTAAACACTGCACTTTACCACAACCTGGGTCAGTAGGTTGGCATTACTATGCCTGAGCCAGCAGACCCACATTTGGTTCAGTAATACTTTTATTCTACCTAGGCTTACTAAAAGTCAAATTAGCTCGTGTTATATCTGTTACAGAATTTGTCAGCAAGAAAGATAAATTAAGATGATGGTTAGCAATTTAAACAAAGTGGTTAAGAGCAAATAAATAGATGTAACTAAGATACAAGATTATAAATGAAGTTTTCAACAGTAATTATAATTCATGATACATCTACTTAAAAATAGTTTCTAAAATATTTCTGGTAACTTAAAATCTTAATGTTATACTAAACTATCTTATATAATGGATATTCATTGAATATCTAGATCATTCCAAATAAGATAAAATTCTGAAACATTAATTACTGAACATAGGCTTATCTGCTTTTGGCTTCCTTTAGTAAACATGGTTTTTGGCACATTGAAAACTTTTACTATGAGGAAGAATATACTTCTAAAAATTATGAGATGTTTTTTGTATATTTGCCAATTCACAAAATGCTAGTGCAACAGACAGTCCACGATTACTTACTTTTCAGGTTTCACTAGGAACTAAGGGATTCTAAGGGTAAGAATTATAATTAATACATGAAATTAAAACTAACAGAAATAATACAGGAAATATCTCTATGCAAGATGTGGAGATGTGTTTTTCTTAAGGGAAAAAGAGAGTAGTTTTGTCCTAATATAAAATGATTTTGTCTTAATCTAAAATGACAAAAAAAAAAAATAGGAAAAAACTTAAATGGATGTAAAAAACGTTGTAGAATGTTTGTGGGAAAGGATTCTTGTGGGAAAGCAGTTTTAAGTGTGGTCAAGCTAGAAAATGTGGCTAAGATTGGGATGGATTTACTTAAGGTTTTTTTAATGTTAATATCACAAGTAAACTGGTACAAAATTAGAATTTGGCTTTCTGTTAAAAAAACAAACTTTTATTGCACTATTAATAAGAAATTGGGAAAGTCTTCTTTTTTTTAGCCCTTTGGGTAATCTACTTGGAAAGCAAAGCTTTTGAGTCTTACCAAAACAATTTCCTGTGTTTCATATTGTCTTTATCAGATCTTTACTTACTTAAGAAAACTCAGTCTTCACAATATTAAAAAGCAAAGATTTGTTCACAACTATAACCTTCCTCATTGGCCTTTAAAATCTTTTAGCGTCACTCTACTTAAACAGATAAGTATTATTTCATAATGATCTGTGACCCTATGTAGTCAAATGTTCGAGCCTTTTTGCCATCTTCAAGTTCCCAAGTTCTAAATAGATTCTTATTAACCTCAAAGTAACAAATCCAAAAATCCCTTGGAATGCTCAAGCGATTTGTCTCTCAGCTTATAAAGGAGAGATGTTAAACTATGTTTATTTGTTACATTAAATGATATGCAAAACACTGTCAAAAAGTGTTGGTAAACCTTTTTAAGGTAAATGGGTATGAGTATATGTTACTAATATAGGTGTTCCAGAAATTGTTTTATGGTGCTAGAAATTTTTCAATACTTTCATTGTCCAATCATCCTAAATTACTTTATGTCATAGAATTAACTGGATAAGGCAATAGCAACCCACTCCAGTATTCTTGCCTGGAGAACCCCAGGGACAGGAGCCTGGTGGGCTGCCGTCTATGGGGTCGCACAGAGTCGGACACAACTGACGTGACTTAGCAGCCGCAGCATAGAATTAACTATATTTCCTTATGAGATGAACTTTCATCAGATTTGTATCCATGGGCATTAAAGTCTTCTGTCATTGACAGATAGTTATTATTTTACTTTGATGCTTTTGCAAAATGAGATTCATGGAAAGGCCCTATGAAAAATTGTTGACCACTCACACTGCTGCCTGGAGAAGGAAATGGTAACCCACTCCAGTATTCTTGCCTGGAGAATCTTGTGGACAGAGGAGCCTGGTGGGCTGCTGTCCATAGGGTCACATAGAGTCAGACACTACTGAAGCGACTTAGCATGCATGCATGCATTGGAGACGGCAATGGCAACCCACTCCAGTGTTCTTGCCTGGAGAATCGCAGGGATGGAGGAGCCTAGTGGGCTGCCATCTATGGGGTCGCACAGAGTCAGACACGACTGAAGTAACTTAGCAGCAGCAGCACACTGCTGCCAAATCACCGGCGGCAAACTGATACTGTGCAGGGCCCTGTGGGGCTCCTGGGCACAAGGCCTTTGTGGCCCCATTTCTTTGCTTACAGTAAACAGCCTTCATTCAGACTCCAGGACCTTCCCCGAGTTCCAGTGGGCATATACAAGCCATTGTTAATTAGGGAAAGGAGGGGATGCGAAACCAGGGAAAAACCAGTCCAGAGTGGCCTTGGGGCAAGGTCCTATTTCCCATCAATGGATACACACAACAATATCTTTGAACTATTTTGCAGATACTGAAACCCCCTCCAGGTGGGAGAAGTTAGTGATTAAAGATGGCATGCTGCCCACAAGCATGTAGACCCCAGACCATGAAGGTTGATATTAACTCCTACTTACATCACCACCAACCCATCAGAAGAATGTGCACGAGCTAATCACACTCTCTTTGAACAATTACTATAAAACTTCTCACTATCTTCCCCAGGTTGAGACACATGGTTTTGAAGGCATTAGCCTGCTGTGGCCCCCTTCACCTGGCAAAGCAAAAAAGCTAGTCTTTTCTGCTTCATCCAAAACTCTGTCTCCAAGATTTGATTCAGCACGGGTGTACAGAGAAGCTGAGCTTTTGACATCAAAACCTTGCATATACATTTCACAACTGAAAAAGGGTCCACCTGGCATCTGGTTCTGTACAAATGGTGGAGAACTCACAATCAAGCTTACTAGAATGAGAAGCTATTGACATCATTAGGTAGACTGCTTGCACCCAAGACACTAACAGGCAAGAATCCTAGTCCCTTTGACTCTCATCATGAAACACCCTCTCCTCTTTGTACCTGCTTCACCATTCTTCTTTCCTTCTTGTCACTTGTAAAGATAAAGCTATCATCTGTATTTCTGGGGCTCTTGCAAAAGAGGAGACTTACCTGATTATTAAATGCCGGGGTCCAGCCCCGGTGGATCCAGGGAATTTGAAGCGGGGACGGTGTCGGCGAGGATCAGGAAACAACTGCTTAATTAAACTTTAATTAAAGATATAAAGAGTAATGGAATAAGGATAGCTCAGTGAGGAAATTCAGTGGAGAAAAGAGGCTGAATAGTTCAGCCAGAAGGTAAGAGAAAGAACGACATGGTGAGACCAAGTTTCGGTGAACAAGGCCCTCACTTTATTTTCCAAAGTAGTTTTTATACCTTAAGTTATGCATAGAGGATAATGGGGGAAGGGGTAGAGTCATGCAGCAAGCCAGGCTTTCTTCCTGCAAACTTATCATATGCAAAAGCTTAGGTGATTTGCATCATCTTCTGGCCCGGAGGCCTGTTAACATTTTAAGACCCTTTCTTCAGAAAACTTATTTTTCTCTAAAGGTGATAAGTCAAGCGCCACCCTCCAAAAGCATTAGATAAGGTTGCATTCCTACAGAGCAAAGGTGTGGTGGGCTATAACAAGAAAAAGAATTAACTCAAGGGTCCCAGGTTACAAACATAAAAGCTACTATTTACACCAATTATATTAATCAATACACTGCCAGGGACACAGCAGGTAAGGGATATGGAGACTTAGCAGCAAACATTGGCCCAACAAGTGAAAAACCCTTCACCAATACAATTTCTAATCTATCTTTTAACTGCTCAAAGGAATCTGTATTTAGACAGTTTAGAACATCTCATGCCTCTCACAGTTGGGAGGCTCTAAACAATCACGTGTGGCCGGAAAAACCTATTCAGGCAGGCTAGAGGATTTCCAAAGGAGTTTGTAGGTTAAACACTGTCACACCCAGGAATTATTAACTGGAGCTGTAAGCTAACTCTTTTTTTCAGAGAGAGGTAGTGGGGACAGCCCCCCCACCGTAAAGTCAGAGGTATAGGTGAAGGCACAAAGCAGAAAGTAGGCAGACTCTGGTTTGGGGTGTAAATGCTCGAGAATTTCCAGGGAGACTCCTGAGGCTTGATCCCGCCTTTGCGTATGCCAAGCCTCCTTCCTCAAGACCTCTGCCAGGGGCGGAGCTCGCTCCCCACAATTAAATTTGCCACCAAAGCAACAATTACTATGATACCGGTAATCCTGTAGTTCTGCCTATTACAAACTTCTCCCTGATTTCCAATGCCTCAGTTTCTTTGGACCAAATGAAGCCCCGACTCTTAACCCTGACTCTGCAAGTCAATTTCTCTGCTTCCAGTTGACAACTCTACAAAGAGAAATCAGAATACTCTGTGCAATGTACAGACCCTTAACTCTTTAGTCATAAATTATCTGACCTCTCTGCACTTCTATTCCAGCATTCTCCACCATGGGAATATTTCCTTTGGTAGGACACCTGTGCTGTTCCCAGGTTTATCTTTGTCTATGGATGATAGTCGGAGAAGGCAATGGCACCCCACTCCAGTACTCTTGCCTGGAGAATCCCATGGATGGAGGAGCCTGATAGGCTGCAGTCCATGGGGTCGCTAAGAGTCGGACACAACTGAGCGACTTCACTTTCACTTTTCACTTTTGTGCATTGGAGAAGGAAATGGCAACCCACTCCAGTGTTCTTGCCTGGAGAATCCCAGGGACGGGGGAGCCTGGTGGGCTGCCGTCTATGGGGTCGCACAGAGTCGGACACGACTGAAGTGACTTAGCAGCAGTAGCAGCAGCATGGATGATAGTGCCCTTCACACATGGGAAACTCAATGTTTAAATAATTGGGAAATGGTGGGAAGCTGTGGTCTGAGCTAACCATGTCTCTGATGGTCCACAATCAAACCAAGGCATCACACTGGGTTGCACCTATCTATTTACATTACAGATCAAATGGGAATTACCAGGAGGCATCCACAATTCAAATTTTTCTTCCTTTAGATTCCTTAAAAAACTGGAAACAGAACTGCCATATGACCCAGCAATCCCACTGCTGGGCATACACACTGAGGAAACCAGAATTGAAAGAGACACGTGTACCCCAATGTTCATCGCAGCACTGTTTACAATAGCCAGGACATGGAAGCAACCTAGATGTCCATCAGTAGATGAATGGATAAGAACGCTGTGGTACATACACACAATGGAGTATTACTCAGCTATTAAAAAGAATGCATTTGAATCAGTTCTAATGAGGTGGATGAAACTGGAGCCTATTATACAGAGTGAAGTAAGTCAAAAAGAAAAACACCAATACAGTATATTAACGCATATATATGGAATTTAGAAAGATGGTAATGATGACCCTATATGAGAGATAGCAAAAGAGACACAGATGTAAAGAACTGACTTTTGGACTCTGTGGGAGAAGGCAAGGGTGGGATGATTTGAGAGAATAGCATTGAAACATGTGTATTACCATATGTGAAACAGATCACCAGTCCAGGTTCGATGCATGAGACAGGGTGCTCGGGGCTGGTGCACTGGGATGACCCTGAGGGATGGGATGGGGAGGGAGGTGGGAGGGCAGTTCAGGATGGGGAACACATGTGCACCCATGGCTAATTCATGTCAATGTATGGCAAAAACCACTACAATATTACAAAGTAATTAGCCTCCAATTAAAATAAATTAATTAATTAAAAAAAATTTTCTTCCTTAGGCAGATCCCTATTTCCTAGGCTAGGAGTCAGTGTAAATGAGGCTGTGATTAGGAACCTACCCTTAACTCTTGAAGATATCATAGAAATCTAATGTTAAAACAATAGCTGCCCAACCAAAATCCCTGGATTCTCTGGCCAATGTTGTTCTTGAAATAGGATAGCCCTTGACATCTTTTAGAGGAGCAAGAAGTGTCTGTGCCATTGCCAACACCACTTGCTGTACTTGGATTAACACTTCTGGGGAACTTGAAACTCAGTTACCTGGGATAACTGAAACAGTCACTTTGCTTAGTAAAGTGTCTCCTTTGATTCAGCCTTTCTTTGATCTATTTGATCTAAGTTGTTTTGGGCCAGGGGACTGTGGTGTTTGAGCGCTCTGCAAATGTTGGGAATTATTCTGCTTATAATCTTTTTGATAGTCTCCCTCGTGCTCCTGCATTTTCTCTTAAAGGCACGGGCGCAGCTGCAGGATACCAGACAAATGATCTACTTTCACCTAGAATGCCAAAGATAGGATGAAGAAAATTGCCAGTTATGGGACTGAGACCTCAATATTCTAACCTATAGATTCCAATCAGAGAGCCAATATGATTCTATGGGAGCTCAGAGTTGTGCCAATACTTTAACTTTGATCAATACTCTCAATACAACTGGAAGTATGATCAAAGGGGAGTGGAATCAGTCAAATTAATCTACATATCAGGATCCTTCATGAGGAGACTGCCCTCCGTACTGTAGGCCCAGCCCACAACACTTCACATGTAAATCTAAGTCAGCCTGCACTAACAGAAAGCCCCGTGCAGGCAACCTAAAACCCACCAATCACAATTCTCCAACTCAGCTTTAGCTAGCATATCTTACCCACAGAATAGGACCTACTGGGACGTCTGATTTCAGTTTGGGAGAAAAAGTTCTTGTAAGGAAAATTTGGGGTGAGAGCTGCATGGTGTATGACTTTCTTCTGATTGGTGGATGGTGAGGTAATAGGACAGTCTTCCAGGAATCCAGTGCTCAGCATGAAGTCACCATCCTCCACCTAGAGCAGAGCGTGGGGTGAAGGGGGGCTTAGTTTTGAAACCAAGCAGGACCCTGTGGGGCTCATGGGCACAGAAGCTTTTCAGGGCCCTCTGCTCCTTGTTGCAGGGAGTAGACTCCACATTCAGCACCTTCCCTGTGTCCCAAAAGGCAGATTCAAACAGTTGCTAATCAGGGAAGCGAGGGGATACAGAGACAAGTCAAGAGAGGAGCAGCCAAGAAACAGGAGTATGGCCTTGGAGCAGGGTCCTGGTTCTGCTTCAAGGGATATACATAACTTTCTAAGCTCTTCTACAAAACTAAAACCTCTAACATGTGGAATATGAACTACTAATGAAGCAAAACTCATTCCAGAGAGGTTAGGGTTTGATATCCTTGAGAACCAGAGCTACTTCAGGCCAGACTAAAGGACTGAAGGCCCTGCACACACCTTAATTTTATCAACAACCCTGCCTTTGAACCATTCCTGTAAAACTCCTGAACAAATCTTCCTGGATTGGAACACAGTTTTTCAGGGCACAAGCCTGCTGTGTTCCCCTTTGCCCAGTAAAGCGATAGTTATTCTTTCCTACTTCACCCCAAATTCTCTTTGAGATTTGATTCAGCACTGGTGCACAGAGGCCAATTTTTCAGCATTGGTTTTTGCAGAACTTAAAGATATGTGTCATATTGCTATGTATATCCCTTGAGGAGGAACTAGACTCTGTGTTATATCACTATATTATTGTTTCTTGACAGCTTTTCCTTTGCTTCTGCATTCCCTCACTTCTTCCCTAATTAGAAACTGCATGCATCTGCCGTTTGGAACAAGAGAAGTTCTAGGTGGCTGAAGCCTTTTCCCTAAAAATAAAACACAAGAAACATGGAAAAGCTTATTTACCCAGGAGTGAGACAGGAGATAGTGGACCCCGGGCTGAGAAACTGGAGTCTTCTCAGTACCTATGGATACTCTAAGATGAAGATAATAGCAGGAGGATTATAATGGAAGCTGAGCCCTGCTCGGATGAAAAGACAGAGACCACATTTTCCTCATTCTCAAAGTCAAGGAGATGGTCTGGACTACACACGTGCAGAAAGCTTCGTGAAGGTCAGAAACAGAGGGGGCACCACCCCATAGTAGGTGGTGTCAACCTACCCATAGGTCTCTTCAATAGAATTCATCTTGGCTAAGAGATATGTCTACACACACAGGAGGACCCTGAGATAAACCAAATAGGGACTCAGGCAAAGCAAGATGATTGGTCAAAGGAAACTCAGAAAATTTGCCCATTATAAGTGATTCAAACTATCACAGGTCCATGATGCTCTCTCTCTCTGAGTCTGCCCTTGTGTGCCTATTCACACGTACCACTTTCCCTCCTAATAAATGTTTTACCTGTTACACTATTTCCATATCTTTGCGGGAATTCATTTCTACAAAGCCCTCAGGCCAGAGGCTTTGTCACAGGTCACTGTCCCTCGCAGTCTAGTGGCTAGGGTTCAGTGCTCTCACTGCCACAACCTGACTTCAGCCTCCCAGGGACTGAAATCCTGCTTCAAGCTACTGCAGGCTCAGGCCACCAGACATGGGGAGGGCTCAGCAGAGTCCGGCTTGATTTCCATTGCCTTTAGCTTAAAATAATTCTCACACAAAGATGGCATTTTGAGGGAGACTCTTTCTGAAGCCCTACACCCTCATTTGGACAAAAAGAAACTGTTAAAAGATAAACCAGGGCATATTTTTAAAAATTTTAAGAGTTCATTTGAGCAATAATCAGTTCCAACTGGGCAGCACCAAATTGGAAGTGGTCATGGTCCATACACAGGTTGGAAAAGAATTTCCAGACATAGGCAGAATGAGACGAGAGTAAAGCTTGAGTGAGAGGCACTGTTAAAACAGCAGGACAGCTCAAGGGAGAGCTGAACCCTTTCACAGGCTAGTCGCCAATTTTTATAGCCTCAAAATAGAGAAAATCCCTACTGGAATGGTGGCCATAGATGATTGGTTAGGATGCTGTAGGGTGGGTAATAGAGTGGATATTTTACCTAATGTGGGGTCAGGGAACTGGCTGGTTTAGATTCGGAGGCTAATGGCAATAGTTGCTATGGGGCTTGGTCAGTCCCAGAGATTTTTATCCTGTGACCTTGGTACAGGGCTCCACACCTGTAACTTTGGTATAGGGTTCCACATTACCCCCTCTTTCTACTTGTGGGCCAAATCTTTGGCCCTTTAACAGCCTGCTCATGACTGTAACTGTCTACCTATGGGATAGACCATGGGGACTCAGTCTGGGGACCCAGACTTATTGGGGAGAGAGGTGATGACCTCTCTGACTTCTTCAAACTGGGCAGTGGTGTCATAGGGTCCTGGGTTCCAATGCCCACTTTCTGTCAGGGTGCAATTATGGAGGGAGATGAGAGTCCAAGAAATGATAAGGCAGCTTGTTCCAGCATTGTCTGGGTGTTGGCAGAGTGATATTCCTGTCTTATCTACCACTTGGTGATTTATTTGTTGTATTCTAGAAGAAAGAAACTTAATAAGAAGGTTAAAGATACATGGGCCAAAGATTAACAGAAGTAGAAAAGCCGCCAGGGTATAGAAGAGGGGCTGGCCAGGAGAACTAGGACCAGAACTCAGTCTGTGAGGTTAGTGTTTCTATCTAGGTATGAGAAGATGCAAGAATTTGGGTTCATAAAATTCTTTACCTGAAAACGTCTGACTGTCTGAAGGCCTGTTCTTCCGGTTTTTCCCCGTGCCTCTGATCACCACCCTGAACTCCTTTCAGCTGACCCTGAAGGTCAGCAGCTTGCAGGAGTCATGAATTAAGCTTTGTAGAGGCAAATGGCAAGTGCAATTTCCAGTTGGCAGAACCCCTTTGGGTCATAAATTTGACCCTGGTTTGGGGGCATTTCATGGCCATTGTGTCCCATGGTGCTAGGAAAGCTAGGAAAGCTCATTCCCAGTTCTGTTGAAGCTTTTGTTGATAGGCCTCTCAGTGTGCTGTTATTGGACCAGGCCAGGGTCTTGCCAGGCTACCAGGCAAGTAGCAAAAGTCTCTGGACCACACTTATGTTACTAGCCTCTTGGTCCAGGAAAATATTCCCTCTTGTTGCTTCTTCCCATGTCTGATCTCATATAAAAGTATATATCAGCATTTTATCAGACACTCAGTCACACATTTGGTAATGTAAAAAACAACCTTATGAAACAGGTGACATGGAAAATAATATAGCTAGCTGTTATTAGTAATGTCAAAAGTAAGAATTTAAGTTAAGAACTTCCATTAAGCATAGTCCATTACATCCCCAGGCCATCTGACAGCTTGTTAAATGGCTGTAGCCTGGTGTTAATTTCCTGGTTGTAGATCATGGAGCATCTGGTCTTTATCCAAAGACTGATTACTGAGATATGCTTTAGAAACAAATTTAGAGTGTCTCTTTTAATAGTTTAAATAAACCTTTTAGCAATATAACATAACAATTATCTCAGAAATGAGTCATAGTAAACACAGACTTTAGTTAACAAAACTAGAATTTAATATTCAGTGAAACATAATTTCTTTTTCATTGTGAGGGCATTAACACCACAGCCAGAAAAGGGTTTAACCCATCAAATAAAAATGAGGTTTTGCAGGGAGCTGGGAAAAGCCAAGTGGCCTTGTTGGATTTCCAAAGCTCTGATCGTTTGATTTACAGCTATTATTTACCCATTTTAAATTCCCTGATTTAGGAGTAGACTATTGTCAAGTTTTAAGGACATCAGGATAGCAAAAGTCTGACAATGAGGGGTTAATTTTTTGTAGAAGCAGAATGAGTTTTATCTACATGTACCATAATCTTCATAGATAATTGTGAAATAATATTTATTTACTTTACCAAAGCAACAAAATGTTTTAGAAACAAATATAAATTATTTAAAGGCAAAAAAATTCACATAGTCTGTTATCAAAAGCCACATTCCAAGTAAACTTTGTTCTTTTAACAGAGAAAGAAAACCAAATACCAGTCTGATACCAGATTCAAGGCTGTATATTGTCACCCTGCTTATTTAACTTATATGCAGAGTACATCATAAGAAACGCTGGGCTGGAAGAAGCACAAGGTGGAATCAAGATTGCCAGGAGAAATATCAATAACCTCAGATATGCAGATGACACCACCCTTATGGCAGAAAGTGAACAGGAACTAAAAAGCCTCTTGATGAAGGTGAAAGTGGAGAGTGAAAAAGTTGGCTTAAAGCTCAACATTCAGAAAACGAAGATCATGGCATCTAGTCCCATCACTTCATGAGAAATAGATGGGGAACAGTGGAAACAGTGTCAGACTTTATCTTTTGGGGCTCCAAAATCACTGCAGATGGTGATTGCAGTGATGAAATTAAAAGACGCTTACTCCTCGGAAGGAAAGTTATGACCAACCTCGATAGCATATTAAAAAGCAGAGACATTACTTTGCCAACAAAGGTCCGTCTAGTCAAGGCTATGGTTTTTCCAGTGGTCGTGTATGGATGTGACAGTTGGACTGTGAAGAAGGCTGAGCGCCGAAGAATTGATGCTTTTGAACTGTGGTGTTGGAGAAGATTCTTGAGAGTCCCTTGGACTGCAAAGAGATCCAACCAGTCCATTCTGAAGATCAGCCCTGGGTGTTCTTTGGAAAGAAAGATGCTAAAGCTAAAACTCCAATACTTTGGCCACCTCATGCGAAGAGTTGACTCATTGGAAAAGACTCTGATGCTGGGAGGGATTGGGGGCAGGAGGAGAAGGGGACAACAGAGGATGAGATGGCTGGATGGCATCACCGACTCAATGGACATGAGTTTGAGTGAACTCCGGGAGTTGGTGATGGACAGGGAGGCCTGGCGTGCTGCGATTCATGGGGTCGCAAAGAGTCGGACACGACTGAGCAACTGAACTGAACTGAACCAGCTTACTATTAATTTAACCTTAGAAAGTCCTTTCCGTAAATCTTGAAGAGGTAATATATAAATATATATATATATATTTTTTTTTTTTGCAAAGGCATCAGAGTGAAACCATAGTTTTCTATGATGACAAGAAGGCACATTTAAAATCTGACTACAATGCAACTGAAAAAAAGTAACTTGGGAACTTCCTTGGTGGTAAAGGGTTTAAGACTTCACCTTCCAATGTAGGGGGTGCAGGTTTGATCTCTGCTCAGGGAGCTAAGATTCCACATGCCTCCTGGCCAAAAAACTGAAATATAAAACAGAAGAAATATTGTAACAGATTCAATAAAGACTTTAAAATGGTCCCCATAAAAAAATTTGTTTTTAAAAAAGTAACTCGGTTACTGCTGTGATATGCAACACTTAGATAATAACTAGAATTAGGACTGATATTTTACCAGGACATACTAGATCATTATGAATGATTAGGTTAACAAACAAGCATTAATAGCAGATATTAATTTAACACTGAATTTCTCCCAGTTTGCACAAAACTGAAATTCATTTAGCTTAATTTCTTTTGTATTTAGAATTGTTTTATTTGTAAGCACTTACTTTTATTTAGGCCAGTTAAATTAGAGCTCATTTACAAATTAACTTCAGCAATATTGCCCAAAGACAAAGACACACACAGAGACATACAATAAATACAGAGAGAGATCTCATAATTTTCCACTTGAGATGTACTGTCTCTTTACCTTCCCCCACTTTTTTGGCTTGAGGTTCTAATTTGCCCAATGCTGAAGTCTCAGGCAAAGGACATGATAAGTTAACTTCAAGCTTTCTCCTAGGCATATTTTTGCTTAACAAGCTAACTTTCTCTAGTTGCATATGCAAGAACAGTTTTGTAATTTCAAAAAGGTTTCATTTTAATCAGTTTTCTCCAGGGTCTAATATCATGGCCATATTGTCTTTTTCTTTCTGTGGTTATGGACTCAGAGCTAAAATTTAGATAGTACTCAAATCGGCTCTGATAACAGGGGCAGACTGACTGATAAGATGTTGCCCCAGCAGAGATTGACCCTCTGGGGAGGTGAGGTCTTCCGTTTGATCAGAAGAATCTGGAGGGGTTGGGGGAAGTTTGGTCCCTTCCCACCCTGAGAGATAGGAGTAGTTAGAAGGGGCTTCTTTAGAATATTAGGAGAGTTTTTTGATCCCTCAGGCATTTGATTATAGGAGAAAGTCCTAGACCAAAGGGAACTTCAGAATCCTTTCCCTGTCTCTGACAACAGAGATCAAATATGGATACGAATGGAGGAGGGCATGGCAACCCACTCCAGGATTCTTGCCTGGGGAATCCCATAGACAGAGAAGCCTGGCAGGCTACAGTCCATAGGGTTCCAAAGAGTCGGACACGGCTAAAGTGACTTAGCACATGTGCACATGGATAGGAAAGGTCAAGTAGAGGTCATCTAGGCAATCTGATGGAGCAGAACACAGAGAGGGATGGGGGAAAAGGCAACAACAGAAAGATACATGTGGCATGAGTCCCTCAAATCTGAATTCTGACTAAGGGCCATGAAGGACTGAACATCAAGAACCTCTGAGTCCTTTCCTGCTTGTGGCAAAAGAGATTAAGTTGAAGGATTGTGCTACAATCTGGTGTGCCATTCGGAGGGCTTTTTTTTTTTTTTTTTGGTTCTCCAATTTATATCGGGGCCAGTCCTTTTTGAGATTTTCAAGATCAAATTTTTTCAGTTCCTGAGGATGTAGCCAAGGGGTGTGTCTGAGAGGCTCCTAGGATATACCATTCTTAGCCTACATGCCATAGACTGCAAGTACTTAGTCACCAGCTTACAGAAAGGCATACCTTTGTCCCAGTGATCTCTCCATGTGACTAATGGCACAAAACAGCCAATCATCCTAAGAGTTGCTTCTTGAGAACCTACAAGCTAAAGAACCATGTGACCCAGGCAGGGAAAGACAGAGATTCCTGGGAGCAACTGGGTAACTCACCATTTGGCACTTCCCTGAAATGTGGAAGGCACTCTTGGGATGGCTCACAGGCAACACTTAGGCTCCTTAAGTCAACCCAGATGGAAAGGAAAAGAAGTGAAAGTGATAGGGAAGACAGGCTGGGGATTCCACCTTACAATCCTGTTGGGGAGGCAGTGGCCAGCGGACAATGGGCTCTGTTTTGCTTGAAGTAATATGTGCCTGACATGGAGCACGCAAGTTGTCTTGTTGAAGGTGGATGCCCTTGTGGTCTGGTCCATCCCATAACTCCCTTATCCTTCAAGGGAACTTTCAAGTGGCAGACACCCTAAGGTCTCTTAAGTGTCTGACCCATGCCTGCACAATATTGACTGGCCTAGTCATCATTTGGAAAGAAGTCAAAAAGTGAGACCCTCACCTATTTGGGTGGTAGCTACTGGGGCACAGTCGGCTGTAGGGCCTTTGGAATACACCAGATGGTAACCCTGGCCAGAGGTCCTCAATTGCTGCCACAGGCTCTTGCTTGCTCACAGAGGGCTCCTCTGAAAAAGAACAGGTGATGGAAGAGACCCCAAATCCCTGTATAGGCCACCAAAATAGTGTGGTCTGTGCATGGGTTGGAAAAGAATTTCCAAACATAAGGCAGAATGAGAGGAGAATAACATTTATTACAGTAGGAGACACTGTTAGAGCTGCAAGGGAAATCTGAACCTTTCGCAGGCTAGTAGCCAATTTTTATAGCCTCAAGACAGAGAAAATTCCTACTGGAATGGTGGCATTAGGTAACTGGTTAGGGTGTTATGGGCTTCCCCGGTGGCTCGGTAGTAAAAAGAATCTGCCTGCAATGCAGACCTAGGTTTGACCTCTGGGTCAGGAAGAGCCCCTGGAGGAGGGAACAGGAACCAACTCCAGTATTCTCCATTCTGGAGAATTCTATGAACAGAGGAGCCTTTCAGGCTACAGTCCATAGGGTTGCAAAGAGTTAGACACAACTGAAGTCACTGAGCACGCATGCACAGAGGATGCTACAGGATGGGTAATAGGGTGGGTATTTTACCTAATATGGAGTCAGGAAACTGACTGGTTTAGACCTGAAGGCTCATAGCAACAGTTCCTATGGGGCTTGGTCACTTCCAGGGATTTTTGTCCTGTGACCTTGGTTCAGGGCTCCACACCTATGACTTTGGTGTAGGGCTCCACAGAAGTGATTGAGTGGTCCACCAATAGGAACTTGGAGAAAGACTGCTTTAGATAAAAGATGGAAGCAAAGCAAGGAAATTATTTGATTGGCTACAGCTTAAGTATTTGCATTATTTTAGAAAAACCTAGTGATAGCTTATGGTGAACAAGGTTGGATTTATTATTTCAAAAGGAGAGAATTTAGCTTCAGGACCAAAGATGTAGCTTCACTCACTCAGAGCTTCGTGCAGCAAAAGATTTATTGAGGTGAAAACGGGACAGAGAAAGCTTCTGACATAGACATCAGAAGGGGGCAGACTCAGCAAGGGATCTATATACTTTTTCAATTGGTTACTAGCAATAGATCAAAAGAATGTCTCAAGTTTGTAAAGGTCTTAACAGACCCACTCCCACAACATACATCTTAAGATAATAGGATTAGTCAGAAGACTTCTGTGAAGAAGGAGAAACATGTCCTCAAGAAAGATACATTGTTGTTACATAATCATTAGTACAGAGCTTAAGGAAAAACATAACTTGAGCAAGATGTTGTTTTATTGTGTAATCATTAGCTCTGAGCTTAAAGAAAGTTAGTTTAAGGCAAAATAGATTGTTGCCATAACAACTCAGAGCTTAAGAAAAAACATCTTATGTGACTAAGATGTAGGAATGTAGAAGAAAAAGTTTATCCCTTCCTCCTCCTTGAGGGCCCTGGTTTCCTTATCAACCTACCTAAGAATTAGCTCTCTCACCTAAGTGTCTCTTTGTTACTGGTTGAGAAGGGAAGCAGAATATACCACCCCAAAATATGCCTCACTGTCATAAGGATTATCTTGAGCTGCTTGAAACAGCAGACACTAGAAAAGCTCTGAAAACTAAGCAGAATTTTCTCTGTGTAAGGGAAAGTTACATTTAGAAAGGAAATCCCCATTTGTACAGATATATCGCTATACATACCAGGAAGAGAAGAATCACCCTAAATCATAAGAAATTATTATCTCTGCAGAAGGCACAGACTAAACCTGCAATAATAATCTTACCCTTTAATGCACTTTTCCTAATAACTTGCCATAACTCACTCCCCCACTTCCAAAATCTTTCTTCTGTTTTTAGCAGAATATAGGTCAGAGAAGGCAATGGCACCCTACTCCAGTACTCTTGCCTGGAAAATCCCATGGACAGAGGAGCCTGGTGGGCCGCAGTCCATGGGGTTGCTAAGAGTCGGACACGACTGAGCAACTTCACTTTCACTTTTCACTTTCATGCACTGGAGAAGGAAATGGCAACCCACTCCAGTGTTCTTGCCTGGAGAATCCCAGGGATGGGGGAGCCTGGTGGGCTGCCATCTATGGGGTCGCACAGAGTCGGACACGACTGAAGCGACTTAGCAGCAGCAGCAGCAGCAGTATTTAAGGTAATGACTTGAGCCATTTCAGGGAGCCATTCAGCTTTCCTGGGTATCTCTTATGTATACAGGAGGTGTGTGGTTGTTGTTCAGTCACCCAGTTGAGTCTGACTGTTTGAGACCCCATGCACTGCAGCACGCTGAGCCTTCCTGTCCCTCACCATCTCCCCGAGTTGAGCAGCCCATGCACTGCAACTAGGGTTACCCCCACTCACCACGACTAGAGAAAGCCCACATACTGCAATGAAGACCCAGTACAACCAAAAATAAATTTTAAAAAAAATTGATGGAGGAAAACAAACAACTTTAATAATATGTATACCTCCTATATAAAATTAACTTTGGCTGCACTGGGTCTTCATCACTGTGTGTGGGCTTTCTCTAGTTGTGGTTAGCAGGGACTATGCTCTAGTTGCAGGGCTCCTGCTTCTCATTCGCATGGCTTCTCCTGTAGCAGAGCAGGAGCTCTAGAGTGCACAGCCTTCAGTAATTTCAATGCATGGGCTCAGTAGCTGTGGCATACAAGCTTAGTTGACCCAAAGCATGTGGCATCTTCCTGGACCAGGGATTGAACCCATGTCCCCTGCATTGGCAAAGAAAGTGAAAGAAAGTGAAGTTGCTCAGTCGTGTCTGACTCTTTGTGACCCCATGGACTGCAGCCTACCAGGCTCCTCCCTCCATGGGATTCTCCAGGCAAGAGTACTGAAGTGGGTTGCCATTTCCTTCTCCAGGCCTGCATTGGCAGGCATGTTCTTAACAAACGGACCACCAGAGAAGTCCTCCATTAATGTTTTATTATAAGGCAGATGGAGGAGGGTCATCTCAGCCAAGACCCTAGAAGAATAGAGGGAAAACTATTTTTCCTTCTGAAGGAAAGTTATGACCAACCTAGACAGCATATTAAGAAGCAGAGACATTACTTTGCCAACAAAGGTCCATCTAGTCAAGGCTATGGTTTTTCCAGTGGTCATGTATGGATGTGAGAGTTGGACTGTGAAGAAGGCTGAGCGCTGAAGAATTGATGCTTTTGAACTGTGGTGTTGGAGAAGACTCTTGAGAGTCCCTTGGACTGCAAGGAGATTCAACCAGTCCATTCTAAAGGAGATCAGTCCTGGGTGTTCTTTGAAAGGACTGATGCTAAAGCTGAAACTCCAGTACTTTGGCCACCTCATGCGAAGAGTTGACTCATTGAAAAAGACTCTGATGCTGGGAGGGATAGGGGGCAGGAGCAGAAGGGGATGACGGAGGATGAGATGGCTGGATGGCATCACTGACTCGATGGACATGAGTTTAAGTAAAGTCCGGGAGTTGGTGATGGACAGGGAGGCCTGGCATGCTGCAATTCATGGGGTCGCAAGGAGTCGGATATGACTGAGCAACTGAACTGAACTGATAAAACAAAAACATATCTCTCTTTCCCATCACAGCTGAGAAAAGACTAAAGAAAGAATAAATTACAAGGAGATGTTTCTAAAAGAAAACTGAAATGAACAGGACCATGTGGGGCCCTCTGGAGTGCAGATATTTTCTGCTTCCCTTTCTTGTTTTCAGAAAAAAAAGGCTTCAGCCTTCTACACTGATTCCAAAGAGCAAATTGAAACACTTCCTAATCAGGGAAGTGAGGGAATGCAGAAACAAAGGAGAAACAGTCAAGCAGTCAAGTCAAGGCATCTACTGGGCAAGGTCCTGGTTCCTCCTGAAGGATTATACATAACAATACCTTTCAGTTCTGCAGAAACTAAGGTCCTCACTCAGGTAAAGGATGGTAACTTCAGATTGAGCCCTTGATTACTGGAATACCACCTGGTTTCCTCACCATCACCCAATTAGAAGTCATACACCCTTCAGCCCTCACTCTAAATTTTGCCCATAAAAATTCTCCCCCAAAACTAAATGAGAGTTCCTCTTTTTATGAGCACAAGCCACTCAATCTCCTTGCTTGGCCCTGCAATAAAATTTTCTCTGCTCCAAACTCTGATGTTTTCGTTTGTTTGGCCTTACTGTTAGGCACACAAAGTTGAGTTTGGTGACCCAGTCAGGAGTCTGTGTCCATGGCAGACTGACTCCAGCCAGGAGCAGCCTCTTGGCAACCCACTCCAGTACTCTTGCCTGGCAAATACCATGGATAGAGGAGCCTGGTGGGCTGCAGTCCATGGGGTAGCTAGGAGTCAGACACGACTGAGCAACTTCACTTTCACTTTTCACTTTCATGCATTGGAGAAGGAAATGGCAACCCACTCCAGTGTTCTTACCTGGAGAATCCCAGGGACGGCAGAGCCTGGTGGGCTGCCGTGTATGGGGTCGCACAGAGTGGGACACAACTGAAGTGACTTAGCAGCAGCAGCTGCTGCAGGAGCTCATTTTACTCTGGGGAAGATAAAGGGACTCTTCCTGACAGGCCCCAGCCACCACAGCATGAGGCCTGTTTCTTGCAGGAACCAAGAAATGTCCTGAGCTACAATCCATATTCTGCATCACTTGGGGGTGATTTGCTCCAGTTTGTGCAGGCTGAAATTTTCTCTCTATTCTATCCAGGCTCATTGCCTTGCAAGGACTGAGCCACTTTGGGCTCACTGTGAGCCAATCTGGGCTTAAGGCAGGAGGCATATTCTTTTCTGCAAAGCCAAAGGGCCAGGGCCCTTGTCACTGACCACTGGTCTAGTGGCTAGGATCTGGTGCTTTCACTGCTATGACTCAGCTCAGTCTCTGGCTGGGAGCCCAAGCCTTGCTCCAAGACATTGAAGGCTGAGGCCACCCAAGAGCAGGCTCATTGCAAGCCACTCTGGATCTTTCTTTCAAGAGCTGGGCCAATCTGTTTGGAGACCTCCATCTGGCACTGGGAGTAAAATTTTGGACTATACCTCTTCTGATTTTCTGTCTCTGTGACCATACCGTGTTAGTTGTTGGTGTTTTTGTGTGTGTTGATTGAATTGGGAAGAGCCACTCTGGCTTGTGCAGGATGGGAAAATTCTACCTGCACCATCTGGGCTCACTTCCCTTTCAGGGACTGAACCATTCAGGACTGATTATGAGACACTCTAGACACTCTTTCAGGAGCCAGGCCAATCTGGAAGTCTCCATCTGGCACTGGAAGTGGAATTTGGGGGCTACAGCTTGTCTGATCTTTTGTTGGTGGAAACATATTTGTTGTTTTTAAGTATGTCTATGTGTATCAGTACTAGGATTGGGTGGTTGAGACATCCATGGCCTTTGAGCCCTGACAAGGGTGTTTTCCTTTATTGCATTGGCTTTGAATATAGTGGAACATTGCTTGGAAATTTCTGTTTTGAGGCCTGCTGCTAAGTCACTTCAGTCGTGTCTAACTCTGTGCGACCCCATAGACGGCAGCCCACCAGGCTCCCCTGTCCCTGGGATTCTCCAGGCAAGAACACTGGAGTGGGTTGCCATTTCCTTCTCAGTGCATGAAAGTGAAAAGTGAAAGTGAAGTCACTCAGTCGTGTCCTACTCTTCGCAACCCCACGGATTGCAGCCCACCAGGTTCCTCTGCCCATGGGATTTTCCAGGCAAGAGTACTGGAGTGGGGTGCCATCGCCTTCTCCACTTTTGAGGCCTAGGGAACTGCAACCCTGAGAGACTCGTCTATATTGCACTGGTTTGCTATTTCGCCATGAGTAATTAAGTATGGATGACAAGAGCGCTTTTATCTTATAGTTCCCGCAGGGTGTTTATGCTCCCATGTATGAAACCAATCCGTATTTCTCTTCCTGTGCCTTTGACATGTAGATCACCTATCTGGTTTTAAGGAACTTTAATCATAATCTAACTTAAATTTTATTGATCACAGCAGTTGGTGTTGTGGTTTATTAAACATACCTTCTATATGTACGTTCACGATTGATGAGTGTAGTGTATTTAAGAGTCAAAATGGCAGCACCTATGGTTCAGACGTCCAAAGTAAAAGCAGGTAGTAGTCACAGTGGCGGGAAATTCAGACACATTCATGACAAATTGAATTTTGCAAACTGTATCAGATTTGAGAACAGCATCAGCAATCTCGTCACCTACCACCAACTATCCAACTGTCTGAGTCTGAGTCACTATACACACTCTGAAAATCACACTAATTCGCATAACTAGGATTACAGAAGTTGCCACATCCAGCACAATAATTTCAAATTCATTGGGGGTACCATGCAATCAACTTAAGAGTTCAATATGATGGGGAACACAGGTATATCTGTGGCGGATTCATTTCGATATTTGGCAAAACTAATACAATATTGTAGTTTAAAAATAAAATAAAATTTAAAAAAAAAAAAAAAAAAAGAGTTCAATAGAAGTCCACAAGCTCCTGGCACACTGTAATCTCTATTCATCTTTTGTCCCTCAGCAGAAATAGGTTTCTAACTGCACCGCCACAACCACATCAAACATCAATCCTCCCCTGAAACCCTCTTCCCCACTCACCTTAGCATCAGCCCTGCCCAAGACCATCACCACATCAGCCTGAACCCTCACCATAACCCCACTCCCAGAGGCAGAACTCCTGGCTCAACTTCGGCTGCCGGCCCGCGCCCCGACGCCCACCGCGACCCCCACCCGCCCTATCCAACCTCACCTCCTACCACCACCAACAGCAGGAGAACCAGCACAAGCCCAGTAGAATCACCGCCGCCACCAGGTCCAGCAGCCACAGCCCCTCAGGAGGGAGGGAGGCGGGGGATGGGAGGCCTCACGCGGCTCATGATGGAAGCGGCTCGAGGTTGCCACTGTGGCCAAAAGGTTTGCCCCGGGGTTCGGCGGAGGTGGCCTGAATCGTGCTTGGCCTGGAGGTGCAGGGTCCCAGGGTGCTCTGGCGCAGCGCTTAGCAAGAGAAGGTTAAAAGCGTGGGAGGGTCGCGGGAGAGGACAACGGTAGGTAGCAGGCGGAGAGGAAGTAGAAAGGCTTCCCTAACCGGGAATCGAACCCGGGCCGCGGCGGTGAGAGCGCCGAATCCTAACCACTAGACCACCAGGGAGCGTCGGAGATCCATTCTCTCGTGCGCCCACTAAACGAAGCGCCTCCATGCCACCCGCGCGCGCCCCCTTGATGCCAACACAAGGACTTTCCGAGTCCAGCCGCCCGCCGGCCCTGTCAGTCCGCCTGCCCTGGCGTGCCGTCTTACTTTCAGCACCCTCAAAACACTGTGCACACCGTCGCTTCTCGCACACACGCCAAAAGACGCGGGCCACCGGGCTGTCTCCACTCTCCCAGCTCTCTCTCCCACAAACGCCCCTGCCGGGAGGGCGGTGGACCTCAGCAAAAGGTCGGCCCGCTGCGTTGGCCGGGAATCGAACCCGGGTCAACTGCTTGGAAGGCAGCTATGCTCACCACTATACCACCAACGCTACACAGCCCGGGCGGCCTCCAGATCCCACGCCCGGGGTTGCCACAGCATACTCTTGACGCCGAAGCTGCCGCCGCCTCCGTATCACTGCACCGACGCCCCGCGAACCGGAGGATGTGCGCCGCCGCCGGCGCCAGCAGCCAAGCGGCGCCTTATCCGCGCAACCGCTAAGCGGCAGCCGGAGTCTAGCGGACCGAACGCCCCGGGGCGGCGCTCACGCAGCCTTACGGCCCTCCGGCCCTTCCTCGCCGCCGCGGCCCGCGAACCACTCCGCCTTCAACCGCAGCGGGCAACGAGGGGCACGCAACTTCCAGCACCCAGCTAGCCAAAGCCCTTCTCCAACAGGCGATGGGCGCGGCAACTTACCACGACGACTTGGGGACACGGGTCCCACCTGCCTGCACGCGTCGCGGCGCTGTGCCGAGCCGCACGGCGCGGACGTGGCGAGCCTAGGAGCCCACCGAGGCAGCCAGTGGGGGTGGGTGCGTGGGCGGCCGGGCGGCCCCGCGGGCCGCAAGCTCCGGCTCTGGTCGGGCAAGGCCGTGGGGTGGCCAAGGAGACCCTCGCTCGGCCGTGGCGACCGTGAGCCCGGAGACCACAAAGGGCTCAGGCTGGAGGGCCGCACGGGGAGAGGGGGTCGACGGTGGCTAGGCCGCGCACAGCGCCCTGGAGCCTCGCCAAAAGACGGCGGAACGAGACGAAGGGCCGTTGGGGGCCTGAGGGCAGGACAGAGAGCGACCGCGGCCACCAAAAAGGGTGTGTGGCCTCCCCGTCGGGGAATCGAACCCCGGTCTCCCGCGTGACAGGCGGGGATACTTACCACTATACTAACGAGGACGGTGGCGGTAGTCCTGCGGCCCGGCCGGTCTCGGGCTGCCTGCCGACGCCTCCTCCTGCCCAGCACTGGTCCCCGACCACTCGGTTCCCGACCCAACCGCGCACCAAACCAACCGCCTCGGTCACAGCGGCAGCCCCCCAGCCCGGCGAGGAACCGGTCCGTGGTCGGCAAAGTGACTCAGTCCCCCGTTCTTTTCCAGGTGATTCTCCAGTGTAGGTTAAGGCAAGTTATGGATATAGTTCTCATTTTACCTAGGAAAGTTTTGTTGCTTATCTACTGTTTGTATAGCATTTCTTATCTCTTGATCTGATTCCCAATGCGTTCCTACCCTGCCTTTCCCCTAAGATAGTTTTCTACCTCTTAAATTGCGTATAGGGTGTAGGGGGATGATGAGGGTGTATCTGAGGTGGTGATGCTCTTGGGGCAGGGGTGATGCTGCGGTGAGGCGCACGGGCTGCTGAGCCCGCTGTGTTACATGCCACGGAAGCTTGGCAGCAGGCCTTTTATGGGTGGCGTGGGGAGGGGTCGTCGGGTCTGCGTGGGAGAGGCAGCGGGCAGCAGGTAGCAACCAGCGTTTGCAGGAGCGCTGCCTGGAGCGCGTTTGTGCGGGCAGACCTAGCTAGGCTCTTGGGCTGCACTGCGGGACCAAAAAGGGACGCTATAGCTGCATGGCCCGAGAATCGAACCCGGGCCTCCCGCGTGGCAGGCGAGAATTCTACCACTGAACCACCCATGCGCCGGTGGCCAGTCCCCCCTGACGCTGCCCCAGAGGCCCTGGCCGCCACCGGCCCTTCACTGCTTACTGCTCGCCCATGGGCATCTATCTGCTCCATCGTAGCAGGAGACGACGGGCGGGCGACCTGAAAGCCAGGATCCCGGCACATGCACGACCCCAGGGCGCGGCGGTCTCGGGGGGACCCCGGGTCGGCGGGACGCGGGCCCACTCGGCCCGTCCCGCGCCTTCTGCGCCGACCACGGCCGCCGCGAGCCTCTCGGTGTCGTCTGAGGGGGCCGGCAGTCCACGCGGTCTGCCCCGTGCCGGGATCCCTGTCAGGTGCAGGCGCTGTGTTGTCGCTGCGGCCGCGCGCAGACGGTCTCGCGACGTGTCGGTTCTCGACCCAAAGTGCCTCTGGCGTGCTGACTTTCCGGCCTGGCCGGGGTAGGGCGTGCGAGAGCGGGCGGGGGCCGGGATGCGGGGCTCGGGCTGTGCGCGAACCGCGAGCGCGGGAGCGCGACGCCCTGGAGCCCCTCCGCTGCCGACCCCCCTCCCCCGAGCGGCGCTCATGCCCAGGGACCCAAAGCGTGTGAGCCTGGCTCCTGCGCTCTGGCCGACAGCGCTCCCGGGGTCCGGCTCTGACAGGGTGGTGGTGGTGAGGAGGGGCCCTTTGGCAGAGCGGCTCCCGGCTCGGGGACTGCCGGCTGAGGCAGGGACCACGCCAAGTCGGGCTTGGCTCCGGCCCGGGCAGCGTCTTCCCCCGGTAACGGGCGCGGTGGCGCCGAGGTCGGGGGCGCCGGCCGGGCGCCTGTGGGTGGGCTGCACGGGCACGCAGGGCTTCCGCTCCCTCCCCAGAGGAGCACGCTTCCCGGGACGGACTCGTGCAAGGAAGGTCGGTGTTCGCTGGCCAGCAAGAAGGCTGGGTGGCACGCGTGCCGGGCGGGCGCCAGGCAGGTGTAGCCCGGCCAAGGCAAGGCGGGGGCTCGGCTGTCTCCCTGTGGCTGTAGAGCGCAGGCGGGCCGGCGGGGCGGGCGGGGAGGACAGGATGCCGTCCAGAGGGAGAGCGGCCGCTGCGGACGTTGAAGCAAGGCTACGACAGCGAGTTGGCCGTTCCCCAGGCAGAGGTCGGAGCGCCGGCGAAGCGAAGAAGGCTTGCCACCCGCCGCGGGGCTGCTTGAGTCGGCGTGGACCGGGGCGAGCTGGAGCGCGGCCGTGGGCGTGGATGGGCGTGGGTGGGCGTGGGTGGGAGCGCGGGTGGGCGTGTTTCGGCGGGGGTGGGCAAGTGGCAGTCAGAAAATCAGCAGCTGCAGCCTCAGCCATCTTGGGAGGAAAGATGCGCTGAGGAGGACTGAAGGTTCCTGGTGTGGGGTGCAGGTAGCGGGGGGAGGGCGTGTGTGGAGAAAGGCAGTGGCGTCGGGAGGACGGGTGCGTTTGTCCGGCTGGCCAAAAGGCTGGCTTGTCAGGAGTGGGATTCGAACCCACGCCTCCAGGGGAGACTGCGACCTGAACGCAGCGCCTTAGACCGCTCGGCCATCCTGACAGCGGGCCTGGCTGGGCGCGTGGCCGCTCGCCTGGCTGGGACCCGACGCGGCGCGAGCCCCGGCGCCCTTGGCTGGCCGCGCGCCGCGCCGCGCCAGGCAGGCAGGCAGGCGGCCGTCCGGGGTGGGTGTCGACGGAGCCGGCGCGCGGCGGCCGGCCGCGCCCCGGACCCAGCCGGGCCCTGGGCGGGCCGGCCCCTCCCCAGCCGCGCCTCTCCTGGCCCGACGCCGGCCGGCGCGCGCCCACCGTGTCCTCGCAGCCTCGCTTGCCTTCTCGGGCCCCCTTCTCCCGGCGGAATGCCCGCGAGGGAGGCAAGAGGCGGCGCGCACTGGGGAGTGTCCAGTGCCGCGGGGGTCCGGGGCCCTGTCGGGGTGGCGGGCTGCCGCTGTGAGCGAGGCGGTGGGTTGGGTGCGCGGTTGGGTCCGGACCCGCGGTGGCCGGGGGCCCGTGCAGGGCAGGGGGACGCGTCGGCAGGCAGTCCGAGAGCCCGTGAGCGGCCAGGCGGCAAGACGGTTGCCGGCATCCTCGTTAGTATAGTGGTGAGTATCCCCGCCTGTCACGCGGGAGACCGGGGTTCCATTCCCCGACGGGGAGGCAACACACCCTTTTTGGTGGCCGCTCTGTCCTGCCGCCAGGCCCCCAGGGTCCCTTCGTCTCCTCCCTCTGCCTTTGGGCGAGGCGCCATGGCGCCACCAACGGTGGTGCCGGGCCTAGCCACCGTCGACCCCCTCTCCCCGTGCAGCCCTCCTGCCTGAGCCCTTTGTGGTCGCCGGGCGCACGGTCGCCACGGCGGAGCGAGGCCCTCCTTGGCGACCCCACGCCCTCGCCCGACCATAGCCGGATCTTGCGGCTCGCCCGCGCACGCACCCACCCACAGTGGCTGCCTCAGTGGGTCCTAGGCTCGCGACGTTCCCGCCGTGCGGCTCGGCACAGCCCCAGGACGCGTGCAGGCGGGTGGGTCCCGTGTCCCCCTGTCGTCGTGGGAAGTGGCGTCGCCCAGCGCCCGGTGGAGACGGCCTTAGGCCAGCTGGGTGCTGGAAGCTGCGTACCCCGCATTGCCCCCCGGGGATGAGGGTGGAAGCGTCGCGGGCCGCGGCGGGGAGCGAAGAGCCGGAGGGCCGGAAGGCCGTGGGAGCGCCGGCCCCTGGCGGGCGGGCCGGTGGACCCCGGCAGCTGCGTAGCGCTGGCTCGCAGAGCCTCCGGCTGACTGGGCGTCCTGGCAGGGATGCCGCAGTGTCGGCGAGAGTGTCGGCTGAGCCCGGTGCTGGCGTCTCCCTTGGCTGTGCAGCGATGGTGGTATAGTAGTGAACATATTTCCCTTCTAAGCAGTTGACTCGGGTTCGATCCCTGACAACGCAAAGGGCCTGAATTTTGCTGAGTTCCACCGCCCTCCCGTCATGGGCATTCGCGGGAGAGACAGCTGGGAGCGGGGAGCCAGCCCGCTGGCCCCGTGGCTTTTGGTGTTTGTACGAGAAGCTGCCGGCGCGCGCAGTGTTTTGACGGGGCTGAATGCAAGAGGGCACGCCAGGGCAGGCGGACTGACAGGGCCGGCGGGCGGCTGGACTTGCAAGGGCCGGGTGTGGGCAGCAAGGTGGCGCGGGGCGGGTGGCATGGATTTGCTGGGTTCAGCAGGAGCAGGCGAAGGCCGAACCCCCACGCTCCCTGGTGTTCTAGTGGTTAGGTTTCGATGGTATCATCGCCTCTGTCTGGGGTCGATTCCCAGGCAGGAATGGTTTATTTTTCCTCTCCTTAACCCACTCATCTCCCCGGCAGGACCCTAGCGCCCCGTAGTCCAGGGTTGCTCCGAGATCAGAAAATAGGGCGACTCGTGTATTCTGGGTTAAGTTTTTACTTAAATTATTACAATCACCTGGGTGAGACATACTTGCAATTTGAAATCTAGGCAACAGGTGTCTTAGAGGAGCAATGTAGTGTTTGTGGAAAGATCTCTGCATAAAATCTGCAGTAATGAGCTTGCCTCCTCGGTTTCTATTTTGCAACCCGTTGGTGTGTTTGGCTCTTTAGTGAGAGGTTGTTGGTTCACTCCCGCTCATGGATGTTTATCAAGTAAATATTTTGAGGTAACATCAATTTCTAACATTCGGTAAGCTTCATTTGTAGGATAATATATTTCTGCTTCTGTATATACTAGTAGGTGCTCCGCACTGGAAGTTTAGTTTTTACTCCTCACCAAACAGTGATCCATTTATCCATTTCCCCTCCCCACAAGGCCTTTACAATTTTGAGTCAGGATCATTAAAGATTCTGCTACTGATGTCCCAGTCTTCCTTTTTCTCCACCTTACTTTTAGACATCGTTCTAATCCAGAATGCTATGAATCTATTGTCTAGTAAGAGATATTTCTTAGTTTTCCACATCCTAATCAGACAGGAGTTATCTGCAGTGAAACAAACATTCCTGTCCTTTTTTCCCTGGAAGGAAATCCTTTGAGAGTGGCTTTCCTACAGAATCTCACAGCCAGTGGGCTGTTACAAGTTGGGGCTGCTACCACACAAAATAGCTACAGGTCTCTACTACCATTTAGCCACAAAACACCCTTCTTTTGCCACCATGGTAACTTCATATACAGTGTTGGGAAGGTCTTGGGTTAGTGTCCATTGCCATTCAAAAGGGAGAAATTGGAGGCACAAGAGCAATCACTGGTTCACAGTACTTTTAACATCCAGCCTGATACACGCTGCCAGTTCTGTAAGGCCCACTGCTGCTCACCGGGAATGATTATCTGCCTCTCAGTATCATCCCCTGAGTTATCCTTACTCTTCCATAAGAATAGCATTTGCAGCTGATCCTTCCCCACCCCCCACCCCCAGCCTGCTTTCTGTCCATCAAAATTTGGAGATCCAAGGCTTCTTTTAATTTTGTCTCTATCCCTTTCAGTTCAAGCTGATGTACTCCCTTTAAAGACTTGAAGAGTTTTTTATATGTCATTATATATTTCACTTATTGGACAAAAACCACACTCACAAATCTCTTTGAGATAAGCCCTTTTTTACTTTGGGCTCTTGGTGAGGCTAGTGGAGGCCAAGGCCCTTAATATTCTTTAAAAAGCCTCATTAAGGCAAAGTCTTTGAGGCATGCCCTTAGGACAGAGTGTCCTCTTTCTGTCTGAAAGGGTCTATGAAGCCCTGTTTCAGTTTTCCTTTTGTCTTAATAAAGAGTCCTGTAGGCGCAGCCTTAGTTTTCTCTTTCCCTTGGGACCATGTTTTTCTGACAGTGCCTGGGTTCGATCTTTGCGTGGAGTCTCTTCTTTCTCTGAAAAATATTGCTGAGTGGAAACTGTCTCAAGCTTTTACATTTCCTCCAAATTCCAGGCGAAAATGGAGCAGTTAGTTGTTTGGTTCACCTCTGTTTTCTAATATTTTGTGACAGGCAGGGAAGAGGAGGAAAAGATTTCTTTTCTCCTGTACCCTCTTAGGTTTTCCAGCTAGGGCACTATAAAATGACACTAATAGAAGATTGACGAGAGGAGGACAGTTTGTGAATGCACGTAGCACACATCACACAGGAAAAAACCTCATGATGGGTCATTCAAAGGAGTGGTTACAACTTGGGCCAACATAGCATCTTAACAAAAGAAAAATACATTTGTAGAGAAATGACATGACAGGAGACCGTGGAAGGTAAAGAAGGGACGGAACTAATTGAGTAAAAAAAAGATGTTCAAATATTTGTACAGGAATGTTCATAGCAGAACTATTCACAGCAGCCAAAAGGTGGCAACAACCCAAATATCCATCAGTGGATGAATATATAAACAAAATGTGGTAAATACACATGATGGGATTTTATTCAGTCATAAAATAGAATGAAGTGCTGATATATACTACAATATGAATGAACTCCAAAAAGAAGTGAAAGAAGCCAGACACAAAATGTCACAAAATGTGTGGTTCCACTTATATGAAATATCTAAAATAGATAACTGCAAAGGAATAGAAAGTAAATCGATGGTTTCCAAGGACTGGAAGGAGAGAGTATTGGGGAATAATAATGGATATGGATATGGGGTTTTATTTTGGGATGATGAAAATGTTTCAGACTAGATCAAGGTGGTGGTTACATAACTTTCAGAATGCATTAAATGCCAATGAATTGTTCACTGAAAAATGGTTGATTTTATGTTATGTGAATTTCACTTAAAAACAAACAAGATTCAGTGTGGTCTCTGAAGTCCAATTGTCAGTAGGTTTAACTGTAAATCAGTATGTTGGTGTATTTAGCTTACCATTAATATTACCCAGCCCTGATGTTTCTCTGCCAGAAGGGACTTTTTCTTTTTTAATTCATTCCTCTTATGTAACCAGATGAAAGCATCTTTGCACTACATCCAGATAGGGCAGAAACAAAAATGCTCTGAAAAAGCAGTTATCCTAAACTATAGCCCAACCAAGGGAATTCTTTTTCTTCTGTGTGCTTAGTATAATGGTGTCACCATCTGTGATGGTTAATTTTATGTGTCAACTTGACTGGGCCATGAGGTACCCAGATATTTGGTCAAACTTTATTTTAAGTCTTTGTGTGAGAATGTTTTTGCATGGGATTAACATTTAAATCAGAAGACTGAGTAAAGCAGACTGCTCTCCCTGTTGTGGATGGGCCTTATCCAATCTGTTGGATGACCAGATAGAACAAAAAGATCGCCATCCCTCTAGTAAGAAAGAACTCATCCTGCCTAACTGACGTCAGACTGGGAATTGTGATTTTCCTGCCTTCAGATTTGGAATGGAACATCAGCTTTTGCCCGGCTAGAGCCTGTCGGCCTTGAACTAGCTCTCCTGGTTCTCAAGCCTTCAAACTCCAACTGGAACCAAACCATCAGCTCTCAGTGTCTTGCTTGCCAACTCATGCTGTGGATCCATAATCATATGAGTCAATTCTTTATAATCTCCTTCTCTCTCTCTAAATACAGACGTATAGATAGGTACAAATCTCCAATACTTTGGCCACCTGATGTGAACAACTGACTCACTGGAAAAGATCCTGATGCTGGGAAAGATTGAAGGCAAAAGGAGAAGAGGGCAGCAGAGGATGAGATGTTTGAATGGTATCACCAATTCAATGGACATGAACTTGGACAAACTCTGGCAGATGACGAGGGACAGGGAGACCTGGCATGCTGCAGTCCATGGGGTTGCAAAGAGTCAGATACAACTTTAGCGACTCAACAACAACAACAACAACAGATCTCCTAATGGTTCTGTTTCTAGGAGAACCTGACTAATGCACCATCCATCCAGTCCAACATCCAAGAAACTTTACAGGCCCCCTTTTCTCTCTCCTCTGATTAACTTCTAGTAGAAATACTGAGTGTTCCTCAAGTTAAAGGGATCTTTCTGAAAATTGGAAACATGATCCTGAATACAATTTTAAGAGGAAAATGTATATTTGTTAGCCCTGTACCTTCAAACTACATGGCAACTACTTGAGCGACTGAGGTGAAAATACTCACCAAAGAACTTGGCAGTGTTCTCACTGGTGGGAAAGCCAAAGAGATAAAAGAGAAAGGACTTGATCCCTAATGGATATGGTGAGTAGGAAAGGTTCTGAACTTATTTCCAAGGGTTCTGTAATTTGCTTGGAGTAGAACCTGGGAAAATGTTCCTGGTTAGAAGAGTGGAGAAAGGTGACTAAGTTTGGGAAAGAAGGACCTTAGATCCAAGGGTTTGGGCAAGGAACTGAAAACCTGATACATGGGTGAGCCTGGAAAGTCACAGACTTCAGCATGCCCTAATATTTGCAGCTATGTGAATGAGTACAGATGGAGGCCCACATACTTACACCTAAATGTTTTAAACTTGTAAACTAAGCTAGTAAACTGTGAAATAAAATAAGATCTTTCTTCCTACTTTGACAAAAATACTCTCCTAAGGATCTGTGAGGCCAGTTTTGCGTTTAGAATTATGGAACTCCTCATAGTTCTGTGCCTGAGCATGGTGATACACTCTATCCACTCTAGCTCCTTTCTGCACTGAAAGGGCAAACCTCACCTCCATGTCCAAGCTCTTCTCAAACCCCTGCAAACAGACTTCCTTTGGCCATCTGTGCATCTCTGCCTGCACACACTAAAGGCCCAGTCCACCTCAGCAGTCCTGATGGGAGAAGAGGCCTAATCAGAATTCAAGCATTTGTGCAGGTTGTTCCCAGGCCTAGGGGAGGGTGCAACTGGAGGAGGGCATGTCCCATTGACCCTCTGCATTGGGGAAGGGTAAATTTGGCAAACTCAGACTTAAATCGAAGAAAGTAGGAAAAACCACTAGACCATTCAGGTATGAATGACCTAAGTCAAATCCGTTATGACTGCTTATACAGTGGAAGTGACAAATGGATTCAAGGGATTAGATCTGATAGACAGAGTGCCTGAAGAACTATGGACAGAGGTTCCTGACATGGTACAGGGGGCAGTGATCAAGACCATCCCCAAGAAAAAGAAATGCAAAAAGGCAAAATGGTTGCCTGAGGAGGCCTTACAAATAGCTGAGAAAAGAAGAGAAGCTAAAGGCAAAGAAGAAAAGGAAAGATATACCCATTTGAATGCAGAGTTCCATAGAAGAGCAAGGAGAAATAAGAAAGCCTTCCTCAGTGATCAATGCAAAGAAAAACATAGGAAAACAATAGAATGGGGAAGACTAGAGATCTCTTCAAGAAAATTAGACATACCAAGGGAATCTGTCATGCAAAGATGAGCACAGTAAAGGACAGAAATGGTATGGACCTAACAGAAGCAGAAGATATAAAGAAGAGGTGGCAAGTATACACAGAACTATACAAAAAAGATCTTCAGGACCCAGATAACCACAATGGTGTGATCACTCACCTAGAGCCAGACATCCTGGAGTGCAAAGTCAAGTGGGCCTTAGGAAGCATCACTACGAACAAAACTAGTGGAGGGGATGGAATTCCACTTGAGCTATTTCAAATACTAAAGGATGATGTTTTGAAAGTGCTGCACTCAATATACCAGCAAATCTGTAAAACTCAGCAGTGACCACAGGACTAGAAAAGGCCAGTTTTCATTCCAATCCCCAAGAAAGGCAATGCCAAAGAATGTTCAAACTACTGCACAATTACACTCATCTCACACACTACCAAAGTAATGCTCAACATTCTCTAAGCCAGGCTTCAACAGGCTTGAACCGTGAACTTCCACATGTTCAAGCTGGATTTAGAAAAGGCAGAGGAACCAGAGATCAAATGCCAATATCTGCTGCATCATTGAGAAAGCAAGAGAGTTCCAGAAAAACATCTACTTTTGCTTTATTGACTATGCCAAAGCTTTTGACTGTGAGGATCACAACAAACTGTGAAAAGTTTTTCAAGAGATGGGAATACCAGGCCCCCTGACCTGCCTCCTGAGAAATCTATACACAGGTCAGGAAGCAACAGTTAGAACTGGACATGGAACAACAGACTGGTTCCAAATTGGGAAAGGAGTATGTCAAGGCTGTATATTGTCACCCTGCTTATTTAACTTATATGCAGAACACACCATGTGAAGTGCTGGGCTGGATGAAGCACAAGTTGGAACCAAGATTGCTGGGAGAAATATCAACAACCTCAGATATGCAGATGACACCACCCTTATGGCAGAAAGTGAAAAGGAACTAAGGAGCTTCTTTAGGAAAGTGAAAGAGGTGAGTGAAAAAGTTGGCTTAAAACTCAATATTCAGAAAACTAAGATCATGGCATCTGGTCCCATCACTTCATGGCAAATAAATGGGGAAACAATGGAAACAGTGAGAGACTTTTTGGGGGGGCTCCAAAATCACTGCAGATGGTGACTGCAGCCATAAAATTAAAAGACGCTTGCTCCTTGGAAGAAAAGCTGTGACCAATCTAGACAGCATATTAAAAAGCAGAGACATTACTAACAAAGGTCCGTCTAGTCAAAACTATGGTTTTTCCAGTAGTCATGTATGGATGTGAGAGTTGGACTATAAAGAAAGCTGAGTGCCAAAGAATTGATGCTTTTGAACTGTGGTTTAGACTCTTGAGAGTCCCTTGGACTGCAAAGAGATCCAACCAGTCAATCCTAAAGAAAATCAGTCTTAAATATTCATTGGAAGGACTGATGCAGAAGTTGAAACTCCAGTACTTTGGCCCCCTGACGTGAAGAACTGACTCATTGGAAAAAACCCAGGTGCTGGGAAAGATTGAAGGCAGGAGGAGAAGGGGACGACAGAGGATGAGACGGTTGGATGGCATCACTGACTTGATGGACGTGAATTTGAGTAAGCTCTGGGAGTTGGTGATGGACAGGGAAGTCTGGCATGCTGCAGTCCATGGGGTCACAAAGAGTTGAACATGACTGAGCAACTGAACCTAATTGACTGAAATTTGGAGAAGACCAGAAATATCATCCTTATAGGGGGAGAGTAGGGAAAAAAAGGATGTGTTTTCCTCAGTCAAACATGGGGAAACTACAGAAGCAAGAGAGACATACAGATTTTAGGAATGTAAGGGAGGAAGAAAGGGAAGGGAGGAAAGACGAAATAAAGAGAGAGAAAGAGAAACCTCTATGGTCAATGTCAGTGATAAAAGTGTTGTAGGAAAAATTATCCTTTTCTTGCTTGGCTTGACTGATTACAATCTTTCTTCCAACTTTTCTGCCACTAAAGTTCCCTTCCATCCTTTGACCCAGATGGTGGTCACTGCAGTACCACCACACACACCACTTCAAAGCATTCTTCAGATGTCCTTGAAAGTTTTCTAATGTGTCTGAATCATTTGTAAGATCTTTTCCCACAAAGTGCTGCCTTCAGCCTTCAGCCTTGACCAAAATCTCTGATAGTCTAGTGGCTAGGACCTGGGGCTTTCACTATCACAGGCTGGGTTCAATTCCCCTTTAGTGGAAGCTGGATTTCCTTTCTGGTCACCAATATTTTATTGCTGTTGAGGCTTCCACCACCTCTTTAACAGCCAAGGCTTGCCTTGCACACAATCTTTGGATCTGCAAGGGACCAGATGGCTCTTGATTTTTGCCTGCCAATGCTGAACTCCAGGATTTTCAGACTATCGAGTGGCATGTAAAATCTTCAAGCCTCTCAAACTTCTTTCAGGAGATTCTGAAGTCAACTTTGACAATTGTGGACGACGTCTCTTGTGAGCTAAGGACTGCTGTCATGTAACTTGCCATTTTAATAAGATCATCTCTGATCTTTTTATTATAATTCCTGTCTTACAGGTTAAGTTAACTAGCCAATTACCATACAGAAATGTGTTCTTTTTACAAAAGACCCAATGGATAAAGTGTGGTTTTCTATTCCTAAAATACATACAGAAGCATAATGGATGGCTTCAACTTCCTAGTGGGGCAGTTTGGAACACCCATCTGCTGCACCAGTGGAAACCACAGTGGATCTGGTAAAATGACCTGGGATCTCTACATCTCTGAATGGAACTGCTCTTAGGATTTCAATGAACTAGAGGGAAAATTACATTGTTACTAAAACGGTGCCTGTGTCAATCAAACCTTAACACAGTTGTAAGTCATTTGAAATAACTCACTTGTTTTATGTAGAAATTACTTATATTGTGCATTGAGGGTGGGGGACAAGAAGCCACAGAAATCAGTAATTCCCAGTGGGGTGAGGCACAAGTAAGGGAGTCTGTATCTGCAGAGAGGGCTTTTTCACTCTTCACTGTCGCCTTGTTCCCTTCAGAAGTATATACCTCAGGACAGGATGACTTGGGGTTTGGGCAAGCAAGCCTCATGAAGACTCAGCTGCAGAAGCTGCAGCAGCCATGGCAACAGCAGAATGCAGGTAGTCAGAAAGAAAGCTCACTTCCCTGACAGGCCAAGTCAGTGAAAATGCTGAATCCTAACCACACACAACCAGTGAAGGGTACCAGGACAGACAGCACCTTCTAGAAAACAATCTTGGGAATCACTCGAACAAATAATAGGAACTTTTAGGGATCCTGAAAAATGTTCCTGAAATTTTAAATAATTCTATCTTTGAATGGGCATTCTATAACTGGAGTCCAATGGAACAGTGGAGCCTGCTCAATGAGCAGGTATCAGCAACATTCTTATCACCTGCCTTGCCACCCATCTGTATATGTTAATAGCATTTACTTTGCTTGATGAACACAGAATTCTGGATGGACCCACTATGCAGTGGGAGTTCGAAGACCTAAGATGAGTAATATAAGGTAGGCACATTGCTTCTATGACTGAATAAGCTGACCTGCTTGGCCCAGAGGCCACACTTGCCCTTCAAAGCAGAACTTGCTTCAAATGCAAAAAGGCAGTGACATACTAAAAAAAAACAAGTGACCAGGGAATCCTATCATATCTTTTCTGATATCACTTTGCTTAAAGCTCAACATTCAGAAAACTAAGATCATGGCATCCGGTCCCATCACTTCATGGCAAATAGATGGGGAAAGAGTGGCTGACTATTTTTGGGGGCTCCAAAATCACTGCAGGTGGTGATTGCAGCCATGAAATTAAGAGACGCTTACTCTTTGGAAGGAAAGTTATGACCAACCTAGACAGCATATTAAAAAGCAAAGACATTACTTTGTCAACAAATTTGACGGTAGTCATGTATGGATGTGAGAGTTGGACTATAAAGAAATCTGAGCACCAAAGAATTGATGCTTTTGAACTGTGGTGTTGGAGAAGACTCTTGAGAGTCCCTTGGACTGGAAGGAGATCCAACCAGTCCATCCTAAAGGAGATCAGTCCTGGGTGTTCATTGGAGGGACTGATGTTGAAGCTGAAACTCCAATACTTTGGCCACCTGATGTGAAGAGCTGGCTCATTGGAAAAGACCGTGATGCTGGGAAAGATTGAGGGCAGGAGGAGAAGGGGACGACAGAGGATGAGATGGTTGGATGGCATCACCGACTCAATGGACATGGGTTTGGGTGGACTCCAGGCGTTGGTGGCTCAGAGGTTAAAGCATCTGCCTGCAATGTGGGAGACCTGGGTTCGATCCCTGGGTTGGGAAGATCCCCTGGAGAAGGAAATGGCAACCCACTCCAGTATTCTTGCCTGGTGAATCCCATGGATGGAGGAGCCTGGTGGGCTACAGTCCACGGGGTTGCAAAGAGTCGGACATGACTGAGCAACTTCACTTCACTTATTCCGGACGTTGGTGATGGACATGGAGGCCTGGCATGCTGCGGTCCATAGGGTTGCAAAGAATCGGACACGACTGAGAGACTGAACTGAACTGAACTATGCTGAAGACAATGACAGAAAAAAAAAAAAAAAAGATAGAACAACTCATAGTTCCTTTTCCTTTCAGTCCTTACTTATCAGCAAGCCAAAGAAAATGTTGGTAGTATGTGTGTATCAGGACTTCTCAGGTGGCACTAGTGGTAAAGAACCCACCTGCCAGTACAGTAGACTTAAGAGACATGGATTCAATCCCTGGGTCAGGAAGATCCTACGGAAAAGGAAATGGCAACCCACTCTACTCTTCCTGACTGGTGAATCCCATGGACAGAAGAGCCTGGGGGGCTATAGTCATAAGGTCGCAAAGAGTCAGACATGACTGAAGTGACTGAGCACACAAACGTGTGTGTATCAAGAAATAAAACAAATACAGCTGAGTTAGTTTTGTGCAGCATTTCCACTATTCCAGTAGAGACAAAAGTTATGTGCCCATAGAAGCTATCAAATATGGAGTGGGGGTCTCAGTGATCAGCCTATGAATTATGCTGAATTCATATACATATGAATTTTATATTTATATTGTCAGATAAAAACAAATCCAGACTTAGATAAGCAAAGACTTTTCAAAGAGAAAAGGGAGAATGTTCCAATCTCAGAAATCTGCAAGCATCTCAAAATTAAATAGAAAAAAGGGTGTTTCTTTCAGAGGGAGGAGTAAGCAGAGCTTAGCAGAAACTTTTAAGGGGAAGTTGAGGAATCAAGGGAGTATAAATAGATGGCAGGATCAGAGCAGTTTCCCAGGAAATGTGTCTCCCTGTCTACCCTGATTCTCAGGATAAGTTGGTGAAGGAACATATTCTATATGCTCGTCAGGGGCAGTCCAAAGTTTAAGGGCCTGTTAGAGAAACCTGACTAAAGTTAGGTCAAGAAAAAGCAGAGGATAAGGAATAGACAACAGTGAGAACTTGGTCAGTATATAAAACTGGAATTGCATGATATAAAGTTAATAAATAAAATTCATGCTATTTAAATTCTTAATTTTTCTTTACATAGACATTAAATAGCAAGTAAAAAACACCATAACAAGTCACGAGAGAGACCACAGAGAAAAAGGAAAAAGTGTTACGTTTCACTACCTCTAACAGCATTTTTCACATTTTCATTTTGCTCTGGGCCCCATAATTTTTTACCTGATCCTGGTACAAAATTACCAGGGTAAACTTACAAAGAGGTAAGTTGGGTTTCCTGGTATATACTTGTGCGTTGGTTATTAAGACTTCTTTCTCAAACTTCCCAGCTAGAGTTTGTCTTGGTTTTGTTACCCATTTTTCTTCTTTATTACTAAGCTCCTGATACTGTGCCATCAACATTTCCAGTGTTCTGGGCCTTGACCAAGCAGCCTAAGAACTCTGGACACCTACGCTGTACCTCCCATTCAGGTGGCCAGCTAGCCCCTATGCCCGATTGATTGCTTTTTCTTTGCCAGTCGGGTAGAAGTCGACTGTTTCTTCCCAATCTGTTCTTTGCAGGCAGGAGCTGAACAGGGCATGCATCTCTCCAGAGCATCCTGTTGGATTTTCCTGCCACTTGGCCAAACCTAATCTCTGCTCCTCTTAGGCTACTGCAGGGCAACCTCTTCAGCCTATGGCCATCTGTGTCAATGCTGCAGCGTGCAAATGGGTCTGGGTGGGGAAGAGGTGGAGAGCCAACAGTGTTTCTGGCATTTCCACCAAGTCCCCCTCCTATGCTGGTCTCTTACTCTGCCACAGGTAGGGGACTGGCTGCTGGTGGTACCTGGGAACTAATGGGACCAGAGTATAGAGGGAAAGACCAGAGCATCAAAGTCTTCAGCTAGTTGTACACAGGGTAGAACCAGGCAGTTGAAGGAGATAACCAACCTTGATGAAATACTCTGTCTCCTTCCTTATTAGCATAGTAGAGATTATTATCATCTGTCACAGAGATTAGGATTTGATTTCCCAAACATTTAATTGTTACCACATCACATTTGTTTGTTCATTTTATTTTATTGGCTTACAAGTAAAATTAATCAGTTATTATACAGAAATACATTCTTATTTTACAAGAAATACAAATGAATAACATCCCTGATTTTGCAAGCCGGGTAAGAATATTGAGTGCTTCTGGACTTCCCTATGAAGCAGCTGGTGACAGCCACCAGTGGAAAGACTAAAAATGGTAAAATTACTGGAATTCCTAAAACTCTAATTTTAACTATTTCAAAATGGGGGAAATTTTCATAATTATTAATGCTGTGCCTGTGCTAACATAATCTTTCAAGATTTAGAAGATGTCTAAAATATTGTGTGTGTTTCAGTGCAAAAATTAATTTTTTAAAATATAAATCAAGGAACTCCCTGGAGGCCCAGGGGCTGGTACTCAGGACTTTCACTGCCAGGCCTGGGTTTGTTCCCTGCTCAGCAAACGAAGCTCCTGCAGGCTGTGAGGTGTGACCCACTCCCCGCAAAAGCACGAATCAGTGATTTTCAATGGGGGTGGCATTTTGGAATTACTTGAAGGTCATCTTTAACCTTCACAGCCCTCCCTCAGGTGCTGATCAACCTAGCAGCTGGATGTTAGACTTTGCCCTCTGTTTCTCTTGAGAACTGTGGCTGCATGGACCCCTTCTCCCTTTTTCCAAAAGTGGGAGAAAGGGCTGGTGTCTGTCTGGCTTAATAGCTAGTGCTAAGACTTGTAAAATAAAGATTCCCAGTCTCCTTACGCCAAGTGTCTTACAGACTCCATATAGTTTCTGAAATATTGTGTTATAAGAAGAAATACATATTTTGGTCTTCATTCCAGGCTACTGGCCAAAACACCTAAAAACCTTTCTAATTTCCTGGGAGCATCTTTTATTCTAATATTTGGCCTTAGACCTGGTTCCTGTCACAGAACTCCTAAATCCCTTGGAATTTCCTGGATAATAGGAGCATCTTATGTTCTGTTGAGGCAACTTTTGGTGGGCTCCTGGATAGCTTCAGGGTGGGGCCTGGTCATTAGAACTGCTACTGCTGCTACTAAGTCACTTTAGTCGTGTCCGACTCTGTGCGACCCCATAGACAGCAGCCCACCAGGCTCCCCTGTCCCTGGGATTCTCCAGACAAGAACACTGGAGTGGGTTGCCATTTCCTTCTCCAATGCATGAAACTGAAAAGTGAAAATGAAGTTGCTCAGTCGTGCCCGACTCTTAGCGACCCCATGGATTGCAGCCTACCAGGCTCCTCCGTCCATGGGATTTTCCAGGCAAGAGTACTGGAGTGGGTTGCCATTGCCTTCTCCAGCCATTAGAAAGAATATTGTGATTAGAAGCCTGGACATTTCAGCCCCCTACCATTTCCCCACTGCCATCTTTTGGAGAGGATTGGAAACTGAGTTAATAATCAAGCATGCCCAGCTGTTTACAGTAGCCAATACATGGAAGCAACCTAAACCTACATCAACAGCTGAATGAGTTTGGAAGATGCGGTATATATTCATAATGGAATACTACTCAGCCATTAAAAAGAATGAAATAATACCACTGAGAGCAACACGGATGAACCTAGAGATTATCACGCTAAGTTAAGTAAGTTAGAAAGAGAAAGATAAATACCATATGATATATCTTACCAGACTGAGCAACTAACACTTTTGGGGTGGCGCTAGTGGTAAAGAACCCGCCTGCCAATGTAGGAGACTTAAGAGATGTGGAGTCGATCCCCTGGTCAGGGAGATTCCCTGGAGAAAGATATGGCAATCCACTCCAGTGTTCTTGCCTGGAGAACCACATGCACAGAGGACCCTGGCAGGCTACAGCCCAGAGGGTCGCAAAGAGTTGGACACAGCTGAAGCGACTTAGCATGCAGCACATCTTTTATATATGGAACCTAAAATAGGACACAAATGAACCTATTTATGAAACAGAAATAGACTCACAGACACAGAAAACAAACTTAATGGCTACCACAGGGAAAGGGAGTGGAGAAGGGGTAAATCAGGAGTTTGGGATTAGCAGATACAAACTACAACGTATGAAATAAATAACAAGTTCCTACTGTATATCACAGGGAGCTATTCTCAATATCCTGTAATAAATCATAATGGAAAAGAGTATGAGAAAGAATATGTACATACATAAATGTATAACTCAATTACTTTGCTGTATACCAGAAACCAATTCAACATTGTAAATCAACTATACTTTAAATCAAAAACATCAAGCTACAGTCAAGCTTATTAGATGAGCTTAACTAGAGAAGTTCAGAAAGCCTTTCGAGTCGGTGAACACATGGAGGGTGCTAGGAAGGTGACATACCTGGAGAGAGTGTCAAACTGCAAGCCCATTCCTGCATATCTTGCCCTATGTACTTCTTCCACCTGGCTGCTTCTGAGTTGCATCCTTTAATAATAAATCCATAATCCAGTAAGCAACCTGTTTCCCTGAATTCAGTGAGTAATTCTAGCAAGTTCTCAAACTTGAGAAAGGAGTTATGAGAACTTTAAATTTATAACTGGTTGATCAGATCCACAGGTGACGACCTGGACTTGCAATAGGTATATGAAACGGAGGATGGCAGTCTTGTGGGACTGAGCCCTTAACCTGTCTGGGCTAACCCCAGGCTGATAGTGTCAGAACTCAGTTGAATTTAGGACGCCCAGCTGGTGTCAGAGAACTGGTCAGTGTTGGGGGAACAAACCACACGTCTCTGTCAGAAGTACTCACTGTGTAGAAGAATAGAGTTTTGTGTGTGTGTTCAAATATTCTTATCCCAGCAGCTCAGAAACCATGCTTGTACACTTTAAAAATTGATGACCAGCTTGCATAACATATTACCTTTCATTCTGGGCTATTTTAATGTCCCATTCTGTAGACTTGTCATCCTGGATTAACTGATTATATAGTGCCAGACAAGATATTTCATTTCAGTTAGAGTCAAGCTAAAATAATCTACAGACATATGTAGTTCCCATTTGATTCAGCCCTTTGGGTCTGTATATGATAAGTTATGAAAACAAACAAAAAGGACAAATATTGCATTGTATTAGAATTTCAGAGAAATTAAACTATGATGAATCATTCTATTTCTGTTGCAGATGAAAGGCAAATCTTAAGTCATTCATATACATACTAAGGTTAATCAACCTTTCAAATGGCTTGAATAAAGTCTGCCTGTTAAGAAAAGTTTATAGTAGATCCTGTACCAGTATCTGATACAATTGTTTCAAACATCCCACTCTTGCAGAGAGGCTGCTACACGTTCAGAATTTCCCACACAGTGCCTTAGAGGGTCATGGATGCACACACTGAAGATTTTGTGGCTTCCTACATGAGGAGTCAGGTGCCATGATAAGAAGTGAGGGATAATGAGAACCAACCAGGAACAGCCTAAACACGTCTGTTTACCTAATGTCTATACTCCCCCTTTATACAAATGATACTATACTATACATATTTTTTTCTATACCTGCCTTATTAATTTAAATAATCTTCTTCATTCCTTTTTGTAGCTACATAGTATTCGACCATGTAGATGTTTATAATTTATTTCACCAATACTCTATGAATGAATATTTAGGTTACTTCCAATCTGTTACTATTACGCTACTTGAATAACCTGTACAAGTATCATTTTGAAAATGTGCAACTATATCCAGAGATTAAATTCATGGAAGAATTGCTAAGTGAAAAGAAATATGAATTTGTAATTTTTAAGGAATTTCATTTTGTTCATTTTCCCTTCTTATTGAGATTTAAGGTGCACTAAACTAATATTAAACTTACAGCTTGGTGAGTTTGTATATATTCATACACCTGTGCAATCACCACTCAAGTTAAGATACAGAATATTTCCAGCATTCTAGGTGGTTCTCTGGAGAAGGCAATGGCACCCCACTCCAGTACTCCTGCCTGGAAAATCCCATGGATGGAGGAGCCTGGTAGGCTGCAGTCCATGGGGTCGCTAGGAGTCGGACAGGACTGTGCGACTTCACTTTCACTTTTCACTTTCATGCATTGGAGAAGGAAATGGCAACCCACTCCAGTGTTCTTGCCTGGAGAATCCCAGGGATGGGGGAGCCTGGTGGGCTGCCGTCTCTGGGGTCGCACAGAGTCGGACACAACTGACGCGACTTAGCAGCAGCAGCAGCAGGTAATTCTCTCCTGCTCCTTCTCAATCTGTACTCCCCACCAGAGGGAGACACTGTTCTGATATTTATCACAGTTCTTGAAATTTCATATACATGAAAGCACAGGGTAAGTTCTCTTTTGTGTATAGCGTCTCTCACTCACATAATGATTATTAAAAACAATTATATTGTTGAGGATATCAGTATATAGTTATTTTGTTGCTATGAGTATTACATTATATATCACATTTTTAAAATCCAGTCTCCTAATAACGTCTAGTCAAGGCTATGGTTTTTCCTGTGGTCATGTATGGATGTAAGATTTGGACTGTGAAGAAGGCTGAGCACCAAATTATTGATGCTTTTGAATTGTGGTGTTGGAGAAGACTCTTGAGAGTCCCTTGGACTGCAAGGAGATCCAACCAGTCCATCCTAAAGGAGATCAGTCCTGGGTGTTCTTTGGAAGGACTGATGGTAAAGCTGAAACTCCAATACTTTGGCCACCTCATGTGAAGAGTTGACTCATTGGAAAAGACCCTGATGCTGGGAGGGATCGGGGGGCAGGAGGAGAAGGGGACGACAGAGGATGAGATGGCTGGATGGCATCACCGACTCAATGGACGTGAGTCTGAGTGAACTTCGGGAGTTGGTGATGGACAGGGAGGCCTGGCGTGCTGCGATTCATGGGGTCACAAAGAGTCAGACAGGACTGAGCAACTGAACTGAACTGAACTGAACTGATGGATAGGTACAATTTTAGTCAGATTTAGTCCAAGTCTGATATCAATGATCTCAAGAGTAAAATCTGATATATATATATTTGTACTTACTGCAGGCCACTCTCTCTGGCACCCTGTCTGCCAAGCACTGAGACATTGCAGATCTCATTCTGCCTTTTCATCTCAGCACTCAGCCTCCCACGGTAACCCAGTTTTCAACAAATGTTGTGTGTGGGGAAATAGCCGTTTGTTTGATGTTCCATTGAGTTTTATCTATCAACAAACCAGTATGGCCATCAAAAGTTCCACTAGTTCTTCTTTCCTTTAGTAGGGTTCCTCTGCCTTTGTTGTTATTGTTCAGTCACCAAGTCATGCCTGACTCTTTGCAACCCCATGGACTGCAGCACACCAGGCCTCCCTGTCGCTCACCATCTCTCAGCATTTGCCCAAGTTCATGGACAGACTGTTGCCCTTTTCTCCTTCTGATTTCAATCTTTCTCAGCATCAGGGTATTTTCCAATAAGTTGGCTCTTCACATCAGATGGCCAAAGTATTGGAGCTTCAGCTTCAGCATCAGTCCTTCTAATGAGTGTTCAGAGTTGATTCTCTTTAGGATTGATTGGTTGGATCTCCTTGCAGTCCAAGGGACTCTCAAGAGTCTTCTCCAGTACCACAGTTCAAAGGCATCAATTCTTTGGTGCTCTGCCTTCTTTATGGTCCAATTCTCACATCTGTACATGACTACTGGAAAGAACATAGCTTTGACTATCTATACGGACCTTTGTTGGCAAAGTGCTGTCTTTGCTGCTTAATACTCTGCCTCAGTTCAGTTCAGTCGCTCAGTCATGTCCAACTCTTTGCGACCTGATATCTAATTCTCACCTTGGTCCCAGACTCAGAAAATTCTCAGAGGGAAGAGAACAACTAACAATCTCAGCTTACCTGAGGCTATTTCTCTATATAATTTTCGTTCATCTAGTCTTCTTTGCTTCACAGCCCTCTAATAACTTTTTAAAATATTACATTTGCAGTTTACTACATAAACTGCGGCTGCTGCTGCTAAGTTGCTTCAGTCATGTCCGACTCTGTGCGACCCCATAGACAGTAGCCCACTAGGTGCCTCTGTCCCTGGGATTCTCCAGGCAAGAATACTGGAGTGGGTTGCCATTTCCTTCTCCAGTGCATGAAAGTGAACAGTGAAAGTGAAGTTGCTCAGTGGTGCCTGACTCTTAGCAACCCCATGGACTGCAGCCCACCAGGCTCCTCCGTCCATGGGATTTTCCAGGCAAGAGTACTGGAGTGGGTTGCCATTGCCTTCTCCAACTACATAAACTACATACGGTTTACATATTATATTTATATTAAAATACTATATGTATTGGGCTTTCCAGTTGGCTGTAGTGGTAAAGAACTCACCTGCCAATGCAGGAAATGTAAGAGATGCAGGTTTGATCCCTGGGTCAGGAAAATCTCCTGGAGGAGAGCATGTCAACCCACTCCAGTGTTCTTCCCTGGAGAATCCCACAGACAGAAGAGCCTGGTGGGCTACAGTTCATTGGGTCGCACAGAGTCGGACAACACTGAAGCGGCTTAGCATGTACACACGGTATGTATTATATATAGAACTGCAATATATTATATCATATATAATTTTAAAGTATTCTATTTTTTCAGTTGCTGTAGTAAGCAAGACAGCCTGCCATTTCCTACTACAATAAACTCTGAAGCAGAGGAATTTTTTTTCATTATTTAAATAAATAATATGTACACATTGCAAAGTTTGAAAGGGCAAAGAGTAAAATCTAAGTCTAAAAACCTTCTTTCAGCCATGTAGTTTTCCCCAGAAACAATAGATACTAGCATATTCTGTATCTTTTCAGATACATGTAGATATGGATGCATATATGAGATAATTCCTCTTTTGAAGGAATGTTTGTGTTTTCCTCTGCATTAAAAAATCTATTATTTAATTTTCTTCCCTTGCGTCCAAGGATCTTTGCCAAGATATGTTAAAATAATGACAGTTGGCTTCAGTGTAATCATCCATGTTAGAATATACATCTCTATGGTTTCATTTACTCTCCAGAATGGTAAGCAATACATTTCTGCTGTTTACAAACCGAGTCTGTGGTATTTTGTTAATAGCAGCCTGAACGGACTAAAGACAAGCAGCAAGAAGAGGTTACACATGAAGATGGTAGATTGCATAAGCGTATCTAATTTCACTCTCTTCAACCCTCGTAAAACAATAGTATGAGATTTTAAAAAGATATAAAACACAGAGACGGGGAGAGCAAAGGAATAGTGGATATCAGTTTATAGAAACCAGTCAACAACAGTGCAGAGTAGCTTATCTCTATATACCGTTTTCTCCAGAGTGAATAAAGTAACTCTTACGAAAGTCAGTGGACTAGAATATACAAAGACCTTTCTTAAAAAACGGAGATATAATTGACACTTTCTTGACAAGATCCATGTTGCATAAGTAAATCAAGCATAAATTAATCTATACTTTGGCAACAGACATCTGGACTGCATCCAGTTCTCACTATCACACACAGTTCTATCCTGAATATCCTGGTACAAGTTTCCTAACAGACCTACGTGTTCGTTTCTCTGTGGCATATAGCTAGGAAGACTGCTGAGTCAGAACACACAGTTACGTAAGGACTTCCATCCAGGATGCTTCCCACCATGCTGAGCTATTTGAACTTCTACCAACAAGACGTGAGTATTCCCATTTCTCTATATTTTAGTTAAACTTACTTTCTAATGTTTCCCACTCAAAAATGTGAAGTGATATCTCAGTTTTATTTTCACTTTTCTAATTACTAGTAAGATTCACCGTCTCTTCAAATTTTTAGCCATCTCATTTTCTCCTTCTGTGAATTGACTAATCACATTCTCTGCCCACGTTTTTTCCTATTGGGTGTCCAGTTGGCTTTCTTATTTATTTTTTTTTGGTGGGGGGGAGATTATTGTTGAGGAAGTTCCTCATATGTCAATTATATCTCCGTTTTTTCAGAAAGGTCTTTGTATATTCCAGAATCTAAATATCAGTCCCTCGTTTGCTTTAGATGCTGCGGTATCTCGCCCCTATCTGTCGCTGTTCACGCTGTCCGTGCAGTGCCTGTCGAAGTCTTTCCTTTTCATTGGCTCAGATTCATCTGTGTTTCTCACCGTGCTTTGTGCTTCAGGATCTTATATTTAAAAATCCCTTCACACCCCAAGGTAGCAAAAGCCCTGTTCTGCCTGTTCTCCGACTCAGCCTGGAGTTCAATCTTTCACTTTTTAATATTTATTCTATTGGAAATTCGTAACTATGTGAGTTACAACCCAAATTTCTTTTTACAGTACACAGTAAGTCACTTTACCCAAGATTATCTACTAAGCAACTCATTAATTTATGCTGCTATTTCTATCCTATACCAATGATAGAATAATACCATTTTATTACTGCAGCTTTCTATCATTTTTTCATATCAAGTACAGTGAGTCTCTACTCAGTCTTTTGAGCTGCGTTAGTCATTACTGACAGTCTCTTTCAAAATTCCCTTAATTATCCACAGATTTATGTACTCATGTAAATTTAAAAATCAGTTGTCAAGTTATAAAGCCACCCTGTTGGTATATTGATGCTGCATGGATTTTGTAGGAGGATTTGGGAAAAACTGTCATTTTTATACTATCAAAATACTTCATTTGTGTTCTCCTCTTGTCCTTCAGTAATTTTAAATATTTCTCCATACAAAGATGATGTGAATTTGTTCTATGGCTTGTTGTAGGTACTTTAGGCTTTTATTCTATGTCCTCTTAGGTTTCCTAGGTGATTACTGCTGATGTGGTAGATGATACCGATTTTTGTGTGTTCATTTTGTAGCCAACAACCTTGTTGAATTCTCGTAGTCTAATAGTTTATTGACTCTGCTTCATTTTCTATGCAGTTAATCAAAACAACTGTGCCTCTTTGAGAAACTGTCTAGCATCAGAGTTATGAGAATGAAATCTGGAAGCCATTAAAGTTCATTTCAGAACTCTACTTCCTCTCCAGATTGCAAATTTAATGTGTAATTTTTTTCCCGGAGACTGTGCCTCCTCTATTGAAAACTCGTTCTAGAACATCCTTTGCCTCCTCCTCGCCACCACCAGTGTCCACGCCACAAAGAAGTCTCTGCCCATTGTCTCTTGCTGCCAAGTCCTTAAATTACATAAGTATTAGAGTCCTGAGGAGGAGGGTGTGATGGAAGACATTAAGCAATGGTATTGCAAAGAGTCAGGGACAGAGTCAAGTTTTAAAAGGAAGTGGGGTGGGGTGGGGCAGGGGTGAAATGCGGGAGGAGTGACATGACTTTTCAGAGCCAAGAAAATTTTGTTATTCAACCCAGAAAGGGAACTTCAACTTCTTGTTGGAGGATTGCCACCACCTCTACCCAGAATGATGTGATTAATATGTCAGGGTCGCTGTGTACTCAGGGAAATAGCTCCCCGTAAGGAGTTGCTTTAGGGGAAAATCTGGGTGGGAAACAGTGATGAGTAGATCAAGAGTGATTCTCCTGAGCCAGATAAGGTGTGATGAGGGTGGATTCCAGGCAGCTCTCCCAGAGACCCGCTGGCCCTTGGGGTCAGATGTGTGAAAGCTCCGCCTCCTCAGAGGCTGATCATAGGGAAAGGCACTGGCATGGTCTGGTCCTGACAGGGGAGGAGAATCAGAGACTAGCCCACACTGACAGGGGTCTGTGGGGATACGGGGGGAGGGTCCTTGTGTTCTGGGCTGTCCAGGGTCTCATCTGTTCCCTCACAGAGTGGGAACTACTCAGAGGAAAATGCCTTTAGAGTAGAAACTCTCCTAACATCTGCTCCAGTTGCTAAAAGTGTATGCCATCCTTCCCCCCAGTTTTTGTCATTTTTTGCCATCTTATCCTTTGTAAGAACATTTGAGGGTGGCCACCTCAGCATTCCCGTCTCCTTTGGCATACTTCACAAAACCTTGAATTTGTCAGCCATAAAGTCTAAGTAGGATTAATCCTACCTCTAACCTCAGGAGTAGCCCTGATTGGCTCAAACTAAGAAGCACATCCCATCCTCTTTATCTATAGTACAATTACTCTTCAATAATGAGTTCTGTGAGAAATAAACACTTTTCCTGCTAGATGTGGACAAGGGAGCCTATAATCCAAGTTGCTGATGGTGGCATTTTGAGGATAGGTAAGCCAATTTATCAGAGAAGGCAATGGCACCCCACTCCAGTACTCTTGCCTGGAAAATCCCATGGACGGCAGAGCCTGGTAGGCTGCAGTCCATGGGGTCTCTGAGAGTCGGACACGACTGAATGACTTCACTTTCACTTTTCACTTTCATGCATTGGAGAAGGAAATGGCAACCCACTCCGGTGTTCTTGCCTGGAGAATCCCAGGGACAGGGGAGCCTGGTGGGCTTCCGTCTATGGGGTCGTACAAAGTCAGACACAACTGAAGCGACTTAGCAGCAGCAAGCCAATTTATGCATTTTCTGTTAATTTGACTTCATCTGATAGACTTCTGACTCTCCAATGAGAATTCAGGCCATTAGCCATTTCTGATATCTTTTCACACTCAGCACATTCTCAGCCCACAAACATCTACTGCCCTGGTGCCCTCACACTGCGTTTCATAGCTCCTTAAACCTCCTTATTCTTTGGTTATTTATCCCATACCCACTTTCTCCTCTAGGCCCTTTTCAGATTAGAGCTTCTGGAGTAGTCAGCCAACATGGTGCCATTCTCGGTTCAGTTCAGTTCAGTTCAGTCGCTCAGTCGTGTCCAACTCTTTGCGACCCCATGAATCGCAGCACGCCAGGCCTCCCTGTCCATCACCAACTCCCGGAGTTCAACCAAACTCATGTGCATCGAGTCAGTGATGCCATCCAACCATCTCATCCTCTGTCATCCCCTTCTCTCCTGCCCCCAATCCCTCCCAGCATCAGAGTCTTTTCCAATGAGTCAACTCTTTGCATGAGGTGGCCAAAGTATTGGAGTTTCAGCCTCAGTATCAGTCCTTCCAATGAACACCCAGGACTGGTCTCCTTTAGGATGGACTGGTTGGATCTCCTTGCAGTCCAAGGGACTCTCAAGAGTCTTCTCCAACACCACAGTTCAAAAGCATCAATTCTTCAGTGCTCAGCTTTCTTCACAGTCCAACTCTCACATCTGTACATGACCACTGGAAAACCCATAGCCTTGACTAGACAGACCTTTGTTGGCAAAGTAATAATTCTGCTTTTTAATATGCTATCTAGGTTGGTCACAACTTTCCTTCCAAGGAGTAAGCGTCTTTTAATTTCATGGCTGCAGTCACCATCTGCAGTGATTTTGGAGCCCAAAAAAATAAAGTCTGACACTGTTTCCACTGCTTCCCCATCTATTTCCCATGAAGTGATGGGACCAGATGCCATGATCTTCGTTTTCTGAATGTTGAGCTTTAAGCCAACTTTTTCACTCTCCTCTTTCACTTTCATCAAGAGGCTTTTTTAGTTCCTCTTCACTTTCTGCCATAAGGGTGGTGTCACCTGCATATCTGAGGTTATTGATATTTCTCCCGGCAATCTTGATTCCAGCTCGTGCTTCTTCCAGCCCAGCGTTTCTCATGATGTACTCTGCATAAAAGTTAAATAAACAGGGTGACAATATACAGCCTTGACGTACTCCTTTTCCTAGTTGGAACCAGTCTGTTGTTCCATGTCTAGTCCCCCAGAAACGTGTATCATCCGACCACAAGTAAGTCTCCACTGCTCTTTTGGTAATATTCTCACCTTTCTCTTAACTTCCCAATGTTTTTCTCACATGGTATCCCCAAACTGTCTCTACCCCTTACCTCCTCAGATAATCCCACCCCTGACACTGTTGAGAAGATGAGGTCATTTGACCTCAGCAATCATTTTACACAAAGTATTTTGGGGTTCTACCGACAGGGAGGCCTGGCGTGCTGCAATTCATGGGGTCGCAAAGAGTTGGACACGACTGAGCAGCTGAACTGACTGACTGACTGACCTACCATCCACAGATGTTTCTTGAACCCCTCCAGGCATACTGTCACTGCAGGGTCTGTAGTCTTTACGTCTCCAGTCTTGCCTGCTTCCTCAGGTTATAAGGTATAGTCCTGGTAAGACTAGATACAGCCTGAGACGATCAGGCTTGTGCACTCTTTTTTGATATTAATTAACTCTTCCATCTTAAGCAAGTAAAATGTGCTTAGCTAAGTCTCTTCATCCTTACACGGTTTAAAACATCTTTAACACATCTTATCTCAGGTGGCCTCGGCCTTGAAGCAAGAGTTTCGGTTCCCAGCCAGAGACTGAAGTCAGGCCTTGTCAGTGAGAGTACTGAATCCTAGCCACTAGACCGCCAGGGACCTGTGGCCAGTGACAAGGCCCTGGCCCATCGGCTGTGTAGAAATGAATTCCCACAACAGACAGAAAGTACTGAAACAAGAGAAGTGTTTATTGGGAGGAAAACAAGTACAGTACGTGTGGGTAGACACATGGGCGGACTCAGGGAGAAAGTCACACCTTTGCGGTAGTTTGAGCCAGTTTTATGGGACGTTTCTTCCAAGTTTCTACTGGCCAGTCATTTTGCTTTGCCTGGTTCTGCATCCGTATTTGGGATATGACAGGGTCCTCCCTTGTGTGCGTGCACACCCCTTGGCCAAGATGAATTCCAGTGAAGAGGCCGATGGGTGATAAGCGTCACATCACTTACTCTGGAGTGGCGACCCCCCCTTTTTGACCTCCAAGGAGCCTTTCTGCACATGTATAGTTGGGGAGTTTCTCTGACTTCAAGAATGAGGAATATGTGGTCTTTTATCTCTTATCTGGGCAAGGCCCAGCTCCTTTCTCACTCCTGCTATTTTGGAGTATCTGTCTACAGCAGAGAAACTGTTTAGCCTGGGACCCATCTCGCTCCTGCCTCCCTTCCTTCATATCATTGTTATGAACACTCTCTCTCATTAAATGTGAGAGAGCACGAAAGTGCTAAAAAGGGAAAACTTTAGTTCTCCTTCTTCTATGTAGGGAAAGTCCCGTTTTTTCCCCACTGTATGTTTCCTTTCCTATAAGTCTCTTTTATTTCTTACACAGCACATCACTCTGGTCACCAAGTGTGTGGAGATTTTCCCCCCACAGCAAGCAATTCTCTGTCTGACACTATGTAGTGTCCAAAGTGAGTTAAACTGTGGACATCCAGCTGGTGTCACAGACTGAGAATTAGTATGGAGAAAAACCTCCACATATTTGGCGACAGGATGAAGTGTTGTGTGAGTAATAAAGGAGACTCACAGGAAAGAAAAACATAGGAAGGGAAAAACTGAGGCTTTTCCAAATTCTAGTTGGTGCCAGTGAAGTGGGACTTGCTAGAACCAGCCTGGCTCATGGAAACATGTGGTTTGGGAAGAGAATGGATAAGAGGGTAGTGTCCGATGAACCTTTGACCCCTGGATGGCTACCTGGTCACCCATGGTGTTAAACTTCAAGTCTCTACTAATGGAATTTAGAGATGGGAATAAATCTGACTCCTGAAGAGCTGACTCATTTAATAAGAAGGAAATGCATATAATAAAAAGCACACTAAACATATAATCTCTTGGTCATCATTATCTGTAATAGGTAAAATAAAGAAAGTGCTGGGTCAGAACTTGATGTTCATCCAACCTCAGACTTGGGTTGGTCTGAACTTCAGCCACTAACCTCAAAGCTGCCCACAGTGGGAAAAATGATGTCAGGACAACAAAGTACCTCTAAGGCCTCGGTTAGCAAGAAGGTCGTCGATGTGGGGGGAGGGGAAAGCCAACAAACGACTGAAACCAGGGAGTATAGTGTGAAGGGGTCGTTTCATAGCAGCATCAGCTTCCTGAAGCGCTTTTATTAAAATGGATGCTGAGAATGGCTAATTTAGGGGCTATGTCTTTCATTTCGAATGCTGCTGAGTGGAAGGGCACATCTACATTGAGACAGGACCCACAGTTCACTATTGAACAATCACAGATGGTGTTATATGACCCAGACACACATAGAGGTGATATAGGATTCCTCATGCACTCTGGTACCAAAACCTATTGGTGAAACCATGACATCTTCAGTTAGATTGCATGCTAAATTGCTTCAGTTGTGTCTGAATCTGTGGGACCCTATCTCTGTCCATGGGATTCTCCAGGCAAGAGCACTGGAGTGGGTTGCCATGCCCTCCTCCAGGGGATCTTCCTGACCAGGGATTGAACAGTGAGCACACCAGTAAGAGTATAAAAGTGGGACTGTCCAAACAAGATTCATGTAAAGCTGTGTCTCCTTTATGTGAATATTTCCTGGAAATGGATATTATGTCTGGCTGGGGAACACTTCCCTTACCTAGTATTGAAAACTCAAAATCTGTTGATGAACTCCTAGTGGAGGCTACAGTTAGGAGTGTAAATGTTTATGGAATTACAGTACTAGTTGGCAGGAGAATTGGTATGTTTGAACAGGTTTTATGTGAAGTGGTTATGTATCTTCTACCTGATTGTATTATGGGGATGGACACTGGATCTGCCTGGGGAATATTTTCCCTTTCTAATATTGTAAAACAGGAACTATGTACATCCACCCTTCAAGCAACGTTAATTAGACATGCTTCTGCTGCTGCTAAGTTGCTTCAGTTGTGTCCAACTCTGTGCGACCACATAGACGGCAGCCCACTAGGCTCCACCGTCCCTGGGATTCTCTAGGCAAGAACACTGGAGTGGGTTGCCATTTCCTTCTCCAATGCATGAGAGTGAAAAGTGAAAAAAAGTGAAGTCGCTCAGTCATGTCCGACTCTTCACGACCCCAGGGACTGCAGCCTACCAGGCTCCTCCGCCCATGGGAGTCTCCAGGCAAGAGTACTGGAGTGGGTCGCCATTGCCTTCTCCGAAATTAGACATGCTAAGTAGAATCAATAGAATGGGAAAGACTAGAGATCTCTTCAAGAAAATTAGAGATATCAAGGGAACATTTCATGCAAAGATGGGCTCAATAAAGGACAGAAACAGTGTGGACCTAACAGAAGCAGAAGATATTAAGAAGAGGTGGCAAGAATACACAGAAGAACTATACAAAAAAGATCTTCATAACCCAGACAACCACGATCACTCACCTCGAGCCAGACACCCTGGAGTGCAAAGTCAAATGGGCCTTAGGAAGCATTACTATGAACAAAGATAGTGGAGGGATGGAATTCCAGTTGAGCTATTTAAAATCCTAAAAGATGATGCTTTGAAAGTGTTGCACTCAATATGCCAGCAAATTTGGAAAACTCAGCAGTGGCCACAGGACTGGGAAAGATCAGTTTTCCTTCCAATCCCAAAGAAGGGCAACACCAAAGAATGTTCAAACTACCACACAATTGTACTCATCTCACATGCTAGCTAAGTAATGCTCAAAATTCTCCAAGCAAGTCTTCAACAGTACATGAACTGAGAACTTTCAGATGTTCAAGATGGATTTAGAAAAGGCAGAAGAACCAGAAATCAAATTGCCAACATCCCTTGGGCCATAGAAAAATCAAGAGAATTCCAGAAAAAACTTCTGCTTCATTGACTATACTAAAGCCTTCGACTATGTGGATCACAACAAACTCTGGAAAATTCTTCGAGAGATGGAAATACTAGACCACCTTACCTGCCTCCTGAGAAATCTGTATGCAGGTCAAGAAGCAACAGTTAGAACTGAACATGGAACAACAGACTGGTTCAAAATTGGGAAAGGAGTATGTTAAGGCTATGTGTTGTCACCCTGCTTATTTAACTTATATCATGCAAAATGCCGAGCTGGATGAAGCACAAGCTGGAATCAAGATTGCCAGGAAAAATATCAACAACCTCAGATATGCAGATGACACCAGCCTTATGGCAGAAAGCAAAGAAGAACTAAAGAGCCTCTTGAAGAAAGTGAAAGAGGAGAGTGAAAAAGTTGGCTTAAAAGTCAACATTCAAAAAACTAAGATCATAGCATCCAGTCCCATGACTTCATGGCAAATAGATGGGAAACAATGGAAACAGTGAGAGACTTTGTTTTCTTGGGCTCCAAAATCACTGCAGATGGTGACTGCTGCCATGAAATTAAAAGACGCTTTCTCCTTGGGAGAAAAGCTATGACCAACCTAGACAGCATATTAAAAAGCAGAGATTACTTTGCCAACAAAGGCCCATCTAGTCAAAGCTATGGTTTTTCCAGTAGTCATGTATGGATGTGAGAGTTGGACCATAAACAAAGCTGAGAACTGAAGAATTGATGCTTTCGAACTGTGGTGTTGGAGAAGGCTCTTGAGAGCCCCAACCAGTCAATCCTAAAGGAAATCAGTCCTGAATATTCATTGGAAGGACTGATAACCTGAAACTCCAATACTTTGGCCACCTGATGCGAAGAACTGACTCATTGGAAAAGACCCTGATGCTGGGAGAGATTGGGGGCAGGAGGAGAAGGGGACGACAGAGGATGAGATGGCTGGATGGCATCACCGACTCCATGGCCATGAGTTTGAACAAGCTCTGGGAGTTGGTGATAGACAGGGAAGCCTGGCATGCTGCAGTCCATGGGGTCGCAAAGAGTCGTTCATGACTGAGCAACTGAATGGAACTGAAATGAGTCAGAGGGTGCTTACAGTCAAAATAAGAGGGACTAAAGGAGTCTCCCTGCTCAATGTATCTCTGTTTTACTGGTGGATCTGGGGGACTGGGGTATGGAAGGATGCTAGTCATTCTTTCTTCCCCATATCACCTCGACTTTTTTGTCTCTTTTACTGATGTAGTGGTCACAGGACCAGGGCTACAGCTAGAGCTGAAAATAGGCATAATCCTATCCAAAAAGTACAACTGTGTTTCTGATCTGATCTGATTTCTGATCTGTCATAATTACTAAGAGCCTATTGGGGCAGGATGTGGCTTCAACCCACTGACAAAATTGGGGCTAACAGTGAAGGCAGCTATATGGCTTGGTGGTTAAGAGAGCCCACTAGTTCTGTACTATGTAAACTTACCTCATCTGAACAGAAGTGGACTGAGGGGGAGGCACAGGCCACACTAGTACTACTGCCTGCAGTACAGACCAGCATAGTCTAATCGCCCTTCCAAAGGCAAAAGAGTTTGGGTATAAACAGAGAGAAGGAGGAACAATAGCAGTTAACAGTAAAGTAATGAATAAATGAATTATGTAATAAGGAAAAATTCCCACATTACATCAACACCTTGAAAGAGGCTCAGAACAAGACATGATATTGCCTCAGCTCAATTATGTAAGATGCCTGAAAGGGTGAAGCCATATGTTTGCTGAGAACATGCCTGCTTTTGGAACTTGAGAAGATGGAATGAAAGCCTGCAAACCTGAGTGGTCTTGCCCCGGGAGACAGTCTCATACAATATGATGACGGACAGGAATGATTTTTAATGACTACTTTGGATTCCAGTAATGTGAACTTGTACTTTTGAACTTGTGTATCATTTTGATGGAAGGGGTCAGTGGCCAGAGACCAGGGTTGGTGGGCTGTGAGAAAAGAGAAAAGAGAAAATATATATATTGGTCTCTGTCCCTGACTCCTGGCACAGAATTCCTAAAACCCTTTTAATTTCCTAAGTGATAAAAGCATCTTCTGTTCTAAGGAAGTGACGCTGAATGGGCTCCTGCTTGACGACTAGATTTGTGGCTGGTCACAAGAAAGACCAAGCCATGATTAAAAACTTGGAATTTTCAGCTCCATCCATCAGAAAGGGAAGCCTCCATAAAATCCCAAAAGCATGGGGTCCAGAAAGCTTCCAGACTGGAAGCTGGAACACCAAGAGGAGGATACACATTAACTCTACAGGGACAGAAGTTTCCGCACTAGAGAGCCTCCCAGATCTTGCTTGATGTATTTCTGTATCTGGTTATCCATCTGTATCCTGTATCATATTCTTTAATACACTGACGCAGTTGATGCAAGTAAGAGTTCTGTGAGCCGCTCTAGCAAATTAATGCAATCTGATGAAGGGATCACTGGAACCCCCAATCTATCATCTACAGTGGGTCAGAAGATACGACACCACAAAACTCCTAGAAGAGAACATAGCAAAACATTCTCTGACATGAATCAAGCAATATTTTCTTAGGTCAGAATCCCAAAGCAACAGAAATAAAAGTAAAAATAAACAAATGGGACCTAATCAAACTTGTAAATGTTTGCACAGCAAAGGAAACCATAAACAAGATGAGAAGAACCTACAGACTGGGAGTAAATACATGCAAATGATGCAATCAATAAGGGCTTAATTTCCAAAATATACAAACAAGTCATACAACTCAATAACAACAACAACAAACAAACAACCCACCCAATCAATAAATGGGCAGAAGACCTAAATAGATATTTCTCCAAAAAAAACATACAGATGGCCAATAGGTACATGAAAAGATGCTCAGTACCACTAATTATTAGAGAAACGCAAATAAAATAGGAGATATCACCCCACACAAGTCAAAATGGCCACCATCAAAAAGTTTATAAATAATAAATGCTAGAGATGTGGAGAAAAAGCAACCCACCCTCCTACAGTGTTGGTGGGAATGTAAATTGGCGCAGCCACTATGGAAACAGTACGGAGTTTTCTTAAAACACTAATAATAGAGTTACCATATGATTCAGCAATCTCACTCCTAAGCATATACTGGGAAACAATGAAAGCTCTAATTTGAAAGATACATGCACCTCCATGTTCATAGCAGCATAATTGGTAACAGTCAAGACATTTGTGACTTTTGGAAAAAACCCGTGTCCACTGACAGATGATTGACTTAAGATGTGGGGTATATATACTATGGAACATTACTCAGCCATGAGAGGATGAAGTAACATCATTTGCAGCAACATGAATAGACCTAGAGATGATCATAGTAAGTGAAGTAAGTCAAAGACAAATATCATATGATATCACTTGTGTGTGGAATCTAAAAAAACAGTACAAATGAACTTATTTACAAAACAGAAACGAACTTGCAGATATAGAAAACAAATTAATGGCTACCAAAGAGAAAAGGATATATTTGGAGTGTCAGATTAACATATGCATACTACTGTATATAAAATAAATGACTAGGATTTACCTATAGCATAAGTACTATATGTCATATCTTGTAATGAACTATAATGGAAAAGAATTGGAAAAAATTAATATGTCCTTATAAATGTACAATCACATGTAGAACTACTTTGCTATACACCTGAAACTAACACAGTATTGCAAATAGACTAAACTTCAACTTTGAAAAGAAGTGCAGGTAATAACTTGGGCTTGAGACTGGCATCTGAAGGAAGTGGGGGCATTCTTGTAAGGAAGGACTGGGCCTTTAACCTGTGGGCCTGACACTATCTCCAAGCAGTCAGTGTCAAAACTGAGTTAAATTGTAGGACACCTAGCTGCTGTCAGACACAGATTTGCTTGGTGTGGGGGGGAAATCCTCCCGCCTGGTAACCACAAGTGAAGTCCTGGTGCGAGTAGTAAAGGGAAGAAAGACATGGGAAGGGGAAAACTGAGTTTTCCCATTACAATTGCCTTCACAAGTAAGCACTGGGCAAACGTTAAGGTGCATATTTGTTTCACATATGAGCTGGTTTTCCTTATCTTGACCGAATCTGTCACCCAAGTGTCTTCCTACCTGTAGTTACTGCACCATTTTTTCTCCAGTCTCGGAGCAGGGGATGTGAGCTAAGGGCCGGCGGGTGACCCGGCCCCAGGGCGGGCCGGCTCCCCGCCATCGTTCCTCCGGGACCACCAGGATCGGGAAAATTGCCCGACAAGCATTTAAGGAAGCCTGGAACTTTGGCCCGCAGACTCCGGCTTTCAACATCAACAACACTGGCTGGAGCTGCACTTGCGCCTGAAGTTCCAGATAAGGCAAGATGGGGCTCCTCTGGTGCTGCGGCCATGACTCAGGGCGCGCATCAGAGCCTTGCAGGCCACCTCCAGGCGCTCGGGTTAGGCAGGGCTGTGCTCGATACGCCCCATGCTTTCCTCCTAGCCGGGGACACAGTGACAAGCTGATGTCTCTTAAGACGAGTTTCTAAGACAGAGTTTCCGTAGTGTAGTGGTTATCACGTTCGCCTCACACGCGAAAGGTCCCCGGTTCGAAACCGGGCGGAAACAGACATGTTCTTATTTTTCCCCCGCTGGTTGATCTGGATCAGCGGTTCTTGACTCATTCCTGCCAGAACCCTGAGACTAGTTCAGCAGGCACCTTCGCAGACGTCGACCCTTTGAGTTTTTCGTTATCTTTTCTGACACTGTAAATCTAAAACAATTTTGGCCACTTAAATGAAGTCAGAGATCCGATCCGGATCCCCTGGACCAAGTTCTGACTCAGGGCGGTGTCCTCTGCTCAGGCTCCGGACACTTCAGCTGGGACCACAAGGGGCTGTCTCCTGCAGAGAATTTGCAAACCTGTATCAAAACCCAGCTATGTGCCTGACATTATCTCGCTTTAAGCTGACAGCGGGTACATTTACCCTGCAGTCCAGAGGAATGAACGGAACATCGTTGCAGAGCCAGTGTCCCAAGTCACTCTGCTCTCTCACCACTACCAGACCCACCCTTCCCATTTCTATTCTCGTTTTAAGCTGTTCCCATGCATTCAATACTAAAGTTCCCAGTCATGGAGATGCTTCCTCCTTCCCTCCTCTGAGTCTTTTCCCACAGGGAATCCTAAAGCCCTAAGGCCCATGGTTTTGAATCAGGGGAAAACAATATACATTTTCTTTTAATTAGAAGTTATTTTCACACACATTCCTCCCACCCACATTGGGCAGTTTGCACAGACACTTCTCCAAAGATAGAGGGATAGCAAATAATCATATCTAAATATATTCCACATCATTAATCATTAGGGAAATGCAAATTTAAAATACAATGAAATATCACTACACATCGTTTGCTCCTTGGAAGGAAAGCTATGACAAGCCTAGCTAGACAGCATATAAAAAGGCAGAACATCACTTTTCCAACAAAAGTCTGTATAGTAAAAGTTATAGTTTTTCTAGTAGTCATGTATGGATATGAGAGTTGTACCATAAAGAAGGCTGAGCACGGAAGAACTGATGCCTTCGAATTGTGCTCCTGGAGAAGACTCTTGAGAGTCCCTTGGACAGCAAGGAGGTCAACCCAGTCAATCCTAAAGGAAATCAGTCCTGAATATTCATTGGAAGGACTGTTGCTGAAGCTGAAATTCTAATACTTTGGTCGTCTGATTCGAAGAGCTGACTCATTGGAAAAGATCCGGGTGCTGGGAAAGATCGAAGGCAAGAGGAGAAGAAGCCAGCAGAGGATGAGATGGTTGGATAGCATCACGGACTCAATGGACATAAACCTGAGCAAAGGATGGGAAGGACAAGAGTGCCTGGTATGCTGCAGTCCATGGGGTCACAAAGAGTCAGACATGGCTTAGCAGCTCAACAAAACAACAAATCACTGCACATATAAAACAGTGCATATGATACCAGATGTCCAGAATGTGGAGGGACTGGAACACTCATACACTGCTGAGGGGAATGTAAAATGTCACATCCACCTAGGAAAACAGTTAACAATATCTTGGAAAGTTCAACTACAATGATATGATTCCGCCATTCTAATCCCAAATTAAATGTGTGTGCATTGAATTGTATATAAATATTCATAGTAGCTTTATTTATAACAGCCCAAAGCTGGAAACAATACAAATGTCACTCAACAGGTGAAGATAAATTATGATTACATCCAGAAAATGGAATGCTACTCAGGAAAAATTATTATTATTACTCTTATGCTGGGTAAAAATTTCAATCAAAAAGTGTTGTATGATTCCATTTATATAAAATTGTAGAAAATGAAAACTATAATGACAGAAAGCAGAGCAGTGATTGCTTGATAAGAGGAAAGAGAATGGCAGGCAATAAGTATTAGAAAGGGAAAATCAGGAAGGGGAAACAATGCCTTTGCCCACCTTAACTGTGGCAGAGCTGTCATTATGACTTTCACTGGCCCTAGACACTTTGATCTTCGTGGAACCTCTCATAAAAAATAATGTTTAAGTATTAAAATATTAATGTTGAAATATTTCAGTTCAATCACTCAGTCGTGTCTGACTCTTTGTGAACTCATAGAGTGCAGCACACCTGGCTCCCCTGCCCATCACCAATTCCCAGAGCTTCCTCAAACTCATCTCCATCGAGTCGGTGATGCCATCCCAACCATCTCATCCTCTGTCATCCCCTTCTTCTCCTACCTTCCATCTTTCCCAGCATCAGGGTCTTTTCCAATGAGTCAGTTCTTCCCATCAGGTGGCCAAAGTATAAGCGCTTCAGCTTCAGCATCAGTCCTTCCAATAATATTCCAGTGATTTCCTTTAGGATTGTCTGATATTTTTAATTTAAATTTCATCTATTAATATAGTTTATTTACACATACCACAGATAATTGACTATAGTATATGATTATATAATATATAATTTATTGATATAAGATATTATACAGCTGCTTTGACATAAGTGGGTAAAGAATCTGCCTGTAATGTAGGACGCAGAACATGAAGCTTCCATCCTGGGTGGGGAAGATCCCCTGGAGAAGGACATGGCAATGCACTCCAGTATTCTTGCCTGGAGAATCCTGTGCCCACAGAAACCTGGAGGGCTACAGTCCTTGGGGTCGCAAAGAGTCAGACACACCTGAGCGACTGAGCATAGTACATTAATATTAGATAAAAACGTTTTTGTAAAATCTTATTATGTTCTTTTGAATTTAAATGAATTTTTTAAATTAAAATATTTTGAATTAAAGAGTGGACACATTTTTGCAGGGGTATGCTTACTGTACCTAATGGGCAAGTCAGCCCCCCGTTGTAAAGATGCATTCACAGATCTATACATTTTGGTAACACTTACCAACCTGTACATCTTGAATATGTTCGCTTTGTTGTGTGTCCAGGATGCCCTAATACAGCTGTTAATACTTGTTTTTAAATTTCTCAGAAGAAAAAACACATTTATTGAGATCTGTTCTGGATACTCATACAAATACGTATTTTTGTTTCTTATTAAAATTTTTGTATGAAATTAAAGTATGTATTCACAACATTGAATAACTTGGGGGTGGACCTTGGGTACAGTGTTAGTCTCAATTCATTGCCCTTAATTCACATTAAGGTGCAAGACTATTCTCTTGCTCTATTTATGTCAATTTATCACTTTCTTTGATCCTGTTCCCCACTTCCACCCCCTCTCTAATGTGTTTGTTATGTATTATGAATCTGTATGTACCCTCGTAGGCTGTGGAGTTGTGCCGTGTGTAACTGTTGCCTAATCTTGCCTATGTTTGTCACTTAGCATGTGACTCTGGGGTCTACCCAGGTTGCTGTATGCACTTTTAGTCTTTGTTTCTAGCTGATATAAATAATTCCACAGTGGGTACCCACTCATTTTACTTTTCTTCCCCCATTATAGATACTGGATTGTGACCCACTCCAGTGGATGACAAACAATGCCATCATAGATTCTTTTTCCCTTTTTATTGTATGTGTGTGAGTGTGTGTGTGTGAGTGTGTGTGTGTGTGTGTGTGTGTGTGTGTGGTTCAGTCGTGTCCCACTCTTCGAAACTCCATAGACTGTAGCCTTCCAGGCTCCTCTATCCGTGGAATTCTGGAGTGGGTTCCCATTCTCTTCTCCATGGGAATCTTTCCAACCCAGGGATCGAAACCCGGTCCCCTACATTGCAGGCAGATTCTTTACCACTGAGCCACCAGGGAAGCCCAAATGCTATGTAAATAGCTATAAATACAATATAAATTCCATGTAAATAGTTGCTGGCTTGTAGGAAATTCAAGTTTTGCTTTGGGGAATTTTCTGGAATTTTTTTTTCCAACTATTTTTGATTCTTGGTTAGTTCACTCCAAGAATGTGGGATGCATGGGTAAGGAGGGCCAACTGTATTGTTATAAAACTGCTTGTATTAGTGAGGATGCAGAGACTGCTTATTCTTTACAGCATTGGTTACAAAATTAGAATTTTCTTAAATGAGAAGGAATTGGTTAGTGGTTACCTCATACCAATGTGGTAAAGAGTTTAAGTTGTGCCTGTGATTTCCAGAGGCATAAGCAAGAAGTGACCAAGTCAAGTTAGTCTCCCTTGTTTTGCAAAATAAGATAAATTAAGCTGCTCAGGAAATTTTCAAAGCCAGTCTTCATTTGTTCTTTAATTTAACAATTTCCCCCCTTCCAGTTTTATTGAGAAATAGTTGACATACAGCACTGTATAAGTTTAAGGTGTACAGCATAATGATTTGACTTATATACATCATGAAATGATTACCATAATTAGTTTAATGAACATCCATTACCTCATATAGATACAAAATAAGATAACATTAAAATTATGTTTTTTCCCTTGTGATGAGAACTGTTAGAATTTACTATCTTAAGTAACTTTAATATGTAACATACAGTAGTATTAATTATACTTATCACATTGTACATTACATCCCTTATTGTTCAGTCGCTCAGTTGTGTCCGACTCTTTGTGACCCCATGGACTGCAGCATGCCCCACCCTGTCCTTCGCCATCTCCTGGAGCTTACTCAAACTCATGTCCATTGAGTCAGTGATGTCATCTAACTATCATGTCCTCTGTCATATCCTTCTCCTCCTGCCTTCAATCCTTCCCAGCATCAGGATCTTTTCTAATGAGTCTGCTCTTCACATCAGGTGGCCAAAGTATTGGAGCTTCAGCTTTAGCATCAGTCCTTCCAATGAATATTCAGGGTTGATTTCCTTTAGGATTGACTGGGTTGATCTCCTTGCAGTCCAAGGGACTCTCAGAGTCTTCTTCAACAGCAAAATTCAAAGACATCAATTCTTCCATGCTCAGCCTTCTTTATGCTCCAACTCTGACATTCATACATGACTACTGGAAAAACCATACTTTTGAATAGACAGCTCTGTTGGCAAAGTAATGTCTCTGCCTTTTAATACACTGTCTAGGTTTGTCATAACTTTTCTTCCAAGGAGCAAGCATCTTTTAATTTTATGGCAGCAGTCACCATCTGCAGTGATTTTGGAGCCCAAGAAAATAAAGTCTCTCACTGTTTCCATTGTTTCCCCATCTATTTGCCATGAAGTGATAGGACCTGATGCCATGATCTTAGTTTTTTGAATGTTGAGTTTTAAGCCAGCTTTTTCATTCTCTTCTTTCTCCTTCATCAAGAAGCTGTTTAGTTCCTCATCGCTTTCTGCCATAAGGCTGGTGTCATCTGTGTATCTGAGGTTATTGATATTTCTCCCAGAAGTCTTGATTCTAGCTTGTGCTTCATCCAGCTCAGCATTTCTTATGATGTACTCTGCATATGAGTTAAATAAGCAGGGTGACAATATACAGCCTTGACATACTCCTTTCCCAATTTGGAACCAGTCTGTTATTCTATGTCCGGTTCTAACTGTTGCTTCTTGACCTGAGTATTGGTTTCTCAGGAGGCAGGTCAGGTGGTCTGGTATTCCCATCTCTTTCAGAATTTTCCACAGTTTGCTGTGATCCACACAGTCAAAGGCTTTAGTGTAGTCAATGAAGCAGAAGTAGATGTTTTTCTGGAACTCTCTTGTTCTTTCCATGATTCAAGGGATGTTGGCAATTTGATCTCTGGTTCCTCTGCCTTATCTAAATCCAGCTTTCACATCTGAAAGTTCTCAGTTCATGTACTGTTGAAGACTTGCTTGGAGAATTTTGAGCATTACATTGCTAATATGTGAGATGAGTGCAATTGTGCGGTAGTTTGAACATTCTTTGGCATTGCCCTTCTTTGGGATTGGAAGGAAAACTGATCTTTTCCAGTCCTGTGGCCACTGCTGAGTTTTCCAAATTTGCTGGCATATTGAGTACAGCACTTTCAAAGCATCATCTTTTAGGATTTTAAATAGCTCAGCTGGAATTCCATCCCCTCCACTACCTTTGTTCCTAGTGATGCTCCCTAAGGCCCGCTTGACTTTGCACTCCAGGACGTCTGGCTCTAGGTGAGTGATCACACCACCGTGGTTATCTGAGTCATGTTGATCTTTTTTGTATAGTTCTTCTGTGTACTCTTGCCACCTCTTTTTAATATCTTCTGCTTCAGTTAGGTCTGTACTGTTTCTGTCTTTTATCGTGCCCATCTTTGCATGAAATGTTCCCTTGGTATCTCTAATTTTCTTGAAGAGATCTCTAGTCTTTCCCATTCTATTGTTTTCCTCTATTTCTTTGCATTGATCACTGAGGAAGACTTTCTTATCTCTTCTTGCTATTCTTTGGAACTCTGCATTCAGATAGGTGTATCTTTCCTTTTCTCCTTTGCCTTTTGCTTCTCTTCTTTTCTCTCTATTTGTAAGGCCTCCTCAGACAACCATTTTGCCTTTTTGCATTTCTTTTTCTTGGGGATGGTTTTGATCACCGCTTCCTGTACAATGTCACGAACCTCCATCCATAGTTCTTCAGGCACTCTGTCTATCAGATCTAATCCCTTGAATCTATCTGTCACTTCCACTGTATAATTTTAAGGGATTTGATTTAGGTCATACCTGAATGGCCTAGTGGTTTTCCCTACTTTCTTCAATTTAAGTCTGAATTTTGCAATAAGGAGTTCATGATCTGAGCCATAGTCATTTCCCAGTCTTGTTTTTGCTGACTGTATAGAGTTTCTCAATCTTCAACTGCAAAGACTATAATCAATCTGATTTCAGTATTGACCATCTGGTGATGTCCATGTGTATTAATTATATTTATCATATTGCACATTATGTCCCTATTACTTATTTAACTTATAACTGGAAGTTTGTGCCCTTTGACCATCTTCATCCAGTTCTGCCTCTCCCTAGACTGCAAATCTAGTATTTTGCTTTCTCTTTAAGTTACTTTTTAAAAAATGTTATTTATAGTTTTTTTTTTATGCCAGAAGGTATGGCACGTGGGATCTTAGTTTCCCAATCAGGGATGGAACCTGTGGGCCCTGTATTGGAAGGGTGGAGTCTTAACCATTGACCCACCAGGGAAGTCCCTGATCTTTTTTTCTATTAGTTTGCTTGTTTTTGAGGTATATTTGATATACAATACTATGTTAGTTCCTGATGCACAACATATTCAGTATTTCTATACACTTCAAAGTGATTACCATCTGTCACTATACTAAGATACTACATTGTCATTTACTATATTCTGCACACTGAGCATGCACAAGCACCATACTGTATATTTACACTCCTAATTCATTTACTTTGTAATTGGAAGTTTGTACCACTTAACCTCCCTCACCTATTCCTGTCCTCTAGGCCATCACCCCTTTGGTCTCAGTTATCAACTTTCTTAGGGTATGAATTTATTTTTATTACTTTTATACATTACCATCACCGACTGGATGCACATGAGTTTGGGTGAACTCCGAGAGTTGGTGATGGACAGGGAGGCCTGGCGTGCTGCGATTCATGGGGTCACAAAGAGTCGGACACGACTGAGCGACTGAACTGAACTGATACATTACCTAGTCAATAATTATCAAATGTTTTTAAAATTTAAAAATCCCATTAAGACTAAATAGAAAGAAGTGTATGCGACCTAACTTTAAGTGAAAATGTCAGTGGCTATTTTGTGGAATGGGTAGCCGAATTCAAGCATGCTAAAAAGAAAAAGACACACAATATCATGAGAAGAGAGTAGTCTAGTTATGTAAAGGCGAAGTTATAAACTTTTATTACACAGACAAAGAAGATATGGACACATTAACAAAATTACAAAAACGAGAATTTCTCCAAAAATTAATTGGTAGCGTGATTTCGCCTTCGTACTCCTGGGGGCGTCCAAGCTCCACCTAACCCCTCCTTCCTCGTTTTTTCCCGAAGGCTCCGAGGACCAGCAGCTGGGCAGCGCGCGAGCCAACCAAGACGCCCCGGGATGCCGGGACAAACCCGAAACCTGGGCCCCTGGGCCAGGCGCGCCGAGGAGGAGGAGGGCCGACTCCGAGGCAGGGACCGTGCACAAAAGCCACTTTCGTCGCTTTAACTGTTCAACCCTAGAACCCTAACCCAGGACCAGAAGCCTGAGACTTGGGCAAAAAGCGGCCTAGGTTTCCCGGAAGCCTGAGAGGTCCGGTAGCCGCAGCCCGCGCGGGGCCCCGCCCGCACTCCCGCCGGCTCGACTCAGCCCGCGGAGGGCCCCGCCCCGCTCCTGCCCAGGCCTGCCGCGGTCGGGCCTTCCGGCGAGTCAGGCCTGAGTCAGGACTGGAAGGCTGGGAAGGAGCGACGGTTTCCCGGCATCGGGATCAGCATGACACGATACCAGCCACGCCACACATCGGTGGGAGGGACATGGAGTACAGCGCAGGCAGCCTCCTGCTGGTGTCCCCAGCTAGGCCCCAGGAGCTGGAAATGACTCGGCCTTGTCCTTGCTCCCAGGCGAGTGGTAAGCCCATGGGTCGAACGCTTCTCACTCGTGTGCGTGTTCCAGCCGGGTCCAGTTTACTCAGCTCCTCCAGCTCTACCCTAATCCCAGTGTTAACTGCAGGTTGACATTTGCCATGGGCACTTGCCATCTACCTCTAGAAGGACTAAATCCTGTGCTGTTGCAGCTGCTGACCATCAACACCCTCTGATGTTGAGGGCAGGAATGAGGCCCTCTGTGCTGGGGTGGGGTGGGGTGGGGTGGGTGGAGAAAGGAAACTGGCAGGACAGTTCTTTAAATAGATATTTGCAGGAGCCGCCTTTACGAACCCAATTCTTTTTTGTAGTTTATTTATTTACTTTTGACTGTGCTAGGTCTTTGTTGCTGCACATGGGGTTTCTCTAGCTGTGGAGGGCAAGGGCTACTGCTACTCTTCACTGAGGAGCACCGGCTTCAGTAGCTGCGGCGTGTGGGTTCAGTAGTTGTGGTGGCTTAGGCGCTCTTTGGCATGAAATCCTCCCGGACAAGGGATTGAGCCCAGGTTCCCTTCATTGGCAGGCGGATTCTTATCCAATGTACCACCAGGAAAGTCTCATGAACCCAGTTCTTGAATCTCCTCATATCTAGAAAATCACTGAAATCCTTCAGGGTGATGACTGTTTTCATGATTAGCAGAAAGCTTCATGAGACTAGCAGAAACCTGGAAAAAAATATGCAATCAATTGCATATATTCCCCTTTCACCAAAATCACGTATATACTGACATTCCTCCTTGCTTCGTCGGAGCAGTTTCTCAGAGGCATCTGCGGTGTTGTTTACAGGCTGCAGTCATTTTGCTATCCCAGTAACTTACAAGGTCGTTTAACCATTTTAACGATCTTATGAGATAATCATATGGGTAATTTTCCAGGTCACATGTCAAAACGTTACAGGTGAGGAAATAAGTTGTAAAGCGACGTGCCTGAGTTTCCATTCTAGTTATGGAGCTAGACCCAGACCCAGGTCATTTATACCGATTGTCCACAAATCCCTTTTTAAATCAGAGCATCTTGTCTTGGAGTTCTTGGAGGGGGCGACTGTGAGGTTCCAGTTAAACAAGGGAATGTGAGTGCCAGCCCTACCATGGAAGAGGTGGATTGCCTGGCTTCTGACGACAGACTGAGGCAGAGGGGAGACTGAGGTTGGGGTGTCAGCAGTGCTTCTTGCTGCCTTACACACCGCTGCTCTGGCTGTAACCCTTGTAGAACACTCCCAGATACTCTAATGAAACCCTGAGGTGGGGCTAGTGCTGGAAGGGCATCTGAGCTTCCCATTTCGGAGGAATGGATTTAAAAATAAAACAAACCCCAAAACCCCTAAGAGTAGGAAGTGAGAACTTGACCCGCCATCTGGTTGAATCAGTCACACTGGGAGTTGTTGGGGGCAGGGTGGATGGAGAGAGGAATGGTTTCTGAATAGATTCAATTCCCATCTCCTTCCAAGGAAAGACACCTGGACAAGAACAAACATCTTTCGTAGAAGTCCGGGAATGGGACAAGGCAGAGATTTTGCAGCTAAAGGCAAATGAATGGGGTGGGTCCATGGACCTGAGCAATTACTATCAGGTTGGCTAAAGACCCAACAGAATCAGCTGCAACTTAGCACATAGTACCTAGGGACAAGGCCACCCCAACACATCTGAGAGCAGTAAGGTCCCAGATGCCAGCCACAGGGACCTGAGGTTGCCTCCTTTTTCTGCTACCTCTAGGCCATGGTAGCTCCAGCTTCCCCTAGATGCCACCTGGAGGGGATAAGAGAGTGTTCTGGTTGTCTATTGCTGTGTAACAAACTATTCCAGAGTCGGGAATTTGGAAAGAGAATGAGGGGAGAAGCAGTTTATCTCTGCTTCTGAATTTCAGCTGAGAAGACTTAGAGGCCAGAGGTGACTTGATGACTGGGGACTGGAATCATCTGAAAAAATTATCTATTTCTGCATAATCACCTTAAAATTTAGTGCCTTAAAATAACAATTTATTATTTCTCATGGTTCAGATGTGAATTCGGCTGGAGCCAGAATGTCAGTTTAGCCGTAAGCCTTTCTCCACGTGACCTTTGTCTCTAGCAGAGTAACTGGTCTTCTTGCATGGCATGGAGTAGCAAGAGGGAATGCTTCAACCAAGGCAAGCAGAAGCTACAGATCTGTTAAAGCTCTCCCCTGAAAGTTATGTATCAGTACCTCCATTCCATTCTGTTGGTCAAAACAGGTCACGGGGCCAACTTGGATTTAAAGAGTGGGAAAATAGACTCTACCTCTTGAAGGGTAGTTTTCCAGGTCACATTTCAAAAGAGTTTATGGGGTGAGAGACATTGCTGTCATCTTTAGAAACACAGTCACTGCTACTACTTAAACAAGAACAAATGCAGAGATTTTTAACTGGACAGTTAAAGTTTCCCCATTTCTCCACATCTTGTAGGCTACAGGTTTAAGAACAGGTTAGGTCAATTATAACAGAGGCTACATGTTTTCCTGTGCATTGTTGTTGTTCAGTCACCAAGTCATGTATGACTCTTCAACCCTGTGAACTGCAGCATGACAGGCTTCCCTGTCCTTCACTATCTCTGGGAGTTTGCTCAAACTCATGTCCATTGAATCAGTGATACCAGCCAACCATCTCATCCTCTGTTGCCCACTTCTCCTTGTGCCCTCTCTGAATGTAATGAGTAAATTGTGAGCCACTACACATGTACAAGCTAGATGTAGAAAAGGCAGAGGAACAAGAGATCAAATTGCCAACACCTGTTGGCTCATAGAAAGAGCAAGAGAATTCCTGAAAAACATCTATTTCTGCTTCATTGACTCCACTAAAGCCTTTAAATGTGTGGCTCACAACAAACTAAGGAAAATTCTTAAAGAGATGGGAATACTAGACCACCTGACCTGCCTCCTGAGAAAGCTGTATGCAGGTCAAGATGCAACAATTAGAACCCGACATGGAAAATGGACTGGTTCCAAAGTGGGAAGGGATTATGTCAAAGCTGTATATTGCCACTCTGTTTTTTATAACATATGCAGAATACATCATGCGAAATGCCGGGCTGGATTACTCACAAGCTGGAATCAGGATTGCCAGGAGAATAACCTCAGAAATGGAGATGATACCCTAATGGCAGAAAACCAAGAGGAACTAAAGAGCCTCTTAATGAAGGTGAAAGAGGAGAGTGAAAACCTGGCTTAAAACTCAACATTTAAAAACCTGAGATCATAGCATCTGGTCCCATCACTTCATGGCAAATAGATGGAGAAAAAATGGAAACAGTCACTTTCTTGGGCTCCAAAATCACTGCGGATGGTGACTGTAGCCATGAAATTAAAAGACACTTACTCCTTGGAAGGAAAGCTATGACAAACACAGACAGTGTATTAAAAAGCAGAGACATCACTGTCAACAAAGATCTGTCTCCTCGAAGCTATGGTTTTTCCAGGGGTCATGTAGTAGTGAGAGCTGGACCATAAAGAAGACTGAACACTGAAGAACTTATGCTTTTGAACTGTGGTGCTGGAGAAGACTCTTGAGAGTCCCTTGGAGATCAAACCAGTTAAATGAGGGCTTGAGATTTCAGATTTTGAGAGTCAGTTCCTAGGCAGGTTGATAAGAAGTCCAGGGTCCCCGAGGAGGAGAGAGGAGTCTGGGGCTCTCAAGGAGGAGAAAAGGACAAACTTTTTTTTTCTCTCTACATTCCTTAGTCTTAGTCACATAAAACATTTTTTCTTTAAGCCCAGAACTGATGATTACACAACAAACAACTCAGTTTAAACTCTATACTAAGGATTATAGAACAACAATGTATCCTGTTTAAGGACAGTTTCTCCTTCCTGAAAACCTTCTGGCTAATCCTGTTATCTTAAAATGTAAATTGTGGGAGTGGGTCTAGTAGATCTTTACCAACTTGAGACATTCTTTTGATTTATTTTAATAAGTAATTTAAAAAGTATATGACTCTCTTGCTTAGACTAGTGAGGAGGGCACTCTCCGTCCCCCTTCTGATGTCTGTGTCAGAAGCGTTCTCTGTCCCCTTTCCTACTTTAATAAAACTCTGCTACATAAAAGCTCTTGAGTGATCAAGCCTGGTCCCTGGTACCAAAGGCAAATCTTCTCCGGAGATCAGGAATCCGACACCGTTCACTGTAAGCTATCAATTTTAGGATCTGGACTTTTAGAAACAGGTCAGTTTGCGAGTTGGAAAACTGATTCTTCACCTTCAGTTTAGTTCAGTTCAGTCGCTCAGTTGTGTCTGACTCTTTGTGACCCCATGAATCACAGCACGCCAGGCCTCCCTGTCCATCACCAACTCCCGGAGTTCACCCAAACTCGGTGATGCCATCCAACCATCTCATCCTCTGTCGTCCTCTTCTCCTCCTGCCCCCAATCCCTCCCAGCATCAGGGTCTTTTCCAATGAGTCAACTCTTCGCATGAGGTGGCCAAAGTACTGGAGTTTCAGCCTCAGTATCAGTCCTTCCAATGAACACCCAGGACTGGTCTCCTTTAGGATGGACTGGTTGGATCTCCTTGCAGTCCAAGGGACTCTCAAGAGTCCTCTCCAACACCACAGTTCAAAAGCATCAATTCTTCGGTGCTCAGCTTTCTTCACAGTCCAACTCTCACATCCATACGTGACCACTGGAAAAACCATAGCCTTGACTAGATGGACCTTTGTTGGCAAAGTAATGTCTCTGCTTTTGAATATGCTATCTAGGTTGGTCATAACTCTCCTTCCAAGGAGTAAGCGTCTTTTAATTTCATGGCTGCAATCACCATCTGCAGTGATTTTGGAGCCCCCCAAAATAAAGTCTGACACTGTTTCCACTGTTTCCCCATCTATTTCCCATGAAGTGATGGGACCAGATGCCATGATCTTTGTTGAGCTTTAAGCCAACTTTTTCACTCTCCTCTTTCACTTTCATCAAGAGGCTTTTTAGTTCCTCTTCACTTTCTGCCATAAGGGTGGTATCATCTGCATATCTGAGGTTATTGATATTTCTCCCAGCAATCTTGATTCCAGCTTGTGCTTCTTCCAGCCCAGCTTTTCTCATGATGTACTCTGAATATACATTAAATAAACAGGGTGACAATATGCAGCCTTGACGTACTCCTTTTCCTATTTGGAACCAGTCTGTTGTTCCATGTCCAGTTCTAACTATTGCTTCCTGACCTGCATATAGGTTTCTCAAGAGGCAGGTCAGGTGGTCTGGTATTCCCATCTCTTTCCCACAGTTTATTGTGATCCACACAGTCAAAGGCTTTGGCATAGTCAATAAAGCAGAAATAGATGATTTTCTGGAACTCTCTTGCTTTTTCCATGATCCAGTGGATGTTGGCAATTTGATCTCTGGTTCCTCTGCCTTTTCTAAAACCAGCTTGAACATCTGGAAGTTGACAGTTCACTGAAGCCTGGCTTGGAGAATTTTGAGCATTACTTTACTAGCGTGTGAGATGAGTGCAATTGTGCAATAGTTTGAGCAAGAGAAGGCAATGGAACCCCACTCCAGTACTTTTTCCTGGAAAATCCCATGGATGGAGGAGCCTGGTAGGCTGCAGTCCATGGGGTCGCGAAGAGTCGGACACGACTGAGCGACTTCACTTTCACTTTTCACTTTTATGCATTGGAGAAGGAAATGGCAACCCACTCCAGTGTTCTTGCCTGGAGAATTCCAGGGACAGGGGAGCCTGGTGGCTGCCGTCTATGGGGTCACACAGAGTCGGACACGACTGAAGTGACTTAGCATAGCATAGCATTGAGCATTCTTTGGCATTGCCTTTCTTTGGGATTGGAATGAAAACTGACCTTTTCCAGTTCTGTGGCTGAGTTTTCCAAATTTGCTGGCATTCTTCAACTTAACTGGCTGTATATCTTGGACATACTGTTTAAGCTTCCTATGTTTCAATTTTCTTATATACAAAATGTACTAATATTATTCTCACTTTACATGGGGCTTGCAAAACTTAAGTTTAAAAACTTTGGCTTTAATAGCTCAAAAATTTTGATGATTGTGAGAGTGAAAACTTTGATCTAGACTTTTTAGGCAATCAGTGACTTGGCCTTATTTCTGACAAAAGAAGAAGGAGAGGATAAAATTTGGGAGTGGTCTGAGGCAGTATGTTCTTGGAGAAGAGGACATTTGAGTGATTCATGCATGTGAAAAGGAGGGACACAGAACTCTGGAGAGGTGTGTTCCTCCTGGTACTTAAAATTAGACCTGAGATCTAATCCTAGCATCATTCATTAGTACCTAGTCTCATTGTTTTTTGGCAGTCTTGAGTAGAGTTCACTTTACACATTACTTTAAAAAAATTTTCTTATTGTAAAATACATATAAAATTTATCATCTTAGATGAACCCTTAAAAAGGTACAGTTCATATTGTTGTGTGACCATCACCCTTATCCATTTCCAGAATCCTTTTCATCTTGCAAAACTGAAACTCTGTACCTATTAAACAATATCTCCCCATCCCCATTACCTGTGCCCCCCCAGCCCCCATCTGTACGATTCTACTTTCTGCTTCTGTGATGTTTGATCATTAACGACCTCATATAAATGGAATCAGTATTTTCAGTATTTTTCTTTTTGTGACAGGCTTATTTCATTTAGCATAATGTCTTCAAGGTTCATTCAATGTTATAGCATATGTCAGAATTTCATGCTTTTTTAGGGCTAGTAATATTTCATTGTATAAACTTCACATTACTTTTTGTTATATCAAGAACTTTGGCCCTTTATAACATGCTTCTTATATTTTGCACACAGGAAGGGTCACCATACATAGTCGGGTCAGTGTTTTCCCTCTAGGATTTCAGTTCACCTTTTCAAAGGAGGAAGTGAAGGCAGAACAAAGACAGGAGTGACAACGGACTACAATAATCATTCAAGTGAGTGGTTATTTCCTGGACAGTATTCCTGGCTAGATCTGTAACACAGCAGGCCCCCAGAGCTAAATTAAGGAGTTAGATTTGGGGAAAGGGGGTTATCGACTCATGTATTTATTGGTAACAGCTTTATTGAGATATAATTCATAGACCATACAATTCATTCATTTAATGTTATTTAATTCATTCCTTTAACGTCATGACTTTTCACATATTCAGATTTGTATAACTGGTATCACAAAATGTTAGAAAATTTTCATAGTCCCTGAAAGAAATCTTGTACCAATTTGCCATCGTCCCCAGTTCCCTCCTCAGCCCTGTGCAACCGTTAATCTACTTTCTGTCCATACAAAGATGCCTGTTCTGGAAATTTCACGTAATGAAATCATATAATATGTGGTTCTTTGTGACTAGCCTCTTTCACTTAGGTCAAGGTTCATCCATGTTGTAGTGTGTATAGATAATTCATTTCTTTGCTTACCAGATGAGAGAAATAATAGCAGGAATTAACTTCTTTTTATTATTCAATAATGTTCCATTCTGTTGATTATACTGCATTTTATCTACTCATCAGTTTTTGGACATTAGAGTTGTTCCTGTTTTTTAGCTATTATGAGTATTGCTGCTTTGAATACTCATGTCTAAATTATGTGGACCTATGTTTTAATTTCTCTTAGGTATATACCTAGAGGTGGATTTTTAAAAAATATTTTTATTTTATATTGGAGTCTAGTTGATTTATAATGTGTCAGTTTTAGACAAACAGCTGAGTGATTCAGTTATACATATATCCCTTCTTTTTCAGATTCTTTTCCCATATATGTTGTTACAGAATACTTAGTACAGTTTTCTGTGCTATACAGTAAGTCCTTGTTGATTATCTGTTTATATACATATGTGTGTATGTGTATATATATGTGTGTGTGTATGTATGTGTGTGTATATATATATATATATATAGAGAGAGAGAGAGAGAGAGAGTAGTGTGTACACGTTAATCCCAAACCCCTAATTTATCCTTCTCCTGCAAGGAGTTAGGTTTTATAGGACCAGAAAATGAATTTAGGAAACTAAACTAACTGTTCACTTCTTTTTGTATTCTTATTTAAAACTGTAAAGGAGATTGGAGATACATGCTGAGGTGGCAAGCACTGAACGTTCTCTACAAGCCACCATGAGACAGAGAGAGGGGAAGGATGGCACACACTTTTAGCAACTGGAGCAGATGTTAGGAGAGTTTCTACTCTAAAGGCGTTTTCCTCTGAGTAGTTCCCACTCTGAGGTCAGATGAGACCCTGGACAGCCCAGAACACAAGGACCCTCCCCCTGTATCCCCACAGACCCCTGTCAGTGTGGGCTAGTCTCTGATTCTCCTCCTCTGCCAGGACCGGACCGTGCCAGGGCCTTTCCCCATGACCAGCCTCTGAGGAGGCGGAGCTTTCACACATCTGACCCCAAGGGCCAGCGGGTCTCTGGGAGAGCTGCCTGGAGTTCACCGCATCACACCTTATCTGGCTCAGGAGAATCACTCTTGATCTACTCATCACTATTTCTCACCAAGATTTTCCCCTAAAGCAACTCCATGGGGGGAGCTATTTCCCTGAGTACACAGCGACCCCGACACATTAATCACGTCTTTCTGGGCAGAGGTGGTGGCAATCCTCCAACAAGAAGTTGAAGTCCCTTTCCTTTCTGGATTGAACAACTAGATTTTCTTGGCTCTTACAGTCTCTCCTGTCTCTCCTCCCCACTCCACGCCCAACCCCATTCCGGCTTCCTTTTATTTATCTTTTAAAATTAATTAATTTATTTTAATTGGAGGCTAATTACTTGACAATATTGTAGTGATTTTGCCGTACATTGACATGAATCACCAGCTTCCTTTTAAAAGTTGACTTTGTCCCTGACTCTGGACTTTAATACTGACGTAATTTAAGGATTTGGAGACAATGGGCAAAATATTTCTTCCTTTGTAGTGTAGGCGGACTAGTTGGAAAACTAATCTCCACTAGAGGGAGACTTCATCTTAAGAAAGAAAACGATATGGAATTTGTGATGTTTAATGGAAGTAGATAAAATATAGAACATGTAGCTGCTGCTGCTGCTAAGTCGCTTCAGTCGTGTCTGACTCTGTGTGACCCCAGAGACGGCAGCCCACCAGGCTCCCCCGTCCCTGGGATTCTCCAGGCAAGAACACTGGAGTGGGTTGCCATTTCCCTCTCCAATGCATGAAAGTGAGAAGTGAAAGTGAAGTCGCTCAGTCGTGTCCGACTCCTATCGACCTCATGGACTGCAGCCCACCAGGCTCCTCCATCCATGGGATTTTCCAGGCAAGAGTACTGGAGTGGGGTGCCATAATTCATTTATATAGCTGTTGCATTTAGCCAACTGTCTCTTCTTTAAAAAAAAAAAAAGCTGTTATTTCCACATTATTTTCACAATGATAATTCATTTTATGTAGGAATTACTTTTTGTTTTTAACTTAATTTTATAATTATGTAAAATATTTACATAATTACTTAAATATTTACATAATTTACTTCCCTGGTGGCTCAGATGGTAAAAGCCTCTGCCTACAATGCAGGAGACCTGGGTTCTATCCCTGGGTCAGGAATATCCCTTGGAGAAGGAAATGGCAGCCCACTCCAGTATTCTTGCCTAGAAAATCCCATGGACAGAGAAGCCTGGTAGGCTACAGTCCATGAGCTTGCAAAGAGTCAGACATGACTGAGCGACTTCACTTTCTTTTACTTTTCTTTAATTTTATAATTATGTACAATATTTACGTATTTTTCATGTGTAATATTTGGGGGGCTTCCCTGGTGGCTCAGTTGGAAAAGAATCTGCCTGCAATGTGGGAGACCTGGGTTTGATTCCTGGGTTAGGAAGATCCTATGGTGAAGGGAAAGGCTACCCACTCCAATACTCTTGCCTGGAGAATTCCACAGACAGAGAAGTCTAGTGGGCTACTGTCCACAGGGTCGTAGAGTCGGACACGACTGAGTGACTAAGCACGCGCAGAAAATATTTACATGGTTCTAAAATCAACTGTACAAAACAAAGTATATTCAAACAAGTTTATCTTCTGTCTTTTCTGCATTATTTCTCCTCTCTCTAAAAGTAATCACTAATCATACCACTTATTTTTCCTACGTTATTTTTTCTATTAGAAACACACGTGTTTATCAGTTCAGTTCAGTCAGGTAGCTCAGTCATGTCCCACCCTTTGCGACCCCATGACTGTAGCACGCCAGGCTTCCCTGTTCATCACCAACTCCTGGAGATTACTCAGACTCATGTCCACCAAGTAAGTGATGCCATCTAACCACCTCATCCTCTGTCGTCCCCTTTTCCTCCTGCCCTCAATCTTTCCCAGCATCAGAGTCTTTCCTAATGAGTCAGTTCTTCCCATCAGGTGGCCAAAGTATTGGAGTTTCAGCTTCAGCATCAGTCCTTCCAATGAATATTCAGGACTGATTTCCTTTAGGATGGACTGGCTGGATCTCCTTGCTGTCCAAGGGACTCTCAAGAGTCTCCTTCAACACCACGGTTCAAAAGCATCAATTCTTGGGCACTAAGCTTTCTTTATAGTCCAACTCTCACATCCATACATGATGACTGGAAAAACCATAGCTTTGACTAGACGGAACTTTGTTGGCAAAGTAATGTCTCGCTTTTTAATATGCTGTCTAGGTTGATCATAACTTTTCCAAGGAGCAAGCGTCTTTTAATTTCATGGCTGCAGTGATTTTGGAGCCCAGAAAAATAAAGTCAGCCACTGTTTCCACATCTGTTTGCCATGAAGTGATGGGACCAGATGCCATGATCTTAGTTTTCTGAATGCTGAGTTTTAAGCCAACTTTTTCACTCTCCTCTTTCACTTTCTTCAAGAGGCTCATTAGTTCCTCTTCGCTTTCTGCCCTAAATGTGGTATCATCTGCACATCTGAGGTTATTGATATTTCTCTGGCAGTCTTGATTCCAGCTTGTCCTTCATCCAGTCCAGCATTTCTTATGATGTACTCTGCATATAAGTTAAAGCAGGGTGACAATATGCAGCCTTGACGTACTCCTTTCCGGATTTGGAACCAGTCTGTTGTTCCATGTCCAGTTCTAACTGTTGCTTCTTGACCTGTATACAGATTTCTCAGGCGGCAGAGCAGGTGGTCTGGTATTCCCATCTCTTTAAGAATTTTCCACAGTTTGTTGTGATCCACACAGTCAAAGGCTTTGGCGTAGTTAATAAAGCCAAAGTATTTATTAAATAAATAATTTTTATTAAATACTTTTTTTTATTAAATAAATACTTTTTTATTAAATAAAGCAGAAGTAGATGTTTTCCTGAAACTGTCTCGCTTTTTCAATGATCCAACAGATGTTGGCAATTTGATCTCTGGTTCCCCTGCCTTTTTTTATATCTCCTTTTAAATATAAACAATAGCGCACTATTCACATGTCCTCCACCTTTCTTTATTCACTTTAAAGTATTTCTTGGCGATCACTCCATAGCAGCATCTTCCTCACTGCTTTTTTACAGTAAAAAGTACTGTATAGTACTCCTTTTTGTGGAGGTACCATATTACTGACAGACAGTTGGGTTGTTTCCAGTCTGTAGCTATTACAAATAATGTTGTATACAATAGTGTACACTTTTCATACTTCTGTTAGAGTATCTTTGGGATGGGTTTCTAAAAATGGATTGCTTAATCAAAAGGCCCTGATAATCGTGCTAGTTAGATACTATCAAAGTCTCCATTGTGGAGGCTGTACCATTTTACATTTCCGTACTCAGCATATGGGAATGCCTGCTTCCTCACAGACTCATCAACAGAGTATGTTATCAAAGTTTTGGATGTATTCAGTCTCCTGGGTAAGATGTGCTATCTCCATGTACTTTTAATTTCCATGTTTTTAAAATTATGAGCAATACTGAACATTTTTCATATGATTAACAGAAATGTGTATGTCTTTCTCTGTGATAGGCTCATTTTATCAATTCATCTGTGGAGATGAGCATACATTTTTTTTTACCTTGGATCCATTAATATGATTAACTACATTAATGAATTTCCTCTGACTCTCCATTTTTGCATACATGGAGTATTATCCACTTGTTTATGATACAAATTTTTTAATGTATTATTGGCTTCTGTTTACTAATATCTTATTTAAGATTTTTATATCAGTATTAGCAAGTGAAGTTGATCTATAGTGTTTTTTGTTTAGCCTTTGTCATGATTCCAAAATTTAGGTTTGGGAATCAATATTACACTCACTTCAGAAAATGAATTTGAAAATGTTGGTCTTTTGAAGCTAAGGATTTATTTTTTTAGGTTTGATATTATCTTCTGTGAAACTATCTGGGTCTGTTTTCTTTTGTGGGGTAACTCTAATCAGTTTCTCTAATTCTTTTATGTTAAATGGTCTGTTTTTACTTTGTGTCCACATGAATCAATTCTATTAAATTGGGATTTTACACAAAATTATATACTTAATGTAGATTTTCAAACATATTTACATAGACTATTTTAAAAGTTCCTCTTCTATGTCTCTTTCTTTCTAGTTTTATGTATTTGTGGTGAAATTCCCCCTTCCCTGTTTTTTGAGTAGTTCTGCTAAGAAGTTGTTAGTTTTTTCAAAGAAACATTTTTGGATTTATTTGTTAGTTCTACTTTTGTTGTTGTTTTCAAACCCATTAGTCACTGACTTTCTTTTGACTTATTTCTTCCTTTTGCTGTTATTTGGTTTGCTTTGCTTTTTCCCTTAATTTTTTGAGTCATAATGTTTATTCATTTATTTTTGCTTTTAAACTTTAATTAATTTTTTATTATAAATCTTTCTCTGACAGCTGTTTTACCTATTTCCCATAGTTCTTGTTTTCATTATTAATATTTTCAATTTGTTTTGCATTTCTCCTTTGACCCAGAAGTGGTTAACAGCAGGTTTTTAAATTTCCCACTTGGAAATTTAAATTGGACTTTATTGAGATTTTTTTCTGTGGCCAAAAATGTTTCCAGATGGCACAGGTGATAAAGAATCTGCCACTGTAGGAGACTCAAGAGACTTGGATCCCTGGGTCAGAAGGAAATGGCAACCCACTCCAGCATTTCTTGCCTGGAAAATTCCAAGGACAGAGGAGCCTGGTGGGCTACAATCTGGGGTCACAAAGAGTCGGACATGCCTGAGCACACACATGCCATGCCAGAAGATGAATGTACACGTTTCTGTGATTTTTGTGAGTCAAAGATATGCATTTGTTGGTGTGTGTGGGGGTCCATATTCTCTATTATCAAGTTTCAGAGTTTAATATATTTTAAATATGCCTTATTTATTGTGTTGTTTAGGTTATCTTATCTGTACTAATTTCTTGTCATTTTCTCTCCCTAGATCTGAGAAATTTGTTAAAGTTCCTGTTACTGTTAATGTGTTTCTGTTTCTCCCATTTTAAGTATAATTCTTCTGATTTTTTAATTGTGGTAAAAATTTCTTTATTTCTTTTAAACCTTTTAAGTCAGAATCCTACTTTCTTGGATAATCACAACCGCAACCCCTGCTTAAATTACAGAAAAAATTCTGGTACATTTTTAGTCATTTATTTTTAGGCTTCCTGAATCTCTTCAATTTAGATATATTTCTTTTATACAGCATAGTGTTGGAATTTGCTTTGGTAGTCAATATGAAACTCATTTTAACAGGTGAGGTAAGCTTATTTATATATTTACTGATGTAGTCAATATGTCTGGCCTTAGATCCGCCTTACTTTTTTTAAAGTTGTTTATTTTTGGTTGCACTGAGTCTGTGTTGCTGCGTGCAGGCTTTCTCTAGTAGCTGAGAGTGGGGGCCACTCTTTGACTGGCATCCGAGGGCCTCTCCCTGCACTGGCGCTCCTTGTTGTGGCGCATATGCTCTGAGAGCATGGGCTTCAGTGGCTGTGGCATGGGGGCTCAGCAGTTCTGGGGTAAAAACAGGCTTAGTTGCTGTGTGGCATGTGGAATCTTCCCCCACCAGGGATCGAACTAGTGCCCCCTGCATGGCATGGCAGATTCTTATCCACTGTACTACCAGGGAAGTCCTGCCTTACGGTTTTATGTTACATATTTTTTGTATATTTAGGTCTCTCACCATATGATCTATTTCATTTGCTTCCTCCCTCCTTTTTAAACATATCTTCTGATATTTAAAAGAGTTTGTATTTTTGTTCTAATGGTTACCTTTATCCTAATACTTTTATTATATAATATGTAAGTTCTGTCTCTTTTTGGCTATTGTCTATATGAGCATGTGAGATGATCGAAAATGTATATATTGGTCTCTGCCCACGTTTTTTCCACACAGCTCCTGACCCTGGTAAATACCTAAGTGATAAAGGCTCTGCTGCTGCTGCTGCTAAGTCACTTCAGTCGTGTCCGACTCTGTGTGACCCCATAGACAGCAGCCCACCAGGCTCCCCCGTCCCTGGGATTCTCCAGGCAAGAACATAAAGGCTCTAGGAGCATCTTTTATGCTAACATTTGGTGTTTGATCCTGGTTCCTAACAGAGTGCTTGGAATTTCCTGGGTAATAGGGGTGCTTTTGTTCCCAGTGAGGTGATTCTTGGTGGGCTCCTGGATGAAAGCTGATCACAGAAAGACCAAATTGTGATTAGAGACTTAGAATTCAACCCCACCCCCATTCTCTGTACAAGGGAGAGGTGCTGGAAGTGGAGTTAAGGATGGATTAGACCTGTGTGATAAAGCCTCCATGGAAATCCCAATAAGATAAGTAAGGTTTGGAGAGTTTCCAGGGAGAGTGGCAGGCCTGCAGAGGATATGGGAGCTCCACACTGCTTCCCACACACCTTTCCTGAGCATCTCTTCCATCTGGAGGTTCATCAGTATCCTTTATCATATTCTTTTAAAGAAATTTTATTTTGGCTGTTCTGGGTCCTTGTGGCAGCACACAGGCTCTTTGTTGCATCATTCGGACTTCTCTTTTTGTGCCACGCAGACTTAGCTGCTCTGTGGCACGTGGGATCTTAGCTGACCCACCAGGGATTGAACCCAAGTCCCTTGCACTGCATGGTGGATTCTTCACCACGAGACTACCAGGGAAGTCCCCTGTCATTGCCTTTTATAAAAAGCAGTAAAGAGTACTTTCTTGAGTTCCGTGAGCCATTCTAGCAAATTACCTAAACTCAAGGAGGGGATTATGGGAACCTCTGACTTACAGCTGATTGATTAGAAGCACAAGTAGCAACCTGGACTTGGCAATTGGGATCTGAAGGGTAGGAGGGCAGGCAGTCTTGTGGGACTGAGCCCTTAACCTGTGGGGTCTGATGTTGTCACCAGATATTATCTCCTTGAGCTAAATTGTAGGATACCCAGCTTGTGTCATGGAATTACTTATATGGGTAAACCTCCCCCTGCCACATCTGGTGTCAAAAGTGTTAATAAGATAGTAGTGTGAGAGTAAAGGAGGACTGAAGTTTTTCCTAATATACAGAGCAATATTGAAAAACTACCTAGGAATCTCTTAACCCCACCTCTCCACCTGCCCACCTATTGAATTCCTCTAGCATCTTCATACGTGGTACTTAGTGTGTGTGGACTCAGTCACGTCCAACTCTTTGCAGCCCCATCGCAGGAAAGAAAATAGGGTCAGAAATTTGTAATCTATAGAGAATTTTTGAAATCGTTTCTATATTTGCAGCCAAAATTTTCAGTATTTACTGTGTACACAACTGTGTCTTCAGTTCCTATAAAAATATATAGAAAACAGGAAGTTTAAATACTTCAAAGACGGGCCAATAGCTGGTTGGATAAGATCCTGTTAGCTCAGGAAAACAGGCAAAAGCCAAGTCTCCACTCTAAGACCCATCATCACCTGCCCCAGTGAAATAGCATGCAGGGCACTTTGGAGCCATCTGGAAGAAACCTTCAAGAGCTGTTCGCTAAACTATGTAATAGATGAGATGATACCACTCTAATGGTAGAAAGTGAAGAGGAACTAAAAAGCCTCTTGATGAAGTGAAAGAAGAGAGTGAAAAGCTGGCTTGAAATTCAATTTTCAAAAAACTAAGATCACAGCATCTGGTCTCATCACTTCAAGAAAAAAATAGAAGGGGAAAAAGTGGAAGCAGTGACAGATTTTATTTTCTTGGGTTCCAGTATCACTGTGGAAGGTAACTGCAGCCATGAAATTAAAAGACGCTTGCTCCTTGGAAGAAAAGCTATGACAAACATAGACAGCATATTAAAAAGTAGAGACATCACTCTGCCAACAAAGATACATATAATCAAAGTTATGGTTTTTCCAGTAGTCATGTATAAATGTGAGAGTTGTACTATAAAGAAAGCTGAGTGCCGAAGAATTGATGCCTTAGGATTGGAACTGGAGGAATCAACCTACCTGACTTCAGGCTCTACTACAAAGCCACAGTTATCAAGACAGTATGGTACTGGCACAAAGACAGAAATATAGATCAATGGAACAAAATAGAAAGCCCAGAGATAAATCCACGCACATATGGACACCTTATCTTTGACAAAGGAGGCAAGAATATACAATGGATTAAAGACAATCTCTTTAACAAGTGGTGCTGGGAAATCTGGTCAACCACTTGTAAAAGAATGAAACTAGAACACTTTCTAACACCATATACAAAAATAAACTCAAAATGGATTAAAGATCTCAACGTAAGACCAGAAACTATAAAACTCCTAGAGGAGAACATAGGCAAAACACTCTCTGACATACATCACAGCAGGATCCTCTATGACCCACCTCCCAGAATATCGGAAATAAAAGCAAAAATAAACAAATGGGACCTAATTAAACTTAAAAGCTTCTGCACATCAAAGGAAACTATTAGCAAGGTGAAAAGACAGCCTTCAGAATGGGAGAAAATAATAGCAAATGAAGCAACCGACAAACAACTAATCTCAAAAATATACAAGCAACTCCTACAGCTCAACTCCAGAAAAATAAATGACCCAATCAAAAAATGGGCCAAAGATCTAAATAGACATTTCTCCAAAGAAGACATACAGATGGCTAACAAACACATGAAAAGATGCTCAACATCACTCATTATCAGAGAAATGCAAATCAAAACCACTATGAGGTACCATTTCACACCAGTCAGAATGGCTGCGATCCAAAAGTCTACAAATAATAAATGCTGGAGAGGGTGTGGAGAAAAGGGAACCCTCTTACACTGTTGGTGGGAATGCAAACTAGTACAGCCACTATGGAGAACAGTGTGGAGATTCCTTAAAAAACTGGAAATAGAACTGCCTTATGATCCAGCAATCCCACTGCTGGGCATACACACTGAGGAAACCAGAAGGGAAAGAGACACGTGTACCCCAATGTTCATCGCAGCACTGTTTATAATAGCCAGGACATGGAAGCAACCTAGATGTCCATCAGCAGATGAATGGATAAGAAAGCTGTGGTACATATACACAATGGAGTATTACTCAGCCATTAAAAAGAATGCATTTGAATCAGTTCTAATGAGGTGGATGAAACTGGAGCCTATTATACAGAGTGAAGTAAGCCAGAAGGAAAAACACCAATACAGTATACTAACACATATATATGGAATTTAGAAAGATGGTAACGATAACCCTGTATACGAGACAGCAAAAGAGACACTGATGTATAGAACAGTCTTATGGACTCTGTGGGAGAGGGAGAGGGTGGGAAGATTTGGGGAAAAAAAAAACAAAACACATATAACTTCCAAGCTAATGGAGAGAGATGATAAAGTAATAGAAAATAATCCAAGAAGAAGGAAAGAAGAAGCAAATAAATAACTAAATAAAACAAAGACATGCGAACAGATAGGATAAATAGTAAAAAGCAAGTAATACAGTAGCTTCAAATTTTACTTGGACAGGTAAAGTTGAACAACTAAAAAAAAAAAAAAACTGTTTATGTTAAACACCATTAAAAAAATTTTATGGAGGGAAGGGACATATGTATACCTATGGCTGATTCATGTTGACATTTGACAGAAAACAACAAAATTCTGTAAAGCAATTATCCTTCAATTAAAAAATTTTAAAAATCTTATCTTGATGTGTTCATCTCCAGTGTGACTGTATTTGGATATAGGGTTTTTAGGAGGTAATTAAGGTTAAATGAGTGAATAAAGGTAGAGGTCCTAATCTGAGGATGACAGCCATCTTTCTCTACCATGTGAAAACACAGTGAGAAAGTAGCTGATTGCAAGCCATGAAAAGAGTTGTCACCAGAATATGCAATCGACTGGCTCCCTGCACTTTGACTTCCAGTCTCTAGAACTGAAGGACATAAATGTCTGTGGTTTAAGCCATCCAGTCTATGTTATTTTGCTACAGCAGCCTGAACAGATTAAGACACTAGCTGAGTCAGCACCCTTTCATTAAAAAAAAAAAGAAAGCTGAGTGCCGAAGAATTGATGCCTTAGGATTGTGGTGCTGGAGAAGACTCTTGAGAAGCTGAAGCTCCAATCCTTTGGCTACTCGATGCAAAGAGCTGACTCATTAGAAAAGAACCTGATGTTGGGAAAGACTGAGGGCAAAAGGAGAAGAGGGCGACAGAGGATTGAGATGTTTAGATAGCATCTCGGACTCGATGCATATGAACCTGAGCAAACTCTCGGGGGTGGGAAGGACTGGGATTCCTGGCGTACTGCAGCCCACGGGGTCTCAAATAGTCGGACACGACTTGGCGACTGAAAAACAACAACAACCAAGTTTTTACTATTGAGGCTACTAATGATTCTTCTGGTTTTAAAATTGCCATGGGGGGAATTCCCTGGCCATCCAGTGGTTAGGACTGAGATTTCACTGCCAAGGGCCTGGGTTCAATTCCTGGTTGGGGAACTAAGAGCCTGCAAGCTGCATGACAAAAAAGGGGGAAAAAATTGCCATAGGAAGTAAAAATACACTGAAAGTTCAAGTAGAAACTTTTGACTGTTACTAATTAGAAAGCACTAAATGAGATAGTTTACCTAACAACACAACTTTTCTTTAATGTCTGGGAAGAGATGCAGGATAAAAGCAAACTTGAAGATCTAACCAATCTATCAAGGCTTCAAGATCTCTGATACATGGTTGGAGAGGGAATGACCTCTAGAAGGCAATTTGGCAGTATCTATCAAATTGCACATAACTTTTGACTTCACAATCTTATTTCTATAAATTTATCATACAAATATACTCACACAATGAAAAATAACACATGTACAAAGTTAGTCATTGCTGCATTGTGATAGCAAAAGTTTAAAAACAAACTAAATGTTCAACAACAGGAAACTGGTTAGATAAATTATAATACATCATCAGTGTGATACTATGCAGCTATAAAAAAGCAAGGAACCTCTTTATGCACTAATATTTAATGATATTCAAAATATATCTTTTGATCTTAAAAACGAAGTAGTATGTATGCTGTGATATATGAAAAAGGTAATGAATAAAATATGTTTTTCTATGTATTATTTCTATCCTTTAAAAAATTTGTTTTATTTTTATTTCATTTTGTGAAGCATGTGGGATTTCAGTTCCCTGATCAAAGAACAACTGTGCCCCTTGCATTGGGAACATGGAGTCTTAACCACTAGACCGCCAGGAAATCCCTACTATTTCTATTCAAAAGCATGGAAAACTACACAGAAAACTGATAACTGACTGTGGGAAAGTTATTACCTATTTGTTTAAAAGAAGATCCGCTGCTTCAAAGCAAAAGTTTTACCTTCTATGGTCTCTCTCCACTTAAACTAACCAGCATTCTTTCTGTTCTTCCCATTCCCTCCTGCTGCATTAGTTAAGACTCTTTCTCATAAGGTTGCAAGAAAGGTATGAACCCAAGTTATCTCAGGATGGTGGCTGTCAGTGAGGAAGCAAATCAGTTGGCTGATTTGAAGAGGAAAAGGAGATGGAGGAAAAAAATCTCCCTTCCTGATCATGTTCTATCGTCCAGATTCTAATACCCTCTGAGACCCAAACTATACTATCTACTTTTGAAATCTGTTATGAATATCCTATAACTTTATAAAAAATTCTCCCCTTACCTGTTTCAGGTAACCTGAATATGTATTTCTGTTTACTGGGCAGTCTTGAGCCAAATTAATGCTAAAATTATTGAACACTCACTATGCATCAAGCACCTACTAGGCATGTTATGTATGTTTAATGCTCAAAACTAAAATATGCTCATTTCACACCATAAGGGTACTCAGATCCAGGAGGATCAACTAACTTATCCAAAGTCACACATTTAGGCAGAACTAGAATTTAATCCATGCAATCTGATTCCAGTGCTCAAGGTGGTAGCTGCCCTCAATTATACAGTTCATACATTTCCTCTAGACACAAAGTAAGTTTGTTGTTCAATGGCAGATTATCCCAATCCAAATAAAAGATTTCTTAATGGTCTAAGGAACAGTATGAAAAGGCAAAAAGAAAGGACACTGAAAAATGAACTCCCCAGGTCGGTAGGTGCCCAATATGCTAGTGGAGATCGGTGAAGGAATAACTCCAGAAAGAATGAAGAGACAGAGCCAAAGCAAAAACAAAGCCCAGTTGTGGATGTGACTGGTGATAGAAGCAAGCTCCGATGCTGTAAAGAGCAATACTGCAGAGGAACCTGGAATGTCAGGTCCATGAATCAAGGTACATTGGAAGTGGCCAAACAAGAGATGGCAAGAGTGAACATCGACATTTTAGGAATCAGTGAACTAAAATGGACTGGGATGCCATTATATCTACTACTGTGGGCAAGAATCCCTTAGAAGAAATGGAATAGCCATCATAGTCAACCAAAGAGTCCAAAATGCAGTACTTGGATGCAGTCTCAAAAATGACAGAATGATCCCTGTTCATTTCCAAGGCAAACCATTCAGTATCACAGTAATCCAAGTCTATGCCCCAACCAGTAATGCTGAAGAAGCTGAAGTTGAACGGTTCTATGAAGACCTACAAGACCTTCACAAAAAACTAAAAGACGTCCTTTTCATTATAGGGGACTGGAATGCAAAAGTAGGAAGTCAAGAGATATCTGGAGTAACAGGAAAGTTTGGCCTTGGAGTACAAAATGAAGCAGGGCAAAGGCTAACAGAGTTTTGCCAAGAGAACACACTGGTCATAGCAAACACCTTCTTCCAACAACATAAGAGAAGACTCTACACATGGACCTCACCAGATGGTCAACACCAAAATCAGATTGATTATATTCTTTGCAGCAAAAGATGGAGAAGCTCTATACAGTCAGCAAACACAAGAACGGGAGCTGACTGTGGTTCAGATCATGAACTCCTTATTGCCAAATTCAGATTTAAATTGAAGACAGTAGGCAAAACCACCAGACCATTCAGGTATGACCTAAATCTAATCCCTTAAAATTATACAGTGGAAGTCAGAAATAGATTCAAGGGATTAGACCTGATAGACAGAGTGCCTGATGAACCATGGATGGAGGTTCATGACATGGTACAGGGGGCAGTGATCAAGACCATCCCCAGGAAAAAGAAATGCAAAAAGGCAAAATGGTTGCTGAGGAGGCCTTACAGATAGCCAAGAAGGGAAGAAACACTACAGGCAAAGGAGAAAAGGAAATATATACCCATTTGAATGCAGAGTTCCAAAGAATAGCAAAGAGAGATAAGAAAGCCTTCCTCAGTGATCAGTGCAAAGAAATAAGAGGAAAACAATAGAATGGGAAAGACTAGAGATCTCTTCAAGAAAATTAGACATACCAAGGGAAAATTTCATGCAAAGATGGGCACGATACAGGACAGAAATGGTATGGACCTAACAGAAGCAGAAGATATTAAGAAGAGGTGGCAAGAATACCCAGAAGAACTATACAAAAAAGATCAACATGACCCAGATAACCATGATGGCGTGATCACTCACCTAGAGCCAGACATCCTGGAGTGCAAAGTCAAGTGGGCCTTAGGAAACATCATTACAAACAAAGCTGGTGGAGGTGATGGAATTCCAGTTGAGCTATTTAAAATCCTAAAAGATGATGCTTTGAAAGTGCTGCAGTCAATATGCCAGCAAATTTGGAAAACTCAGCAGTGGCCACAGGACTGGAAAAGGTCAGTTTTCATTCCAGTCCCCAAAAAGGCAATGCCAAAGAATGTTCAAACTACTGCATAATTGCACTCATCTCACATGCTAGCAAAGTAATGCTCAACATTCTCCAAGCCAGGCTTCAATAGTACATGAACCGAGAACTTCCAATAGTTCAAACTGGATTTAGAAAAGGCAGAGGAACCAGAGATCAAATTGCCAACATCCATTGGATCATCGAAAAAGTGAGAGAGTTCCAGAAAAACATCTACTTCTGCTTTATTGACTGCGCCAAAGCCTTTGACTATGTGGATCACAACAAACTGTGGAAAGAGTACCATCTTCTTAAAGAGATGGGAATACCAGACCACCTGACCTGCCTCCTGAGAAATCTGTATGCAGGTCAAGAAGCAACAGTTAGAACTGGACATGGAACAACAGACTGGTTCCAAATCCAGAAAGGAGTACATCAAGGCTGAATATTGTCACCCTTCTTATTTAACTCATATGGAGAGTACATTATGCAAAATGCCGGGCTGGATGAAGCACAAGCTGGAATCAAGATTGCCAGGAGAAATATCAATAACCTCAGATATGCACATGACACCACCCTCATGGCAGAAAGTAAGAAGAACTAAAGAGCCTCTTGAAGAAAGTGAAAGAGGAGAGTGAAAAAGTTGGCTTAAAACTCAACATTCAGAAAACTAAGATCATGGCATCTAATCCCATCACTTCATGGCAAATAGATGGGGAAACAATGGGAACAGTGACAGACTTTATTTTTTGGGCTCCAAAATCATTGCAGATGATGATGTCTGTAGCCAGGAAATTAAAAGATGCTTGCTCCTTGGAAGGAAAGCTATGACCAACCTAGTTCCAGTTCAGTTGCTCAGTCGTGTCCGACTCTTTGCGACCCCCATGAACTGCAGCATGCCAGGCCTCCCTGTCCATCACCAACTCCCGAAATCCACCCAAACCCATGTCCATTGAGTCGGTGATGCCATCCAACCATCTTATCCTTTGTCGTCCCCTTCTCCTCCTGCCCTCAATCTTTCCCAGCATCAGGGTCTTTTCAAATGAATTAGCTCTCCACATCAGGTGGCCAAAATATTGGAGTTTCAGCTTCAGCATCAGTCCCTCCAGTGAATACCCAGGACTGATCTCCTTTAGGATGGACTGATTGGATCTCCTTGCAGTCCAAGGGACTCTCAAGAGTCTTCTTCAACACCACAATTTAAAAGCATCAGTTCTTTGGCACTCAGCTTTCTTTATAGTCCAACTCTCACACCGATACATGACTACTGGAAAAACCATAGCCTTGACTAGACGGACCTTTGTTGGCAAAGTAATGTCTCTGCTTTTTAATATGCTGTCTAGGTTGGTCATAACTTTTCTTCCAAGGAGCAACAGTCTTAATCATGGCTGCAATCACCATCTGCAGTGATTTTGGAGCCCCCCAAAATAAAGTCAGCCACTGTTTCCACTGTTTCCACATTTGCCATGAAATGATGGGACCAGATGCCATGATCTTAGTTTTCTGAATGTTGAGTTTAAGCCAACTTTTTCACTCTCCTCTTTCACTTTCATCAAGAGGCTTTTTAGTTTCTCTTCACTTTCTGCCATAAGGGTGGTATCATCTGCATATCTGAGATTATTGATATTCCTCCCGACAATCTTGATTCCAGTTTGTGCTTCATCCAGCCCAGCGTTTCTCATGATGTACTCTGCAAATAAGTTAAATAAGCAGGGTGACAATATAGAGCCTTGACGTACTCCTTTTCCTATTTGGAACCAGTCTGTTGTTCAATGTCCAGTTCTAACTGTTGCTTCCTGACCTGTATACAGGTTTCTCAAGAGGCAGGTCAGGTGGTCTGGTATTCCCATCTCTGTCAGAATTTTCCACAGTTTATTACCACAGTCAAAGGCTTTGGCATAGTCAATAAAGCAGAAATAGACGTTTTTCTGAAAATCTCTTGCTTTTTCAATGATCCAACAGATGTTGGCAATTTGATCTCTGGTTCCTCTGCCTTTTCTAAAACCAGCTTGAAAATCTGGAAATTCACAGTTCACGTATTGCTGAAGCCTGGCTTGGAGAATGTTGAGCATTACTTTACTAGCGTGTGAGATGAGTGCAATTGTGCGGTAGTTCGAGCATTCTTTGGCATTGCCTTTCTTTGGGATTGGAATGAAAACTGACCTTTTCCAGTCTGATGGCCACTGCTGAGTTTTCCAAATTTGCTGACATATTGAGTACAGCACTTTCACAGCACCATCTTTTACGATTTGAAATAGCTCAACTGGAATTCCATCACTTCCACTAGCTTCGTTCTTAATGATGCTTCCTAAGGTCCACCTGACTTCACATTCCAGGATGTCCAGCTCTAGGTGAGTATGAGTGATCACATCTTCATGATTATCTGGGTTGTGAAGATCCCTTTGGTACAGATCTTCTGTGTATTCTTGCCACCTTCTTAATATCTTCTGCTTCTGTTAGGTCCATACCATTTCTAGACAGCATATTAAAAAGCAGCTATATTACTTTGCCAACAAAGTTCTGTCTAGTCAAAGCTATGGCTTTTCCAATAGTCATGTATGGATATGAGAGTTGGACTATAAAGAAAGCTGAGTGCCGAAAAATTGATGCTTTTGAACTGTGGTGTTGGAGAACACTCTTGAGTGTCCGTTGGACTGCAAGGAGATCCAACCAGTCTATCCTAAAGGAAATCAGTCCTGAATATTCATTGGAAGGACTGATGCTGTAGCTGAAACTCCAGTTCTTTGGCCACATGATGCGAAGAACTGACTCATTAGAAAAGACTGATGCTGGCAAAGATTGGAGGCGGGAGGAGAAGGGGACGACAGAGGATGAGATGGTTGGATGGCATCTCTTACTCGATGGACATGAGTTTGAGTGAGCTCTGGAAATTGGTGACCGACAGAGAAGCCTGGCATGCTGCAGTCCATGGGTTGCAAAGAGTCTGACATGACTGAGCGACTGAACTGAACTGAACTGAATAGTCTGTTTCAGGCATTAGAGAACTGAATCAAATCATGAAAATATCGTGAGGCCTATTTTTTCAGTGGGGCCTGTATGAACCCTTCCAACTTTGAAAGAGTTGGTTTGATGAAAGAACAACAGCTGTACCTGAAGTCAAGCAGTCAATCAGAAGAACGGCTAAAATTTAATACGATTTTATTAGAAGCTTGTAAATGCCTGTTACTAATTATATTACAATTCCTGTAAGTGTCTGTGAAACACTAAGTGGAGAATTCACATAGGACTCAGGCAGGATTGAACCATGGATTTTAAAGAGACACAAATAACTTAAAATGGTCACGTCTCCCCACAGAAGAATGGGCTAGAGGATCCAGAAAGAGACCCAAATATTCGGGAATACAATAAAGGTCGTATTTCAAGTCAGTAGGAAAAGACGGCTTATTCAGTAAATGATGCTGAGACAACTAGTTAGGTATCTAGAGACTGACCTCAGCTTAGTCACCAAAACAAATACCAACAGAACAAAAATTTACATATAAAAACTGTAACCAAAAAAAAAAAAACTGTAACCAGGGGTAAATACTGGAACTTACAAAAAGCTTTCAAAGGATAAGATCTGGAAGCACAGAAAGAAAGAGTAATATATTTGACTACATAAATATTAAGAAGATGTCTATGGCAAAAAAAAAAAAAAAAAGCCACAAACGAAAATTAAATGAAAACCTGGGGGAAAATGTCTGTAACATAGTTGACAAAGGGCTGATTTCCTCAATACATGAAGTTTCAGACAGTTAATATAAATGATCAACAGCCCAATAGCAAATGGCGAAAAACATGAAAGGCTATTTTCAGGGGGAAAAAAAAGAAACAAAACATATAAACATAAGGGGGAAAAAACTCATAATTAAAGAAATGAAAATGTAAAAAATGAAACACCACGTTTCACCTACAGTTAAGAAGCAATACAGTGTAGTGGTTAAAACTGATTGCTCTAGAGTCAGAACACTTGAGATTGAATCCTGGTTCTACTCCTCACTGTGCATTCTCTTGTTTCCTAGGCCTGGGTTCTTGTGAGAACAAAAGGAGAAAATATTATAAAAAGCAATGAAGACTGCATGGCTTATAGTAACCATATTAGTTCTTATTATCGGGTGGACAAAAACAGGGAAACCATTGGTGTAGTGTTGGAAAGCGAGTGGAGAACTAGGCGCTCACGTGTACCACTAGCAGATGTATAAACTGGCAGTGTCTTTGAGCAGCAATTTGATATTGTCTACTCGTGTTCTAAGTTCATAAACCCTGTGAGTTTGCAGTTCACTTTTAGAATTATCCTACTAATCACATACATTCATAAAGACATATGCTTCTCTCTCTCTATATATATATCTTTATACTCATAAAGCCATATACTTCTCTCTCTCTCTATATATATATATATCTTTATACTCATAATGATATATAGGTAGATATAGATTTTCATTGCAGCAATGTATGTAACAGCAAAAGACTGAAGATGACCTAAATATCATCTAAATTAGACTAAAAAATACATGATGGTATACCCTAAAATGGAGAAGGCGATGGCAGCCCACTCCAGTACTCTCGCCTGGAGAATCCCATGGGCGGAGGAGCCTGGTAGGCTGCGGTCCATGGGGTCACTAAGAGTTGGACACGACTGAGTGAATTCACTTTCACTTTTTACTTTCATGCATTGGAGAAGGAAATGGCAACCCACTCCAGTGTTCTTGCCTGGAGAATCCCAGGGACGGGGGAGCCTGGTGGGCTGCCGTCTATGGGGTCACACAGAGTCGGACACGACTGAAGTGACTTAGCAGCATACCCTAAAATGAAATAATATACTGCTATGAAAAAAATCTCCAAAATGGTCAAAAAAGCAAATCACCAAACAATGTGGACAGCTTACTCCCATTAGTCTAAGAATGCCTATAATATTTCTGGAAGGAGACACAAGAAAATAATAACAGTAGTTGCCTTTGAGGAGCAGGAATGGGAGCTGAAGTCAGATGGAGATTTGCTCTTCATTAAATACCCTTCTGTAAAAATGAAACTTTTTTCCCCATGTACATTTTTTTAAATGAAACAAAAACTAGTTAATTAAAAAAATAAGAGTGCAACCATCGTATAACATTACATCTCTATTAGAAAAGCATACCAGCTAAAGACAGAAGTTCTAAGAGAGATGATGCTTGCTTAAGTATAATCATGGCTTTAGGGACCAAAATATCACTCTAGAGAGTGATGAGAACCTCAGCGACTGAACATACGAGTCTCCTTTCCAGACCTCGTATTATCCATCTGTTAACTACCTCTAAAATAAGAGCTGTTTCTACCTCCACCTCTAGAAGTGTATGAGTGTTCTTCTACTTGGTGTATTGATTGGAATAAGTACTTTGGGGGAAGAAGGACGGGAGAAGGACTGACAAGCATCCACCAAAATGCTCTCCTGGTTCTCAATGATCTATTTTTTTTTTTTTTTGACAACTTATTTCTTAGTTTTTTTCCTTTCATCTTAACACCTTACACATAAACTTTACAATTCAGAAAGCACAATTCCACTTTCTCCCTAACAACCCAGTAGATAGGTCTGATAATGCCATTTTAGATGAGCCTCAGAGAGGTCGCCTAATCCAACAGATTAGGTTTGTGTCCTAGCATCACCACTTCATCTTCTGAATCTGTTACTTTCCACACTACAGCGTTCTTTCATCCTCCCTGCTCAGTCTCATGGCACCAACTATGGATTCCAGTCAACCCAGCCTACATCAAGCACCTGTATTCTTAGGCTGTATGATTCTAGAGAGTGATGGTAGAGACAGGAGTCAATTAAGAACAAAGGATAAGATATGTTTTTCTTCCTGGGGACAAATCTGAATCGACTGCTTTTTAAAACATCATTCCTTTGTTCTGTCTGAGAAAATGAAGTAGTGTACCCTGTAAACAGGGTCTTCGCAGTACTGAGCACATGATCTAGATACTCTATTCACTTTACCTCGTTTCCCCGGTTAAGGTTCTGTTATATCATCTTCACAATACAAACGACTACAGAAATTCAGTGAAGGGATGTCAATTGCTTTATATCACACAGCTCCTGTGTTCCTGTGTTGAATAAGGACTCAGACCCCAGTGTCTGGCTCTAAAGTATGTTGTACATTACACCACTCCACCCAAAGAACAAGCACTGCTCTTGGGCTCCATGATTTGCTAGGGTGGTTAAAGAGCCCAGTCAAAGACAATCTGGAAGTTCTTAAGCATGCTAAGAACCTAGAAGTTACGCTAGAAAAGTCAGGGCTGCTATTCAACCAGTTTTCCCCCATTTATTTACTCTGTCCCTCACATCTCTAAAATGAAAATGCACCTAAGTTTCAGGGGAGAATACTGGGGGCACTATCAGCCAATAAAATGAATAACAAGAAGCAAAAGGCCGCCCCTAATTGCAAGGCCCTTCCGCAAGGGCTGCCTTCTGCGGTTGCCAGGCAACAAAGGTAAACAGCAGGAAGTGGCAGGATCATGGCCACTAACTACAGTGCCAACCAGGTAAGCACTTTTTTCCTTTTCTTTAACATTTAATTTTGCCTTCCAGAGTCCACCTTTTGCCTGACCCCTCCCATAGGATTCTCATTACTGAATAGACAGAAAAAAAAAGTGCTATGTGATAGTATTTTTTTTTTTTTAACTTCTTGGCTCTCAGGGGAGGGAGGGCCTAAAGTACAAGTAATAAGTATTTCTGCATCAAGATTGTAGGCTCTAATCCAGAGGTCAGCAAATTTTTTTCTGGAAAGGGCCAGAGAGGAAATATTTTAGCCTCTGTGGGCCAAGTGAATAAAGATACTATATAGGTATGAGAGAAAACATTTTCCATAAAGTTTTTGACAAAATTCAAAATATAACAGTATAATTTTTTATATTATTAGTGAAAAGAATGAAATTCTTATAGGATGAGAAAATATTTTTGCTTAATTGGAATACAAAGTTAGTGTTCCCTTTTATCAAATCAACTGCCAATGTTCATCTATTAAAAACAGTTCTTAGCTTTCTCAGGTCATCTCAAAACAGACAGGAGGATGGATTTGGCGCATGGGCCAGAGTTTGCTGACCCTGGTCTAGACCAGTACTATAATAAAAAGATAATGTGAATCACAAATGTAACTTCAAATTTTCTATTAGCTACATGCTGCTGTTGCTGCTAAGTCGCTTCAGTCATGTCTGACTCTGTGCAACCCCATAGACGGCAGCCCACCAGGCTCCGCTGTCCCTGGGATTCTCTAGGCAAGAACACCAGAGTGGGTTGCCATTTCCTTCTCCAATGCATGAAAGTGAAAAGTGAAAACTAAGTCGTGTCTGACTCTTCACAACCCCAGGCACCGCAGCCTACCAGGCTCCTCCATCCATGGGATTTTCCAGGCAAGAGTACTGGAGTGGGTTGGTAGCTACATGAGAAACATTTAAAAGAAAAAGTTAATTTTAATAATGTATTTAATTTAGCCTGGTAAGTCCAAAATATTATTTCTAATATTTAATCAATATTTTAAATTATAGTTACATGTTTCACATTCCCTTTTTTTGGTACTAAATCTTCAAAATCCAGTATTCTTTATATAGCTGATCCTTGAACAAGGCAGGAATTAGGGCACAGATCCCCACACAATTGAAAATCTGCATCTAACTTAACAGTCAGCCCTCCGTATCCAGGGTTCCACATTCACAGATTCAACCAACTACTGATCATGTAGTACTATAGTACATATTTTTTGAAAAAAATCTGTAAGTTAACTTGCACAGTTCAAACCCATATGTTCAAGCGTCAACTGTACATACAAAGCACCTCAACTTGGACTGGTCATGTTTCCAGGGCTCAAGAGCCACACGTGGCTAGTGGCTTCATGTTGGACAGCACACAGACAAAACGACTTACCTGCTCTCTGCAGTGAGTTAAAGCTTACTTAGCATGGTTGTTCATGCCTCTGGTCTTCAAATCTAAAGAACTGTGTCTAGCTATCATTTCCTGGGCTTGGGACCTTTGAGTCTCAGGGATTCTTATCTTTCTCTCCACAGTATGAGAAACCTTTCTCACCCAAGTATCTGCAGAACTGGTCTCTTGCGAAGCCAACAAAAGAGGTATTCCAGCTTCAGTGCACCCTCTTTACGTCATGCTCTGTAATTCACTGGCACCTCCTAAACTCTTTCAGCATTCTTTGCATTCCCATAGCCTCCTCTCCCTCGGCCCTTAATTCAAATTTAAGCCCTTCAGATACTTTCTCCCACTTTTCCACTCCATCTTCACAAGCACTTTTCTCTCCACTTCTACCCCAGAGGATTTCTTCCCATGAAGGCTACACTCAGATTATTGCCAATGATCGTGGTCATCTGTTGCCTTCAGTGCCCCGTTCCAAGGTGAGATATTCATCTCCATTCTCATCTAAAAAGTTAAAGAACCAAGGCATAGAACTGGAGTAACAGAGGGAAGACTTGTAATCTCCTGCAGCCACTACTTGGAAGATTAAAGTGCAACCTAATTCACATTGTAACAAGAGTGCTCCCAAACTTCCAGCCAACAGGATAGGTTTAACACCCAGAACTCCTTAAGTTGATGAATGACTGGTATAAAATGAACACCTTCAGGTGATAATACTTATATAGTGGGTACCCTGCCAAACTTAGGCTAAGGATGTAGAGTTTAAGCCAGTGGAGGTAAAGGGGATTAAAAAATTAGGGCAATCTAAATGAGAAAGGGGAAGAGACTGGGGAAGTTATGCTTTCAGTCTTGTTTCATGACAATCCCAAAGGTAAAAAGATGGAACTAAGACAAATAGAACAGACCTGCCAATAGGCCAGTTACTGAGAGTAAGAAGCCCTGTTGAGGAATCCCATCTTTTTCCATTTAGGCAAGTCCCTGGGGCTCCTTCATGGGCACCTGGCAAATGCCTCTGAAGGTACCCCCTGCTCGGGCGACCCTGACCTCCCGTACAGCTGCTGGTGCTGCCTCCCTCACCAGATGGATACAGAAAAATCCTGATTTACTTAAGGCTTCCAATGGGTTGCGTCCTGAAATCTTCGGCAAGGTATCTATTTCTCCCACTTAACCTCAATCCTGTTTCCTTTTCAACCTCAGAAATGTCTATTGTTATACTACCACAATCCCAGCAGGGGGAACCTTTAACCAATTCTGTCTAGTCCTTAAGCAACCTCTTTGGGATGAAGGGATAAGCTAAGGACATCTTATCCACCCCACACATCTCCCCACTTCACACAGTACAAAATGATCTGATCTCAAGGGGAGGTTAATGGTACCAATTTAACTCGTATTTGAAACCTGACTTCTTGCCCATGGGATGGGGAGAAGGGGATTTAGAATTGAGATGGATTGAGAATGATCTAGGCCTAACCGCAAACATAACTGTCTCTTCTGTTCTACCCGACAGCCCCATGATCCAGACAGTCAGAAGAAACTCAGGAAGTCTATCACAAAGACTGTACAACAAGCACCAAGCCCCACCATAATCCCAAGCTCCCCAGCCTCAAATCTCAGTTCCCCAGATCAACTCCAAAGCTCACATCCCTCTGCAGGTCACACTCCGGGTCCCCAAAGCCCACTCAACTCTCCAAAGTGCCCACCTGGAAGCCCGTGTTTGCCCCACGCAGGCCGTAATCTAGCCGAGGTCTAGAAATGCAAACCTGCAACTCCGTAAGGGTCTAAGGGACTGAGTGGCCTAAGGAAGACCCCCCTTAATCAGGGAAATTACAGATGGGAATAAAGGCAAATTTGTAAAATAAACTTTTTTTTGTTATTGGAGTATAGTTGCTTTACAATTTTGTGTTAGTAACATTGTATGTTGAGTCTTTTACTGACTTGAAATTTTTCTCTTCAGCTCTTGAGGTAGGAGGTAGATGGGCACCCTCCACCTCACTCCCCCAAGGTAAAGCAATTGGAGATTCATTCCCTATAAATTGAAACTCCACTCCAAGGCAATAGCAGGACAATTAAGGGAGGAGGCTGGGCCCTGTTCAAACCATTTCTCACTCTGGAAGTCAGGAGACCTCCCCAACCACACATGCGCAGAAAGGCTCCTTGCAGGCAGAAGCAGGGAGCAACGCCAAGGGATGCTCTACCCATAATGCCTCTTCAGTAGAATCCACCTTGGCTAAGAGATGTGTGCACTCATCTGAGAGAATCCTGATATACCACATATGGAGTGTGAACCAGACAAATCAAAATGATTGGCCAAAGGAAACCAACAAGAAATGCCTCATAAAAGTAATTCAAACTGCTTCGAGGGCGCATGTCTGGGACAGTCTGCCTGTGTGCCTATCCACATGTATTATACTCTTTTTTCTCTTAATAAATACCTTACTTGCTTCACTACTTTCTTTGTGGGAATTCTTTTCTGCAAAGTCGAAGGGCCAGGGCCCTTGCCACTGACCACTGGTCTAGTAACTAGGATTTGGTGCTTTCACTGCTGCGGCCCAGCTTTAATCTCTGGCTGGGATACCAAGCCCTGCTCTAAGCTGCTGCAGGCCGAGGCCGCCCGAGGTCACTCTGGCCACCTCTTTTAACCCATAATTAGAAGGGTTGGAGGAAATAAATACCCCCTCACTTTTCACCCCGAGCATTAACTTCAAAGTCAGAAGTACGACCATTGAGAGTAGAGCAGGTGTATGTGTATTTGGAGGTGGGGAAGAAAAGCAACGGGATGCCAGGGTAAGAGACGTGACCCTTGTCTAAGAGATCATATCTGATCTGACAGAACACACAGGGGAACTAAGAGTTGTAAAAGCAAAACTTAAGCAAAAATACAAATATAACTTGAAAACTAAAGCTACAGAAGTGATTAGGAGACAGAGAAGAAAAATAAAGGACGACACGTAAGTAGAAAGTTGGGGCAGAATTACATACATGATGACCGCTCTGCCACTCCCAACCCAATCACCTGAATGATTAAGTCATAAGTCGTAAGTTGCTCAGTCGTGTCCGACTCTTTGCAACCCCATGGGCTGTAACCTACCAGGTTCCTCCGTCCATGGGATTTTCCAGGCAAGAATACTGGAATGGGTTGCCATTTCTTTCTCCAGATCTTCCCAACCAAGGGACTGAACCCGGCTCTCCGGCATTGTAGGCAGACGCTTTACCATCTGAGCCACCAGGGAAGTCCAGGGAATGATTAAGAAGCCAAGAGTGTCCCCTATCCATTTCCCAGCCTCTCATTTCTGTTTATCTTTACCCCTGTTCTGCAACTTCCTGGCACTGGCTGTTGGATTTAATGTGCTTGCCAAAGCTTTCCCAGTTCTGGTACCCAGTTGTTCCCTGGTGAGCACGGATGCCTCACTCTGAGGACAAGCACAGAGGGCGTCTGGTGTGCACTGGAAAGCCTGTAAGTCGCTCATTCCTGTCCAACCCTTTGCGGCCCTGTGGACTATAGCCCACCAGGCTCCTCTGTCTGTGGGATTCTCCAGGCAAGAATCCTGGAGTGGGTTAGCATGCCCTTCTCCAGGGACCTTTCTGACCCATGGACTAAACGCAAGTCTCCTGCATGGCAGGCAGATTCTTTACTGTTTGAGCCACAAGGGAAGCCCCCGGTGTGTGCTGGAAAAGGCTCCAAAGACTTCTCAGGGCCAGTATAGCAAAAAGGGAGACGTGATCATCACTTAAAGCCAAAGACTACTAGGAGCTGGGATGAAGACTGATGAAGCAGCCAAGCAAGGTCTTCCTCTCCAACTGACACCAATCACAGTCACTGCTGCTTCTCTCCAACCAAAGCTTTAACTGGCTGGCGAGCAGCTCAGTGACACACTAAGATCAGTCGCCCCAGAGTTTCCGGAGCCTATCAAAACAGCACTCCCGCCACAGGGAGCTAGGGGCCCAAAAGCCCGGCCTATATGGATGGATTAGGAAAGTAGCAAGTTTTCTCATAAAACCATAAATGTCTGCCAGGTTTCCATCAATCTCTTTCTTACCTCCACTCTCCCCTCCGCTGATTTACATACTTGGCTCATGGTCCCTTGGCCATCCCCTCCATTATTCCACTGGATTATAACTTGCTGAACTGTACCTTGGGGCTTCTAATCTGTTCTCAGTGGGATTCTGGAGTTTATAAAAAACTAAAAGCTCTCCACAGCTTAACTTCCTTTCTCCTGCTCCTTTCTTCTCTGAGGTTTCTGTATATTAAATCCCTAGCCACTTTTATTTGATTCCCTGATAATTTTTGAGTGCTCACTTAAAAGGACAAATTGCTTCCCTCCGGAGGAAGGCAGGATTGGGGGATGCAAGCACCTGAGAGGAGGAGACCAGAGGGAGACCAGATGGGGCAGGGAGGAAACTGGCTCCTCCTCCCCAGTCGCCGCTGTCTTGGTTTCTCCAAGTATCAACAAGAGTCAAAGGCAAAATAATAATTTTAATTCAGTTTCAGAAAAAGATGTCACGTGATTCTGGATTAGAAAACATGACAGTAAGAGGTTTGGTTTTTCTGGAAACACAAGGAAAAGAAATAACCCGTAACAGATTCAACAATAATTTTCTGGATTTTCTTCTTGCATCAAAAGCTATATATCTTCTCCCCAAGACCTGCTCCAAGAGCCAACTTAACTCTTCTTATCTCCCGCTAGCTGGGACAGGCTAATTCTCCTGCACCCCCACCCCTCTCCTTTCAGTCACACTATGTGGGCGCTAAAGACCCTGGGCTCTGACCAATGGACAGAATTGTCCTTTGAGCCAGCAACCCACAGGCAGTGGCACCCGGATCCCCACTCCCAGTCCCCACGGCAGAGGCCACAGAGCTGGCATTGTTTCCACTGTCTCAGGAAAAAGGAGCCAAAGGCTGACCCTCAGCATAAATCAAGGCCTAACATGGAGAGAGAAAGAAGGCTCCCAAGCCCAGAGTAAGCTGCAAGCCGGGGGCAAGAAAAGGGAGTTTTTGCAGTCATTCCATCCTTAGAAATAAGGAGAAAACTGGACCCTTTTCCACCGTTATGGTTCTGTAAGGTGCTCTACTGCTGAGCTCCAAGGGGATCTGCAAGCAAAGAAGGGTCTAAACAAATCAGAATAACTTTGCCCTGGCCAAAGACAAGAGTAACAAACAGGAAGACAGGTCAATGTGATAATTTGTAGGATGATGACACTGGGAACTTCGGCTCTTCACATGGCTGCCAGCCCTACAGAGGACAACACAGTAAGAACCAGGACAGCCACTCCAGACTGGTGTAGCTGGGAAATCGTCAGGCCTTTTCCTAGATCCCACATCTGTAAAAATAAGAAGAAAAAATTTCAGCAATCAGGGTCCTGGTCACTCTCATAGCTCCTTTCTCAGAAAAGAACTCCACTTAGGAAACAGGCAATTTCTCTCAGCATGATTCTAGAGAAAAGCACTTCCTTATTCTGACCTTCACCTTCCTCGAAACCCACAATATGGTACCTGCCACCCTCTTATCCCAATGACAGCACAGGGAATCGATCCTCAGTCCCTATGTGTAAGAACTTTCAGACTAAATAGATAAAACTTTCCCTCGTGACAACAAAACCAGATCAAGGTTTTCCAAAGTGTGTTTCTCCAAAAACTAGTTTCACAGAATGTTAAAAGGCATTACAGGTGGGAAAAAAAAGTTCTGAAGTCAAATAAATTTGGCAACTGTTTAAATACAAGACTTCTTAAACAACTTACTAATGCACACTGTTAATCTCCAAAATGGGGATATAATACATGGTTTTTTAGATATAGTCAACCTCTGAATCCTCTTTGGGAAGCAACATTTGTCCATTAGGGAACTAGTATTTTTTTAAAAAAATACTCTTTAGGGAATTCCCTGGTGGTCCAGTGGTTAAGACTCCACACTTCCAATGCAGGGGATTCAATCCCTGGTGGGGAAATAATCCCACGTGACTCAAGGCATGGCCAAAAAAAACTACTCTTGGGATCTAGACTCAATTTTGTTTTGACTGTGACATGCCCCCACCACTAAAAAATATCTTTTTAGTTAGTACCCAATGTCTGTGTATATATATCTTATATATAAAAGTTCATGAAACAATAAGCAATATTTATCAACACCTTCTGTGTTATATTCTGTACGGTATATTCTATTTAAAGTTCTTTTTTGTTGGTAGCAACCCACTAAATAGATTTTCTACCCACGGAGTCAAAAAACACTAATTTAGACTTTCTTGTGTCCTAGGGACATCAACATATCATATTCTAAAAGCTCTCCTAGGGCAAAAGCAGAGTCTTCAGGTCTCACACTTTCCACACATGACTGCATCAACACAAAGAAGCCCACACTTTAAGAAAGCTTCAGAGAAAAATTAGAGCCTGGAAAAAACTCAAGATGAGAAGATGTCCCTACCTCAGGTGTCAAACAGCTTCTACCTAGATAAGATTAGGAGTCAAAGAGGCAAACAGTTGCTTGCTTATAAAGGAATAGTTCAGTTCAGTTGCTCAGTTGAGTCCAACTGTTTGCGGCCCTGTGGCCTGCAGCACACCAGGCCTCCCTGTCCATCACCAACTCCTAAAGCTTGCTCAAACTCATATCCATCGAGTCAGTGATGCCATCTAACCGTCTCATTCTCCCCTTCTCCCACCTTCAATCTTTCCCAGCATCAGGGTGGGAAATGAGTCAGTTCTTCGCATCAGGTGGCCCAAAGTATTGGAGTTTCAGCTTCAGCATTACTCCTTTCAATGAATATTCAGGAATGACTTCCTTTAGGATAGACTGGTTGGATCTCCTTGCAGTCCAAGGGACTCTCAAAGAGTCTTCTCGAACACCACAGTTCAAAAGCATCAATTATTCAGTGCTCAGCTTTCTTTATGGTCCAGATCTCACATCTATACACGACTACTGGAAAAACCATAGCTTTAACTAGACAGACTTTTGCTGGTGAAGTAATGTCTCTGCTTTTTAATATGCTGTCTAGATTGGTCATAGCTTTTCTCCCAAGGAGCAAGCGTCTTTTAATTTCAAGGCAGCAGTCACCATCTGCAGTGATTCTGGAGCCCAAGCAAATAAAGTCTGTCACTGTTTCCATTGTTTCCCCATCTATTTGCCATGAAGTGATGGGATCAGATGCCATGATCTTAGTTTTCTGAACGTTGAGTTTTAAGCCAGCTTTTTCACTCTTTTCTTTCACTTTCATCAAGAGGCTCTTTAGTTCCTCTTCACTTTCTGCCATAAGGGTGGTGTCATCTGCCTGTCTGAGTTTATTGATGTTTCTCCCAGCAATTTTGATTCTAGCTTGTGCTTCATCCAGCCCAGCATTTCGCATGATGTACTCTGCATGTAAGTTAAACAAACAGGGTGACAATATACAGCCGTGACATACTCCTTTTACAATCTGGAACCAGTATGTTGTTCATGTCTGGTTCTAACTGTTGTTTCTTGACCTGCATGCAGATTTCTCAGGAGGCAGGTCAGGTGGTCTGGTATTCGCATCTCTTTCAGAATTTTCCACAGTTTGCTGTGATCCACACAAAGGCTTTGACATAGTCAATGAAGCAGATGTTTTTCTGTAACTCTCTCGCTTTTTCGATGATCCAATGGATGTTGGCAATTTGATCTCTGGTTCCCTTGCCTTTTCTAAATCCATTTTGAACATCTGGAAGTTCTTGGTTCATGTACTACTGAAGCCTGACTTGGAGAATTTTGAGCATTATTTTGCTAGCATGTGAGATGAACGCAATTGTGCAGTAGTTTGAACATTCTTTGGCATTGCCTTTCTTGTGGATTGGAATGAAAACTGGCCTTTTCCAGTCCTGTGGCCGCTGCTGAGTTTTACAAATTTGCTGGCATATTGAGTGCAGCACTTTCACAGCATCATCTTTCAGGATTTGAAATAGCTCAACTGGAATTCCATCACTTCCACTAACTTTGTTCACAGTGATGCTTTCTAAGGGCCACTTGACTTCGAACTCTAGGATGTCTAGCACTAAGTGAGTGATCACACCATCGTGGTTATCTGGGTCCTGAAGATCTTTTTTGTATAGTTCTTCTGTGTATTCTTGCCACCTCTTCTTAATATCTTCTGCTTCTGTTAGGTCCATACCATTTCTGTCCTTTATTGTACTAATCTTTGCATGAAATGTTCCCCTGGTATCTCTAATTTTCTTGAAGAGACTGAGAGCTCTAGTCTTTCCCATTCTATTGTTTTCCTCTGTATCTTTGCACTGATCGTTTAGGCTTTCTTATCTCTCCTTGCTATTCTTTGGAATTCTGCATTCAGATGGGAGTATCTTTCCTGTTCTCCTTTGCTTTTCGCTTCTCTTCTTTTCACAGCTATTTGCAAGGCCTCCCCAGACAGCCATTTTGCTTTTTTGTATTTCTTTTCCATGGGGATGGTCTTGATCCCTGTCTCCTGTACAATGTATGAACCTCATTCCATAGTTCATCAGGCACTCTATCTATCAGATCTAGGCCCTTAAATCTATTTCTCACTTCCACTGTATAATCATAAAGGATTTGATTTAGGTCCTACCTGAATGGTCTAGTGGTTTTCCCTACTTTCTTCAATTAAATCTGAATTTTGTAATAAGGAGTTCATGATCTGAGCCACAGTCAGCTCCTGGTCTTGTTTTTGCTGACTGTATAGAGCTTCTCCATCTTTGGCTGCAAAGAATATAATCAATCTGATTTTGGTGTTGACCATATGGTGAGGTCCATGTGTAGAGTCTTCTCTTATGTTGTTGGAAGAAGGTGTTGCTATGACCAGTGTGTTCTCTTGGCAAAACTCTGTTAGCCTTTGCCCTGCTTCTTTTTTTACTCCAAGGCCAAATGTGCCTGTTACTCAAGTTATCTCTTGACTTCCTACTTTTGTATTCCAGTCCCCTATAATGAAAAGGACATCTTTTTTGTGTGTTAATTCTAGAAGGTCTTATAGGTCTTCATAGAACCATTCAACTTCAGCTTCTTCAGCATTACTGGTTGGGGCACAGACTTGGATTACTGTGATACTCAATGGTTTGCCTTGGAAATGAACAAAGATCATTCTGTCATTTTTGAGATTGCATCCAAGTACTGCATTTCAGACTCTTTGGTTGACTATGAGGGCTATTCCATTTCTTCTAAGGGATTCCTGCCCACAGTAGGAAATATAATGGTCATTTGAATTAAATTCACCCATTCCAGTCCATTTTAGTTCACTGATTTCTAAAATGTCAATCTTCACTTTTGCCATCTCCTGTTTGACCACTTCTATATATGCTAAGTCACTTCAGTCGTGTCCGACTCTGTGTGACCCCATAGACAGCAGCCCATCAGGCTCCCCCGTCCCTGGGATTCTCCAGGCAAGAACACTGGAGTGGGTTGCCATTTCCTTCTCCAATGCATGAAAGTGAAAAGTGAAAGTGAAGTCGCTCAGTCGTGTCCAACTCTTAGCGACCCCATGGATTGCAGCCTAACAGGCTCCTCTGTCCATGGGATTTTCCAAGCAAGAGTACGGGAGTGGGGTGCCATTGCCTTCTCCGCTTTTTTTTTTTTTTTGACCACTTCTAATTTACCTTGATTCATGGACCTAACAGTCCAGGTCCTATGCAATACTGTTCTTACAGCAACAGACTTTACTTCCATCACCAGTCACACCTACAACTGGGTGTTGTTTTTGCTTTGGCTCTGTCTCTTCATTCTTTCTGGAGTTATTTCTACCCTCTTCTCCAGTAGCGTATTGGGCACCTACCAACCTGGGGAGTTCATCTTTCAGTGTCGTATCTTTTTCCCTTTTCATACTATTCATGGGGCACAGTGCTTTCAAAAAAATAAAGGTACAATGCTTTACAGAAAAATTGAGTCCTACTGGGTGGTGGTGATAGGGGGATACTCTCTAGCATATCAGAGACCCTGTCACTTCCTACTCTCTTTCATCAATTCCACCCTCCACTCCATTAGATTTTTTTTTTCTTTTAATGTATGGGTAGCTATGCATTTACATGAATATGAATGTACAGGGAAAGTTCTGGATGTGATCTTGGAGAGACAGCAGTGAGCAGTCCTAGAGAAAGATCTTAGTTCCCTGCCCAGGAACTGAACCTGGGTAGCCTGGATGAAAACCAGGAACCCTAGCCACCAGACCACCAGGGGATAGAGCCCCATTAGATCTTCTGGCAGCACAACTGTCAAGCTCAGAGTGCAAGAACTATGGACTGTCACAGAGAACAAAATCCTGTCCCACTCAGAGCCAGGACTTGCTAGAAGAACAAACAAAAGCAGATTTAAGGGCTTAAGAAAAGCCCTGACTGAGTTCTGACATTTTATAAAATCTCTTCCTCTTCCCTCCCCCCATTCTGAGACAAAAGCAAATATATGGCAAGTCCCTGCCTGAGCCAGGATGCCAACAGAGGAAGCTGATCAGCTGATTCTATTGGAGAGCTTTGTTCCGTGGAATAAGAAGTCATTAATGGAAATGCTCTCCCTCTCTCCCCGCTCCCCGAGGGAAGTGAAGTCATTTTGAATCAAACTGAACACTGCCCCAGGGAACAGTTAATAGATACACTTAATTTAATAGGTCATTTAGTCTCTCGCTTTTCTGATTCCATTAAACTGTCTATTGGACCAGACTAAAATTCAGAAAGTGCTTGTCTCTAAGCTCTAATGTGGAAGTTACAAAAGGTCAAATTAAGGCAAGAACATCCAACTGCCAGATGGCTCAGGGTGAGAGAGAATGGAAAACCATAAAGAAGGAAGCTGTAATTATCTTCCTGACAAAGGAAGCAAGACCAGGGGTAGGGAGACCACAAAATATAAATCTTAAAAGTGCTGTAGGAGATTGATCCCTGAGCTGGGGCAGGTTTGATTCCTTAAAAAAAAGGGGACACCAGTTTGAACTGACCCCAAGCTCATGTAGGAGGCAACTTGGACAGAGTTCAGCTGTCAAAAGATTTCTAAACCCAATATTGAGATCCTAGACACTCGGTTTCTTGTTGAAGTTGGTCCCATTCTAATAGTTCAAAACAAATAACAAAAGCAGTTAACATAATCCAATATCAAGTTAATAATAATCAGTATATTTGACTCCAGATATGTCACTTTGTCTTGATGGGAAGATTAAGACTTCCCATCAAGCAGTAACTATGTTATCTAGTTCATAAATGAACCTCCAGTGTCTACAACAGTGCCTGACACAACAGGTAACAATTTCTGTCTGATAAATATGCCTTCTATGCCAGATATGTGGCCTGGCTTAAGGGGTCTCCTTTAGTAATGACCCTCTTAAAACTGGAAGAATTCACGGAGATCCTGAAAGCATCTGTCAGGTCTATGTCCAGTGCTCAGCTACATCACCAGCTGTGCTGCCTGGCAGTGCCCAGGCAATCTAGTTTAGCTTTGTCCAAGAGGCCCTTGAGCAAACATCCAGCACAACTAACTTTAAGAACAGTACTAAACCCAGACCAGAAAAGAGAATCCTCTGAGCCTCTCCATTCCTTGCACCTAGAAAATGTACAAGTCTACAATTAACTTACCAAGTGTCGGATCCCATTCCAGGTGTGATACATGAGAGGGAAGACAAGTGCAAATTTGGCTGTGTGGATCAGTGCTGGCCCCAAACACAGGGACTTCACAAATTCCAAATGAGACTCAAAGCTCCCAGGGACCAAGAGGGCTGACAAGCCAAAAAGAGAGACTCCTGAGGAGAAACAAAGTAAGTCCATCACAGCAGTCCATCAGCTACAACCAGTAAGACACATAAAACTGGTTTCTATGACAGTCCCTAGCACTTCACACAATTCTAAACCAATTTAAAATGGGGAAGATTTAAACTAATGTTCACATGTGTAGTAGGAGATAGGCTCCATGGAATCTGACTCCAATCTCTTAAAATTCAGAATATATATTTTAGCATCTTAATCCTTCATCCAACATTGCTCTCTATAAAAACTTTACCTACCACTTTAGACGTCACCTCTGCTGTATCTATATCATCTCAGTAAGAAAAAATAAAAACAGTATACTCGGTTCAAGAAAAAGACTGAGAAAAAAAAATTTTTAATCAATCAAATCTCTACCATACAAAAATTTAACTCAAAATGAATCAGAGACCTAAATGTAAGAACTAAAACCATAAAACCAAGAAAACACAGGAGTAAATCTTTAGGACTTTGGATCAGCAGTGGTTTCTTAGATACGACACCAAACCAGAAGCAACAAAATAATAAATTGGAGTTCATCAAAATTAAACACTTTTGGGGGCCATTTCTCCGTTAGTCTGGAAGGACGCTGATGCTGAGAATAACTACCATGGCTTTCAGTTCTTTGACGAAACTTCAGATTGTTGGAGCATTCACTGTATTCCGGGGGTGCAGCTTTCTGTAAGTTTGCTGTGGCTGAAGCAAGAAAGCAAGCATATGCAGACTACTACAGAAATTATGATTCCATGGAAGATTTTTGAGATGAGGAAGGCTGGTATCTTTCAGAGTGCAAAGTGATTTCACAATGTAAAAAATTTCTTTAGGTTGAGTTCCATGGAAGTTTTGTCACTGAACTGTAATCTGAATTACAAAACTATGACTTAAGAATAATGGAATAATTTGTGTTGATAAATCAACAAATACTATGGAAAAAAATAAAAAACTTTTGTGCTACAAGCAATGCCAACAAGAAAGTAAAAAGACAACATATACAATGAGAGAAAATTTTTGTACATTGTTATGTCTGATAAGGGACTTGTATACAGAATATATTAAAGACCCTTATAGCTCAATAATAAAAAGGCAACCTAATTTAAAAACAGGCAAAGGATGTGAATAAATCTCTCTCCAAAGAAGTAAAAGGTCCATAAGTATATGAAAAGATGCTCAATACCATTAGTCACTAGGGAAATGCAAATCAAAACTATGAGAAGCCACTCCACACCCACTAGAAGGCTATACAGTTAGTGCTCCACATTCATGGGTTCTGCATCCAAATGAACTTTTAGTCCCATACATCCGTCCCCTTCCCTGTCTACTCCCCACTTCCTCTCACTATATACACACACCTGGGAGTGGCTGGTGATCAAGCTAATGACCAATGGCCAATGATTAATCAATCTTGCCTAGGCACTGAAGCCACCATAAACTACAGGATTTGGACAGCCTCTAGGTTACTGAACACAAGGATGTGCTAGGAGGGTGGTGTGCCCAGAGAGGGCATGGAAGCTTCATACACACTTTGCTCTCTGTTCCTGTATATTTAGCCCTGTGTTATCTCCTCCATTGGTTTTTATTTTGAAAACCAGTATGTCTAAATAAAGTGTCTTCCTGAGTTATGGTGAGCTCTTCTAGTAAATTATCAAAACTGAGGACCGGGTCATGGGAACCCTGGTTAACAGCTGCAACTTTATATATATAATTCTCAAAGTCCTAGCAAGGCATTATAAGCAGAAAAGGAAGTGATGATACAGTAGCTAGTGAGAAAGTTGGAACTGAACTCAGAAATATCCAAAGTTTGTGCTTTTTCTCTACACTGTCTCAGTTGGGAATGACCAGGGTGTAACATATCACATCTAAGAATCAATAACTCATGTCCCATCTCATGAAAAGCCCAGAAAAACAAAACAGGGATTTCAGAGTTCCACTAGTTACTTTATAATCTGTCAGTTCTTTGGCTTTTCCAGAAAAGAAGTGACTACCTGAGCAGGTTTGCCTATACAGTCAAGTGACCTCTCACTGAAGTTCTGATTTTCAATCCGACCTATTTTTAAAGACTATCCAGAACATTCAGGACCATTCTTCTTCCCATTCAAGTTAACTGTACAATTTATTTCCAGCTGCGTTCTTCTAACGTATCTGTTGTTTGGCACTCATTCATTTCATTGCTGTACGTTGCATTTTGATTACCCTTTCCCAGTCTTATTCACATTGCAGCTTCAACTATGCCATTTTTAAGGAATTTATCTAATTTCACCTATATTTTTACACTGTTGCTATGAAAAATCACAAGTATTTTAATCCCTTACAGAACCTAAGCAATGGAAAAGTGTTACTGGCTTCTTTTTCCATCTTTTAAAGAACTGCTTGTAAAGTTCTTCCTCAATAAATTCTATTTAAAGTCAAACTAGTGTCATCATGCTTTTTTAGTTCAACATGCTCTTTAGAGTATCAGCCACAAAATCTCTACAGTATGAATAAACACCTAATCATGGATTTGTCTAGCCCAGTTTGTTCTGTTACTGAAACAAATGAGAACATAAACCTTTTTTGATTTCTTATGGGATCAAGTTCCACCTTTTTTGATTTCTTATGGGATCAAGTTCCAACTTCTCGACACAGCGGTCAAAGTCCTTTACAGCCCAGGACACTTCCCAGCCTTATCTTTTGCCACTTTTTCCATAACACAACTCTTAAACAAGTCCATCTAGTTATCATGATCCAACCTTATCTTCTGCCACTTTCGTAACACAGTTCTTAAACAAGCAGACCTACTTATCATCATCCAAGATTCTGGATGCTTTGCAAACCCTGTGCCTTTGCATCCAGTGGCTTCTCTGTCGGAATACAGAGAAGCCTCCTCTACCTCCGTTTCATGAATTCTCCCACTCGTTCTTCTTTCAAGATCTCTGACTCCTGCAGAGTTGGTCTCACCTCTGGGACCTCATATCTCTATTAAAAAATTATCCCAGTGCATTACAAATATTTATTTGTCTTATTCCTTAGACTCTTTTACCCTTGAGGGTAGATGCTTTTATCACTATCCAATTTCTAATGCATGAAAGAAGATTAATTAGAAGTTAGGAGGAACTGGTTCCAAATAGGAAAAGGAGTATGTCAAGGCTCTATATTGTCACCCTGCTCATTTAATTTATATGCAGAGTACATCATGAGAAATGCTGGGCTGGAAGAAGCACAAGTTGGAATCAAGATTGCCGGGAGAAATATCAATAAACTCAGATACGCAGATGACACCACCATTATGGCAGAAAGTGAAGAAGAACTAAAGAGCCTCTTGATGAAAAGTGAAAGAGGAGAGTGAAAAAGTTGGCTTAAAGCTCAACATTCAGAAAACTAAGATCATGGCATCTGGCCCAATCACTTCATGGCAAACAAATGTGGAAACAGTGGCTGATTTTATTTTTCTGGGCTCCAAAATCACTGCAGTTGGTGACTGCAGCCATGAAATTAAAAGACGCTTACTCCTTGGAAGGAAAGTTATGACCAACCTAGACAGCATATTAAAAAGCAGAGACATTATTTTGTCAACAAAGGTCCATCTAGTCAAGGCCATGGCTTTTCCAGTGGTCATGTATGGATATGAGAGTTGGACTATAAAGAAAACTGAGCGCTGAAGAATTGATGCTTTTGAACTGTGGTGTTGGAGAAGACTCTTGAGAGTCCCTTGGACTGCGAGGAGATCCAACCAGTCCATCCTAAAGGAGATCAGTCCTGGGTGTTCATTGGAAGGACTGATGTTGAAGCTGAAACTCCAATACTTTGGCCACCTGATGCAGAGAGCTGACTCATTGGAAAAGACCCTGATGCTGGGAAAGATTGAGGGCAGGAGGAGAAGGGGACAACAGAGGATGAGATGGTTGGATGGCATCACCAACTCAACGGACATGGATTTGGTTGGACTCCGGGAGTTGGTGATGGACAGGGAGGCCTGGGTTGCAAGAGTTGGACACGACTGAGTGACTGAACTGACTGAGGAGGAACAAACATTTCTGAACTGACCACCATAAGCAAAGTGACTGACATGGTTGCATTCATTTAGCCTAAAAATCACTGGAAGGACAAGAGCAGTTTGTTTATTAGGTTAATAGTTTCCATTACTGGGCTTCGCTGGTGGCTGAGAAGGTAAAGAACCTGCCTGCAATTAAGGGAGACCCAGGTTTGATCCCTGGGTTGGGAAGATTCCCTGGAGAAGGTAATGGCTACCCACTACAGTATTCTTACCATGGACAGAGGAGCCTGGCAGGCTATGGTCCAGAGGAGCCTGGCAGGCTATGGTCCATGGAGTCGCAGAGCTGGGCATGACTGAGTGACTAAGACACTCACAGAAGCACCCACTGAGTGCTAGAGGATATGAATGGTAAATAAAACAGATGCAGGGCCTGCTATCTGAAGAGTTTACAGTCTAATCAAAGAGACAGATGTATAAAAAGCTGTGAAGAAACAGTGCAATAAGAACTATGAAGGAATAGTGTTGTGAAACTGAAAACTAATAACAGAACTAGAAACAAACCAGAGCTACTATTTTAGGTATGGTGGTGAGTAAAGTATCCTTTGAGCTGACAATTTTGTGGAGAGCTACGAAAGAAGGAACTAACCACACACTCTGTAGCAAGAGGTAGGAGCGGACATTTCAGATCAAGGGAATAAAACATGCAATGACTCTGGGATGAGAAAGAGTTTAACCTGTTCCAAAGAATTCAAAGACAAGTGTGGCCAGAATAGAGTACGAAAGGGGAGAAACGGCTGGATGACTTAGGCAAGGGCCAGATCAGGTAGAGCATTTTAGGTCATGGTGGAGAGTTGAATTTTAATCTAAGTGCAAAGGCAAATACTGTAATAGGAAGATCCTAAGTGTGACTTGATTCAATTTATTTTCAAGAGATTTTTACTGTTCTTGCTGTTGTGTGAAAAATAGATTGGAGGAGTGCAACAAGATTGCAATGATCACAGCTGCTGGGACTGACTTCATTTCAGGTCAAATGATCCAATTCTTCTCGCCATTTGGTCCAGTACACACCATCTTCCAAGAGACTACTGCTATCAAATTTATCATGCTTCTCATCCCTGTTTTCCTAAGTCAACACCCAGAGTGTAGTTTCTTGAAATCCCATCAACTCTGGAATAGGCACTATTAATATCTTAAAATGAGGAATTAACAGAGGCTTACTGGTAGGCTGCCGTCTATGGGGTCGCACAGAGTCGGGCACAACTGAAGCGACTTAGCAGCAGCAGTAGCAGTAGAGAGGTAACTAAGTTACTAAATCATCCACCTAGCAAAAATCTGTTCCAGTTTTGAAGTAGGGACTTTCAGAATTTAAGGGAAACATGGTAACTACTATTCTACAGCAATCAGCTACTGTTACGGAATTAAAGGAAAAGGTTTGGGAAAAAGGGTATACATGCTAACAAATACAAGATTATTCAAAGGGGTAAAAACAGAAAAAAATAATTATTAAGTTCAGCTGTGAAAAAAATACATACAACTTTAGCCATACTTAGCAAACTAATATTTCTTTACACTATAGTCTATGAAAGAGTCAATATCCTCTTTTTTCATTCAGTAGCGATAAATATACTGAGATAATAATGAACTGTGTGTATACTCAGTCATGTCCTACTCTATGCAACCTCATGGCTCTATGCAACCTCATGGACTGTAGCCAGCTGGGCTCCTCCATCCATGGAATTTTTCAGGCAAGAATACTAGAATGGGTTGCCATTCAAGATCCAGGAGATCTTGCCAACCCAGGGATCAAACCCACATCTCCCACAACAGGAGGTGGATACTTCACCACTGAGCCACCTGGGAAGTCCAATAATTGAAACTATAGCCTAATAAATAAATAGTTCTTGTTCTTCCAGTGATTTTTAGGACTGAATCTGTTTTATAAACACCACCAAACTAAGCAAAAAGCATCAATCTAAAAGTTATGAGAGTCTAAGTACGAAAAAATAAAGTAACTATGAATTTATAGTTAGAACAGGCTAATCCTAAAATCTATCCTATTATTTAAATGCAAGTATGTTAAAAATCAGAAACTGTACAGATTCTCAGACAACACCAATCATCCTTATACCTGGATTCCATTATTACTTTACCAACCACAGAAAAGGTAACACAGGAATAACAACATCGGATCTTAAGATAGGAGTTCCTATCCTTACTTGATTACCAACAAAACTAATCTAATTTTGAATCACAGACTTAGTTTTAGATAATTTCTCCAATGCCTCAGCAGTAGCTTCCTCAATGCAGGATCCCTGTACTTGAGCCACTAGTCCTGTTGATGACCACTTCAGTAAAAACATACTCTATGGAAGACTAGGAGGGACCCCAAAGGATATTATGAAAAACAAATGCTGCAGCTGTATTTCATATTATATAAATAAACAAACAGAAATTGTGGTTTGTTACCAGGGTCTTTTTGAGAATGGAGAATGACTTAGTATTTCTGTACTTGATCAATTCCAGGTGACGAAAAATGGGTGTTAAAATGGATTTTCTGAAAGAATAAGGTTGATGATTAATCCGTATTTCTGTACTTGATCAATTCCAGGTGACGAAAAATGGGTGTTAAAATGGATTTTCTGAAAGAATAAGGTTGATGATTAATCTTGGACTGTGTTTGGTCAATGTTCTGTCAGCCAGTCTATCTCCATTATATTTCTGTATCTGTTCTCTGTAATGTCAATAAATATAATATCAGGACGTGCTGGGAATAGTTTAAAAACTGGATAAGAAAAAATAAGAAAAATTTTTAAAAAAGGAAAAAAAAAACTGGTTAAGAAAAGAACGTGAGCATTGTGGGAACTCATAATTAACAGTTAAAAGAAATGAATAAACAATAAACTTCAATGGACTTATCGTTTTCTCTAAATTAAGCTGCTGGGTTGCCAAGGAGGCACTATCAAGAGCCACAGAAATAGCAAAGTTTTTCAAAGAAATAATGTGTGTATGTGTTTGTGTGTTCATACGCAGATAAAAACATACATACATACCTGCACTCAAGGCAATACCAGTGCCACGGTGGCAAATGGACATCGCCATGGGAAGAGACCAGCTGAAAAGAAACACACAAAGGCAATTTATAAGAGGAATAGAGGACACCATTGTAGAGAATCTATCTTGGAAAAGGAAATATAAACTACTTTGGAAATAGGCAACTATTTATCACAAACCAAAACCAAACAGCTTTCATATTCCTGTGTTTTTCACTCTCCAGTTTAAAAGTAAGAAAATGATTTATTTAAGAAGTCCCTCCCTTTTCTAGACTGCATCACTAACAGAGATGAGAAATTAATTAAGACTCAAATTCCTTTCATAAAAGAACATGGGTCGAAAACATCAATTAAAGTTGCATACAGTTAGAAAATAAACACTAGAATACAACCATCTGGGTCCTTCCTTTCCTCCAGTAGTAAGACAGAAGTAGAAGAAAACTTGAGTTTTATTTATCTACTGTTTCATATAACATAGTCATCCATGAACTTTATTATTATATAACCAAAAATATCCAAATTGAGCATATCGTTCATTCCCTAGTAAATTACTTAGCCCAAATTTAAAAATCTAATTTTGCTGGATTTAGTATATGTTTCTTAAATCCACAGGTGTTTTGAAATACTCTGTCATCAAACCCTTTTAAAAATCATGTTCTCATCTGTCAATGCTTTTCCTTAGAAGGATAACCAATACTTGTATAATCTGGACCTAGTTCTCTTGCTCAAGAGAGAAATGGTTAGTAAAATGGAAAGAACAGGCATCTTTGGATAAAGTTAACATTCATCCTGGCAAGTCAGCTTAGATAGAGAATGTTGAGCATAATCAGACTACATAATCCATACACCAAAGGAAAGGAATTCCAGCAGATTGAAAAGATCATGAAAAGAAATTCTATGTAATAAAAATGGTCACAGTAAAAAAAGAAAAGAGCAATGTTTATGTAATAAAAAGGTCACAATAATAAGTGTAATAAATAATGTCTATGTAATAAAAATGGTCACAATAATAAGTGTAATAAATGTCTCTGTAAAAAAAACTCTACGTTAAAAAATGGTCACAGTATTAAAAAAAAAAAGAATAATGTCTAAAGAAACCAAGAAAACTGACTAGACACCACTCTAGGTTAACTCAGACTAACAAGATAAATATAAAAGGCAGAAGAAGAGCCTCGTAACAAAGGACAATCAGAGAACAATGGCATAATTTGATCAGAAGAATCAGGAGACTAAAACCCAGAATGAGCTGAGGCTTGCAAAAATGTCAAGGACAACAAAAAGGGGCTTTTAAGATTGTACTCAGGGAAAGCAAGCCTCCGAACTGGGGCTGACGATTTTATGTTAATGGATGACAGAGTGCAAAGCAGATTGCTCAACTATTTTATTTGTCAAAGAGAATGATTATCAGACAAAAAAAGACAGAACAAATATTGATTTGAGAGAACTGGGGGGAAAAAAAGTGGGGAAATTATAAGACATTACTTTGCATTCCAAGTGCACTTAGGACTCCTGGCCAGATGAACTAAATCCCAAGAGCTAACACATGAAATATAACCACTGATCTTGTAATCTTTAAGAAATACTGAAATGGAAAATGGGAGTGATATGAAGTCAAATGTTAACCTAACTTTAAAAAATGGTTAAAATCATAGACTTGTTAGCCTAGTACTGAGCTGCTAAAGGAAATTTTCTTTTCTAAATAATCATGATAGTATTTCCAGTCCCATACGATCTTCTAGAATCTTGTCACTCCTCATCACACTATATTTATATTTAGCCGCTTGACTCTGGGCAGAACTTCATGACTGACTGCCTCAAGATACAGAGCACAGATCTGGCACCGCATGACTTCCAAATCACTTGTGCTCCTTCTGTCCCTTCATCCTTCTTTCATGCTGTAAGGAAGCCTCAAATAATCTATGCAGAGAGATCAAGTAGAAAGATCAATGCAGAGAGAAAATGAAGGCCCCTCTAAAAGCCAGAATCAACCCAAGACATGTGAGTAAACGAATCTTCAAATTATTTCACCCCAGTTTGTGTTTTCTCATTGAGGCCTCAGAAATCATGGGGCAGAGACTAACAGGTCACCCCCACTATTTCCTTCTGAACATTATGTAAGAGTCTAGCACAGAAAATCAAGACTGATTCAACTCAGTTAGAGAAAAGTGACGATTAGAAGCCAGTAAGATTTCCTTTAGGAACATTTTTTTTCAGGAAACACTGAGATCCTTTTCAACACAGGTTATATCTTATTCACCTTCGTATTTCAACTTCAAAGAGTACCAGGCACACTGAGCAATTAACACACATCTCCTGATTTGAAGAGTGTTAATTCTTTTTCCTTTTTTTGACTGTTAGTAGAATGTTAACCAATAAAAAGCTAGAGACACAGGATATATGAATTTCAACAAGTGATCTAACAATCATACTGCAAACAATACCATCAAAAAACCAAAAAGCAAAGAAGATACATAAATGGCCAGTTAAGTATATGAAAAGATGTTCAACATCACCAATCATTAGAGAAATGCACATTGAAATCACAATGAAATACCTCTTCACATTCATTAGGATGGTTATTATTAAAACAACAACAAAAACAGTAAATCACAAGTGTTGGTGAGGATGTGGAAAACCTGGAGCCCTTGTGCACACTGCTGGTGGAAATGCAAACAGTGCTACTGCCCCTAAGGTCAATACGCTGTTTTCTCAAAAAATTAAGCACAGAATTACCATAATCCAGCAATTCCACTTCTAGGATATACCCCCAAAGAATTGAAAGCAGAGGTTCAAAGAGATATCTGTGTGCCCATGTTCATAGCAGCATTATTCACAACAGCCAAAAGATAGAAACAATCCAAATGAATGGATAAGCAAAATGTGGTACATATGTACAATGGGATATTATTCAGTCTTAAAAAGAAATGGAATTCTGATAGATTCTTCAACACAGGTTAACCTTGAGAACATTATGCCAGATGCAATAAGCCAAATACAAAAGGAAAAACATCATGTGATTCTACTTTATGAGGTCCTGGTGGCTCAGCGGGTAAAGAATCCACCTGCAATGTGGGAGACCTGGGTTTGATCCCCAAGTTGGGAAGATCCCCTGGAGAGGGAAATAGCAACGCACTCCAGTATTCTTGCCTGCAGAATCCTTATGGACAGAGAACCCTGGTGGGCTACAGTCCATGGGGTTGAGAAGAGTCAGACACAACTGAGTAACTAAGCACAACATACAGGTAGTCAAATTTATAAAGATGGAAGCTCAAACGGTGGTTGCCAGGGGCCGGGGGAATGGGAATTACTGTACAGAGTTTTGGTTTGGGAAGATGAAAAGATTCTGGAGATGAAGAGCAGTGACGGCTGCACAACAACGTGAATGTACTTACTGCCACTGAACTGTACACTTAACAATCAATAAACTGGTAAATTTTGTTATGTATGTTTTACCACAAATTTTAAACAAGGATAAAAGGCAATCCAATATAAAAATGAACATAGGACTTGAATATTCATTTCTCTAAAGAAGATATACAGGTGGCCAGTAAACACATGAAAAGACGTTCAACATCAAAAAAGGTCATCAGGGGAAAAAAATAGGCTTAGATCTATTTTACATAGTTTATGGTAGAACTAGAGCCACTGTGCAGACTGCAAGGAGATCCAACCAGTCCATTCTAAAGGAGATCAGTCCTGGGTGTTCTTTGGAAGGACTGATGCTAAAGCCGAAACTCCAATACTTTGGCCACCTCATGCGAAGAGTTGACTCATTGGAAAAGACTCTGATGCTGGGAGGGATTGGGGCAGGAGGAGAAAGGGACGCAGAGGATGAGATGGCTGGATGGCATCACCGATTCGATGGACATGAGTTTGGGTGAACTCTGGGAGTCGGTGATGGACAGGGAGGCCTGGCGTGCTGCAATTCATGGGGTTACAGAGTCGGACACGACTGAGCGACTGAACTGAACTGAATTGTGCAGAAGATATAAGTTACAGTAAGTTCAATAAAGTAAGGGTCTTTCTGATAATACGAGAAATTTCCAAACTGGAAAAGGGTGATGTGAGTTTCTTGTCACTGGAGGCATGCAAGCCTAAGTAGACATTTGTTTATGAAAGTACTGCAGAGGAAATTTACTCATCTGTGACTTTTAAACTTTTTTCTTTTTTTGAGTAGCACCCTTTCTTCAAAGGCAAAATCCTTAAAGTCAAGTTGCTTTGGTTATAGCCAGGTCTAAGGGCCTACAGTACAATCTGCATGTTGGCCAGCCCCACACAACTACCCACAGAAGTGGGTAGTTGTGATACTTAATGGAATATCCCAAGCCCCAAGCAGCACTCTTAAAACCAATGTGGTTGAAAATTAAATTAAAATCTAAGAACTCTTCCAACTCTAAATTTTTAAAATATTTTTCTAACATCTTTTAAAATGACTTGTTTTCCTGAAAATGCAATTCCCTATATATACTTTTGCTTTGATAATAACAGTTTACTAAGAGATAAAGAATACTTCAGAAAGGCTAACTTAACCATATATTTCCATGCTACCTCCAAAAATTTATAAAAGTTAGTAACAGAAAATATGACTCCAGATATCTCAGGTATCTTTCCCAGACATATCACCTTGGAAACAGCCCCATGTTTCCTGCTATTTCTTTTCTTTTTTTCCCATGAGTATGTCTAGAGTTTCATCATCAGAAGAGCAAACAAAGTGGTTTAAGTCTCATCCCACCAGCTTATTATCATTTGTTAATATGACTTGTGAAAAAAGGCTTTAAATATAGACTCAAGGTAATTTGACAAATTCTTCTTCATTATAATCCTCCCCCAAATCTCTCATCTCTTAAAAAAAAGTTTTACCAGAAAGTAGCAAACACTTATTCATCTTCTTCTGTTTTAGTAGACTGTCCAATTTCTACAATCAGAATTATTTCAGGAATCTAGTTTGGAAAAAATCTGAAGGGTTGTGGTATTTGTGGAGGTGGTTAAAAAATGACCAGCTTCCCTGGCAGGAACTCAAGAAAATACGGTAGCAGAACTCAAGATGCTTTGCTGGGTTAGGAGTTTTTTGGGAAGACACTAGCATAACAGCCATCAATGCTACTTCTGAGGACAACAAATTAACAGAAATAGATGTACATATGTATATACTCATATATACACATGAACATGTGTGTTTGTGTGTGTGTGTTTGTACTTATGTATCATAGCTCTGTCAGGAAAAGTCTAGAAGCAATGATATCCTGTTAGCAGTGAGCACATCTAGCACCCAGATCTTGATTTCACAGGAGTCATCTTGAAAAATTTCCACCAGCCAAGTCTGGGACAATCTGAACATCAAAATAAATCAGAGTAATAGTGTAACTCTGGGCAAAACAAGAATTGTGAAGTAATGTGGTGGTGTGGTGGGGGGGGGGATACACACACACACACACACACACACACACACATCTGTTCCTAGTTTCTGAACCCTTATCAGTGTGTATGTGTGTGTGTGTGTGTAAAACATATCTGTTCCTAGTTTCTGGACCCTTATCAATCTCCTCACTGATACCGGTGCTAGGAGGATCTTTTTATTTGGTCTTTGACTCTGGTTCCCAACACACAGTTCCTAAATCCCTTAGAATTTCCTGGGAGGTAAGAGTGACCTCTGTTCTAATGAGGTGACTCTGGATGGGGGCTAGTTGCCAGAAAGACCAACCCGTGACCAGAAGCTTGGACCTTTCTGCCCCACCCCCACCTCCATCCAGGGAGGGAAGGGCTAGAGATTAAGTTAATAACTGATCACGGCTACATGATGAAGCCTCCATAAAAATTTCCAAAGTACAGGGTTTGGTAAGTTTTCAGGTTGGTAAATAAATCCATATATCAGAAGGATAATGCACCCCAACTCCATGGAGACAGAAGCTCCTATGCTCAGGATCCTTCTAGACACAGAGGGACCTAAAAGGGCACCTGGCTATTCATCTGTATCATCTGTAATATCCTTTATAATCATAGTAAACTTAAGTAAATGTTTCCAAGTTTCTTGAGCCATTTTAACAAATTACTGAACCCAAGGAAGAGTTTGTGAGAACTCTTGATTTATAGTTGGTTAATTAGAAGTACCAGGTGGCGCTAGTGGTAAAAAACCTGCCTGCCAATGCAGGAGACATTAAGAGACATGCATTCGATCCCTGGGTCAGGAAGAACCCCTGGAGAAGGGAATGGCTCCTCACTCCAGTATTCTTGCCTAAAGAATCCCATGGACAGAGGAGCCTGGCAGGCTACAGTCCATGGGGTCGTGAACAGTCAGACACGACTGAGCAACTAACACTTTCAGTTAGAAGTACAAGTAACAAGCTGGGATTGGGGATTGGCATCTGAAGTGGGAGGCAGCCCTGTGGGACTGAACCCCAACCTGTGGGGTTTGTGCTAATTCCAAGTAGTTAAACAACTAAATGTAATACATGATCCTCAGTTGGATCCTGGACCTATAAAGGACATTTTGGGGACAACTGGCAAAATCTGAATGGGATCTGAGGATTAGGTGATTAACACAGGATCAATGTTAGTTTTCTGACTGTGATGGCTATAGTATGGAGAGTCTCCTCAAATTTAAGAAACATACACTCAAGTATTAAGGGACTGCAGCAGGCAGAAAGATGTCCACATTCTAATTCCTGAAACTTGTGAATATTTACCTTAAATAGCAATGGAGAATTAAGGTTGTAAGTGAAATTAAAGTTGCTAATAACCTCACCTTAAGATAAGAAGGCTATCCTGGATTATCTGGATGGGCCCAATATAATACAAAGGGTCCTTAAAAGTGGAAGGGGCTGGCAGAAGGAGGGAATCAGGGAAGAAATGTAACAATGAAGAAAGTTTAAAGTGATATGATGGGAGAACCTGACACACCACTGCTGGCTTTGAAAATGGAGGAAACGGGTTCCAAGCCAAGGGATTCAGAACAGCCTTCAGAAGCTGGAGAGAGCAACAAAACAAATTCTCCCCCAGAGCCTCCAGAAATGAACGCAGCCCTGCCAACACCTTAATTTTAGCCCTGTAAGACCTAAGCCAGACTTTGAACTACAGGACTGTTAAGATAATAAACGTGTTATTTTCAGTTACCAAGTTTTTGAGTACTTATGACAGGAGCAATAGAAACTAACACAGGAGTAATGAGTATCATCATCGCTGCACTTTTCAAAAATCATTCAGACATGTTAACACACTGGGAGTCTGCATAAGGGTATACAGTAACACAGCACACTATTTCTGCAATATTTATGCAAATCTGAAATGATTTCAAAATAATTTCTTTTAATTAATAGGAATTACATTTTGATTTACCTCTAGAACTTTTACCTGCTACTACTAAATTCCCTGGTTCCAGAGCCCTTACCCGTAGATGCTGATATGGGGAGACAAAGGACGGTTTAAAGTAGTGTTCTTACTCCAGAACCTCTCCATCTCTTCTTTGGCTGTGGTTCCCAAAGGAACAGCACTAAAATAAAACCAAAAGGTTTAAATGATTAAAAGTAAACTTGGTTTAAAATTTTACATAATAAAAAGTTAAAGGTAAGCTGGGCTAGATGAACCCATATATTAAGAAAACAAGTCTGTCCACTCACCTTATCTTTCTGCTAAGTACGACTCAGCTACTAATAACCTCAACCACCCAATGAGGTCATATTAGAGAGCAACTCTTCTTCTCAATCCCCCAACACCCAAGTACAGTAATGGAAGATTAACTTTCTTGTTGGGCAGCAGGGCAAATACAATATTTCAAAACCATTTACATATCACCCAGGTCATGTGTGATATCTCATACATTACCACCTGCTCTCATCTAGCTCTTCAAGACTCCTTTCCAAGTTCTCAAAAATTGAGAACTAGATTCAGTTCAGTACCTCTAAATAGTTTCATGATTTTTCTCGTCACTAGGCTAGGCTGATGAAACAGGAGAGTGAAAAAGTTGGCTTAAAAGTCAACATTCAGAAAACTAAGATCATGGCATCTGGTCCCATCACTTCCCATGATGTTTCCCATCACTGGGAAACAGATGGGGAAACAGAGGAAACAGTGAGAGACTTTATTTTGGGGGGCTCCAAAATCACGGCAGATGTCGACTGCAGTCATGAAATTAAAAGACACTTGCTCCTTGGAAGAAAAGTTATGACCAACCTAGACAGCATATTAAAAAGCAGAGACACTACTTTGCCAACAAAGGTCCATCTAGTCAAAGCTATGGTTTTTCCAGTAGTCATGTATGGATGTCAGAGTTGGACTATAAAGAAAGCTGAGTGCTGAAGAATTGACGCTTTTGAACTGTGGTGTTGGAGGACTCCTCAGAGTCCCTTGGACTGCAAGGAGATCCAACCAGTCTATCCTAAAGGAAATCAGTCCTGAATATTCATTGGAAGGACTGATGCTGAAGCTGAAACTCCAGTACTTTGGCCACCTGATGCAAAGAACTGACTGATTTGAAAAGATCCTGGTGCTGGGAAAGACTGAAGGCAGGAGGAAAAGGGGATGACAGAGGATGAGATGGTTGGATGGCATCACCAACTCAATGGACATGAGTTTGAGTAAGCTCCAGGAGTTGGTGATGGACAGGGAAGCCTGGCGTACTGCAGTCCATGAGGTTGCAAAGATTCAGACGTGATTGAGCGACTGAACTGAAGCTAGGCTGAAGCCAATTCTTAGACAGCTATGTTCAACAATTTAATTTACTATGTACCTACATTAAACATGATCCATCCCCCTCAAGAAAAATATTTCCCCAAATATTACTTACAAATTACAAAAGTTAAAAACAGTAACTTCATACTGGGAAAAAACTCAGCAAACATTTCTGTATTCAAATGGCCAAAGTTAAAATCACTGATAATGGGACAAATGACAGCATATGTCCCTGATGTGATATAGTGAGGATAAAACATCATTAATGTATTACTCCTGCCAAAAATGCATAACCTAACTCATTAGAAATCAGACAAATCTAACTTGAGAAAAACTCTGAAAAATAACTGACCTGTATTCTTGAAAAAAGTCAATGTCATAGAAGACAAAAAAGGCTAAGAAATAGTTCCAGATTAAACGATACTACAGAAATAAGACAATTAATATAACATGTGAGCCTAATTAGATCCTGGAGAGGGGACAGACAGTCTGTTTGGGACAAATGAAAAATCTGAAAATTGACTTTATATCAAGTAAGATTAGGTCAAAGTTAAATTTCCTGAGTTTGATAACTGCATTTGTATAATTATTCTGTGTTTTATAAGATAATGTTCTTGTTCTTAGGAGAAATTAGGGTTTATTTTGCTGTGCTGTGAGATATGTGAGATCTTATTTCCCTGACAAGGGATCAAACCCATGCTCCCTGCAGTGGAAGTGTGGAGTCCTGGCTATTAGAACACCAGGAATTCCCTTAGGAGAAGTATTTGGAAGAGGTCATGATGTCTGCAGCTTAATCTCAAAGAATGCAGAGAAAATCATACTAATTAAATTGTGCTGAACCACACTAAATTATCAGTATTACACAAGTTTTGAGCTACAAAAATATAATTTCATATGGCACAACCAAAAATATAGAGTGGTATGTAAACACAGCAAAATGTTAACAACTGAGAATATAGGTGAAAGGTACGTAGAACTTCTTTGTACTATTTTTACAACTTTTCTGAAAGTACCAAATATGTCTACTCTCCCCCCGCCCCCACCCCAGGTGCATTGCTCAGCATGCAGAATCTCAGTTCATGGAACAGGGATTGAATCCAGGCCACCACAGTGAAAGCCTGCAATCCTAACCACTAGGAAACCAAGGAACTCCCTAAAAGTATGAAATATTTCTAAAATTAATAAAAGTTAAAGGGGGATTAAAAAAATAAGTAAAAAGTTATGCTGCAACTACTGAAACCCTCATGCCCTAGAGCCTGTGCTCTATGATAAGACAGGCCACTGCAGTGAGATGAGCCTGCACTGCAACTAGAGGAGCCCCTGCTTGCCACAACTAGAGGGAAGCCCTCACAGCAACGAAGATGCAGTATAGACAAAAATAAATTAATTAAAAAAAAAAAGTTAAGGGGTACTTCCCTGGTAGTCCAGTTAATACTCCAACCTTCCAATGCAGGTGCACGGGTTCAATCCCTGGTCAGGGAAGTTCCACATGCCGTGGGGTGTGGCCATAAATAAATATTTTAAAGTTTTTTATAACAAAAAAAACCATACAGGGGCAACTGCTGAGGTCAACAGACTAGAAATGAATACTGTAAGAAGAAACAGATTTAACTCCTGGGAGCTGCCCAAAATTAAAGGTTACAAGAAAAAGGAAGTACAAAAGGAAAAAAGACTAGACAGAAGAGAATTAAATATCAAGAAAGGAACCAAAAAATGGAGCAAATAAATGATTTTTAAAAAAGCAGAAAAGCTTAAAGTGAGGAAAATTAAGAAAAGACCAAAGATATATTCAAATTCCTTCTTTCTTCTACTACCAGGTAAGAAAACTAGAGACCATGGTCACTAAATTTTCAGCCAACCATCTACAATTACCTGCTTTCGTATATATCCCCAAAATCTCAGTCAAAAACCTACTGCTTTTCTCTGATGAGAAAAAGTTTAAATAATAATAATCTCCACAGATTTAGGAACTTACTTTCTGATACAGAGCTGAGGACTAAGGTGGGCACGGAGGCAGTGACGGCCAACATGTCTGCAAGATAAGAGAACCAATAGTCAATAAACATTTAGAGACCATTTTTAGTGTACCAACTTTAGTGTATCAACTTCTCTATTTTTGTACTGTGTAAGACTTTAGGGTGGAGGGGAAAATTAGGAATAAGATGAGAACAATGACAGTATCAGGATTTTGAGATTTATCTTCTAGTTGGAAAGCTACAACTTTAATAACTTGAGAATAATCACAAACATTATTTTCAAATGCAAAATAAGGTTTTAGCTAAACACAAATAATACAAGGTAGAAGAATAATCAGAATTGGTTAATACTCAACAAAGAAATATAGAAAGTGGGACTTCTCTGGTGGTCCAGTGGTTGACACTCCATGCTCCCAATGTAAGAGGCACAGGTTCAATCCCTGGTTAGGGAACCAGGATCCTACATGCCACAAGGGGCGGCCAAAAAAAGAAATATAGAAAGCAATTTTTTTCAAGCTAGGTCTTAAAGGAGGTGATGGTTAAAAGACAGGGTTTTTTCTGGGGGGAAAAAAAAAAAAGGCAGAGGGACAGAATAAGCCACTGGCAACACCAAGAACTGTGTGTGTGCTGTGTGCTAAGTCGCTTCAGTCACGTCTGACTCTTTGCGACCCTATGGACTGTAGCCCACCAGGCTCCTCTGTCCAAGGGATTCTCCAGGCAAGAATACTAGAGTGGGTTGCCGTGCCCTCTTCTGTGGGAGCTTCCCCACCCACAGACTGAACCCACATCTCTTTACATCTCCTGCATTAGCAGGCGGGTTCTTTTAGCACTACCGCCCCCTGGGAAGCCCCCCAAGTACTATACAGCTTAGCTAAAGCAGACACCTGCACAAATGGATGAATTTAAAAGGTTTAAAGAACAGGGGTTTGAAGAGTGAGGGTCTAAGTATTAAACTGTTATTTTAGGGAACTACCACCAGGTTCTAGACAACCCGGATGACCTTGAAGTGAAAAAGGCCATCATACAATAATGCAAAAAATATGAGAATGCAGATTTCTCTGCTATCCACATGAAAAGGTACTTGAAGAGGATACACAAGCTTTCCACTAAAATGCTGCTATTTTTTAAATAGCAATCAATACCAGAACTGCTTTTCAAGTCCAAGACTAAAATGCGCCCAGCCATTCTACCTAAAGAAGCTCTGATCCAGCGTTTACATGGTATCATGAAAAACACATGATCACTACACCCCTTTAACTCACATTACATCAAATCTTTAAGAAAGGTATCAGAGTGAAGCTCTGGGACCAAAATTAAAAATACACTGAGATTCTACAAAAGTTTATCATATATCCACTATGTACATGGGGGATACGAGATCACATTAAGATCCAACACTTCTAAAAAAAGTGCATGATGTCCCTCACATCATTGATATCAGAGGCATAAACATTTCAAGAACCTTATGTTTTACACTAGAAAACTAGAAGGGCCCACTACTGGAAGGAAAAATAATCCAACCAACACTTCCTTCAGCTCTTCCCTCTTCCCAGCTTTGGAGGCAAGGGGTGAATACAGACATTGTGCACCCAAGACTCCCAGAAAGAAAGAAGTGGGAACAAATCTCTTTATATCAATTGAAGTAATTGTGACTCTGAAGTTGCAGGGCACGCATTCCTCACACCAGGCTAGGTCCAGTTACTCAGCTACCCAGCGAGAGTTTTCAGATGTGGGTTGGAATCTACAGCACTCTCTGTCTAATGCTATTGTTTCCCAGACAAATACCAATGTAAACTTTCCACAAGGCCCTAACAGAATCTGGTTGCACAACTACATAACCTTATTTGAAATATGACAAGAGTAGATGTTTAATCTATCCTTGCCTTTCATGTGAAACCAGAAACCCTGAAAAGATTTCTTTTCCAACCCAGGAATAGCACTTTATGTTACAGCTAGAAAGTAACAGTAGTTGCCTTGTTTTGTTTTTAAAAAACCAGAACTTATAATTTCCATTTAGGGCTGTCCCTTTCTAAATGCACTACACATGTCTCCCCCTAAATGTAATCATTGCTCAAATTGTTCCTGAAGCTCTTCCCTGTATCGAGGCAACAACAGTAATGTAGAAAGAACACTGGACAAAGTAATAAAAGTCAGACTGGAGGTCTAGATTGCCCTAATGTATATAGTGAGTAACTGAGCTTCAGCTTTTTCATTTGTAAAATGGGATTGATAAAACCTACATTACTGATTACTAGAAGGATAACATGAGAAAATGTATAGGAAAGCACTCTCTAAACTGCACTATACCACATATATGTAATTTATTAATATTCCACTGGTTTCCCAAAGGTCTTTAGAATTCACATCACATTCTCTTTAAAATTCTTTGTGGTGTTAAAAATCTTCATCTGCTGAAAATGGATCTGACTTCTGGAAAAAAACAAAAGTTATTCAAAGCCAAGTCTATGTCATCAAATTAAATAAAAACCATTTTTAGTCCAAAACAAGATATGAGTATAATATAATGACTTTCTTTTGCACATCCTCTACACCTGATCTGATGGCACATGAAAACTTAGTTTCATAAATGTCTGAGGTTAACAACAACATTAAAATATATAATCTTGAAGGACACAATGAAGAGCAATCATTTATACATGAAAGTTCTGATTAACTGTATGAGCATCCAACCAACTCCAGCAAGAACTCCTGAACTGATCTCCTAGCACCACCAATCTCTTCCCTATCATTCAATATAACCAGTTAAGTTACTGAAAAAGAAAGCTGACTTCATCAATCATCTGCCTAAAAGTCTTTAACAGTGAACTGGTATGAACAGTGAACTGTTCATACCACTTTAACTGTGGTATGAACCTTGATTACAAGGTTCATACCACAGTCAAACAAGGTCCTTCTCAACATGACCCAATCCAGTTCTCTAGAACTATTCCCCCACAAGTTCCCTTCAGCCCCCTATACTACCAAACTGAAAGTCACACTGCCCACAGATAGAGCAATAGTTTCTTTTGACCACATGCCTTTGCTCAGGCTATTCTGAGTGGACCTCCCTTACAGTCTGATAAAGTCATCCTTCAAGACCCAGCAACTCCCAAATGGCAACTTCACTCCTAAAAGGAAGCAGCCTTACCTGCTGCACCTGCTATGCTCCCAAAGCAACTGTTCATATCTCTAAGTCAAAATTAGGTTGCTTATTAATCAATCTCCTGTGCTAAACTTTGAGTTCCTCCAGCATAGAATGGAATACTTTACATCTACAGCACCTATAACAACATGACACATAGAACAGGCTCAAAAAAATGGTCTGTGAATGAGTATGCTTATTTTAAAAAGCAGTCTTAAGAATTCAGACTTTAAATAAATTAAGCCTTGTTTTTAGAGGGGCTTTATTTAATACGATGGGCAATGCCAGAGGGTTAATGACTCTTGGTGGGTTTGTGCTTAAGTTGCATGAATATTACAAGACAGAAGCCTAGCTATTCTTAGCTTAGTTCTCCATCTAGGTCTTCTTGGCTTTGGCAAATCATTCCCTGACTATCAATGGAGCTTGTGCTACATAGCTGGTTATTCATCCCTAGCTAGTCTGTGAACTGTTCAGGGACTATACAGAATATAGAATACTATTCAAAATCCATAACATACAGCACTGCCATACTAATAATTTTTAGTTAACCAAGCATTAAAAACATTTAGAAAATATTTCTCCTGAGTTCAAGTTATGACTTTTTTTTTTTTTTTAATTTTTAAACTTTACATAATTGTATTAGTTTTGCCAAATATCAAAATGAATCCGCCACAGGTATACATGTGCTCCCCAACCTGAACCCTCCACCCTCCTCCCTCCCCATACCATCCCTCTGGGTCGCCCAGTGCACCAGCCCCAAGCATCCAGTATCCTGCATCGAACCTGACTATTTTCATTTGCAAAGAAATGACAATCATCTAATCAATGACCCAGACTTGTCTAAAATAAATGGAATTAGTGACACTACTAGAACTAGAAACCAGCTCCCAGAATTTCTTAGAAGGTATTTTCCTTTGAGGTGAGATCAGCACATTATAAACAAATCCCTCTAGTGAAATGGAATTAGACCCCAGAACTCCCAAAAAGAAAAAAAAAAAGTTTTTTGAAATCTCCTACTTCTTTTAAAAAGCCCTTGTAAGAAATGAAGAGAGGTGTCCCTCCCATAAGAGTTTTGTACTATCACTAATGAATCCTAATAATGATAGTCCTATATAGCTCAAAATTAGTTTGGACATAGTCAATGAATACAGTGATCCTCATTTCTAAGTACTAAACATGAAACTCCTAAAATGAACTGTTCAGACCCAATATGATCAATACAAGCTATAAGGTAATGCCACCAAAAAGCCTATGACATCTACTGAAATGTATATACCAAGGAATTTAGAAGCATTCAATTATGGTCAAACTACCTGTAATAAAGGAGGCAATCTGGCAAGACTAGCCCTGACACATTTTAGAAAGAGATACAATTGGAAATAACAGACAGGGAGAAAAATGAAGGATCAAGGTAAACCATTCCTGATCTCAACTCCCAAGAGCAATCATTTTGTCACAGAGAAAAACTAAATAAAGTCCGTCTATTTTTATGCCGAGTGACTGAAGTGGAAAGAGAACGAGAAGATATTTGGGGAAATCAGGAATTAAATCTCAACAGCATTTAAGCTAACTTTCCATAACAAATAGTTTCTAAAAATAGTGCTGGCACGAAACTGTGCTGGGATTTGTATCAAGTGCGTCTAAAGTCACTAAAGCGGCTACAGCTACACAGGCTGTGAGAACGAGTCCTCTTAAAAAGCGGACAATTCAGAATGGAAGAAAATCTAGGGTATTTCTCTGGACGAGCTGACACTGCAGAGAAAAACTGAGCTATCTACTCCCCTCACCCACCAAATAAAAAAATAAACTAAAATTGCATTTCCGGGCTGCTTTGGCGCAGCAGAGCGACAGCTATAGGCGCTGTTACTAATCGTCAGCCCGGTGGGGTTCCTGCACTTTCTACCAGGGGCCGGTTAGGAACTCGAACAGTGCCCACCCATTGCCAACAGCTGGTGTTTGCAGGAGTAAAATGCAGAAGTAAAGTACAGCAAGATTCTTCTCGAAGCCCAAGCCCTAAATGAAAAAGTTAGAGCTGTTTTCTTGAGCTCGGCTCTGGCCGTGGCCCAGAGAGCAAGCTGGCGGAGAACTATTAGAAGTGGGGAAAGCAAAAGAAGCGAGAGCCCCGCGACCCTTCCGTAAAACGGAGTAAGGAAAAGATAATCCGCCAGTGACTACGAAGCTCTCCACGATATACAGGAGCGGCTGGGGGAGGGGAAGGGGTCTCTAGGACTCGAGACCGCGTCGCCTCCACCCACGGGTCCTTTCCGTGCCCAAGCACGGGGTAAACAGCTATCAGCAAGACGTGAGGGGGCAATACAGGTCCCCTGAGGGCCGCCGGCACGGACTCCCAGCCCCAAATTAAAGTCACCTCAACAAGAGCGCAGCCATCTTGGGATCCGGCCTGACGGAAGTGACGCCAGACGGCCCCACCACCTCTGGGCGGGGCTTCCGTCACGTGACAACACCGACTATGTTAGAGGCTTGGGCATCTGTCGGGTTCAGTTTGTTGGCTGGTTTTATCTGCTCTCATGGTGTCTGCCTCTTCTCTCTCAACTGACTTCTATTTGAAAGTGAGAAGATTTCGGCAGAATTGCGGCTGGGTCAGATTCTGCAGTGTACATTTCACCGCTGTACACACTGATTTGTTCAGCCCCACAAAACAGGACTTGCCTAGATTCTTCACTGAAGACATCTTAGTCTGGTTTCACTCCTTCCCCCTTCCAGGTGGGACTAAAAACGTCTTATAGGATGATTGACACACCGAGGGAAAAGATACTTTGGGTTTACCCAACATGGATGAACCAAGAGATTAGTATACTAAGTGAGGTAAATCAGAAAGACAAATAGGATATCATTTATATGTGGAATCTAAAATATGACACTGATAAACTTATTTACAGAACAGAACACATAGACAGCAAATGTTTAATTACCAAATGGGGGTGGGGGTGGAATAAATTAGGAGTTTGGGACTAGCAGATATAAATTAACTATATATAAAATAGATAACCAAGAAGATCCTACTGCATAGGAAACTACATTCAATATCCTGTAATAAACTGTATGGAAAAGAATATATATATATTTATATATTACTAGATACGTGACTTTGCTGCACTTTGCTACTATTTGCTGCACTTTGCTGCACTTTGATACTATGCACTTTGCTGCATACTAGAAACTAGCACAATTTTGTAAATCAATTATACTTTTAAAAAAGTTTATTAAAGATACTTGGGGCTCCTTCCCATTCTTATGTGAACCTTCTTCACCAGAAATAGTGCACAAGTTGAGATCCGTGGGGGAGAGACCCTCCCAGACCACTATTCGCCAAGGATGGGGAGCATCCTCTAACCACCTCCACGAGCTTTATGTCTCACAATTCCTGGGCTTGAGCTGCCACATGAGCTAGATGCCCACTAACAACAGCGCTGCCTTGTTTCTTGTTTCAGGGCTGTGTGGGCGACACCCACTGCCAGAATAACCTGGGGTGAGGGTTGGGGAGAGCTCGCTTTGATTTGTATGCAGGAAAGCAGTTCTGAGGAAACCTAGCACAGCAGTCACTTCCAGAGAACTTGGGACTTAAAGGAGAAGCAAACAAGTGGCAAGGAATGGAAGAGAGAAAAAGTCTGCCCTTTTTGAGGAGGTGGGGTGAGGAGAAGTGAAGGAGACAGCAGCCCAGGGCAACTCCTGTTCTACAATAAAAACATATTCATTACATTAATATTCAGATCTTATTTATATTTAGCACTCCTGTGCTTTTCCTTTCAGGACTTACATAGGGGAGATTCACTTATTTCTGCATCAAATGAAAATACTATTTTGCATTTCTATAATGCTGTCAAAGAAAGCACTTTAACAGGCCTCTGGTTTTGGAAGAGACCTTTGAGGCACTCCAACCTGCTTTTCTATCTAGTTCAGGAATCTCCTCTGCAACACAGCTGACAGCTGATCTTCAAGACTGTGCCTTAATGTATTCCTTAATGGGTATCTCAAAAAAACAGGTTTCATTTAATAAACAATTTAGTCTTTAGGAAGTTGTTATGTTAGAGTTTTCTGCTATTGATCTTCCAGTCATTGGCCCTCTGAAGTCTTACATTAACAAATCCAATGAGTGTCTTTTTCACTTAGCTCTTTAAATAGTTTCACTTATCTGTCTTAAAACTCAGCTCTGACTATATAGACACTCCCATTCCTATCCCCAAATACAAACCCCAAACCTTCAGCAAATTCTTATAATGTACCAAATTAAATCCACCCCTTTAGTCTGTCATTTAAGGCCCTCCACAAACTGACTTCAGCTTTCCTGTGCAGCCTCCTTTCCTGTGATGCCTGTTCAAGATCCCCCATGTCAAGTCAAAATGGGGGATACTAGATCTGCCCTGAATATTCCCCAGACTTCACAAATCTACCCAACGCCTCCTCCACACACACACACATGCTTTCTTATCTCTTTGTCTTTGCTCTTGCTCTTCTACCTTCCAAGATATCTGCACTGCCAATTTCTCCTCTTCAAAATGCCATGCATCCTTAACAGCTGGTCTGCATCTAATACTGACTTCTAGACATGATTCCCCCTTCCTCTGAACTTCATTTATTAAATGAAAGTTATTTTTGTGTTTAATATCTGTTACACAACTTAATCTTCCTAATGTAGATCTGCATGCCCTCTTTATGCTCTTGGCACTTTGTTCATCACACTACTATACCAAGCATCATGGTTTATTATAGTTCATTGTTAATGGGTTTGTTCTCTGATTCTCCTCTCTCTGCTTCCCCAAACTGAATTTTGAACTCCTTGAAGGAAGATCTTAATTTTTATTCCTCTATTACTCAACTACCCACATACTCACATACTCATCTATGTAGCTGGCACTCAATGTGATTTTGCTGCCTTGCTCTTAACTGAAATGGACTTAAACTTCAGCATGAGGCAGTGAAGAGCTTCCTGAAAAAGAGGGTAAGATCAGAGGATTATCCCCTGGATATTTTCCCATGGAGAAAAGGTTTTATCTGGAAAGAATCACCCAAGATGCAGAGAGATGAAAAAAAAAAGAAGACTCCCAAAGGACCTGGTCATCTCAAGAAGCCTGTATTGCAGCCCATAGTAGTCAAGATAGTAGGGATATCCTGTTTTCAAATTTCTCTGGGGCTCGCTAACTCCCAGGGCTCTAGAGGAGCCACTCTCAGGCAAGGAGACTATGGAAAAACCCCTTTTCATAGGTTTAAGACTCAGGTTCTCCTGCCCATCTGTCCCTCAGAGAAATGTGTTTGTGTCCCTTTTTCTGTCCCTCTCCTTCACCCCCCCCCCCCACCACATGACATTCCAGCCTAGGCCAGGGGAAGGCCAGCAGACACAAAGCCTTCAGTGTGTGGGGTGGTATGTGACCCCCAACCTCTCCACCCAGAGGACACAATGCCACTTCTGCTCCCTGCACTCTGCCCCGCTCCCCACCACCTCTCAACTGCACATGCCAGGCTGCAATTGGTTACTGGCTCAGGACAGCCCCCTCACACTGGGGTCCCGGGGGATTTTAAGCGGGTTCCAGGAACCCCCGCTCAGTTCCTTGTCCCCCACTCTCCCAACTGCGCAGGCGCTCTGGGCCCTAGCCCTGCCCCAGCGATGGCTCCTGGGGCTCCCTCGTCCAGCCCCAGTCCTATCCTGGCTGCGCTACTCTTCTCCTCCTTGGGTAAGTTGAGCTGACCCAGTCTGGGAGCCCTGGGGCTCAGGTTGTCTCTCAGCAACCTTTCCACGGCCTTCGCTGCACTGCCCTCTGCAACCAAAGAAAGAGTGAGCAAGAGCAGGAAGGTGATATTCTCTGTAGAAAAATATATATACATATAGTTTGGAGAGAAGCTGTTAAGATAAAGGTATTCTGTGAAGGGAGAAGGGAGTGTAGAGTGTTTCCGGAACCAAGGTGGACTTGACTGGATAGGGGTTGGAAACTGGTCCTTCTCATTCCTCAGTAGTGTAGGAGGTAACTTAACCTTAGTCTCCCCAAAGAAAAGAGTCAGGGAACCTGATCTAAGGGTGGAGCCCAAGGGTTGTGGTCCCAGCTCTTTGGATCTGCTGCCTCAGTTTCTAACTGCATCTGTTGTCCATTACGTGGGTGAACAGAGTACAAGGGAGGTTCCGTGAGATTCCAGGGTCTTGTTGCATCTAAAGCTATCTTCCACAGAAGCTGGCCAACCCTCCCATGGCAGATGCTGACTGAGCAAGAAAAACTCAAAGCAGGGTTATCTGAATGGATCCTTCCCCTCTCCAAACTGCCCTGAAGCCTGGTGCAATGGGCGAGAAGTAGGGCAAATGGGAGAGAGAGGGGAGGAAGAGCTGTTTAGAATGTCTGAGTTTCTCTGCTGTCAGCTCCTTTAGGGCTGAACCCAGAATCTAGACTCCTCTGGGCTGTACTGGACTATTTGAAGGTACCCTAAGAAAATGTTAAGGATAGGGAATTGGAGAAGGGCATGCTGAGGGAAATGAGGAGAGGGAATCTTGGAGTTTAAGAGGGAGAAAGGGTACTGTCCAGCATCTGCCCCACTCATAGAACCATTGAACAGAGCTGAAGGGCAGTGGTTTATACTTGAACAGGAGGAATAGAAGTTAGATCCATTACTTGTTACATTTGGGATTCCCCAGAAGGCTCCAAGGCTGAGTTCCAGGATGTGAATCACTGGTATTGCATGCTGAGGTGGGAGATTTGGGACTGTGGAGTTGGGGATGGGATCGGGGGAAGGGGAGAGGAGGCATAAGCCCCCAACACTGGTCAATGGTCAGACAATGGGTCTCTATTTATTTGGTTGCTTCCTCCCCCTCCCATAGAACAAAAGGGTCTACAGTTGCCCCCAGCCAGGGCCAACCCACACACATAATCTCCCTGGAATGGCCTTCCTTGTATGGGTGAGTCTTGGGAGTGGCACTGGGCCAGAATGGTCAGAAGGAGGGTGAGGAGGGTCAAATCAGAACCACAGAGGGCTCACAAGCAGAGTCATCTGAGTTTGGGGCTTGGGGCGGGGGCGGGGGTGGTTTCCTGCTTGAATCCAGCTTCCCCTGAGAGGGCTATGAGGTGCTCCCCTCCCTGACCCTTCCAGTCAGGAGCAATTGTATGGAAAGTAGGGATTCAGCAATGAGGACAGTTGGGCCAGGGAAAAAGACTTACAGTCTCCAGTTATCTTCATCTTTTCTGCAAGAAACTTGAGTTTGCCATTCTGTGAAATACTATCAGCAATAATATTGATCACTAGGCATCAATGTGGAACACCCTCCCAGACACCTGTATTCTTTTATATACGTATATTCTTAAGGAAAAAAGTAGACTGTAATGCAATATATGTTTTTTTAAAAAAAGCTTCATAGAACAAAACTATTTGAGTTTATGCTGAGTCTGATACAGAGAAAATGATCACACATTAAACTAATAACATTGGTTCTATCTGGAAGGAGACCACAGAAGAGGAATTGGTTGGGCGCTGTCAAGACAGACTTTAGCTTTCTTTATCTATACTGCTTGCATAGTTATAAGAATGCACAGGGTGTTACCTGTATAATTTATAATAAGTTTTAAAAATCATTAAGCCTGCATCTAAAGGATAGCTTAAGAATTAGATACTGATCTAAAGGCAAAGGAAGATTCTGGAGACTGAATCCAACATCTGAAAGTCCTCCGGAGAACTCTGGTACTGTTGTCAAACATGCTGAAGAACTTGAGCCAACACAGTATTTCTACTCTTCTATTCAATTAGTCCAGAGAGACCTGGGCCTCAGAATTCATCATTTTTGCCCCAATCTTCGCTATGGTCTGTGACTCAGGCTTGACTTCCCATTGGTCTCACTCCTTCTATACTCCTTGCCGGGCCCACCCGTGCATCTGATTTCCCCTCTATGTTTGCAGTGCTCTCCCCTGTCCAGGCCATTGTGGTCTACACAGACAAGGAGGTCCACGGTGCTGTGGGCTCCCAGGTGACCCTGTACTGCTCCTTCTGGTCCAGTGAGTGGGTTTCAGATGACCTCTCCTTCACCTGGCGCTACCAGCCCGAAGGGGGCCGTGATGCCATCTCGGTGAGTGCCTGGGGGAATACTGGGATTGCATAACAGAAAGGGGGTTTCAAACAACCACAGGAAAGAGAACTTGGGCTAAGGAAGGAGAAATCCTTTTTGAGCCGTAACCCCAACTTTGGCAAGGTAAGTGGCAAGTCTTGTCTCCCTGCTGGGACCTACCAACACCGACACGCCCTCCCCAGCCCTACCCTCTCCAGCCCAGAATCCTTCACCCTGAGGCGAGAGTTGCATGCTTCCCCTCATTCCTCACAGATCTTCCACTACGCCAAGGGACAGCCCTACATCGATGAGGTGGGGACCTTCAAAGAGCGCATCCAGTGGGTAGGGGACCCTCACCGGAAGGATGGCTCCATTGTCATACACAACCTGGACTATGGTGACAACGGCACTTTCACCTGTGACGTCAAAAACCCCCCAGACATAGTGGGCAAGACCTCTCAGGTCACGCTCTATGTCTTTGAAAAAGGTGTGAGAGGAGGTGGGACGGGAGTATGGGAGGCAGTTCACAGAGGGGATCAGGCCTGGCTGAGAGGCTGGGGCAAGGGGCAAAATGTCCCGGCTAATGCCCCTCACGCTCTGGGACAGTGGGCAGAAGGCAGCCTTGTTCGGATATCTTAGATCCCCAGCCGCAGGGAATAGGTGTGTGGCTAGGAACCAAAGACACTTGTCTCTGCTCATTCCCCACGTGTTTTCCTTGCCCCGTTTAGTGCCTACGAGGTACGGGGTGGTGCTGGGAGCCGTGATCGGGGGCGTCCTGGGGGTGGTGCTGTTGGCGCTGCTGCTTTTCTACCTGATTCGGTACTGCTGGCTACGCAGGCAGGCGGCCCTGCAGAGGAGGCTCAGGTAAAGGGCGGAGTCTGACACCCCTTCCCCGACCCACTACTCCCGGTCTCTGGGCGGAGACTACTTCGATGGGTGGGAGGGTGGAAGGGAAGACGAAGCCCCCGAATCCACAGCACACCCTTTCCCTGCAGTGCCATGGAGAAGGGCAAATTGCACAAGACTGCGAAGGACGCCTCAAAGCGCGGCCGGCAGGTTAGCGGGGCTTGGGAAGCCGCCGGGCAGCCCGTCGAGGGCGGGCTGGGAACAGTCAAGCCCTACCCAACGGGTCCCTGATGCATGCGCTCCTCCCCACAGACGCCGGTTCTGTATGCCATGCTGGACCACAGCAGAAGCACCAAAGCTGCCAGTGAGAAGAAGACTAAAGGGCTGGGGGAGTCTCGCAAGGATAAGAAATAGCGGTTAGCGGGCCGGGCGGGGGATCGGGGGTTAGGGGCGGAGGCTTCCAAAGGCCCTCGGGTGGTGGTCATCGAGATGGAGCTACGGAAGGATGAGCAGAGCGCGGAGCTCCGGCCTGCCGTCAAGTCCCCCAGCAGAACCAGCCTCAAGAACGCCCTCAAGAACATGATGGGCCTGGACTCAGAAAAGTGATCACCCGCCCCAAGGCCCTACCAGAGCAGGGGGACCTCCGGTCCTCTATCCCCCGTCTAGGTGCTTTCCTCCTTAGCTCCCCAGCCCTGCCCTGCCCTCACTTCCTTTTGAGATGTAAGTTTCATTCCAGACTTCCTTACCCAGGCACTTCATATTCTCCCCCACTTTCACCCCCTGGCTTTCTGGAAGCCCAGGCCCCATCCTATCTTCCCCTTGCCCCAAGGACTGTGTGTTTGGTGCCTGTTCTTCTGGCGCCGAGAAGAAAGGGACCTTGATACCCCTGCCTCAAATCCAGGCCACCTGACGTTTCGATCCCCTGCACCAGCTAGCCTGTCCCACTGGCTCTCTTCTTTCTGACCCTCCATCCCCTCCTTCAGGTGGTCAAGCTCCATACTCTACCCTCCTAGCTAACACCCAGGTCACCCAAATCAGACTCTCCTTCAGGGTTTATTTAGGTTGTTAGTTATTTTTTATTCTTTAATCCATTCTTCTTTGTTTGTTTATCTGTACCCATGCTCTACCCTCCCCCCATGACTGAGTACCAATGACGTCATGTGGCTTTTGCAAATCTTCACCACCACCACGACCCCCCCTTTAAATCCTTAATGGAGAGCCAGCCCAAGCAGAGCAGCTCCTGATCCTCAAACCTCAGCTACAGGAATGGTGCCCCCTGATCACTCTGGAGCACTGTTCTGGGACTCAAGGTGATGGGAATGGAGAGAGGGAGACAAAGGATCCTCACAGGTCAGGGGTTGAGGAAGGGGCAAATGAGCCTTAAGAAATAGCTTTTAAATAATCAAAAAGCAGAAAAAACAAATGGGAAATAGGGGGAAAGGGAAGAGGTTGCACTCCCAGCCACAGGGGATTCTTAAGATTTTTCTACATCCTGTATATTTCTTCTCAAACCCCCCAAATGTCCTTAAATGTTTAATAAACACTGACATTTCCAGAAGCTGCTGCCTCCATCTCCAGTTTCCTCATTCTCCTGGGAGTAATCCCTGCCTCTAATCCCCAGTCCCACTCTTCCCCAACTGATTTCAGTTGTTAAGAATTTGATTTCATGATATGGGGTTACATAGTCTAGTGGAGAAGGCAATGGCACCCCACTCCAGTACTCTTGTCTGGAAAATCCCATGGATGGAGCAGCCTGGAAGGCTGCAGTCCATGGGATCGCTGAGGGTCGGACATGACAGAGCAACTTCACTTTCACTTTTCACTTTCATGCATTGGAGAAGGAAATGGCAACCCACTCCGGTGTTATTGCCTGGAGAATCCCAGGGACGGCGGAGCCTGGTGGGCTGCCATCTGTGGGGTCACACAGAGTCGGACACGACTGAAGTGACTTAGCAGCAGCAGCAGTCTAGTGGAAAGAACTGTGAGACAGACTCATAAGATGTAGTCCGACATTCAACGACTATCCAGTGAGCTTGTACTATGTGCTAAACTGTGTGGCAGGCTCTGCGTTTACATGGGTTATAACAGATTCCCTCTTCACCAAACTGTGTATTCTTAAAATATCTCAGCCACTCACAAGCTGTGTGACCCAGGGCTAGTTACTTGATTTAAGTAAACCTGTTTCTGCATTTGTAAACAACTGAGATAATGATACCAACTCAGCTGAATTCCCAGGATTTTTGTAAGAATCACATGATTCCATGCTGTGTATGGAAACCTTTGTAACTTATAAACTGATACACAACAAAGATATTAAGGATCAGTCCTTTACAGATGTTTTTCAGTCTTGCCTAACAGATTACACTTTACAAGCTAGCACTAATTTCATTCAATCATATAAACTCATGCACACACAATTTTGTTTCATTGTTGCATTTTAGGTATACTATTAATAGCTCATTAGCTAGTTTGTTGGCATGCTAAATAGGTACACCATTAATATCCAGAGTCCTTAAATAATTATGGAAAAACATATATGTATCTTTTTACCTTGGTGGTTACTGATGGCAAAAAACCCAAGAGTCTCATAAGTCATTTCTTCACCTTGTTAAAAGGTTAAATAAAAGATTTTTAATAGCAGTTTTGCAAAACCCTCAGTGCTTCCATTTATTTCAAGAGCTGTCTTCCATTTCTCTTAAAAGGAAAATTAACCCAAATCCATTTTAATGTAAAAGCTAATAGATTCCATTGTGTGTGCATGCACAGTCACTTCAGTCATGTCCAACTCTTTGCAACCCTATGGACTGTAGCCCCCTAGGCTCCTCTGTCTACAGGATTCTCCAGGCAAAAATGCTGGAGTGGGTTGCCATGCCCCCACCTCCAGTGGATCTTCCCGATCCAGGGATCAAACCTGTGTCTCTTATGTCTCCTGCATTGGGAGCTGGGTTCTTTACCACTAGTGCCACCTGGGAAGCCCAATAGATTCTATTAGGCAAATACAAATCAAAACTATAATGAGATACCACCTCATATCCATTAGGATAGCTGCCTTCAAAAACAAAGCAAAGTATTGACAAGGGCTTGGAGAAGCTGGAATCTTTGTGTACTGTTTGTGGGGATGTAAAATGGTGCAGCCTCTGTGGAAAGTAGGAAGTTCCTAAAGAAAATTAAATATAAAATTACCATGTTATCCAGCAGTTCCATTTTTGGGTATATATCTAAAAAAATTAAAAGCAGGGTCTTGATATATTTATTAGTATACCCATGTTCTTGGTGGCATTATTCACAATGGCTGAAATGTGGAAGTAGCCCAAAAGTCCATAGACAATTGATGACTAGATAAGCAAAATTTGGTATATCTATACATACGATGGGATATTACTCAGCTGTAAAAAGAAAGAACATTCTACAACATGAGTGAACTTAAGGACATTATGTTAAGTGAAATAAGCCAGCAATAAAAAGACAAATACTGTGATTCTACTTATATAAGTTACTTATCATAGTCACAATCATAGAGACAGAAAGTAGAATGGTAGTTGTCAGGGGCTGGAGAAATGGGAGAATGGGCAGTTACTGTTTAATTAGGATAGAGTCTCACTTTTACAAGACGATGAGTTACGGAGATGAATAATGCTGATAGTTGCATACATTATGAATGTACTTAATACCACTGAACTATACACTTGAAATGATTAAAAGGTACATTTTATGGTAAATGTATTTTACTACTATTTTTTGATAAAATAAAAGTTAACAGAGTCAATATAGCTTTTTTCAGGGAGATAGAGGAAGCTTAGTCACAACTCAATAAAGTTGAGACTATCTAAGATAAAGAATCTATAAGTGAACCAGAATACAGAGTTCAGAAATGCATATAAGTGTGGGAACATACTATATTATAAAAATAACATTCTAGTTAAGTGGTAAATGAATGGATTATTTAATCAAAAATAGTTATATTGACATATGTCTAGAAGAAAACAAAGTAAAATCTTTATCTTACATCATATATAAAAATAAAACCCAAATATTATGAAATAAAATACAAGAATCTGAAGGAGATAAGCATATTCATTTAATCCTCAAATGGGAAAGGCCTTTAAATAAGGGCCTTTATCTTAAGGGAAGTAAAATCTTAAAGGAAGTACATGAAAAAAAATGTAAAAATCTTAGAGGAAGTACATGAAATCTTGAACCTCTTTAAAGGCAGAATATATTATAAATGAAACCAAAAGACAGTTGGTAACCATGGAGAAAAACACAGTGCAAATGTATTTGCACTTCTTCACATAATAATCTAGTATCTCTGTTATTCCCATCTCCTGCTACTGTCCCATTTCTCTGCTTCCCTCTATAGCAAAGCTGCTTGGACAAGTCTAGGGCACTGTCTCCAACCTCCCATTCTCTCTTCAACCCTCTGTGCCCCACTCTACTGAAATTGCTCCTGTCGAAGGGCACTGGTGATGACCATTTCACCAAATTCATTTTTCAGCCCTTCTCATCTGTTTAGCAGCATTTGACATTATTGGCCACTTCCTCTTTTGGATGACACTTCATCACTTGGCTTTTTTGAGACACACTCGCATGGCTGTACCCCTACCTTTTTGGCTTCCCTGGTGGCTCAGATGGTAAAGAATTTGCCTCAAATGAGGGAAACCCAGGTTCAATCCCTGGGTCAGGAAGATCCCCTGGAGAAAGGAATGGTAACCCACTCCAGTACTCTTGCCTGGAGAATCTCATGGACAGTGGAGCTTGGCTGGCTACAGTCCATGGGGTCGCAAAGAGTTGGACATGACTGAGCAACCAACACACACACACATTTGGGAGATGCAGCTTCCCAGGTTGCACTAGCAGTAAATAATCTGCCTGCCAATGCAGGATATGTAAGAGACCTGGGTTTGATCCTTGGGTCGGGAAGATTCCCTGGAATAGAAATGGCACCCCACTCCAGTATTCTTGCCTGGAAAGTTCCATGGACAGAAGAGCTTGGCAGGCTACAGTCCATAGGGCCACAAAGAGCTGGATACAGCACATGTGACTTAATTTTATTTTATTTTGTGTGTGTGTGTGTGTGTGTGATTTAATTTTAAAGTAGAGACCAAAACAACCAGAAAGACATCTTTTGTTTGTCCCATGTGATGTGTTTGTTTATTTAAAGCTACATTTGGTCATCACATGGCAACAATCATGCTGAACTGAATGTTGTTTTTTCCCTTTAGATAGAGCCTGAATTCTCATCACTCTTACTTCCTTACCTGCTTGACCACTCTTACCATACTCTGTCTTACCTGCTCTGTCTTAAAACGTCTAAGAAACTGGAGATTTATGAGTGGGAGTGAAGTTGCAGAATTGAGGTGTAGTCAGACTACACCCCAGACTTCCCTGGTGGCTCAGACGGTAAAGCGTCTGTCTACAGTGAGGGAGACCTGGGTTCGATCCCTGGGTTGGGAAGATCCCCTGGAGAAGGAAATGGCAATCCACTCCAGTACTATTGCCTGGAAAATCCCATGGACAGAGGAGCCTGGTAGGCTACAGTCCATGGGGTCACAAAGAGTTGTACACGACTGAGCGACTTCACTTTCATTTCAGACTACACCCAGAGTTTCTCACAGTTCCTCAAACAGGCCACCAGTCACCATGTTCTTCTCTGGCTATATTAGTTACTCATCAAACACAGAGTCCCACTGAATTCTTTGTTATCTAAAGACTAAATGGTAGGGATTTTCCTGGTAGTCCAGTGGCTAAGACTCCATGCTCCCAATGCAGGGGGCCTGGGAGGGAACTAGATCCCATACGCCACAATCCCTGGTCAGGGAACTAGATCCCATACGCCACAACTAAGGCCCAATGCTGCCAAATAAACAAGTATTAAAAAAAAAAAAAGACTAAATTGTGTGGGACTTCCCTGGTGGTCCAGTGGTTAAGAATCCGCCTTGCAATGCAAGGGATGCAGGTCTGATCCCTGGTTGGAGACTAAGATCCCACATGCCCTGGAGCTACTGAACCCACATGCTCTGGAACACGCCGGCCACAACTAGAGAGCCCAGGTACTGCAACAAAAGATCCTGGATGACACAACGAAGATCCTGCATGCTGCAGCTAAGACCCAACACAGTCAAATAAATAAATTTTTTTTTTTTTTTAAAGAGAAGTGCTAGGGACTTCCCTGGTGGTCCATTGGTAAAGAATACGCCTGCCAATGCAGGGGACACAGATTCAATCCCTGGTCCAGGAAGATTCCACATGCTTTGGGACAACTAAGCCCAGCCGCCACAATTACTGAGCCTGCATACTCTAAAACCCATGCTACACAATGAGAGAAGGCAACGACAACAGCAACACTACACACAGCAACTAACGAGTAGCCCCTCTCGAGAACTAGAGAAAGCCCCAGTGCAGCAACAAAGACCCAACACAGCCAAAAATAAGAATTTTTAAGAAGACTAAATTGGGAAGTTCACTTCCAACAACTTGTATAATAACAAAAATGGAAAGAAAGGGAGAGAGGAATAAAATGGTTACTTAGACAAACACCTAAAACAAACAGAAAATACGCTAAGTTACAACAGTCCTCATTTCTGTAATTGGTTAGGAAGCCATAACTGACATCTCTGAACCACTTCCACTGCTCATCTCATATTTCCCATGTCTTCAGCCAGAACTTCAGATAGTCAGGGTTCTTTACGTGGTAGAATGATCAAAGCTTTCGTTGCCGACTCAAGGTCTGTGCTGCATTTTTTTCCCCTTCGGTTGCTATGTTAACCTTTACTACCAGGCAAGGAAGTGCCCCAGAGACTCTCCTGGGCTCCAGAAATGCTCTCCTTCTCTCATTGTGTAGCAGCATCCCAATCTCCCCTAGGGAATCAGGATCAATCACACCAGCGAGCCAAGCAATCACTTTTTTTCTTTGCTTCTTGATTCAGTGATATATAGACCCCCAAATGACTAGGTGGCAGATTCTTCTAATTCAATGGAACTGTTAGGTAGGTAGAATAGGGAAAAGGAGTCCAAAATGGCGGTGGCTAAAAGACAAGGAAGGTCAAAGGAAGGTCCGAGGACCAGAGTGAAAACTTCAGGCAGAACAAACAGCACTCCTGGCTAAGCCCAATTTGCATAGGGCAGGCCCAGGTGGGGGAAAAAAACATATAAAAGGAGGAGCCAAAGCGCTTTCTCTTGGACTCTCTTTCCCGAGTGCATACACGCACTCTCTCTCTCTTTCTCTCTCTCTCTTTCTCCCTCCCCACGCACTCCTCCACTCTCTTTTCTTCGAGTCTTGGATTCTCCTGCTATCTTATAAATAAAAACGGAGCTGTAACACTGATTTGCCTAAGAGCTGTAGCAAGGTTTGTCCAAGACCCAAGAGCTGTGACGCGCCGAAGGCTTTAATGTCCATCGCTCCAAATCTTTGTTGTGACGAGACAAAGAACCGAGGAACATACACTCAGAGTCACGATAGATGTCACGCGAGTGTATGTTCCTCGGTTCTTTGTCTCGTCACAACAAAGATTTGGAGCAACGGACATTAAAGCCCTCGGCGCATCACAGCTCTCGGGTCTTGGACAAACCATGTTACATCTCTTAGGCAAATCAGTGTTACAGCTCTATTTTATTTAGAAGATATCAGGAGAGAGAGAGAGAGAGAGAGAGAGAGAAGAGCGCATGCACGCGGGAGAGAGAGTCCGTGAGAAAACGCTTTGGCTCCTCCTTTTATATGTTTTTTTCCTCCACCTGGACCTGCCCTATGCAAATTGGGCTTAGCCAGGAGTGCTGTTTGTTTTGTTTGTTCTGCCTGAAGTCTTCACTCTGGTCCTCGGACCTTCCTTGTCTTTTAGCCACCGCCATTTTGGACTCCTTTCCCCTATTCTACCTACCTAACAGAACCATAGTGTCTAATGGTAGAAGCATTCTCATTTTGGAACCCAAGTTCTCCAAACCAGCAGATCTCAAAGTTTCTAGGAAACACAAAAATTCTGTAAGTGGATTATTGGGTATAATAGTGAAAGAGCCACCCCCACTTTCAGCCTCTGACTCCGGAACCCTTATATTCTGGCCATGAGGGAGACAACACCATGTAATCGTCCCTGATTCAAAGCTTATATCACATCTTGTAAGACAGAACTTCGTACTTTCAGAGAATTGTCTCCCAACTGTTGCTGTGACTCTTCAGTAAACATTCCACATTTAAAATAAGCATCTGCTTTCAAATGGGGTACATGGAGAGATCACTTAATTTAATGAGCACAAGTACATTTCCTTTGCTAAGTTCCTTGTGCTATGGGGAATACCGTAACTATGAATAAGGCATATCTGTGAATCTACCAATGCTGGTGCTGGCAGCAGCATTTTGAGCAAAGAAGGTGAATTCATGTCCAAAATGTGCCTGTTTCAGTAAAGATAAATCTACGCCCTCTCCACGAAGAAAGAAATCCAATATAATTAACTTGACATCAAATGTCTGGCTGATCCCCACAAGAAATAGTACATGTCAGGGACTCAGTATTGGCCTCTGCTCTTGATATATTATGCACTCAACTTTGAAGTCATCTGGAAGACTTTAAGTTATATTTATCTTTCTAGTCCTGAAGCCCTCCTAATATTTACCATGTAATTTAGTGTATTCTTCCCTTAGAAAAATGGAATTAACAAATATGACTATTAATTATTGGATCACCAGGGAAGTCCTGGTATAACTTCTTAAGAATACGGCTGCCTGTGCAGGGGACATGGGTTAGATCCTTGGTCCAGGAAGATCTCTCATGCCTCGGGGCAGCTAAGCCAGTGCTCTATAACTACTGCGTCTTGGAGCCTGCTAGCCAGAACTACTGAGCCTGGGTGCTGCAACTCCTGAAGCCTGCACACTCTAGAGCCCGCGCTTTGCAACAGGAGAAGCCATAACAATGAAAACCAGTGCACCACAAAGCACAACATCCTCCCTACCCCCGCCACAGCTAGAGAAAGCCCCCACCACAACAAAGACACAAGGCAGAAAAAAGTGAATAAATAAGTTATACCAGTGTATCAGTAAGATTACAAGTTCGGGGATCAAATGTACAACATGCTGATAATAGCTAATAATACTGTATCATATAACTGAATGTTGCTAAGAGAGTAGATCTTAAATTACTCAGCATAAAAAAAGAATTGGTAGTTACGTGATGATAAATAGCAGTAGCTAATACTATGGTGGTTGTCACTTTGTGATTTATAAATGTGTCTAATCATCATGCTGTATACCTTAAACTTACACAATGTTATGTCAATAAAGCTTGGTGGTGGGATGGGTTATACTAAAATCTATGTCACAAATATTCACTTATTTATTTGGCTTCACTGGGTCTTAGTTGCAGCATGCAGAAGTATTAATTACAGCCTGTGAGATCTAATTCCCTGACCAATGATTGAACCTGGGTCCCCCTGAATTGGGAGAGTAAAATCTTAGCCACTGAACCACCAGGGAAGTCCCAGAAGACAGTTTTGATGTATTGAGATAAATGGAACATGTAATGTTTGCAAAGTTCTTGTGAGAAATTAGATGAAGAGCAGAGAGTATCTTGTCCATTGAGCCAGGCTCCATGAGATAGTGGAGTCTTTATTGGCTCTCCTGCCTCCTGGTTAGGGACACACAAGAAGTAAAAGGATCAGAACACCTCCTCCTCAGGAAGCGTCAGCCAGTGTGGGTGAAGCTACATGTGTGGTCTCCCCAACAAAAGCGGGGAGTCTAGGTCTTAGCAGATGTGTGCGTACACAGTGAGAGAGAGGTCTTAGAAGCTCAAGTGATGTGTGTGAATGCTCTTTAACATTGCTTTAGGGTGCGGGATTCTTGGCCCCCAGAGGAGAAGAATTCAATCCGGGGCCAGAGACGAGGCTTGATTGCTCAGAGCTTTTGTGTAATAAAGTTTTATTAAAGTATAAAGGAGATAAAGCTTCTGACATAGGCATCAGAAGGGGGCAGAAAGAGTACCCCCTTGCTAGTGTTAACAATGAAGTTATATAATCCAAAGAATGTCTGGAGGTTGTAAAGACCTCATCAGACCGACTCCCAAAATTTACATTTTAAGATAACACTGTCCTCAGGCAGGATACATCCTTGTAAAGACCAGGTCTACTCCCATAATTTACATTTTAAGATAACAGAAGGTTTAATCCAAAGACTATCCTTAGGCAAGACACATTATTGTTATATAATCCTAAGGAATGTGGAGAAAGACAAAAAGTTTGTCCTTTCTTCCTCCTTGAGAATTCCAGACCCCTCTCTCCTTGGGGACCCCTAGACTCCCTATCAACCTGCCTAGGAAATGACTCTCTCAAGGGTAGAATAAAAATTCAGCAGAATCTCTGATTCACTTAAATCTTTTTGCTTATTCTAAAAGAACCAAAAGTTAGGAATTGTCTAAAGAAGGAACTCATCCCTGTTTTGGGGAAGATCTAAAACAGAGATCAAACCAGTCCTGCTTTAATTCCTGCTGTGGCTCTCTGTGACCTGGGACAAATCACCTGACTGCAGAACCTTGAGTTTTGTTAAGCTGATATCTACCCCATGGTGCATTTAAAAGAAGAAATTGAAAATATAAACGACACCACTAAGTACTTGACATGGAGTAGAAGCTCCACCCATGTTAGTTCCTAGTCATCCATCCTCTTCCTCCTTTTTCTTCCTCTGTTCAGCGAAACAAGTGGGGGACCTCTCACCCAACGCACACTCAGGCAAGAGGGCCTAACTCGCTCACAGGTTAGATCTCTGTCTATGGCTGTCTGCTTTACAATTCAGACATCGTCACAACACAGACACAATCCTGCTAAGGCTTTCCTTTCCGGGCAGTAAGTGTGGCTCCCAGGGGAGCCCCCCACTGTTTATCCTGTGGCCTCGCTCTGAGTGTCCAGCCCTAACTTACAGCTTGGCAGCAAGGTTCAGGGGGCTGTGTTAGAGAGTAAAGGGTTGGAGGCAGGAGGAAGATGAATTCCTGAATCTTCAGGCTAGTGCTGGGCATGGCTTTTCAAAACCTCAGCAATAGTTCCCAAACCCCTCAGACCCAGTGTCCCTTTTATTACCCAGGAATGATATATGTATATAATATAAACTATAAACATAATTTTAGAAGGTAAATATAATACTCTAACCATAATATAAAGGTGAAATAAAAACATAATTTATAATAATATTATAAATATCTGAATATGTAATATTCAGACCTAACTAGACTGGAAGCATATATAGTATGCTGTATGTAGTATATGTAGTAGTCAGAGACCTGAACCACGTGTGGAATCACTGTGAACACAACAGCAACAAATGCCAACTGGTGGGTTTGCATAGGTATCAGTGACTCTGATGCCATAAGCAGCACTGTTGTTGATGACATAGATTTCTGAAGTGGTAAGCAATTCATGGTAAAGTTCTGAACAAAACAAATTATAAATCCCCTCAATCTACATCTTAGTTGCATTTCTGGGAAACTCGATATTTAAAATGGTGCAAAAAGTACTTTGTGTTTATACGTAAAATCAGGTTGGATTCTAGGTGCACTCAAATTGTAACAGATTTTTCACATTAATATCCAATGTTATTTTTATTTACTTTTTTAATACTTTTATTTATTTACTTATTTTTGGTTGTGCTGGGTCTTCACTGATGCAAGGGACTTCTCTAATTGTGGTGAGAGGGGGCGACTGTTCACTGCAGTTTACAGGCTTCTCACTGCAGTGGCTTCTCTGGTTGCAGAGCACAGGCTCTAGGCGTGCAGGCTTTAGAAGCTGCAGCTCGTGGGCTCTGGAGTGTGGGCTCAGTAGTCGTGGCGCACAGGCTTAACTGCTCCCTAGTACGTGGAATCTTCCCAGACAAGGAACCAAACCCCTGCCCCCTGCATTGGCAGGTGGATTCTTACCCACTGTACCACCAGGGGAGTCCTCAATGATATTTTTAAAGGACATGTGGGATGTGGGACAATTTTATCTTGTGCAGCACTATCCTGGTTATTGCAGGTTACTATCCAGGTTATTGGAGAAGGCAATGGCACCCCACTCCAGTACTCTTGCCTGGAAAATCCCACGGATGGAGGAGCCTGGTAGGCTGCAGTCCATGGGGTCTCGAATAGTCTGATACGACTGAGCGACTTCACTTTCACTTTTCACTTTCATGCACTGGAGAAGGAAATGGCAACCCACTCCAGTGTTCTTGCCTGGAGAATCCCAGGGACGGGGGTGCCTGGTGGGCTGCCGTCTATGGGGTCGCACAGAGTCGGATACCACTGAAGTGACTTAGCAGTAGCAGCAGTATCCAGGTTATAACATCTTTTGCTCCTGAGCACTCACAACCGTGAAACCCTACCCATCCCTACCCCACCCCCCAATATAGCATGACAATCGAAAAATACCCCCATGGATTTCCAGAACATCTCCTAGAGGGCAGTACATCCTCCCTTTGATAACTCTGCAAACCGTCCTCCTGTAGGCTTGGGGGGTAAGTGGGACCTAGCGCCCTCCCAGGAGTTACAGTCTGATTTAATTTCATAATGCCCACGTCTATTCACCTTTTTAAAAATATATGTATTTATTTTTGGATTCAGCGGGTCTTAGTTGTGGCATGGCATTGGGGCTCTAGTTGCAGCTCATAGGCTCAGATGCCTTGAAGCATGTGGGATATTAGTTCTCTGACCAAGGATTGAACCCTCGTCCCCTGCATTGAAGGGCAGATTCTCAACCACTGGACCACCAGGGAAGTCCCTTCTATTCATCTTTGTATCCTAATGTGAGTCTGTTGACCTTTCCTCCTTTCTGAGCATGCATATCAGCCCTGCCTCCCAAGTTCTGAGCCCCAATTCTCTGTTCATTTCACTTCAAACAACTTTTAATTCCAGAGAGCCTTCCCCTGTGTTCCTTGGAATACCAGGAGAGGCAGCTGGATGAGATCAAGCCAGTGATAGAACTCTGGGAGGAGTTTGGCAGAACAATCAGGTAAAGCCAGAGCTGGTGGTTCTCTAGAAATATGAGGGATTGAGAGGGTCTAGATCTTGTGTGGGCTGTGAGGGACTAAGTAGGTACGCCTAGGCTCAGCTAGGGGCAACTTGGCCCTCTCTACCCTCTGTATTAGGCTAGACAACGTCCTTAATAACCAAGGTCTCTATCCTTCACTCACCCAGTCCTTTATCAAGGTGGTATGAAGAACACAGATTCTGGAGACAGACTACCTGAGTTCTGATTGTAACTCTCTTATTCACTTGCTTTGGGAGGGTTATTTAATCTCTCTGGGTCTCAGTTCCCTCATGTGTAAAAGAGAATAATATGTCATAGGGTTGTAAGAATTAGATGGGTTTACATATGTAAAAGTACTTGGAATAGGGTCTGGCACACAGTACTTTCCAAATCTAGATATTACTATTGTCATCACCATTCATGCCCTGAAGGTAGCATAAAACTATGGAGTTGCCCCAACTTGGGGGTTGAACATCCCTGAAGACACTATAAAGAAACCTATGTTAACAGAACATTATGTGTAGGTAAGAATACTCAGGTGATCTAGGGAAGAAGGCTCTCTTGCTTCATTCTTAAAGATCTAGGTGGTCAGGGCCTAAGAAAAGCCTATTTGTAGTAGTAGTAATAATAGTCTAACAAGGGGAGGCTAAAATGCTTAGCAGGAGGGAGGGCTGTCAGTGTCACCCCAACCCAGTGCCTGGAGGAGGGAAGTAGTCCAAGAGGGAACTTCCGCAGAAGCATTTCCTGCAGCCTTGTGAACAGGTTGACTTTCTGTCCATCTGTGGATTGTGACTTTCTGCCTTTGCAGATCTGGAGTCAGGACTGCCACCCAAACAGCCAGAACAGAAGGTACCAGTGATGTCCATCTCAACAAACTACCTGAGCCCCAAAGCGTCCATTTTCAGAGGCACAGAGAGCAGGGGATTAACACGGGAAGACAGCAATTCACTGAAGAGTGCTTCCAGTGAGGACCAGTTCTCAGGGATGAGGGCAGCAGGAACAAAGGAGCTGCCAGGAGCCACCCCCACTGAAAACAACTCCAGAAATAGAGAAAACTCAGCAAGGACAAGAAGGGCAGACAGAGAGAGGCAGAGGTGGACAGGAAGGAACTTCCAAAATGGACAAAGAACAGGGGTTCCTTGTAACAGTGAACGACGGAAGAGATCAAAGTGGGAAAGCTGGCTCCATACCGGGGCAAGTTCAAGCAGAGGGGAAGAGTCCTACCTAGCAATGACACCAAGTCCCTGAAAGTCGGTTGTCCAGGGAAGCAGAATCCTTGTCCCTTTGGTTACCTGAGTTTCTCTGAAGACTTTCACCTCAAGTCTGGGCTTTGGGAGCATGTCTCAAAGTAGCCCTTGCTCAGATCTCCAGCCTTCCACCTTTGTCAGGACCCGACTCCCAGCTCCCACTCCTACACAACTGAAAAAACACCGAAAGAGTTTTCAGTGATACAGGTGTGATAGCTGCATTTGCTTTCCTCCCTGACTGTTTCTAATGTGTGTGTCTTCTACCTAACCACTTATTATAAAAGCATTCACTGATCCCTCAAAGAACTTGCAGGTTTTGCTCCACAAAACAAAGCACTCAGGAATAATTCCTCAGTGATTAGAACTGAAGGATCATGTTTCCAGTAGTAGGAATTAGAGGGCAGAAAGACAGATTTCTAGGGCCCCAAGAAGGAGTTACAGATGTCAGACAGCAGAGGCTCAATCTGAGTGCTCCGTGGTAGAAGTAGCCTGGGTAGATAGAAAGCAGCTTTCAGAACTATTATGGGAGCTGCCACTTGTTTAGCAAAAGCTGCCTAAACCTTTCTTTCCAGTTTGAACTATCTTTCCCAAAGCAACAGATTATGTTTTGCTACCATGCCCTTTCTTCAAAACATGCATGAGGACTTCCCTGGTGGTCCAGTGGTTGGGAATCCACCTGCCAATGCAGGGGACACAGGTTCGATTCCTGGTCCAGGAAGATTCCACATGTCACAGGGCAACTAAGCCCACGAGCCACAGTGACTGAGCCTGAGGTCTGGAGCTCACGTGCCGCCGCTACTGCCTAGAGCCTGTGCTCCACAAGAGAAGCCGCCGTGAAAAGAAGCCCACGCCCCACAGCTAGAGAGCAGCCCCCACTCACCTCAGCTAGAGGAAGCCTGAGCGCAGCAACAAAGACCTGCCACACCAAAAGTAAATTAATTAATTTTTAAAATTAAAAAAAAATTCATGTATGAAGACAAGTGTAATACTCTGGAGCAGGGGTGAAGGGAAAAAAAAAATCATTTCAGCACCATGCTCCAGATCAATGTGGTAAAAAAAACAAATCAGCAGATATCTTCCAGGCGGCGAGCCTACAGGAGAGCACCGGTGCCAGAGAAAGCCACCACTGCTCAGCAGCGGTCAACTCTCTGCTTCCCACCTGGGCTTCCCAGGTGGCACAGTGATGAAGAATCCAGCTGCCAATGCAGGAGACAAGAAGACGCAGGTCGGGAGGATGCCCTGGAATAGGAAATGGCAACCGACTCCAGTATCCTTGCCTGGAAAATTCCATGGACAGAGGAGCCTGGCGGGCTGCAGTCCATGGGGTCACAGAGTCAGACACAACCGAGTGACTAAGCACAGCAGACAGTCGACTCTCAGATGTCTGTATCACCAGGAACAGGAAACACCTGTTTTACTTCAGTGGCAAGCCCAAGGTGCAGAACATTCGATCCCCATCTTGTGTCCATGAAATAAAACAGGAAGTCCTCCTGTTTTACCAGGACATACTGGACACACACTGGGTGTGACAGTGAGGTCATCCTTTTATTTGGCCCTGAGTCCCGGACTAAAAGCCACCATCACTGCTATCCTGCACTTAGAACATATTTCAAATGTAAAATGGGTTGTTGTGAAAGTGTTAGTCACTCAGTTGTGTCTGACTCTTTGTGACCCCATGGACTATAGCCCACTAGGCTCCTCTGTGCATGGGATTCTCCAGGCAAGAATACTGGAGTGGGTCGCCATTCCCTTCTCCAAGGGATCTCCCCGACCCAGGGATCGAACCCGGGTCTCCCACATTGCAGGCAGATAGATTCCTTCCCATCTGAGCCACTAGGGAAGCACAAAATGAGTTGTTAGGCATGGATAAACTTTGGGATATAGGTTGCCTTCCAGGGATATTGTTCCTTGCTTCCTACTCAGAGCTGTACATGGTTTCAACTTCTGTATTCTTTTTATTTTTGGCTGTTCCAGGTCTTAGCTGCAGCACTCAGGACCTTTAGTTACAGCATGTGGGATCTAGTTCCTGGCCTAGGAATCGAACCCAGGCACCCTGCATTGAAAGCTCAGAGTCTTAGCCACTGAGCCACCAGGGAAGTCCCTCAACTTCTATATTCTTATATCAATACTAAGAAGTGAGGACGGTGGGAGCGAGAAAGTGTTCTTTGTCTGATCTTTAAGCATTTGTCTTCCGGTTACTATATATAGAGTTCCTTTCTCAGCAATGTAAGCCATGATTTTATTCATAGTTTAACATCTTCGGGGTGACAGTGCTGCTCTCTATTGACCCAGACTCATCTACTTCTTCTCCTAAGTTTGATAAACAGTGGGAGGTAAGGAGGGACGGTTAGCACAGGTCATTCGGGGATAAGGAGCAAGGACGATGGGGTTGTTTCCAGAGGCAGATGCACCAAGCATACACTGAGCTGGGAGGGGAAAGAGAAGGAGGCAAGCACCCTTGCAGGTGCACTCCGGGGGTGGCAACAGCAGCAGATAAAGGCAGTGTGGGTGGTGAATCAAGGTGAGGACAAGGTCAGGGAAAGAAGGTAGGAGGGGGCTCCAGTCTGCAAATTCTCAGCCAGCATCAGTTTCCTGAGCCACCGTGGCATCTGTGCAGTTGCTCCACCACCTCCCTGAGGCCAGCTCAGACTTACATTCATACTCCTCCGGAGAAAAATATAGAAGTAGAGGTCAAACGGCTCTACTTGAGGGTTTTTTCTTTTTATTGTTCTCATAATTATTACACATGCTAAAATCACACAGAGTGGTTATTCCAACTCTGCTCTGACTCTACCACGAGGCAGGTGGGAACTCTAGGGGTCACTTGATTTGTGTGGCCTCTGAGGCTATCTAGACGTGAGGGGTTAGAGGTAGGCAGGTTAGCAAAGCCCCAAGAATCCTTTACATAGTACACCTTTACCAGCAGTAACTTGTATCTTTAAGGACCTCCTCCTCCTTCATTTTTCTTTCCCTCCTGAACCTTCCCATTTCCCTGCCTGTGGCCCCTTGAACCTCTTCCATGTCTGCCCCTTATGGTTCTCGACTAACACGATGAAGGAAATTTTTCCTTGTCCCAGTCTCCCATCCTTGGAGCTAATCTACTCAGCATGCACTAACATGGAAGCAGCTTGATTTAGGTCTGCCGAGGGGAAAGGGAGGCTCCAGTTCCCACTGTGGCTTAGCTCCTAGGAGGGGAGTTGAGGTGCTGATGAGAAGGATGTGAAGGGGAAAAGATGCTAACTGAAGTGAAACGTTTGTAACCAGTGGAACAGGGTATATGCCCCACCACTGGGCACCCTACTCTGAAGGCATTCCCCTCCCTCCCACATTACCAGGGGTCCCTCTCTCAACCTCGAATCCTCTTGCTCTTCAACCTCGTAGGGAAGGCATAGGTACTGATCAAGATACTGGCTGTATCTCCAGGGGAAAATGGTCCACCCTTAGACAAGTGGCTGCCTATTAAATTCTTCATCTTGCCTATGTTCCTTGTGCCTGTACAATGACAATGGCTTGAGGGGCTGGAATAAATAATGTACGAGGGTTGAACCTGCCTCTATGAGAGGCTAGTGGAACAAAGAGACAAAGACACAGGGGAGTCAGAGCTGTGGAAAAGGAGAGGGAAGGGAGCAGAGTGTAAGGAGAGGGTAAGCTGGTTATTCAGGAGCTGGGATCCTTTTTCCTTTTCTGGAATCGCCGGAACTTGCCCTGAATAGCAAGGGCAGCCTTCTCTGTTTCTGGTGCCGTCAGATCAATGTCAATCTCCTCCTCCTCATCCTCAGTCTTCTTGGCACTCCCAGCTTTCCCTGCAGACAGTTGAGAGTTTCATTAATGAGGAAAGGGCCCCAGCCTTTTCCCCAGGCCCCAAATACAGTGGTTAAAGTCCACTTTCTGCTTAGACTCTGTTTGGGCCTCCAACCTTTGCTAGGACACAGAATGTCTAATCCTAGGAGCTTGAGTCAGGGTACCTGGGCTGAGAATTAGTTATAGTAATTACTCAGGAGCTTTGCAACTCTTAAACCAAGATGACAAATGTCTTCTGTCGTCACTTATTCCTAAATGCTTCCTTGGTGGCTCAGTGGTAAAGAATCCGCCTGCCAATGTAGGAGACGCCAGTTTGATCCCTGGGTTGGGAAGATCCCCTGGAGAAGGAAAATGGCAACCCAATCCAATATTCTTGCCTGGGAAATCCCATGGACAGAGGAGCCTGGTGGGATACAGTCCATGGAGTCGCAAAGAGTCAGACATGACTTAGCGACTAAACAACAATTCAGAGTACCAGAGTGCACTCTCTTTCCCCAGCTTTCTCTCAAGTTCTGATTGAGACAGAGTCTGGGATTATTTGATGTGTTTCTTCCTGTCACTGTGTGCCTGTTTCCAGGCATTCCAGAGCCAGTTTCTAAAATCAAAGAGTAAATAGTGGTAGGTTTACTTCTTAGGAAAAAAGTAGAAGGAAGCCTATAGATATAGTGGTCTTAAACTAGTGCTTTGTTTCACTTATTACATTCTTATTCCTGTTACATCTGACTTTAGGAGCTTCCAGATTTACAGCTCTACTTGTTTTCATGTCCTTATATTTACCTGCTCTATAAACTTCCTAGCCCATCCCCACTCACCCTTTTCCTCAGGACCAGGTGCCTGGTTGGTTGCTGGAGATGTTTTGGTGTTAAGCTGGAAACGAAAAATCAGAATAAAGTATTAAGGTACCATCCCCTTAGAATCACCATCATAATTTCCAAGTCCTCCTATTACCAAGTACATCTCTTAGCCTTTTGAAGAAGTGAGTCTTGAGATCAGACAGAGGGAGAAAAATCAACAAAATTTATTCAAAAAGTATTTGTTGCTAAGGAGATCGTAGAGGACAAAAGAGGAAAAACCTGCCCTCGTTGAATTTGCATTCTAGGATTTAGATAGACAAATGAATAAACAAAACTATTATTATGTTATTATGGACTTCCTACTGGTACAGTGATTAAGAATCTGAGTTGAGGGGGGAGCAGGTGAGATCCCTGCTTGGGAGCTAGGATCCCACATGCCTGTGGCCAAAAAAAACAGAACATAAACAACAGAAGCAATATTGTAACAAAGTCAATAAAGATTTTAGAAATGGTCCACATCAAAAAGAATCTTTTAGAAAATTATTATTATGTTAAACGGTGAGGAGCGCTATAGACCAAAGACAGGGAAGGGAGGTAGTGAATGCCAGGTGGGAATGGAGAAATACAGTTGTACACAGAGTGGTCAGGAAAACCCTCTCTGAAAGGTGGCATCTGAGCCAAGAGCTGAAGGAGATAAGGCAGTAAGGCCTATGGATGGAGGACAAGAGCTTTCAAGGGGTGGAAGTGTCAGGGGAAGCACACTGACTGAAACTGCCCACCCTCGCCCGGCACCATAGTAGCCATGTGTGTGAGTTATTTTATAACAGGAGGTCCCAGCAAAGAACACGGAACTAATAAGCCACCACCAATAGAAAGAGTTCGGTAAAGGTCAAAAGGCAACACCATGTGTCCTTCCACCTCCCAGAATCCTTCTTGCTGGCATCCATCTTGGCTGAGCAATGCGTGTCCCACCAGGAAGGACCCTGAGTCAGAATGATTGGCCAAAGACAACCTGGGAACTAATCCCATCACCATAAAACCTGAGACTGGGAGCCACGTGGCAGAGCAGTTCTCCTGGGTTCCCTTACCCCACTGCTCTCTTCCCCGGGGTTCCCTTTCCAATAAAGCCTGTTGCTTTATCAGCTCATGTGTCTCCTCGGACAATTAATTTCTGAGTGTTAGATGAGAGCCCACTCTCGGGCCCTGAAAGGGGTCCCCCCTCCTGAAACAGCAGTGTCACTAGCCTGTTTGAGGAACAGCAAGAAGCCAATGTACCTGGAATGCAGAGGAGGAAGAAAGAGGAACAACAGATGGAGATGAGATCAGAAATGACTGGGAGTGCAGGCAGACCATGCTGGGCCTTGGAAGTCATTTTAAGAAGCTTGACTTTTACCATAAGAGGGAGGAGAAGCCATTAGAGACCTTCAATTTGCACATAAGGGGCATTAGGGAGGAAGCAGAACAATCTGCTAAGCGATTATTGCAGAAGACCAGGCAGGAGATAACGGTTGCTTGGATCAACAAGGTGGAGGTGAAAATGGTGAGATCAGTCACCCATCGTGTTTGACTCTTTGCCACCCCGTGGACTGTAGCCTGCCAGGCTCGTGTCCAGGCAAAAATACTGGCGTGGGTTCCATATCCTACTCCAGGGGGTCTTCCAAACCCAGGGATCGAACCTGCTTCTTACATAGAGGCTGGCAGATTCTTTACCACTAGCGCCACCTGGGAAGCCTGTGGAAGCGGTGAATAGTAGCTCAACTCTGGTATACAGTTGTCTCTCAGTACCGCAAGGGATGGGTTCCAGGACCACCGAGGATACAAAAACCCGTGGATGCGCACGTCTGTATAAAATGGCGTAATGTTTGCACATAACCTATGCACATCCTTCCACATATTTTAAATCATCTCTAGATTACTTATAATATCTAATACAATGTAAGTGTTCTATAAATAGTTGCAGCAAATTCAACTTTTGCTTTTGGGGATTTTCTGGAATTTTTATAAAAATATCTTCAATCCTCAGTTGATTGAATCCACGGGTGTGGAACCCTCAGACACTATTTTTGAGCTACCACTAAAGTGATTGGTTGATTGGATAAGTGGCACTGTGAGACAGGAGTCAAGCATGACTCCACAGTTTTAGGGCTGAGGAAATGAAAAACAATGGAATTGCCATTTTCTGAAATGAAGAAGATAGCAGGGAGAACAGGTATTAGGGAAAAGATCCAGGGATTTGTTTTTGGACAAGCTTGACATGCTTACGGAAGTATCCAGCATTTGCTTTGATACACTGTTGAATAACTCATTTGAATAATAAGTTAAAGAGAAGGCCTTGGCCCAGAGATATAAATTAGGCAATTATTAACATGTGGTTAGTATTTAAGCCATGAGACTGAGTGAGATCACCAAGGAAGTGAGTTTGAATAAAGAAGAGAACAGGGTCAAATCCTAGGGCATTCCAGTGATCAGAGGGTATAGAAATGACAAAATGTCAATTAAAAAATTAAGAAGAAGCCAGGAGAAAAGCCAGGAGATTACAGTACTTGAGAAGCCACACAGAGAAACTATCTCATGGAGACGAGAGTGATTGTGTCAAATTCTCATGTAGGCCTAGTAAAATAAGGATCAAGAATTGACCACCGGGTTTTGCTATGGGGAGATCACTGGTGACAGTAACAAGAGAAGTTACAGTCGAGGAAGGGAGGAAAAATCTGATTGTAGTGTGTTCCTAAGAGAAAAGGAGGACAGGCATTAAAGCTGCAGATATAGAAGGAGTTCCAAAGAAATAAGAATGGGGGCTGTGGCTTGAGGGGAACATGGGGTCATGAGAAGATTTTAAGACAGCAGAAGTTACAGAATATTTGCTTTGTGGAAATAATCCATTAAAGAAGGAGGAGAGAAAGAGCAGGAGAAAGGGGGAAAGATTCAGCGCATGAGTAGGGGGTGGCCTTGAATAGGAGCTAAGAACAGATCATCCAGAGTAACTGGAGGGGAAGCAGAGCCACAAGAGCCCAGATACAACGGGGGGGAACATTTTCAAGGTCTCTTTTAATTGCTTCTGTATCTGAAGTAAAATAGGTAACAAGGTGATCCTTCAAGAGGCAAGAAGAGGTACTGAAGGAGGAGGGCAGAGGAGAAGGGATGAAATACTCATACAGGAGAGGAGGAAAGTGAGTGGATTAGGAAACAGTAATAAGATTTCTGGGAAGCATTAAGGCCCCTCACAAGGCCAAGTTCATGAATACGAAGTGAGATTTGTCAATTCGTATGTGTGCTTCTTTCCAGCCTCTCTGCTCAGATGGAGAGTTAGATGTAACATAATAGAAACTCCCCTTCCTCAGAATCTTAGCAATAGAACTGCTTCATCTGGTCATTCCTCAGTCTCAAGGTACAATTCATCTTGAAACAGTCACTCCTGTAAGCTTCTGGGTCCCCGTAGAGTTTGTTTATTTCACAATTTTGAATACTTGATATTTTCAAAATACAGAAACTGGTTGCTTTCAAAAATGTTTTCTCATCTCGTCCTTGGGAGAGCTCAATGGAGTATAAAATATTATTGCTCATTTTATAGATGCAAATCTTTGTTAAATGACTGCCAGATATAAGGGTTCTACTTTAGGAAGCTGATAGAACCCAGTTTATGTTATGCTGTTGTTCAGTCGCTAAGCTGAGTCTGACTCCTTGCGACCCCATGGACTGCAGCACGCCAGGTTTCCTGGTCCTTCACCATCTCCCAGAGCTTGCTCATACTCATATCCATTGAATCAGTGATGCCATCCAATCATCTCATCCTCTGTCGCCTCCTCCTCCTGCCCTCAATCTTTCCCAGCATCAGGGTCTTTTCCAATGAGTAGGCTCTTCGCATCAGGTAGCCAAAGTATCAGAGCTTCAGCTTCAGCATCAGTCCTTCCAATGAATAATCAGGGTTGATTTCCATTAGGATTGACTGGTTTGATCTTCTTGCTGTCCAAGAGATTCTCAAGAATCTTCTCCACCACCACAGTTTCAAAGCATCAATTCTGTAGATTATGCTGTTTCCACCCTATTTTTATCAATACTTATCACAGACTTATATTTGAGTTTAGCACTGTTCTATACATGAAAAGGGTATAAAAGAAGCACAACATTCATTCATTCAACAAATATATCACTGCACAGTATATGCCAATTACTGTTCTAGACATTAGGGATACAGAAATGAGCAAAATTATTAATAAGTCCCTGAACTCATTAAACAATTATGCCAGTTAGTGACAAGCGCCAAGAAGGAAAATAAAAGAGTAGTCTAGGAAGGCCTCTCTGATGAGTGACATAGAGGTTTGAATGACATATAAGAGCCTTGCGGGCAGATGAAGCAACAAGTGGAAAGTCACTGAGGCAGATTTTGTGCCTAGTGTGTTAAGGGAAGAGTAAGAAAATCAGCACATCTGGAGTTGAGTGAGAAAGGGAGAGAGTATAGAAAATAAAGTTGGGTAGGTGATAGAATATGAATGTCTTTGGACCAGGGAAAAGATTAGATTTTTTTCCTTTTTCTTACTCATTTATTTTGGGCTGCCCTAGATCTTCATGCAAGTATGTGGGCTTTCTCTAGTTGTGGCAAGCAGGGATTACTCTCTAGTTGCAGTGCATGGGCTTCTCACGGCAGTGGCTTCTCTTGTCGCAGAGCACAGTCTAGAGTGTGCAGTCTCAGCAGCTGTGGCATACAGGCTTAGTTGCCCCGCAGCATGTGGAATCTTCCCAGATCAGAGATTGAACCCATGTCTCCTGCATTGGCAAGCAGATTCCCAACCACTGGACCACCAGGGAAGTCCTGGATTTTTTCTGAGTTGACGAAAAGGCATCACAAGGTTTGATGCTGAAGGAAACATGGTCTGACGTGTTTTTAAAGGGTCACTGACTGTGGGGTGGAGAACAGATTAGAGAGAGGCAAGAAAGAAAGAGGGGAAACAATTATGAGGATCTTACAAGTCAGATCGTGGGCGTTTGGACCAGGGTGGTAGTAAGAGAGGTGATAAGACTTGAGACAGTTTTCACGGTAGAATAAGTTGGATTTGTTGATGGATGTGTGAATAAAGATAGCTCTTTCAAAGAGTTCTGCTTTAAAGAGACCCAGAGAAATTGGACAGTAGCCGAGATAGGATGTGGGGTCATGGGAATGATTTAGTAGAGAAGGAAAACCTGATGGTGCAGAGACAGAAGTCGTAAGTACTAGAGTGATCTTGAATAGGCAAAAGGAAATGGATCTAGTGCACAAGTAAATAGGTTGGCCTTAAACAGAGCTATGGACAGTTTATCCACAATATAGGAATGAAGACACAGAATAGGGGTAAAGATGGAAGAAAGGTGGCGAGAGTAACGGGAATGTATGAAAGTTCTCTTCTGATTGTTTCTATTTTCTCAGTGACACAGGCACACTTGTCAGCTAAGAGTGAAGAAGGGGCAGAAAGTATTTAAGATTTGAGGAGAGAGGTGACTGAGTGAAATAGTCATCAAAGTTGAGAGTGAACGACTGGTGAGATGTGGCAGGACAACCAGGCAGCCCTAAGGACTCACTTGAAGTTAATGGGCATAGATTTAAAGTAAAAGCAGTCAAGATGGTGTCCCTATCTTCCAGGCTGAGCGAGCAAATTGGACAGGTTCCCAAATAATACTTCTCAATCATTTATTATGTCCCAAACCCTATCCCATATCATCCTCTGAAATCTCTGAGATGTCATCCTGTTTTACAGGTGAGGAAACAGGCTTAGAGACACTAAAAATTTTGCCCAAGTTCAAGCCACACTTCTAGAAAACAGTGAAACTTGCTCTGGGACCCAGGCAGACTGACTCCACACTTTTAACCACTGTACTACGTCCCCAAGATCGAATACCGTCACACGCTGACACAAATATGCCAATATATTAACAATTACTGAGGCTAGGTGGAACGGATACAGATGTGCATTGAACAATTCTTTCAACTCTGACAAATTTTTCTAATAAAAAGTTAGAGGGAAATAAGAAAATAACAGTTTGGGATTTCCTTGGTGGTAAAGAATCTGCCTTGCAATGCAGGGGGTGCAGGCTTAATCTCTGGTCGGGGACCTAAGATTCTACACGACATGGAACAACTAAGCCCAGAAGTCACAACTTCTGAGCCCACATGCTCCATGCATCACAACAAAGATCCCGAGTGCGACAACTAAGACTCAGTGAAGCCAAACAAATAAATAGTTTTTAAAAAAGAAAATAAAGTAAAACAAAGATTATGATTATAAGACACTGATGCTGTACTGTATTTGATAGGGAAAGTGTCTTTAAAAGTAAATTACAAATTTAAGAATTGTTAGGTAGATAGACAATCCCAGCCTTTTGGATATTAAAATGTTGGGCCAAACTAAGATTGCTTTGTTGACCATATGTGATTTTATTTATTTACTTATTTGGCTCCGTCAGGTCTTCATTGCAGCACGTGTGATCTTTTGTTGAGGTACACAGGCTCTAGTAGTTCCTACTCAGGGACTGCGCAGCGAGAGGGCTTCAGTAGTTGTGGCGTGCTGATTTAGTTGCTCCCAGGCATGTGGGATCTTAGCCTCCAGACCAAGGACTGAATGAACCCATGTCCCCTGCATTGCAAGGCACCTTCTTAACCACTGGACCACCAGGGTTAAGATGTGATTTTCAAAGGATACACTGGTCACATCTACACTGCTTTTTCAAGTCTTGTGATTTATTTGTGCTTTCCTAACATCTTGTAACGGAGAAGGTGATGGCACCCCACTCCAGTACTCTTCCCTGGAAAATCCCATGGACGGAGGGGCCTGGTGGGCTGCAGTCCATGGGGTCGCTAAGAGTCAGACATGACTGAGCGACTTCACTTTATTTTTTCACTTTCATGCACTGGAGAAGGAAATGGCAACCCACTCCAGTGTTCTTGCCTGGAGAATCCCAGGGATGGGGGAGCCTGGTGGGCTGCCGTCTATGGGGTTGCACACAGTCGGACACGACTAAAGCGACTTAGCAGCAGCAGCAGCAACATCTTGTAAAGTACTGGAGATAGCAGACAGTTATAAAATAACTATCTAATTTTTAAATTATTTTTTAAATTTTATGTAAGTATAGTTGATTTACAATGTGTTAGTTTTTGCTCTAATGTTTTTGAAAGGAGATTATAAGTTGATATGGTCCAATTTTTATAGAAGATATAAATTGCTTATCTATGTATATGTACATTTTTATTTAAAAATCTGGAAGAACATGCACAAAATTGTTCCCCAAACCCTATAGAATTCCTCCTTGTCCCCCTTTGACAAAAGAAAAAAAAAAAGGTTTCACAAGAGGAAGGGTTACTCCTGAGACTCTTGGGAGACTGGCCACTCAATACTCTTTCTTTTCCCATGGTTTTCCTGTCTTCCTACAGTAAAATTTTTTTCACACGATCAATATAATGATCCAGTAGTTAGCTAGGGGACACTTTCCATGATGCCACAGTGTCATCACAAGAGGTCTATCCACACTGAAAAGCATGACATGGATGGGGTGTTTAGTAATAGGATAACATTCAATAGTCCAGACAAGAGGGTCACAGGTCTAGAGGCAAGTTCTATAGTCCCACGATCTCTGACTTCAAATCCTACTTTCTCTATTACCAGCAAATCTGCGAATCTGATCCTTGCTTTAACTATTATCCCTCTCTCCCTCCCTGTCTCTCTCTAAGCCCATTCCCTTAATCTACCAATTCTTTTCTCTCATCCCTCTCCTTTGGAGGAAAATCTGGACTCCAATTCTAAATATCTCCCTTCAAGTAGCTGTCTCTTCCTCTACAGCTAACCTTGAGAATCCACTAAGCAGGAGTATGTATCAGGACTGAACCACACAGGCCACCCCTTTCCCTCTGCCTGGGCAGCTGTTGCCTTCCTGAGTCTCTCCTGAGATTACTGACCCTGGAATGGAGCCATGGCACAGCAGCTGTCTGGTCACCCAGGGCTTCTCAGCTCTATTTGACTTAAATTTATGACAGGTCACTGGGGAGAGCAGAAAAGGGTTCTAAAAAGGAGAAGAAAACCCCTATTACTCACAATCCTCCTTGAAATCTCTCTCATACCTTCTACTAAAACGTAATATGTTAGAGCTTCAACTTGCCCCTCCTCCCTGCACCCTCTGCAGCCAGTTCTCAAAATAGCTGCTTCAAACACTCTGGGTTTCTGGATTTAGTGGTTAGTGATTTGGTGCGGTGTGGGGGTTGCGGGCAGTTAAATCACAAGTTGTTAGCTCCCACCCTCTACATCATACTCAGCCCTTTACTGGTCTCTGGTCCATGCCCTAACCCTCCTGTGTATCTCCTAGAAACTCAGTAATTTTAGGTGAATAAAGATCCTCTAGTTCATCTATCTGGAAGCCATCAGATTAACTATATTTTAGGCAAACCAAGGAGGCAGGGAGGTCCACTCTATGTGAATCACATGCTCTATGAGCGTCTCTCACAAAACCTTACACCTGCAGAGGATCGAGTCTAACCCACAAGAGCTGTGACAGGTGAGTGTTTGTTTCTCAGCTGTTCTCTCTCTCAGCCTCTCATTCTGGCCAGGTATGGATTACTCTCAGATGCTCTTCTACTTCTTTCAATACTGAGCTCCTCTGATCTCAGAAATAATGACAGTTAAATTGCTTAGCAAATCCTTCCATGTCCTTGTAGAACCCATCTCGGGGAACTGGAGGGAATCAAAAGACTTTAGAATGCCACGCTACCTCATCTTCTCACCCAACCTCATCTTAAGGCTTCCCTGGTGGTTCGGATGATCAAGGACCTGCCTGCAATGCAGGAGACCCAAGTTTGATCCCTCAGTTGGTAAGATACCCTGGAGAAGGGAATGGCAACCCACTCCAGTATTCTTACCTGGGAAATCCCATGGACAGAGGACCCTGGTGGGCTACAGTCCATGGGGTCGCAAAGAGTCAAACACGACTGAGCAACCTTCATTAGCTCATCTAATTAAAAATCATATATATATATAAAATACTTTGTACCAGTCACTTTTCTAAGTACTTTAACACGTTGAATTCTTACAATATAACACATTGAATTCTTACCCTATAAGATAGGTAATGTTACTAGTCTCACTTTACAGATAAGAAAACTAAGGTCCAGAAGAGGTTAATTAACTTACCCAGATGTTCAAGCTGGTTTTAGAAAATGCAGAGGAACCAGAGATCAAATTGCCAACATCCACTGGATCATGGAAAAAGCAAGAGAGTTCCAGAAAAACATCTATTTCTGCTTTATTGACTATGCCAAAGCCTTTGACTGTGGGGATCACAATAAACTGTGGAAAATTCTGAAAGAGATGGGAATACCAGACCACCTGACCTGCCTCTTGAGAAATCTGTATGCAGATCAGGAAGCAACAGTTAGAACTGGACATGGAACAACAGACTGGTTCCAAATAGGAAAAGGAGTACATCAAGGCTGTATATTGTCACCCTGCTTATTTAACTTATATGCAGAGTACATCATGAGAAATGCTGGGCTGGAAGAAGCACAAGCTGGAATCAAGATTGTCAGGAGAAATATCAATAACCTCAGATATGCAGATGACACCACCCTTATGGCAGAAAGTGAAGAGGAACTAGAAAGCCTCTTGATGAAAGTGAAAGAGGAGAGTGAAAAAGTTGGCTTAAAGCTCAACATTCAGAAAACAAAGATCATGACATCTGGTCCCATCACTTCATGGGAAATAGATGGGGAAACAGTGGAAACAGTGTCAGACTATTTTTTTGGGCTCCAAAATCACTGCAGATGGTGATTGCAGCCATGGAATTAAAAGACGCTTGCTCCTTGGAAGGAAAGTTATGACCAACCTAGATAGCATATTGAAAAGCAGAGATATTACTTTGCCAACAAAGGTCGGTCTAGTCAAGGCTATGGTTTTTCCAGTGGTCATGTATGGACGTGAGAGTTGGACTGTGAAGAAAGCTGAGTGCCGAAGAATTGATGCTTTTGAACTGTGGTGTTAGAGAAGACTTTTGAGAGTCCCTTGGACTGCAAGGAGACCCAGCCAGTCCATCCTAAAGGAGATCAGTCCTGGGTGTTCATTGGAAGGACTGATGCTGAAGCTGAAACTCCAACACTTTGGCCACCTCATCATAGAGTTGACTCATTGGAAAAGACCCTGATGCTGGGAGGGATTGGGGGCAGGAGGAGAAGGGGACGACAGAGGATGAGATGGTTGGATGGCATCACTGACTCGATGGACATGAATCTCAGTGAACTCCGGGAGTTGGTGATGGACAGGGAGTCCTGGAGTCCTGCGATTCATGGGGTCGAAAAGAGTCGGACACGACTGAGCGACTGAACTGAACTGAACTGACTGAAGGTCATATAGCTAAGAAGTAGCAAAGACAGGATTTGAACCAAGACAGTCCAACTCCAGAGTCCACCCTCTTGAATATGCTATGCTATATCCCAGTCTCCAGCCAAAGACATAAGCGTGTGTATGCATGTGGTACACACATACCACATGAGAAGCATGTCCAACGTGAAACTGACTTAGACAAGTTCTCCCGCACAGCAGAGCAATCCCTGGGTAAGAAGGAAAGTCCTAGGGATCATGACTTCCTTCCATTTCCACAGTTAGACAGCTGTACTCAAGACTACTCTCTCAATCCATAGTCCCCAACAGCTTCTTGGTATACACTCTAGAGCAGGGGTCCCCAACTTCCAGATCCAATGCCTGATGATCTGAGGTGGAACTGATGTAATATTAATAGAAATAAAGTGCACGATAAATGTGATACACTTGAATCATCCCCACCACCACCCCCACTCCCCTCAACCCCTGGTCTGTGGACAAATGATCTTCCATGAAACCAGTCCTTGGTGCCAGAAAGGCTGAAGACCACCATTCTACAGGACCCCGTCCTCCCAGGACGGGGAGAGCTCATTCGTAATTTAAGAATCTGACCCAAGACCATGCCTACTGATTCAGATTCCTACTCTGAGAGTTGAGCTAACCACACTGACTCTGGTTTCCATCTTCTAAAAATATATATATACAATTTAGAAAATATTTATGTATTTGGCTGGGCCTTAGTTGCAGCATGCAGGGTCTTTAGTTGTGGCATGTGGGATCTAGTTCCCTGACCAGGAACAGAACCTGGGTTCCCTGCTTTGGGAGTTTAGAGTCTTAGCTACAGGACCGCCAGGGAAGTTCTTGGCTTTCATTTTAATGTTTGCTCAGTGGGCCTCCTGACACACACCAGGCTAGCCCCTGGGGGTTAGCCGTAGCCTGTTTGTGTGTTCTTCACTCCCAGGGAGATGCTAGCCTTTCAGATTCTGAGAATTCCATGTGCAGGATCAACCTACTGGTTTCCATTCCAAATGACTCCCTTGTGTCCACTGAAGCCTGTTACTCCAAGCTTCTAGCAAGCTGAAGCTTGGTTCAGTTGCACCTCACTGTGCACAGAAGACTAAATGTTTCTTACTTCTCAAAACACACCAAACACTAATTAGCAACTACGAGGCCCATCGACTCTTGTTTTTCCCTAGAGGGCCCTCATTTCTTTCCCTGCCTTCCTTCCTGTATTCCCTTTTTCCTCACCTCTGGGCCTGACGTGTTCCAATGTTCCATTCGATCATCTTGGCAGTAGCTGCCAATTCCCCATGAGTAACTTTTGTTTCCTCTGCTGTTCAAAGTTGTGGACTTCCCCTTCCTGTGGGGAAGGAGGAGAAGGAGAGGCCTGCTGGCTTAGGAGTCTTTTGTCTTCAGGCATTGAGACTGCAGAGAGAGGTATGACATAGCAACGTCCTCCCTTTCCCCACCCCACACCTCTTTCCAGGGCATTTATCAGCGTTCAGATGATGTCTTGTCCTTCCATTTGAGTTTTAGAGCCTATTCCCCTTTTCTCCTTCTCAAGAAGCTTTACAATCAATGTTCCTCACTTATAAATAAAACCTTGTCCTTTCTCTAAGACAAAAAAAAAAAAAGCCTTCATCAATTTGAATTCCTTCTCCAGCCACCACTGGAGTGAAAAGAATCAGATCTAGGACCAACCCTGGAGGAACCTCAATATTGAAAGCTTAGGGTGATCCATTCATAATAGTGCTAGAATGATTGGCTGCTGCTGCTGCTGCTAAGTCACTTCAGTCGTGTCTGACTCTGTGCGACCCCATAGACGGCAGCCCACCAGGCTCCCCCGTCCCTGGGATTCTCCAGGCAAGAACACTGGAGTGGGTTGCCATTTCCTTCTCCAATACAATGAAGTGAAAAGAAGTGAAGTTGCTCAGTCATGTCCAACTCTTTGCGACCCCATGGACTGCAGCCTACCAGGCTCCTCCATCCATGGGATTTTTCTAGGGAAGAGTACTGGAGTGGGGTGTCATTGCCTTCGCTAGCCATGTACAAAAAACCTCAATCTATACTTTGCACCTTATACAATAATTAACTTGAAATGAATATAAAACCTAAACCTGTAAAACTTCTAGAAGAAAATACAGGAAAAAAATCTTTGCAACCTTGGGTTAGGCAAAGATTTCTTAGATACACCAAAAGCACAATCTATAAGAGAAAAAAATTATAAATTGGACTTTGTCAAAATTAAAAATTGCTCTGAGACTTCCCTGGCAGTCCACTGGTTAAGACTCAATGCTTCGTATAGCACATGGAACTCTGCTCAATGAGACGTGGCAGCCTGGATGGGAGTGGGGCTTGGGGTAGAATGGATATATGTATATGCATGGCTGAGTCCCTTCACTGTTCTGAAACTATCACACCATTGTTTGTTAATCAACTACACCCCATATAAAGAAAAAGTTAAGGGAAAAAAAAAGAAGACAATGTTTCCACTACAACAGGCACAAGTTCGATCCCTGCTTGATGTATTAAGATCCAACATGCCTGCTTGGCATGGCCAAAAAATACACACACACACACACACACACACACACACACACACACACACATATTTAAAACTGCTCTTTGAAAGACACTTCTAAGAGAATGAAGAGACAAACCTCAGACTGGAAAAAGTATTTGCAAATCAAAAATCTGATAAAGGACTTGTATCCAGTATATATAAAGAACTTTCAAATATCCATAATATGAATACAATTTGTAAAAAGGACAAGATGTTTGGACACTTCACCAAAGAGATGCATGGATGACAAATACGCACGTGAAAATTTGTATAACATCATTAGTCACTTGAGAAATTCACACTAACACCACAATTAGATCTCATTATATACCTAATTCCTTGGAGAAGGAAATGGCAACCCACTCCAGTATTCTTGCCTGGAGAATCCCATGGATGGAGGAGCCTGGTAGGCTGCAGTCCATGGGGTTAATTGGAGAAGGCAATGGCACCCCACTCCAGTACTCTTGCCTGGAAAATCCCATGGAAGGAGGAACCTGGTAGGCTGCAGTCCATGGGGTCTCGAAGAGTCAGACACAACTGAGTGACTTCACTTTCACTTTTCACTTTCATGCTTTGGAGAAGGAAATGGCAACCCATTGCAGTGTTCTCGCCTGGAGAATCCCAGGGACGGGGGAGCCTGGTGGGCTGCCGTCTATGGGGTCACACAGAGTCGGACACGACTGAAGAGTCTTAGCAGCAGCAGCATATACCTAATCAGAATTTTTGTTATTGTTGTTTTGGGTTTTTTGTTTGTTTTGTTTATGACAATACCATGTGCTGGCAAAGATACAGAGTGTCTGGAATTCTCAGACATTGCTGGGAATGCAAGACGGTATACCTACTGTGGTAGTTTCTTTTTTTTTTTTTCTCCATTTATGTTTTGGCCACAGCATATGGCATGTGGGAGCTAAGTTCCCTGACCAGGGATCAAACCCGTGCCCCCTGCAGTGGAAGTGTGGAGTCGTCCTAACCACTGGACCACCAGAGAAGTTCCTGCGGCAGTTTCTTAAAGTGACGTCACTCAGTTGTGTCCAACTCTTTGCGACTCCATGGACTGTAGCCTACCAGGCTCCTCAGTCCATGGAATTCTCCAGCAAGAGTACTGGAGTGGGTTGCCATTTCCTTCTCCAGGGGATCTCCCCGACCCAGGGATCGAACCCGGGTCTCCCACATTCCAGGCAGATGCTTTAACCTCTGACCCACCTTAGGGAGTATCAGTAGTTTCTTAAGGGTACATTTATCATATAGCCCAACAATCCTACTCCCAGGTATCTACTCAAGTGAAATTAAAACTTATGTCTACATGTAAACTTGTTAAGTGAATGTTTATAATGGCTTTACCTATAATCATCAAAAAGTATAAACAATCAAATGTCCCTTAACTGAGGAATGGATAAACAAACTGTAATACATCCATACAGTGTAATACTACTCAGCAATTAAAGAAGGAATGAACCATGGACACACACAACAGGGACGAACTTCAAAGGCATTATGCTACATGAAGGAAGCCAGACCCAAAAGGACACACACATACTGTAGGATTCCAGTTATGTGACATTTCTCGTAAAGGAAAAACTCTAGGGATAGCAGGCAGACCCGCAACTACCAAGGGCTGAGGGGTGACTGTAGAGGGGGCTGGGGGAATTTGGGGATGATGGAACTGCATATATCTTGATTGTACACAAAAATTTATATAACATGAAAATTTGTATAACATCATTATGATGAACGGTGGTGTTTATATGACTATTTGTTAAAATTCACAGAACTATACTCTGATAAGGCTACATTTTACTTCAAGTAAATTAGACTTTATTTTTTTATTAAGGGAGATAAAAAGGTTAAGGAGAGGTCAAGAAGCTAGCAAAGACTGAGAGCAACGGAATAGAAAGGTGACTGGGGTGGGGGTGAGGGCCAGGATCTCTCACTTCTCTCTTCTTTTCATAACTGGGCTCCTCAACACATTCACTGTTTCCATTTCCTTACGTCCCACACACTCCCCAGCCCACTTCAACCTAGCTTCTACTCCTTCTCCACTGAAACTGCTCTTTAGGAAACCAAAGTTCTCTGTAATAGTAAATCAAATGCAAAGTTTCAGCTCCACTTGGCTTGACCTCTTGAAGCATTCAGCAGTGTTAATCATTTCACCTTTCTTGACACACATTCTTTCCGTGGCTCCTGGGAAAACAAACAGTTTTTCCTGTTTGTTTGTTTTTTTTCTTTCTGGACACTTCTGCCAACATTTAAGTATTGGAGGCTCTCAAGGTTTGGGTCTAGGCTCTCTTCTGTTCTCTTTTCCCAGATGATCGTATATGTTCCTATGACTTCAGTTTATCATTTATACCAGAACCATCCAACAGAACAAAGTTCGGCAAACTACTGCTGACGACTAAATCTGGTCTGCAGCCTGTTTTCCTAAATAAAGTTTTAGTGGACCACAGGCATGCCCTTGTTTGCGTGTTGTTTGTGGCTGCTTTGGCACCACAATAGCAGAGTTGAGTAACTGCAACAGAGACCACATGGCCCACAGAGCCCAAAATTATTTGCTACCTGGCCCATTACAGGAAAAGTTTGCAGACCCCTGCAATGGAACGTTTTGCAATAATAGAAGTATTTTGAAATGATAGAGTGCCATCTAATATATGGCACTCCCTAGACACAAGGGGCCACTGAATATTTAGAAATGTGGCTAGTGCAACTGAGGAATAAAATTTAGAATTTTTAATAACTTAATAATTATTATTATTAATAATTAAACCATATTCAACAGTGCAGAATGAGACTGAGGACTCAAATGTACAGCCTCCCTTTGTTATCCAAAAAGGATTGGTTTTAGGATCCCCAAGGATATCAAAATCCACAGATGCTCAAATCCCTTATATAAAGTGGCACAGTACAGTTGGCTCTCCATGGGTTCTGCCCTCTTAGATTCAGAAATCTGATCCGCTGTTGGTGGAGCCTCTGGATGTAGAGGGCAGACCACATACCTCTACCCCAAACCTCTCCTCCGAGCTTTAAAACGTCTCCACTCGAGTGTTTTATGGAAACTCCAAACTCTTCAGTTTCAGACTAAATTCATACTCGTACCTACCCAACCTAGCCCTCTGCAGTATTTCCCATTTCATCCAATTGCACAAGCCAGAAACCCAGAAATTGTTTTTGATACCTTTCCTTCCTTTATATTGCATATCCAAGTTCAACAGTAAGTCCTGTTAACTTTATTTACCAAACCCCTCTTAATCCCTTCACTTCTCCCACTGTTACCACCCTAACACAGCTGTTTCTTATGTAGACCACCTTAAGAGCCCAGGTGTTAGCAATGCTCCTAAGACAGAGATGCAAATTCTTAACATTGTCTAAAAGGCCCAACATCGTGCAGGCTCTGATGCCTCAGTAGCCTCGTCTCTGTTCCTTTCCGCCTCGATACCTTGACACGCGGTTCTCTCACCCCTGTTCCCCTTTCACCTAGTTAATTCCTATTCTTCAGAGCTCTCCTCAAGAATTGCTTCTTCCAGGAAGCTTTTCTAAGTGCCCCCAGACTAGGCTAGGTCCCTCATTATAAGTTTTCATAGCATCTAGTATTTCTCCTTGATAGTACTTTTTATTAACGTAATTACATATTAATTTAGTGGTTAGATACTGAATGTCTCCCTCATCTCAGTGTGAGCTTCTGTGAGGGTAGCGGCAATATCTATCTTATTCACTCTTGTACTCCCAGGGTCTAGAACAATGCCTTTACACACGATATATACTCAGTATTTGTCTCCTTTTCAGTCTAACACTTTAAAAAAATATTTATGTATTTGGCTGAGTCAGGTCTTAGTTGCAGCACGCAGAATCCTCAGTGTGTCCTGTGGGACTTTTCACTGTGGCACACAGGCTCTAGCTGTGGGCCTTGGGCTTAGTCGCTCTGTGGCATGTGGGATCTTAGTTCCTTAACCAGGGATCGAACCCACAATCCCTGCATTACAAGACAAATTCTTAACCACGGGACCACCAGGTAAGTCCCCAACTAGCATTTGTTGAAAGAATGAAGGGATCTCCAACTCTGCTCTATTTGCCACCACACCTAGCTTTCTAAAATCTGTTTCCAGATAGCTGAGGGCCTCATTTTGTAGTGGTTCAGAAATAGTGAAGCTAGGTCATTGTTTTTCCTCACTTCAGTGGATTTACCTGAAAGACAGCTGAGGGTGAAGGGGAAGAACTTCTCTAGAAGTATATTTCATATTACTTGTATTATGGTTATTGTGTGCTTGTCTTACCTCCCTTTCCCCACCTTCACCACCCCACCAGAGCCCACTTCCTTGAAAGCACGGTCCATTCATTTGTGTATCACTAGCAGTAACTGCAACCTATACCTTGCACATAGTAGGTACTCAATAGATATTTGATTACATGAATTAAACTTTTCTTAAGCCTCAAATTCCTGGTGGAAGCAGTATGTCATATCAGGTAGAGTTAGACAGATCTGGGTCCATACCCTGGATCTGAATTGACTGTCCCAGCTCTGCCATTCCTAGCTGTGTGACATTGGGAAGGCAGTTAGCCTTGCTGTGCTCAGATCTCTCATCTGAAGAAGAGAAATATCTATCCTAAAAGGTAAAAAGAACCAGAAAAATGTATGTAAAATGTCTAGTCCATATGAACATAAATAGTTATTATTCTGAAGTAAGGTAACTCTGGGTTGAATGTAAGGACAGGTCAAGTTACTAGGGTGTTGCATGGTTCAAGTCCTGGAATGAAACAGCAGAGCTTTCCACGGAGTAGATCTTCATAAAGTGGGCCTGAAGAAAGAAGAGAATACCTGGGATGGCTCTAAAGGCCCTGGAGGCTTATTCTGGTACAAAAGGAGTTTCATAACTGATCTCTTTTTACTCTAAACTAACCCTGGAAATCACAATCTCCCTATCTTCCCAATCAATGCCTGACCCAAAAAGGCTGACAAGGGCTCTAAACCTTTGGTAAAGGGTCCAACAACAGACTGCTTGGATAGAAATTGTATTCTGCACAGGCCCTACCCATGTCTGGAGTCCTGGAGCCTGCTGGAACCAGTCCCAGGTCAGGGGTGTACAAGAGGAGAGCTCCAGTAGAGTACCTCCAACAATGTTCATGTTTTACTTCAAAGAACCCTTAGACACAAACACACTGTTTGCTTTTTTTCCTTTCCTTTTTTTTTTTTGAGTTATAGACCACAGGGGGGTGATTAGTGCTCAGGAGCAAATAAACCACGTCTCTTTGATCAAGTTCTTTCATCCATCTACGTATCACAAAGATGTTTGTGGAAATATACTCCTTGCCTCAGAGGACAGTTTGGTTAGTATTGTCTTGGCAAAGCACCTAAAAACAGTCAAAATGGTAGCAACTTGGGTGCTGTTTCCTTGCTACCACTGTTGGGAAATAGGCACCCTATAACTCTAGGCCCTACTTGCCCCACCCCCTTCCTAGGCTGCAATTCTTCCTTTCTTAGTCTCTTTCATCTTCAGTGGTGTTGCCACAGCAACCACTGTCACAGGGAAGAGGCAAGACAGTGTCACCCGCTCTGCTCCAAGCAGCAAGTTAAAACTAACCATAGGAAAAGTAAACGACCCAGATTTTCCCATACTCCTCATCCTACTGGCGTCTTTCAAGAGGTATCACAGGTTGTTAGCAGCAGTGACAGACAGGAACAAAGGAGCATCTCATCATACCTGGGCAACACGTACCCTGCTTTTGCATGATATAACTTGGATGCTGGGCAAATGAAAGCATGTGATACACACATTATAATACTGTTAGAATCACGTAATCCAGATGAATAGGCACAAGGGCTTAGAATCCTGTCCTACAGTCCAGGGCAGAGAACTCTAAAAAGGGACTGAATCCTAAAAATCCCAGATATGAATCCCAGACACCTCTTTCTTGCCTGAGTATTGACATAAATCCTAGGCTGTGTAAGCTCCGTTTGCTTTAGAGGCACAGAAAGGGAAGAGAGACAGGGTTAGTGCATCTGCTTTCAAGGGGTGACAGAGAGGCTTCAGCCCCCCAGAGACCCTTCTATCCCTGTTGACATGATCCCCCCCAATGTGAAATGAAGTTCACTGCTAAAGATCCTTAGAAAGGCCTTTGGGATCCCCTGGTGCCCCTGAAAGACCCCAGACTGCTGTTCTTGGAGCACGGTTGGAACTGTTTCAATTCTTTCAGTGTAGCAACCAGCTGCAGTCCTCAAACAGCTTCAGAAACACTTTCTCAAGGTCACCCTCAAGATTATAACAGGAAAAGAACTACGAATCCTTACTCCCAGTTCTACATACACATCTTCTTTTCCTAACATAAGGCGTATAACTCAAATACCTTATAGCTCGGGTGCCTCCTAAGACAGGAATAGAATCTAAGCAGTCCGAGCTCCCAAGCCCCCTGGTCTGTCCTTCCCCATTCAGCCACCCCACCTCTGTTTCCTGGAATAACAGTAGCCCCCACCGGAGTCAGGCACAATTCCTTGTTTATGCCAGCTCACGGTACGCAGTGAGTCAAAGGCCCCGGCCCGTTTCCCCTCAGCATGGACTGCCACAATTTAATGAGTGTTATTTGTGGTGCTTTGCACACAGCTTGGAACTGTGCCTTCACCCCATACTGAGGGAAGGGGGTGGGGGAGAGAGAGTAGTGCCAAAGCATCACTTATTACTATAATCTTCAATGTGCATCCTACCCATGGCGTTAATGTCCCAAAATAAACGTATTAATCCCACCACAGCCTACAAATCAAGCACGCAGCTGGAGGGCTTCGCGTGGGAGGGAGGCACCACCAAGGACACCGGAACAGTAAATGGCGCCTCTTTTCCCTGGATGGGGGGCTGGGAAACCTAGGTGGGCCTGCCTTCTGGTGTCAGCCTGGAACTGAGCAGTCGTCAGGCTTCAAGGAGGAGAATGTGATAAGGTCCAGGCACCTGCAGAGATGCAGATTTCTTAGAGAAAGTGGTTTTGGATCTGCTTCTGGCTTGGCTTACTCCTGCAGGTAAAATAATCCTGGGCAAGTCAAGCCATTTTGAGGAGCGGGTTTGGAGTTTGGATTTAGACAATTATGCACTTAGTATTGATCACTTACTTTGCCAGCCTAATACATTCTTCTTCCCCTCTTCTAGATTTCTCCTCCAGAAGCCACTATACTCTCTTTGGAAGTCAAGTGGCCAAATAAAGGAGGACTGTTCAGCATCTGTTTGATCATCAAGTACAGCAATTTTACTTAAATACCCACTTTTCAGCACTGGGTCCTCCAAGTCAAATATGTTAGAGTTAACAGAATTGGTCATTCCTTTCTTCTCTGAAAGAAAACCTCTCCTTCTGGTCCTTGATGCTCTACACTTAAGGAAATAAATGATGGACACCAGGAGCTAAAAATGCATGAAAAGAGGGCCTCCGGGCTTTCCCTTCCCTTGATTCCTATTAACTTACCTACTCCACTTCAGCACATTCATTGCACACATTTTTAAGGTGATGAGGCATCTCAAGGAAGAACAGTGCTTTCATTCCTATGTTGGTCTCTCCTCTCTCTCTATTCTCTTACTCAGGATTTACTAAATCATCCTGCTTAGATTTCCTATATAAGGTATTTGTAGTATTGTCGTTCAAAGTTGCATGCAGACTTCATGTCACTCTATCACTGGGGTCACACACTAAGTCTTAGGGAGAGCTCTCTGGGGATAAGAAGGCAGTCGTCTGAGCCCACAGTTGACTCTAATGCTGAGGTTTGGGCCTCAGTTTCCTTGTCTGCACAATGAGAAGACTGGACCAGATGACCTTTAGGGCTCCTTAATGAATCTGAAATTATATCACTAAAATGTTTTGATATATTATTTGAGATTTTCTTGATGAAAAATATTACCTGTATTTCTTCTAGAAAGATTTTTGCAAAACTAAGCTTATTTTTTCCCATGATAACATAGACTCATGAAAGATAATTTGGAACTACAGGAAAACAGAAAGAAAACAGGAGGAGACATTTATAGAATCACTACCTTGAAAAGACAGTTATTAACCTGATCCTTCTTCCTCCACTGCATCTGCAAGCCTATACCCATCATTTTGTTCAGGGTTAAGACCCTCCACGGACAGATATGAAAGACTGTATGTTTGCATATTTGGACTTCAGCCACATGACTTATGGATACCTGACCCTAAAGAGACTTGATATTCTAAAGTGTAACTGATCACAGCTGCAGCTTAGGAAAAAGAGTCATCTATATTCCTGGGTCACAGGATGACAAAGTCATCCACTTGGACCATCCAGAGAGTCTCCTGCTCAAGCAGCCAAAGTCGACGACCTGGATGGATGACTAAGAAGAGGAGCAAATTCTAGAACCAAGTTATGGTTTCTCTTTCTTTAGAAGACAGATATTTCTAGAGGTAGAAAGGTTTCTAATATCAAGTTTTTCTGTTTTATATATCCAATATAATTGTCATCATAATTAAATACAATGAGAAAGAGAGAGAAACTTGGATTTCCCCCAAGTCCCTACCAGGTTCCCTAACAACTGGTTCACAGAAGATATAACAGAATGATGTCACTCTGACCAAACTTACACTGTGGAGAAGGCTTGTAGACTCAGACAGATATGCACAGGAAGAAGAATGTGATCCCCAAAGTGTGATATGTTATGTTAGTCACTCAGTCATGTCTGACTCTTTGTGACCTCATGGACTTTAGCCCACCAGGTTCCTCTCTCCACGGGATTTTCCAGGCAAGAATACTGTAGTGGGTTGCCATTTTCCCCTCTAGGGGATCTTCCCAACTCAGGGATTGAACCCAGGTCTCCTGCATTGCAGGCAGATTCTTTACCATGTTCCATTCCTATTACCGAGGAAGACAGCAAGCAGAATAATAAAGTACTGGTTCTAGTGAGGTTTCTAACTGATCTGTCCCTTGCTCCATCCCCTGCCAGCCTGGGGACAGATACTATGGGGCAGACACCATGGGACTAGTTATCAGACCTCCATAACCTTTGTTTCAACAGAATGACTGCTGGACCAAGGGATTCCTCCAGCTGGGCTTTTTTACACTTGAGAAGTGCAACAGGATCACAGAAAAACTTTCAAGTGTGCTTTAAGCAGCCAGCTACACCATATGAGAAGGGATTATAGGAAAGAGCCCTCAGGGACTGGATGCATCTCCCATTCCCATTCTTCACCGAAACTGGCAAAAAGTTATTAAACTATAAGAGACAGGCTGATTGTCAGCAATCAAGTCCTGCCAGCAGCTGTGAATGCAGACAAGCTGGAGATGAGCCTGCAGCTCCTCTGCGCATGAGCACACACACTCACAGGGAAATGCTCTGCTGCAGTACTGAGTGACAGCAAAGAGCCAGGAAGGCAAAGTGTAACCAGAGACCCTCCCCAGCAGTGCCACCAGGACCCTACACTTTTCCTCTAGGTCTGGAGACCACCTTCCGCTCCCAATTTTTGCTCTTCATTTGAAATGAGAATCTCTTAAAGAGATCCCAAATCCTCTTATTTCATGCAGTTTCTCTGAAGCAAGAAAATAAGCAGGTAGAGGAGGTGAAGCTTACATAAGATTCAGAGTGCACAGGGCTTTCCTGGCTAGAACTCAGCCTGAAATAGGAGACCCCTGGGGCTGGGCTGAGAGAAATAAAGGAGCTTGGAGTCTCCCTGGAGCTTCAGAGCTCTGGGCAAAACTTCCGCTTTTCATCATAACTTTTACAGGAGGAAGAAAACAGGCTGGGTCTTGGCCTCGATGGAATTCAAGGCCCTTTGGGGATCTGGTTCAGAGACAGTTAGTCTCTGTGAAAGCCCAGGTAGCTGTTTCTGGATTTCATAAATACTCATCCCTGAAGTCGGGCTCAGCTCCGTATTAGGGGGCAACTTTGACGGCTAAATTGATAGTTAGAGCCAGATCACGCTGACAGCCTGGACGTCTGGGCAGCCCTGCAGACAACGGATGGTTACTTCCCATTCAAGGATCCTACTCTCACCATTCTACTTGGGTTCCTGATTGAGGCTAGCCAAGTACAGCCGCTAAGTCCAGACTTGACGTTCCCCTCAAACACCAAATTGCTTTCCTTGACACTGCTTTGTGACAGTTTTGTCACTCCACCAAATACCACTCTAAATCCCAGCCTCTGTAGCATATTCTACAAAAAGGCTGTGCACTTCCCCTTAAAAGCACAGACTAACCATACATCTTTGTGTCGGCATAGCCCTCAGATCACAAAACCCCAGGGGATGGCTTGAATTGCAACTTTCAGATTTAGAAACACTGGAGGGGGGCATTGAACTCTAGACCTTAGTGAAAAGAGGAAATGGAAAAACCTCTCCTCTCATATTAGAGCTGAAAGAAGCAAAAGGAAAGAAGATTGAATCTTTTTTTTTTTCTTCCTTTTCTTTCTGAAAGGCTGCTGTAATCACAGTCACAACTATCTGAGGGACAGGAAACCACTTTAGCTCATCTGCAGCCCCAAGACTAGCTGGATTTTCCAGGATGAATTTAGTGGACATGGCAACCAACACACAGTAGTTGGCACTAATTGGCTCCCTGGGTGACAGCTTTTGGTAGCCAGCAGAGCTCTTGCTAAAGATGAAGATCTAAGCTGAGACCTCGGCTCCAGCATCCTGCCCCTTCACTGATCTGTATTCTTGAGAATTCTCAAGCTAGTTTTTCTGAAACACTCTAAAATAAATGCTTTTAAGTTAAAATTTTAAACAGAGAGAGAGAGAGAATAGCTAACATAGATTGAGTGCCTACTCTGTGCCGGGTACTAAGTACTTGGCATATAACATCTCATTTAATCATTAGAACAACCAGTATTACCCCCATTTTGCAGATAAAACACTGAAGCAGAGAAAGGTTTAGTAAACTTGCCTAAGGCCACATAGTAAGTAGTAGAGCTGGGATCTGGCATATAGATGAGAAGTTGGATTTAACACAGGATCCTGGGTTCTAGGAAAGGGGTTGCCAAGACCAAGCCTGTGATGTCACTGCCCATACTGACTTCACTCAGAAAGGAAGATCCTTGTCTCTGGATGCCTGCAAATGCAGTCAAACAATGGCACAGGTCTTTTTCCCAGTTTCTGTTTTGACCCTCACAGATGGACAGTGTTCTCTGAATAGAGGAAATCACAGTTAATGGACTGGGTCTGGCTCAGATGACCACGGAGCCTCAGGATGTAACAAGCACTGCAGAGGGAGGTCTATTCTTGAAGGGGACATCTCCCCAGGAGCCGGACAGGCCTCCACTACAAGGCTTCTGAATGTCAGAAATGGTCCTTCCAACAGTTGGCTCTTGATTGAATGAATGGAGGGTGGGATGTCACCTTCCTAAAAGGGGCAAAGTGGCCGAAGGCTGGAGTTCTCGGCTGAATGCTACCTAAGGAGTGTAAAAGCAATACAGCCCTAGGAGGACAGAAGTGAACGGTTTTCTCAGAAGTCAGGGGAGTGAAGGGAAGCCCGAGTAACCTCGGAGCAGTAAAACAGATGCAGAGAGGCGCATCCTGAGGGTAAGATTTATAACCAGAGACCTCAGCCTCCCTCCATTCTACACTCGATTCCAGTCCCCCCAAATCGCCACCCTCAGTCGGGAAACTTAAAGCCCCCCTTTTCCAATCGCTCCCAGCGCCTGGATACGGGAGCTTTACCAGAGAAGCAGGTGGGCGCCCCGGGAGGATTCTCCGCGGATGTGGACTACAGCACCCTCCCGAGCCGCCCTGGGACACGCGAGCCGCGGCCTCCCAGCGCCGCAGCCCTAGCCCGCAGCGGGGAGTCGAGCAGCGCCGCTCACCTCGCTCATCTCTGCGACCAGACGGGGCGCGCGGGGCGCGGCACGTGCAGGGGAGACAAAGGGCCCTCGGGTTGCACGGGCGATGGCAGCGAGTTACCGGGCTCTGAAGCAGGGTCCCCGCTGATGAGGCGGGGAGAGTCGGTGCAGAGAGCCGTTGTTCTAGTGCCCGCACCCCAGCTCCAAGCGCTCAGCTCCGCGCCGGGAGTCCCCTTCCGACCATGTCCTGTCAGAGTCGTGCGGTTAATCACCGCTGGCCCCACTTTTTATAGTCAGCGCCATACCCGCCTCCAAACCAACCAATAGGAGCTCTTCCTACCTCAGAGTGACAGCACCTCGTAACCAATGGTGGCAGGCTCAGAGGTCTGCTGCATTTCCAAACTAGGGTAAGACAGAGCGGGAAGGAGGGGGAGACCGTCGGGGGATGAGCGGATGGAAAATGAAGTAGGGGGAGCAAAGAAGGAAGGAATAGTATACGAAGGAAGGAAGGAGAGAAAGGGAAGGAAGGGGTGTGTGAGTTTGAGAAAGTGAAGAAAGAAGAGCTGGAAGGAAATCAAGAGGGTACATGTGAAGCCGGCAACAGTGAATCAAAGGGTAAAGGGAAGAGATGTTGCAGATTAAGATTTAGTTATAGGATGGCAGTCTGAATAAGAGAATGGCGGAAAGGAGGAAGGGAAGGAGAGGGACAGAGAGACAGAGAGATGGAAGGGGACAGTGTTCTGTAGCAAAGAACAGGGAAAATTTTAAGTGCCTGATTCAGAAGATTTTATTCTTAGGAGTTGAAAGACATTTTCAGGTTCATAAATCCTACCTCCCACATAATGCAAAAAACCCTCTCCAGCAAAATGATGGTTCCCTAGGGTCCACTTGAATAGGTAGTGAGCTCCTCCAAAAGTTAATTTGCAACTGTTTACTCATTCAATCTCAATCTGTCAGCACATCCTCCACTGTGCTCCACTGTGGTGGAGAAACTATAAATAAAAATTAAAATTAAAAATTAAAAGAAGAGAGACTTCTTATGACCTTACACCTTTTGTTGCTATTAAAATAGATTTCACTCAATATGCAAGTCCTATCTCTTAAAGTCTAACTTTTTTCTTCCTGCAATTCAGGTAGCAACCCATTTGGTGGTACATGTTTGAGTACCAAAACTAGCAAGTGGACTCTGCCCAGGTGTAGGGAGCAGATGTGAAAAACGAAGCCCACAGTCCAATCTATACAGATTATTTTTCAGGAAGATGGAACTTTACTAAATAGTCACTATGTTGTATAAGTTTTAAGGAAAAACATGATGAGAGTAAGATGAAAAGAAATAGAACACCTAGGTAAAAGTCATGAACTTTCTGATAACTTCAACTACTATACCTAAATACCTAGTTTTCGTTCCTACTTTAAAGAAATCCTTTAAATGCTCTTGCCTGTGATACTTCTAGACATTGCAAAACCTCTTAGCCCTCTTGAAGCTTCAGTTGGCCAAAGCCAAACACTTTTCAGCTTTAGCTGTTACATCCTTTTATTTTTTTAATTTATTTATTTTAGTTGGAGGCTAAATACTTTACAATATTGTAGTGGTTTTTGCCATACATTGTTACATCCTTTTGATAGTTTCTTTCATGGCCTGCAATAACTGAGTCATTAATAGCTGAGCTTCTGTAAGTCAGCAACCACTGATCCATTCTCAACAACTAGATTCAGATAAGACCTCAAATACCCTTTCACTAGCTAGACCCTCTGTGTGTTTACATTTTCTCTGCCACTTCAGAAACAGAGAAAATAGAAAAAAGATCATATCTTTTCCCCTACACCTGGGATCCCCTGACCGTCACTTTCCAATGGGAATCTGGTTGCCTAAGTTACTAAATTCTAAGTAGGCTAGCTCCTACTCTATGCAGCCTACTCTCTGGCTTCCCCTACCTTTCTAACAAAGGGATAATTAGCCTTGAAAAGACTGTCTTTAATGAAGCAGACCTCTCCAAAGTTTTTGAATAGTGATGCAAGGATTATACAGAGACTTCAAAATCCTAGATCATAGATTAACAAGCTTTTTCTATAACAGCCAGAAAGTAAATAATTTAGGCTCTGCAGGACCTATAGTCAAACTACTTGAGTCTCCCATTATAGCTTGGGAGTAAACAAAATAGACATGACTATATTATCATAAAACTTTATTTGTGGACACTAATGTGTGAATTTCATATAATTTTCATGTGCTATGAGTGAAATACTCTTTTTCTTCTTTTACATTTTTAATGTAAAAACCATTCTTAGCTCACAGACTCTGCAAAAACAGGCAGTATGCCAGATTTGGCTTACGAGTCATAAATTGCTGATACCTACCATGTGCCGTGCTGTGTCAAGTCGCTTCAGTTGTGTCCTACTCTTTGTGACCCTGTGGACTGTAGCCTGCCAGGCTCCTTTGTCCATGGAATTCTCCAGCAAGAACAATGCAGTGGCTTGCCATTTCCTCCTTCAGGGGATCTTCCCAACCCAGGGATAGAACCCGAGTCTCCTGCATTGCAGCAGATTCTTTACCATCTGAGCCACCAGGGAAGCTCTATAGATGATTAAATGGGATATGATCCCTACCATAGATGATTAAATGCTCAAGTATGCTACAACAGTAAGTTGTATAGAAGTAAATAGTAATAGGTCTAAGAAGAATGACATTGTCTAGGACTGAAAGACTCAAAAGATTCCTGGAGAAAATAGGATTTGTGTTGGATAAAGGATGGGTAAAATTTAGACAAATGGGAGAAGGAAAGCGGAAGGAGAAAAAGGTGTGGATCTGGCATCTGGGTGGTAAAAAGAAAAAAAATTGTGAAAGAAGACTGAGGTATATGATGGGGACGTTTCAGGAGATGTGTGAAGGTCTTGAATGTCAGAATAAGGAATTTAGACCTGATCCTCACACAAATGGCACTTTTAGATTACTCTTTTTAAAAAACATTTATTTGGTCGCACCAGGTCTTAGTTGTGCCATGCAGGATCTTTCGCTGCAGCCTGCAAACCCTTAGTTGCAGCGTATGGGATCTAGTTCTCTGACCAGGGATCAAATCCCAGCCCTCTGCATTGAGAGCACAGAGTCTTAGCCACTGGACCACCAGGGAAGTCCCTTTAGATTATTCTTGCAAGGTAAACATAAGATTGATTCGACAAGAGGAAGACCAAGAGCAGGGAGACAAAATGGGGATGTCGTAGTTGTACAAAGTGCAAAAGTCTGGGTGACTGTAGGAAAAATAACAGAAGAAAAGGGACAACATCAAGAAACATAAGGCGTAAGGAATCAATAACAAGATTTAGGAGAGGATTCAAAGTGACTCTTGGAATTCAGGACCAGAACACGGGAATTTATTCAATTATTCATGGGCTGTTAAACACACATTAGGGCCAGAACATATGCTAGGTGTTGGGAAAAGAAGACCCACAAGACAAATCACTGACAGCCTAGAAGGGGAGAGATGGTCATGTGAACTCGAAGGCGCAATATTATTATGGGTGCTGCGATGGAAATCCGGGCAAGCGTGGTGAGAGTCCAGAGAAAGGAATAGAATGAGAATAATAATCTGAACAGGCATCAGAAGGAACTACTAAGAACAGCAAGACCCCATGGATAGAACCAGAGTTGATTTGTGGAGACATTCACATACTAGAATGAGGATAAGTGAAATCAGATATGTAAAGGTACTCTGTAAACCATGATGTTAAAATGTGAGCTATTTTTATATTTTACCAGAGCCTTGTGACTAGATGCACTACTAGGGAAGCACGTAGAAGAAGAAAGTTGGAAAGGTTTAAATTGAGTCTTAGAAAAAAAAAAAACCTCAGTTTTCCATAACCAATTGCCTTTGGAAAAAATGAGAATCCAATAGAGGAGAAAGAAAAAAGAGCTATTAGAAGTACAGGTGGAGAATCAGGAATGCATAATATCATAGAGGCTAGGGAGAAAAGGCATTTCAAAGAAGATACTGTAATTGTCAAGGAGTCAAAAGCAATAGGGAGCTTCCTTGGGAGAAAGCCCATTGAAGTCAACAGGTCACAGATCTTTGATGAATTTAGAGAAAGAAGATCAAAACTAGATTACCAGTATAAAGGAAAGGAGGTATCCCGAATCCCTCTTGTTCAAAGAAGTTTTTGTGCCAAAACTTGGGAGGCCAAAGAGGATGAAGCAGGCCCAGACTGGAAATTTGACTCAGTGGCCACCTGAGTGAGGCTGACCACATGTCAACCGCAAACAAGGCAGGTACGAACAGCAGGCAGCAATGGTTCAGAAGTCAGAAAGGAGTCAGGAATCAGACGAAAAGACTGATGAGTATCCTGTTAGAAACACAGAACAGCAAAGGATAATCAGCTGTGAGAGACAGCAGCTAAGAGGGAAACAGGAATGTACCCAGAAGACATGTAACATATGTTACTAGCAAATGCCTGAAAAACCAGAAACCGATTAAGTATTTATTTCATGAATGAATGCATTCACAAATAATAATATGATACCACATGGAATGCGCATGAGTTTGGAATCAGACCTCAATATCCTAGCTCATCTATTCACTCCATAAACTTTTTTGTATGTGCTAGGAGTATACAAGACCCTAAGGATCCAAAAAACTGTATGCAGGTCAGGAAGCAACAGCTAGAACTGGACATGGAACAACAGATTGGTTCCAAATAGGAAAAGGAGTACATCAAGGCTGTATATTGTCACCCTGCTTATTTAACTTATATGCGGAGTACATCATGAGAAACGCTGGGCTGGAGGAAGCATAAGCTGGAATCAAGATTGCCAGGAGAAATATCAATAACCTCAGATATGCAGATGACACCACCCTTATGGCAGAAAGTGAAGAGGAACTAAAGAGCCTCTTGATGAAAGTGAAAGAAGAGAGTGAAAAAGTTGGCTTAAAGCTCAACATTCAGAAAACTAAGATCATGGCATCTGGTCCCATCACTTCATGGCAAATAAATGGGGAAACAGTAGAAACAGTGGCTGACTTTATTTTTCTGGGTTCCAAAATCACTGCAGATGGTGATTGCAGCCATGAAATTAAAAGACACTTGCTCCTTGGAAGGAAAGTTATGACCAACCTAGACAGCATATTAAAAAGCAGAGACATTACTTTGCCAACAAAGGTCTGTCTAGTCAAGGCTATGGTTTTTCCAGTGGTCATGTATGGATGTGAGAGTTGGACTATAAAGAAAGCTGAGCACTGAAGAATTGATGTTTTTGAACTGTGGTGTTGGAGAAAACTCTTGACAGTCCCTTGGACAGCGAGGAGATCCAACCAGTCCACCCTAAAGGAGACCAGTCCTGGGTGTTCATTGGAAGGACTGATGTTGAAGCTGAAACTCCAAAACTTTGGCCACCTAATGTGAAGAGCTGACTCATTTGAAAAGACTCTGATGCTGGGAAAGATTGAGGGCAGGAGGAGAAGGGGACAACAGAGGATGAGATGGTTGGATGGCATCACCTACTCAACGGACATGGGTTTGGGTGGACTCCAGGAGTTGGTGAAGGACGGGGAGGCCCGGCATGTGCGGTTCATGGGGTTGCAAAGAGTCGGACACGACTGAGCGACTGAACTGAACTGAACTGAAGGATCCAAAAATAAAAGACGTAACTCTGGGCTTCAACAACTCACAATTGATTGACAGAGTCAGAAAGAGACAATTGCTCTGCGATGTGGTGAGTGCTGTGACAAATGTGTGTGCAGATGTGTAGCTCTAACCCACAGGCTCTCAGAGGTGATCTGCTGGACTCAGACCCAAAGGGCAAAAAAGATCAGGAGGACTGGGTGGGAAGTGTTGGGGGGGGCGGTCTGGAAGCAGGGTGTGTGTGGCGGTTCCAACCAGACAGAATAATGAGGGCAGATATTCAGAGGTGTGTGAGCATAGCTTGCTCAGGGAGCTAAACACATAAGCACATCTAGAGCGAAAGTACAGACATTAGGTCAGGAGAGGGAAATGGGTTTGGACAGATGAGGGCAGAGTGATAAATAGGAGCCAGATCATAAAGGACTTTGTGTGACATGCTAAAGAGATTGGATTTTATCCTAAAGGTGATGAGAAGCAAATGAAGAATTTTAAGCAGGAGAGAGACAAGATCAAATTTGCATTTTAGAAATAGCAACAGCATGGAGGATGGGTTGGAAAGAGATGAAGCTGGTCATAGATAGAATCATTTAATTTAATAATTTAATTCCACTACTTGCACTGATAAGTGGAAAATGATGAGGGCCTGAATTCAGCTAAGAGGTAGAGGGCATGTAGAGGCCAGGAGACAGGAATGACAGAGCAGGCATCTGATCATTTTTAAGGAGGGAGAGAAAAGGGGCTAGGTGAGTCCTTGGCTTCTGGCTCAATATCATGGAGAGGGTAGCAATGGAGAGGAAGGAAACAAAGAGGGCAGAAGAATGAACATGTAATGTTGAAGGCCAGAGGTACGTCTTTTATTTTTGGATCCTTCAGTTCAGTTCAGTTCAGTCGCTCAGTCGTGTCCGACTCTTGGCAACCCCATGAACCGCACATGCCGGGCCTCCCTGTCCTTCACCAACTCCCGGAGTCCACCCAAACCCATGTCCATTGAGTAGGTGATGCCATCCAACCATCTCATCCTCTGTTGTTCCCTTCTCCTCCTGCGCTCAATCTTTCCCAGCAGCAGGGTCTTCCTTCCACTGTGTAAGGAAGTTTACATATGTTAATTTATTTAATTTTCACAACAAACTCAGCTAGTGGGTATCACTAACCCCTTTTTCCAAATAAGAATAATGAAGTTCAGAGAGTTTAACCTACCAGGCTACAACCAACACAGATGTTTTTCAGAACTGGGCTGGGACAAGCATGATGGAAGAGGGCAAGGACATGAGTTAACCCTGAAAACCTGTCCACTGTGGCTGCCACGGGCATTCTGCAGCACCTCCCAGTCTCAGTTTGCTCAAAAGGAGAGACCCTGGAACTGGGGGAGCATTTCTGCATTTCTGCACACAGAAGAGCACAGTCAGAGATGTGTGTTCCTAAAGCTACTCCATCTCAAAGAACGGCAAGGTGAACTCCTCCAAGAATAAGAAGGCTCAGGGCCAGGGAATTCCTGGAGAGTCCAGTGATTAGGGCTCCATGCTTTCACTTCCAAGGGTGAGGGTTCATTCCTCAGTTGGGGGAAAAAAACAGTTCAGGGCAATTCCTTTGCCCAGGTGAAGGGCAGCCCTCAGCCAGAGAATCTCTCCTCTAGCCTGAACTCCTCCCTAATCAATACTGATCTAGGAAGAGGACATCAGCCTCCCTTCCCCAGTCTGGGAATGGCCCAGCCTGATGATATCTGACTCTCATGGAACTGGGTCTCAGTGACATCAAATATTTAGGAAAGGAGCAAAAAAAAAAAAAAGAGAGAGAGAGAGAGAGAAAGAAAGAAAGAAATTCAACAAGCAAGAACCAGAGTCAAAATTTGAACTTAGGTCTGTATGACTCCAAACTCCATGCTCTTTGTACTTTTGCACGTTGGGATAGTCACCAAGTTAGGTTATATAGGATATGCTAGTTTGTGGGAAGTTGACAATGATTTCTATTTTGTTTTATTTTTTCCATTTTTACTGAGCTACAATTGACATATAACATTGTATAAGTTTAAGGTGAACAGCATCATGATTTGATATGTACATATTGAAAAATGATTCATCACATAATTATAACTTTTTTCCTTATAATGAGAACTTTTAAGATCTTCTCTCTTAGCAATCTTCAAATATATAATACAGTTTTATTAACTACAGTCACCATGTCATGTATTACAACCTCAGAATTTATTTAGGTTATAACTAGGAATTTGTGCCTTCTGACCAGCTTCACCCAAAGACCCTTTCCCCCTAACCTCTACCAACCAAAAATCTAATCTCTATTTCTATGAGTTTGAGTTTTTTTTAGATTCCACATATAAGTGAGATCATACTGTATTTGTCTTTTTCTTATTCTGTTAGCATAATTCCCTCAAGGTCCATCCACTTTGTCACAAATGGTAGAATTTCCTTTTTTTTTAATGACTGAATTAAATATATAACATATCTTAAATGGATATAATATGATACATATATAATATTGTATATGTATATAACATATATATTACGTCTCCTTTATCCGTGTATTTATTGATGGCCAGTTAGGTTGTTTCCATGTCTTGGCTATTACAAATATGGCTGCAATGATCATGGAGATACAGATAACTCTGCGATTTTGTTCCCTTCAGATATGCCCCTAAATGTGGAATTGTTGGATCACATGGTAGTTCTATTTTTAATTTTTTGAGGAACTGCCATCCTTTTTCCACAATGGTTGCACCAATTTACATTCCCACCAACAGTACACAAGGTCTCCCTTTTCTCCACATCCTTACCACCAATTGTTATTTCTTGTCTTTTTATTTTTAGGTTTTTTTTATTGAGGTATAGTTGATGAACAATATAAGTTTCAGGTGTACAATATAGTTCAGTTCAGTTCAGTCGCTCAGTCGTGTCTGACTTTTTGTGACCCCATGAATCGCAGCACGCCAGGCCTCCCTGTCCATCACCAACTCCCAGAGTTCACTCAGACTCACGTCCATCAAGTCAGTGATGCCATCCAGCCATCTCATCCTCTGTCGTCCCCTTCTCCTCCCGCCCCCAATCCCTCCCAGCACCAGAGTCTTTTCCAATGAGTCAACCCTTCACTTGAGGTGGCCAAAGTACTGGAGTTTCAGCTTTAGCATCATTCCTTCCAAAGAAATCCCAGGGCTGATCTCCTTCAGAATGGACTGGTTGGATCTCCTTGCAGTCCAAGGGACTCTCAAGAGTCTTCTCCAACACCACAGTTCATAGTAGTTCACAATTTTTATATTTCTTGCCTTTTCATGATAGTCACTCTAACAGCTGTGAGATGACATCTCAATTGTGGGTTTGATTTGTATTTCCATAAAAATTAATGATGTTAAGCACCTTTTCATGTACTTGTTGGCCCTTTGAATATCTCCTTTGGAAAACTGTCTATTCAGGTCCTTTGCTCACTTTAAAATTGGATTATTTGGGGGTTTTGCTATTGAGTTGCATGGTATTTTGGATAATAACCTCTTATTTTGGATAGTAACCTCTTACCAGACGTGTAGCTCGCGAATGTTTTCTCCCATTCATAAGTGGCCTTGTCATTCTGTTGTTCATTTCTTTTTCTTGGCAGAAGCTTTTTTTTGTCTGATGTACATGTTGTACCATGCATGCACAGTCACTCAGTCATGTCCTACACTTTGCGGCCCATTGACTGTGACCCGCCAGTCTCCTCTGTCCATGGAATTTTCCACGCAAGATTCCTGAAGCGGATTGCCTTTTCCTACTCCAGGGGATCTTCCAAAGCAGAGATCGAACCTGAGTCTTTTACATCTCTTACATCTGCATTGGCAAGCGGGTTCTTTATCACCAATGCCACCCGGGAAGCACAAATTGTACTATTAATACCTGTTTTTTTTTAATTATTATGTTGCTTGTACTTTAGGTATCATAAAGCTCCATTTTAGACATACTGAATTTGAGATGCCTATGTGACATCCAAGTAAAGTCATCTAATAAACTACTGGGTATAGTAGTCCTTGCACAAGTTATTTACACTCTCTGACCTCAGTTTCCTCATCTTTAAAGGGGTGATATTACCTATCTTTTAGGGTAAATATTAGTAAGGATTCTTACACAGTACACTGCTCATAATAAGAACAAATTAATGAAGCAATATCTATAATATGAAACATGATCTTTACCACACAAGTTAGAGTTTGATTATACATTTCCTTGTAAGAGCTGGGAGTTCCATTTATTTATGCAGTCTCCATAATCAGACAGTAAATTCCTTGATAATAGGAACCCTCTCTTTTCTCCTTCCCCATAGTTCCTCACCACAGAGTGGGTACCTAATAACTTAATGCTAAAGGAAATTGGCAACTGTGAAAGTGGATATGGGCCCAAGCATGGAAGGCCCTACACTCCTTCTGCAGTCTCTACCCCAGTTGGTGGTACCACTGTTCTCTCAATCACCCATGCTAGGAACCTGGAGTCATCTTTAACTCCTCTTCCTCTTTCTCAACCCAGACATGCCAGTTATCACCAAGTTCCAAGTACTTCACCTCCCGTGTATTTTTCAAAACCCTCTCCTCCACTGTATCTTCCCACTATCCTAGATCAGGCTTATCAACCCTGCATCTACTGTATGGCAAGAGTTCCAGCTGGTTTCTTTGCCTCCAGTCCTGCCGGGATCCATCTTCCAAACAGTTGGTAGTTACATATCTACAGTAGATCTGACCATGTAATTTCCCATTTAACCCTTTAAAAGCTTCCTGATGGACTTAAGTTGCTATCTCCAGCACACAGGGTCTCCCATGAACCAGCACTGCCTACATCCTAGCCTCATACCCCATCTCTCTAGACTTCTCTCTTCCCACTCCAGTCTGAAATGTTATGCTCCAGCAAGAAAAGCCTGTTTGTGGTTCTACCGTATCTACTTTATTGTATCTGGCTTCTCAAACTTCTCAGGTTGCACCCTCTACCTGAACTACCTTTTATTTTTTTATCTGGCTAACTCCTCATTATCCTTTAAAAATCAACTCAGTTGTCATTCCTCCAGAAAGCCTTTCCTGCCTCCTTCTCAACACCTCTTTGCCAAAGCAAGATTAAATGTCCCTCTTCTGTGGTTCCATAAAGCTCTGTGCATAGCATCATCAATGATTTGATTATATTTCTTTTTTTTTTGCATCACCACCCAGTGGGATCTTAGTTCCCCTGCCAGGGACCAGACCTGCACCCCCTGAATTGAAAGCATGGAGTCTTAACTACTGGACTGCCCGGGAAGTCTCTGGTTATATTTCCTTATATCTATTTAAAGGTCTGTCTCCCCACTCCGCACATTTAAACTCCACAAGGACAGGAGAGCATCTTATTCATCTTTTTTTCCCTTGGGCTTTTATTCATCTTTTTTATCCCTGCTGCTGCTGCTGCTAAGTCACTTCAGTCGTGTCCAACTCTTAGCAACCCCACGGACTACAGCCCACCAGGCTCCCCCATCCCTGGGATTCTCCAGGCAAGAACACTGGAGCAGGTTGCCATTTCCTTCTCCAATGCATGAAAGTGAAAAATGAAAGTGAAGTCATTCAGTCGTGTCCGAATCTTAGCGACCTCACGGACTGCAGCCCGCCAGGCTCCTCAGTCCATGGGATTTTCCAGGCAAGAGTACTAGTGTCTAATATATAGGAGATTCTCAGTATTTGTTGATTGAATGAGTTAGTGTAAATTCTCACAATAGTCCCACTCAAGCAAAGATAACAACAGATGCACACACATACATATGCAAGGACCAGATCCAAGTCTGTGCTCTCTGGAACTCAGCTTATTTCAAACCGCAGTAAGTTATACATAGTTGAATGTTGCACCTACTTGAGATGAAGAGGACCTAAACAAAGCTCTTTCTAACCCAGTCTCTTCTCTCTAAGTGTATTTTTATGGTTCTAGCCTGCATTTGGTTTTTAACTCATTGTCAGAGCAACATTCGTTATAATTTAGTCCTTAACTGAAGAAATGAACAATATGACAAAAAGAAAAAATGCTGTATTCTAGTAGGAGAAGACTATATAAGCACAGGAACAACAAACACCCATGGGGATGTGCACTGAGATCGAACTTTCAAGGTGAAAGATTGAGATTTGTACCTTATTGCAGTGTTTGCATGATCAGATTTATCCAGCATAGATTTACCCAACATGTTACCCATCTCCAACACATCCAAATAAGCTTTGGAAATTATTTTTTTTCCATTCATAAATTTCGGAGAGAGTGTTATATACACACTTATTCTTTTCAGAATTTTTACTTTTTTATTTGCTATTTTTAATCAACTGTGGTTGATTCTGGTTTCCCTGGTGGTTCAGTGGTAAAGAATCCTCCTGCCAATGCAGGAGACGTTAGATCCCTGTGTTAAGAAGATCCCCTGGAAAGGGAAATGGCAACCCACTCCAGTACTCTTGCCTGGGAAATCCCATGGACAGAGGAGTCTGGTGGGTTACACTCCATGGGGTCGCAAAACGTCAGACAGGAGTCACCAACTAAACGACAACAGCCACAGTAGTTGATTTACAATATTGTATTGGTTTCAGGTGTACAGCAAAGTGATTCAGTTATACATATGTCAATCTTTTTCAAATTCTTTTCCTCTTTATATTATTACAGAATATTGAGCAGATTTCTCTGTGCTATACTGTAGGTCCTTATTGGTTATCTATTTTAGAAATAGTCATGTGTATATGTCAATCCCAAACTCCTCATTTATATTTCCCACCCACCTTTCTTTTCCCCTTTGGTAACCATAAATTTATTTTCTATGTCTGTGAGTCTGTTTTGTCAATAAGTTCAGTTGTATCATTTTTTCAGGTTCTGCATATAGGCAATAACATATGAATTTGTCTTTGTCTGACTTACTTTACTCAGTATGATGATCTTCAGGTCCATCCATGTCGCTGCAAATGGCATTACTTCATTCTTTACAATGGTTGAGTAATATTCCATTGTATATATGTACCACATCTTCATCCACTCATCCGTCAATGGACATTTAGATTGCTTATGCCTTGGCTATTGTAAACAGCATTACAATGCACACTGGGGTGCATGTATCCTTTCAAACCACAGTTTTCTCTGGACATACGCCCAGGAGTGGGATTGCAGTGTCATATGGTAGCTCTATTTTTAGTTTTTAAAGAAATCTCCTTACTGTTCTCCATAGTGACCTCACCAATTTGCATTCCCACCAACAGTGTAGGAGTGTTCCCTTTTCTCCACACCCTCTCCAGCATTTATTGCTTGTAAATTTTTGATGATGGCCATTCTGACTGGTATGAGGTGATATCTCACTGTAGTTTTGATTTGCATTTCTCTAATAATTAATGATGTTGAACATCTTTTCAAGTGCCTCTTGGCCATCTGAACACATGCACACTTTTTATACTTGCAAAAATATTCTTCAGTATTTATGGAGCACTAGACAACCATAGTGAAGGCTCCTACTTCTGATTCTTAAACTTATTACTCAGAAGTCCTTCATCTTGGCTCCATACAGGACCAGGTACATAATTTGCAGGGCCCACTGAAAAACAAAAACGCAGAGCCCCTTTTTCAAACATCATTAAGAATTTCAAGCCAGTAGAAATAGCAGAGCATTAAAACAAGCCCAAGATCCCTCTGAGCACAGAGCCTGTGTGACTTCATAGGCACACTCCCATGAAGCCATCTCTGGTGCACGAGTCCCCAGATCAATCCCAAATACCTCTAACATTCTAGAAGCCACTCTGATTTAATTCTCAGCCCTCCCTGCTTCGGAAGTGGTGCCTCTTCTAGCTCTTTATACATAAGCTCTTAATTAGGCCCCAGTCTCTTTTGAAGAACTCACCTTAGAGGAGCAGTGTACAATTGTTATGCCTATTCTTTTACTGTGGACACACCACATGTGAAAAAGCTTGTTGTCTCCCACTCTCCCTTCATCCTCTCAGCTTGTCCCAGAATCCAAATACAGAGAAGGCTGCAGATCTACCATGAAACTCGGCAGTCGGGAAAGTCCCTATGGATCTGATAAGGAGGAGTTTCTAACGAGTCACGAGGTCCCCTCCTGCCAGGGTCCCTCCCCATGTGCCAGCAGCCAGCACCAAGGGCATGCCGGGAAAACCTCCCACCCAAGTCTTTGCCCTGGGTCCAGAGTCTGTGCCCCATCCAGGTAATCACTGAGAACAACGGAGGCTACACACAGCAGACGTTCCTTGTTTTCCAGGTACTGAGGGCCATAATCCCTCACTCTAAACAGCTCCTGAAATCAAGCGGAAAGCAGGTCAGAGGGGGAGTCTGGGGAGAAGAACCCAACACCAGATTCTGTGGCCTGCAGGCTACATGCTGTGTAAGAGGAGCAGGTAGGAAATCTCTTGGTGGGCAGAGATTAAAAGCAATGAAGTGCAGATAGTGCAGGGGGTCAGGCCCAGGGTAGGTTTGGGGAGAAGCTCTGCAGAAGGGGGGTCGAATGTCAAGGGGGGGTCCAGAGCTGACTGCTAACCCCTCCCAAATTCAGGGGCCTGCGACAGCCACCCCAATACCTGAAGCCATGGCCAGTGGGGAAGACGAGCCGAGGAACTGCGCAGTGTGTGGGGACCGGGCTACAGGCTACCACTTCCATGCCCTGACTTGTGAGGGCTGCAAGGGTTTCTTCAGGTGAGAACCTCCTCCTCAACACAAACAACCTCCCAAACTGCCTGCCAGACAGCCTTTAAGCCTTGGCACATGCTAGGGCTTGCCCGGCTACAGCACTCTTGCATCTTGGAACCTAACCATCCTATAGCTAGCATGTGACACGCTGGCAACCTCAACACTGTATAAACATATGGCAAAAGAACAAAGGGAGGCAGAGAGTGTGTCCTCTGGACACAGCCCCTGAGTCAAGCGTACTCACTACCTGCAAAGCACCAAACTAGCCCAGTCTATAGAAAGTATAGACTCCTGACTGATTCTGTGCCCCATGGCAATGCTTGAGATGTACTGTGTCCTCCCTACCCCTAGGGACTTCTGGACACAGCTCAGATTAGCCCATGTCCCCATAGATTCAGGATTTTAGTTCCCCAACCAGGGATTGAACCCGGGCCCTTGGCAGTGAAAGCACCAAGTGCTAACCCCTGGACCACCAGGGAATCCCCACCATAGATTCTTTTGGGACCGTATCACTGTAGCCCCTCACAACGTCTGTCTCCACAGGCGAACAGTCAACAAAAGCACCAGTCTCACGTGCCCCTTCGCTGGAAGCTGTGAGGTCAACAAGGCCCAGAGGCGCCACTGCCCTGCCTGCAGGCTGCAGAAGTGCTTGGATGCTGGCATGAAGAAGGACAGTGAGTTGCCCCCTACCATCCCAAGAATCCAGTGTCCTCCCCTGACCATGCTTTGCCCTTGTTCCCACAGCATTATTCTCCACCTGGAAGGCAGAGTAAGCTTTTTGAAACAAGTCAGACAATGTCACTTAAGATCTCCAAGGGCTCCTCATCTCTCTTATGGTCCATGGTCTCACAGTCCCATGCCTGCCATCCACCTCTCAGATTTTACTTCCTACTCTTTCCCCTTGCTCAATCCATCCCAGCCACACTGATGGCAATGCCATTCTCAAACACACCAAAGTACGCTCTCCTGGGGACTTACGTAACTTACACTTGCACTTGCCATTCCCTCTATCTGGAATGCTCTTTTCCTAGGTATTCTTATGGCTTGCTTTTTCTCCTCTATCTCTCAAGTATAGTGCCTGTTACTTAGTAACTACTCAACTCAGTGCCAAGTAATTAGGTTCAGCCCCCAAAAGACAATGTAACTTGTAATAAACTTAAACTAACAGAAACCAGCTTGCCTAAGTACACTCAGCTGAAAACTGGAGAGTCAGTATTCACCAGACCCTTATTTTCTTTGTGACATCACATTACTTTTCATCATGGAGTAGTAGAAAAGAAACTGTAGAAGTCAAAAAATCTTGAATCCAATCTACATCACATAAGTATTTCGTGACCTTGGCCCTGGAACTAGAATGTCAGCCTCTCTCTGTTTCTGAAAAACATGGAAATCACACCTGCCCTCTCTACCCATAGGATTATTTCAGTCACTGAGACCTAACCTCAGAAGCTTTGAAATTATAAAGCTATTGTAACATAAGGTGATGTTTTTGGTATCACAAGCCCTCCCTCTTCAATATTCCCCCAGAAGCCGATCATCTCCTAATACTTTCCCCACTTTATTGTCCATCCTTCCTTTCCCTCCCACAGTGCTGTTTTCTGCCACAGTGTCCCATGGGTCGGAGCAAATGTTACAGGAATCCCCTACCACCTGGAGCCTCTGGGACTCCAGTCGAGCCCAAGGAAATGTCAGGAACTCTCCTCCCTCCTTGTGTCCACTGTGCAGAGTGTCCAAGGGTCCCAAGCCAGGGGCTGGCAGAGAGAAGTGCTCTCTGCTGGTCTCAATAGCTTTGTCACATCCCTTCCCCGGGCACAGTGATCCTATCGACAGAAGCCCTGGCATTGCGGCGAGCAAGACAGGCCCAGCGACGGGCACAGCAAGGATCGATGCAGCTGAGTAAGGAGCAGAAAGAGCTAGTCCGGACACTCCTGGGGGCCCACGCTCGCCATGTGGGCACCATGTTTGACCAGTTTGTGCAGTTCAGGGTGAGCATTTATAGGATTCAAGATGAAATAAGACAAAAGGGTGTCCAAGGAGGCTGGCCCGAGGGAGGGGACTGTGTGCCATGCCCTGATAGAGGACAGAACTTCTCCAGAACCCCAGCCAAGGCAGACTTCTCAGCCTGGAATCCTTCCAAGATAAAACTGTTGGGTTAGTCGCTTAGTCATGTCTCACTCTTTGTGACCCCATGGACTGTAGCCCACCAGGCTTCTCTGTCCATGGGATTTCCCAGGCAAGAATATCAGAGTCGGTTGCCATTTCCTCCTCCAGAGAATCTTCCCAACACAGGGATTGAACCTGGGTCTCCCGTATTGCAGGCAGATTCTTTACCGTTTGAGCCATCAGATAAAACTAGAGAAACCTAAAAGAGACCCCTAGGACCGGAGCCTCTCACTCAGGCTCTGATCTCTGCAGCCACCAGCTCATCTGTTCATCCATCACCAGCGCTTGCCCGCCCTGGTCCCAGTACTGCCCCTGCTCATGCATTTTGCAGATGTCATCACTTTCATGGTACAGCAAATCATCAAGTTCACCAAGGATCTGCCCCTCTTTCGGTACGTGACCCCTCCCCGTGCCTTTCAGGAAGAAATTGCTCCAGTAAATTATAATCCCACTCCATCAAAAAAAAGTCACTAACCAAACTAACCCATCCCTCAGCCCTTTCCAGTAGTGGATCTTGAATTCTCAGCTTGGCTTTTAAGCATCTCAGTAAGAACTGGGGGTTCCTCTCCCTCTCTGAAGTTCAGCCTAACGTGCAGGTCTCCTGCTCCTCACAGGTCCCTGCCCATGGAGGACCAGATCTCCCTTCTCAAGGGAGCAGCTATAGAAATCTGTCATATTGCACTTAACACCACTTTCTGTCTCCAAACACAAAACTTCCTCTGTGGGCCTCTTCGCTACACCATAGAAGATGCAGCACAAGGTGAGATGGTGCTCGGGCAGCAGAGGGCATGCATCCCTTTGGTAGGGAATGTGGCAAGGTGACCCACAGGCTCCTAAGCCTAGTATCTCCCACAGCGGGGTTCCAGGAAGAGTTTTTGGAGTTCCTCTTTGGCTTCCATAGGACACTGCGCCAACTACAGCTCCAGGAGCCTGAGTATGTGCTCATGGCTGCAATGGCCCTCTTCTCTCCTGGTGAGCATCCCCCAAAGTCCAGAAGCTTTCATTCTACCACCTCTGCCCAAACTCCCAGCTCCCTCAATCCATCCATCCAGGCCTTGTAGTCTTCACACCTGTCGAGTGGGTCTATCCCAGTCTTGGCTCTCCAGGCCACCCACAACCTCCCATCTTATCCTTCCTCACTCCCTATGTTATAGACCGGCCTGGAATAACCTGCAGGGAGGAGATCGATCAGTTGCAAGAGGAGATGGCGCTGACTCTGCAGAACTACATCCAAGGCCAGCAGCCACGACCCCGGGACCGGTATGGTGGGACTGGGCACGTGGAGGCTGTACCAAAGGAGTTAGCGTGAACTAAACTCAGGATGAGTACTTTTACCAGGGCCCCTGGGGATCTAGTCCTTCCCTCCCGTTTCACAGAGTTTCGGCATTCAAATTGCTCCTACTGCTGTTTCATCTCACTTTTTCCAGATCTTTTATTCAGCAGAGATGCAAAGTGGTAGCTCACAGGCTCTGTGTAATAGCATTCCTGAGATTGATGACATCCATCACCTCACCAAGCCAACTTCTCCAGACTAAAGCCATCTTATCAAGAGTCTTGTTCACTCTCTTGGCCCTTCCTCTCCTCTCCATTGGTCCAATTCCTTTAATTTTTCGTTCCCCTTGAAGTTATGGTCATTCAGTTTCATGGCCAAAGCCAGTCCCTGGTTCCACAGTCCATGAGCTAACCAGGCTCTGGGGCACACTCCACTTCTATTTTGCTTATTTCTCAATGTGCCAGTTTGATCAGAAGAGGGTTATAATACCATAGAACACACCCACCTTCTAGAATCTGCTCTACAAGGCAGATCCACACAGCTGAAGATCTGTCACTTGGCCCTTTGGGCTCTGGGTTCAAGACAAACAGCATGGTGAGAGAAGTCAGTGTCACACAGAGGCCCCTTTGGAACTTGGTGTTCAGACCTAGCTTCACTGAGAGGCAATTCAGGGGGTCAGGGCCTCAGGACAAGACTCTTAGCTGCCTTATTTCTCTCCTCTTTCCCTGGTGACCACAAAGGTTTCTATATGCAAAGCTGCTGGGCCTGTTGGCTGATCTCCGAAGTATTCACGATGCATTTTGGTACCAAATCCAGAACATCCAGGGACTGTCCACCATGATGCCACTGCTCCAGGAGATCTGCAGCTGAGGCCCAATCTACCTCCTTCCTCAGCCCCACCTGGACACGTTGGACTGGAAAGGGGAGAATCCTGGGGCCAGAGGTTGGAGACAGTAAACAGGGAGCCCATTGGTTGCAAAGAAAGATTAAAGCAGTAACTGCCTCTTCATGCAGTAATAGGGAGAGTGAGGGGTGGCTGTGGGGACAAAGTTGTTTTCTGGAAGCACAGAAGATGCGGAAGGAGGAAGCCTCAGAGCTAAGAGGTAAAGAAGCTCCTTCCGGGAACAGGTGGGCCCCACTTTCTGAGGTCAAAGATTGAGCCCTTCAGCCCTTCTTTTCCCAGTTTGGGAAACTCTGGGATGGAACACAGGATGGGGAGTGAATCCCATGCAGATTTTTCTGCTCTGAAAAGAAAGAGGCTAGGAGCTTTAATCCACAGAGAAATAAAGGAGGTGGTAGTGAGGAGAGAAAATTCAGCCAGACATACCCCTTAATTCTTCTCCTCTAGTCCAGAGCCATAAGAGCATGGGAAGATGGTACTGGACTGATGGCAGAGGTGGGAGACTCAACCACTGCCTCAGCAGCTGCCCCGTGGCAGCTCCAGTTCTGAGGAGGTTGTGGTCCTGTCCCCACTCTGCTCTTAGGACCCAGAGGTCACCCAGCAAGGTGGGCTCTGGAGAGGGCTCTGGCCCCAGGACACCTAACTCAGAGGCTCCAGCTGTTGTGTGGGCTGGCTCTGGGATGACCTCAGCCCACAGTGATGCTAAAGCCACAGTGGAATCTGTTGCGCCAGTGATTAAGGAAGGCTCCGAGGGCGAGGGTGACAGGCAGGGGGGGCATCTTCTTCTCCAGCACAGCACCCACACACCAGTTACTATCCACCAAGCCTGTTGGGGAAGAGAATACGCACTATGCTATTTAACAGGGCTTGGAGAAAGGGGTCAGCGGATTCAAGGTAGCACTTCCCTCCCACTGCCTGCCCCAATCCCTCAGCACCTCAGAATATCATCTGAACAGTTCTCACCTCTAAATACCATGTTGGCCTGGGGCAGAGTCAGGTGGTAACCAAAGGAGAAGGTTGTGTCTTGTAGCCTTGTGTTTGCTTCAAACTCCACTCCAACCTGAACCTGAGAATGGAGGGCGATGATGGGAGACGGATCTGTCTCAGTGAAGACAAGAGGAGTCCTGACAGGGGACCGGCAGAATGAAGGCACGCGTGAAATGTATACGTAGTGTGGGCAGGAAAATCAGCAGGTCAGCAGCGCCTGCGGGGGTCCGCAGGGGCCTGCTGGGGGAAGGGCATGGGGTCAGTAGACTCACCTGTTCATTTGCCCTGTGGTAATAACTTGCATGGGCCCCACCTGATCCCACATTCAACGTAGCTACCCAGTGTACAGCTGTGAAAACCAAAGTACAAGAGACAAAGAGCGTTACTGCAGTAGAACACAGGCCAGCATCTCCAGCCAAGGCCAGAATTGCCCTCCCCCTCACTATTCTTCCTCACCCCATACCCGAGTACTTCCCAGCCAGTGTCAGGATGGCCCCCTCTTCGCCCGGCCGCCGGTGATAAACTAGCTCTCCTCCCAGCACCAGTCGATGAGTGAGGCTCTGCAGGAAGTGAGCGACCACGATCACTGCAGGGGAGTGGGGAGACCTGGAGTCAGTCATAGAGATAGGCCTGCTCTCTCATTCCCAATGGCTCCCACCCCAGCCTGCCCCCAAAGTTTTTTCTCTAATCCCTGAACTGTACAGACATGCAGAGGCATAGTCAACATGGGCAGGTGGGTGGCCAAGACCAAAAGAACCCTGCACCCATTCCTCACCTGATTCCCCAATGAGGTCCGGATTTCCTAGGGTTAGAGTGGCTGTGTAGTCATCCCCCCGATACTCGCCATCGAACTGCCAGGTCAGGAACTTGGCCTGCTGCGTCTAGATAGGGAGGGCAAGAAGTAAAAGCTCCCGCTCTCCTTACAATCACTGCTGCCTCTACTGCTGTCCCTCAGCCACCAGGGCAGAACACTCGAGGAGGAGAAAGAGGAAATGCCTCAGTGGATGAAGGTGGGAACCCCGGTCACCTGAAAGACAGCCTTGGCTCGGAGCCGCTCCGCCAAGAGGAGCAGGACCTGGGCGTTGAGGCTGCCACCGCTGTCCATATCTCCCACCACAGTGGGGAACACCTGTTGAAGAGTGTCCACAGTCAGTAACACCGAGCAGAGGGGCACCTCTCGGCCCCAGTCCAAACGTAGGATTTCTTTAACAGTACGCAGCACCCCCTAGTGGAATCACAAAGACAAACTCTCAACCCATCACACAGATAGGTTTCCCCACCTTCTCCCATTCAAAAGAAATGCAGAGGACATACCCTGCCCATTCTTCCCCATAACAAACACATTTCTTCCTCCTCTACACCTGAGTCCCAACTGGCCTTTGGGGGAGATAACCCAGGTCAGTGGAGCCCTCACCTCAGTGGGACTAAGTTGCCAGTCCCCTGCATAGGCCGCATGAAGATGATAGCCTGGCAAACCCAGAGCACTCATGTGCACAGTGTGGGCCACCTGAGGAAAGAGAAATCCATGGAGAAGACGGCATTCCTGCTCCATTTCAATCCCCCATCCTACCTTCATCTATTCCCCATCCAGCAGGTCTTTTAAGAAACCCAAACATTCCAACTTATACAGAGGGTCGCCAGATTAAAAGCAACAAGTCCCACAGGCAAAGGAAGTCGAAAGGGCCCCATATCCCTCCTCTTTTGTCCCATTTAGCCTGGCTAAGGGGGGAGCACGAAAGGAAAGGAAAAGATCCAGGGACAGGCAGGGAGGAATAGTAAGGAGGGGCCAGAGAAGTGGGGGCACCTGGAAATGGCTGCTCAGAACCTTGTTGACAACGAGCTTCACTCCCTCCATCTGTGCTGGGAATACATCTGAAGGGAGGGGAGGGGGAAGGGAAGGAATAAGCAGACAAGGAATCCCACCCCACGAAGTCGTCTCCCCTTTCAATCCCACAGAAGTGCTTTGGAGGAACTGACCTCCTCTCAAGTCCTGCAACAGGAAATGCTCCACTCCATGGGGGCGCCTGATCCTCCCTGAGGCTGCATGCCCCAACTGTGATCTCCCCTTTTCTGCTCCCATCGCTGGACACCCAGCACTCAAGACCCCGCCCTTCTCTGCCCCTTCAACTTGAGACACTCAAATGCCTTGGGTGTCTTCTCACCTTTGCATAGCCGGTGCAGCTCATCAAAGCTCCCAGGGTTGGGGAGAGGTTCCTCTCGACGGGGGCTCCGGCGGGGCAAAGCCCCCATAGGTGCCAGGCCCAGTGTGTTCCCCATTTCAGTAGAGAGGTCAGGGAGGGGCCGGGGTTCGCCTGAGAAAGGACGCTGTTGCTCCCTCTACCCTCCACGGGCCCCACCCCCCATTATCCGGCTCCCCAGTCCCAGAAACTTCCACATAGTCCGACGCTAGACCTGGAACAGGAAAAATAAGGAGAGAAGGCACCGGTGGGGAGCTTGAACCCCAGGCACACTCCCCTTTCATCTTTAATCCCGCTGCCACCCTTGTGACCTCCCCCACTCTCTAATCCTAGTCTGCACTACAGACTTCACCCAGCTTCCTAGTCTTCCTACTCTTCATTCCTAGGCCACATGGCGAGGCTTGCAATGAGGCAATAACCCTTACCTTCTCAGACCATCATGCTGCCCCTTTCCCCCAGGCACACCCCGGTCATCTTGATGGGGGCAGCCATCTTGAGTGATGGCAGAACTGCGGCTTCACGCTACACCCCCAGCGTGGTCATGGACGCCATCTTGGAACCGGGCGAAAAAAAGATTTCAGAGACCCAACCCTCCTTGATTGGGCTCCGCCCAATGGATTAAAAAAAAAAAAAAAAAAAGGAAAAGGCTGCTTGGCTGCCGAGCATTGGCCAATAGGAGAGGAAAACGCAAAGGAGTGGCCGACCTTACTTCCAGAGAGCTCCAACTCCGGCACTGCAGGGACAGGCGGTACTTGATTGGTTAGGTCCTTGCTGCTGCTGCTAAGTTGCTTCAGTCGTGTCCGACTCTGTGCAACCCCATAGACGGCAGCCCACCAGGCTCCCCTGTCCCTGGGATTCTCCAGGCAATCTACTCAAATAGATGGCGTTAGATTGCCCTGCCTCTCCAAGGTCGGGAAAAACCTTCTAGCTAACAAGACACTAGAGGGAGCATCTTGGGGCCTGAGTCACTGAAGTTCCCTCCACTGTGTAGCCTGGAGACATATAGCCTGTGAAAGGTGGCCCAGGGAAGACTGACTACTTCTTTCGAACACTGATTCATATCTCACCTAGGGGCCCCGCCCCAACCCAGACCCATACGAACCCCTGGGGACTCCTCTTCGCAGTCCTTCACAGTACACAGTTCAGTTCAGTTCAGTCGCTCAGTTGTGTCCGACTCTTTGCGACCCCATGAATCGCAGCACGCCAGGCCTCCCTGTCCATCACAAACTCCCAGAGTTCACTCAGACTCACATCCATCGAGTCAGTGATGCCATCCAGCCATCTCATCCTCTGTCCTCCCCTTCTCCTCCTGCCCCCCAATCCCTCCCAGCATCAGAGTCTTTTCCAATGAGTCAACTCTTCGCATGAGGTGGCCAAAGTACTGGAGTTCCAGCTTCAGCAACATTCTCTCCAAAGAAATCCCAGGGCTGATCTCCTTCAGAATGGAGTGGTTGGATCTCCCTGCTGTCCAAGGGACTCTCAAGAGTCTTCTCCAACACCACAGTTCAAAAGCATCAATTCTTCGGCGCTCAGCCTTCTTCACAGTCCAACTCTCACATCTGTACATGACCACAGGAAAAACCATAGCCTTGACTAGACAGACCTTTGTTGGCAAAGTAATGTCTCTGCTTTTGGATATGCTATCTAGGTTGGTCATAACTTTCCTTTCAAGGAGTAAGCGTCTTTTAATTTCATGGCTGCAGTCACCATCTGCAGTGATACACCCTCAAATGAATTCCACTCATAGGTACAGCTCTCCGTAGGAAAAGGGACCCACCCTCCCTCCTGGAGGTCCAAACCTTTTAAAGTTCACCCAAGAGTCCTCTCTGTAGAAAGGGAATGGATGTGAGAGCTTGGGGTAGAGGAGCAGGGGCTGCAACCTGAGTTCCAGCAGAAGTAGTCCCTGAAACACCTGACCTCTGAAGTTGATTCTTCCTTCCCTGGTTTGCTAGGAAAGAAAGAAAGTGAAAAGATTCCCTAGGCAGAGTTGGCAAATAAAATTGAGAAATATAGGCTCCTGCCCTCAAATGCGCTCCACTCCAAAGCCAGGGACAAATCAGTGGAGCTCCCTTTCAAGCACTAAGTGCTCCACAGGGGAATAGTTGAAGATAGAATAAAATTTCTTAGGCTCTAGTCGCCTCCCCTACTAGCGCTCACATCACCACTCCCATCTCTCAGGAAGAGGTCAAAGGATGAAAGATACAAGTACTTGTGATCTCTATTTAGCTGATTTCACCCAAAGGCCTTGGGCCCGGGAAATGCATCTCTGTCCTCCCTCACAATCAGGACAGGGACAAGGGCCAGGACCTTGGTTGGAGGGATGTTATGGCCCCTGCTGACTTGTATTGGCTGACCACTGCCTGGACCTGATAAGAGAATCGAATGCCCAGAGACCTTCAACCTTTATCCTGCCAGAGCATGCCAATGATGGGGGGGTGGGGTGGCGGGAGGGGGTGTGGCGTGGGCAGCAGCTGCTCTCTGAATTTGTTTTACTGGGGGTGGGCTTGCTTGCTGATCTGCACTCAGGAAGGTCATTCTGGTTCTAGTGTTTTCTCCCCCATCTCATTCATTACACATTAACTCAAAAGAGTACAGAGTCAATCACACCTGGCCTCTGGCCCTAATCCTTATTCTCCTAACCTGCATTCCCCTCACCCCTGTCCCTGATTTTATCGCCTTTTTTCTGTCCCCCAATACCTCTCTGTCAAGTTTCAGTGAATGGGGGTAGGGTTGGGAGATGCAATTTACCCATAATGGTACAAAGATACCAAGGGCTGAGGTCGTTAGATCTGATACATCAAAGTTTTCCAGGAAAAAAGAGAAGAAAACCCTAGAAATCCTGCTTACTGAAGGATTCAGATCCAAGGACTACTGGTCCCAGGCCCCAAAGGAATGAATCTTGAATAGGACTAAAATGTATCCCCTTGGCATCCATTAAGTCCCTGCCTCCAACCCCATCACCAGGCATCTCCTATATGCTGGCCTCTCCTCCCCCCACTTCTCTAACTTGTTTACTCCAGCATAGTTCCTGCCCCACTGGACTCCTCCAAAGTCCTTATCACCTGATGGGGTGGAGTGGGGAAGCACAGAGATATATAGCCCCTTCCTCCTCAGCCAGGCCACACACAGACACAGACACAGCATCCCTGACCAGGTACAGTAAGAGATTGAGAGGCGAGGGCGCGTCCACAGACTTCAGGCAGAACAAGGGAGCCAAGTTGGAGGGGACGTGGAGGGAGCGGGCCGCAGGGGAACGGGGAAGCCCATGCAGCGTCAGTGACCTCCCCTGCCCCCAACTGTTCGCAGGCCACTTTCCCTGCCGTTAACACCATGAAGCTGCTTGCATTGACTGTGCTGCTCCTGACCATCTGTGGCCTTGAAGGTGGGTGTGAGCTGAAGAGGGGTCCCAAGGAGGAGAAGGTGCCCCGCTGTCTGTGCTGCTATGCCCAGGTCTGGCAACCAGAGAGCTGAAGAGGAAAATCATCCCCTCTCTAAAGCCCAGAAAACCCATCCAAAGACCTGGAGTTGGATACCTGTTCAGGGAGAGGGCTGAGAGCTGAGGCTGAATCCTGGCAGAGATGTGGGACTCGTTGTTGGGGACTCAACTGAGAGAGCGTGTGTGTGTTTCTGTGTATGTACAGGGGCTCTGGTTCGGAGACAAGCCGAGGAGTCGAATCTGCAGAGCCTGGTCTCTCAGTACTTCCAGACTGTGGCCGACTATGGCAAGGACCTTGTGGAGAAGGCCAAGGGCTCAGAGCTTCAAACCCAAGCCAAGTAAGTCTCAGCAAAGGGAGTTCAGTGACCAGGGGGCTGTGGAGAGCAAGAGGGGAAGTTGGGAGATCCCACAGAGCACTGAGCTCAGGGGTGGGGGGCTAGGGAGGATGAGGTTTAATTGTAGAGGAAATGCCATTATCATCCTACACATCCCTCAGACCTCTTCAACAGGGAGGGGCAGCAGGAACTGGGCTTCGAATTTCTCTCTCTATGGTCTGTTCCTCTGCCCGGTTGAGAGCTTGTCTCCCCTCCTGTCTGTCTGCCAGGACAGACCAGGCACTAGGGTTTGGGGCCTCGGGTCTCACCTCCCACCACAAGAAGGCCAGTACCCGTCCCTCACCCTCACTTCTAACCCCTCACGTTGCCAGGGCCTACTTTGAGAAGACGCAGGAGGAACTGACGCCCTTCTTCAAGAAGGCTGGGACTGACCTGCTTAACTTCTTGAGCAGTTTTATAGACCCCAAAAAGCAGCCTGCCACCCGCTGAGGTGTGCAGATACGGGCCTCCCACCCCTCGCTCGCCCCTGGCACACCCGCTGGCCAGGCCTGAGGTGCCTCTCCCTGCCCACTCCTTGTTTTCTACAATAAACTTTGCAGGAGTTAAGTTGTGAGCCTGCTGTGTTTGGGGAACCAGGAGAAATAAGGGTCGCGGGGGAAGAGTAGGACTAAGAACAAAGAGAAATCTGCTTCTAACAGGAAAGGGATTTTGGTGTGAAGGGGTGGAGAAAGGGTTGACGAGACCAGTGATGGAAATGACAGGCTGGGAGGTGCTGGTGACTCTTCTCCAAACCCAAGGAATCTTTTCACAGGCCTGGGAACGACATAGAGACTTTGCCTTGGACATGGTACCTTGAAAGGCGCGAAAGATTCATTATCTGAATCCCTAGACTCCTAGAGGTCATGGGAAATGAAAGCACCCCTCAGAATTTCCTCTACCACACTATGAAGAGGAGAAAGCTTCCCCAAATGAGCCCAGAGGTGTCACCCAAGGCCCCTCCCCTCCATTCTGAGCCAGGGGACACTGTGCTTCTCCCCTGAAAAGAAAGTGCAAGTCCCTCAGTCGTGTGCAAATCTTTAATTCTCCAGGCCAGAATACTGGAGTGGGTAGCCATTTTCTTCTCCAGGGGATCTTCTCTACCCAGGGATTGGAACCAAGGTCTTCTGCATTACAGGCAGATTCTTTACCAGCTGAGCCACCAGGGAAGCTTTCCCTAGAGGTGCTCTAATCCTTCCATTTAAAACCTCTCACTTAGACCCCTGTCTGCAGAACACTCATTCCAAGTATCTCCCCCACTATTGAAAGTGAAAGTGTTAATCACTCAGTCATGTTCAACTGTTTGTGACCCCATGGACTGTAGCCCACCAGGCTCCTCTGTTCATAGGGTTCTCCAGGCAAGAATACTAGAGTGGGTAGCCTTTCCCTTCTCCAAACCCAGATCTCCTGCACTGCAGATTCTTTACTGTCTGAGCCACCAGGAAAGCCCCTCCCTTACCATTATCTGGGTGCTGTTCATAGAACTGGCCTAAATTCTCGTGGCTATCTTAGAGCCTAGAGCTAGCAGACGTGATAGCCAGTTAAAGGCCTGCCAGTTCTCCAACTTGGTGGACATGTAGGACTCGAGAAATTCTGGTAGCTGAGATAAGCTGGCTTAAATCAAAATGGAATGGAAGTCAGGCTGGCCTGATGCAGGAGATTCACAATCCGCAAATGGGAAAATGGGCATTTCCAATAAAAGCTTGTTTATACTTTATCTTTAAAATATTTACTTCCCTACCCTAACTCATTCTTCATATCTCATCTGAAACCACCTTTCCCAAGACATCAGAAATGGCTCCAATTTCTTCTATATACTTTCTAAGACTTTTATTTTATATTGGAGTATAGTTGATTACCAATGTGGTGTTTCAAGCACATAGCAGGGTAATTGTGTTATACATATTTCATGTATCTGTTCTTTTCCAAATTCTTTTCCCACTGAGGTTATTACAGAGATTGAACAGAGTTCTCTGTACTGTACAGTAGGTCCTTGTTGGTTATCTATTTTAAATATAGCAGTGTGCATATCTCCATCCCAAACTCCCACTCTATCCCTGTCCCCCTCTTCTGTATATTAATCAGCCTCTTCAGTCTGGCCTTCTAGCCCCTTACCACTCAAAATTACTTTCTTCCCCTTTCTTTCTCAGTATCGTTTCCCCCCCACCCCCCAACATGTGGTAAAACATGCAGGGACAGAGATCTGTCCCTCACTTGCAAGATGACCTTGGACAGGTTAATTAACTTCAAAGAGCTTGAATTTCCTCACAGGGCTAAAGAGTGGATCAAATGGTACAAGCTGGAAACACTGAAAAGTGTCAGTCACCATGCAGTGCAAAGTGCTGCCCAGCATGGGGTGGAGGTAGGGGGAGATGGGGGTAAGCCTGGAGACCTGGACCCATTTGCACAGGCCTGCGGGATCAGAGGTAGGGCTGACATCAGATGGGACTCAGATACTGCCACAGAGTCCTGAAACAGGACCGGCACTGACAAGGGGCACCCCTTCACCACCCACCCGTGCCCTCAGAGGAGCTAGCCTCCTACCCGGACCCGACTTGTTCCCTTTTGCCTTATTTGCTCACATGCTCAGTTGTGTCCGACTCTGTGACCCCTTGAACTGTAGCCTTCCAGGCTCCTCTGTCCATGGGATTTTTCGGGCAAGAACACTTGAGTGCGTTGTCATCTCCTCCCCCAAGGCATCTTCCTGGGCCAGAGATCAAATCCAGATCCCTGTGCCTCCTGCTTTAGCAGGTGGATTCTTTACCACCGTGCCACCTAGGAAGCCCTCCCCTTTGCCTTACCCTCCTCCACCTCCAACCTGGCCCCCTGAGGTCCGTCTTACCCCAGAATCCACAGAAAACATCTTCCATTAAACCCTCCATTGGGAGTCTCACACGCGTTTGTCACACCATCCCTTCTGCACGTTTGGCTTTCCAGCTCTGCTAATGCCCATATGCATGTGTATTATGAGATGTGCTTACCCTGCTCCCTGTAGCCCACTCTGATCTGGATTGGTGACTATCGGGGGTTGGACAGCCAGGCTTGCCTGCAATCCAACCTTGTTCCCGTTGTCAGGCATGGAGGGCCATGCTGGGTGAGAAAGTCATTTCCTGGGTTTGACTGTTCTGAATGTGCCTAGACTCCCAACACATTACTCCTTGCTCCAGCTCCATGTTAGAGAACCTGGGGGTCAGGAGTTTCTTCATTCCCCCAGTCACAGTCAGCATTCATCCCTCAATCAAGTAAAACAACCCTGAAGTCTATTAGACTACGAGCTCTGGCAGGTCAGGAACCGAGTTTGCCTTACTCGAAATGGTATCTTCAGTATCCAGCCTAGGCTAGTAGAGGCTGAATAAATCTTAAATGAATGAATGAATGGAGTCCAGTCTATGGTGTCTTTATTGATGTTAGTCCCTTCCCACTGTTTAGTAGGACCTGGGGGTGGGGGAGAGGGGAAGGGTGGCACAGAGGGGTGAGACTAGAATATAGACATCAGTGAAGAGCATCTGAGGTCTTTGACGAGGAGGAATCACTGGTGATTATTAATGAGGGGCAGAAGGTCATTACAGGGGTAGGGTCAACTGGCATTTATGGTGGGGAGGCGTATGTGATGCCAACCACAAGGGCTGGGAGGAGAGCGTTTGAAGGAAGTGACAAAGGGCATCTGTTCTAAAGCTATTGTGGTGGTTTCTCATGCTTCAGGGTCTCATAAGTCTCCTGGGTCCGGGTGCTCAGGCCCTGGAGATAGAGGTCAAAGGACAGTCAGGAGCTTGAGCCCATCACTGGGCTTCCTAGCCACCCCCGCAGGCTCCACCCCTTCCAAAGGTCACTCAAAAGCCCACCCTCCTCTGCTGACTTCCTGGACAGGGAGTCCAGGTGGTGGGGGGAGGCAGGTTCACTTACCGTGTAAATGCCATCTGATTTCTGTAGAGGCAAAAGGGGCAAAGCATTAGAGACCAACATGTCCCACAGGACCCCTCAACATCTTGCCCTCCCAGGGAGGTATTTGGCCAGAGGTGACTGGTTCCCTCAGGCCACTCTGGGGCATGAACGCACATTTGCCCATAACACTACCAACACACATACATACACAACATTCAACTCTCTCATGTACTCATTGTCAGTCTACACTTGACTCTTCCTCGTTGCCTGCTGAATATTTTACTTGTGACTTGGCTAGCTGGCAGGGTGCGTAGGATGAGGTGGGAGGGGGTCTCTGAGGCTAAACAGATCAGCACCTGAGTCCCATGCCCCGCCCCAGAGACCACAGACCCCAAGGCTAAAACCCTAGAAGGGCTGAGTCTGAAAAATTGTTGACACCCCTTTGAGGGTGGGTTCATACCTCACTGGCTGTAGCTGCCTTTCGCACCTGCAACTGGAGGAAAGTCATTAGCAAAGGTGAAGTTAGTTGGCCCAGCTCCCCCTCCAGACTTCATGGGGGAACTTCAAACCCCCTTTCCCCCTTGCCTTGAAGCCATGCTGCCACCAACCTCCCACTTCTCCTTCCAGCCCTCAGCCCACCCTGCCCCTGCCTTACCTTGAGTCGGCAGTAGAGCAGGGTGAGGACAATGCCATACAGAAACAGGATGGCATCCAGGATATAGCAGAGCTGAGGCTCTCCCAGGGCCGCTGAAGGCAGAGAGCGCACGCATCAGGTCAGGGGCAGCGGGGGAGATCTGGTGCTCAGAGGAGAGAAGGGAAGGGCTCTGGGAGGTCGGATGGGGCCTGAAGGAGCACCCTCCAGGGGAAGCAACTTCATCTTCCTCTCTGGATTCCTGTTTCTCTTACCTCTCAGTTTTCTCCCTCACCCTAGGGTAGGGGTAGGACAGGAGTGTGAAGGGGTTCATTGTGATGCAACTTATAGTCTCTGAGAGTTGAGAGCCTTCCCCTTTTAGCCCCCAACCAACTTTTTAGCACTGTGGGTTCCTCAGGCACCACTGAGCACTTCATAGCCCTCAAGGGACCCATTTGTGTTCACTGGGCTGAAAACCTCAGCCCAGAGGGGTAAAGTGAGGGGAGGCAGTGACAAATTTCAGCAAAGAAACCACAGGGGTGTCTTTGCTAAGTCCTGTGACCTGTGGCTGAGGGCTGGACAGGAAGGATGTGAGCTGAGGAAGGGAGGGAAGGCAATCACTCTATTATTGGTCATCTAGCCTCAGCCACACTGCTTTCCCCCCTCGCCACCCTCATCCTGAGACACTTAAATACATAAAAACAAGGTGCCTGCTTTCCTTGGCCTTATGGACACCGACGGCTCTACACACAAGGTTGAGTGAGCGTCTCGGCCCAGGCTCAAGGGGACGACTACGAGCAGTATGGATTCCGGCTCCGGGTACTCTGCCCTGTTACTCACTCTCGGCCACCGAGAGAGGAAGTTTTGTGCAATGAAAAAAATCAAATAACGTCTGAGCTCCAGCCTCTATCAGCTCCGGCCCCTATCAGAAGAGCTCGTGAGCATGTGATATGCCGGTTAAGTGCGCTTTATGGTGTGACATTCTTTCACACACAGTGTTGCATAAATCTCAAAACTACCCCTCGACGGAAACATCATCGCCATTTTGTAGATGACGAAACCGAGGCCAAGGAAAGTAATTCTTCAGGGCCACAGAGTTAAGTGACAGAACTTGAATTCAAACCCAGGTTTTCCACTTTTAAAGCTTGCGCCCTCTCTTTTATGCCTCAGTGGCCCTACTGCCTCATCTTATGGCAGCGGACTGGTCCCTCACTTAGACCTTCCCTCCACCTTCACAGCTGGGCTGGTTGAAGTCCATCCCACTCCATCTTTTTTTTTTTTTTTCCACTCCATCTTTTTTAATTTCCCCACTTCCCTTTAAGTTTCACTAACCTCTTCCTCCCCGAACCCCAGCTGTGACCATCCTGTCTTAAAAAAACAGACAACTCCAAGAGAGCAAGAAGAGGTCAGAGAATGATGGAACCTCAGAACTACAGAGACCTTCCTTTTCTGCCTCAGTATTTCTCAGCTGATGCTCCCAACTCTCTAGACCTGAGCATCGTGTGCTGCCTGCCCTCATTTCAGCTGTGCCTTACTGAAAACCCCTTAGAGGCAGCAATTGTGTTTAACTATCCTTGCCTCACCCCTAAACACAAGGACAGCCCCCTGCCTTCCTAAAGGGGGCTTTATAATTGTTATTTAACCAGCTAGAGATCAGTTCCCAATGGACAAGACCAAATGCACCCCACAGAAAACGCTCATCATGGGAAATGGAAGCTTTCCCCCGGACCAGCTTTTCACATCATAGAACCACTCCTCTGCCAAACTGAAGCCTTATGGTGTATTAGCCCTGAAAAAATAAGAAGGGGACAAGAGGGAACAATTCCTGTGCCCTGATGGGGATGGGATGGGACCAGCCTCAGGGTCTCTGTGTCCACCTGCCCCATGCCAGCCTCCCTCCGTCTGTTCCCGCCTTGTCCCTCAGACACATGCCCTCGGTTCCCACCCTGGAGCCCAGCTCCCCGTCCCTCATCAAACCCTCTCACCTGCTTGTTCAACCAAAAGGAGTAAGAGCAGGACCACTGCTGGGATCATCCTGGCCAGGGGCTGAGGGGCTGAGAGCTGGGGATCTGAGGCTCTGCCGGCACTGCGCAGCTGTGCTGTGAGCAGCTCCCTGACCACAGAGTTCCCCCCTTCCTGCCACGCCTTCCTCCGAGCTCTGGCCCCTTCCCCTTCCTGCAAGAGAAAACGAGCAGCTCCCGGAAGGGCCAACTAAGGAAGGGAGCTAGGAGATCTGAACTCTCGTGCCTCCGTCCTTCAGTGACCAAGCCCCTGTCACCATGGAAAGAGGGGACGCCTGTGCTTGGGAAAGGCTATCTAAGAAAGGCTATCCAGCCCTGTCCAGAGACAGAATGGTGATAAACTGCCCCTCAAGATTCTCTAAGACCCCATGATAACCCTTCTCTCCCATCTGGAACTCTGTACCCAGGCTTGACTTGAGGAGTTTATCAATTAGTGTGGGCAGCAAGGTTTGGGCAAGGCGGGGCAAGTGAGGGGAAAAGAGGAAACGGGGAATGGAGAAGTGGAACAAGAGTCAGAAACGGGGGTGGAGATGAACAGGAAAAACTGCCAAGGACTGAGTCTAACAGAGAAGTAGATGGTTGACAAACGCCCTAAGTTTCTCTTTAAAGTGAAAGACGGTAAGACACTGGGAAAGACAAACCAGAAATTTGGGTGTGGGGCCAGACGTGGCTAATTTATTGTGATTTCTCCTTTTCTAGTACATGCACAGAAAGCCTGACAGCTAAGCATTCATGGACGTGTACACACACACGCACGCACGCACAGGCCCATTTGCAATGATGGAGAGGCTGCACAGAGGGCAGGGAGATCCGACGCTGATCCCCCGCTCACCGGTCTACTTCTCCAAACACAATATCTTGGGTACCTAGGAGGTCAGGGCAAGGAGAAAAAAAAGTGATGTTACCAAGGATCTAGCAGTCCCTGCAGTGCCCAGGAGACTGAGGATCTGGGTCTATGCCTGCAGTCTATTAAACAGAGGTGTTTGGTTTCTGTTCCCATCAGAGTTCCAAAGCCCCTTGACTAGAACCCCTCCACTACACAACAGGCCTTGTACCTATGATGGCAACGACGTCCGCCAACATGTGTCCCTTAGACATCTTGTCCAGACCAGCCTGGAGAGATTAAGACAGCAAGTATTAGGCAAGAGAAGCAAGGTGGAGGAGAAGGAATGAAAGTTCATAAAGATCTCAACCATTACTGGATTCACGTATGAAGAGTTAGAATCACTGAGGCTGGCTCTTACCAGGTGAGCAAAACCAGGAGCCTTGATCTTGCATCGGTAAGGGCGGCTGCTACCATCAGACACCAGGTACACGCCAAACTCTCCCTGTCCGAAGAAGGTTGCCTGCCTTCATTAACGGGAAGAACACTTTTCTCTGCCAGCAAAATCCTTTCTATTCACCCTCATGTCCTCTCTTTCACTGATGAACGAGAGTTTAATTGCACATCTGTCTCCAGTCGCCCACTGCACACAGTCTTTCCCCCTGCCCGCCTCACCTTGGGCGCCTCGATGGCTGTGTATGTGGCTCCTGGGGGAACTTGGTAGCCCTCAGTGTACAGCTTAAAGTGATGGATCAGTGACTCCATAGACGTCTGGAGAAAGGAACAAGGCCGCATCAGTAAGCCGGATCCAAACTGTATGGCAGGCCTTTGCACACACAGAACATAATCTCTATCCCCAGGGAGTCTAAAATCCCCCATGTAAGTCAGTGAGCAGAGAAGATACAGAAAGAAGAGAGGAGAGTATTGGAGGTTAACAATCTTTCACAGAGAATTCTTTGAAAAAGGAAAACTGAAAAGTAGGATTTAATCCAAAGACACTCCTCCCCAGTCACTGCCCCTCATCACCCCCGCTTTTTTCTACCCCTGTAGCCAACTTGGGCAAACTTCGGAAGATGATGAGGGACAGGGAGGCTGGTGTGCTGCAGCCTGTGGGGTCACGAAGAGTTGGACACAACTGGGCAACTGAATAACAACGAGCCAACCTTCATTTCTGCTCGTTTTGGTGGAGACACTTTGGCATCATCAACCTTGATCTCCCCAGGAGGCATCTTGTTCAGACACTGTGAGATGATTCGAATGGACTGGCGCATCTCCTCCACCCGACACAGGTATCTGAAGGAGACGAGACGGACTAAGAACAAGAGACAAGCAGCCAGAGGATTGGATGTGAGGCTGGGAGAATGCGCTGGGCTGAACCGAACAGTGCAGGTAACTTTCTTCACTCCCCTAGTACGGCATCTCTGCTTGGCCTGGGCACCTATATAAAACCTAGTCTTCTGATTTCAGCACTGGGCCCTTTCCCAAATCCTCTCCTAGTTTTCTCAGGCTATGTCCTGTAGTGTTTCCCTCTTTAGCTACTCTCTTATTAAACATTTTTTTGGAGGTGAGTCAAACTGACTCAAAAGGAAAACAGTAGCAAACTCTTCTTGGGGTCAGTAAAGAGCAGTGGAATTTGAAGCTTGGAATCTAGTGGAAAGAGCACTGTATCAGGAGGCTTCTAGTCTCAAGCATTACTGACAGAACAGTCCCAGGCTAATCTCTAACTTTTATGCTTCAGCTTTTTCAGCTATAAGATGCGGCCAAAACTAGTTATATCCAAGACATAAGGAGAATGTAAGGGTAAAATAAGATGCCACATATGTGAAAGTACTTTAAAAAGCAACCTAATTTAATACACACAGGTGTTCTAATAGATACTATAAAGTATGAGAAAAAAGAAAGTAGCTAAGAGAAAGGTTTTAGACAGGGAAAAAACCAGGGGGACAATGGGCTAAGAAAGGATTTGGGCCTTACCTATCATAGCAGTCCCCTCGAGAGCCAATAGGCACATCAAACTCCACCTGGTCGTAGACATCGTAGGGCTGGGTCTTCCGCAGGTCCCACTGGATACCTGAGCCCCGGAGCATCACCCCACTGCAGAGAGTGCAAAAGAGTCAAGGGCCACTGTCCACAGACCAAGAAAGGAGGCATGCTCTCTTCCTCAGGCTCCCCTCTCCCGCCCGCACACTCTGGGCATGGGATAGAAAGTCAGCCTGGCAAGGAAGGTGCCACAGCTGAAGCCAAGATATTAATCTGGAACCCACCCACCCCTAAAGAGAGAAGCCTTATTCCTCCCACCTAAAACCATAGTTCAGTGCGTCTTCTGCTGTTACAATCCCAATGTCGACTGTCCGATTTCGCCAGATCCTATTGTTGGTCAGCATCTGTTGATCAAGAAAACTGCTGTATGAACACTATTCAAGACACTCCTCAGATACCTCTGTATTTCTTTACAACTGGGGACTAAAACCCCACGAACCCTTCCTGGGGGGAAAAGGGATTCTTCCCACTGACTCGTAACTTACCTCCTCCAGCTCGTCAATCCGAAGAGAAAAGTTCTTAGAAAACTCATAAATGTCATCCATAAGCCCAAGGGGTAGGTCCTAGAAAACAAACGGAGGATCAACAATGAGTACGGAGGCTCTGCTAGGGAGAGCCAGCTCTGCCTCGGAGGCGTAGGGTTGGCGCTTCCATCCGAAGTGCTGCCCCCCAGTGGCCACGGACGATACAAGCAAGGGCTGGCCCTCGAGGCCGGCAGGGGAACCGGCTCACCTGGTGCACACCTCCTGGCCGGACGTAAGCAGCATGCATCCGAGCCCCAGACACGCGCTCGTAGAACTCGAACATCTTGACGGGACACACTGAGTTAGTGACAAAGTCCTGGGTCCCTAAGTCCAACACCGTGGTGGTTTACTCCCCCGCCTCCAGCCTTCTGGGGCCCAACCGACACTTCACAACACAAAGCTCCTTAAAAATATAACCCAGGGGATTCCCTGGTGAAAAAGTGGCTAAGATTCTGTGCTCCCAAGGCAGGGGACCTGGGTTCGATTCCTCGTCAGGGAACTAGTCCCATGCCACAACTAAGACCCCATGCAGCTAAATAAATAAAAATACGTAACAAAAACTTAAAATACATATATATATAAAACCCAGATTAAATACACCTTCTCCCCATAAATGTTCGCGTTCCTTTTATTCTCACATCCTTCATTCCTGCTCCATCTCAGGTACCTCCTCCCCTTTTCCCATCCTTTCCGCCTCCTCATACCTTCTCCCTTTCTTCAAACATCCAGAAGAAAGGGGTCATAGCCCCAATGTCCAGGGCATGTGTGGTCACAGCCATGATGTGGTTCAAAAGTCGAGTGATTTCTCCAAATAGCACTGTAGAAAGGTGAAGACAGGAACAGATGGATACAGGAGCCAGGGATCCAGGCTGACAGAACAGTTCTGGGCTCAGTGCTCCTGAGACGGGGGGCGGGCTCTATGCGATCCTCACAGTGGGCCACGGGAAGAAGGGGCTGGGGCACACCTCGGATCCATTGTGCACGAGGAGGAGGCTGGATGTTGAGCAGCTTCTCCACGGCCAGTGAGTAGGCCTGTTCATTACACATCATGGATACATAGTCCAGCCGGTCAAAGTATGGAAGGGCCTGGGAAGAGGGAGAAATCTGGGTCACATCTAACAGGCCGAGGAACCCTCAGTCTGGCTGCTAGAAGCATTGTTCTCAGTGGGCATCAGAGGTCAGTGCTATATAAGTCTTCCCAATCTCAGAAGCGGTGGAGGGGGTGTGGGGGGGGGGACCCTGATCTGTCGGGTTTGCCAATTTCCATGGTAAAAATACTCCTACAAGGTCCCATTTTTGACTACCAATGCTACGTAACTGAACAGACAGCACTGGGCAGGGTACCACACCACCATGCAGTACTGCCACTACACAGATGCCACAAAAGCAAACGCCCAGAGAGCATGGCACAGAGGAATGCAGCAAAGTAACAGAATCGGGGACTGTCATACTTCTTACCTTGATTTTTAGTATCTTAACCTGCAAGCTAGCATAATTTAATTTTTAATGATAGCTGTGTTTAACAACTGGCCCACAGAACTGAAAATTTAACAATCTGTTCCTGCGAGCCAGTATGAGCTGGCTGCAGCACACCCCTGCCAAGCTTGTCTTCCGGGCCAGGCGACACCTCTGTCCAAGAACAGTCTATCCAAGATACTGACGGGGAAAGGTAATCTTAGGAGGAAGTTAAGGAAGAGCAAGGATGGAAAGAGACAGAAAGGACTCATCCGCACAATACCAAGAAAGCTAAGTCCCAGCTGTTTACTTCAGTTTCCAGGAAGGAGGAGGAGCTAAGGCGCCTCTCTTTGGAACAGCCAGTTCTTGCCCTGATGTCACTGTGACGTGGGATAAAGCTACAGGGGTTAACTCTGTGGACAGTTACCAGAGGACCAGAAACCATCATTGCCGGGACTCTTTGGGAGAATCACATCCTAGTCAGCTGGTTCTAAATCCTAACTCCATCCTGTTATCAAGAGCTTTCTTCGTGACAGTAAGAAGAAAAACTTCAGATTCCTATCCCAGGATCCAGTTTCTTCAAATCTGACCCTCACTATTTGGGTCACAGAGTTCTCCAAAAACAGCAAACTCTCACAAACTCCCTCCCGGTCACTCTGACTCACTGAGTATTTCGAAAACAAACTTAGAAAGCTGGAAGATACAAGAATCAGCTGTTAGTCCTGGGGAGCTGACGTCGCTCTCCTCTTTCCCTGACCCCAGGGACGCCAGCTCTGACGTACTAGCATGATATGAGGGCAGGGAAACTGAGGCACTGGAGTAAAGGTAAAGGGGCCAGCCAAAAGTCAGCCAGAGAAGAGTTAGGAGTGTAGCTCTGGCTCCAAAGCCTTTCTGTTGGGTAAACCAAATCCAGATGATTCAAGCCCAGCGTCCCCTGCCACATCTCTCCATCCTCCCAACCGAAACTGTCCTGATAACCTAAACAGGGTTCCCTCCCAACCCCCACAACACCCTCCTTCTCTGGGCTTCTGGGCCAGCAAACCGGCAAAGCCCCAGGTTAAAGCATGCCCAGTCCTGTCGGCAGGCCCCGCTCGCCCCACACACCTGCAGATAGGTCTTGTATTCAATGAGATTCTCAGTGCCCCTCGCCCCACACACCTGCAGATAGGTCTTGTATTCAATTAGCTTCTCAGTGCCCCGGTGCAGCAGCCCGATGTGGGGGTCGCACTTCCGCACCATCTCCCCACTCAGCTCCATCACTAGCCGCAGGACTCCATGGGCTGCTGGGTGCTGGGGCCCAAAGTTCAGGGTCAGGTTCGACACCAGTGTGTCCTTTGGAGGGTCCACATCTGAGAAGTGGGAAATAGTTGAGCCAAATGGTGATTCCTTTGAGAACCCCCAAAAGACAGCAAGGAAACGCATCTCCCTGTATACTTTCCATCTCACCATTCCATATCCTGCTAATTTCCCAATCTTTAACATAACCAAGAAGAACACCATCAGCTGGGGAAAAGGGAAGGAGACCTAAACTTTCTGATGAGAGGGAGAGGGACCATGAACCTCACTCTTTCCACATCTCTCAGAATACCTTAAAAAAAAAATGATAGATAACATTTATACAGTCCCTATAATATGCCAGGCACTACTCTAAGCATTTTATTTATTTTAATTAATTTAATCATTTCAACAACCTTATTAGTAACTATCTTACTGAAGAAACTGAGGCCAGAAAGGATAAATGAATTCCCCCGAGTCAGTAAGTGGCAGAGTCAGGATTTAACTCAGCCTGGGCAGCTTCAGACTCCACACTCTTAACCACTAAGATACACTGCTCTCCAGCTGTATGCTGAATGTCCAACTAACTGGGAAATGTATATGGCACCCCACTCCAGTACTCTTGCTTGGAAAATCCCATGGACAGAGCAGCCTGTTAGGCTGCAATCCATGGGGTCACTATGGAGAAGGCAATGGCACCCCACTCCAGTACTCTTGCCTGGAAAATCCCATGGATGGATAAGCCTGGTGGGCTGCAGTCCACGGGGTCGCTAAGAGTCGGACACGACTGAGCAACTTCACTTTCACTTCTCACTTTCATGCATTGGAGAAGGAAATGGCAACCCACTCCAGTGTTCTTGCTTGGAGAATCCCAGGGATGGGGGAGCCTGATGGGCTGCCGTCTGTGGGGTCACACAGAGTCGGACACGACTTAAGTGACTTAGCAAGAGCAAGAGCAATACTTCATTTTTACCACTACTAATTGACAGCTTGTACCCTCAAGAGGCTTACTATTTAGTTTGGGAAATAAGTACATATGAGAAACTAGTAACACAGGTCAAATTTACAAGTTGCCAAGTAAGTTGCTTGCTGCTGCTGCTGCTGCTGCTAAGTTGCATCAGTTGTGTCTGACTCTGTGTGACCCCACAGACGGCAGCCCACCAGGCTCCCTCGTCCCTGAGATTCTCCAGGCAAGTACACTGGAGTGGGTTGCCATTTCATTCTCAAATGCATAAAAGTGAAAAGTGAAAGTGAAGTCGCTCAGTCATGTCTGACTCCTCACGACCCCATGGACTGTAGCCCACTAGACTCCTCCGTCCATGGGATTTCCCAGGCAAGAGTACTGGAATGGGTTGCCACTGCCTTCTCCGGTAAGTTGTTTAGCTAAGTATTTAAAGAAAGGAAAGAAGTCTGTGTTGACTTCGTGGAGGCAAGATATAGGCTGCTTCTTAAATACAGGGAATGATACAGATAGGAAGAGAGAAGAGGCATCCTAGGCTATGGAATGAACATATGTCAAATCTTAGAAACAAGGAAGTAAGTATCTGTGGAATTCTTATCTACCAAGCGGCAGAAGATTAGTGTTGGCAGGCAGTGGGGGATATGGTTCAATTATCAGGATTATTAGAAACGCTTAGGGAGGCCTGAGCACAAGCCAATCACTACACTGAGTGGTTTATGTTACTAGCATCTTTTAATCCTTACAATAATGCTATGAAAGTAGGTACTTCATTCACTAGTAAATGGAGGGTTGAGATCTGAAACCAGACTCTACTTATGCAACCAAAATTCTTCACCCTGGGCTTTGGAGTCAGACAGACCCACGTACAAATCCACCTGTGTCCTCGATCACCTTTTAATTTCCCTACACCATGATTTCCTCAAAACTGAGATAATATCACTCTCATAGGGTGCGTTTCCTTGCTGTCTTTTGGGGGTTCTCATAGGGTTATTGTAATGACTAAGTAAAATAACAGAGAAGGCAATGGCACCCCACTCCAGTACTCTTGCCTGGAAAATCCCATGGACTGGGGAGCCTGGTGGGCTGTGGTCCATGGGGTCGCTAGGAGTTGGACACAACTGAGTGACTTCACTTTCACTTTTTGCTTTCTTACATTGGTGAAGGAAATGGCAACCCACTCCAGTGTTCTTGCCTGGAGAGTCCCAGGGATGGCGGAGCCGGGTGCTGTCTCTGGGGTCGCACAGAGTCAGACACGACTGAAGCAACTTAGCAGCAGCAAGTAAAATAATGCATACAAAAAACACTCAGCACATGATAAGCACTCAGCTATTATTACTGTTAAGTTTTCTGAAAGGTAACTGGAAGTTCTTCTAAAGGTTTTTGAGCAAAAGAATGAATGGCATAGTATAAAACAATGTTTAGGGAAGATAAAGGTGATGAAATTGTACAGGACAGCTGAAGGGGAACTAGATCAGTGCAGGACCCCATCAAAGAGATTCCCAAGAAAATCAAGGTCTAATATAAAATAAACCAAATCAACAAAGGGCAAGATAACCAGATGTGAAACATTACTACAAAAGAATCTGCATGGTTTGGTGACATATTGAAAATAGACATGGGGGGGGAGAAAGAAAAAAGAGCCAAAGGTGACTGAAAAGTTTCAATCCTAAGGGATTAGGAAAATGAGGGAGTCATTGATCAAAATTAAAAATCACAAGAAGGGCTAGTTTTATGGCGGGGTGGGGGGGAGTTTCATATTTAGAAAGGTTTCATTTGGGTGCCAGTGGGAAAACACTCCTTTAGCACGAAATATATTAAACCTCTGGAAAAAGCTGAAGCTAAATATATAAATATGGTAGGGATCTTCAAGGGTTGTCTGGAATCTCCTCTTTCTTTTCCGTTGGAATATTCTACTTGATAAATACCTCCTATTATCATTATTATCATATGTGGTGAGTTGCAAGTAGACTATTGCAAGCAAAAAAAGTTGGGGGCTAAATTTTGCCTCAGACAGACAGCTCAACAGCACTCAGAAATCAGGGTAGGGCAGGGAAGTGTATCGGTTGGGACAGTGACCCTGGGCACTCACCATTCCAAGGAGGAGGTTTCCAGTGGGCTGTTTCCTTGGTGGGGTACATGACAGCACCCCCGTACTGCTCTGCCCATTCCACATCTGGCTGCCACTGCCGAGCACCCCTGGGGAGGTAATGACAAATCCTAGACAAAAGGCCTGAACAGTGCTTGGATCCTCTGTTCCCATTCACTTTCACATGGGCCCTGGGAAGGGTGTCTGGGATTCATCAATGCCAAGTCCGTGACAGAGCTGTGTAACTCTGGCAGAACAAACTGGAACTCTAGAAGTTCCGTTCTTACTAATAACATTCCCGGAATCACTTCACCCAACAACCCTATGCATGCAAAGATAGGGATCCCAGGTCCTTTAATTTATGGTCATATTCATGGTTCCCATCTTAGTGAATACGAATCCAAGAAAGGCGTTTATTCAAGGTCAACCGAAGAGTAAGAAAAGGGGGGTGGGGCATGCTCGCTCCTTGGCTCTGCTCAAGTATGGCCAGAGGGATGCACTGAGGCCCGGGGATTCTTGGTTTACGTTCCTCCTTTAAGTCCATCGGGGTTGTTTTCCTTTTCTTTCATAGCGTCTGAGGAGACTTTTCACCAGTCGCGCCCCACCCCTTATGGGGTTGGTAGGAGCAGCCGGGCGTATGGGGGGTGGGTGACATATCGCTAATGCTGAGGGGCAGCGTCTCCCTCCACATGATTTCAGCCCTGGCAGATCGAGTTGAAACAATCTTTCCTCCTTCCTCCAGAACAGGTACCGCTGGATCCTGGAACCCGAGAGAGCAGGCCAGGGAGAGGGGTCACGGGCCCGGGTCATTCTTTCCTAGGGGGTCATAGGGCCCGTGGAGCTCCCAGACTCGAGAAACCCCAGCCCTGGAGACGGCGCAACGGGCGCCGCCCTTGGTCTCACCTGCTGGGCTGAATCGGCAGTCGGACCCCAGCCCCGGGCCGCAGCACCTGGGCCGCGGCGCCCCGCAGGCGGCACAGAGCCCTGAGCGCCGCCATCTTGCCCGCCGTGCACTGCTGGAAGGAGAACCTGGCGGAAGTGCCTCTAGCGCGCCTCCTTGCGGGCTTCCCGCGTATCGGCGCCACGCACCCGCCCTTTTGCAAGCTGGCTGGGTCGCCGCTCGCTAACCTGACACCATCCGGGTTCTGCGCCTCGGCTTCACTTTCGCTTAAACACCTGAGGCTGGGGACCGTGCTTCCCACCGCTCCTGATGGGCTCTTCAAAGGCTGAGCCACAGAAACTTGCCACCGCTGCCGCTGGCAGCGGCTCCCCTCACGAAGCCTCGCCGCGCTGCCCGTGCTCGCCTTTGAAAGTGTCCTGCCGCCCGGTCCCAGACGCACACTGACATGGAGACCCTTCCCCACTTTCTGCCTGCGCCGCTCTGTTGCTGTAGTCCTGCCCTTCTAGGGTAGCGCCAGGCTTTGCCAGTTACCTTCTTATCCCCAAATCCAAAAGATTTGGAGCAGAGGGAGCTAGCTAATTTCCAGATGGCCTAAATGGGTTAGGGAAAAGGGGCCCAAGTGGGACTGGGCGGGTCTGAGAACTCCCGCCAAACCTGAATGGAAAAAAAGAGGAGGAGGCCAAGGCCACCAGCATTGGAGCAGGCTGCTGGGGTGTGTAGGAGTCGCTTCATCCTAGCGGAGGAGAGGAGGTCCCCTGTAGGTGACCCTGATATCTGCCAGCTTTCCAGAACCTACAGAATTACAGACTCGGTAAATGCCCTTATTGATCCCTAGCATCCCACTTCCATCCCTGGTCAGTCTCTTTTACCTCATGTGTTTCTGACCTGGCCTCTCCCGTGGCCAATGGCATAGAAATGTGGTACCATAGGAGTCTGATCCCAATTCTGTGCGGTACAGACAAAGAGGAGTTTCCCAGCCTTGGATCTGGTTCCTGTTCTCTCGGCGTCTAAGCTGAGCTCCAGCTGGGCCACCCGTTGAGTTTGCACATCCCTTCCACTTGGGGTCTGGACAGAGGCTTTCCCCCAGATATCCCCCTGAGAGGGTCCCTGGGCCAGAGCCCACCAGCAGTGCCGCAGGGTGGGACAGACAGACCAAGAGAGTGGCAGACACAAGTAACTCTTAGTTTCAAATAAAGAGGGGAAAGGCAAACTTCTAGTTAACCTAATGGGAACTGTACCAAAGGGTGGGGCCATATCCCACGCTGTGGGAACTGACGATCTGTAAAGACTGGGCAGCCCCCAAGAGCCAGGCAGAGGCTGGGCCTCCCTGCCCCCTTCATTCCCCGTCGGCTCCCTGGGCCTTGTCTCCCTGAAACACAGTCAATGTGGTAATAGTGTGGGAGAACGAGGTGGGGACTGCATTTTTTTTTTTTTTTTTTGCCTTAATCCAGCCTAAGAGGTATTTCCCTGGTGGCACAGCAGTGAAGAATCCACCTGCAATGCAGGAGATGCAGGTTCCATCTCTGGGCCGGGAAGATGCCCTGAAGGAGGGCATGGCAACCCACTCCAGTATTCTTGCCTGGAAAATTCCATGGACAGAGGAGCCTGGTAGGCTAGAGTCCATAGGGGTCGCAAAGAGTGAGACACAACTGAGTCTCACACACACACACACACACACACACACACACACAGACGCGTGTCAGGATAGATGAGAAATCAGGATAGACTCTGGGCTGCTTGGCCCTGGGGGCAACTTGAGCTAGGGTGAGGGATCCTGGGGGGCTGCCTAGGACACTGCATCTTTTGTGCCTCCGGCCTGCTGCCAGCACCCCCCACACACTCACACACTGCCGCTGTGGCTCTAAGGCCCTTTGTCTCTCACTGCTTAGTCACCCCCTTTGTCCTCGTCTCAGATGGGGGTAGAAAGGGGTGGTAAGAGCCCTCTGGTGATAGCTCCTCTTGCCCCTGCCCCTTCTGGTCTCCTAGCCTTTGTCTGACTCCTGCAACATCAACCCCCTCCACTTAGGACCAGGGTCCGGGTGTGTGGTGGGTCCACAGGCGGGTGTGGCAGTCAGAAGCTGGTGGGTGATACAGGAAGCGATGGGCACCAGGGCAGGTATTAGCAACCTGAGCAGGAAGGGAAGGGGAGAGGAAGTGTTCTGGCGGATGTGCTGTGGAGGACAGGAGGTGACAAGGCAGAGAGTGAATAGGGGCATGGGGGTAGGGGCAGGTGGTCCACCGCTGGGAAAGGAAAGTGCTGACTGCACTCGCCTTCCTGGGGATATCCTGGGGAAAGGAGTGGCCATAGCACGGGCTGAGCAGAAATCGCCCCTACTTCTGAACCCTTTCCTTCCTTGCCTTGGTAGTCCACCCCCAAGACTCCTTTGCTGAGTTCTCTCCAGTCCCGAACCAAGGGAATCATTTTGTTTCCTTTCCCAAACATTACCTCTTCCTCCTCAAGCACTCTCCCCGGCCTGGGCTCTGGGCTTCTGTTTCTCTCAGTGCCTTAAGTTTCCTATATACACAATGCTGCATCCACTCTCTCCTGCCCCATGGGGAATGAGAAATAAAGATTACTAGGTATTCCAGGAAACATTGGGTTCTTAGGACAAAGTGGGGCCAAAAAAAGGGAACCAAGTGGGGATTCCCTCTGATGGACTGACACAGGGTGTATCCTGAGCAAACAAGTCTTTCCTGTGCTGGGGGTTGACTGACTTGAGGTTGGGGGAGGGGTTAGGGCAGTTGAGAGTGGGTAAGAGCTAGGCCCGGAGCCTGGGGGAAGCTCCTGGGAACCGGGCCAGGGAAATGGGGAGCCAGGAAGTGGGGAGGGGGAGCCCTGGGGGGAATGGAGGCGGAATGGCTGTTTGGGCGATGGAGGGGGCGGGGAATGGTAATTCAGGAAGGGGGAGCCTAAGGGAAAGAGAAGGGAAGCAGAGGTGCAACCCTGGGCCTTCCTTCTATAAAAGTCCTTAATCCTGTCTGCCGTGGCCTCTGCCTGCTTCATGTGCCCATTCTAGGCAGACTCATCCTGCCTTTGAGGAGTACTCTTCGTGATCACTGTCTCCTTGCCTGTCCCTTCTTCCAGCCTCCTGTACTCTCTCCAACTGCTTGGTTCCTGAGCTGTGTCAAGTCACCTCCTTTCTTTGTTCTGCCCTCTTGATGCTTCCTTACCTGTTCCCCACCCTCTTTCCCTGGCAGCTCACTCATTTCCCTTGGCCCTGGAAACCAGCCTATAGGCGCAGAGAGCATCATGAAGGATCCCTGAGAAAAGGCTAGACAGTGGGAGCAAGAATTCTCCTGGGACTTTGATCCTTTCTTTGCGTGTTGGTCAGGCCCTTTCCCTGACTTCCTACCCCACCAAAGAGAGTGAGACAGCTGAGAGCCGACTTCGGAGTTTGGGAAAAGGCTATGTCATCAGCTGGCCCAGTGCCTGGGAGAGTCCCCTCTAGCAACTGGGACTGGGCAAGTCCCATTTTTTTTTTTTTTAAAGAAAAACAAATGGATTTTTGGGAAGCAATGAGACACCCATCTGAGTTCTGCCACCAGAGCTCTGGGCTGAATGGCTTATAGCTCAGCCAATCGTAGCAGCTGGGGATGCTTAAAAAGAGCTGGCGCGGAGAGAAGCTGGGAAGAACTCACAGAGAGACCCACAGACACATAGACACGGGAGAGAGAAAAGGAGAGACAAAGGCACGGCGGAAGGAGGCAGAGAGAGAGGACAGGCATTGAAGCGAAGCCAGAGAGAGTCTGAGAGAGCAGAGGGAGAAGCCAGAGAAGCTGCAGAAGACACAAGCAGGGAGAAACAGACCCAGGAGAAGGAGGGAGTGGGAGGAGAGTGTGGAGGAACCAGACCACTAGGCACTTCTCCTAAGCCTAAGGGCCAAGTTTTCTCCAACTCCTCTGAAGGTCCCCGGGCCCTCTGAAAACTCTGCCTCTGACCCTGGCATGAGTCTGAGCCCCCAGGCTGCAGAGAGGAGCTTTTCGAAGCCGGGACAGGGAGGACTTGGTGCCCAGATGGCCTCAGTCCCTCCCAGCTACAGCATCAGTGCCATGTCCCACATGGACTCGCATCCCGGGAGGGGCTTGGCGGACGGCTGGCTGTGGGGAATCCAACCCCGCCTGCTGCTCCCCACTGTGCCCGTCTCCGGCTCCAGGCTAGTGTGGCTGCTGCTGCTAGCCTCCCTCCTGCCCTCAGCCTGGCCGGCCAGCCCCCTCCCCCGGGAGGAGGAGATCGTGTTTCCAGAGAAGCTCAACGGCAGCGTCCTGCCTGGTTTGGGCGCCCCTGCCAGGCTGTTGTACCGCTTGCCAGCCTTTGGGGAGACGCTGCTGCTAGAGCTGGAGAAGGACCCCGGCGTGCAGGTTGAGGGGCTGACGGTGCAATACTTGGGCCGAGCGCCTGAGCTGCTAGGTGGGGCGGAGCCAGGCACCTACCTCACCGGCACCATCAACGGAGATCCGGAGTCGGTGGCATCTCTGCACTGGGACGGGGGAGCACTTTTAGGGGTGCTGCAGTACCGAGGGACTGAACTCCACATCCAGCCCCTGGAGGGAGGCGCGCCTAACTCCGCTGGGGGGCCTGGGGCTCACATCCTACGCCGGAAGAGTCCTGTCAGCGGCCAGGGCCCCATGTGCAACGTCAAGGCTCCTCCTGGGAAACCCAGCCCCAGCCCCCGAAGGGCTAAGGTAGGCAGTCCTGGAGTCCGTGTCCTGCCGTGTCTGTCCTACTGACCCCCATTCGTCTTCTCTCCACCCACTTCCACTTCTGGCCCGTCTGCTGCTCCCCTCCCTTCTGCCTGCCTTTTCTTTTTCCACTAGCCTCCTTCCCTGGGAAGCTTCTGGCTTCTCCCTGCCCCAACCCTTCTTCTGGCCAGATTGCTGATCCCAAGGGGTGCTTCCCAGAGGTGGGTCAGAGACTCTGTGCTGGGAGTGACTGCTGCCTCTCCCCATCCCGCCCCTGCGTGGCTATGGCCCTGGCTATCCTGCTGGCACAGTCCCCAACAGTGAGGCCCTCCTAACAGCCCCCTGGCCTTGACTCTTTTCTGGGCCCCAAGTTTGACTTTCACCCCACCACCAGCTAAAGGAATGAGGTTTGAGGCCCGAGGGATTGGCCTCTGGCTTCTGATGCTGTCTTCAAAATTGTTCTGGCAAACTACCAACTAGGGCAGGAGCGGACAGGGAGGCAAGGCACCCTGAAGTCCGTTCTGGTCGGTCCTTCCCACACTGCGGACTGACTGTAAGGCTGCCTGAGGCTCCATCCTTTCCTCCCTCCCACTCCCGCTCTCCCCCTTCTTCCCTTCCTCCCTCCCTCCCTCTCTAGCTTTAATCCAGACCAGACGCTCCCTCCGCACCCGCCACGCTGAGATCTGGCCCTGGCCCTAGCTGCTGACTGAATTATTCCTCCAACCACACAGGGCAGACACGTTGCAGCCCAGCCCTCTAGCCCCAGTCCTGCAGGCCCCAGCCACACTTGGGCCTGGAGGACCCCATGGTCCCTCCCAGAGGCCGTCCCAACTGGTTTTCACTTCAGGGGCCCACACAGCCCTGGGACGTGGCCTCCCTATCCCCTCCTCTTCTCAGAACCAACAGATGATTTCTCAGAGTTACCGCAAAAGCCCAGGGATTTGGAGTTGTCGGGGGAGAGGCCTCACCAGACCCGTCAAGAATCCCATGGGATATGTGAGGCCCAGCTGGCTCTGCTGAGTTCCAGACCTAGGAAGTGAGGGAGGGGAGAAGTTATCCACGGGTCTGGGAGGCTATTTCAGGATCCTCTTCCCCTCTTTTCCTCTGCAGCGCTTTGCCTCACTGAGCAGATTTGTGGAGACTCTGGTGGTGGCAGATGACAAGATGGCGGCATTCCATGGTGCAGGGCTCAAGCGCTACCTGCTGACAGTTATGGCAGCGGCGGCCAAGGCCTTCAAGCACCCGAGCATCCGCAACCCCGTCAGCTTGGTGGTGACTCGGCTAGTGGTTCTGGGGCCAGGTGAGGAAGGGCCCCAAGTGGGCCCCAGTGCCGCCCAGACCCTGCGCAGCTTCTGTGCCTGGCAACGAGGACTCAACACCCCTGACGACGCGGACCCTGGCCACTTTGACACAGCCATTCTGTTTACCCGGCAGGTGAGACCCCGGGCAGCACCTCAGGCAACGCCCTGCACAACTCCAAGAAGCACCGCTGCACAGACTCTAGTGTAAATGGTGCCCCTGGGGTAGTTCGACATGGTGCCTGGCCCCAGCCACACTGCCAGTGCCATCTTGGCCCCGACAGTGCCGAAGGCGCAGTGCCCAGGTCCCCACTAATCTGGATCTCAGCTCAACGCACCCCGCTGTCTTGTTCCCTCATGCAGTGTCTCTGATTCCTCTCCACAGGACCTGTGCGGAGTTTCTACCTGTGACACTCTAGGCATGGCTGACGTGGGCACCGTGTGTGACCCCGCCCGGAGCTGCGCCATTGTGGAGGATGATGGGCTGCAGTCAGCTTTCACCGCTGCTCATGAACTGGGTAAGCTGGCGGTGGGGTCATGGGGCATGCATGAGGAGTGAGAGAGCTGTCAGGGGTGAGGTGAGGCAACGGTGCGCTCACCAGCGTACAAGTGGAGGTCACCAAGTTTTTCTTCCTTCTCCCCAAGCCTCAGTCCAGGGCCACTACCATTCTCTGCTCAGAATGTAGACAAACACATTTTTCTATTCAATGAGATAGTGTGTAGAAATCTACTGTGAACTTGGGTGTGTGTGTGTGGGTGTGGGTGTGTTTGGAGGGGGAGGTGGGACAATGTTGAGAGAGATTATTCACAAGAGTCAGTGATAGAATGGATGGAATCAGGGTTGGGAATGTTGGCTGTAAGGAAAAGTGAGTAGGGAGGGCCCCTGAATATATCGGGGGGAAGGAAGACAGAGAAATGGGGGCTACACACTGAGAAGCCCTTGGAGCACCAGAAGGACACTGGGGGCAGAAGGAGATGTGGAATGGATCTGATCCTCCAAAGCTGCAACCAGGCTTTGATGGGTCTGCAGCCCACTGAGGGCCCAGGGATGGGATTCGTGGCCACTAACAGGGCCTCTGCTCCACAGGCCATGTCTTCAGCATGCTCCATGACAACTCGAAGCAATGCACTGGTCTGAATGGGCCTGAGAGCACCTCCCGCCACGTCATGGCTCCTGTGATGGCTCACGTGGATCCCGAGGAGCCCTGGTCCCCCTGCAGCGCCCGCTTCATCACTGACTTCCTAGACAATGGCTTCGGTAAGCAGATGGCACTCCCCTCGCCCTGTGCAGGACACAGTTCCTGCCCCCTGCATAGTACTTCCTCTTCTGCCGTATCCCACATGGGCCAAATTGACTCTCTCCAACATGCCTTCTCTACGTGTGGGATGGGGTGAGAAACGTTGCTGCCTTTATGTGGTTCCCACTTCCTCTCAGGATGAATAGCACAACTACAGGAGGCAAGTTTTGGCCTCAAAAGAATTAGAACTGACCTTCTAAGGGCCAGAACTGTTTGACACCAGAAGGGGCCAGTTGTGAAGGAGGCCTTGTCACTTGAGGTGTGCAGACTTAGCAGTATGACTATGATCGAACAGTGCTGTTGATGAGAAGCAGATCAAGAAGTCTGTATTTGGTTAGACTAGGTAGGAAGATCTAGTGCTGTGAGCTCCTCTCCTGATCCTACTTTTTGATGTGTGTGGATGTGTGACTGTAAGTTACTTCACTTCTGCATAGCCGATCTGTAAAAATCTGTAAAATCTGTAAAAAAATCTGTAAAATAGCACCTGCCTCACAGGTGCTGGCCATGATTAAACACATATTGCTGGTCAAGCATTTAGTCAGTGCTCATCAAATAAACATCGAATAAATTACAGCTGCTATTTAAAGCTTCTTCCAGTACTAGAATTTGTAGGATCCCTCAGCCACCCGGGAACCCAAGATTTCAGCTGATGACCAGCAGGCCCCTCTGCAACCTCTTGCTGACTTCATAACGCCCCTGCCTCTTTTCCCAGGGCACTGTCTCCTAGACAAGCCGGAGGCTCCTCTGCATCTGCCCGTGACCTTCCCCGGCAAGGACTACGACGCTGACCGCCAGTGCCAGCTGACCTTTGGGCCTGACTCGCGCCATTGTCCACAGCTGCCGCCGCCCTGTGCTGCCCTCTGGTGCTCTGGCCATCTGAATGGCCATGCCATGTGCCAGACTAAGCACTCACCCTGGGCCGACGGTACCCCTTGCGGGCCCGCACAGGCTTGTATGGGTGGCCGCTGCCTCCATGTGGACCAGCTCCAGGCTTTCAATGTGAGATCCAAGGGCAGGGGTGGGGCAGAGGGCCTGGGGGAGTGGTGACTGGCCCTGAGCCCAAGAGAGTATACTGATCCCACTCTTCCATTCTGTCCTTCTGCAGGTCCCACAGGCTGGTGGCTGGGGTCCCTGGGGATCGTGGGGTGACTGCTCTCGGAGCTGTGGGGGTGGTGTCCAGTTCTCTTCCCGGGACTGCACACGGCCCGTCCCCCGGAATGGTGGCAAGTACTGTGAGGGCCGCCGTACCCGCTTCCGTTCCTGCAACACCCAGGACTGCCCAACTGGCTCAGGTGAGGAGTGGGAGGTAGGGAACCCCTTGGAAAGCATTGGGAGAGCAGAAAGCACTGTCCCTTAAGTTCAGGGACCAAGGAAGTGTTAAGGGTCCTGCTGTTGAGGGGAGTGACAGGCAGTCTGTGGGGTAGAGAGCTGTCATGCTGTCTAGAAGGTGTGAGAGGCTAATGGGAGGCTGGTGGGGCAGTGTGAGGGAGAGGGGCTCTGACTGTCCATTTTTAACCTTACAGCACTGACCTTCCGCGAAGAGCAGTGTGCTGCCTACAACCACCGCACTGACCTCTTCAAGAACTTCCCCGGGCCCATGGACTGGGTTCCTCGCTACACTGGTGTGGCCCCCCGGGACCAGTGCAAACTCACCTGCCAGACCCGGGCACTGGGCTACTATTACGTGCTGGACCCACGGGTGAGGACCAGAATGCTCCAGGGCCTTGTCTGTGCTCACTCACCCCCCCAGAGGCCCTCTGCTTTCTGATGGCCAAGATCCAAAACAGCGCTATTGCTGGAGTTCCCACGGCCATGCCTGGCCAGCCCAGGGCTCCATTCAGACTTCTCTGTCTAAGGGTATTTGGAAAATCAGCCCTGGACTCTGAAGAAGTTGTCCATCAGGATGTGCTAGCCTGTCCCATTTCGTCGGTTTCTCGGTCTTCCTCTCCCCATCTTCCACTGCTCCATTTGGTGAGAATGGAAGCCTGTGGCCTTTTGGGCATGGCTCTGACCCCCATCGGATGGGCTGCTCTGTTGAATTACAGTGGTGGCCTCACTGAGCTCATGGGGGGCCAGTCCCCCCACTAAACAGGCCTGGAGAGGGTGATGGCCCTGCCCCGCCCCTCTCTGTGATAGGGCCCTGGGCTGAAGCTGAAGAAGGAAGAACTAGACTAGCAGTCTTGCCTCCTTCACCCTCTTCTGGGGAGAATGCCTACTTGTTGACTGCCCTCTAGTGTCTAGCTGGGACACTACACCAAAGTTTAGGGCTTGGTGTTGGGACTCAGACCTGCAATTCCCGTGTTGGCATCTCCTCTTGCCAGCTGTGTAACCTTTGAGCAAGCTCCTAATCTTTCTAAACCTCAGTGTTCCATCTCTACAAACCTCAAATAGTGGTTGTGAGATTTATATGGCACTTAGCACAGTGTCTAACTCAGCGTGAGCTTCTGAAAATGGTGGCTTTTATCACTGTCATTATGATTATCATCCCTTACAGAGCCTGGGGTTCCTTCCGCATTCCATCCACATCCCCTCCCTGATGGGATATGGTTTTTGTTTGGCTTACCAACACCTTTTGATTTAGGAAGACCCTTTCATCACTCCCTCTCTTCTCCTCAGGTGGCAGATGGGACCCCCTGTTCCCCGGACAGCTCCTCAGTCTGTGTCCAGGGCCGCTGCATCCATGCCGGCTGTGACCGCGTCATTGGCTCCAAAAAGAAGTTCGACAAGTGCATGGTGTGTGGTGGGGATGGTTCCAGCTGCAGCAAGCAGTCTGGCTCCTTCAAAAAATTCAGGTTTGTTCACTTCCACCTTCCTGGGGATATAGAGGTATCCTCAACACTGTTTCTCCTCTCAAAGAGCTGACTTGGGAGTCTAGTAAGGGACACAAACAGACCCCTGCTCCAGAGTGTCAGCCTGGGCTTGCCATGAGGGCCCTGTGGGCATTGGGGAAGGCTTCCGCAGGAGGCGACCTCCCTCCTGGAGGGAGTAGGGATTGGAGCGTGCCAAGGAGGGGGGCTTAGAAGGGTACCTCAAGAAGGGGCGGCAGGTGTAAGGGCCCACAAAGAGGGAGAAGGACACATCTGCAGATAGCTCAGATCTAGGCTGGACAGCTCAGGAAGGTCTGGGGAGACAACTGCTGCACACGTGTGATGGTACAAACCCTGCTCAGAATGGCAGAGAGGGTTCACCGAAATGCTGAGTTCTCCTCTACTCTAACACAGGTACGGATACAACAACGTGGTCACCATCCCCGCTGGGGCCACCCACATCCTGGTGCGACAGCAGGGGAGCCCTAGCGTCCGGAGCCTCTACCTGGCCCTGAAGCTCCCCGATGGCTCCTATGCCCTCAACGGTGAATACACGCTGATCCCGTCCCCCACAGACGTGGTACTGCCCGGGGCCGTCAGCCTGCGCTACAGCGGGGCCACTGCAGCCTCGGAGACACTGTCAGGACACGGGCCCCTGGCTGAGCCCTTAACGCTGCAGGTCCTAGTGGCTGGCAACCCGCAGAACGCCCGCCTCAGATACAGCTTCTTCGTGCCGCGACCGCGACCGGTCCCCTCCACGCCACGCCCCACTCCCCAGGACTGGCTGCGCCGCAAGTCACAGATTCTGGAGATCCTCCGGCGGCGCTCCTGGGCCGGCAGGAAATAACCTCACCATCCCGGCTGCCCTTTCTGGGCACCGGGGCCTCGGACTTAGCTGGGTGAACGAGAGACCTCTGCAGCGGCCTCACCCCGAGACATCGTGGGGGAGGGGCTTAGTGAGCCCCGCCTCTCCTCCCCGCGCTACCGAGCAGGCTGGCCCTGCCGGGGTTTCCTGCCCTGGATGGCTGGTGGATGGAAGGGGCTGGGAGATTGTCCCCTATCTAAACTGCCCCCTCTGCCCTGCTGGTCACAGGAGGGAGGGGGAAGGCAGGGTGGGCCCCAGTTGTATTTATTTCGTATTTATTCACTTTTATTTAGCACCAGGGATGGGGATGAGGGTCAGGGTCCTGGGGAAACTGATCCCCTGCCTTCCTAGCTCTCACCCTGTCTAGGAAATCCAGGGTGGTGGTGATAGGTGTACGTGATCTGTGTGTGTGTGTGTGTGTGACAAAGTGTGTGTGTGTGTGTGTGCGTGTGTGTGGTTCATCCTGCCCAGCTTTCCTCTCCTTGAATTTTATTTTCTCGGAAAGGAAGAGTCAAGGGTAGGATAGGCCTTCAGGGAGTAAGGGATTATCATATTTTTTAAATATAAATTGAGTTCTGCTATTTATGTGCTCCTTTTGGAGTCAGACAGATGTGGGTTGCACCCTGATTCCACATCTCTGAACGTTAGTTTCCTCATTTGACGATAATAATACCTCCTTTGTAAATTTGTTATAAGGATTAAATACTGTAAATAAAGAACTAGCATAATGCCTAGCACTCAGTAAGTGCTCAACAAATGGCAACTGCTGTCCGTTGTTGTTATCACCACCTTGCTGTCCTCGGCTCCACTGTCTCCAGAGTCTGCAGTGCATCTGAAGGTGGCAAAGATCTGCGTCAGTGGTGCCTGGCCTCGCCCCCAGGCTCAATTCCTTTGGTTGGCAGAGCCCTAGCCTGGATTTTGAAGGACTGTCAGAGAAAGGACAATCCTGTCCCTGATACCCGGAGGCTCCCAACCACGTGGAGACTTAATAAACACTGCAGTACAAGCACAGTTGACAAGAACATGAAGGTGAAAAATAACAAGTGTCAACACATACAGTGCTTAGCAATGAGAGTGCTAGGTGAGGGGGTCCTGGGGAGGCTATTTCAGGAAGACCACTGGAGCAGGCGCTGGTGGGTCTAAATCTGAGCTGGGGTTCAGCATCTTATTAGCTGGTAGTGGTGGATAAGTCACGGATTTTGAGCCTTAGGTTGCTCATGTGTGCAAGAGGGCTAAAAATACCTCTTCCCACAGGGTTATTCTGAACAAATGTTACAGTATTTTCAAAACCGTGAAGACTGTACCCATGTGAATTACCCTTGTGAGTACTGAGTAACAGGCACAGAGTCCCTAGAAACCAGTGTAAACCTAGCAGACTTCTTTGAAGACGTGAGGTTAGAATGGAATTTAAGAAGAGGTGTGGGAGATAGTCAGGAGGGCCCCAAACAAAAAAAGGCGTGGAGAAGCTGAGGCAAGGGGGAGCCAATTGTTCAGTGGTGGCAGAAAACACCTGAAGGGCAGTTGGATACTAAACAATTCTATTTTTCCTTCTGACTGGGTGACTTTGATTAAAGGAACAGGCTTGTGATAGGGTGGCAGGTAGACCCTGCAAGAATTTGGAGTCTTGAGGCAGGAGCAGGACTGCTAGGGATTAAAGAAGGTCTAAATGTGGAGGTGAGGGAGGAACTATAGGTAAAGAAGACCCTGAGGTGGAAGTTGAGGAAGAGGAAGCAGGGAAAATAGAGGTGCTTCAGTCTGCCTTAGTAGCTCCTGCTGGGCTGCCATGCATTGCTTGGGATATAGGGGATTAAGGCAAGCCATAGACAGTGGCGGTGTGTGCCGTGCTCACTGGGGCTGGGCTTCGTTGCTCACGTTCTGTACCAGGCAGTGCCTTGCACAGTGCACTGGAGTTTGTGCCACCGAGCATGGCACTTGCTCCCTCAGCAGCACCGGGAACAGAGCAGGCCCCTGCTCCGCTCCATCTCTTCTCTTCATCGTGTATGGCCCCACTGCTGTGCTTGGCCCTGGCCCTTCCTCCCATCCTCCTACCAGCGAGGCTAGAGGAGGGAGAAACAGGAGAGTGGGACAAGGCCAGAGTGATCTTCAAATGTTTCATCTAAGTAGCAAAATTGGGCCGCCAATAACATGAGCTAATGGTATAATCAGCCAAGTTCGGTCCTAAGTAGACCTGAGGTACAAACGCAAACAATACATGACTAAAGATGCTCACCACAACCTGGGGAAATGTTTTGTAGTATACCTCTGCAAAGAGAAAGATAGGATGATATGAAGAACTGTATAATAAAGGCAAACTGAACTGATGCCCAGGCTTCAGTGGGCTCTGAGGTTTCAGGAGGATGAATCCTGGGATTCCCTAGTGGTCCAATGGTTAGGACTCCGTGCTTCCTCTGCAGGGGATACAGATTTGATCTCTGGTCAACTAACTAACATCCTGCATGCTGTGCAGTGTGGTCAAATAAAATAAAATAAAAAAGGAGAGTGTCCTGGGCTGGGCCTTACGAACAGGTAATTATGATACCCCTTCTTACGTTTCTTTAGTGTCTATGGTAATTCACACTTTGTAAATCACTTTCATATGTACTATTTTAAGAGAAAGCCCTTTTCTCACTGAATAAGGTTCTGACTGCCATGAAGAAGTTTTTCCCAGGAAGGCGCTGAGCTCAGAGGCCACCTGTATGATTGGGCGGGTAGGTGGGTGGAGTCAGACAGTGAAAGAGAAGAGAGGGCTGCTCCCCAAAGAGAAGTGATGGGCATTCTGGCCCTAAATCCCAAGCAAGGCCTCACCCCTTTCCAGAATGTTCTCATCATAGCACCCTCCCCAAAACAAGGCCATAGACTACCTAATATCCTGATGTCAGGAGTCCAGCAAGTTCTTCCCATGGATTAAGGAGTGCATACCTCACTCGAAGAGCCAGGATGAGCCCTGACTCCTCAGTCTGCCTAATCTATTGCCTTCACGGGGCTGAGCTGGGGTATGGATGGACAAACAGAGGAGAAACAGGAATAACAGGAGGGAGGAAAGCACGGAGACAGTTCAGATATCTGGTCCTTAAGGGGAAAAGAATGATGTTGAGCTGAAGAAAGAAGAATCAGTGACTGCTGGGAGAGCCCAGTCCTTTCAGAAGTTCAAGCAGAGACAACTATTTTATAGGATGGCAAGGGTGACTGTGTGTTTGAGTGGGGGAGGAGACTGAAGCAATAGCTGTGACTTGGACCAATTTCTTTTAAATCTTCCTGTCCCTGAGATTCTCTGTTTTAGTGGTTAGAGCAGAAGAAATCTGGGCATTTGTCCAATCACTAATTTTGTGGTGGGAGTGGGAGAGCCAGTGTTTGGGGTGGGGTGTATGCTGTGGAATGAGCTATTAATTTACATTTCCACCCCCTCTCTAGCCCCACTTCTTTAATTTTCACATAGTATTATAATATTTTATTTTCTAAAATACCAGAGTGATGGTAAGTGACAAAACCTTCATCTCATGGTCAGGACTTGTTGGGGAGGAAGGAGGAAGAGAGTAGAACTTAATGTATTAACATTTTATTGTTAATACGTATAAGAGGATGCTTCTGAACCAGTTGAACACCTTCCTCGTTGACTGTTGCTGGGGGGAAGCCAAAATCATTGGCAGCAAGAGTAACCAGCTGACAGCTGCAGGAAACCACCAGTTCTTAAAAAACCACTCTGAAAGAGGCGGGCGAGGGGAAGGGGGGGCAACAATGCTGAAAACTTCCTCAGACAGGACCTTGTATGGGGACAGGCCCTGAGTACTTACGTAGCTTTAGGAAGGAAAGGGAGGGCAGGAAGTAGATTGGAGGCATCCCTCATAGTCTTTGGGCAACCAACAACAGGCCCTGCAGACCCAGTAATAAATTACACCAACGGTGACCCACGTTGACACACATGTTCAAATACGGATGCAAGGAAGCACTGAGAAGCTGGAAATGTGGTCTGAACGTGGGTCAGAGGAAATAAATTAATTGACTTAATCACACTTACCTGTTCAATAAATAAACCAATTAGGTTATAAACTGGAATCAAATCATTCTCTCACAGTGTCTGGAAAGGACACAGATTTTTGCAGTTGGACTGAATCTAAGCTTTGCAAGAGCCAAGATGCAATGGCATGATCTTAAATTACTTGATCAATTATTATATTATATAATCTAATATTATATTGTAATAATAATATTATTATTACTTGGGCTATTTTGTAAAAATTTGTGCCAAAAGTTCTAGGTTACATTCAGGGGATAATAAAAAGGAAGACATGCTTTCTGTCCTCAGAGAGTTCATAGTCTGATGGCTCAGACATTTGGGTAAGACAAAGATTTTAGACATGTGTGACAGGTGTCAAGATAGAGGGGGGGTCATAGGGTATGAGGTCACAGAAGTGTTCCTAGAGGTATCTGCCTCACCTTTGAGAAGTGAACTGTAAGCGTTTGTGGAGAGTAGGGTAGTGGTGGAAGAAGAAAGAATTTCTGCTTGCTAGGTCAGCTCCCAAGCTCTTCTCCGGTATGCAAAATCAAAATAAAGCAAACAGACTTGAAGCTGGTGGATAATACCTGTAAGGAACTGAGTAGTTGGAAGGGGTAGTTTTGGGAAGAAGCTACCATCTCAGTAGAAAGTGTTAAGTGGCAGGGGAGGATTTTAAAGACATTGAGCTGTGCATTAGAATGTGCTCTTGCTTCCCTCTCCCTTCCCCCATGCCTCTGACGTCTCCTGGAGAAACTAAGTAGAGGTTTGTTGCTGTTGTTGTTTAGTCACTAAGTCGAGTCCGACTCCGGACTCTTTTGCAACCACGTGGACTGTAGCCTGCCAGGTTCCTCTGTCCATGAAATTCTCCAGGCAAGAATAATGGAGTGGGTTGCCATTTCCTTCTCCAGGAGATCTTCTTGATCCAGGGATTGAACCTATGTCTCCTGCATTGGCAAGTGGATTCTTTACCACTGAGCCACCAGGGAAGCGCAAGTAGAGATTTAATTATTTTTAGTTATTAGACTGGGTTTCTTCTATTACGTTGTGTGTCATGACTGGGCCTCTAGGGGCCCCATCATTTTATTCAGAATACAAAAAGGCAGGATGTTGTGGTAGAAACCAGCATATTAAAATCCAAGGTTTCAGAAATGTAGCAGTTCTAGATGATGACTAAGCCCAGGGTGGGGCCGGCATGAAAAGGAGTGGAAGTGAAGTTTCCTGAAAACAGGGAGCTTGCAAATGAATGTAGAGGAGTTGTCAGAAGATGGTAGATATGAAGGATAGAAGGTGAAGATCAGTTTTATGAGTAGAACATCATGGCGGGGGAGAGGCTCAGAGGAAAAGTCCTCTAGATGAGATCTATATCAATTTTCTGTACAAGTCTATCTTTTCCATTATATAGTGAGAACTTAAAAAAAAAAAAAAGTAGGGCTTTTACTTGACTCCTATTTTGTGCTCAAAATTAAGATGTATTGAATATCCACTGTTTGCTGGCCCTTTCCCATACTTCTCACTAAATATCACAAAACCCTTTAAGATGGGTTCACTGTACAGATAAACCCAGAGAGTGTATTGCTCAACATCACACAGACAGAGGTTTCAAAGCTGCCATTGTGGGACTTCCCTGATGGTCCAGTGGTTAAAAATCTGCCTTGCAATGCAGGGGAGAACGAAGATCCCACATACCTTGGAGTGACTAAGCCTGTATGCTGCAACTCCGGAGCCCACACACCACAACTAGAGAATCTGCACAACAATGAAAGACTCCCCATAATGCAGTGAAGACCTGATGCAGCCAAAAAAAAAAGTTGCTATTGTACTGAAATCCAGTATTATATAATTATAAGCCTTCACAGGCACATCAAACTCATTAAGGCCAAAGTTTAACTTGTCATCACTATTGTTTCCCCCAAATTTGCCTCTTCTAAGTTTTGTTTCTCATTAAATGTCCATTGGTCCACATTAGAAATCCAAGATTCATCTTGGAGTCTTCTAACTCCCTGACTTGGCACATGCCATCAATCACCAAGTCCTATTTGCCTCCCAAAAGTTCTCAAAGCTGTCTTCTTCCCTCTAGTCCCACTGAAATTACCTTACTTTGCATGAGATTCATTTCACTCCTGGATTTCTGCAGTAACCTTAATAGGTCCCTGCTTCCAGCCTTGACCCCTCTGATAATGCTCCACGTTTCCACCAGAGCAAACTTCCTAAAATCTCTGTTTTGAGCATTTTAAGGCCTTTGTCTTGCCCTCAGGATAAAAATCTCTTTTAATGTGGCTTATGGACTCTTTCATTATCTGGCACCTATTTACCTCATCAGTCTCATCTCTCATCATTCCCCTCACCCTATCGTTTAGCTCTACTGATCCATTTTTTAATTTCCCCAATGCCCTAATTTATTCCTCATTTTCAGACTGCACTATGGTTTTCTTGGTCTAGAACACAATCCATCTGTTAAAAGATAATTTTCAGAAAAGGGTAAAATTATAACTCTCACTCTGTAAAAACTTATTCTGACACTTGTTAAAATGGTAAGAAAGATTTTATTCAGGATTATCACAATAGGGGCCAACACTGTCCCAGTCAGAGAGAGACTGGATTCAACTCTGAATATAGTTGTTGCTCTAATGGTCCGGAAGTGAGCAATGAGAATGAAGACAGAACACGAAATCTGGGGCAATGGGTCAGGGACCTGCCGCCTCTATTGGACTGAGGTGCAGAGTCCACTCTGAGTCCAGCTTTTATTCCTAATTGTAGACCACAAGACTGTCTCAGATATTATCTTTCTCAAGACACATGCTGTTTCAGTCACATACTCCTAAATGTCCTGGATGACACTGACAGAGTCCAGATCTCTTTGTCTTCACCCCAGGCCTCTCCCTTCTGGGCTAGTCTTGGGAACAATTAGCAAGCGAGTAAACAGTGAGGAGATGGGGACAACAGAGGATGAGATGGTTGGATGGCATCACCGACTCAATGGACATGGGTTTGGGTGGACTCTGGGACTTGGTGATGGACAGGGAGGCCTGGCATGCTGGGGTTCATGGGGTCGCAAAGACTCAGGCACGACTGAGTGGCTGAACTGAACTGAAGCAACATTCATGCCTGACTCTGACCCGGTGTTTCAAGGTCCATGCTTTCATGATTCCAGTCATACTTCCTTCTGGGTCTGGCCTTGGGGTTTTTAACAAGGATATTATTCTAAGAAAAACATGAAAGGTAATTATTAACATAGTTTCTTAATATATGCTGTTTTTCCAGGTGCTATTTCTATGGAGCTTCTCAAGGCTGTGAAAGTACATTATTAGGAATTCCCTCTACATACAGTAAGGACAAATAGATATTTATAGCCAATAAGCAGAATGAAAGAGTCAATGGATGGAAAATTACATCAAGGATAAGAAGATTCTTGCTAAACCAACTTAAAATTCTTGATAAAAGCAGGCCAAGGAGATCAGAAATTAAAGGTAAGGGGATTCTTGCTAAACTGATACCGGATTCTTCTTAAAAATGGCTACAGGCCCAAGGATGAGGTCTATCGGAAAAGAGGGCTCAGGGGACCTGTTTAAAATTTGGTCAATGAAGAGACTTTTTGTTAATACATGTATAAAAATGAACACCTGTTAAAGGTTTTATTTAACTCACAAGGAAACAAGCAGAAGACTCTTGAGAGTCCCTCAGATAGCAAGGAGATCAAACCAGTCAATCCCAAAGGAAGTCAATCTTGAATATTCATTGGAAGGACTGATGCCGAAGCTGAAGCTCCAATACTTTGGCCACCTGATGCAAAGAGCCGACTCATTGGAAAAGACCCTGATGCTGGGAAAGACTGAAGGCAGGAGGAGAAGGGGATGACAGAGGATGTGATGCTTGGATGGCATCATTGACTCAATGGACATGCGTTTGAACAAGCTCTGGGAGATGGTGAAGGACAGGGAAGCCTGGCATGATGCAGACCATGGGGTCGCAAAGAGTTGGACACAACTGAGCAACTGAACAAAAGAATAGACACATTTATGTAGATCAGGGATACAGAAATATGTAAATGAAGGCAAAACTGTTTTTCCACAAATTTGGGAGGAGGGAGTTAATTGAACCTCTGTCAGACAATAGAATTTACATTGGGTTAGCTACCTACAGAGTTGTAAAATAGCCGCGTGGAAACAGAAACTTATGCAACAGGACACGCTATAGACACGTACTTTAGGTTTCCTGTCACTTCTGGGAAATCTTTCCCAAACTTCAACTTGTGAATGAGGTGCAATTTCTAGGTTATCATATTTATTACACTATATTGTCTGTAACTCCTCCCATCCCCACATAAGCACATGAGGTTTTTGAGGCAGACACTGTGAGTTATTCAAAGTTTTCTCAGTCTGATCATCTGCTTCTAAAGGAGCACAATATTCAAAGCGGGTAGCCACAAGAAGCCACAAGATAAACATATTGCATATTAGCAGAGCTTCCGTCTTATTCTAACATCTGGGGAAACACATTTTTACATTAAAGCAGATGCTGCCCTCCCCTTCATACTCAATATTTCCTTGTTTTATTAACCATTTCTATTTCAAGGCCTGAGGGATACCTTGGGGATACAAAAATACACCAGAGTGGTCTGCAAAGATGTACCCCAAGCAGGAAACAATTTTGATAATAAGTGGCACTAGATTGCAGGGGGGGCCACTGACACATTGAGAATCTTATTCCGACCAGCCTGGGGTGATAGGTCTTCTGACACAGCAGCCTCTCGGTCCTTCTTGGCCCCGAGGAAGGTCCTGGTAGGACTGGCTGTTTTTATAAGTCTAGGGGGGACTGGACATGGAATAACAGGCTGCTTCCAAATTGGGAAAGGAGTATGTCAAGGCTGCATATTGTCACACTGCTTATTTAACTTATATACAGAGTATATCAAGCGAAATGCCAGGCTGGATGAAGCACAAGCTGGAATCAAGGGAGAAACATCAATAACCTCAGATATGCAGATGACATCACCTTTATGGCAGAAAGTGAAGAAGAACTAAAGAGCCTCTTGATTCTGAAAGTGAAAGAGGAGAGTGAAAGAACTAGATTAAAACTCAACATTCAGAAAACTAAGATCATGGCATCCGGTCCCATCACTTCATGGCAAATAGATGGGCAAACGATGGCAACAGTGACAGACTTTATTTTTGGGGGCTCCAAAATCACTGCAGATGGTGAGTGCAGCCATGAAATTAAAAGACATTTGCTCCTTGGAAGAAAAGTTATGACCAACCTAGATAGCATATTAAAAAGCAGAGATATTACTTTGCCAACAAAGGTCCATCTAGTCAAAGCTATGGTTTTTCCAGTAGTCATGTATGGATGTGACAGTTGGATCTTAAAACTGAACGCTGAAGAATTGATGCTCTTGAACTGCGGTGTTGGAGAAGACTCTTGAGAGTCCCTTGGACTGCAAGATCAAACCAGTCCATCCTAAAGGAAATAAGTCCTGGGTGTTCATTGGAAGGACTGATGCTGAAGCTTAAAATCCAATACTTTGGCCAACTTATGCAAAGAACTGACTCATTTGAAAAGACCCTGATGCTGGGAAAGATTGAGGCAGGAGAAGGGGAGGACAGAGGATGAGACGGTTGGATGGCATCACCGACTCGATCGATGCACATGAGTTTGAGCAAATTCCGGGAGTTGGTGAAGGACAGGGAAGCCTGGCATCCTGCAGTCCATGGGGTCGCTAAGAGTCGGACACGACTGAGAGGCTGAACTGAGGGGTGGGGAATGGAATCCTGCTAGGAGTCGGTCCAATGGGGAAGAGACCCTGCGCCGGTTCCCAAAACGTCGAGCCCCTCGTTGCCTGCGGCCTGAAGCGAGCCCCACCATCCCCGCGGTGCTCAGACCCTGCGCTCCACGCCTGGACGACCCCCACCCTTCCGAGGCCCCGCCCCGTGACGCGAGGCCCCGCCCCCGCGACGCCCGCTTCCAAGATGGCGGCAGCGATTCCTGCCCGGCTGTCCGGGTGGCGGTGACGACGGGCGGCAGAAGGCCAGGTGTGTAGGCTGGAGATGGTGGGGTGAGAGGCCCTGGAGAAAGGTTTGAGAGATTGGGAAGGTGAGAAGTTTTGGGTAAAGGCTGTAAACAGCCTTGAGCAAGGAGGGAGACCTAAGTGCAAGTCCGGACAGAGGCCGGCGGTCTCACTTTGCAAGGTAGAGCAATCGCCAGAGGAGGTTGGCGTGGGATGAGATGAGGCTGCTTCGGAAGAACTGGGCTGTAACCCCTTCCAGACCGCTGACCACGCCCCTCTAGGTGAGCTAGCCCAGGTTCCTGACAGGTTCTGCCCAGCCCTCCCTCTCCCTATCTCATTTCATCAATAACCCTGATCCCCATCCTCGCTAGGATGGAGAAAGGTAGAAGAAGGTAGAGGACGCCACCCCCATCCTATTTCCTGCAGCGCTCCGGGGTTGTTTGCTTGCAGCTCCCAGGTGGTCACCTCCCTGCACCTGCGGAGCTAGCTCCCATAAATGTGAAGAACGGAAAGGAGCCGGTTTCTTCCGCCTCCCTGGGTTCTCTTGAGGCCACTTCACAGTCCTGTTAGGACTGCCTCACCCAGATCTCCAGTAGTTGCCCTGTCCCCACTCCCCAAACAGGTTGGTCCTGTTGGGGTGGGGGATGGTTACATACCGAGTGAATCTGACACGCTATAGGATGGCTGGGGCAGAGCCGGGGACCTAGCATCTCCTGCTCCACCCCTTTTCTCTCCAACCACTTTCCCTCGCTCGCTTCCCGAGCTGAGAAACCGGCTTCACCCTGTTCCTGCCCTCTGCCCCTCTGGGGGTGGCTGGCTATCCTTGACCACTTCTGTTCCAGCTGGTCCCAAGATTGCTGTTGGCGTGCTGGATGGAGCCTGTCTCTGTCCTCTGTTACGTTTCCAATTTTATATAATGCTTCACATCTCTGCTCCTCCGGGACCTCCTGGAGTCCCCATGATCCTGAAGAAGACAGTTTGAATCTAGGTGAGTCTATCTCTCCCCCTCTAAAATTGGAAGGAATGTTCTCCAGAGAATGCTCTGGAATGGCCTTGGGACCTGAATGATGTAAGCATTCTTGGGGGTGGGGACTGAGTAGGTGGTGGGAGGGGTGGGGGAGAGTGAAACTTAGGCTGGGAGTGACAGGTGGTGCGGCCTGCCGATGGTTACATTCTATTTCTTTCTGTATCGGTGTGTGCTCCCTTCTGTGACTCTGTTCTTTTCCTTTTTCCTCTTTACCCCTGCCCACCACCTTCATCAATACCCAATGATCTCTCTTCTGGCATGCTGCCTTCCTGCCCACTCCCAGAACTTTCCTCTCTCTCTCATCCAGACCCCAGCACAGAATGTTGCGGAGGTTGCTGGAGCGGCCCTGCACCCTGGCCCTACTTGTGGGCTCCCAGCTGGCAGTCATGATGTACCTGTCATTGGGGGGCTTTCGAAGCCTCAGTGCCCTCTTTGGCCGAGAGCAGGAGCCGGCATTTGACTATTCTCATCCCCATGATGTCTACAGTAACCTCAGTCACATGCCTGGGGCCCCTGTTGCCCCAGGGGGCCTCCCAGCTCCTCAAGGCCTGCCATACTGTCCCGAACGATCTCCTCTCTTAGGTGAGTGCAGAAGGAAAGCAGAAGGCAAGGCCAAGGTGTGGGGACAGGGAGGCTTGGACAAGTATAGGATGGCAGCAGTGGGTCTTCAAACTGGAGGGTCATGGAACTGGAAGGTAGGCTAATGTTGAGATAGATGGACTCTAAATTTGGAGTTTCGACTTGGGTTCTTTGATTGAGCCACAGCTTTCCATTGCCTGCCTGTTTATGGGCTCTTCATGCCTCAGGGTAGGATTAGGAGTTAGTTGGAAGTCCTGTTCTCTCCACCTGCTAACTGTAAGCTTCCAACTTTGTGAGGCAGGGGAGAGTTAAGGAACCCTAAAATAAAGCAGGCTAGGTGAGGAGCCTTCACCTTCCAGACTTTGCAAAGTTGTCCCAATGATGGGGAACTCAAGGTTTTGTGAGATTTCTGAGCAAGCCCTTGGGGGAGCTGAGTCCCAGAATCAGACTGACAGGGACATTTCTCCTTGACCTTCTAATCCCTGACCTTGTCATTCCCTCCCGACAGTGGGTCCCATATCCGTGTCCTTTAGCCCAGTGCCATCGCTGGCAGAGATTGTGGAGAGGAATCCCCGGGTAGAACCGGGGGGCCGATACCGCCCTGCAAGGTGTGAGCCCCGGTCCCGGACAGCCATCATTGTGCCCCACCGTGCCCGGGAGCACCACCTGCGCCTGCTGCTCTACCACCTGCACCCGTTCCTGCAGCGCCAGCAGCTTGCTTACGGCATTTATGTCATCCACCAGGTACTCCCAGTTCCCACGCCACTGTGATTTTATAAGGAAGCCTCAAGCAAATTCCACTCCACTCTCATATAATGGGTCTCAAAATAATTAAAAGAGGGTCAGACTGTGGAATGTAAGAAAGCAGCAGCTTGCACTGCTCTGCCAACATGTTAGCCCCATGCTTCTTCTTAAGGATATTCCCGTTGTCCTGTAATCTTCCATGATTTTTCTGTTGTTGAATTTGGAAGTGGATAGATTTGGGCTAAAGTTCTGGTTCTGCTATTTGTTCCATATGTGACCTTGAGCAACACACCCAACCTGCTAAAATGAGGCAAAGAGTGGTAACCAATATACCACCTATTTCACATGGTTGTTGGGATTAAATGCTAAATAGTAGCATGTGTGTGTCAGGCACATGTGTGTTAGTTGCTCAGCCATGTCCAGTTCTTTGCGACCCCATAGACTGTGCCAGACAGGCTCTTCTGTCCACGGGATTCTTCAGGCAAGAATACTGGAGTGGGTTGCCATTCCCTTCTCCAGGGGATCTTCCTGACCCAGAGATCGAACCCAGGTCTCCTGCATTGCAAGCAGGCTCTTTACCATCTGAGCCACCAGGGAAGCCCATCCGGCACATACTGATGCTCAAAAAATTTTGTTGAATGAGAAAACAAAGAAGTTGTCTTTCTCTTCATCCTCTTTATCCCATAACCTGCTTTGACTTCCCTCCATTCACTTTTATGCTTCTTCTCCACGCCACCTATAGACCTAGTTGGTCCTCCTCCATTATCTTCCAGGCTGGAAATGGAACATTTAACAGGGCAAAGCTGCTGAATGTCGGGGTGCGGGAGGCCCTGCGAGATGAAGAATGGGACTGCTTGTTTCTGCATGATGTGGATCTCCTGCCAGAGAACGACCACAACCTGTATGTGTGCGATCCCCGAGGACCTCGGCACGTTGCTGTTGCCATGAACAAATTTGGATACAGGTAGAGGGCACAGGAGGGTACTGGAAGCAGGGTATTCCACCATCCAGTGGAAGAAGGAGGGATGGCTCCCAAAAGACGTGTGGAATCCAAGGATCTTTCTTTCCCCAGCCTCCCGTATCCCCAGTACTTTGGCGGGGTCTCAGCGCTCACTCCTGACCAGTACCTGAAGATGAATGGCTTCCCCAATGAATACTGGGGCTGGGGTGGTGAGGATGACGACATTGCTACCAGGTCAGACTTCTTGCCACCACCTTCTTCCCTGACCCCAGCCTGGATCCCTATCCTCTAAGACCACCTCTAGCCCTAGTCTTTTAACACTAATTTAGCTCCCTGGTCCTGAACGGTGCCTATTCCTCTCCCTTATCTTTGCGGTCTACCCAGGTCAGGCTTTGCATGCTGCTCCCCCTTCTGTTACCTTTCAGTCCCTTAGAGCTGGTTAATAACATTCCCGGGAGAGAAGACAAGATCAATACAATCAATCCCAATAGTATCATGGGATTCCAGAACTGGAAAGGGGCCTAGAGATTGTTTAGTCCTGCCTCTGCTAGGATTGCATCCAAACCACTTCCTGCAGAGCTGGAAGAGGAAAGGCTCTGCTCCACATAGTCCAGAATCACTTTTTTTTTTTTTAAATAAAGGGCCTGTGCCATTGGCATGATGCCAGCTTATTTTTAGCATATAAAACATTTTGACCTTCAGCCTCAGCTGACCCAATTTCATATGTCATTTGACTATTTGGGCTTGATATGCTGGGCCCCTTGCTTCTCCTCCCGCTTTGTCCTCTGGGAAGAGATCTCTATGAATTCTTGTCTTCTGTATGTGTGTAAAGCACCCAGCAATTTCTAAATGTATGTATTCTTTCAGTACCTTCCCCAGCCATCCTCACTTCTTGCTTCTGTGTATCAGAATTGGAGTTCATTTCTTTCCAGGTCTTGATTTCCTGGTTCCACAGTTTTCTTAAATGTGGGTGGGGGACAGGAGTGCATCAGAGCTGAGGCTGCTCAGCCACTAATCTCAGTAAGAACTGCTGAGCTTGGGTCTGTGGTTCCCAGTTTTGTCCTACCTTTTTTGACAAAATGGTTCCTCTCCCTGTCCTTTCCAGATAGCAAAGGCAGCTCCTAGGAGCCATTTGGGAAACAGGTGGGAGGTGCAAAGCTACCTCTGCCAATGGTTTATAGCCCCCAGCGTGCCTGCACTAGGCCCTGAGGGTTTGGAGACAGCCAGCTTTTACATTCTCTTCAGCCTTTCCTTCTTTCTGTTTGACTTTTCTGTTTGCCCTTCCAGTACTCGGCCCTTTGTCAAGTTAGTTATTCTTTGTGTAAAGAAACATGCAGTTCCTCCCTCGCTGGCCTTAGCTCTTCTTGCTCACCTGTCAGCAGCTTTCTTCCACTCTGGATCCTCCAAGGTGCCCTCACTTTTCCCATAGGGTTCGCTTGGCTGGGATGAAGATATCTCGTCCCCCCACATCCGTGGGACACTATAAGATGGTGAAGCACCGAGGAGATAAGGGCAACGAGGAAAATCCCCACAGGTAGGACGGGAGGGTTGCCTGGGAATTACTAGTGAACCCTTAGGGCTCTACAGTTTCTAGATTCCTGGCTGTTCCTTTCCGGGTCTCAGTCTCCAATCTGTAACCCTCAGGTTTGACCTCCTGGTCCGTACCCAGAATTCCTGGACTCAAGATGGAATGAACTCACTGACATACCAGTTGCTGTCTCGAGAGCTGGGCCCTCTCTATACGAACATCACAGCAGACATTGGAACTGACCCTCGGGGTCCCCGGACTTCCTCTGGTCCCCATTACCCGCCTGGTTCCTCCCAAGCCTTCCGTCAGGAGATGCTGCAGCGCCGGCCCCCAGCCAGGCCTGGCCCTCTGCCTACTGCCAACCACACAGCTCCTCATGGTTCACACTGACTCCTTCTTAATCATGAAACTGACTCTTTCCCACTTTAATCATGAAACTGAATCAGAGGGGTTATATTTTCCCCACCCTCAGCTCCTCACTGCTCTTAGAGGGATGTGAGGAAATGAACTTTACTGCTGTGCTAGGGGCAGGGGCCTCTCCTCACTGCTGGACTGGAGCTGGGCTCCTCTGGCCCTGGAGGTCTCTCTTTCTAGGGTCACCTGCCAGGGCTTATGACTGTGAATCCTTGATGTCATGACTTATGTGATGACTCCTAGGAGTCCCCTGCCCATGGGGTAGGAGCAGGGCTGGACCCAAAATCCCTTCTTCTTCCATGGAGAGAAGAGTGATCTGGCTTCTCCCGGGACCTCTGTGAATATTTATTCTATTTATGGTTCCCAGGAAGTGTGTTTGAAGGAAGCCCCTCCCTGGGTACTTTCTGCCAGTAATGGAGTAGCTCCCTCTTTTGGACCTGGCTCAGGGGGCTGGGATTTTGATATATTTTCTAATAAAGGACTTTGTCTCGCCTCCGCTCCTGCTTTCTGCGTCCCAGGCACTCTTTGCCTATCTTTGCTCACCCACCCCCACCTTCTGCCCTTGGATGACAGAACAGCCAGGCCAAGCCAAGCTTTAGCAACTTTTATTTTCATGGGTGAGAGAATCCCTGCCACCAGGGGCAAGAAGAAGTGGGAGCTGAGGATCAACTGTTGGGTTCTGTGCCCAAGACACGGGCTGCTGCCTGACGCCCGCTCTCTATACAGTCATTGACAGCAACCCCCTCATAGGAGGCCCCAGCCAGAGTCAAAGGCAGCTTCTGAGCAGCCAGGAATTGGGCAGCTGACTCTGAAAGGGAAGAAAAGGAATATTACAGCTGGGGTCTATTTTCACGGCTCTTCTCAGCCCAGCTGCTTTCTCAACTTACCCAGTTTTTGCCAGTGGCCTAATGTATACTGGGGGATAGAGTTCTGGGGAGAGAAAAAGGGATACAGGGAAAACATTATTATTGATATCCCAGGCCTGGGTGCTACATTCCGTGGGGTCACAAAGAGTCAAACATGACTTAGTAACTGAACAACAACAGGCCCGGATAGACAGTGCTTCCAAGCCTGCCTCTACTAGGTAGCTGAAGAGTGTTTACCTTGTGTTACACAACTCACCTTGTGTAGATGGACCAAGCAGTGACTTGGTGGCTCATTCAGTCCTAATTGAGTGGCAGCAGCTTTCTCTGCCTCCTGTTGGAGCAGCTCCTGAGATAAGACACAGCCCCTGGCTTCTAGTGTCTGTAACCAGGAACCTCCCAGCATCACCTAAGGAGGGAAGATGGCACTGACCAGCCTGGCCTTACTGCACTGGGGCAGAGAGGAGCCCTTTGGAAACCCCCACTAAGCATGGCTGCCTTCTCTCACAGTCAGTCTGAGGCCAGGCAGGCTCCCATCCTGCTCAGGGAAAGCAACGGAGTCATACACAATTCCCAGGATAACTGGATCTTCTGAGGATGGCACCAAATGTCCAAATCCCTGAAGAAAACAAAGAGAATGGGTCAGGACGGAAGGGTTCCAGTTGAGCCCGTGTCTGTCTCGCCTCCTTTTCTGAGTCACACCTGGACAGGCAGACGAGCTCCTCGGTACTGCAGATTCACCACAGCCACAGACACAGCAGTGATGGTGCTCAGGGCACGGGCCAGAGGTGTGGCCTCAGCAGGGAGCAGCTTGCTGAGCACTGGAGGAGAGAGCAGCCTGCCTCAGGAGGCGTTCCCAGTGCAGTTTTGGCCACCCTCCTTAGGATAAGATCCCCACAGGGATGAGCAGTTCAAGGGCATGGTATGGTCCTGTTGGCCCAGGAAGAAGCTAGGGTGCCTCACCCTGGCTGGGGAAGGGGAGGGTGGCTATCCCATTACCTGAAGCTGGAATGGCACTAATAATGTGGTCAGCCTCCAGGCTGCTGTCCTCTAGAGACACCTGAAAGGATGAAAACATTAAAAGACAGAAATCTTGGGAATTGTGCCTCAGTTTTCCAGCACCCAAGTGGCAGGAGAGAGACTGGATGCTGACTCAGGATGAAGAGACTGACTATGTTGTCAGAACAAAAACCATCCCCCTGTTACTCCAGCAAGTGGGCCAGACAAAAGCCAGTGGGCCAATTTGAAATGTTTAGTGGAGCTGGGTGGTTCTTTCCCTTAGCTGGGAGCCACTTATATATAAGTACTACTTCTATCCACAGATCTGGATCAGATGGTCTTGGAGGAAGGTCCACAAAGAAGGCCTAAGAACCTGGGGTAGCCCATACTTAAGCAGCTTGTAGGACAGAAGAAAAAGAGAAACTCCAGTCCTGGAGTTTAAACAAAGATGAAAACTCTAACACACAGGTTCATTACAGTCCAGGAGGCTCACCTACCTTCCAGCGCCCTTCTGCCTGGAGACTGAGCCCACAGACTGGCTGGCCTTGGAGAACACTGACACCCCTACTAGTCAGGTGGGCGTGGAGGGCCTGGGGCAATGTCTCCAGCCCTCCACGGAGTGACCACTGGCTCCAGCGCTCAGCCTGAGCTTGGCGAATAAGTGCTGAGTCCAGCTGTGGGCCCCGGCCTGCAGGGGAGGAAGCAGAGAAGAATCATTAAAATAGCACCCCTTGCCTCCAGTCCCTCATTCTGGCAGTCCTTAATATCTTCAACCCTTGAACCAACTGCCCCCTCACCTGCCCCCAGCAGCAGCCCCAGTAATATGGAACGATGGGTTTGCTCAGCTTGGAAGAGACTGGGAAAGCAGGACCTGATGCTGAGCTCACGGCTGTTGCCTGCAAACACTCCACGGCAGAGACTGTCCATGGCTAGAGACGCCACCTTAAGGGTGAGACTAGGATTGAGAGGCCAAGGAACAAACTGCACTAATTTCCACTAATCCCTGCTTGGTAGGGAATGGGGGCAGCATGGGTTTACTTGGAAAGCAGTCTGGCTACAACAGATGGATGGGAAGGAAGTGAAGGCATTCACCTCAACACTGAGTTTGGGGGGCTACTGGGTACGAAGAGAAGAGGACATTTTCAGAGGCTACAGAAGAGGCCCCAGTGGTAGGTTTGGGCCCCAGTGGTAGATTTGCAGCCGGTTTAGAAGGGGAGGGATCTGGGGGCTTCTGGGTGGTGTTACCTCGGGACCAAGGCGGCGCTGGGCAAAACTGTGCACAGTCTCATCAGGGTCTTTGCCACGAGGGGTGGTCAAATCCCTCAGCCCAGCCCAGAACAGAGGTTTGGAGAAAGGAGGTGAAGGGCGGAGGAGCCCCCTGCATGGAGGAAGGCACAGTGAAAAGGGAGCTTTGATTTACCTCTCCAGCTCCAGGGGATCATTTCTATTCGTTTGGCCCCTTTTGCTGGGAGGGCTGACAGACTGGGAGATGAGGTAATGGAAGGGATGTGAGGACAAGGGCAAAGGAGAAGGATGGTAGTAAGGAAGTGACAACGTTACCTGATGCCAGAGGGCAAGGCATGCAGAGCACCACCTACATACAGGAACCTGTTCTGGGCAGCTGGATGGTCTCCCCGGACCGGCAACACTTCTGAGTCCAAGCCAAGCTCAGAAACCTGCTCTCCACACGTCCTCAAGAAGAGGATATACTAAGGAAAGGACTGGCCACCAAATCCACTTGCTCCCCTTAACTCTATCCTCTAGTGAAGGCCTCTCCGCAATACCTCCTAGGCATTGCACAAGCCGCTCACCAGGAGCAGGGTCCGGGCTCCCAGGGCTCCTGCCGGCCGAATTCCTCGAGGTCCAAGTTCAAAAATGGCACCATCTGGCCCTCGTACTGAGCGGATCCAGCCTCCCAGGCGCTCGCTGCCCTCCACCAAGACCACCTGAGGGCAAGAGGGAGACACTGCAGCCTACAGCCACAGCTTCGGCGGCATAAGTGGTCAGGAGAAAAAGGGGGCGGCGCATTCGCTCCTGCTGGAAATGGGAGAGAAGTGTTAAAGGCGCTCCCTCTGGCAGCGTGGCGCACTCACCTTGGGGGGACAGGGGGCCCGGCTCAGATAGTAACTGGCGGCCAAGCCGCTGATCCCTCCGCCCAGCACGACCACGGTCCGGCCCATGAAGAAACCTGCGGGTGAAGAGGCACTACGAACAGCGTGACTGCAAGCAGCCTGCTCTCCAGAAAATCTGCGAGCTCCGCGTTCCACCCCCGGCCATTCGCTGCTTTCGGGGAAACCCAGAGCCGGCGGATGGGGTGGTGGAACTCTGAGGTCCCCTCCCAGGGCCTAGGACTCACCCACGAGGGGAACGAGAAAAATGAGGCGAAAGGAGGAGGTAGAGGTCTCAGCGCATCACCCCGCCGGCGATCCGGGGGGACAGGGGAGGCGGATAAGGGCCACGCCCACGCTATCTGCTCGCGCAGGGCTCGGGGACCCAACTGGACGCCGGTGTTCTGGAGCGCTTTCCCTCCCACCCCTATCTAGGCCTAGTGCTTTCAGCCCGTAGCCTCCGCCCCCAAGCTTTTTGGCCTCTCCGACTCTCCGTCCATTCTAGTCTCGCGGATGCTCCAGCCTGTAGAAGGCGGATCTCTGAAGCTGGAGATTAACTGGTTCGGTGCCGGGCTGGAGAGAGCGGCCATATCTCGCACGACTCTCCCTTCAGGGCTGGAGCGGCGAGAGCTGAATCCTGGTCAGCATTCCCCAGGTCGAGCTTCCCAGGCCCCACCTAGGGTGAGAACCCTGCAGGGAGGGTCCCATGAGCTTTGGTTGTAGGGAGAGTAGATAGGGACACTGGAGGCTGGTCCGTGGGGAGGTGGCTTCATCAACAGCTCCTTGATGTTAGCAACAGCCTGGGCCTGTGGGAGCTAGGGCAGCCCGGCAGCGTACCGTGTTTATCCACAGGGGTCCCTGGGTACCAAGCTCTCGAGAGGCAGCCCCCTACGCTGGCAAAACCCGTGGACCCCCGTGTCCGCCCTCTAGCTCCAGGATTCCTTACAGCTTCACGGGTCTCAAGTTTGCCTTCCCTCTTCTCCTCCCAATGTAAACCCTGGCATCACCGTGTCCTGGTCCCATCGCATCCCCACCCCCACGGCTCTGAGCGTGCCCCCATCTGTTCCGAGAGGGAACTGGGTCCCAGGAAGACTCCCCATTCGGCCTAGTTCTGTGTCTCTACACCCTTAAAACACAAATACAAATAAGGACATCTTTTTTTTTTTTTTAATAAATTTATTCACAAAAAAAGTGAGACTGTAGAGGATCTGGGGGCTGTACACGGGCAGGGGCCTGTGGAGCTCTGTACATGGGACTGGGAGACAAGGGAGCCTCCAGGTGAAAGGGTATTTTTTAATAAAAAAAATAATGGGAGGTACAACCACCCCCTCCCCCCTCCCCGATTAAAAAGACACAAAAATAGACGTCTCTGAGGTAAATGGGGAGCCTGGGGGCTTAAGGGTGTTGAAAGGGTTTCACAGGTGCCAGGGCATAAAAGGGATGTCACAGGCACCGGGGTGGCTCCTGCATCAGTTGGTAGAACAGCACGTAGCCCTCACTGGACGCCACCTGGTTTTCACTGACAGGGGAGACACTAGGAAGAAGGGACATAGGGAAAGAGGTGTGATCATCTCTGCGTGTTCTACCTCCCCACAAGATCAACCTCACAGCATCCAGGTAGTGATCAGGATACCAATCCCGCCCCCACCGCCCGGCACTGTGCTCTCCTGGGGCTTCGTCTTTGGGAAAGGTGTCAGGGCTGCTGTGGGGACAGGGCCGGAGGGGAGTAGCAGGCTCTTCTCACCGAGAGTCATTGTAGACGTGCCAGCCAGTCTGGCACCGGCACAGGGCTGTGTAGTGGCCATAGTGGACGCTGCCCGAGTGGTTGCAAAGGGCGTACAGCTGATACACGGGGCTTCCTTCAGGGTTACAGACGACCAAATCTTACAGTCAGAGCTGTGCCCCGCTCTCACTCTTCCCTCCCCTGCATGGAGCTCCCCAAGACCTTCCCTATCAGACTCACCGGCTTTGTCACTGGCGAAGTCCCCTAGGCTCAGTCGCTGCAGTGGGAAGTCTACACCTACTGAACTTTTCTTGATGGAGCCTCGGGAGGCGGAAAATCGATTAAGATCTAAGCTCTGGTTAAGGAGAATTTGGGAGGCAGAGGGCCTCTGAGGGGGGCTGAGGAATTGAATGTTGTCCACCACCCCTCCTGGAACACATTTGGGGAGCGTGATAGGGAAAGGTGGAGTGGCCGGCTTTTCCTAAGGCAAACTGAATTCCCAAATGTCCAGCTTCTGTAAACATGGAAAATGTGGAAAAAAGAATGAATGGGAGAAATAATCTGAAGATTAGGATACGGAGCACGAGAATGCGGGGGAATCTCTGTACTGTCAACTTTTTGGTACTTCGTGTTTTCTGCCGACATCGGTCACACACCTAAATAAATGTCAAATTATGTTATAAGGTTAACGTGTTTCTCACCTCAGCTAGCTTTTCTGGCATCCTGACTCACAAATTCACTGTGCTCTGCATACACTTCTGCATCCTCTGGGCCGCTGCCCTTTGCCCTGGAAGCACCAGGACATACCTGAAACTCCTTTACAAACCCTGACACGTGTCATTCTTCATACTCAGGCACCATGCAACCCCTTTTACACATATGGAGCTCCCCACCCCGGCTTCCCACCCTTACTATATCCCTTGTGAACCCCCACATACTGGGGCATTCTCCGATTCTAGCTCTTCTTCCTTGGTGAAAAGGTTGAAACAATCTCGCAGAGACACCTTGCCCCCAGCAAATCCTTTCTGGGGGGAAAGGGGAGTGAAGGGTCAGCATGGTATGAATTTACTTTTCCAACTCTTCGCAAGTAATCCAAGCTTCATTTCTGCTCCAGAGACCCAGAGGGTTCCGTCCCACACTAGGGGTGGGAGGGTTGCATCACAGAACCCATGTCCCATCCACCCCTGGAATCTTCTGGAATCCCACCTTGGGGATGGGCAGGGACAGGTCACAAAAAACCTCGAAGGTCGTGGAGCGATACCCACAGGCCTGGCACTTGAGACAACTTTTCAACTGGCCCACAAACAGGTCTAGATAGAAGCAAAGAGGCAGGAGAAACAGTCACTATGGGATGCCTAAGGTGCTTTCTTGGAATCCCACCTCCTTACCTGACCTTTCCTTTCCCACCACCAACACTCCTCACAAACCCCCAACAGCTTTACCACCCAGTCCTGTTCCCATACCCCTCAACAGTACTGATTTTTTCTGCCAAGCCAGCACCGCCACCCCCACCACACTTTCCCCCATCACTGCCTTACTTCATACCCACGATCTTCCCCCACACACAGACACACAGACACTCCCTCCATCACTTTGTTTTACTCCATACCCACGATCTTGCTGTCCTCTCTTTCCAGGTAACGCTTCCACATTAGGTTGGCTCGATCATCATCGCTACCACAAAGCAAGGCAAGTGGGAAGCATCCATAAGACAGCAGGAACGCTGGGCACCCCCACCACCACTGAAATGATCCACAAAGCCCTGTACCCCACCCCACCCCATACCCGACCCCCTCTGTGCCCCGGCTCCTTCTTTGAATTTCAAGAAAGAGTCAAAGGAGCCCTCCTTCAGAGGACTTTCTGGTGAGAGGAAAACAAAGGAATGTAGACAGGGGAAGAACATGCCGTCTTCCTCCACCTGGCTCCAAACCCCTTTTGTACCTTATAAATTAATTATCCCCTCCTCCGTCAATATGGTGACAGCCACAGCACTATCTTCTGCTTCCATCTGCGCCCCTCAGCCTCCTCCTTCCTTCTTCCTGCTTCTGCACTGCTTCACAAACCATTTTCTGAACTATGTATTTCCTTGGACCCTACAGCCTCAACCATGACTAACTCACTTCTATGAAGGATGAATGCTGCTGATAAACTACTGGGGAGAAGAGGGAGGGGGAGCAACCTTACCTTAACTCAGGTTCTTCTAGCAGAGCCCCTCCAAGGCGGGGTGGGTGGGGAGCAGGACTACTGGCCAGGATTGGTGGAGCCCGGCGGCCTCGGCGGTTGATTTCGAGGTGTAGCCGCTCCATGAGGAGCTTCAGAAACTCTTGGGCATCCTGCTGGCTGCAGCCAGACAAAGAGCATGGGCAACTGACTCCTCCCTAGTCCACAGTCACTAATCCCTTCCCAGACATCTGTCCCCACTTCCTGGATGAAGAGCATCTCAAGGCTCAGAATGAGGCTGCCAGGGCTCCTACCCCCAGACAAGGCCAGAGAGAAATCCCATACCCTCCAGCTCTCCCACCTGTATCCAGAGAAGGAGGGGACGTATTTCTGGAAGACAGCTCGGAATCGAGTAGGATTCACAGCTTCACAGGAATCAGGGTGCCACAGGGCACCAATCACATCTGCAAAGGCTGTTAGGATGGGAGTGGGGAAGGGAAACAAAAGTTAATGACTACAAGAGGGAAGCGAGAGGAGGCCCAGAGGGTGGAAAACAACCTCTAGGAAATCAGACACAGAGAAAAACAGATACAACTGCCAGCTTTCAGGCTCAGGGTCACTGCTACTGGCAGAGGAACCTACAAAGTCCTTTTTTTGGGGGAAAGAGGACTTGAAAGGGGGGAGCAGGAGTTGTGGCCCTACCTTCAGTGAGCTCCTGGGCTCGGCCCCCTCCAGGCACCTCTTGACGGAAGTCCCTTCGCAGACAGAAGTCCCGAAGAGGCCGGGTGCTACTCAAACACTGTAGCACAGCATTCAGGAAGCACTGGGGAGCAGGAGAGACCCAAGAAGCCTTAGGAGAACTTCAGTGCTGCGCTTCTAGTTTCCCTCCCCATGCCTGTCACCAGCACCAGTCCACATTCCTGTTCGGAAGGATGAAGAATGGCTCTCACCGTGTTCCCCAGATTTCGGAGGCCAACATGACCAGAGCCCAGAAGCAGTGTGTGATGAGCCTGGAAGGTCAGTACAGAACAGTCAACAGGTGCCTGTATACCGTACCTGGCACTTTAACCTTCCCACAGCATGCTGCCCACTGCCTTCCCCGTCCCATCCTTCACCCCCAAACTCTACACTTCTTCCCTCACTGAGTATCAGGGTCTCCCTACCTCACTGGCCATGAGCAGTAAGCCCATCACAGCTGAGTGTACCACGGTCTCAGCCATGGCTGTCCCATCTGTTCCCCACTTACTCCTCTGCCCAGCTAGCCGGCGATGCAACTCCTGGGGCAACTCCCCAAGCACTGGCATGGTTGCCCAGCTGCTCCCCACCCCCACCTTGCTACCCGCAAGGCCCCCTCCTGCACCCGTGGCCCCTTTCTACACCCTCTCCTGATGGCTCCAACTTCAATCAGCCTAGCTCACTTAGCTTGGGGAAATGGGCAACCACATTAGCTCAGATGTTCTGAGCCCACCCCTCCTTTGCTCCAGAGATTAATTAAACCTAGGCAAGCATCCTAGGAGAGAAGGCACAGCAAGGGAAATTAAGGGCCTGGGGACCCAAATAATTCCAAATGGTTGAGTTAATTCCTTGGAGAATGAAATGGCAAACCATGCTGGGGAGTCACAGACAAGCCCAAAAAGGGTCTATGAGGCTCAAGAGTACTTAAGTAAGGGAGAAGAGAGTCCACACTACTGAAATGAAGGGGTGAAAAAGAAATTTGGGGGAAAAGGAGAAAGGAAAGCCATATGATGGCAAGAAAGCTGGAGGCATGGAGGAACGTGTGGACATGGAAGGCCACGTGTGCTGGCGAATCCTCACCATCTTGTCATCGGAGTAGAAAGGTTCAGAGGGCCGGGCAGATATCACGTGGAAGGAGCCATGGGGAGTAGGGGGCTCTGTCCGTATGCTGAACAAAGTGGGTGGCCCAGGAAAGCCCCCGAGGCGGCGGAGAGAGGTGCTACGTCTCAAAGGGGGTGGCTCAGGCCGGAGAGCCAAGCGGCTCAGTGCAGCCCCCAGCTCTCCAGTGCCACGGTGCCCTCCCAAGGCAATCCCCATTGGACGCAAGTCCCCACTGCTCACAGACTTGGAACGGGCTAGGTTGGTCCTGGATGGGAGAGGCAGAGCCACAGTTGGAGGTGGTGAGCCAGGCAGGGGAACTCCATGATCTGCCCGAAGTGGGCCACTGGGACGAGGGCCTGAGGTCCGTCCCCGTCCCAGCTCCAGTTTCTTGAGCCGTTCCTCAGGGGGACCTGGCCTAGGAGGCAGAGGTCGTAACATGGGATTTGGCCCAGGGGCTGGGTTTCGTCGCTCCTTGCTCCGGGCCCGGGGAGCAAATGGTAGCTTGGATCCCACTCGGGGCTGGATATTAAGAGGTGGCTCTCGGGTCCGTCCCAGGCGGTGCTCAGAAGCCTGGGGCATTGTGGACGCCACAGGCTGGACCTGGGAGAAGAAGACAGGGTCAACATTTGAACATGGAGGGAGGTGGGAACCTAGGCTACCATACCTGGCTATATGCATGGAGGGCAGGAACCGTATCATATCAGTCATTGTATCCCCAATAGCTAGCATAGTGTTTGGCACAAAGTAAACACTTAGTAACCATTGAGTAAATGAATGAATGAATGATAGCAGTCCAGAGGTTTGACTCTACATTCCTTACCCTCTTCCTGCAGAATATAGCTTTACTGGAGAGCCAATGAAAAGACAGTTCCTATCTCGCCTGTCTTTATAATCTAAATGTTCATGAAGGTCCCCCATACTTGGCTAGTCAAGTGGGATGTGCTCTGGGTCATTTAGAACCTGTGGTCAAATAGGGGTGTGGATGCAAGTACAACAGCCCCAAAGATAGCATTCCATTCTCAAACCTCTGCCCCTCCGGGCTGCAAATGAAGCAGATTAAAAGGGTGACTTGCCAATCACTCCCTCCCCCCGCCTCTGAGCTCCAAAGTGATGTCGGGGCTTAGGGGCAGTGGCGAGCAGGGAGGACGAACAACTAATTCCCTGACCCTCAAGCTCTGCACCTCGCCCACCACAGCAGCTTTCAACCGGGTCCGCCCCCCTCGAGGGCAGAAAGGCCGAGGCTGCTGATTGGCTACGGGGTCCAGAGGCATATTCTCCACGATCCAAGGATGCTGGTCCCTCCAGCCCAGTTCTCTCAGGCCTGCCAGGACCCCAGCGGCTTTGCCTTTGTGGAGGGCGATCTCTCGAGTCTGGAGCAGTCTTCCCTCGGAACCCCCCACGCCATACGCCCCGGACCGTACCTGTCCCCGAGTGAGGCGGCGGGGGAGGCCAACCGGGGTCAGGCCTCAGCTCAGGGCCATCCCCTACTACCCTCGCGCAGCGCCCCCGCGGGCCCGGCTGCAGCTTTAGCCGCAGCTATCGCCCAGCTCTCTCCCGCCGCAGGGGCCGCCGCCATCTTTGTTGGTCCCGCCCGGCCACCGGCCACCGGCTTCACTGTCTCTCAGGGCGCCTGCGCACCCACACTCAGAATCCACCCACTTGCATCCTCGGCGCTTGCGTGAACCCGCCCCCTTGGCTCCGCCGCTGACACCATGGAAACACAGCCAACTTTAGGACCGCCAGTTCCCAGCTCTGCCAAAAATTTTCTTTAGACCATCATTCCAAAGCAAGTCCCTAAAGTAGAGTCCCATCGCCCCATCTTGTGGCCCTAAAGGATATAAACCTGACAATCGTTGTATGGCCCCCCGGCTTGCAGCACAGACCTTCCCAGGGAGCAGGGATGCGAACGTAGGGTCCAGCCCACAGAACAGAGAAGTATCCACATAGGGATGGGAAGCTCCTCGGAGGGTAGGGAATACTGACCCTTCAAAACCAGTCCTCAGTCATCTTGCAGGCCGAAGCAGGAGGCTCCCTGCTCAAGCACATGAGCAGACTTCAGCAGCAGGGACAGCAGTCAGGATTTCCTTTCATTCTGGTCCAGACCAGAGCTTCCTCCATTTCCCCCTCCCCCCTGAACTAGGATGGTCGTACATGTGCCTTGGGTGGTAGCCTGCTGACCTTTAGGCTACTCACCCACGATTACAGCCACCAATGAGAGCCGCAAGCCACCAGAGAAAGCAGCTTTTATTGATGAGTTATCTCCAGAAACCAGAAAGACTATGTACCCACTTTTGGTCCCCCCCATCCCTCTAGACCTCGCAGTGCTCCACCTAGGGAAGGGATATAAATTGCCTCTTGGTTTTTCAAGGCCGTAGTCTTTCCTCTTCCTGTGTAGCCCAACTTAAGAAATTCAGCAGCAGTGCTGTTTTTTTCAGCAGTGTCTGCTGCAGCTACTTAGTAACAATTATGGGTGAAGAGGTATGAAGGGAAGCAGTTAGATGAGTAAGAAGAATGATGCACAGGAAAACAGGAACAGTAGCCTATCAAAGGTCCCTCTGTCCTGCCTCAGTGGCTTGATCCTTCATTGGCTGCATTTCTCTTTATGCTGAATCACTCCCTTCTGAATCAGATCGGGGATTTCCACTGCCAGCCATGGACCCAGCTGCAATACAAGGGAGACCCTGTGAGATTACTACCAGCCAGTCAATGCCTTGTATTCCAACAGAAGCTCCTTCCTAGAGATAGTCTGGGAGAACAGACCCAAAGGAAAACACTGTTATTCCAGGTTTACTCTCACTGTTCTTATATCGCTCAGGACCAAACCCCTTCCCCTCTTATACACCAGATACTCCAAACTTACCCCTAGAGCCATGAGATGAGCTAGTCCAAACTTAGGCACATTCCTGGCCCACAAAGGCTTAAAGTGATCAGTCAGGCATATTTTGCCACCCCTATGAGAGGAACAAGATCAGAAGGTGTTGACATGCAAGGTACACCACAAAGCAAAGCAGATTCTTGAGAGCACAGGAAGACTACTGGGGATCAGAACTGAGAACGAGGTCATCTAAGTGCTTTGCCCAGGCTTGGCAGAGGGAGATGTAGAATTTCTCTAGGCCGGCAGACTCTGGGGAAATTTCTGCCTTGGAGAGTTCTTCACCAAGGCCTTCTTTGACCTTTTCCCATCTCCTGTTAAGTCCTACCTGTACATCTTTGCTGTTTTTCCATCTAGTTCAGGTACTGCAATTTCTGGAGCAGTAGTGGGATATGTGATAGGAATCTGGAAGAATTACAAGGCTTTAATATGACAGAAGCAGAATAGAAAGGAACTAATCTAATCAGATATACACATTTCTTGGTTGAAATGAAAGGTGCTGCAAACTCCCCCAAGCAGCAGTTACATAGCAGGGTTCTGGACATGGAGATGAGTAATTAAAACCTGTGCTTGTTTCAAACGTCATTAAGATTTTCCCTCCCATTTAAAAAGTTTTCTTTGGTCCCTCCAAGAAAGGTTAGCTTGTTAACAATCACCTAATCCATCATCCTCAACTAACCTCCATTAACTACCACTCCATTATACTCACGTCAAACTCGATGTCAAACTCATATTTGAGGAGGTCATGGATGTACCAGCATTTTCCAAACCACCTACAACAGAAACCAAACCTCAGTCCAATTTTCCCATTGTTCTAATACTCATACGACATCTTTTTGGCTTAGGTGACCAGCCTGGGAGACCCATAGGTTGGGAATTGGGAACTCTGGAGTTGTGGGAGTGAAGACTAGAAGGGGGCAGGAAAGGCCTGAGAGTGGGTTCTGGGACACCGGAATGCTTAAGCTAGGTAAGATCCCCACCGCCACAACTCCCGAGAGGGTCTGCCTACCGAGTCCCTTCCTTGTTGGACTCCAGTCGGAACCAGTCATTGTCCGCATTCTTGTTGTTCTCCACATACTAAAAGCAGAAAATGAGGTTTTTGAGGGGGAAATTGGAGCCAAGGGCAGTACGCCTTCCCTCAAAAGAAGTGTGATTAGTATGTTTACCCAACTTAGTATGTTTACTCTCTTTACCCAACTTTTCTGACATAAGTTGAAGTCAAAGCCATATTGGTAAGTAGGGCACTTGTGCAGAAGAGAGAATAGAACGCTTGGGTTCTACTCAATTTAACAGGCACAAAAAACTTTATGATGTTGCCTGGCTTTTCTTCTCACTTCTGACAATCTCAGCGACAACTCATTTTATGGCATATTCCTTCCCAAGACTTCATTTTGTCCTGATTTTGACTAGCACTCATATGCTGATGACTTCTAAATCTTTATCTTTAAACTAGAGCTTTTCCCAGAGCTTCAAAGTCTACATCCAAATGTATATTGAAACTTCTACCTTCATTCCACAGGTGCAATTCAAACTTGGCAGTGCCAGTTTCCCCCTAGTCCTTCAGACTTGTTTCTTCACAGCACCAATCTCCATTGGCAGTATTAGCGTGCAGTCACCCACGCTAAAAATCTGGAAATCATCCTTAAGTCTCCTTCCCCTTTACAAACCAATCTTTTATGATATCCTGCTGATTTTACCTTCTGAATATTCTTCAAGTCTACCTCTCCTCTCTTTACCATAACTGCTGAATTTATATTATCACTTTTCTTTTGCCTGGATTAATGACAGCCTCCAAACTTCAGCCTTAGCCCTGCCAATTCTGTTTTCCTCTCTTCTGCCAGTGATTGATTTAAACCCAAATCTCATCATGTTAACATCCTCTGCTTAACATCCTTTAAAGGTATCCCAAGGCCTCCAAGATAGAATTCAAGTGCTCCAATCTATTTATTGTCTTATCTACCACTCCCTGACACACCCTGATGCTCTAACAACTCTGAACTACTTGTGTTTCTTCATATAGGTCATGTGTTTCTAGCTTCCATAACTTTGCTCATGCTGTTCCTTTTGCCTTGAATGTTCTTCTCTTATGCTCGTTTTTTATAAGGCTAACTTATGTTTACTCTTTCAGTCTCAGCTCAAGCATTGCCTCTTCTAAAAGCCTTCCCTGACCAAACCCAGGCTAGATTTAGGTATCTCACCTCCTGCTTCAAAACATCCTAGCAATTTCTCAGATTCCTTCTCCCTCTTTCTCCACCTTATGTATTATAATAATATGTTTCTGTCTATCGGTAGGCTCCACTTTATTCGGCTTTGGATACCCTTCCTAGGTACCAGATGTACATTATTTTTTAAATTTATTTTTTAGTGAATACATGCACCAGGAAACCTTTGAAACAGACAGAGACCACCGCAAGAAGTCAAATTTTTTCCACAGAACGGAGATTAGCTGAGAAAACGGTTCATTCCTAACTGAGCTGAGCTCCTCATCTCTCTGCAACTAATACCTACTTTAATTTTTCGCTCTAATATGTATTCCTACCTTAGGACAAGTGAAAGAGCGGAGGGACTCAGGCCCGGACTTAGGGCTCTAAGAAATCCTTAAGACCACCTCCCCTACATCCAGGAGAGCAATCACCTGGAGCCAGAAAGACACGTCATTTTCCTGGGCCGCGTATCCCTAAAATAACTGCTGCTTTCAGGAAGAAAATCTGGCCCCACTGTAGTTCCTAGCTTGAGTATCTTCTGCCTCCTGCCCACCGCGGCTCCTTAAGTCCCCCAGCCCCGAAGTCATCCAGTATCGTTGAATTTTTAAGTTAAACTTTAAAACCGGAAGTGGATTCCACACGGAGCCTATTCCGATGGACACCTGATTGCCCGCAAACCTTTTACGACACGGTTGACAGTAGAAGCACAACTAACCCGTATAAGAGACTGATATTCCTCCTTGAGTCTCTGCACCCACAACTCCCGATCTCGAGGTCCGGCGTTGGTCTTCAGCACCGGGATCTCAGACACGACACGCCGGGTGGCCTCGTCCGCCATCTTAGACCAGGGCACAAGAGAAATACGGAAGTGGTATTACCTGTAGTTTACATTCAGGGCGCCTCCATCTTTACTATGGGAAGATGGGGAATGGCTGCCTTAAAACTTCGCTGAATACGATCTTTATTTTCTAGTAACGAAGACAAATTTGTCACCGGATCACCTGCTTGTGGGCGCAACGAGGAGGAAAGAATGGAAACGGATGACTCTGTCCTGAATATGGCACCTATCATTTAACTGCAGATTGCTCAAAGGGTGACTTCCGCTCATGCTCAGAGACGTAATCTCAGAAAACCCTTCTGGACACTTGAAGAATTGTTAGAATTTCAGGCAGTTTTAGGCGCTCTTCTGGTTCCTGTCATCCTAAAATGCGCGAGTCACCTGTTTCAGCTTTGATTAAACTTCCTTAACTTCCTTGTAGTTAGGCTGAGGTAGCAGGGAGCCACTGTAGTCTTCCATTCAGTTCAGTTCATTTCTGTCGCTTAGTCGTGTCCGACTCTGCGACCCCATGGACGGGAGCATGCCAGGCCTCCCTGTCCATCACCAACTCCTGGAGCTTACTCAAACTCATGTCCATTAAGTTGATGATGCCATCCAACTATCTCATCCTCTGTTGTCCCCTTCTCCTCCCGCTTTCGATCATTCCCAGCATCAGGGTCTTTTCAATTGAGTCAGTTTTTCGCATCAGGTGGCCAAAGTATTGGAGTTTCAGCTTCAGCATCAGTCCTTCCAATGAATATTCAGGACTGATTTCCTTTAGGATGGACAGGTTTGATCTCTTTGCAGACCAAGGGATTCCCAAGAGTCCTCTCCAACACCACAATTCAAAAGCATCAAAAGTCATCCATTAGGAAGGTATTAAACTTCTGAAACTTATTGGAAACCATGGAGAATCAAAGTATATACAGTCTCAGGCCGAAAGAGTTAACACAATTGAATTAGAGAATTCTTAATAAATGCCAAAATTGTTGAAAGGCCGCTAGAAAACTTGCCTTCATCTAGCCTAGTCATTTTTGGGTATGAAATTAACAAATCTAGGAGGGAATCATGTCTCTTATCTCCAGTGCATGGCACACAGTAGGTACCCAGTAATCCTTTTTCAGAATTTTGTATCTTCCGGTTGGTTTTTAAACAGAAGCACATTATTTTTGGCCTTAACTTACATGTCTTGTTTGCAGCGTTAATCACTGCAACCTTTAGCTGTAATTTTGGATCAAATCCTATTAATCATGAAATTCTATAGTTTATCTACAAATTTAATTTCTTATGGCTGAAACCTCCAGTACAATGCTGAGAGCAGACACCCTTTTCTTGTTCTGATTTCAGGGAGGAAAGCACTGTCTTTCTTTTTTAAGTATGCTATTCTCTATAGGCTTCTCATGGGTGCCCTTTATCAGGTTAAGGAAGTTCCCTTCTCTTCCTAGTGCTGAAGGTTTTTATCATGAATGGGAGTGTTCCCCCCTCCCTGAATGCTTTTTCTTTATTCACTGAGATGATGATGTAATTTTTTTCTTTTATTAGCATGCAATATGTTTCTTTAAAATATTGGGTAAGGCTAAGGCAAAGCTTTGTAGTATCTCACTCGAGTTTTCTCTCCTAGAGAAATAAAGATTTATTCCATTTTGAGTGTGGGCTTTGTGGTGTGGTGGAAAGCAGAGATTTGGAATGAGGTGTGCAATTTGATTGTCATAAGAATTTGGAGGAGGAGGAGAAATAGGGAAATGTAGGTCAAATTGGGTGCACAGTGTTATAAAAAGAATACATTCTGAGGATTTAATGTACAGCTGGCTCAGCAGTAAATCCACCTGCAATGCAGGAGACTCAGGTTTAATCCCTGGGTCAGGAAGATCCCCTGGAGAAGGAAATAGCAACCCACTCCAGTATTCTTGCCTGGGAAATCCCATGGATAGAGGAGCCTGGTGGCTACAGTCCACAGGGTCACAAGAGTTGGACACAACTTAGTGACTAGACTGCCGCCACCACCACCACATGGTGACTATAGATGGGCTTTCTCTAGTTGTGGTGTGTGGGTGAGCAAGAGCTACTTTCTGTTGTGGTGCATGGGCTTCTCACTGTGGTGGCTTCTCTTGTGGAGCACAGGCTCTAGGTGCAGTGGCTTCAGAAATCGTAGTATGTGAGCTCAGTAGTTGTGGCACGTGGATTTTAGTTGCTCCATGGCATGTGGAATCTTCCCACACCAGGGATTGAACCCATGCATTGCAGGCAGATTCTTATCCACTGTACCACCAGGGAAGTCCAGTCTTAAACGTTCTTAACCACACATGTGTTGACTATGTGAAGTGATGGATATGGATATTGATTTTGGTAATCATTCATATATGTGCTCACACGTGCAGATGTATTCACCACATGTATATGATAGATACATGCAGATATCAAGCCACGATTTTAAAAATATATATTTGTCAATTATTCCTCAGTAAAGTAGGGGAGGGCCAGACTTTGACGAATTACTTTATCTCTGTGAGCTGCATGTCCTCACCTATGAAAGGATAGTAGTGTTTATAGGGCGATTTTAACTATATATATGAGCTTTTCATTTTTATTTTACTTATTTTTATTTATTTGTGCATTTATGGAGTTCTTACTACATTCAGGCATTGGAAATACAGTAGTGCATAAGGCAGGCAGAGTACTTGCCCTGAAGGAAATTGTCCTAAAACAGCTATAAAAAGGAATTGGACAGAAATGACTGGAAACTTCAATTCTGGGAAGTGTACTGACATCAGACCATGGTTTTGATGGATAGTACTGTTGGGTACATGAGGGTGCCCCTGAAAGTAGTTGAAAATCCCATTGTCAGTCATCATGGAGAAAAGTAGCCCTAGGGACAAAAGGAGAAATATTGTATTAGGGAAATAAACTTTGGACTAGGGGAGGAATTTAAGTTTTTCCTCATTCTGATTTTAAAGGGGTTAGTCTGGACTCTAATATTCTCAGAGAATATAGCTCAGAATGGTGAGGAGAGGGTACCACCATATAGAGGATCAGTATAGATAGCATATTCAAAAGCAGAGACATTACTTTGCCAACAAAGGTTTGTCTAGTCAAGGCTATGGTTTTTCCTGTGGTCATATATGGATGTGAGAGTTGGACTGTGAAGAAGGCTGAGCACCGAAGAATTGATGCTTTTGAACTGTGGTGTTGGAGAAGACTCTTGAGAGTCCCTTGGACTGCAAGGAGATCCAACCAGTCCATTCTGAAGGAAATCAGCCCTGGGATTTCTTTGGAAGGAATGATGCTAAAGCTGAAACTCCAGTACTTTGGCCACCTCATGCAAAGAGTTGACTCATTGGAAAAGACTCCGATGCTGGGAGGGATTGGGGACAGGAGGAGAAGGGGAGGACAGAGGATGAGATGGCTGGATGGCATCACTGACTCGATAGACATGAGTCATGGTGAACTCCTGGAGTTTGTGATGGACAGGGAGGCCTGGCGTGCTGCGATTCATGGGGTGGCAAAGAGTCGGACACGACTGAGCGACTGATCTGATCTAATCTGATCTGATAGATGGGTAACCAGTTCAGAAAACTTTTTTCCTTTTGTTATTGCCTTTAATTATTCTGGAGACTTCAGCAAAGAATTCTTATAACACTGAAGAGAACTTGGTGGAGAGAATGATTAAAAAAAAAAAAATTTATACAATGCTTACAATGTGCTAGGAACTGTCCTAAACATTAAAAAAAAAATTAGATCCTTTAGTTCTGGCAACAATCTTAATAGTTACTTCATTAGCTTCATTTACATTTGAAGAAACTGAAGTTGGGCTCAATGAAAGAAACCCCTATATCACACAGCCGCTAATGGTAGAATTGGCATTCAGTCCCAAGCACAGTTTGGCTCTAGAGATCACATCCACAACCAGCTTTCTACCGTTTCTGGGCCAATGTGAAATTAGTAGCAGTGATCTGAGGGGTCAGAGTTCGTATTAGAGGGCTATTCATCACCCTTAAAGGGCAGACAGTTATCAAAACACAAAGAGAGACTGCAGAAACAAACAGTAGAGCTGCAGAAACATAAATGGGACAACCAGCCCCCTCCCTGGAATGGGCTGAAGTGTGCACAGGACTCTGAGGTGTTAATGTCACCCCTAGAGATTATAGAACTATGGACTTTGAGTTCAAAGCAAGATCTTGGCAAGGGTTGGGGGTGTCAGAGGATTTGGTTAATAAAGATGAAAATACATATTCTTTGGGGAGGAGAAATTAATAAGTAGTCAATTACCATAAAATAAATCTCTATTCTGGACATGTACCAGTACAGTCCAAGTACATATGCCTGAGAGAATCAGGTAAGGCTGATAGTACTTGAACTGGATCCCTTAGGATGAGCATATTGAATATGCAGAAAAGGAGAGAACAGGGTAAATGTGACATTCTAGGCAGAAAGAAGAGCATTCTGGAAGTCAGGAAGTCATGAAGGAATAAAGTAGTATATTAAGGACAGCAGATATCCAGATCGTTGTTTATAAGAGAAGACGGAAGAAAGCGCCTAGCAGGACTTAATTATATGCAATATGCTATATAGAAACATTTATAAAATAAGCATAAAATCACAAAACAAAATTATACACAGATGGAGCTTCAAAATACTTACAAATACATGCACCTGCTCAAAATTCAAAAGGTAGAAAATGCTATAGAGTGCAACGTAAGCCTGTAATGTAATGTAATGTGAATGTGAGTCTCCCTCTAATCCCATTCCTTGGCTACTTAGTCCTCTTCCCCAGGGCTCTCCTCTCGAACTAGCTCTCTGTATATCCTTCCAGATATACTCTGTGCACTTACACATATACACACATATACCTTCTTTGAAAACTCTGTATATAAGTCATAGCATACTGTTCAAATTTCTGCTCTTTTTTCATTGAGTAAATATCTTGGAGGCTGTTCTATATTAATACATAATTAAACTACCTCATTCTTCCCACCCCGACTCTTTCTTCTTTTGTAGATGCATCCCACTGTATGAATCTACCATAATTTCTTCAGCAAGACCCTCAGGAGGTATACTTAAATTGTCTTTTGCTATTTATTACAAACAGTACTGCAGTTAATAGCTTTGTCTACTCATCACTTTGTACACATGTAATAAATACCTAGATATAGTACTGTTGCCTCAAAAGATTTGTGCTTTTTAAAATTTGTTAAATATTGCCTCTATAAAAGGCAATTTGTTAAAAATTGTCCTCTATAAAAATTAAACCAATTTGTATCACTACTAGCAATATATGAAATGACAAGTTTCCCCTCCTTAAAAAAAAAAAATCAGTGTTAACAACAGAGTTCTTTTTGCCAATTTCATGACTGAAGTAGAATCTCAAGACAATTTTAGAGTCTATTTCTCATTCTGAGTAAGGTTGAATATTTTTTTCATAGGTTTAGGATTCATTTGCATTTCATTTTCTATAAATTCTTATATGCTTTGCTCCTTTTAAATTGTCATTTGTTTTTTCTTACTGATTTTATGAGTTTTTAAAAAATATATATTAAAGAGATTAGTCATTTGTGATGAATTATAAATATTTTCCTCAGTTTGTCTTAGTTTTTGTTCATAGTATTTCTACCCATGTAGAAATTTTTTTTCCCCACAGTCTTTTTTTGCTTAAAATTTCTGGTATTGAGTCACCACAACAGTCTATATTACTTTTTAAAAATTATCCCATGTTTTCCTCTAGTACTGTTTCTCTTAAAATGAAAATGGCTTTGTTTGTTCTAGCTTATTTAAACAATACAGAAAAATAAATTCAAAATTCTACCCCATATTAAAAAAAAACCTGCTATCATTTTAAGTACACATCCTTCCAGACATCTCTATGCACACATTTTTCTTCGTTTGGTTTTAATTTACTGTTATATAGGTGCTTAAGATGGATGCAAAACTTTTGAACTTTCAGTTTTTCTTTTTTCCTAATATGTTCATTTAAGACTATACATTTCCCTATAAGCATAGCTTTAGTCACATCCACATTTTGTATGTAATATTTTTATTATCATTCAGTTCAAGTTATTTTCTAACTCCAACTGTGATTTTTTGGGGGGAGGTTACTTAGAAGTACTGTATTTCATAACTTCTAGTTACTTTTTTGTTACTGATCTGTATCTTAACTGCAAGTCAAGAAACATACTTTGTATCACTTCAGAACTTTGAAATTTGTTGAGATTTGCCTTATGGCAGTATAGGGTAGGGCTTCCCAGGTGACTCAATGGTGGTGAAGAATCCACGGGCCAATGCAGGAGCCCCAGGAGATGTGGGCTTCATCCCTGGGTTCAAAAGATCCCCTGGAAGAGAAAATGGCAACCCATTCCAGTATTCTGACTGGGATAATTCCATAGACAGAGGAGTTTTCCATGAGGTTGCAAAGAGTTGGATATGACTGAGCATACACTATATGGTCAATTTTCAAAATGTCCCAAGTGTGCTTGAAAAAAACCTGTAATTTGCAGTTCTGGAGTATAGTGGCTGTATATATATATTTATACTTGTTGAGTTAAATTTGCTACTCATGTTATTTAAGTTTTTATTGGTTCTGAAAGAGGTTTGCTCTATCAGTGAATAAGAGCAGTGTGTTAAATCTGTTATGATAGTGAATTTGTGTATTTTTTCCTTGTAGCTCTGTCACTCTATATATTTTCAAGTTAACTTCATACTTAAATGCAACTTTAAAACTTCCAGATATATTCAGATCAGATCAGATCAGTTGCTCAGTCGTGTCCGACTCTTTGCGACCCCATGAAACGCAGCACGCCAGGCCTCCCTGTCCATCACCAACTCCCAGAGTTCACTAAGACTCACGTTCATCAAGTCAGTGATGCCATCCAGCCATCTCATCCTCTGTCCTCCCCTTCTCCTCCTGCCCCCAATCCCTCCCAGCATCAGAGTCTTTTCCAATGAGTCAACTCTTCACGTGAGGTGGCCAAAGTACTGGAGTTTTAGCTTTAGCATCATTCCTTCCAAAGAAATCCCAGGGCTGATCTCCTTTAGAATGGACTGGTTGGATCTCCTTGCAGTCCAAGGTACTCTCAAGAGTCTTTTACAACACCACAGTTCAAAACCATCAATTCTTTGGCACTCAGCCTTCTTCATAGTCCAACTCTCACATCCATAAATGACCACAGGAAAAACCATAGCCTTGACTAGACGGACCTTTGTTGGCAAAGTAATGTCTCTGCTTTTGAATATGCTATCTAGGTTGGTCATAACTTTCCTTCCAAGGAGTAAGCGTCTTTTAATTTCATGGCTGCAGTCACCATCTGCAGTGATTTTGGAGCCCAGAAAAGTAAAGTCTGACACTGTTTCCACTGTTTCCCCATCTATTTCCCATGAAGTGAGGGGACCGGATGCCATGATCTTCGTTTTCTGAATGTTGAGCTTTAAGCCAACTTTTTCACTCTCCACTTTCACTTTCATCAAGAGGCTTTTTAGTTCCGCTTCACTTTCTGCCATAAGGGTGGTGTCATCTGCATATCTGAGTTTATTGATATTTCTCCCGGCAATCTTGATCCCAGCTTGTGTTTCTTCCAGTCCAGCGTTTCTCGTGATGTACTCTGCATATAAGTTAAATAAACAGGGTGACAATATACAGCCTTGACATACTCCTTTTCCTATTTGGAACCAGTCTGTTGTTCCATGTCCAGTTCTAACTGTTGCTTCCTGACCTGCATACAAATTTCTCAAGAGGCAGATCAGGTGGTCTGGTATTCCCATCTCTTTCAGAATTTTCCAGTTTATTGTGATCCACACAGTCAAAGGCTTTGGCATAGTCAATAAAGCAGAAATAGATGTTTTTCTGGAACTCTCTTGCTTTTTCCACGATCCAGCGGATGTTGGCAATTTGATCTCTGGTTCCTCTGCCTTTTCTGGAATGTCAGGTCCATGAATCAAGGCAAATTGGAAGTGGTCAAACAAGAGATGGCAAGAGTGAATGTCAACATTCTAGGAAGCAGCGAACTGAAATGGACTGGAATGGGTGAATTTAACTCAGATGACCATTATATCTACTACTGCGGGCAGGAATCCTTCAGAAGAAATGGAGTAGTCATCACGGTCAACAAAAGAGTCCGAAATGCAGTACTTGGATGCAATTTCAAAAACGACAGAATGACCTCCATTCATTTCCAAGGCAAACCATTCAATATCACAGTAATCCAAGTCTATGCCCCAACCAGTAACGTTGAAGAAGCTGAAGTTGAACGGTTGTATGAAGACCTACAAGACCTTTTAGAACTAACACCCAAAAAAGATGTCCTTTTCATTATAGGGGACTGGAATGCAAAAGTAGGAAGTCAAGAAACACCTGGGGTAACAGGCAAATTTGGCCTTGGAATACGGAATGAAGCAGGGCAAAGACTAATAGAGTTTTGCCAAGAAAATGCACTGGTCATAACAAACACCCTCTTCCAACAACACAAGAGAAGACTCTACATGGACATCACCAGATGGTCAACACCGTAATCAGATTGGTTATATTCTTTGCAGCCAAAGATGGAGAAGCTCTATACAGTCAGCAAAAACAAGACCAGGAGCTGACTGTGGCTCAGACCATGAACTCCTTATTGCCAAATTCAGACTTAAATTGAAGAAAGTAGGGAAAACCACTAGACCATTCAGGTATGACCTAAATCAAATCCCTTATGATTATACAGTGGAAGTGAGAAATAGATTTAAGGGCCTAGATCTGATAGATAGAGTGCCTGATGAGCTATGGAATGAGGTTCGTGACATTGTACAGGAGACAGGGGTCAAGACCATCCCCATGGAAAAGAAATGCAAAAAGCAAAATGGCTGTCTGGGGAGGCCTTACAAATAGCTGTGAAAAGAAGAGAAGCGAAAAGCAAAGGAGAAAAGGAAAGATATAAACATCTGAATGCAGAGTCCCAAAGAATAGCAAGAAGAGATAAGAAAGCCTTCTTCAGCAATCAATGCAAAGAAATAGAGGAAAACAACAAAATGGGAAAGACTAGGGATCTCTTCAATAAAATCAGAGATACCAAAGGAACATTTCATGCAAAGATGAGCTCGATAAAGGACAGAAATGGTATGGACCTAACAGAAGCAGAAGATATTAAGAAGAGATGGCAGGAATACAGAGAAGAAGTGTACAAAAAAGATCTTCACGACCCAGATAATCACGATGGTGTGATCACTGACCTAGAGCCAGACATCCTGGAATGTGAAGTCAAGTGGGCCTTAGAAAGCATCACTACGAGCAAAGCTAGTGGAGGTGATGGAATTCCAGTTGAGCTATTCCAAATCCTGAAAGATGATGCTGTGAAAGTGCTGCACTCAATATGCCAGCAAATTTGGAAAACTCAGCAGTGGCCACAGGACTGGAAAAGGTCAGTTTTCATTCCAATCCCAAAGAAAGGCAATGCCAAAGAATGCTCAAACTACCGCACAATTGCACTCATCTCACACGCTAGTAAAGTAATGCTCAAAATTCTCCAAGCCAGGCTTCAGCAATAGGTGAACCGTGAACTTCCTGATGTTCAAGCTGGTTTTAGAAAAGGCAGAGGAACCAGAGATCAAATTGCCAACATCCGCTGGATCGTGGAAAAAGCAAGAGAGTTCCAGAAAAACATCTATTTCTGCTTTATTGACTATGCCAAAGCCTTTGACTGTGTGGATCACAATAAACTGGAAAATTCTGAAAGAGATGGGAATACCAGACCACCTGATCTGCCTCTTGAGAAATTTGTATGCAGGTCAGGAAGCAACAGTTAGAACTGGACATGGAACAACAGACTGGTTCCAAATAGGAAAAGGAGTATGTCAAGGCTGTATATTGTCACCTTGTTTATTTAACTTATATGCAGAGTACATCACGAGAAACGCTGGACTGGAAGAAACACAAGCTGGGATCAAGATTGCCGGGAGAAATATCAATAAACTCAGATATGCAGATGACACCACCCTTATGGCAGAAAGTGAAGCGGAACTAAAAAGCCTCTTGATGAAAGTGAAAGTGGAGAGTGAAAAAGTTGGCTTAAAGCTCAACATTCAGAAAACGAAGATCATGGCATCCGGTCCCCTCACTTCATGGGAAATAGATGGGGAAACAGTGGAAACAGTGTCAGACTTTACTTTTCTGGGCTCCAAAATCACTGCAGATGGTGACTGCAGCCATGAAATTAAAAGACGCTTACTCCTTGGAAGGAAAGTTATGACCAACCTATATAGCATATTCAAAAGCAGAGACATTACTTTGCCAACAAAGGTTCATCTAGTCAAGGCTATGGTTTTTCCTGTGGTCATGTATGGATGTGGTCATGTATGGATGGACTGTGAAGAAGGCTGAGCGCTGAAGAATTGATGCTTTTGAACTGTGGTGTTGGAGAAGACTCTTGAGAGTCCCCTGGACTGCAAGGAGATCCAACCAGTCCATTCCATCCTGAAGGAGATCAGCCCTGGGATTTCTTTGGAAGGAATGATGCTAAAGCTGAAACTTCAGTACTTTGGCCACCTCATGCGAAGAGTTGACTCATTGGAAAAGACTCTGATGCTGGGAGGGATTGGGGGCAGGAGGAGAAGGGGACGACAGAGGATGAGATAGCCGGATGGCATCACTGACTCAATGGACGTGAGTCTCAGTGAACTCCGGGAGATGCTAATGGACAGGGAGGCCTGGAGTGCTGCAATTCATGGGGTCACAAAGAGTTGGACACGACTCAACGACTGATCTGATCTGATCTGCATTCTTCAGACCACCTTTGCGGAAAACAATTTCACTTACAAAATATTTCTGATTTCTAGAATACCATGCGTCCAGGCCCTGAACTCATTTAAAATGCTGAGAATCCTGTTATCATTTTAACTAATCATCAGTGAAATTATAACTAACAAAAAGAATTTTCCTAACTCATTTTACCTCATTTCTTCATGTTTTCTCCCAAGCTAGCTACTTATAAACATTTTTATATAGCCAAAATAATAATGTAATTATCAGTATTGCAGATGATAGCTTATTATATATATATAATCATGAAAATCAACTTTAAAATTACTACAAGTAATAGAATTTAGTAAACTGATTGGAAGAGGAACTATCATGCAGAAATAAATATCCTTTATATATAAACAATAAACAAAACATAATTTAAGAAAGACCCAATTGCAACAAATCAGATAAAATGCCTAGGAATAACCAAAAAGAATGAACAGGATCTGCATAAATGAAATTTTCTTTCCCCCACACTTCAAGGCTTGCAGGATCTTAGTTCCCCAACCAGGAGTTGAACCTGTGCCCTTGGCAGTGAAAGTGCAGAGTCCTTACAACTGTACTGCCAGGAAATTCCTAGTATGAATGAAATTTTAGAATGCTACCCACATAAAAGAAAACTGGGTCAAATGGAAAGTAACATCATGTTCTTGGAGAGAGAGAATATGTAATGATGTCAATTTCCCAATGTTATCTATAAATTTAACATCTAGATAAAAATGTCAGCAAGATTTTTAAACAAATTAATTTTAACTCACATGGAAAAATAAGGAAAAAATGAAAGGGACATTCTGAAAAAGATAAGTAATGACTAAAAGTTAACCCAAATATTAACATGTATTGTAAAGCTACAATAATTAGAACAGTGGGTTAATGCCCTGTGAATAAGCCAACTGAGGAAAACAAGTGGAAGACCCAAATACATAAGAAAATTTTGCATTGATAAATGTGTCACTTTAGAGCATTGGAAATATTATACATACCCTTTAAAATTAATTCCACATGCATTAATAGCAAATCATAATTAACATAAGATACTAGAAACTAAAACATGATATGATACAGAAAAGGTTGAAGGTAAAAGAATGGGAAAAGATATATTGTGGAAAAATAAACCAAAAGGAAATTATATAACAGATGCAATAAGCTTGAAAGCAAAAGCATTACTAGAAATAAACAAGAACACTTCACTTGAGTAAGTCTAATATACCTGGATTTAAGCATTACTTTACTAGCGTGTGAGATGAGTGCAAATGTGTGGTAGTTTGAGCATTCTTTGGCATTGCCTTTCTTTGGGATTGGAATGAAAACTGACCTTTTCCAGTCCTGTGGCCACTGCTGAGTTTTCCAAATTTGCTGGCATATTGAGTGCAGCACTTTCACAGCATCATCTTTCAGGATTTGGAATAGCTCAACTGGAATTCCATCACCTCCGCTAGCTTTGTTCGTAGTGATGTTTTCTAAGGCCCACCTGACTTCACATTCCAGGATGTCTGGCTCTAGGTCAGTGATCACACCATCGTGATTATCTGGGTTGTACACTTCTTCTCTGTATTCTTGCCATCTCTTCTTAATATCTTCTGCTTCTGTTAGGTCCATACCATTTCTGTCCTTTATCGAGCTCATCTTTGCATGAAATGTTCCTTTGGTATCTCTGATTTTATTGAAGAGATCCCTAGTCTTTCCCATTTTGTTGTTTTCCTCTATTTCTTTGCATTGATCACTGAGGAAGGCTTTCTTATCTCTTCTTGCTATTCTTTGGAACTCTGCATTCAGATGCTTATATCTTTCCTTTTCTCCTTTGCTTTTCGCTTCTCTTCTTTTCACAGCTATTTGTAAGGCCTCCCCAGACAGCCATTTTGCTTTTTTGCATTTCTTTTCCATGGGGATGGTCTTGACCCCTGTCTCCTGTACAATGTCACGAACCTCATTCCATAGCTCATCAGGCACTCTATCTATCAGATCTAGGCCCTTAAATCTATTTCTCACTTCCACTGTATAATCATAAGGGATTTGATTTAGGTCATACCTGAATGGTCTAGTGGTTTTCCCTACTTTCTTCAATTTAAGTCTGAATTTGGCAATAAGGAGTTCATGGTCTGAGCCACAGTCAGCTCCTGGTCTTGTTTTTGCTGACTGTATAGAGCTTCTCCATCTTTGGCTGCAAAGAATATAACCAATCTGATTACGGTGTTGACCATCTGGTGATGTCCATGTATAGAGTCTTCTCTTGTGTTGTTGGAAGAGGGTGTTTGTTATGACCAGTGCATTTTCTTGGCAAAACTCTATTAGTCTTTGCCCTGCTTCATTCCGTATTCCAAGGCCAAATTTGCCTGTTACTCCAGGTGTTTCTTGACTTCCTACTTTTGCATTCCAGTCCCCTATAATGAAAAGGACATCTTTTTTGGGTGTTAGTTCTAAAAGGTCTTGTAGGTCTTCATACAACCGTTCAACTTCAGCTTCTTCAACGTTACTGGTTGGGGCATAGACTTGGATTACTGTGATATTGAATGGTTTGCCTTGGAAACGAACAGAGATCATTCTGTCATTTTTGAGATTGCATCCAAGTACTGCATTTCGGACTCTTTTGTTGACCATGATGGCCACTCCATTTCTTCTGAAGGATTCCTGCCCGCAGTAGTAGATACAATGGTCATCTGAGTTAAATTCACCCATTCCAGTCCATTTCAGTTCGCTGCTTCCTAGAATGTCGACATTCACTCTTGCCATCTCTTGTTTGACCACTTCCAATTTGCCTTGATTCATGGACCTGACATTCCAGGTTCCTATGCAATATTGCTCTTTATAGCATCGGACCTTGCTTCTATCACCAGTCACATCCACATCTGGGTATTGTTTTTGCTTTGGCTTCATCCCTTCATTCTTTCTGGAGTTATTTCTCCACTGATCTCCAGTAGCATATTGGGCACCTACTGACCTGGGGAGTTCCTCTTTCAGTATCCTATCATTTTGCCTTTTCATACTGTTCATGGGGTTCTCAAGGCAAGAATACTGAAGTGGTTTGCCATTCCCTTCTCCAGTGCACCACATATCACAAATGTCCACATTTTCAAAGAGGGAAATTCTAGATGGTGAATTCTGGAAACTGAAGAATTAAGATTATCGATTATTTTACAATCATAGAACAGTTATTAAAGATTATTTTATAAACGAGAGAAGAAAACAGTGAACCCAGATGCCAACAGTGGTTCACCATGATGTGATTCAGTCGCCCAGGGTGTGGCTCTTCCTTGCCTTTGGGCCTCTAGCACATATCCTCTCATTCTAGGATAGTCTTCTGCAAGCAGACTGGCTCCTTTGGGCTCTTTGGGTCTCAGCTTCTGTGTTACCTCCTCAAAGAGAGCTTTCCCTGATCATTCCTTTTCTGTCACAGCAGTCTGTTCTTTTCCTTCATAGCGCCTATCTCAATTTAAAAGGGTATATTTGCTATTTTCTTTCCTTAGGCAGTCCACCCATGTAAACAATAAACTCCATGAAGACATGGACTATGTCTGTTTGTTCACCACTCTGTATCCTACCCTATATGCCTATAACAGCACTTGACATTAGTAAATGCTTAATGTATGTATATTAAGTAAATGACTGGATGACTTTCCTTGTCAGTGTTACTAGACTAGCAGACTAGGGGAACATCACAGAGACACTATATCTTGATTTCAGAAAAAAAAACTAACAGTTTCCTGATATGTTCTTTGAAAAAGATAGTGAATTTGCTAGAATACAGAAATACTTTGACTGGACAACTGCTGCTGCTGCTGCTGCTAAGTCACTTCAGTCGTGTCCGACTCTGTGCGATCCCATAAATGGCAGCCCACCAGGCTCCCCTGTCCCTGGGATTCTCCAGGCAAGAACACTGGAGTGGGTTTCCATTTCCTTCTCCAATGCATGAAAGTGAAAAGTGAAGTCGCTCAGTCATGTCTGACTCTTAGCGACCCCACAGACCGCAGCCTACCAGGCTCCTCCATCCATGGGATTTTCCAGGCAAGAGTACTGGAGTGGGTTGCCATCACCTTCTCCGAACAACAACTAAAGAGAATTAAATCTCTAATTAGCTGGAGGTTTTGGTAGGACAGGGCTGTTTTTTTGTCATGGCCTGCCTGTAGGATAACCAATGACTTGGAAAAAGTCATCCCCGTGGGAGCAGCAGAGAGCATTAACAAAGAACCTCCCGAATTTCTGAAAACTGGTGAAAACTGTTACATATAAATATTAGGTAACATTTATCTGATGTTTACAATGAGCGAGGCCCTGTGTTGACAGCTCATATATATTATTTAATATAATCTTTAAAACAATGACCTATGACATGAATGTTATTTTATATATTCGCTCCTTTTACAGATGAGAAAACAAGCTCAGGGAAGTTAATGGAGTTACCCAAAGTCTTGTTAGTGAAGGTCAGAGGTGGCAAATGAAGGAAACAAGTTAAGGAGAATGTTAGACAGCAAATCCTTAGGATTCAGTAGCTGACTGTGGCCTCTACTCTCCTATTCAGGAGCCAGGAGACACTGGGATTCTAGCTAAAGGCTTACAGCTAGGTTAGAAACTAACCTTTTCTTCTCCTTGGAAGAAAAGCTATGATCAACCTAGACAGCATATTAAAAAGCAGAGACATTACTTTGCCAACAAAGGTCTGTCTAATCAAATGTATGGTTTTTCCAGTAGTCATGTATGGATGTAAGAGTTGGACTATAAAGCTGAGCACTGAAAAATTGATGCTTATGAACTGTGTGTTGGAGAAGACTCTTGGGGGTTCCTTGGACTCTAAGGAGATCAAACCAGTCAATCCTAAATGAAATAAGTCCTGAATACTCACTGGAAGGACTGATGCTGAAGCTGAAACTGAAACTCCAATACCTTGGCCACCTGATGTGAAGAACTGACTCATTGGAAAAGACCTTGATGCTGGGAAAGACTGAAGGCAGGTGGAGAGGAGATGACAGAGGATGAGATGGTTGAATGGCATCACCAAGTTGATGGACATGAGTTTGCACAAGCTCTGGGAGCTGGTGATGGACAGGGAAACCTGCCATGCTGTAGTCCACTGGGTCACAAAGAGCTGGACACGACTGAGCGACCGAACTAGAAGTACAACTGAAATTAGCTAACATGATGCTTTAGGTGAAGATGAAAATGAGTAATTGGAGCAGCTTAATGGGGAACCAAGAACTAGAGAGGATTGTCGGGTCAGCAAGTCACTGTAGGATAAAGTTCAAGAGTAAAGCCCAGGCAATGACATAGGGATCAGAGTGGGCCTGGAAGCGTCAAGAGTATACTTGTGACAATGGGTTACTAACAGGGTATAGAATTATTTAAGGAAATGTCTGGCTCAAAAAGAGATTTTAATCTGGCAGAAATGGGAACAGCATAGACTGAGACAAGCAATCTCAATAGAGCATTCAGATTAAGAAAGATGAGAGATCTACTATAATTTTAAGTGGTAGTAACATTGGACTTTGAAAAAAATGCTTTAGTAGGGAGATGATAGTAGCTCTCTGAAGGGCTGACATTTAGCTCTGATGTGTTGATCCAGAGGAAAAAAGACAGGGCCAATAAATGCAAGTTACAAAGAGATTTTTTTTTTTTTTTTTTAAGCACAGAAAAAAAGGCTTTTCTAATCACTGAAAATTACAATGAATTAAGTGCAGGGCATACTGGAAATGGGATCATGTGAAAGGTAGCTGAAGGATGTTTGTTTAAAGATTCGAAAGGAAGAAGAGATAATTGTGGGAACAGAGTGTATTGAGAAGTAGAAAAGAATGGAAACCAGGGTCCAGTTGGAGGCTGCTGCTGCTGCTAAGTTGCTTTAGTCGTGTCCGACTCTGTGCAACCCCAGAGATAGCAGCCCACCAGGCTCCCCCAGCCCTGGGGGCCTGCCTGAAAGCTGGAGGGATGTTCTCTCAGTTGAGGCTCCAAGGAAGAGACAGGGATGAATATAAAGAAAGGGACATGAAAGGAGGAGGAACAAGAGAGTCCTATATAGGGTTCTCAATCTTCTCAGAGAGTTTTTTTGAGTTTTTAGTTGAAGTAAGGAGAGGGTGGGAAAAGAACATTAGACAAGAGATGAAGTTTTTGCTTTAACTGTAGAGATGACATACGGTTCAAGCAAAAGGGAAACAACTGTTTAGCTACAACTAACAGCAACAACAAAAGTGCATCCTAAAGGAAATCAGTCCTGAGTGTTCATTGGAAGGACTGATGCTGAAGCTGAAACTCCAGTACATTGGCCACCTGATGCGAAGAACTGACTCATTGGAAAAGACCCTGATGCTGGGAAAGATTGAAGGTGGGATGAGAAGGGGATGATAGATGATGAGTGGACCTGAGTGCGTAAATTCCGGGAGTTGGTGATGGACAGGGAGGCCTGGTGTGCTGCAGTCCATGGGGTCACAAAGACTGATATCACTGAGCGACTGAACAAAAAAAAATCTTACTGTTTGCAATATTTCTTTCCAGTGCTGGGCATAAGTGCCAGTCTCCTTGGTTTGGTTAGCATTTATTCCATTTCACCTCCGGAAATCTACTTAGCTCTCTTCTGTTAAGGGCATTATGATCTTAGCCACTAGACCACCAGGAAAGTCCTGAGGATTCATGTGTGGCTTTTTTTGTTTGGGGCCATGCAGTGCAGTATGTGGGATATTAAGTTCCCTGACCAAGGATTGAAACTGTGCCCCCTGCAGTGGAAGTGTGGAGTCCTAACCACTAGAACACCAGGGAATTCCCAAGTCTTCATGTTTTAAGAGTGTATTTCCAGCTCCCACCCCCAAAAGTAAACATTCCTACAGTCATGAATGCAGTCATGAATGGACTAATTTAGGAACAGCTGGCCAGGCGATTGTCTCAATGTCTGGAATCTGTAAAATTTAGTTAAGGTTTGGCCCTAGGGAAAAGGATTAGGTATAGTCCTATAGAGGAAGAGGGATTACTTTGCAGGCCTAATGAAGAAAAATTCCAGTCCTTTTCTTTATCTTTCCATTGTGAGTGAAGAGGGTGATAGGTCATCTCCCCAGAGGCTGCACTGAGCAGATAAGACACCACAGCAGTAGAGAAGGCCTCTCTTCTCTAATCCTCTAAATGGGGTTGGCTTAAGTTTGGAAGAGAGATGGGCTCCTGGAAAGGAATTCCCACCATGATGTCAGGATTGCTAGGCATCAAACCACTTCCTAATATGGATAGAGAGAGAATACGATTCAATTGTAAGTAGTGCCTGTCTGTCTCTTTTATGAGCTTATGTGGGTGGGGGCACATCCCCATATCATACATTACAGGTAGCAACCTCTGCCCTGATGACTCTTACTCTAGGAAAAAGAGTAATCTTAAGAAAATGAGGATGGAGTGCAGGCTGTTCACAAGGGAAGAGTTCCAGTATGGGGTGGTGGTGAAGAGGGGAGAGACAGTTTTGGCTTTTTCTAATGGATATCTCTTCCTTTCAACCTTGTAGAGACTGTTTATTCTTCCCAATCCTGCAGGAAACGGGGGCAGGGGACCATGCTTCTCCTTAGTTCACCGCTACTTTCAGATGATCATGCTCTCATCCTCTTGTAAAAACTCCTTCTCTGAAGCTTATACCATTTGGCTCTACTGTCCTTTATCCCTCCTGCTTACTGAAAACTCCTGTGCCTATTAAATAATCCCTCTGTGCCAAACTGGGTATGTGTATGTATGTGCTAAGTCACTTAAGTCGTCCGACTCTTTGAGACCCTATGGGCTGTAGCCAGCCAGACTCCTCTGTCCCTGAGATTCTCCAGGCAAGAATACTGGAGTGGGTTGCCATGCCCTCCTCCAGAGGATCTTCTGACCCAGGTTTCTAACTTGTGTCTCTTAGGTCTCCTGCATTGGCAGGCAGGTTCTTTACCACTAGTGCCACCTGGGAAGCCCTCCTATCTGGGTGGTTTTAGGAAAATCCACTTGATCAGTAGTTAGTTCTTGGTCTTCTCAACCTATACTCCTACTTTCAATTCCTTAACTTTACCATTTCTGGCAACACAAGTTTTTCTTGATGGCAGCCTAAGGGCTTTAATAAAGAATGGGAGAGGAAGCATTCTTGATGTGAAAACATTCATGGTGCAAGAATTGGCTGGTGTTTATTTGAAGACGCATTGAAAGACTGGGGTTGTCAGCTGTGACATATAATGATGGAATAGCATAGACGTTGAATTTCAATAATATCTAGTGAAGGTTCAAGATACGGATTTTACCTTTATGCCAAGTTTCCTGGAAACCTGAGTTTGGAGATAGCTTTTAACTTTCCCTGTTAGCTGCCTTTCTGGGGATAGCTGACGCTTTCGACAACTTCTCCTCTTGACACACTCTCTTCCTTCTAATTCTGTGACAACTAGGAACCAGGGTTTTTTCTTCCTCACTGGCTGTTCCTTTCCAAAGATTCTCCAAGGGCTCTTCTACTTACGGCTTCAGTGCTAGACTTCACCAAGGCCTCTGCATAGCCCTCTGCTGCTCTCTGGGGGAGCGTATTCAAATCTATGGCTTCAACAACCACTCTAATGTCCATGATTCAGAATTTCTGGCCTATACATCATTGGAGTTTTTAAAAAGCAGCTTTCTATAAAAGTAATGTATGTTATGTACACAGTAAAACAAATTCAAACAGTAAAAATGAATCTAAAATAAAAAGTATGTTTCATCCCTCCCAAGCCCATTTCATAACTCATTTTTTAATACTTGTATAAATATGCGTGTATTCTTTTGCACTTGCTTTTTTTTTTTTCCAACTTAATATAACTTTCTCCCATGTTTTAGATTCGTACATTCAACTGTCATTTGGACATTTCTATCTGGCTGTCCCACAGTTATCTAAAATTCCTTCCTTTTCTGTGAAATTCTCCCATATGCTATCCCCTGCTGCTATCCCCTTTTTACCATTAACATTGTGATGAAAATTGTCTTTATACATTGTGCCTTTCTAGTAACTCAATTTACCTCGTTGTTTCTACCCCACCATATTTTTGAAACAGCTTTCTCCAAAGTTACTAAATGACTTACTTGTTGCAAAATCCAACGGACACATTGTAGTCCACATCTTAACGCGATTTTTTTTTTTTTTCTGCTTTAATACTGACCAATTTCCTTGATATTTCTGGTTTCTTCTTTCTACTTGTCCCTTCTCGGTGTCCTCTTTTTCCCTCTTTCCTCACCTCATCTCTTAAATGCAGGTATTCCTCTTTCTAGGCCATCTTATCCACTTCCATGGTTTCAACAACACACACTAAACTTTCCTTTTGGACTCCCAACCCACATTATGTAACATTCCATTGTCTAACGGATATCCCACAGGCACTTAAAACTCATTCTCTCCCCCACCTTCCCCGACCTCAAATAATGAAAATGGCATCATTAGTCCCTAGGTGCCTAAGCCAGAACACCGAGAAAAACCTTGGATTCCTCCCTCGGCCTCATATCCATTTCCGATCATTCCCACCCTCCCCCGCCACCATCGGTACACACCCTTTTACAGGCCAGACCACTGTGATCTCTCTTCGGGATAAGAGCGTCCTAACCGTTCTTGGGTCTAACTTCGCCCCCTCCAATTCATTCTACCCATTGCTACCCCTGATCTTTTAAAATGCAAATGTATTTGTTTACACCTCAGCTAAGACTCTTCAAAACCTATTCATTATCCTTAGGAAAATAATTTACGTGGCCTTGCGTAAACTAGCCCCTCCCAACCTCACAGAACTCATCTATTTACCCCTCTTTAGCCATACCATACTGCTGGCAGCTCCAGAAGGTACCCAGTCTCCCACCCCCAATTCCCAACAGTCCAGGATTCAGCTCAGGTGACACTTCCTTCAGGAAGCGAGTGCTCAAAAAGCAAGTGCTCAAAGAGTGAAATCCGAGAGGGCAACTGACCAGTGATTTCTGTTCCGGACCTAAGTTTACGGAACGTCCGGGTTATCAGGAAGCTCAGGGCAAAGGTCAAACCCAGACCGTGAACCTTCCCACAAGTTCGTAGGGCAATCGGACCCTCGTAACATTCCGCCCTTCTGCGTCATGGCTGCCAGTCGCAGTCTGTCAGTGGATCTTGAGGTCGACACCAGCCAGCTCGGGTCCCACCAACGTTTCCACACTAGAGAGTGCAACCTCTCACAGGCCTTACTACCGCCCTAAAGCCGTAGAGAAGAAAAACGTGCGTTGCCAGCTTGCCCCAAAGCAAGATGGCTGCCAATCTCTAGTCTCCGGTACCAAAGTGAAGCTATCCACTCCCTGTTTAATGCCGCTGCCAGGCTGCCCTCACCTAGCATGGCTACTCCGGCTCATGCCTCACTATGGTCTCGAAGCCGCCACTAACCGGCCGGGTTCCGGGAGGCGGTGTTCAGGATGCAGCCACCCCCGCCCGCCTCTCCCCTCCCCCACGCCCGCGGTGGCGGCGGCGGCGGCGGCGGCTGGAGCCCGGATGCGGCGCCGTGAGACAGGCCCGGGAGCGCGGCGCGGATGGATCCAACATGGCGGCGCCGAACCTGAGCCGAGAGTGAGGCGGCGGGGCGGCCGGAGTGGGGAGGGGGAGTCGAGCGGGACGGGGCGGGGCCGGGCGGGGCCGCGAAGGGCTTGGGGAAGGAAAGTGGAGGGGGAGGCGGTGGCGACGTCCAGCTTGAGAACCTCAGGAGAGGGAGGTGACGGGACGCTGCGAGGTGGGGGAGGGGAGCGGCCGAGGGGGCGTGCGGGGGAGGTGGCAACTGTGCGGGAAGGCAGGGTCGAGGCGGAGGAGTGGGGCAGGGGAGGGGCGTAAACAAGGGCCGAGGCTGGGCCGGGCTGGGGGTGTTAGAGAGGCCGAGGTGGGGAGTGGGGCTGCGAGCCCGCCGGGCCAAGGGGGCAGGAGCGGGAGGGAGGGGCTGAGGGTGTGAAGGAGAAGGGGGCTTGTGGCAAGTGGTGGGGAGAAGAGCTGGACTCGCGTAAGGGCTGTAGTGGGGAGGTGAGAGGTGAAGATTGGGTTTGAGACGTCTGGGGGGAGGTTCTGAAGGTGTTAAATTGGAGGTGGGAGGGGGAAGGGCCTAGGGGAGAATTTGGGTGGAAAAGGAGAAAACGGAGGTTTGGGGACTGGAGAGCGTGTCGGTGTAACGAGGTAATGGAGAAAGTGAGAGACTAGGAGGAAAGTTTGGGAGGAAGGGGAATGGGATGGGAGATAGGACAGTGGAGCTGCACGAATGATAGAGGTTCAGGGGTTTCCCTTTCCCCTGTGGAAAGGAAGAGAGAGCAGAGTTAAGCAGCATCAGTTGCAGCCAATTCTAATTGCCAGGCCTTTTAGCTTTTCCTAGGGTGGGACGGGCAGAAGGGAATGGTCTTGTGGGTTTAGAGAACTGGGGTTGGATGAAGGTTCAGCTGGATTTCCCAAAGCACCCTTGTTTTTCCTGGTTACGAAAAGAAGGGGAAAGGCGGACCCTGGTATCGCTGTTGTGTGGAAGGAGTAAAGGACTTTCCTAGTTTTAAGTAATTATCAATGTCGGAATGGGGAAACATGCATGCCGTGTTGGACCTCTGTATGCTGAAGTCAAGGCTCTGAAGTCTGAGAAAGGGATCAGAAAACGCAGGATGGCATCTGGGCAGCCGTGCTAATTAAATGAGCGCTTTAGTTTCCAGATTCTTTATTTTGCTGTTTAGTGCTGGGAGGGAGGGTCAGTACCCGTGTATAAAAAAATGTTCCCGGTGAAATGTAGGTGTTTGAGTGGATCCTGCCCCAGTGGGTTTTTCGTTCTCACTGTGTACTAGGTAAGGGAAAGAGTGAAGACAGAATTTGGAGGATAGTTGCGGTCTCTCAAGTGAAGTGATGAAAAGAAGGTGCCGCCTTTCGCTGTAACCACTTTCCTCCTGGTTCATCTAAAGATGAAGTCAGTGTTGATAGTATAACAAAGTAGGTGGGCCTCACAAGAGAGTGAGGAGTGAGGTGTCAGAGGATAATTGGTTTCCCCCCTACAAGTTGTTAAATTTGGGACTTTTTTGCGTAAACCACTGAGACTGGACATTCTCAGAGTTGGTATTGTTTAGTGAATTGGGTAATAGAAGGTTAGGAAAGCCTGGGGACTTTGTTGGAAGTGAGTTCTCCCATTTAGCTTAGAGTGTATCATTACAATTGAAATAGCTTTAGGCTTGTCTGTATATTTTTGCAGCTGAGATTGACTCTTTGGGCCTTTGAGGTGTCAAAGTAAAGCTTGAAAATTGACACTTTCCCCCCTTATTTGTTTTTGTTTTGCTGCTGGCTTTGAATCTTGTGCTAGGAAGAGACCTGGGAAATTAAGTTTCCTGCAGAGGTAAGTCTGGAACTTTTTGTTTGTTTTCAAACAATGAAAGGGAATGGAAATGACATATTGAGGGTTGAGTGCAGTAATGGAGTAGATGACAGGGAAAATGGGTTTTCACTCACCCAACCAAGTGCATAAGATTTGTTACAGTCGTTGTCTCTTTAGGTCGCTGGAAACTGATAGGAGGGAAAAGAGAACAGAAATTAGGTGTCTTAGGACCAGCCTCCAGCCCTGTTTTGTCACTGTCTAGTTGTCTTGGTCAGCTCTGAGAGAAACATTTGTAAACATGTGGAATTTTGTACTCTAGCACAGTGTCTCCCAAGGTTGCCTTGGAGGGTTGCTGAGACACCTGCTGCGGGCTGCTGCGGGCAGGCTTTTCTTCCAGCTTACTCTTTCTCCTAGTTGTTTTGGAAGTTTCATTTTGAAAACATACTTTGTAATTCTGACTTCCAGATATTTGGTTACATTTTCTGGGTCCTACCAGCAAGAAAGCTCTTTCTTTATGTAGTTTTAGTCATTTTTTAAGGTTTTTCCATATCCTTTATATTTCAAGTTTTAAGACATCACCCTTTCTCAGATTTTCCCTCTCAAAAGGGCTTGTGAGAGAGTCAGACACCTCCAGTTCTGTTGGGATGAAACTACTGTTGTTTTCATGTTAAGACATCACTCTCTTTAATTTCTTCCACATGACTTCCAAGGGCTTCTGAGAAAATCAAATACCTCAAAAAATACAGATCGCATTCCTGGTTGGAATGAAACTAGACTTTGCTTGGGAGTAGAAACCTAACAGACAACAATTAATCGAGAGGAAGGCCTGTAGATACATAGAGACTGTTGGCCCTTGGCTGGCTTGTGCCTACCTAAAGAAAACAAACAATAAAAACTCCTACAGTGCCCGGAAATGCAGCAATTCATCAGAATAAAGGATTAGTCTCGGGAACCCCTTCGGGGTGACCTAGATGTTAGGCTCCCAGATAGACCCAAACCAGCCTGCAGGATCAGGACTCTTGTTTACTGGAGTGTTGTCTCTGCTGTCTGGCAGTATTTCAGGCACCAAGATTCTGAAGTTCTTTCTCATCTTCTGTTTGGAGGATGTACATTCTCCTCACTGCTCTGATACCTTTCATCTAGAATCTCTGTATAATTTCTGCGTAGTTCCCTCGATTCACTGCCACAGTAAGCTGAATATATTTTGGTTTAAGAGGAAGTTGGCCACGTTCTTTGAGTGCTGAAGTTAGATTCTTGGAACCCGCATGTGGATTGCTGAGTGAGTGAACTCGCCATCACAGATGATAATTAAGTGGGGAGGGCTGCCTATTAGCCTGCATGTCAGCCTCCTGACATTTCTCCCAAGGACAAGCATGGCCTTGGGAAACTTCTCCCTCTTGTACATTTTGCTTTATTGCATAAGTGCTGTAAGTCTGCTCAGCAGCCTAACAAGGAAGGGTCTGCTCTTGATCTCATTTGGGGACTTTAAAGATGGTTGCAAGGTTTCAGTGCAGGGTCCTTTCTGTCTTGCAGAGGATGGCATTTCTCTAATCTTCACAGCAATTTAGATTGAATTAGGTCAGATTATACCTCCTGGGATGGGGTGGAAGGGAGTGTAGCCCTGTCCCTGCTGTTCACCTAAATGGCAGCAGCAGGTGATAGAGAAGCCAAAGCTGGAGCAGGATGAAACTCCTTAGTTAAGTTAAATGAGTCTTTGTCTGACTGGCTCTTCTTCTGGAATATTGTTTGCTGGGTTTTGGTTGGAGGGACCAGATGACTTCCTTCTCCAGATAGAAGATGGCAAGTGACAGTGCTGTCTCTTCTTTTGACCCTTCATCATGCTCCATCTAGAATAGGATTTCTCATCTTTAGCATTATTGATATTTTGGATCAGATAATTCTTTGTTGTAAGAGGCCATCCTGTGCTTTATTGGATGTCTGGCATTATCCATTGCATTTACTCATTGCATGCCAGCAGCGCCCTCCGTTACCACCCTCACTTCCCACTCCCCATTCATGATGATCTAAAAAGTCTCCAGACATTGCTGAATGTCCCCTGGTGGGCAAAATTGCCCTGATTGAGAACCACTGACCTAGAAGCTCTGATAAATCCTGTCACTTTGACCCAGCCTAGGATCTATGACTTAACAGTGGCTGTTTCCCCCTCAGATCTAGGGATGTAACCCTCAGAATTGAGGCCTATCATAGAATTGCATCCATTGATATATAGTTAGGACCACAGGGCTTTCCTGTATTCTGCTTCATTTTCCAGTGACCAGGTATGTGGGGACAATTTCCTGGGGTTTATAGTCAGGACACTTTGAACTAGGGAACTCTGGAGCAGCCTACTTTTCTGATTGGTTGAATGTGAAACCTGCCCATCTGTTTTTTTCTGGGATCCACAGAATAGACAGCTGGTCAAGGGGAACAGGTGGGATGGGAACAGGTGGGATAGGAACAAGGCGAAGTTGTAGGGGCTCTAAGGAGGCTCAGTTTTCTCATGTGAGCCTTCTGCTATGAGCAAGAAGTTGTTTTCCTTCAGGCCCCTCTATTTGTAGCCAGTGACTGTAGCAGGGAAAACAAGAGAGGAAGAAACGAGGAAAACCAGTCAACAGTTGAGTAGCCATATTCCCAGTTGTTTCCCATGCTTTGGGTGGGATGTCTGGTTCTCATAACTAGATATGGGCTGTGTTTCCTGTCCACATTCTGAACCCATGTCACAGGGCTAGGTGATTTCAGGTTGGACCTCCCGTTTTCTTAAGGGTGTGAGTCTCTCTGTGCAGTCGTTTCAGGATTAAAAAAGAAGACCAGGTCCTACTTGCTCTTCAGTTTTCTGAGTCCACAGTTGCTTGACTCTTCTGAAGTAGTTTATCATTTTATTCTCCCTTTTAACATAGCCTCAGTTTCTTGGAGTATAAAATGGACAGAACAGCCTGTATTATTGTTGAGTAGGTTGCTATGGTAGTGGTAGTTTTACAGTATGGGGAACGCTAGAGAATATGCATGTTACCTGAGCTGCGTGTACTTTTAATGGGGTCCTCTTACTCTTGGACTTAAGTGAGTTTGTTCTTAACTGGTATTGCTTGTGGAGATCTCTTGGAGGTTCAGTTCAGTTCAACAGCAGGTTGCTCCTAGTATATGCCAAGCCCTGTCCATTGCTCGGCACTATAGCTATAAAGATGAATATGACCTAGTCCCTCTACTTGAGTTGCTTAAGATATGATAGGCGTACAGGTAATTTTAGTACCCTCTGATAAATGGTTTAAGGGAAATATATGTACAGTGTTCCATAGGAACATGGAAGAGGCCTACTTAACCCTAGCATGGGCTGTAGAGAATGAATTTGAAGATGGCATCTGGACTGATTTTTTTTTTTTTTAAGTATTTGTTTATTAGTATTTTTTTTTAGTATTTATTTATTTCATTTTTGGCTGCGTGGGGTATTAGCTGAGGCACACAGGATCGTCTGTTGTGGCACATGGGCTTAGTTGCCCTGTGGCATGTAGGATCTTAGTTCTCCATCAGGGATTGACCCTGTGTCCCCAGCTTTGGAAGTCAGATTCTTAACCATGGGACCACCAAGGAAGTCCCTGAACTGATTCTTAAAGGATGAGTAGGAATTAGCCATCTGAAAAAAGGTGTAATGGGGCGTATGGAAAAGAAGGGAAGGGCCACTCAGGCAAAGAGAATACTCTAAAGATAGTTATGGAGAAATGAGTTGTGTGATATATGTGAACTATAGACTAATGATTAACGTTAGAGAAATAAAAAGTGACAAAGACCTGATCTTGGATGGTTTGGTGTGTTGGGTAAGGAATCTGGAGTATTCTTATTGGTAAGGAGAGGATTGTGCATGTGAATTCACTTCAGTCGTGTCTGACTCTTTGTAACCCTGTGGACTGTAGCCCGCCAGGCTCCTCTGTCCATGGGATTCTCCAGGCAAGAATACTGGAGTGGGCTGCCACGTCCTCCTCCAGGGGATCTTACTGATCCAGAGAGCAAACCCACATCTCTTATGTCTCCTGCGTTGGCAGGTGGGTTCTTTACCACTAGCACCACCTGGGAAACTCAAGGAGAGAATTGTGGAGAGGTGTTAAGATGAAAAGTGATGTGGTCAGTTGTGCATTTTAGATAATCTAGCTGGATGTAGGGGATGGATTTAGACAGGTTAAGATTGGTTGTAAGGAGAGCCCTTAAAGAGGCTTCTGCAGTAATCCAGGTGAGAGATTATTGGGACCTGAACCAGCATGATGGTAGTAGGGGGGTGGAAAGGTGAGGCAAATTTAGGAAATAGAAAGTAGTATCAACAGGAATTTATAATTGTTTGGGTGATTGGAGGTTGTGGTCAGAGGGTGTAGTAGTATTGGGTGGTACTTGGTAGGGTAGTAAATATGAGTGGCTAGAGATGAAAGCTGTTTGACTTGAGGATTGGTTTTTAGCTGGGTCACTGACATTACCCACAATGATGGAGGAAATGTGTGAATCAAATGCCAAAATACATAATAAATGTAGGACTGTGCTTGGTCATTGACGGGGGATTGGTAAACGACAACCATGAGGAAAGGTTAGACAGTGGCATAGATCCAAATGGTGTGTGACCGTCAGGAGAGTACAGGTGGCACAGGAGAATTCCACGAATGCTCAGTGTAGGAGTGTAGTGATGTTTGTTGATTTAAATCCATGAGTTTTGGTGAATATTTGATTAACTTTCTCAGCAGTTATTATTCTCCTGGACTTGATTTGATTGTAGGAGAAATGAGGATAGGTCTGTGAAGGGATGAGTCTGGTCTGCAGAGGCCAAGGATGCTTGTCTCTTTGAAATCTCCTAACCAGTTAGAAAAGTTTTATGGTGATTTTATGTGCATATTCTCACTGGATTCTTAATAATTCTGAGGAGTAGTCTTTCCTCCTTGTTTTGTAGATGGGGACACTGAGGCTTTCAAGCTAAGTGACTTACCTAAGGTCACGTAGCTACAGTTTATATGGGCAGAATTAAAACTAGTTCAGACTTTCAGTTTCCCTGCTGTCAGCCCCTAAGTTTATCTGATGCAGCTTCTGTGTTAGAATTTAGAGTGAATTTTCTACTTCTCTTCATTTTGCTTTCATTTAAGGGATGAATTGATCAGGGGCACTGTCAGGGAGAGCACACAGGACCAAAAACAGTATTTTGGAGGCCAGAGCAACAATCGCAACAATGTCTGCTGAATATGTAACACTAAACTTGCAAATTAGTGAGTCTTCCTTAGCAGATGTGACTGTCTTTCTCTAGTAAGATCTGGACTTAGGGCACTATCTGCTGAATATAGAGAGCTCTGTGCTTTATTTTTTAATAAATATTTTACAGGCACTTCCCTGGCAGTCCAGTGGTTGAGGGTCCATGCTTCCAATGCAAGGGATGTGAGTTCAATCCCTGATCAAGGGACATAAGATCCTGCATGCTGCACAGTGAGCCAAAAAAATCAACAACTTTGTAAAAATTAATAAATGCTCATTAAGCACTACACAGTGCCAGGCATTGTGTTAGGCTCTGAGAATATAGGATCGGCTAAGACTAGTTCCTAACATTGAGTGGTTCACAGGTTCTTTCCTTGTCCTTACAGTATAGTGGGGATTGCAGCTGCTGAGCAGGGATTCTGGAAAGCACTGTGTACCTGAGCCCCCAGCATGGCGGGCCTAAAGCGGAGGGCAAGCCAGGTGTGGCCCGAAGAGCACGGTGAGCAGGAGCACGGGCTGTACAGCCTGCACCGCATGTTTGACATCGTGGGCACCCACCTGACACACAGAGACGTGCGTGTTCTTTCCTTCCTCTTTGTTGACGTCATTGATGACCACGAGCGTGGCCTCATCCGAAATGGACGTGACTTCTTACTGGCGCTGGAGCGCCAGGGCCGCTGTGATGAGAGTAACTTCCGCCAGGTGCTGCAGCTGCTGCGCATCATCACTCGCCATGACCTGCTGCCCTACGTCACTCTCAAGCGGAGACGGGCTGGTGAGGGTGCACTTGGGGCTGGGACCCTGGGATCAGGGGAGAGCTGTGGGCGGCCCGGAGTCAGCAGCGTAGGCGTCCAGGCAGAAGGAGGCATTCACTCCGGGGAGTCCTGAGCAGGACGTTTCGAGGTGCATTGGAGGATTGGACTAGGAGAAGGGAAGGGTGTATCTTCTCCTGAGTGAGTCCCTCTCCCCCTACAGTGTGCCCTGATCTTGTAGACAAATACCTGGAGGAGACATCAGTTCGCTATGTGACACCCAGAGCCCTCAGCGACCCAGAACCGAGGCCTCCCCACCCCCCTAAAACAGGTGAGATATTAACTCTCCCTAATTTCCATAATCAAGAAAGAGGATGCTGGACCCATCTTTTGCCAGCCTAAATGAAAGGACACTGTCCTCCCACATCTGCTCCTCCTTCAAAATCAGATGAGGTGTTAATGCTTCATCTAGGTCCTATAATGGTTCCCATATTGTGTCTGCCTTTCAAGTCCCATTATTGATACTGCTGTAGTGCTGAGTCTGAATGATCCCTCCACATTCCAAGTGAATTGTCTCTGTTTCTGCTTTTCCCCTGCTGTGTCTCCCTATTTCCCTCTGGTCAGTGCCTCCCCACTATCCTGTGGTGTGCTGCCCTGCTTCGGGCCCTCAGATGTGTAGCAAGCGGCCAGCTCGAGGGAGAGCCACACTTGGGAGCCAGCGGAAACGCCGGAAGTCAGTGACACCAGATCCCAAGGAGAAGCAGACATGCGGTGAGAAAGTTCAAGGGTTCTAGAGGCGGAGTAGACTGGAGGGGAAATAGAACTGCTGAAATACTGGGCATGCTGAGTTGCTTATAGTCGTGTCCGACTCTTTGCAACCCCACTGGACTGTAGCCCACCAAGCTCCTCTGTCCATGGGATTCTCCAGGCAAGAATCCTGGAGGGTTGCCATTTCCTTCTCCAGGGGATCTTCCCAATCCCTGTCTCTTAGTATCTCCTGCAGTGGCAGGTGGGTTCTTTCCCCCCAGCGCCACCTGGGAAGCCTCAGAACACTGGGCAGCTTAGGCTGTTTAGAGCGAGGCTCACTTTGACTGCTGTTGCACAGTGAGGTTGAATGTTACAGTCTCTGGGTGGAGAACTCTGTCTTTGTGGCAGAGTACATGTCAACTCTTTCTAAGTAATAACTAGATGAAAGGGATGCTCTTAGCACATCCTTATTGTAGTATGACTCAAGTCATGATAGAATATTAAAGTGAACTTCTGTTAATTAGAAAAATCTCTTAGAATCAAGGTGCTACTTGTGAGTGATGGAAATAATCTGACCTGGGCATGTCTCATGTAAGGGAACCTCTTGAATTGAGGCAAGGATTTCAGAGCTTCATAGAAAAGAACTAGTCCTGGGAAGAGGTAGAGAAGCTGTCAGGTGTTGTTCCCAACTGTGCTACTCTGCCATTCTTTTCAACTTTTCAAAACTTGGGTGTAGACTCAGCTCTCACTGCAATCTCTTCTGTGTGTCTTCTTTTCCCCACAGACATCAGACTGCGGGTTCGGGCTGAATACTGCCAGCATGAGACTGCTCTGCAGGGCAACGTCTTTTCTAACAAGCAGGACCCACTTGAGCGCCAGTTTGAGCGCTTTAACCAGGCCAACACCATCCTCAAGTCCCGGGACCTGGGCTCCATCATCTGTGACATCAAGTTCTCTGAGCTCACCTACCTCGATGCATTCTGGCGCGACTACATCAATGGCTCGTTACTAGAGGCACTTAAAGGTGTCTTTATCACAGACTCCCTCAAGCAGGCTGTGGGCCACGAAGCCATTAAGCTGCTGGTGAATGTGGACGAGGAGGACTATGAGCTGGGCCGACAGAAACTCCTGAGGAACTTGATGCTGCAAGCATTGCCCTGACCTTTTTCCCCTTCTCACTTCTCTGGGGACTTCTCACCGCCCACCTCTGGAGCTTACATACTGTTCTGGGGTTTGTTCTCTACCCTTCCAACCAATCACACCCCTGCCTTTTTTTTTTTTTTTAAAGGAAAAGACAAAAGAAAAATGGAAGTGGTGTCCCCCACCCCTCCCTGCACCCATGTGCCTGGCTTCCCTTTGTTCCTTTTCCACTTACCCCCTCATTGTGTCTCTACAGTCACCTTGCCACTGAGCCGTAAGAAATGTGTAGGGAGAAGCAAAGTCTATAGGTCATAGTCTTTGTAAGGGATTGAAGTGATCACTGCTTTTGGGGTGCATTGAGGGGTTGTCAGTACTTCTGGCTTTATGAGGGCTCTTAAACTTTGTCTGAAAAACCAAAGGGCTGTCAGTAGGGAGCTGTGTGGTAGGTGGGACTCTGAAGTGTATTTTGGAAATTAATCACCACCCTCTCCCAAATTATAGAATTTTTAAAAAACAAAGAAGCTGTGGCCCTTTCCACTCTCTCCTGGCCTCTGGTGCTGCTCCTCTCTGCCTCGTTTCCTCCATTCCATGGCTTGAAACCTCTGCCTGGTGTGGCTCCTTCCTTTTCCCTCTCTGTCAAACTCTCTTCAAAGGAATAATAGGTAAGAGGACTAGGTCAGCCTAGTCAGTCCCAACTGTGGTGTGTGCGCACACACACACACACACACAGGGTGGATGGAGAAGCGGTTGCTGGTTAGAATACACTCCCCCTGAAAAGGGGAAGGGGGAGTGTGACACTTTCTTTCCATGTTCAAGTGAAAATAAATAATGTACCCTGCAGCCCTTTCCCCTTTTGCTTTCTTCTGGCTTGGGCAAAGGGCATCACAGGTGAGAGTGAAGTGATGCGGTAGCAATGCCTCTCTTCCTTGTCTTTCCCCATCCTCTACCCTCACTCCCACTCCCAAGTTTGGGAGCGTGGGGCTGGGACATGCACTGAGTGTTGCACTTTTCTTTAGGTAGGGAGGCATGTTGAATAAGCCAGGAGGCCTAGAACTGGAGCCTAGTCCAGCTGGTACAATACCACCTCCCCTTTCAGCTCCCAAAAGAGATATTCAGACACAGACTTTATGATGATTATATATTTTTTTTCAATGCCAGTGCTGCTCAGCCCTCAGCATAACTTCAGTTTTCATGAAATAAACAGTGACTATATTAAATTCCACCTTTCTGAAACTGAAATCTGAGCTCAGGTGAAAGTTTCTTCTTTTCCAAGAAGCTGAGCCTGTGTTCCATCAAGAGACAAGGTTCTCCAAATGAGGGAAGCTGCGCCTGGGTCCCGCCTACAAGTCACAACACCACCAGCTCACAATGGAGGTCTCAGTGGACAGAAGTCAAAAGTCTTAAGACAGTGGGTGACCCAGATTGCCGTAGAGGTCAGGCCTGCGGTGCTGGAACACAGGCAGTTGTTTGCGCAACTGTTGCAGATAGTTGAGGTCAATTCGGGCAAGGCAAAGGCCTGGTCCTTCAGAGCAGCGGGCCACCACTGTTCCCCAGGGATCTACCACCATGCTATGGCCATAACTTGCTCTCTTCTCATGGTGGCGTCCACACTGTGCTGCCGCCACTACGTAGCACTGGGTTTCAATGGCACGGGCCCGCAACAACACCTAGGGATGGAGAAGACAGCTGTTCACTTAAGTACATGTAGCAGCTGGTAGGGAAGTGATAAGCCATGGACATTACAGCCCAATCTACCCATTGTGACCATCCTGATAATTGCCTATGAATTATTTACTACTCTGAGAGGCAACAATCTGGGAAAGTGAATTTTCCCACTAGTTGGGAAGGAGAAAGAAAATCTTTTAACTGGTAGAACCAAGGAAGGAGAATGAAGTAAGAAAAGCCCTTATGTTCCAAAGAAGTATACTCTTACCTCCCAATGGGCTGGGCCTGTAACAGATCCAAAAGCCGAAGGGTAGGTAAGTATTTCTGCTCCAGCCTGAACCAATGCCAGAGAAAGTTCAGGGAACCGCATGTCATAGCAGATAGCTAGACCAATCTGGAATGAAAACCAGCCTATTTAGCCCCCCTGCCCTTATGTCACAGCATTTGGTCATGACCCTGCTACCCCACTCCTTAGGGCTTTCTGTCCTCTACCACTTCTTTCAAGGATTCCTGTTCCCTTCCCTCTTGTTCCCCTCCTACCCTCATCCTTTCACAGTGCCCACCTTGCCTGCTGGTGTGCTGATAGGAGACTCAAGACTGGGCCCAGGTATGGTAGAGTTGCTTTCACGCATAGGCCCCTGTCCTGGAATCTCTACGTCACACAGATGCGTCTTCCTGTAGGTGGCCACTACTGACCCTAGAGTAAGAGGGAAAAAAAAATACTCGGTGCTGGTGCCCTAGAAAGCCAGCTTAGATCCTCTCCTCCCAAAGAGGAGATAGCTTATAGACTAGGAACAGAAGTACAAATACCCCCAAAAACCCCTGGCCAAGGAAACAGTTGAGAAAACAGAATTCTGGAGAATCTTAGGTATAATTGCCTGAGGAGGCAGGCTAAAGAGTCTCACCCATGTTGTTCAGAATCACATGACAGTTGTAGATTTTCTGAGTCTGCTCCCAGTCCTGGCCACGCTCATGGAAACCACCCAAGGACAGCCAGAGTCCACATTCCCTGAGGGGGAGGGGACACTGACAACTCTTCTCAAGTTCTACCCTCATAGCCGGCAATCCTAGGACATTACTCAAAAAGAAACTACCTCTCCCTCCCCCTTTCCTTGATACCTGGCAAGCTGGGTATATTCTTCCAAAAGGTTCCCACTCAGTGGCTCAGACAGGCGGCGTGTCTCTTCAGGGTCCCGTGCAATGAAGTCAAATGCCTCAGGCAGGAAAGCCAGGCAAGCGCCCAGTCTGGCAGCCTCCCGAATCAGCTCAGCACATGTTTTAAAGTTCTGCTCCTTGTCTGGGGTCGATGTTACCTGGCACACAGCCACCAGGGGCAGTTCCGAGAAAGAAGATGAGGCGGCCATGGTTCTGAGTCTGTAAATGGCATAGGCAAGCCTCAGAGTGACTAGCATGGGGAAACCTAAGTTTAAGGATAAGAGGCTAAAATAGGGAGACAGGAAAGCTGGACTTTCCTTTAATTTTACTCTTAAAGGGCACAATGACCCATGGCATAATGAGCCACTAATCAAATATTTCTGTGGATGGTTGATGCCCCAGTGTTTCCCACCATCCATACATTTAACAAACATTTACTGAGTATCTATTATGTGCCAGGCAACTGAGCACAGCAAAACAGGTTACCTGGGTGGAGCACAAAGTACTGAAAATCGAGGTATCCGGAGTCCAGGACACGAAAGAAGGGACAGGAGTTGGTGAGGAGGCCTGATGATGAAGCCCAGCCTGAAGAAAGTGAGAAATCAGGACACCAACCCTTCTCTCAAGCAATAAATTTCTAAGATCCCTTGACTTCTCTCTTCATACTGTGAGGCTGAATCAGGACCCTCCCTGCAAAACCTCCCAAATGGTCAAAACATTCTTTATCATAGGTAATTATGGGCTACCGGAAGAGATCATAAAGTGGGAAGATGGAGGAAAGGCCTTTGATCTCACATTAAATTAAAGCCTTTTTCCTCAGACAAATATTTCCGCAGTTCAAAAGCCATCTCCGAGTTACTTCTTGGTCTTCCCAGCTTCTCTCCCTGACTGTGCAGCACAGTCAGTTTTATTGACGCAAAGCATATTTCCCCACCAGAATCTCTGAGGGGAAGTTCACCCTCCCTCGTTTCTCACCACCCAGTGGTGGGCAGGGGGGCACTGGCACCCAGATCTCAACCAGCGCCCCACTCTCCAGTTAACCCATTCTTTCCCGCGCCTCCCAGGGGCAGCGTCTCTGTTGCACAAGTTAAAGCACCACAGGTGGAATTCATCGGGGTGGGCGGGATAGGTAGTAGGTCCTACATCAAGATATGGCCAAAATCATCCGCGGGAACCGAACAAAACTGCGGCCTGGAGGTGGAGGTGCCGGTGCCAGGGGCGAGTGGGCGGTAACTCCGAGACCGGACGTGACGCAGGGCAGGGGGCTGAGCCGCGAAGGCCGGAAGCCTAGCAGGCGGTGAAGATGGCGGAGAACGGCGGTCGCGCCGGCAAGAGCAGCGGGAGCGGCACGGGGAAGGGGGCGGTGTCCGCAGAGCAGGTGAGGACCAGGGAATGTGCAGTAGGGCAAGCTGGCTGGGTCCAGAGTCGTCGTGAGAGGAGGGGGGTTAGCCTGTGGCTGTGCAGACCTTTACTCCAGTCCCGCATTTGCGTGGCCGTCCAGAGAGGGGAGGGTCCTTGGAGAAGCTAGCCGAGCCCCCGGGGAGAGAGTAGGCGGATTGGTAGGTGAGAGCCACGCCCCCTCGGAGGGTTGGGTGAGCCTAGGCGAGGGGGAAGCAGGGGCTGGGAGGATGCCCAGGTCTGAGGAAAAATGGGTGGCCACTTTCCCCCTTTTCCTCCGCACCTTCGAACAGGATATGGCTAGGTGAGGCAGGTCATGGCGAGTCCTAGGGGATTAGTCGACGAACGGCTAGTGTAGTCTGTTACTTGACTCTGAAGCCACGCTGAAAATCGTCGTCACTGCAGAGCCACGTGACTCACATACTCGAACAGTCTAGTGTTTGATACTGTTTTGAGAGTCATTACTAGATTGAATTTAGACACCAGAAATCCTTTACTAAAAATTCGAGCATGCATTTCTCCCAGTGCCTAGCACCGGGAGAACGTTTGATAAGTTAATCAGAAGGCCGTTTGTGGCCTGGGAACCGTGGTTTGCTGATAGTGGGGCTAGTGTTTGTTACGGGTGGGAAGAAATCCGTGTAAATAGGAAAACGTAATTAAAACAATAGCTCTTTTAATTATAGGTTTGTCTATCAGTTATTTGTTGAACAGTTACTATAGGCAGAGATATTCTGCATAAAGATTTTTAAAACTGACTCCGGCAATCAAAGAGCTTTTAGTCTGGTGAGAAAAATAAGATATACACAAAATGCCAATGTGAGGCAGAAGTGTATGTATGAGAGATATGAAGTGTTATGGAATTTTGGGGGAGGGAAGAAGAGTTTTTAGACAACGTATACAAAGTATTTTGCACAGTGATATAAAACAAAATATACTACTGTGTGTTCAGTTCAGTTCAGTCGCTCAGTCGTGTGACTCTTTGCGACCTCATGGACTGCAGCACGCCAGGCCTCCCTGTCCATTACCAACTCCCGGAGTTTACTCAGACTCCTGTCCATTGAGTCGGTGATGCCATCCAGCCATCTCATCCTCTGTCATGCCCTTCTCCTCCTGCCTTCATCTTTCCCAGCATCAGGGTCTTTTCAAATGAGTCAGCTCTTCGCATCAGGTGGCCAAAGTACCTGATGTGCATAATAAATGTTAATTATTTTGTTTTGTAAAAAAGATAATCTTTCAGCTCAGTTCTAAAGGATGAGAGAAGTTAGTCAAGCAAAGAAAGAACTGGAGGATTTTCTGGGTAGAGGGAATAATGTGTTTAAAAACACTGTGGCAGTAAACTTCCTGATATGTTTGGGATGCAGATGGACTTAAAGTTTGGAATGGATTACTGCAAGACTTGAAAGTGGAGAAAAGGGGACAAAAGGGGAATCTTGGATGTCCTTCAGGTTTCTGCCTTGGATGGTGCCTTTAGGGAATGTAGGAAGATGAACAGGTTTGGGGAGAAAATAAGTTTGAGTTTCTTGTGGGACATACAGGTAGAGACATTTAGTAGATAGTTTGATTCATAATGTCAGGTTACAGAAAGAAATCTGAATTGGAGATACAGAGAATTTATACGTTTATGAATGGTAGATAAAGCCATGGTTGTGGGTGAAATCACCTAAGGTTTGTACAGAAAGTGAAGAAGTAGAACAGAGTGAAACCAGATTTAAGGGACGATAGAGAAAAAGAGGCTGTCAGAACAGACTGAAGAATTGTGGTAATTGAGTTCTGAGGCTGTTCCTTGCTTAACATTCTCTGACCTTTGTGTTCCAGAGAGAACACTGGGTAAAAAATCTGTATCACTGCTTCAAATCTGAGCCATATAGACAGGATGGAGGCAAGTGGCATGTTGTGCTGGGCACTTGACTTGTTTTATCTTCTGTTACTTAATTACTGCCATTTGAAGTAGCAGTGTTGTCCTCAGAATGTTTGAGTTTCAAAGGCTTTAACTTACTCAGACTGGGAGAGTTTTTAATTGAGGGACTTGAGAATCAGACAGACCTATTTTTTCCTGCTTATACCATGATCCTACTAGAGATATTTGAGCTGAACCTGAAGGATTGGATAAATTTGAACAGATGGCAGTAGAAACAGAATATAGAGAATAGGGTAAGAGGAGATCTAGAGAAAGCATAGATTGACATGAAGTGCAGTGACTACTTTGTTTAGCTAAATTATGAGTTATAAGTTAGAGAGGTATAGTCCTTAAAGTATACTGAGTCTTTGCATGGCAAAGAATTCAGGAATTTTTTATGTAAGCAGTGAGGGACTCACAGAAGGATATATGTTATATCATTTATTTTTTTATTATTACATAAAATATATATTCATTGTAGAAAACACAAGAAAAAGTACAAGATAAATAAATTACCCATGGCCCTACTATCCAGAGATAACTGTTCTTACCATTTTGAAATGTATCATTTGAGAGTTTTTTCCCCTTCTTTTATGTTTTTGTACATGTGTGTTTTACACATTTACATCTTTAATTTTATGTAGTATTCTAAATACAGTTATTTGCTATTTCATAATCTGCTTTTAAGCTTAATACTATATCATGAATATTTTTCTGTGTCATCCAAGTGCTAGAAGAATTAAATTAGCAACAATGTATAGGATGGATTTGGAGAGTCCAAAAATGGGGAGATAATCTAAAAGACTGTTGCAGTACCTCAGACAAGAGGTAATGAGGCCTTCAGTTGGCATGATCAATGTCAGTAAGCCTAAGAAAAATTGCTGAGGTAGAGGTAAGAAATTTGGCAGTTGATGGGGTAAGGGTGTGTTCAAAGATGAAACCAGGGTTTCCTAACAGGCTAGAGTTGTGTCATTAGCAGAAAGAGGGGAGACAAGAAGAGGAGCAGTTTAAAATGGAGTAAAAGGACTTCCCTGGTGGTCCAGTGGTTAAGACTCTGAGCTTCCAATTCAGGGCGTGCGGGTTTGAACCATAGTCAGGGAACTAGGATCCTACATGCTGTTTGAGTTGCCAAAATGGGGGGAAAAAAAAGGAGTAAAAGAAAGTTGAGCTTTGAATGACCTGAGTTTAAGGTATCTGTAGGACACTTAGGTGGAGCTGTGTTATAATAATAGCAGGTACTGCTTATTGACAATCTGTTGTATGTTGGATAATGTCCTGAGTCCTTGATGTAATTAATGAATCCTCACAACATTGTACGAGATAGACACCTCCAATTTTTTGGTGAAAAAACTTAGATTCAAAAAGACATAACTTGGGAATTCTCTGATGGTTCAGTGGTTAGGACTTGGTGCTTTTCCTGCTGTGGCCCAGGTTCGATCCCTGGTCAGGGAACTAAGATTCCACAAGCCTCATGGCATGGTTAAACATTTAAATAAATAAAGTGAATTGGGAGGTGAGGAGGTGGAGGCAGTGAGTATAGACTCGTCCTAAAAACTTTGATGAAGAGAAAGGATGAGAATCATCATTTGATAAGCTCAGAAAAGTTTTTAGAGTTGAATATGTTTGCCTGGAGAATCCCCATGGACAGAGGCACCTGGCAGGCTATATATATTCCAGGGAATCACAGAGTCAGATGTGACTGTGCAACTAAGCACACAGCACATGTTAGTCAGAACAGGGGGCACTGAACTAAAAAGAAGATACTAAGTGCAGTGACAGCCCAGAAAATGCTCTTCCAGATGCATCCAGTCATAATTCTCTACCTCTTTTATTCTTCCATTAAACCCAGGAAGAGTAAATATCATGTAGATAAGACCTTTGGGTGATAAATATGATTATAGATTTTCCCCGTACTTATCAAAACTATATGGTATCAAACAAAAAAGAAAGAAAACAAAAATAAATCAAATGGAAATAGTTTGACTCATTAAGAGATTATTATGTTACAAGCCAGGGATAATACATTAATAGAAAATGAATTCTTAGAGTTAGACCATGGTGAAAGTAGCAGTCCTGCTGTCCACTGTGTTATTTTATCCACCCCCACGTTCCACCAGCCTTGGTTTCATGATCTGTATTCACAGAAGGTAAAATGTCTTATAATGAAGGTACATGTCTTATAATGTGTTTTGTTGCTTTTGTTGTTTGTTTTAGAATAAAATGAAATAAAGAGTCCAGCAGAGTACCTGGCACATAGTAGTGCCCCCTTACTGTGCAGACTGTGGTGGAAGGCAGGCAGGTTAGTGTAGGACCGTAAAAGATACAGGTGTTTTAAAAGAAGGTACAGTTACATATTTTTAAATTTTCAAAGAAGATAATAAAGTTTAGAGGTAGGCGGTATAATGGAAAATAAAGAACATAGTATGTGAAAATAGAAAAAGTTTTCTATCAAAAAGTGTAAGAAATTGATAGATGCTTATATGTGAGTGGGCTTCCCTGGTGGCTCAGATGGTAAAGCGTCTGCCCACAATGCAGGAGACCCGGGTTCGATCCCTGGGTCGGGAAGATCCCCTGGGGAAGGAAATGGCAACCCACTCCAGCACTCTTGCCTAGAAAATTCCATGGATGGAGGAGCCTCGTGGGCTACAGTCCATGGGGTCACAAAGAGTCAGACACCACTGAGTGACTTCAGTCACACTATATGTGAGTACATACAAGGAGTTAATATGGGGCTAGGGGATGGCAAGAACTGCTTCCTAGAAGAATCTATGTTGAAACATGAAGAACGAATTAGAGTTAGGCAGAGAAAAATGCGACAAGAAAGGTTTGGGTAAGTGTACCAGGTAGGGTGTGGATTTTCTGCAAATACCTGAAGGTAAATGATAGGGGAATTGCAAGTGGTTCTGCTGGGCCATGGGCTTCACCGGTGGCTCAGACAGCAGGGAATCTGCCTGCAGTGCGGGAGACCTGATAGTGCTGAGTGTGAGCGGTGAGAGGAGGACTGCCTGCAAGAGGCAGCAAGGACCAGATCTGAAGGACTTTTTTTTTTGCTGTCTTCAGGGGTTTGGGTTTTATCCCATGAGCAGTGGGAATAATGGAAGGTTTAGGCATAGGATGGTTAGATTTAAATTTAAGGTTACTTGTGCTGAAGTGTGGGGAATGGATTGAAGGAGTCAAGTGTGGAACTCACCTAGGAGGCTCCATAGTACAGGTGAGAGATGATAGTGGATGGATTTGAGGTATTCAGTAGATAGATATGATTTAGAAGTTAATTGAGGGTGGATAGTGAATTGAGGATGATTCCAAGGCTTCTGGAATTAAGATCTCTTCCTGCTCTAAAAATTACTAAATTAACATAGGTAATATGAGCTACTGTCAGGCACAGTCATGATATTGCTGGTAGCACTGTAAAGTCTTCTGGTCATCTTGGGGGAGTTTATAGCAACATACAGTAGAAACTATAATAAATGTGCTCGCTTCGGCAGCACATATACTAAAATTGGAACGATACAGAGAAGATTAGCATGGCCCCTGCACAAGGATGACACGCAAATTCGTGAAGTGTTCCATATTTTTACTGCCTTATGATCCAGCAATCCCACTGCTGGGCATTCACACTGAGGAAACCAGAAGGGAAAGAGACACGTGTACCCCAATGTTCATTGCAGCACTGTTTATAATAGCCAGGACATGGAAGCAACCTAGATGTCCATCAGCAGATGAATGGATAAGAAAGCTATGGTACATATACACAATGGAGTATTACTCAGCCATTAAAAAGAATACATTTGAATCAGTTCTAATGAGGTGGATGAAACTGGAGCCTATTATACAGAGTGAAGTAAGCCAGAAGGAAAAACACCAATACAGTATACTAACGCATATATATGGAATTTAGAAAGAGGGTAACAATAACCCTGTGTACGAGACAGCAAAAGAGACACTGATGTATAGAACAGCCTTTTGGACTCTGTGGGAGAGGGAGAGGGTGGGAAGATTTGGGAGAATGGCATTGAAACATGTAAAATATCATGTATGAAACGAGATGCCAGTCCAGGTTCGATGCACGATACTGGATGCTTGGGGCTAGTGCACTGGGACGACCCAGAGGGATGGTATGGGGAGGGAGGAGGGAGGAGGGTTCAGGATGGGGAACACATGTATACCTGTGGTGGATTCATTTTGATATTTGGCAAAACTAATACAATTCTGTAAAGTTTAAAAAAAAAAAGAAACTATAATAATGTTAATACCCTTTTGACTCAGTCTTAGGAGAGTATGATTCAAGAGAAATGACTGTAAAGTTTTTGTACTGTTTGTCCAGATATGTAAAATCAGTGCTATTTATTACAGGAAAATTGGAAATAACCTAAATGTCCCAACAAGAGAAGAATGGTTAGATGGTTTATGTATTAAAAGAAAGTATCGATAAAGTTTAAGTGCTATATAGCCCTTAAAAATTAGAATACCATGTCCTATAGACGAATACATAAAATGTCACACACACACACATACACACACACAGAAGAATATTATTCACCTGTAAAAAAAAAGAAGGAAATTCTGCTATTTGTGACAAAATGAGTGAACCCTGAAGGTATTATGTCCAGTGAAAATAAGTCAAAGAAAGACAAGTACTTAATGATCTCGTTTATATGTGGAATAAAAAAAAATTGAACTCATAGAAACAGAGTAGATTGGTGCTTTGGAGCCGGAAGAGAGGGAATGAGTGAAGGGGGGGTACAAAAGGTAACAAAATTGGAGTTATAACATGAATTAGTTCTGGGGATCTAATGTATACCATGACAACTGTGGTTAACAATACTGTGTTGTATACTTGAAAGTTGCTATGAGCAGAAATCTTAAAAGTTCCCATCACAGAAGTAACTGTGAGGTGATGGATATATTAACTAATATTATTGTGCTAACGTTTTCAAATATATATATAAAATCATAATGTTATATACCTTAAACTTACACAATGCTCTGTGTCAGTTATCTTTGTTTTGGGGAGGGGAGCATTGTGTGTCTTGTGGGAGCTTAGTTCCCCAAACAGGGATCGAACCCAGGACTCCTGCAGTGGAAGCTGGGTCCTAACCCCTGGTTTGCCAGGGAAGTCCCCTATCAATTATATCTGAAGAAAACTAGGAACTAACAAACAAAAAAAGATGATCATGTCCTCTGTAAAATTACTTCTACATGCCAGTTATGAGAATGTGAGTGCTCTACTGTATAGCTGTCAGGCTTGAAGTTACTTTAGAATAGGAACAGTAGGGACTTCCTGGTGATCCAGTGGTTTGCACTCTGCCTTTGCATTACAGGGGTTGGGGGTTCAATTCCTGATCAGGAAACTAAGATCCTGCTACACCTCACGGCCAAAAAAAGGAAAAAGAGTTGGTATTTTAATTGGATTCTTTTTCAGGAGGAGTGTTTATGTGTGAGATGATTTAATAGGGCTGAGGGAGTCAACAGTGGCCTGGCCATCTCTGCTTATTACAGGGTTGTTAAGTGTAGGGTTGAAATATAGCATTGTTAATCAGCAAGAATGTTTGAAGAAAAGTTGGAATTTTAAAAAATTTCTTTGCCTTTAGTGGTGTTAAACTGGTGGTTGAAAAGTAGATTCCTACTAATTATTATACTAAAAAAAATAATTTCAGGTCTCAGAAATTTTAGACATTTAAGCTGATTTCATTAATGTGTGTTAAATACAACATATATCCAGAAGAATGGATGTCATTCAGATTCTAGGAGGGCATCTGGAATCTAGCTTAGTTGTGAAATTTTCTTAGATGAAAGTATTTTGAGGTTACGTTGACAGTGGAGAAAATGCTAATTATAAATGGAATAGTTTCGATTATAGGTAATGAAAATGAAGGAAAAACAGCTTGTAGATGAGTGAGATTTCCAACGCATCTGCTGAAATGAATGGATGAAGCAGATTGAGATGAAAGGATGGTTGGGAGAGGGAAACAAGCTGCTGGAATGACAAGTTCCTCGTCAAATTTATTCCTTCATTTATTGGGCCTTAGAAGGGATGCAGAGGTGGTACAGGACAGCATATTAGCTGTATATGCATCTTGCAGAGAGAGAGCTAGAAATAAGGGATCCTAGTAAAGATGAGGTGCTTAGTCATCGATGCAGTGAGAATGGAGATGATGGAAGTGACCGTGAGAGATTTGGTAATGGTTTGAATGAGTGGGCCTGTTGCTCTCAGCGGACCATGAGGGTCCAAGGGACACTCCATTTGGAGAGAGGTCATGATGGTAATTAATGTACTTCACTGCTTACAAAACTGTCCACATTCATTCATTCATGTGATACAACAGCGCTGTGAAGTAGGTATCACCTGCATATCACAGGTAAGAAAACTAAGGCTCAGAGAGATTAACCCAGTGGTTTTCAGTTCTGGCTGCACCTCAGAATTTCATGGGAGATCTTCTCTGAAATACTGAGGCCCAGAGCCTCACTCCCAGTGATTGGGTAGCTGCTCTGAGGTTCCACTATTCATGCTTTAAAACGGATCCCCTGATCCTCACTTGTAGCCAGGGTTAAATGAATAGGGTTAAAAGTCTTGTCATAGAACCAATATGTGAGAGACAAAACTTGAAACCTAGTCTTCTGCCTTTCATCTGATATTTCTTTCCAAATACAGTCATCAGAGCACTATACTAGATGTGTTGCTGGTGGTGGCATTAGTATCCAGCTGACTTTCAGTCTGTTTTAATTCTCTGCTCAGTTTCTGGGGAAGAAGCAGCTGGTCATAATCACTTCTCTGGGCCTTTAAGTATGTTATTATGCTTCTTTTGCACCACTGCCCACCCCACCCTCACCCCCGATTTCTCATCCTTTGGGCTTCAGTTAAGGCATTCTCTCTCAGGAAACCTCTTATCAGTTAGGATTTACAGGCTGCAGATATGGGCTTTGGGCCATTTGTTTTTTTTTAAAGGACTGTTTTAGAAGGCTGGTGGTAGAACTGAACACAGTGAAAAGACACATTAATCATCTAGGCCACACAGAGTTCAAGAACTAGGGCAGCTTCAGGGGTTTCAGGAAAGGAATGGAGGATAATCTTTACAGGACAACTGTCGGTGTTGGGGCTTCCCTGGTGGCACAGGAAATGGTGGTTCGATACCTGGGTCGGGAAGATTCCCTGGAGGAGGAAATGGCAACCCACTCCAGTATTCTTGCCTGGAAAATCTCATAGACAGAAGAGCCTGGTGGGCTACAGTCCATAAGGTTGCAAAATGTCAGAGATGACCGAATACTCACATAGGTGTCTGAGCTCCAGCTGCATTTTGTACCTGTTTGTCTCTCCTGTAGAGAGACTGTAGTATAGAATAGGTTACTGTCCCTGTGGTCAAGGGGCAAGGGTCCTGTAATTAGTAGCCCCACAAGAACCCCAGTGAATTAGAAGGGGCGGTTCCCTAATGAGAGGGATGCTGGGCAGACCCAAACAAGAATTACTCACTACAAAGCTTTTCCTTTACCTGCAAGTTTAAGCTACCCTGTAGGTGTTCCAGTAGCTCTCCACTTCCCATTCTTATAACAAATGCCTCAGTTCAGTTCAGTTCAGTTGCTCAGTCGTGTCCGACTCTTTTTGACCCCATGAATTGCACCATGCCAGGCCTCCTTGTCCATCATCAACTCCCGGAGTTCACCCAAACTCATGTGCATTGAGTCGGTGATGCCATCCAGCCATCTTATCCTCTGTCCTCCCCTTCTCCTCCTGCCCCCAATCCCCCCCAGCATCAGGGTCTTTTCCAATGAGTCAGCTCTTCGCGTGAGGTGGCCAAAGTATTGGAGTTTCAGCCTCAGCATCAGTCCTTCCAATGAACACCCAGGACTGGTCTCCTTTAGGATGGACTGGTTGGATCTCCTTGCAATCCAAGGGACTCTCAAGAGTCTTCTCCAACACCACAGGTCAAAAGCATCAATTCTTCGGCACTCAGCTTTCTTCACAGTCCAACTCTCACATCCATACATGACCACTGGAAAAACCATATCCTTGACTAGACGGACCTTTGTTGGCAAAGTAATGTCTCTGCTTTTGAATATGCCATCTAGGTTGGTCATAACTTTCCTTCCAAGGAGTAAGCATCTTTTAATTTCACGGCTGCAGTCACCATCTGCAGTGATTTTGGAGCCCCCAAAAATTAAACTCTGACACTGTTTCCCCATCTATTTCCCATGAAGTGATGGGACCAGATGCCATGATCTTTGTTTTCTGAAGGTTGAGCTTTAAGCCAACTTTTTCACTCTCCTCTTTCACTTTCATCAAGAGGCTAACAAATGCCTAGTCCTCACCAGACTAAGTTGTAAGGTGGCCTAGCCACCTAGCTGGCACTCAGTGTTGGTTGAATGGAGTTCCAGACAGACATAAGTTACAAATTGCAGACCGTGTTCTCCTTTTGCCAGGTAGGTGCCGACTACTGCGTCTTTGTAAAGCCTGCCATGCTGTGTTGTATGTTGTTGTTCAGTGGCTAAGTCATGTCCAACTCTTTGCGACACCATGGACTCCAGAGTGCCAGGCTTCTCTGTCCTCTTTCTCTGTCTCCTGGAGTTTGCTCAGATTAATTTTCATTGAGTTGGTGATGCTGTCTGACCATCTCATCCGCTGCCGTCCTCTTCTCCTTTTGCCTTCAATCTTTCCTAGTGTCAGGGTCTTTTCCAGTGAGTCGGTTGTATGTTGACCCTCCGCCATTTCCACTGTCCCCTCTCTCACCTTATCTCTTTCTCATCTTAGGTAATTGCTGGCTTCAACCGTCTTAGGCAGGAACAGCGGGGCCTGGCATCCAAAGCAGCTGAGCTGGAGATGGAGTTGAATGAGCATAGGTGAGGAGCAAAGAGTAGGAGAGTTGGATGGGCCACTTTGTACGAGGGTTGCAGCAGAGTGGGACTGAATTCTCAGGCTCTGCTTTGTCCTCCTACCTTAGCCTAGTGATTGATACTCTGAAGGAGGTCGATGAAACCCGCAAGTGCTACCGCATGGTTGGAGGGGTGCTGGTGGAGCGGACCGTCAAAGAGGTGCTGCCTGCCCTGGAGAACAACAAGGAGCAGGTGAGCAAGATCCCCGTATAGATGCTCTGAGCAACAGTAAGGAAGGGGAGGCTTGGGCTTTAGGGAATGTGGGGAGGAGGGCTTGGGTAGGGACTCTCATTGAAGACAGCATAAATAGCCTATTGGCCTATGCTCTTTATGTTATGCTCAGTCTAACTCCTTAGACAAAGGAGTTGCTGACTGTGCCTCTCACCATGGGTTCTGTGACCTGGCTGAGTTGGGAGAAGCAAGGTGGTTAGAGTGTGTTTTTCACAGTGTAGTCCATGGGTACCTGCATCCAGATCACCTGGAGGACTAATTTAAAATGCAGCTTCCCAAACCCTCTCCTGTACCCACTGATTCAAAACTGCTGGGGATGGGAGCCATGAAGAGCATTTTTAAAATAATCAGCCAAGGTGATTCTTATGTATACTAAAGTTTTAAGCCATTGTTTTAAAGAAAGGAATACTTTTAGTGTCTGGGCTCTACTATTAATATTTGGTTAAAGATGAGGTTAGAGGTATCATCTGTCCTTCACTTCCCCCAACCATTGTCTGTAACAGATGGGGGAAGGGAGTCCTGAAATCCTTACATAACCCCTGTCGCTTGCCCTCTAGATACAGAAGATCATTGAGACACTGACACAACAGCTTCAGGCAAAGGGAAAAGAACTAAATGAATTCCGGGAAAAGCACAACATTCGTCTCATGGGGGAAGACGAGAAGCCAGCAGCCAAGGAAAACTCAGAAGGCGCTGGGGCTAAGGCCAGCTCAGCTGGCGTGTTGGTCTCCTAGAAACCAAAGCCTTTGCGTTGTTTTCTACCCTGATTCCCACTTCTAATTTCTCTTTATTGTTATTATTATTTTCTCTGCTATTGTAATATTTTTTTGTTAATTAAATGTTTTGGTCAGAATGCTTAGCTCTAGCCTGAACCTTTCACCCAATATGAGGGGTAGAATTTGCATGGGGCATGGATAAGCATATGATTTGTGGTTTTGGTTGTGTCAGGTTAATGGCTCACAGTATCAGACTAGGTCTTATATTTTATCCTTTCCTTTGCAAATAAAGATGCATCTCCTTATTTACTTCCCTCCCCACCAAAAGATTCAGAGACAGTGTTGACTCGCAGGTTGCAATTTAATCAGCATTTGAAAAGAGGAAGATAGCTCTGTGATAATGCTTTGAGTTTGCGACAAAACAGAGGCTTGGCAGTGTATCTTGGCACTACTCTTTAGATAAAGAGGTCTAGAATGCAAACCTGTGGACTAGCTGTCCTGCCATCCTCACCAAAACCCCCGACCAGGTAGAGCTGATCATTCCAAAGGCAGGTGCGGTGGCCCACGCGTTTTAGTCGATGGTCGGCACAGGGGAAGTGGAACCACAGAGCAGGAGACTTCCCTGTTGGGTAAGGGCAGAGGGTGGTTATTGAGGCCGTAGCACTTTGGCTCCCATGGGGCTCTCAAGAAGACAAAGGCTTGCTCATTGTTTTTCTCCTCCCATGATTTGCAGGCCTCTCAAAAGTTTAATATTCTGTGTATTCCTTTAAGTTGTCGACTAATTCTTCCTCCCCCCTACCCCTTTACTCCATCCTTTATCTCTCTGTAGTCTTCAGGTTCTCCTGTCTTCCCACCTTTCCCCCTTCTCAACCTTTAAGCTGGCTCTTACGGGTATCATAGATGTAGAGGTCATTGCAGATGGTGTCTCTGGCTCTGGTCAAAGTTTCTCCACCGAACAGGACAGCAAAGGGCCCAACCACAGAACATGAGTGATGGCGCAGTCCTCGAGGCCCCTGCCGGGACCCCTGCCCGCTGCTCACGAGCCTTGAAAGCTTTTCCATCAAATGGGGGGCAACAGGCGGTTCCTCCTTGAGGGAGAAAGAAGGGACTGTCTGGAGGGATTTGGGCATCCAAAGTTTAGTCGCGTTCCACCCTTAGCGAGATGTGAGTAGACAATACCTTAATCTTCCCATGACTCCAATGCCCAGCTACTTCTGGTTCAGCTGAGTTGCAGCCCCCAAAGAGTAATAGCTGGTGACCTGGGTGGGGCCCAGGACTTTGGAGCAAAGCAGCACAGTGACCCGAGCGTGAAGCAGTGTGGCAGCCTTCTTCCTTAAAGCTGTGAAATTCAGGCCTGAGTTGGGTTTTCTAGAAAATGTAACTGCTGTATACTGCCTTTTCCCCACTCCCCTCGCCAGCGATAGAAGGGAGACATGGAAAGGGCCACATGTAGTTCAGTTGAGATGAAGGGTAATATTGAAAGGGAGTTAAACTCTTAGACATGGAAGGTTCCCAGGGAAGAATGGTGCTAGGGTGAGGATGTTAGATAAACTGCCTGCGAATCTGTTTTTCCAGGGTGCAGGTGAAGGAAGGGTGAAAATTTTAGGGCAGGGGAGGTCATACCAATAGGTGCGGGCGCCAGGGTCCAGCCTTAACGTGTAGATGCTTCCGTAACGACGCTGAGTGCGGGTCCCGCCCTCCCGGCCTGCTACCCGCAGCTCTCGGTCGGAGATTCGGGTACAGGTGTGACTACTGAGGCCGGCGGGGGGGCAGCTGCCGGAGCCGGCGGTCCACGCCTCCCACACACCGCGGTCCGTGTCCAAAGCGGTCACAGTGGCCGAGCGGTGCGACCCGTCCCAGCCGCCCACCACGCAGAGCCAGCGACCGCCCACCGGCGCCGCGTCGTGGTGGCTGCGCCTCGGGCCGCCCCGTGCTGCCACACGCACGGCCTGGCCCCCAGCCGGATCGAAGACCACTGTTTCACTGCTCGGCTCTCTCGCTCCTCCAGCTAGGAGCCCCCCGACCAGATAGAACCGTCCCCGCAGTTCAGTGCATGAATGGAAGGCCCGCGCCAGCAGCGGGTCCTGCGCCACCGGCCGCCAAGTCCAGCCCGAGCCCCGCGCCTCGCCCACAGCCCCAGCCATGGGACCCGGTAGAGGCGAGCTGCGGAGCCGGCGGCCCGGAGCCCAGCTATATGGGGGCTCAAGCTTCTCTGGAACCGCCCCTACCGGAAGCCCCTCCAGGTCCCCACCTCAAGGCACCGGCTCTCGCCGCCGTCACCCAGCAACCACTGCCGCGGCTGCAGCACGACGCTGCAAATTGAAGGTCGCAAAGCACTGGTAACCGTGGAGACAGGAGACCTGGGGAGCTACCGGGAAGCAGTGTTGTCACCATGGCAACAGGAGCTGTGCTAGGTCAATAAAAATGATGAGTGTTGAACTCAGACCGAGGAGAGCCAGTTCTTCAGAAAGACCCCTGTTGTTTAAGCTGCGAATTCACTTGGGACTACGACGTTTCAGGTGCCGGCGTTGCTCAGCAAATATTGAGGAGGAACCATGTGCTTTTGACTTTAGCATATTTTGGGGGTCGGGCGGGGAGGGGGAAGAGGCCTGCCACTTGGCATGTGGGATCTTAGTTTCCCAACAAGGATGCAACGTTCGCCCCAGGCAGTGGAAGCCCGGCGTCTTCACCACTGGGCAGCCAGGCAAGTTCGCTCTGGCACTTTTCTGTTTGGTTCTGATTTCCCCAGGGATGAGTGAGGAAGCGGAGACAAAACTCAGAGTGGAGACAGTGAACGTAAACTGTACTCACCTGGGAGTCAGGAGACCTGGGTTCTGGTTCCAGCTATATCCTGACTCTCAAAGTGATTATTTTTCTCTAGGCCTTTTCTTTCTCATTTATAAAACGTTGCTGGTTAATCTCTTCAGTTCAGTTCAGTTCAGCCGCTCAGTTGTGTCCGACTCTTTGCAACCCCATGAATTGCCGCACGCCAGACTTCCCTGTCCATCACCATCTCCCGGAGTTCACCCAAACTCATGTCCATCGAATCGGTGATGCCATCCAGCCATCTCATCCTCTGTCATCCCCTTCTCCTCCTGCCCCCAATCCCTCCCAGCATCAGAGTCTTTACCAATGAGTCAACTCTTCACATGAGGTGGCCAAAGTACTGGAGTTTCAGTTTTAGCATCATTCTTTCCAAAGAACACCCAGGGCTGATCTCCTTTAGAATGGACTGGTTGGATCTCCTTGCAGTCCAAGGGACTCTCAAGAGTCTTCTCTAACACCACAGTTCAAAAGCATCAATTCTTCGGCGCTCAGCTTTCTTCATAGTCCAACTCTCACATCCATACATGACCACTGGAAAAACCATATCCTTGACTAGACGGACTTTAGTTGGCAAAGTAATGTCTCTGCTTTTGAATATGCTATCTAGGTTGGTCATAACTTTTCTTCCAAGGAGTAAGTGTCTCTTAATTTCATGGCTGCAGTCACCATCTGCAGTGATTTTGGAGCCCAGAAAAATAAAGTCTGACACTGTTTCCACTGTTTCTCCATCTATTTCCCATGAAGTGATGGGACCAGATGCCATGATCTTCATTTTCTGAATGTTGAGCTTTAAGCCAACTTTTTCACTCTCCACTTTCACTTTCATCAAGAGGCTCTTTAGTTCCTTTTCACTTTCTGCCATAAGGGTGGTGTCATCTGCATATCTGAGGTTATTGATATTTCTCCCGGCAATCTTAATTCCAGCTTGTGCTTCTTCCAGCCCAGCGTTTCTCATGATGTACTCTGCAAATAAGTTAAATAAGCAGGGTGACAATATACAGCCTTGACATACTCCTTTTCCTAATTGGAACCAGTCTGTTGTTCCATGTCCAGTTCTAACTATTGCTTCCTGACCTGCATATAGGTTTCTCAAGAAGCAGGTCAGGTGGTTGGGTATTCCCATCTCTTTCAGGATTTTCCACAGTTTATTGTGATCCACACAGTCAAAGTCTTTGGCATAGTCAATAAAGCAGAAATAGATGTTTTTCTAGAACTCTCTTGCTTTTTTGATGATCCAGTGGATGTTGGCAATTTGATCTCTGGTTCCTCTGCCTTTTCTAAAACCAGCTTGAACATCAGGAAGTTCACGGTTCACCTATTGCTGAAGCCTGGCTTGGAGAATTTTGAGCATTACTTTACTAGCGTGTGAGATGAGTGCAATTGTGCGGTAGTTTGAGCATTCTTTGGCATTGCCTTTCTTTGGGATTGGAATGAAAACTGACTTTTTCCAGCCCTGTGGCCACTGCTGAGTTTTCCAAATTTGCTGGCATATTGAGTGCAGCACTTTCACAGCATCATCTTTCAGGATTTGGAATAGCTCAACTGGAATTCCATCACCTCCACTAGCTTTGCTCGTAGTGATGCTTTCTAAGGCCCACTTGACTTCACATTCCAGGATTGTCTGGCTCTAGGTGAGTGATCATACCATCGTGATTATCCAAAAAAAGATGTCCTTTTCATTATAGGGGACTGGAATGCAAAAGTAGGAAGTCAAGAAACACCTGGAGTAACAGGCAAATTTGGCCTTGGAAAACTGAATAAAGCAGGGCAAAGGCTAATCTCTTAGTTGTTTTACAAACCAGAGATCTGTGGTAAAGGCTTGAAAGTCTTGACTGGGTGGGACAGCCCTTTCCTATCTGGCCACTAGAGGGTAGTAGAGCCCAGTCTCAGGGTACTGTGCAGGGGGGAGGGGGCCAGGGCGAGGGCTAGAGGAGAGATTGGGTTGGGGTGAGGGAAGAGATCTGGAACTTTGGAGAACTTTTCACTATTGAGTCCTAGGAAGAGTAATTCCTGATTTCATCTTGTCTCATGAACTCATACAGCACAAGGAAACAGGTACTGTGGCATCTGGAACTCAGAATTAAGGGCAGGGAGTTTCTCCTGATAAGATCCAGGGCAGAAGCTGCCCAGCCTTAGAAGCTGGATAGAGGTGAAGGGGGGGAGGAGTGAGAAGAACAGACTCCTGCCCCTCCCTGGTATCAGCCTTTTATTCAAGCCAGGTCCCTGAGCTGCTTCTTAACTCATCCCTGCAAGACCCAGGGAAGAATGAAGAGGCCCAGACCCACACTGACTAGATTTAGCTACAGGTGAGAATGCAGGCAGGTTTCTACTTCCAGCATTGCTGAGGTGGGACAGAAACAGGCCTTGTGTCTGTCGGGGCTGGGCTGTAAATGGGAGTGATGACTGCTTACTTTTGCCTTTGGTTTCTATAGCATCAGCTTAGTCCCCATCATGTCCCAGAAACCAAGGCCTTAGAGAGTGACTCGAGCTACAGTAGGGATGGAGGTGTCATTCAGGAACAGCACAGCAGGGCTTTTCCCACTCCAGATCCTAACTCTTGGTCCTTAGAGAAAAATAGCATGAAGAGGGTATGGGCAGGAACGTATGAGGACCTATTCCTTACCTATACCTTTAAGCCGAGACCCAGCAGTAGCTTTGAAAGTCCCTGCCCACCCAACTATAGCTTTCCCTGATTTTGGCAAAGGGGATCCTCAGTTTTCCAGATCGTGGTTAAAAAAAAAAATCATTACTAACATCCTTGGCTGAAATCTGAAAGTCAGTCTTTCCCTAAGGCTTCTAACTGGCTAATCTCCCAAATGCTGGATTCAAATCTGTCCTAAGATTTCACTGAGGACTCCTAAGATTTCAATGAGGAGCTGCCTTGAGGGTGGTGTCGTTTTGCTTTAACCGACCTGCCCTATATGCCCATTTTAGGCTCTTGCTTTTGCTTAAGTCTTTGGCGGTTCCGCCAGACTCATTTTCTGCTTCTCCTGGACACAACAGGGAACTCCCCACCCCAGGGGCCTTTCCAGCTCCTCTCTCCCAGCTTTGTTTTCCTTCTCCTCCCAGCTGCCACTCTGGGTCCTCAGCAGTCCGCATCTCACTTGAACATGCAGCCTGAACCTCACGTGCTCCTTAGCTGTTCCTGCCACTTCTGTATCTCTTCCAGTTCCACCTAGTAGTCAGAGGTGTCTGACATGTCCAATGGCATCCCAAACATAGACCTGGGGGAGGACTCCTTCCTCCCCTGGTTAGCCTGAATCAAGCCCGTATTTTGGAGGAAGAAAAAAAAAAAAAAAACTTGGAGAGGGGAAAAGAGGGGAAGAAGAAGGAGAGAAGAGAGGAAGAAAATAAACCAATTTGTGCTTGTCTGACACACACTTGACACTCCAGGACAGCATCTTAAGTGGTGTGTAATGACTCCATCTGGAGAAGGCAATGGCACCCCACTCCAGTAGTCTTGCCTGGAAAATCCCATGGACGGAGGAGCCTGGCAGGCTGCAGTTCATGGGGTCGCTAAGAGTCCGACACGACTGAGTGACTTCACTTTCACTTTTCACTTTCATGCATTGGAGAAGGAAATGGCAACCCACTCCAGTGATCTTGCCTGGAGAATTCCAGGGACGGGGGAGCCTGGTGGGGTGCCATCTATGGGGTCGCACAGAGTCAGACACGACTGAAGCGACTTAGCAGCAGCAGCAGCAGCAGCAATGGCTCCATCAATGGTAAAAAGCTGAAAGGGCATTAAGATAAAGTGAAGGGCACACCTGTGAGAGAATTGTGAGAAATAGGGAGAAGGGCTACCAGGGCTTCTCCTTCTCTGGACCTGCTTTCCACCTGCTAATAATATACAGGGACAACCTCTGTCCAGGAGTAGGGGGAGGGGCTGATCATCCTGAAAGTCTCAGAATCCTGATGTGACCCTATGACTTCAGTCTCCTCAGTTGGCTATTTCTGGCAAGCAAGGATCCCTGCAGCTCAGCTTTTCAGTCTCATATCTGTCCCAGCCCTAAATCTACACCCGCTTGTCTCAAACCTTCACAAAACTCTTAGTCTGTCTTTACCCTTCCATAACCCCATCTTCTTCCCCTGGAACCATCTCTGGTTCTCAGCATTGTCCAGTCACACAGAAAGCCAACAATTGGACCCTAGGGGTCTTAGTCACACTGTCAGGACTCTCAATTTCCTCTACCTACATCTCCCAGGCTGTCCTATCCTTCTGGCGGTGTCTCTGGCTCTTCCTTTTTTGTCCTCTGACCTTTCTACATTTTTCCCACAGCTCATTCTGGCTAGTTGATTTCCTGTCCCCATGCCTTCTTGGCCCCACTGACTCTTTGCTCAGCTCAGCCAGAATAAGGACATGGGCAAACGGAAGGCCAGAGGAATGACCAGGACCAGAGACTTCAAGAGGCCAGATCTTGAGTCGTGATTGAGACGTGAGTTGAAAGGAGTTTGAGAGAAAAGCAGAACTGTAAGCAGACTTGGGGTGGAGGGGAGTGAACATCAGGTGAGTTAGAGAATGATGGAGCAGTGGGATGAGGATGGGGAAGAACCTGAGCCATGGTGATACTGAGTAGCAAAGTATCAATGGGTCAAGTGAGTGGTGGAAATTGAGGGTGGAAGAGGGAAATACCTGAGTGATCCCAACAGTGGGCATGCAGGCATCCAGAAATGTCTCTTTAGGTCTTTCTGTCTGTTTCAGATTTTGTCTCAGCTTGTTGTCTCTTTGAATTACCCCTCTTCGATAACTTGTGAGTTTCTCCTTCCGTTTCTTTGTCTAAGTTTCAACCTGTATCACTGTGCCTTGAGGTCTCTCTCACCATTTCCACTTTGTGTTTTTCTCTCTGGATGTCTGTCTTTTGTCCCCCTGCCCTCTCTCTGCTGCTGAACAGAGCTGACCATCTGACTTTTCTGCAAGGAGCTCTGGAACCTTCTAGGGGTGACCAGGTTTCTCCCCTTTGGCTGTGTGCTAGAAATGTAGAAGCAGTTTGGGGTCCCTGGACACAGTCATAGGGACCTCATCATTGATCACTGATGAGGACCTAAGCGAGCTTCAATATATGGGGAGTAGTATTTCTCCACAGAGGACCTTCGTGTGTGGAGGCCTGGGCCCAGGGAGAGAAGCCGGCTAGAATGGGGAGATTAGACTCTAGTCCTTCTTCCTCTGCCTCTCCATATAGCCCATGGACCAGTGCTTCCTGATCTCACTGGTTATCACAGGCAAGGGACTCTTGCACTGTTTCTTGATCCCCAGCCCTTCTTCTATGCCACTTTTAGAGTTGAAGGAAAAACTGAGGTTCAGCAGGAAGGCTTTAAGATGAGGCTGGAGGGCAGTAACTAGGGATTTCTTCACAGAAAGCCTCAAGTACATCTTGGAATGTGTGGTGGAAGATGCTCAGGAGGGAGTCAGGGGCATGCTCTAACTGGGCTTCCACTCTGAAGCTTCCACTTCCACTCCCACTCTTCCTGCTTCTCCTGCAACTGGGACTTACCTCCTCCATCCTCAGCTCAAAAGCTCCCCGCCTGGCTATCTCTGGGACTGAAAACTGATGCAGGACAGGCCCAAGTCTCTGAGTGCAGTGGGAGCAAGACTAAGAACTAGTCCTGCTGCGGTGGGACTTTGGGGGTGTCTCGGAACCTGAAGGACCCAGTCCCTGCTTTCCAGGACCAGGCAGAGCGAGAAGCGGGAGCAAGACTAAGAACTAGTCCTGCTGCAGTGGGGCTTTGGGGGTGTCTCGGAACGTGAAGTACCCAGTCCCTGCTTTCCAGGACTAGGCAGAGCAAGAACCAGGGCACTTAGACTAGGGTTCCTCCACAGCTGCATGGCATCCTGGCCTCTGACCAGGGCAGCGATGCCTGCCTGCTGAGAGTTGAGCATGGTTGTGGAAACAGGTGGAGCTGCAGGTCTGATGTAACTTTGGGTCCTGGTGTGGAGAGAAAGGGCTTCTGAGGTGGCACTAGTGGTAAAGAACCCAGCTGCCAATGCAGGAGATGTAAGGGTCATAGGTTTGATCCCTGGATTGGGAAGATCCCCTGGAGGAGGGCATGGCAACTCACTCCAGTATTCTTGCCTGGAGAACCCCACGGACAGAGGTGGGCTACAGTTCATAGGGTCGCAAAGAGTCGGACACGACTGAAGTGACTTAGCACGCACGTGGGAAGGAGGGGATTCGAATTGAGGTGAGAGAGAGGTGAGTACTCCTGGATCATACAGAAGGAGGACTCTGCTAACAAATGTCATACTAAAATCCATCCTCCAATTACAGGAAACCCCAGATCCTACTGGTTCCCCTGATTCCTACCTCCTGCTCATGTCCTCTCAGCTTCTGCCTCTCTCATCTGACGATTGGCCTCTCCCCTCAGGCCCTTCCCTCCAGTCTCCCAGTCCTTTCAGGCTTCCTGGGTGTCATGATGTTTTTCTCCATCCACAGCCCCATATTCTGCTCTGCAGCTGTCCTGCCGCCCAGGGCCTGGTCCTGGGGTGATGCTATATCTCAGGGCCTCAGAAGGCTTTCCCCTGGGGAAGCCAAGCCAGGTGGTGTCAGAAACCCAGGCTGATGGCTGGGAAGTGGCAGTCTCTTTGGTGCAGAGAGGAGCCACACCCTCAGTATCTAAGCTGGATACCTGGAGACAAGTTTGAGAAACTAAGAGGCCAGATATTACCTAAAGATGTCCTGGTGGTATAGGCTCTGCATGTGGGGCTAGTCCCTGGGGGCTGTCTACATGTTTTCTAACAGGTGGGCTCCCTGGAAGGAGCCTGGTTCTTTCTGTGGTTGGGGGTGGGGACAGGAATGGGGAAATGCAGGGAAGCACAGTTTGGGGTCATCGCTAGAATCCATTCTCTCACTGAACTCTTTGGTCTCCACCTGAGCTTTGCCCTTTAAACCACTGCCATCTTCTCCTGCTCTTGTCAGCACTTGGAAGACTCTGATTTCCACAAGGGCTCCTACTCTTGTCCTTGGCCAGTCAGGACCTATTTCCAGAACCTTCTAAAAGTGCTAGTCCACCCAGAGACCAGGGCTTCCCTGGGGGCTCCATAGTAAAGAACCCACCTGCCAATGCAGGAGATGTGGGTTCGATCGCTGGGTGAGGAAAAATGCCCTGGAGGAGGAAATGGCAACCCACTCCAGTATTCTTGCTTGGAAAATCCTATGGACAGGGGAGCCTGGCAAGCGACCGTCCATGGGGTCACAAGAGTCAGACATGACTGAGCGACTGGGCAGGAGCACCCAGAGACCACAGAGTCAAAGAATGAAGGCATCTCTCTCTTTACCCACACTGTGGTCCCTGATTCTGTGATTATGTATTTACAGAAGCTTGGGGAGGTCCTGGGATGAACGCAAGGAGGAGGGGGCTCTGCACGCATCATCCTACTGAGAAATAGGACCCAAATATGTCTTATGCTCAGCTACTTCCTGACTCAGCTTCAGGGCTTTTTAGGAACAAGCAAATCCAGCCCCCTAAGCTCTAAGGGATGTTGTTGGGCAACAGGAAAGTGTGGTTGTTGTTAGGCAACAGGAAAGGATGGGGCTGGGTACTGGGGAATCAATGGACTCGCAGGATAGCCAGATAGGAACAGCACAGCGCATGGCAATGTTTAGAGGAAATCTCTTAGGAAGCAGGATGCCATCGTCCTGATACTTGGCGCAGTGAAGCTCCAGCCAGAGGGGAGCAAAGGCTCTTTTCAGAGGAGGAAAAGCTGCCAGAATATCGGGGTCACTGTCTAGCCCTCTGTGGGTGAACAGAGTCCCAGGGAGGAGCAGGAAAAGGGATCTTGAAGCTTCTACTGGAAATAGCCTTGGTCCTGAGGGATGGAGTCACGTCCCCTATCAGTAATCTTCCACTACAGCCTCAGTCAACCCCCTGACACTTCTCTGTACAAACCGCAGAAATAGCTTAATACCACACAAAGAAACAAAGCTGTATAGAAATGGAATGTAGACATTTCGTCCACCCTCATGCTTCCAACTAGTTCTGCTCGGCTTTATTGTCTGCTTTTGTCTCTTGCAAAGCCCAAGGGTCTCCCTGCCAGCCTCTGACTCTTTGACCTGGGATCTCACCTCAGACAAACAGGATATTACTCACTAAGAGGCCCTCTCATCTCCTCCTTCCCCCAACCCATCCTCCTGATACCCTCCTGATAGCTGATGCCCCACCCCAGCCCCTCCCATCCTGACCCACTCCCTTCTTCCCCTGCTCACTCAGTCTGACCCTCACTCTCACTCTTCTTCTCCTCCACACCACCCCACCCAGCCTTGGTCTTCCCTGACTCACCTCCAAGTCCCATTGACACAAACAAAAATTTCAGCACAACCCACTCCAACCGGTTTGGCTGAGGTGTGCGGCCTTCCGTGGAGACAGACACAGGTTACAAGCGGATGCTTGGACACATTAGACGTTGAACATCTGAAGTTAGACACACACAGAAAGCCCTGGGCATGGACATACAGAGACGTGCAGGGAACGCGTGATGGAGGGGTCTGGCGTGTTGTTATGCATCTGTCTCTCCTAACTGAGGGCGCTTGAGGCAGGGACCACATGATTTACACATCTTTATCCTCTGCCTGCGGCCTGGCGTGAGAAGGTGCTCACCAAATGTCTGTTGAATGAACTCAGGCATGCAGGCATGCCTTCAGTGATGCCAGTAGAACAATACACATGCTGAGGAGGCCACCTTGACTTGAATTATTCCCATTCTTAGGGCCCAGAATGTGGGTGGGAGGAGGGTAGGTAGTGAGGCATGAGGAGAATGGGGATTCAATGAGGGAGAGAGAACAGAAGAGAAACCACACACTTGTTTGCAAAGTCTTCTCCAAAAAATATTCCCTTCTGGCCCCAACCCTGGAATTTGCCTGTTGCAAGCTTCATCCCAGAAGAGTGCAGGCAAGGCCTAAGAATGAGGGCGTGTTCCCCAAGAGCATGGCCCATGTGAAATATACAGGACTGAGGACACAGCGGGCAGAGGGACTTGGAGACAGATACTTGTTGGAGGAGGAGGACACAGATCCCTACCTCCAGCAGAGGCCTGAAGTGACTTCCTGGCCCAGGTGCTCCCTTTCAGGCCCAGTGGTAGCCTTAGTCCTCCTTCCAAGGCCACCTCTGGTGTTTACTAGGACCTCAACATACCCATGAAAAAATATTTGGCACAGCCTGGCCTTGACAGCCCTGGTAAGTCCAGCGGGAGCCCAGTGCTCCATATGACTGGAACTGCAGGTGAGTGATGGAGGGCCCTAGACATCTTGACCGGCCACACCATGGATGTACTGTGAATGGAAAAGGTGAAAGGGATATAGGGACTGGGTGCCCACCTTGTGATCATACTGCTTTCCCACCACTGTGCCTCAGTTTCTCCTGGGGTTTCCTGGACCAGGAGGGGTGAATCCGTGGGAAGGAAAGGAGCTCCTCTGAAATCGTGCGATAGGATCCGAAGTGTGATAATTATAATTATAACACAGGGTGCTCCTCCCTCTTATTCCCCCCGGCTTTACCCCACCCCTGCCACTGTGGATCTCAAAGCTACATCGGGGTGGGGTTGCTCCCCTGGCACAGGTGAGTCCTGAAGAGGGGAAGGGGTTCACTCTGGCAGAGGTGGAGAGAAACAGGAGCTTTGGCATTCAGCCTGGTCCTCGTGGGAAATAGTTCTCTAAGAAGAGGTCACTGCCATGAACATTGTGAGATTTGGGATCTAGAGCCCCTGGAGTCATGGTCCAGAGTTGGGCTCATTGTCCAGAGGCAGGGTTAAAGTCTGGGTCGCTGACCAGGTCCGGGAGAGTCAGGATTTCCACTCCGTACCTGACCACCTTTTCTATCCATAATGTCATGCCTTCAACAAAAGTGCATCCAGTCCCCGTTAAGTGCTGTGGACTGTGCTAGCATGGATGATTGAGCCAAGATTACAAAACAAGCCTGACTTTCCAGGAGTTCACAGACTACAGTTCTCATCCCGTCCCTCATTTAACACATTTGCTGAATCCTTGGCACACAGCAGGCTTCAATCGATGCTTCTTGAATTGAAGCTTACAATTTAGTTAAGGAGATAAGATGTGCACAAATTATGAGTACGCAAGCTATAATAAAGGGACTAGCAGAGGCTGAGGAAGAACAGAAGGGAGAAAGATTAATTTTAGGTGGGAGGAACTGAGAAGGCTTCATGGAAAATGTGGCATCTGAGGTCAGCTTTGAAAGATGAGTAAGATTTTGACAGATGGAATCAGGAGTGTGTATGTATGTGTGTGTGTAAAATATTCTACATGAAATGACCCCCACCCCTGCACCTTGCTGTCCTTGACTCCTCCTGCCTGCCCCTCTCCAGACAAAAGGACCCTGCTGCAAGATTTTAACCTGTATACATTTCCTCCTCTCTCCTGTCTACCTGTATATATATATATATATATATATATATGTTTTAGCTCCAGTACATCAATGATCTTGCACCTCCCCTTCCCTTAGTTTTCAGGGAGTTGAGTTTGCCCCATTCTCTGGCTATCCCAGATAGGTCAGTAAGGTTTCGTGTAACTTGGCAGTAACATTATAGGCAACATGGAAACAGATGGTCTGACCAGTAAGAGTATACTTATAGGAATACAAGGACAGAGTATTTGAAATCGATTGTCCTTGCAAAGCCCAGACATGTGGCTTTGTTCAGTAACCATGGGGTAAATGGTTAAAGCAACCCCAGAGGTGGTGGAAAGGAGCCCCTTTCCGCTCAGGTGGTGCTGGTGCAGTGTGGGGACTCCTGACCAGTAGTGAGAAGGTGTTGACGCTGATGGAGAGTCCTGCTAGGGAGGCCAGCAATCTGTGGGGTTAATGCTTTGGTCAATCCCTTGGCTTCTCTTATGTCGGTGGGGAGGCTTTGGGGAGGCGGTCACTTAAGTTCCTTCTGAGGGGTCTCTGGGGCTTCCCCGGTGGCTCAGACGGTAAAAACTGCCTGCAAGGCAGAAGACCTGGGTTTCATCCCTGAGTTGGGAAGATCCCCTGAAGAAGGGAATGGCTACCAGTATTCTTGCCTTTTATCTAATTCCCTACCTCAAAGGTAGAGATGTCTCATACTACCTAAGCTGTGTCCTCCAGCAAGCCCCTTCCCCACTCTGGGCCTCTGTTTTCTCATCTAGTGGATGAAGTATTTGGGCAGTACTGTCCTCTATTCTGGTCTTCTCCGATTCTGGCTCGAAAGCTGAGCCCCTCTGGGAAGTTGGGGAACTCAGCAAAACCCAAGGGAAGGCAGCAAGACTGGCCGGGGTGCGGGACTACTGGCTTGCTTTCCACCCACAAGGGCCTTGCCCTGGTTCCTCCTGGCCAGGTGCCTCCCTCTTTGAGCCACCCTGGGCCTTTCCTACCCCTCCCCCAACCCGGCCCCTCCCGTCACAGCCCCTTCCACACACTGCCAGGTAAAGCCTGCAGCTGATGATGGGATCCCACACCCCCCCAGGTCTTTCCCTTATTCCCTCCCTCTGTGGCGCCCATTAGCCAGCCCGAGCCGTGGGGGCGGCGGCTGCCTAGTCTCCGTGCCAGGCCCAGCCCCCGGAGACGCACCTGTTCTGACCTGCTGAGCAGGTTCCCAAGTTTCTGCCTTCGTTGTTGGCCACGGCGTGGGAAGCAGCTCTGGGGGAGCTCGGAGCTCCCGATCACGGCTTCTTGGGGGTAGCTACAGCTGAGTGGGTGCAAGGGGGCTGGGTCCCCTAGCGGAGACCCCAGGGGGCAGGCAGGTGCGTCCCTGCCGGAGGACTCTGTAACTGCCTACCGTCTGGGTCGGTCCCTATCCAGCTCTCGAGCGGCTCCCAGGGAGACCTCGGTGGAACTTCAGAAACACTGGGCAGCTCTGCCTCCCGACCAATGCCTCTGTCCCTGGGAGCCGAGATGTGGGGTCCTGCGGCCTGGCTGCTGCTGCTGCTGCTCCTGGCGTCATTTACAGGTAGGACTTGCTTCAGGACCCTTGTTCCTGAGCCCAAGCCGACCAGGCACACACACACACACACATCCACACGCATGTACACGCGTGCACACATACACATTCCCTTCCTGTACTCTGAGCTGAGGAATCGGCTTCCCTCTTGCCTCTCCAGCTGCTACCAGGGCCCTCAGGAGAGCCACTGGAGCTCTTCTGTTTCATGTCCCTTTCCAGCCCCAGGCCAGGTCTCTGGGTCTGGGCTCCCTGACCACCTTAGCCAAAAGGCTGGAGCTGCCTCTGAGGGAAGAGATGTGGTAATCCAGTACAGGTGGCCAGGGAGGTGGAACTGGTGGGGACCCTTTTGCCCCAGGGTTTCGTAGAGATTCCCTCACCCACCCCCTGGGCTTCAGAATTGCTGACTGGGGCTGCAGCTGACTCAGGGCTGAGCTGGTTTCCCCAGTCATCAGGGTGTAGGATGCCTGATGTCCAGAGAATGGACAGGGTCTTTCTCTCCCCTCCTCTCTCCATGATGGCCCAGAATACCAGTTCTGTGGCACCTGTTGGGGGACTGTCGGGGAGCTGGAAGCTCTTTTCACTCTGGCCCCCCGTCTCTGAGCACACTATGAGGGGTGCTATTCCAAAGTAAGACGGCTACTTCCATGAGTGGAAGTGGGGCACCTTCTAGAGAGGGCATGGTCCTCTTTTCTTTATCCCTCGTCCTATTTTCTCAACTAGATGTCTTGGATCACTCCCGTCTAGCACTATGTACAGAAGATTAGAAATTATAGGAACTTATAATCTTCAGAGTGGGGGAGAGAGTGTGTGTGTGTGTGTCTGTAAGTGTGTGTATGCACAATGAAACCAGGGTAGGATACCTTAGGCTGTTCCCAAGGTAATGGACAACTGAGAAATCTTCCTCCTTAGAAAGACAGGGCCTCACCTACATACAACAGTTTGATTCCAAGTCCCAGGAGCAGTGGTGACGGAGCTGCAGTTGTCCAGCAGTGATTCTCCCTAACCTCCATCCCCACCTAAAGCTGTCAGGAGGAGTCAGACCTAGATGTGTGGATGGGTGGGGGCGGCTCTTGCTCTGATTTTCTAACAGAGGGGTCGTTGGCCCAGCCTCTAGCTGCAGGATACTGAGTTCTAAGCCCTGCCATCTCTCCCTCCCCTCCCCCCCCATCTTAATTCCCATCTTCCAGACAACTCTTCTCACTTGCTTAGGCCAACAGGGTGGGGCCTGGTTGCTGGGGCCAGGGCACTCAGCAGTCACTTTCCTGTAGGATCTACCCACACCTAAAGGATCTACCCACATCTAGAGAGTGGAGCCATGATGTCTCAGGACTCGGAAGGGATCAAAGAGAGCCAACTCCCTCAGGGAAGTTTCCAGGGGGAACTGAAAGAAATAGAAAGGCCAGCGAGATCTCAAGATTCCTCAGTGTTAGAAGCATAATGGGCGTTAGCGTCTTGGTCTTCCAACCCCTAAGTCATCGGAGCATAGCACCTCTGAGTGCTCACTAGGGAGAGCCAGGGCACTGGATGCTGGACATGCAACGCTTAGCAAGACATAGTCCCTGCCTTCTTTTTCCAGGACACAAAGCTGTTCTTTCTCAGAGAAGCCCATGGCAGGGACAGGAGACCCCTTATAGTTAGGGCATAACCCCAACCTTGTCTGGTGCCTGATGGACGGGTGCCGTGGCCAGGGAGGCAGCCTGGCTCCAGGGAAGCTGGCACCCAGGGAGCCACACTCAGCTGCTGTGACCTGCAGAGAGTGCTCTGCGGGCCAGAAGTCAGACCCCGGGTTCCCAGCCTGAGGAACAAGTGGGCCTACCTAACTGCCACCCCCATTCTGGCTCCCCTGTGGGCATCTCCTCAACGGCCCCCAGGAAACTGAAGTGTTCTTGTCTCTGAGAAAGCCTTGGACAGGAACCTTGGGAAATCAGGAGTTTGGGGTTCTGACCCCATTTCTGCAGTTAATTTGTTACACGACCTTGGGCTACTAAGAATCTAGACTTCAGGAGACCAAGAGGTAGGACCAGATGATCTATAAGGGCCTTCCAGCTCTGAGAGCCTGTGGCTGCGTGAACGTCCAGGCCCTGACTGAAGGAGGGTGCTGGGTGCTGGTAGAGGCAGTCCATCTGGCTATGGCGACAGAAGGGGGAAAGGTCCTGACCCCCTTTCTCAGCGGGGACCGGGGGTAGCTTTACCCTAGATACTGCCTTCCACCCTGCACTGCTGCAGATCTGTGTCCCACCAAGTCCTGGGTCATTAGTGCTCTGAGCCCCAGGGCCCTGCCCCACCCCTGTTAGGGAGAGGAGCCCAGGCTGGGGAGGCACCCCAACAACCACAGCTCTTTGTCTCTCCTTAATGGGATGAATTTCCGGGTGAGGTCTCCTCCCTTCTCCTTCCCATCTCCTGCCCTGGGGCTGAGGGACCCAAATCTGTAGATACCCTGCCAGTAGGGTCCTAGTTCCTAATCTTTGAGTCCAACTGAGCCCTGCAGGACCCCAGAGAACACAGGGTTCTCTGAATTCTGAAGTCTGGCCTCTGAGGGTTAGGATCAGCTTTCTGTCTGAAGTTAGTTTTCTAGAAAGGGAGGGACCCCATCCCTTTCTCTACTCCTATTTACAGAGGTGGGGGCAGGCCCTTTTCTGAAGGACCTACCCAAACCCCAGGGGAAGCCCAGAAAGGGAGGCAAGCATCCCTGCCCAAGGTGGGGAGCGCTAGGAGGATCCCAGGGAAGCCCTGTGGCCCCCAGTGACCTTAGTCCAACCCCAGTGTTTCAGGGAGCTGGGCCAAGGGGACCCCAGCCACAGAGATGGCAGTAAGAGATTCATAGGAGAGTCCACGGTCCCAGCCTCTAGACCTCAGCCTCGGGATCCTGGGGCCCTCCAAGCAGGATGAAGGGAGGTCAGCCACGGTGGGAGCAAGCCTAGTGAAGAGAGAATGCCTGGGCCTTCTGGACTCCCAAACTTGCCCTTCTGCTGACCAAAGTCTAGGCAGACAGAAGGGATGGGGTGGGGTGGGGAGCTGAGTCAGGAGGGAAGGGAGGAGAGAAGCCTAGGGGCTGAATCTGGGAACAGAATCTAAACTGAGAAGGTCAAGTTCAGAACTGGGGTCCAGCCACAGAGCTGGAGGAGGAGGGCTGTGCCTGAGGGGGAGGGGACAAGACCACTTTTTCACTGGACAGGGAGCCTCAGGCTTCAGATGCTTTCCCCACAGTTCTCAGGCCACCCCCCACACACACCCCCTTGCCTTTAAAACTGGTTGGCTGTCCTGAGAGCTGGGTTGAGGCTGTGATTTGGGGTGGGGCAGAGCTGGCCACACTTGCAGAGGTGGGGGAGGGGTGGCTGGCTGGCAGGATTGGGGAGGGGGTTAGGATCCCAGGGGTTTGGGAGAAGTTGAATTCTGGGTCTCCCACCCACAGTGTGGCTGTTGTGGTGACTCAGCCAGGCTCAGACTCTGGCTCCGGGGGGTTTAGGGGACTTATCTGTGCTGGGAGCCGTGTCTGGGCCGGAGCCGGGGCTGCCTCAAGGCCCGTCCTCCCCCATTGTTCTCACCTCCCTTTGTGATTGGTGTGGCCCCCCTCCCCAGACACTAATCTGTGGTGGGCGCTTTGCCCGGGTTGGGAAGCTCTCACTAAGCTGAGGGGCTTAGGACAATGGAGGGTAAGCAAGGGAGGTGGAGGAAGGCAGAGAGAGAATCTGCTGGTTTTCAAAGTTCCAAGGCCAAGGTTATGGGGCAGAGGGAAGGATGGAAGGAAAAAAAGTTGGGTTGTTTATATAAATGGTCCTGAATAAGGGGCTTCAGGGGTCCCTTCCCAGGTCCTTTCTTACCCCAAACTCACCCACACATTCCAGCTCTTTCTTGGGGAGGCTGCTGTTGTGGGGTGAGGAGAGGCAAGAGTTAACAAAGGAGAATGAGACCCTATTCAGCCCAGCCCGCTCCCCCTAGCCCCAGGTAGGATCCCCCTCCTCCTTCCCAGCAAACCTCCACCAGACAACCCTCACCCCAGGCCTGCAGCGAGAGCTGGTTTTTCTGGTGGCGGCAGCAGCAGAGACCTGACAGAGATTCCCAGGGAGAGGCCTCCTTGAGGGGCCAGAGGTACTGGGGGGGCCTGGGGCGTGACTGGAGGGGCTGAGAAAGGTGGGGGTCCTTCCAGTAGGAACCTGAGGAGCAAGGGTAGAGAGCTTTTGTTTTGTTCTGTGGGGTAGTCCTTGATGACAATTTCCCATCACCCCAGAGGGACAGTGACCTCATCTCTGGGTCCCTCTGCCTGAGATGAATCTGCCTCAAGTCTGGGGTGAGGAGGGGAGGGGTGCCTGGGCGACACTCCAGTGGGTGCAGAGACAAAGGCCCCGAGCCACACACCACTGACCAAAGGCAGCTGAGACAGACAACTATGCGGAAGCTAAGAGAAACCAACATGAAAATATTTACTATGTGTGCGCATTACAGACATGCCTTTTCAAGCCTTGCTCTGATGCTGACAAGCACACATGCACTCCTGAAGAGAAAAAGTGGACCCATATATGTGGGAAACACCCCCAAGTTCATGAGAAGAGGCAGCCTCTCCTGCATGTGAACCAGAACTGAGACTCACCAGGCCCTCACCCAAAGACGGACACCAGACACATAGAGCTCACACTGCCTCCCTTCCTCCTCCTCCTAGACCCACCTCCAGGACCCCACTGTGTACCCCTAGATGCCCCCAGATCTAGATGCCCCTAGATGCAGTGTGGATGCTGATGGAGAAAGCCTCTGCAGAAAGGAAGCCACCTGCCGGAGAGATGCAGGAGAGCTGCCACTGCCAGCCTCAGTCTCCCCTCCGGACATCAGAGGCCAGGCCTCACGCAGAGAGGAGAGCTGGGGCACAGGGTAGGGAGAAGGCAGCCAGCCCAGGCCGGGAACGGAGGGCCTGTCTGGGAGCAGGTGGGGTACACAGAGGGCAGGGCCCCAAAGAGGCCCGTGGGGGCCTGGCCAGGGGTGGGGGAAGACCAGGGCAGGGATCCCGTCCGGCCAGTCGGGCCTGTTCTCTGCCTTGCGCAAGGTGGTGGCTGGTGGCGGCTGTGGCTAGGCTGGCTGTGCAGCAGCGGCTGAATCACCAAGGCTCCTGACCAGCGTCCTGGTGCTCCCAGGAGGAGGGGAGGGGAGAGTCAGAGGGCGGGGTGCTCAGCCAGCAGAGTCCACCAGCCTCAGCAAACAGTCTGCAGCAGAAGGGTCCGTGGGCTTGGCCTGGCCACTACATGCCCGCAGGGTGACCTCACCAGGCAGGCGGTGTGTCTCCTTTGCTCTGGTGACATCATCATGCTGACGCCGGGCGGGCACTGGGTGGGGGAGAGAAGGAGGAGGCAGTGCTGGTCTGCCCTACCCTGGGAGTCTCAGCTTCTGGGTCTGCCTACTGGGCCCAAGTTCTCTTGTCCTTCTCTTGCAGGCTGTGTGTGTGTGTGTGTGTGTGTGTGTAAGTGAAGGAGGGTGTTGCTCAAGCTGAGATGCTCCCAGTAAATAGTGAATTTAGGACAATGGAGAGATGTGGGAGAGACCCAGAAGGGACTTTCCAGTTTTACTGGGTTCCTCATCCTGCAAAGTTTGGGTTTATCACTTGGTATCATGGGGATCATGGAGCCACAGGTAGGGATGTGGAGGATCGGACTCAGACATGTGCTAGGGACTCGATGCATGTTGTACGCTAAGAAGGTATTTTTGGTGGGGAAATGTGATTAGCGGTGGGGAGGGGCTAGTTGCTTGACAAGTATAGGAATGAGGATGCCATCTGATATTGTTCCAGGAGTAGGCTTTGGAAGGGTTTGAGTGTCTCTTAGTGGAGCAGGGCTTGGATTCCCTGTGACCTGCATGGACATTAATCTCAAGCCCACCTTCAGCCCTTCCTTGGCAGCCCTGCTCCCTCTGGTGCCAGGAGGAGGTGCCTGGGAGGGGTGACAGGTGGTTAGCTGGACTCCTTGGCTGGGCTGGGTGGGACCAACATCAGCTTGGGCAGGTCAGGGCCCTGGTATCTGGCCCTTCAGGTCTGTCCCGTCCCATTCGGGCCCTCCCAGCTCCCAACAGCACCCTCCCTCCCTCTTCCCGTTTGCAGGGCCGTGGGACCCTTCCTCTGTCCCATGCTCTGCCTCACTGGGACCCTCTGGCCACTCTAGTGGGGCTTCATTTTCTCCCCCCATGTCTGATTCCCTCCACCCTCTACTTTCACCCTAGGTCCAGTCTGGAGGTACTCCCTTTGGCAGAGAACCCAGCTAGCTAGCCTATTGTGTCTCCACCCTAAGGTTGCCATGCTAAACCCCTCCCTGCCCAACCCAACCAAAGACTGCACATTCCTCCTCATTCTACCCTTTCCTTCTTCCGCCTGTCTCTCACATTCATTCATTCATCCACTCATCCACTCATTCAGTCAGTCAATAAATAATAATTGAGTACCAGTTATATGCCAGGAATGCAGACCACTGAGCACTGAATCAGAAGCCATGTTTGCATATGTGATGTGAGATCCAGTTTATACCCTTGAGGTTCTCAGTCTGGTGGAAGAGGCAGACGAGAAAACAGCAAATACAATCTGTGGTATCAACAAATGCAGTCAGTCTGTAATGGGTCAACGCAGGATGCTAGAGAGAGAACGGAGGAAGGGCAATCACCCAGCCTCAGGTGGGGGTGGGGGAAGGGAGGACTCTGGGAGGAAGTGATGTCTAAGCAGAGTCTTTAAGGATGAGTAGGAGTCACCCAGACGGTGATGAGTAGGAGCTACCAGACATAGGGAGGAGGGCGTTCCAGGCAGGATCACAGCATGAGCAAGGTGAAGGCCAGCAGGCTGTGTGAAGTGCTGGCCAGAGGTAGGAGCTTTGAACTTTGGGGAATTACTGGACATGGATCCCCAAGCAAGGCGCTCTCACCATTCCAGAGAGCCTTCATTCTGCCCACAGCCCTCTGCCCCCAGCCCTGTTTCATGCACTTTATTCCACAACTTCAAATCTCCTTCTTCCCAGCCTCGAGCTTCTCTGGCCCTACCTCCCTCATAAGTTACTCATTCTAGAAACCTAGGAGTTGTCTTTGAGCCTTTCCTCTTTCTGGTCAGTGAGCAAGCCCTGCTGAGCTTCTCCTGGAACTGTCCCCTCCTCTTGGCAGCACCGTGCAGGATGCCAGCAGGGTCCTAATGTGTCTCCTGCCCTCAGTCTCTCTTTCCAGTCGGGGGGCACACGACCACTGGCTTAATGCTCTAGTGACTCCGTATTTCCCCTGGCCAAATCTGAATTCCTTTGCCTGGTGTGGAAGGTCCTGGCTGATTTTGCTGTGACCAGATGTCCCACTCCCACTCAACACACACGCCTTGCCTTAGTGTGTCCTCTCCTCTTGGCTTCCTGAACCAGCCAGACTCTCCACCTCCCTGGGGTTTGCCCACCTTGGGCCCTTACCTGGGATCCCTTTCCAGTTCTCACCCCTCCTGATTCTACCCACCTCATGCATGAGGCCCTCCTACCTGAATCAGGACCACTGTGACTAGCCTATCCCGTAACTAACCTGCAACACACCACTAACCACTAAATAAGAAACCATCACACATATTTCCATAGATGTTTCCATACATATCTCTTCCCCAGAAGAACTCAGATTCTTTAAGTGCAGGACATGCATCCTTCTTTGCTGATAAGGCTACATGATAGATCTCCCTGAGGGCTTCATACTGTTCCTTATCAATGCACATAACACTCACCTTTCAACCCTGGTCCCCACCTCCAGTCCTCTGCTTCTGGTTCATGGTTCTAACCCTGTTATGTATCTGTCCTGACCTCTTCCCTCTGGGCCTCTGACCCTGGGCCTTTCTACCTTCAATGACTTGCTCATTCCTGTCTCTGAGTCTTGGTTCATGCCATTCCTCCCACATAGCATACCTTCTTCTCTCTGGGAACCCAGGTCTCTCATCCTCTTATCTTCAAACCATGAAAAGAATGTTCCAAAGTGCCTGTTGGGATGGACCCTTCCTACACCACGTGCCTCATCCCAGACACCAACTCTTCTCGACCCTTGCCTTGGCTCCTGGTCACTTTCTGAAAGCATTCTCTTTCCCTCTCTTGGTAGGTTAAGCCTTCTGTGAAAGTCTGTCCATGGCTTCCAGGTCTTTGTGGCATAAAATGCATTTCCCTGAGCTCCCAGAGGGCAGAGGCTGGGTCTCTTCTCCTGTTATAGCTGCCCACCTTACAACTGCTCAGGATAGGATCCAGGGCTGAGAGAGGGTGTGACACTTCCATATACCATCTGTGTGGCCTTAGGCAAGTCACTTCCTCTCTTTGGGTCTCAGTTTCCTCATCTGTTAAAGAGCGATAATAACACCTACCTCTTGGGAATGGTTTGTGGATCTAATGAGGTAATGGACAGAACGCGCTTTGCAAGCATAAAATGCTCCAGGAGTTCTGGGCTGCTTTTGCTGACATTATCATTATGAATAAGTGTTCCCCAGCTCCGGCAGCGCCCCTAATCCTGGCTGCTTCTGTCTGCCCTCTGCAGGTCAGCGCCTTGCTGGTGAGCTGGAGACCTCGGACCTGGTGACTGTGGTGTTGGGCCAGGATGCCAAGCTGCCCTGCTTCTACCGAGGGGATCCGGGCGAGCAGGTGGAGCAGGTGGCATGGGCTCGCGTGGATGCGGGCGAGGGCGGCCGGGAACTGGCACTGCTGAACTCCAAATACGGGCTGCACGTGAGCTCAGCCTACGAGGGCCGCGTGGAACAGCCGCCGCCCCCACGGAACCCCCTGGATGGTGCGGTACTGCTGCGCAATGCGGTGCAGGCTGACGAAGGCGAGTACGAGTGTCGCGTCAGCACCTTCCCTGCTGGAAGCTTCCAGGCGCGGCTGCGGCTCCGCGTTTTGGGTAAGTGAGGCCAGTTGCCAGAGACGCCAGAACCTCAGGCCCTGGGTCTTGGAGGGCAGAGCCAGAGGCAGGGGGATGCAGAGATGAATGGGGTGGGGTCGAAACAGGAAGAGGTGGGGTCCTGTGGGACTGAGAGAGCTTCATTTAGCCCATCCACCCCCACCCCAATCCAGAGATTGTTTTCAGGTGACCCCAAAAGCTTGATATGGCTTGATCAGCCTTGGGGAAGAATCCATTTATTAGGCTGGTCTTCCTTCTATGGACCTGAAATCTCCCTCTTGGTTACTCTCACCCTCTGCAGCGAGATGACACAGCCTTCTCTCTTCCGCACAACAAACAGCCTCTCCACTAGATGTGGAGCTCTGTCATGCCTCACTCAAATCTCTTCTTCAAGCTAAATTTACTAGTTTCTGCAACAGTTCTACCAGACACACTCATTCAGAGCCTCCCTCATCCTCCTGGGCTCCATTTAAAATACTGGGCCTAGACATGGACACACAGGCCCAGCTCTGCCCACAGTGGCTGTGCATGACCAGTGGGGCTCATGCCTTCCCTGATCCTGACCTTCAGGGATCCACAATTGCCTTGTAAACCACCTCTTGGCACTGTGGACTCTCATGGTCAACGGATGCCCTGGACTTATGGTCAAGTCAAGTCTTTTCCATTCTGGGCTTGAACTGTTAATGTTATGAAGATAAAAATGAAGACCTTCATAGCTTTCCTTTATCCACATGAAATTTAGTAATACCAGCCATAGTAAAAAAACCTGAGTGTGAATCTTGGCTTCACCACCCCATAGCTAATGATCTGGACTGAATCATTTAACCTCCCTGAGCTTCAGTTTCTTCAGCTATGAAATAAGGATAATAATACGTACTTCATGTCTGTTGACAGGATTAAAAGAAATAACGTTTGTAAAGTGTTGCGCACAGTACTGGGCACATAGTCAGTGCTTTAAAAATAGTGGCTATTACTATTATTATAATATAGATGTTATCTTGTTAGTTTTTAAATTACCTCATTATTTTTATTAAAAAAATGACCCATACTCATTGTAAATAATTCAAACAGTGGAGAAAGGTACAAAGTCAGTTGAAATTCTACCACTTATTTGACATCTCTGTTGATAATATAAAAGAAGAAAACACTAGACTGAACTGGGATGGGGTGGGGCCTCCTAACCGGGGTTGTGAAGATGATCTCCGCCTCCCCTTATCTGCAGTGCCTCCCTTGCCCTCGCTGAATCCTGGTCCGCCTCTAGAAGAGGGCCAGGGCCTGACACTGGCAGCCTCCTGCACGGCAGAGGGCAGCCCGGCCCCCAGCGTTACCTGGGACACAGAAGTCAAGGGCACAGCATCCCACCGCTCCTTCACACACTCCCGCTCAGCTGCCGTCACTTCAGAATTCCATCTGGTGCCCAGCCGCAGCATGAATGGACAGCCACTTACCTGCGTGGTATCCCACCCTGGCCTGCTCCAGGACCAACGGATCACCCACATCCTCCAAGTGGCCTGTGAGTACTTGGGTAGGGCACCCCCATGGGCTCCAGGAAGATGGGTGAGATCCTGAGAGACCCTGAGGCCCGCCAGTCTGGCCAGCCTGGATCCTACAGGGCATGCTGTGTGGCCAAGAGAGCACCAGTCCAAGGTGTAACACCTGGAGCCCATCCCAGATGACCTTGGCAAATCACTCCCTGACCTTCAGAGTCCTCCTGCTTACAAAGGAGCTTGCCCCGTTTTACAGGTTTCAGGGAGGTCAGATATAAATATGGAATTGAAAGAATTTTGTGAAATAGTTTAGGATTTGAAGACAGATGGACTTGGAATGCACCCTAGTTCTGCTATTTACCAGCTGTTACTCAGTCAAGATTCATTTTCTTCGTTAGCAGAAGGAGAGTAATTATATCAACTTTACAGGGTCCTGATGGGAATTAGAAACCACAAATGCAAAGCCTCTCACACGGCGCTTAGTGTATGGATGGTGCCAGGTCAATGGCAGATGTTGTTTTCCTGGCATTAGACTTCACGCCTCTGTGAGGGATGGTACTGGTTTCTACTCATACTAAGATAGCATTTGGCACAAAGTAGGTCCTCAACATATGTTTGTTAAAGAAATGAGCGAGCCGGAAATTCCCTGGTGGTCCAGTGGTTAGGACTGCACTATTTCCTTGCCGAGGACCTGGGTTTGATCCTTGATCTGGGAAAGTAAGATCCCACAAGCTGTGCTACACAGTCAGGGAAAATAAAAAAGAAATGAAGGAACTAGGAGGATGGTTAAACCTTTGAAGACTCAGGGAGGGGTTTTGCTGAGCACCTGTTCTGTGACTGGCACTATGCTAGGGCCCACAGGGGATTCAAAAGGTGTTGCCACGCTGCTATGCAGAGGAACGTATAGGCTCGCTGCACAGGTAAACCAGCGTGGACTCTCTGAACTCAGGGGACGGAGCTGTCAGCAGAGTGGGGCTGGGCTAGGTTGGGCCACAGATGGGAAGGACAGGGAAGGGCAGGGAGAGGCCATTCCAGGCAGGGTGAGGCCTGGGGCCGGGGGTCTTCGAGGAAGAGCATCACTCCCATTCTCTCTCCTCCCACCTTTCATTCCAGTCCTTGCGGAAGCCTCTGTGAGGGGCCTTGAAGACCGAAAGCTGTGGCAGGTTGGCAGAGAAGGGGCTATGCTCAAGTGCTTGAGTGAAGGGCAGCCCCCACCCTCGTACAACTGGACACGGTAAGGGCCAAGCTTGAGACTGGGATCCTTCCCTCGGGAACAACACGTACTCATCACGAACTGGGGCAATATAATCTGAGACCCAAATAAATTGGGTCACATGTTCAGACCAATACAAGAATACGCATGGTCACCAAACATTATTATTGGCTTACACCAGGGAGTGTGGGATACATGGCGATGCGTAGGGAGTTAGCTAATAAGTGCTTGGCTTTTCCCCTTAACTTTAAAATTATGGAATATAATACAGTATTTAAATGTTAACACTTTTTATGTAAGTGCCTCAAGTGGATAAGACAAAAAGATACAGCTGACTATGACTGTTGTTAAAGCACCACTGTTATAACCGCTGTCACATTGCCAGCACCTTAGAAGCACCCTCCCATCTCTGCTAGTTCCCTGGCTTTTTTCCAGGGTCTGAGATGTCCAGAGAATCAGGGAGGGGGTCAGGGGAACATGTGTGTGAGCCCATGACAGGCATGCTCTCACATATGAGCGGATGAGCCATGTATGTGGCCTTGTGCCTGGGGCTCTGTTCATGTACCCTACCATGCGATGTCAGGGGTATGGGGGCATGCAGTCACGTTTTTCCAAGTGCATCTGAGCCCAAATAGGAATGGAAAGTCCTGTCGTACGGACTTTATGCCATGTGGACCTGGTGCTCAGTGCTGAGTGACGTGATGCCCACAGGAGCATGTGAGATGGTGTGCGTGTGGATCTTCCCCGAGTGTGTGTGGGGGTGCCCAGGTCAGGCTGGGCGGCAGGGAGAAGGGGCCTCTGCCTAGACCTGCCTATAGGAGGGAGGGGCACCGTGGGAACAGCCGGTGGCTCTGGGTGACGTCATGGGGGAGGGAGGTGGAGAGCTGCCTGGGCACGTTGGATGTGGCAGCCTCAGCCCGCCCATCAGCTTCCCTGTCCTCCAGGCTGGACGGGCCTCTGCCCAGTGGGGTACGAGCAGAAGGAGACACCCTGGGCTTCCCCACACTGACCCCTGAGCACAGTGGCACATACGTCTGCCGTGTCAGCAATGCACTCTCCTCAAGGGATTCTCAGGTGGTGGTGGATGTTCTTGGTAAGCACGGGGGCAAAGGCTGGGACCTGGGCCAGGGGCCTGGTGGGGTCAACGGGAAGCAGGACAGAGTGAACTGGGAGAGTGTTTATTTGGAGGGGTCGGGACTGTGTGTATTTCTCAGAGGTCAGGCTGAGGGTGTGGTCTGGGATGTGTCTCGAGCGGACAGGGTGGGGCGGGCCGGAGATCTGGACGTCTGCCTTAGAGCGCGGCCTGCCCCCAGCAGACCCCGAGGACGCCCCCGGGAAGCAGGTGGACCTCGTGTCGGCCTCCGTGGTGGTGGTGGGCGTGATCGCCGCGCTCTTGTTCTGCCTTCTCGTGGTGGTCGTGGTGCTCATGTCCCGATACCATCGGCGCAAGGCCCAGCAGATGACCCAGAAATAGTGAGTACTGGCCCCTCCCGGGCGGGTGAGGTCAGCGGGGAGCAGAGAGGAGACAAGCAGGAGGTGGGCCAGGACTGAGGAGCGAGAGGAGGAGCTTGTGGACCAGAGGTAGGCAGAGTCTCCTGGGAGGTGAGAAAGACCTGGGGGCCTGGACCGCAGCTGGGTGAGGGGAGCCACGCTGCCCGAGTGAGGGCAGATCCACATGCGAGGGTGTCACACGCACGGGCACATACACGGCACCAGGCACACACACTCTGCAGCCACACCGCCACCTGCAGCCACGCGCTCACACTTGCAGGGACGGCCCAGTGCCCACACCCTCCAGCCCCAGCTCATAGAGGCGCCGCCAGCCTAGGTTGGCCTTGGGAGGCTACCACTACCCTCAGCTCCTGACGAGGGGGTGTCTTCCCAGTGAGGAGGAGCTGACCCTGACCAGGGAGAACTCCATCCGGAGGCTGCATTCCCATCACTCGGACCCCAGAAACCAGGTGTGTGCCCCAGGGTCGCAGGTGTTCGTGGGGCTGGGGCCCCTCTGCAGGTCAGAAGCGTAGGAGGGTTGCACTGGGGGGAAGTGGCGGGGTGGGCAGCGCTTCTTTGGGTCTGCTGGCTCACTTAGAAAGCCCTCTTCATCACTGGCCTCGAGGTCGCTCTGGGAAGCCATGGTTAGCACTGGTGTCAGGGTGGGGTCAAGGTCAGGGTGGGGGAATGAGGATGTCTGTGGGGCGGGGGAAGGTGACTAGGGAGGCGCCTGAGCCCCGTCCTGACTCCTCCCCGTGTCCGGGCCCTGCAGCCGGAGGAGAGTGTAGGGCTGAGAGCCGAGGGCCACCCCGATAGTCTCAAGGACAACAGTAGCTGCTCTGTGATGGTGAGGCCCCCGGCCCCACCGGTGTCCCCAGCACTCTGCTCAGGCCCCTCTCCCGGCCCCCGATGTGGTGCGTCAGCAGCCCCTCCACCAGCCCCCTTGCTGAGACTCACGCTGCCCGCCTGCCTCCCCCCACACCCCCAGCTATGCCCTTACGCCTTCGTTCTCTAGTTGCCCCTTCCCCACACCTAACATTCACTCCTGTCCATCGCTGAGCCGCTGAGCAACCGTAACCCCTGCTTGTGCCTGACCTCTGGCCCCACCGTGCCCCAGCCAGCCCCCTTACGCGTGGCCGCCCCGCCCAGGCTCCTGACTCGCCCCCTGCCCTTGGTCTCCAGAGTGAAGAGCCGGAGGGCCGCAGTTACTCCACGCTGACCACAGTGAGGGAGATTGAAACGCAGACCGAGCTGCCGTCTCCAGGCCCTGGGCGGGCAGAGGAGGAGGAGGATCGGGATGAAGGCATCAAGCAGGCCATGAACCATTTTGTTCAGGAGAACGGGACCCTGCGGGCCAAGCCCACGGGCAATGGCATCTACATCAACGGGCGGGGGCATCTGGTCTGACCCAGGCTTACCTCCGTCCCCTAAGCCTGGCTCCCTCTGCTGACAGGGAAGCCTTCAGCTCATCCCCAGGGGGGCCTCCCTACACACTCTTTTCTTGAGGAAGATGCTCCCCATCCCACTGACTGCTTGATCTCCAGTCCTTCCAGTCCTTCCGTTGGAAAATGGAAGGGCTCTGCTGGTTGAGTCCCTCCCACAGTGTGTGCAGGTCGCTGTGTGTGCATGTGTCCTTGTTTGAGTGTGTGCTGCGTGTGTGTGCAGGGGTGACTGTGCCCGTGGTGTGCGTCATGCTGTCACAAGTGAGCTGTATCACCCAGTTCGGTGGCAATATGGGGGGTACGTCACGGGGATGGGCTTGTGTGTCGTGCAGCCGTGGGACCTTTGCCTGTAAAATGCAGGTGTTTTCCTCAGACCCCAGAGCAGTATTAATGATGCAGAGGTTCGAGGCGGGAGGTGGAGACTTTGGCCAGATCCAGGTGTGCGGGCATAGCTGGAGCTGGAATCTGGCCTCCTGAGTTGGGGAGCAGGGCTCCCACCACTTGGGACCCGCTGGGGCAAGTGTGAAGCGGTGGCCGGGGTTCGCCGGAAGCTCAAACTGCCCTCTGGTGGTCTCTAGCCCTGTTGCATGTACATATTTTCTGTAAATAAGCCTGCACAGGGGAGCTTCTTTAAGGAATATTGCCCCAAACTCATTAAGAGAAAAGACTTTTTAAAAAACTTTGGACTCATCTGGATGTTTGTCGTTACAAGGATTGCTTAAAGAGTCATCAGCCTACATAGGAATCCAGCAAAGCTAGGCCTTGCTCAGCCTGACCCCGGGAGGTTAATTCCTATGGTTCAAGGTGCTCCTTCTGAGTCATCTTAGTCTGGACAGCCTTCTGGGAAGGAGACTAAGATCTGATGGAGTTTGGAGGCGCGTGTGCCCCACAGTTACTGGTAACGGGAGGACAAGTAAGGTCCTTGGCCCTAGCGGTTCCTCGGCTCTTCCTCTAGGCTCATGGTTTCTTAGTTGCGTGCACAGGTGTTTGTGGTCCCGTGGTGAGGGGGTCACTAGGACTTGGTGACAAGGGCTCCTGGTTTAGTCATGGTGTAGGGGACAGAGAATAGTGATAATAGAACCAGGGAGGGTGGGAGTTCAAGTGAGGTGAAGGAGCTACTGGCAGCAAGAATATCCCCTTTTCCCCAGGGGTCTCCGGGTCACTAACTTGGGGCTCTTCCAGCAGTTTCGCTGGGTGGGGGCTGGGATTAGATGAGGTCCCTTTTTGCCTGCCTGATCCAAATACATTCAACCAGGATACCTAGATTTAGTGCCAAACCCTGTTCAGCCTGAACTCTGCTGGATTTCTGACCAAAGGAGGGTCTCTCATCCCCTGCTCTCCAGCCACCCAGGACTTTGCATGTGGAACCTGAAGATAATGGAATTCTAGTATGTACATTTTGTGTAAATATGTGCATAGTTGTACATAAATGATATTCTGTTTTTAAATAAACAGATAAAACCTGTTCTTTCTGGTTCCTGTCTTGCTCCCTGAATGGTGTAAATCCTGAATACTGAATACTCTTCTGTCTCAGCACATCTTCCCTGTGCTTCCAAGTTGGGGAGGAGCTAGGATGCCTGCAACTGGGAGGGACAGGGGGAGAGGAATGGTCTTCACCAGACCTTGAGCCATCTCTGAGAGTCCCCAGGTAGGACAGTGGAAAGGAAGACCCCTTCCAGGATAGGCAGTAATTCACTTGGGCAGTATTTTATATCTTATCTTTTACTGGAATCTTACTACAACAGGCCTGGAAAGTAAAAAGCAGTTTAAAATGTTTATGGTCAAAGAACCCAAAACTCAGATGGGTTCCACAGGATATTAGAGTTGGAAGGATTTAAAGGTCATCTTAGTCTACTCTTCATTTTTTCATATGTGTGGAAACTGAGGCCTAGCTCGAATGACACTGCAGGCCTGTAAGAGTCGGAGGCTGGGCCTCCTGCCTCCTTGGTGTGTCCTGAACAGTCCTGCGTTGCTCTGCTCCCAGGCAGTTTTGGGGTATCAACCTCAGACCCCAGGATTCTTGTCTCTAAGAGTGCCAGTCACCTGCTTGTGCCCCAGGCGCTACCACCCCACCGAAGGGCTCTGACATCACCTCCTCTTGACCAATGAGCAGAGGCCCAGCAATGGGTGAGGATGTGAATGTCAGCTACCTCCCCCACCCCAGCCCTGTGGTTGCAAAGATGCTCTAACAGGAAGCGGGTTTAAGGAGCTGCACGGCTTCCTGCCGCCCCAGGGCTGAGCAGGGCGAGAAGGGCGAGTGCCAGTCCCGGCCACGAGACACAGCTTCTTGCCGGGGTCCTAGCAGCTTCCTCTTCCACAGCTGCTTCCGTGTGGCCGGGGCCCCAGAGGCAGGAGCTGCTGCCTGTTGCCCAGGCCACTCTCCACCCCCAGTTCTGAGCCCTGCCCCCCTGGGGCCAGGCCAAACCCAGAGGCTGGCTTGGGATCCCATGGGGGACTAGTAGGGCAAAGGTCTTGGGGGACCGAGGTGGCTGGGCCAGGGCCCTGGGGCTCCGGCCATGAAGTCTCGGCAGAAAGGAAAGAAGAAGGGCAGCTCAAAGGAGCGGGTGTTTGGGTGTGACTTGCAGGAGCACCTGCAGCACTCAGGCCAGGAGGGTAAGGAGGCTAGCCCGGAGCTGCTGTTGGGTGGATGGAGAGGCATGGGGCTTCTCCAGCCTGATCGAATTTGAGGGTACAGAAGCAGTTTTTCTGGGAGCTCGTGGAGAAGGGGCAGAGGCGTGGGGTCACCCCAGGAGGCTGATGCGTAGGCAGGGCAGGAAATGTGGCTTGGTGAAGAAGGCCAAGGAGCTCTTCCGTGGGACCGCCTGGGGTGAAGAGCCTGGGGATGAGAATGAGGACACTTGACAGGAGAGGATGGAAAGACTGGAAACCCGGGAGAGGGAGAAGAAGTAGCAGTGAGAAGATGACAGCTATGGGACAGGAGAGGAAGGCTGAGGGGACAGGGTCAGGAAATGAGTGGCTGAGGAGCATGGACAGTCCTTGGGTCTGAATGAAAGAAGGCATAGAAGGGCCCCTGGAGAGGGTGAGGTGGTACATGGGAAGGACGGGGATTTCCTGGTTGGAGGAGAAGAGGTTACGGGGCTCTGGTCTCTTTGCAGCCTTGCTGGGCCACAGGTGAAGATGTGGGGTAGGGGTGGTCCCCTCCCCCAGTCTCTGTGATTCTCTGGTTCTCCCTGTGCAAAGGAGAAGCAGGTTCAAGGTGGAGGGTAAGGCGAGAAGCTGCTAAAATGGGGAACACCAGAAGAGTAAGAGGGATGGCCTGAGCCTGGTTTGAAGGTGGGGGTGGAGGGTACAAAGGAAGGTGGGTGTGAGGACTGCCTGTGGACAGCACCTTCCCTGGATTGCCTCGGAGGGGCTTGGGAACCAGCAGGGCCAGAACAACACTGGCCCCCAACTATGCTTGGTGTGGAGTAGACACTCAGAAACATTTCTTGATTTGACTTGGAATTGAATGCATATATTCTGACTTGCCCAGCCCAGCTTGTTTTTTGGTACTTTGAGCTCCTCCCAAAGAAGGACACGATTTCTATTGCCTCCCCCCCCCAACCCCACCCCAATCTGTCATTTCCTCTTTGTCCTCTTCTCTGCTCTGGGCTGTGGTGCCTGCAGTGGAGGCAGGGTGACGGTGGGTCCCAGCTCATTTCCTGCTCTTAGGCCCGCCCCTGTGTCTCCAGATGCCTCCTTCCCCTTTTCTCCTCCCCCAGAGGCCCCCATCCCCACAGGCCTCGCTTAAGGGAAAACCCGGGCCCCAAGGAAGGGTGTACAACAGCTGAAGTGGTTTCTCTGCACCTTTCTCTTCTCTTGGGGCAGAGCCCAGCAGCCAGCGCAGGGCTGACAAGAGGAATCACAATCTTGAGAAAGATGGCTCTTGGCTGAGGGCCACATGCTTTAGCTGGGGCTGATGTTCTTCTAGTTCTCTGCAAACCCTCAGTTCAGCCTCCTCATCCTGGCACTGTCCTTCCCTGTACCCCCATGTTGAAGCCAACCTCATGTTGAAACGCTGACCCCACAGCCAACCCAGATCCCACTCCTGTAACCTTCCTGGCCTCAGATGGTGCAGGGCATGTTCTCTGGAAGGGACAGACAGGTTGCTGGGTCCAGATCCTAATGAATCCCAAAGAGAGATAGAGAGAAGCACCTCCTGCCCTTCACCAAAGTCCAAGGGTAGAGGAGAATCTTAGGCAGCAGGGCAGCAGCAGCAGCCTTCTCCCCTTCCCCCAGCTCCTCCTAGCACAGACAGGTGGAAAGTTGAAGGATAGAGAGAAGCCATAACCGCTTCTCTCTTTAAGCTAAGACCCAGCAAAAGTGAAAGTCCAGGCCAATGGAAAGCTGTGTTTCTGGTTAATTTATCCTGATTATCTTGGGTTCCCAAATCCTTGCTGCTGTGCTCCATTTCAGCAACCTCTCCCAGCTCTTTGCCTCAGGTAGGTCTCTTCCTTCCTAAGCCCTTATGTGTGTTGAGTTCTTCCTTTTCCTAAACTTTAACTCTTTGAGACCTTGCTCAGGTTTCTGATTCTCCGGGTTTCTAAGCTTCAGGCCGTCCTCCCTGACCCACCCTTTGACTCTCTTTGACTCTACCACCCCAACTCTGAGTCTTTTATCTCTGACCCTATTTCTCTTATCTCTGTCTCCTTGACTCCTCCATCACTCTGATCCTATTATCTCTTCCCCCATCTCCTTGACCCATTTCCTCTATGGCTTTGACTCCTTAGGCTCTCCATGTCTTCTTTCAAGGCCTCCTCTGGAGGTTCAAAAATCAACAGAGAAGGATGGGGAAGACCTGACTTCGTTGCAGTTCATGTGAAAAGAGCTTGGGATTTAGGTGACAGCAATTATGAGTTAACAGAGTGATGGCTAAAAGAGCTGGGGTAGCATTAGAGTAGAGCAACAGCTTGAATGAGGAGCATTCAATGCTGGGAACCTGAGGTTGGGAGACCCTGGCAAAAAAAAAAAAAAGATCCTGAAGCGATGGACGTCGAACTGTAGGGCCAGGACTAAGATGAGGCAAGAGAAGTGACGAGGGCACAATTTAAGGAAGCTCTCACGCTCAGGGCCAGGCAAGTGCCCTAGGTGCCTCTTTCTTAAGGAGGCATTCACTCTCAAGATCATTTATGTGCACAGCTGGCTCTGGCATGACCCTAAGAGTGAGTGCTTCCTTAAATTTTGCAGCCTTCAAAAAAACTGTGCAGCCTTGGTGCTTTCCTTCTCCTACCCAAGTCCTCATTCTGGGGTGCACGAGGGTAAAGGGTGTGGACACCAGGTCATACAAGAAGGGTTTAAAATAGTGTTTGATGGATTTATTATTTTCTTCAGTCTGTATTTCTAACTTACTTAATTCCACAATGAGCTTGGGATGGATGACTTCCAAAACGCCAAATAAAAAGAATAAATGACTGAAGGAATTAAGGTGAAGGGAAAACAAGTAGGGTGAGCTCAGTGCCCAGAAATGCATTTCAAGTAGTTCCATATGGTTCCAAGATATGGGCTTCCTGACAGTTAAAGAAGTAAACATAATCAGATATAAAATTCATAAAGCCCACCTGAAAAATATAGGTGGCTTAGGAGAAGCACATCTTTTTCTGATGCACACAAGACAGGGTTTTCTCTGCTGCATCTCAGTCTTAGGCAATATTCTCTATTAAATCTCCAATTCATTGACTAATTCGTTGAGTAATTTAATAAACATCTGTTGAGCACCTGCTCTGTTTCAACACTGTGCTAGATGCTGGGGAGGATGTCACTATTTGTCAGAAGGTATAGATACAAAATATACTAATCATAACAAAGTACAATAAGCACTATAGTACAGATATAAACAAAGGACCGTGGGAACTATAATACAGGTATCAGCAAAGAGTTTAGAACTGGAAGTGATGTCTGAGGTGTGTTTTGAGGAATGCATAGGGATTCACCGGGCAGAGACAGAGAGGAAGGCATTCCAAGCAAGGGAAAACATGAGTGATGGTACCAAGGCTTGTTCAAGGAACAGCAAAGGGCTGGACCATAGGATTTACTGGGCGGGGCGGCATGCGGAGACGGGGCTGGCTGGAACTGGTAAGGCTGGATGGCAGTTGGATCTGGTTTGTGAAGGGTCTTATGCAGTATACCTGTTGAGAAGATTTTATTTTATTCTGTGTTTGTAAGCTAAGCATTGAAGATTGGGGTGGAGCAGAGTCTATATGTAGCAAAGGATTTCAAGCATGGAAGTGCTTTAGAGAAATACCTTTGTGGACTTGTGGAGATGAGATTCAACGCATGGTTTTTGAGGTTTTCCCATGATTGAGACACCATGACAGATAAGATGAGGAAAAGCAAGATGGATCACACTTAGATCTTGTCCTTAAGGGGCTTACAGTCCAGTAACTGGGGAAGGCTCTAAGGCAGGGGGAAATAATACAGTTTTTTGCATTCTTGGATTTGAATTCTGGCTCTATCAGGTTGATATTGGGCACTCATTACTTCTTTGATCCTCTGTTTTCATGTCTAATGCACAGTGCTTGGCACATAGGTGCTTTTCTCCTGAATGGACCAGTTTGAAGGTCTGTTACAATTTTGTGTACCTTCGTATGATAGATCTAACATCCATGCACTCACTAACCAGAGAAGGTGCTTCACAATAATGCCCACCAGCTCTGTTCCATCCTGGTTGGAAGAATTAATGTTCCTTTCACTTCTGTAGAGTGTTAGTAAATGCACTTTGAAGACCAGTTTTTTACCTCTTCCAACTGCATTGCTGTCCCTCTAAAATTTTTGTAGTACCAACTAGTAATTACAGAGAGAGAAATTTCAGGTCAACAAAGGCAGATATTTCTAATGGGAATGGGCAGTCTGGGGAGGCAGTGATCTCACCCTCACTAGGGGAATTTATGCCAAGACTCTAGAACCAATGGGCAGAGAGATTATAACAGGTTGGCAGGCTGGAGCTGATATCCTGCAAGAATCTTTCTGACAAGTGTTTATTCCATGTTTGACTTCCCTGATGTGTCCATTTCTCAGACGCTCTGGGGTCTCTAGTCTCCCAGATCTTCTGACTTTTCTCTGCGCCTTCTGTGTCCCCCAGTGCCCCAGGTGCTAAGGAGCTGTGCAGAGTTTGTGGAGGAGTATGGAGTGGTGGACGGGATCTACCGCCTCTCAGGGGTCTCTTCCAACATCCAGAAGCTCCGGTGAGTCAGGCAGTGAGGGGAGGGCTCTGTGGCCATGAGGCCAGGAAGCCAGAGGGGTGAGGGGAATTGGGGAGAAGGAAACACAGGTGATAGGTACTGTCCAAGGGCGGAGCTCTAGTCTCCTCAGGACAGGCTGACACCATGCCCCACACTTTCCACAGGCTAGCCTGCACAGACGCATGACTGTGCATACGCACATGCACACATACACACACTCCTCCGCTCCCACGTGTACCCACCCAGCTTTACAGACAGATTTAGATATAATTCACTGGCCATAAAATTCCCCATGTGAAACTGTAAAATTCCATGGTTTTTAGTATATTTACAAGGCTGTGCAACCTCCACCACTAATTCCAGAGCATCAACTCCAAAGAAACCCTGTACCCACGGTCACTCCACATTTCCCTCCCCGCCCAGCCCCGAGTCTACTTTCAGTCTATGGAGTTGCCTATTCCGGACATTTCACATAAATGGGATCACATAATGGTAACTTTCTATGGCTGGCTTTTTTTTCACTTAGCATGTTTTCAGGGTTCATACATGTTGTTGCATGCACCAGTACTTCATTTCTTTTTATGGCTGAAAAATATTCCGTTGTGGGGTGTTATCACATCTGGTTTACCCATTTATCAGTTGATGGCTATTTGGGTTGTTCCTACCTTTTGGCTGTTATGAGTAACGCTGCTATAAACATTTTGTGTACGAGTATTTGTGTGGACATATGATTTCGATTCTCTTGAGTATATTCCTAAAAGTGGAATTGCTGGGTCGTATGGTAACTCTATGGTTTGGGACTTCCCTGGTGGCTCAGACTGTAAAGACTCTGCCTACAATGCGGGAGACCCAGGTTCGATTCCTGGGTCGGGAAGATCCCCTGGAGAAGGAAATGGCAACCCACTCCAGTATTCTTGCCTGGAAAATCCCGTGGACGGAGGAGCCTGGTTGGCTACTGTCCATGGGGTTGCAAAGAGTCAGCGACTTCACTATCACTATGGTAACTCTATGTTGAACTTTTAAAGAAACTGTCACACAATTTCCCACAGCAGTTGTGTCATTTTCCATCCCTACCAGCAATGTATGAGGGTTCCAATTTCCCCACATCCCTGTCAATGTTTGTTACTGTGTGTCTTTTTGATTATAGCCATCATAATGGTGTGAAGTGATATTTCATCTGTATTTGCATTTTCCTAATAGCTAATGATGTCAAATACTTTCTGTGTGCTTATTAGTCATTTGTATATCTTCTTTGGAGAAATGTCTATTCATCAACTTTGTTCATTAAAAAAATTAGGTTATTTGTCTGTTTTGAGTTGTAGGAGTTCTTTATATTCATAACATATATTCTGAATATTAGATACTGACTAAATCTATGACTTGCAAATATATGTTCTCCCGTTCTGTGGGTTTTCTTCATTTTCTTGATAGTGTCCTTTCTCACACAATGGTTTGTAACTTTGATGTTAAATTTATGTATTTTTTTCCTTGGTTGCTTGTGCTTTTTGTGTCATATCCAAGAAACTGTTGCCTAGTCCAAGGTCATGAAGATTTACACTTACGTTTCCTTCTAAGACTTAGTCGCATCCATCTTTGCATGTAGCCAGGAACACACATTTTAGGCTCATTCCTCCACTTCTACTGACTCCTACATACCCCTATGCTGCCGCTGACACCTCTACATCCTGACATGTATCCTGTTCATGCATAGGTCCACTCATCCACCTCACATCAACTGCATGTTGACAAGAACAATGCCTTAAGCTTGCTGCCTCACGCATATACACGCCCCAGCCTCTTCCTTCCAAGTTTCATACATATTGGCCCTCGACCCTGCCTGGAGCCCATCTCTACAGCTCCTGCTCTCCACACGTTGCCCCAGACCCCCGCCACTCCTGACTACTCTGCACCTCCCCAGGCAGGAATTTGAGACTGAACGGAAGCCAGACCTGCGGCGAGATGTTTACCTTCAGGACATTCACTGTGTCTCCTCCCTGTGCAAGGCCTACTTCAGAGAGCTGCCGGACCCACTGCTCACTTATCGGCTCTATGACAAGTTTGCTGTGAGTTGAGTGGAAGGGGAGTGGGAGAGAAGGCTGAGGGTGGCCGCTCTGATGCGACATCCCAGATGATTCTAATGCCAGACAGAGTCCTAGGGACCCCGCATGACGGAGACCACATGGAAACGACAAGACCCTTCCCTACAAGTCTCCCGGTCCTGCCATCTCCGCCCTCCCCCGCCCCTCTTTTCCCCAAGGCCTGCAAACTGCACCCAGTGCAGGGGGAGACGGGGGCGGGGAGGCGGGGGGGCGGGGGTGGGTGGGAGCAGCCACTGGAAAGCCCTTGGAAATCACCTAGACCAGAGCTTCCCTACATTTCAGAGAATGAGAACACTTTCAGGAAGCCAGATGTTTTTCAAATGTGCCCTTCTGTGAACTGTGATTTGTGTGTTGAACATCTCTTGGATACATGACAGGATTTCCCTGGTGGACCAGTGGCTAAGGCTCCCGGTCCCAGTGCAGGGGGCCAGGGTTCAATCCCTGGTCAAGGGACTGGATCCCACACGCCACAACTAAGACCCGGCACAGCCAAATACATAAATAATGTTTTAAAGGGAAAGAAAATACATGGCAGAAGCGCCATCTTGAACTGAGTAACATTTTTACTTATATTTTTTAAAGTATTTATTTATTTATTGGTTGCACCTTCTGGCTTATGGGATTTTAGCTCCCTGACCAGTGATTGAAACAGGGCCCTCGACTGTGAGAGCTTCTTAACCACTAAGACGGGAGACCCCCAGGGAACTGCCTTGAGTAACACTTTTAAATTAAGTTGCATTTTATTGAGCATGACATCATTTACAGATCCTAAACAGCCAGGGCATGCCATTCAGCCCAAATAGACCAGGCTGGGTGGGCATAGGTCTTCCCGGACACCCTGAAATAAACCACAGCCCCTGGCGCACCCACAGGATGAAACCCCGAGTGTTTTCCAGTACCAGAGCACAGTTGATGAGGATGCTCAGGCAGAGAGGTGGCAGGAGCTGCTCATGGTCACAAAGCCCTAAGTGGCATGGCCAAGAGGCAGCGGCAGGTCTCTGTGGGACCCAAGTTCTGTCTGCTACTTCAGTGTGCTACGAAGATCCAGGGTTGGGGGATGGCGTGGGGTTGAGCACAGACTGTTTCTGAGAGTTTGGCTCAGAGGTCTGGGGAGGACGCTGGGGCAGCACTGCATCACCGACTCCTGCCCCTTGCTCCCAACCAGGAGGCTGTGGCAGTACAACTGGAACCTGAGCGCTTGGTCAAGATCCTAGAGGTGCTTCAAGAACTTCCGGTCCCCAATTACAGGTGTGTGGGGCTCCCCCTGCTAAGCCCGGGCTTGCGCTTTACCTGGGGCCTTGACTCGTCGCTTCTCTTCCGGCCCCCACCCTGTGTGAGCTCGGCCCCTTGACGCCCCCTTTCTGCAGGACCCTGGAGTTCCTCATGAGGCACCTGGTGCACATGGCCTCATTCAGTGCCCAGACCAACATGCACGCGCGCAACCTGGCCATCGTGTGGGCCCCCAACCTGCTGAGGTGGGTGCATGTGTGGTGTCCTGGCCGAGCCTAGCCCCTGAGGAGCTGCTTGAGGACGGAGTGTGGCTGTGTGGTACTGGAGAGGGCTCTCACCCAGTTAGAACAGGAAGGCTCAGGGTTACACGGTGTGGCTCACCTATGCGAGCCCTTTCTCTGAGCTTGAGTAAAGTCCCTAAGGATGGGGCCTTTGTGTTTTCTTTTATTTTTGGCTACACTGAGTAGCACATAGGCTCTTTGTTCCCTGTCCAGGGATCAAATCTGTGCCCTCTGCAGTGGAAGGGTAGAATCCTAACCACAGGAGCACCAGGGAATTTCTGGGCCTTTATGTTTTCTTATACTGTGGTCATTTAGCTCAGGGACTGGAGCAGGACAGGAGATGGGGGCGGTGCAGAGTGTGGGAGCTGGGGGGGCTGTGGGGGGGTTGGGGGGAGGTAGGGGTGGGATGGGCCTTGTCAAATGTTTGTTGAGCAAATATCTTGGAGAAGTAGCCTGCATGTCACTCCCTGTGGTGCATACACAGGCACCCTGGTGGGCAGAGGAGGTAGAGACTAATATCCTGAGGAGGGTGTCCAAGAAGGCTTCCTGGAGGAAGTGGCCCTTTGAGACTTGAATCATGCATGTTGATTAAAAGATGGAATGGGTTTAATGGCATTCAGAGGAAAGGGTATAAGGTATTTTTAGGGAGAATTTGAATGGGGAGATGCGGTGGGGCTGCGGGGCATAATCCACACCTCCACAGGTCAAAGGACATAGAGGCCTCAGGCTTCAATGGGACAGCAGCCTTCATGGAGGTGCGTGTGCAGTCCATCGTCGTTGAGTTCATCCTCACACATGTGGACCAGCTTTTTGGGGGTGCTGCTCTCTCTGGTCAGTGTCCTTCCCACCCCCCACATCACCACTCTCTGCCTGGGGAGTCACATCGGAGTTAGAGAAGGCCCCCAAGATCATCCAGTTCAGTCTCCCCGCTGTGCAGATGACAGGACTGAGTCTCCTAAGTTCTTATGGTCTTGTGGAGAAGACCCTGCAGAAGAATGGTACAGTCAGGACTTGAGCGGGCCTCTTCCACGCTCAGTCTAGGGCATAGCTTGACCTCTTAATCAACACCCATCCCAGTTCTCGAGGCTAGTGACTGATCATTCCCACCCCCAGTCCACTGGGCGAATGTCCTGGGATCTCCTGACCTCTATGTCCCTGAGGACTTCCTCTTGAGCACAGAGGATTGACCTCCAGGTATATCCCCTACCTTGGTAGTTAGTGAGTGGGAGGATGCAGTTAGGGGGTGGGTACCCGAAGTCCTCTTTCTGTTCCGGGCTGGCCAATTCCTCTTTCTTTTCCTAGGTAGTGAAGTGGAAAGTGGATGGCGGTCACTTCCAGGGGTCCGGGTGTCAGGCAGCCCTGAGGACCTTATGCCACGGTCCCTGCCCTACAATCTGCCTAGCATCCTGCAGGCTGGTGACGGACCCCCCCAGATGCGGCCCTACCACACCATCATAGAGATTGCAGAGCACAAGTAAGGCCTTCTTCCTGGGCCCTTCTCCCCTGCACTGGCCGTCAGGCTCCAACTGCAGTGATTTCTCCATTCCTTCCAGGAGGAAGGGGTCTCTGAAGGTCAGGAAGTGGAGATCCATCTTCAACCTGGGTCGCTCTGGCCATGAGACCAAACGCAAACTTCCACGGGGGGCTGAGGACAGGGGTAAGTCTGCAGAGATTTGGGGGAGTTCTGCTGAGGTGCACTAGGTCCTGGCTCTATGGACATCCCTGTCTTGCAGAGGACAAATCTGATAAGGGGACTCTGCGGCCAGCCAAGAGCATGGACTCGCTGAGTGCTGTGGCTGGGGTTAGTGATGGTGAGTATAGGTGTGCACTCGTGTATGTGGGGTGGGGTAAGGGTAGGGATGGCCAGTGACTCCCATTTCCAGGGAAGGGAGGGCGTTCCTAAATATGTGTTGGTGGGGTGACCTCCGCTCAGCTTGTTGTGAAGGGTTGGCAGTGGTGGCTAAGGGAAGCTGGGCCTGGTGCCTTCCAGGCTATAGACAAAACAGAGGGCACTCTCCAGAGCCTTTCTGAGGTGTGTCCAGGCCCCTTGTGGCTGAGGTTATGGTCTACCTTTCTCTCCTCCACAGAACCAGAGGGGCTGGTCGGATCCAACAGTCCTCGGCCAGGCCCACTGCTGACGGAAAGCCTGGAGAATGATTCCGTAGAAGCGGCAGAGTGTGAGCAGGAGCCCGACCCAGAGGCGCTGGGTGGCACGAGCTCTGAGCCTGGCACACCACGACCTGGGCGGTCAGCAGTCCGTGTTGGGGGCAGCAGCCATGCAGAGCGCCGTGCTGGTGTCCATATCTCAGAGCCCTACGATGTCAACCTCCCAGCACACATCAGCAATATGCTCAACATATCCGCAAACAACATCTCTATCTCCTTGGCGGGATTTGCCCGTGGTCTTGAACGCCCTGCCCTACAGCCCCGGCCAAGCCCTGCCTCTGGCCCCGGTCCTGGCCCCGGCCTTGGCCCTGGCCCCCCAGGTGAGGACCCAAGGATTGCCAAGGACTGGGAGAAGGGACTAGAACTCTAGGCTGAGGCTCTGAAGCTGGGAATCTGCCCTGGACTGTGGTGGTTATCTTTAGCTGCCTTTCCAAATTCAAGATTGAGGGAATCCAGTAATATTATTAGGTTATATGAGCTTCACATAGAAAGGCTCTCTGGCAGCCTTAGATCACTGATACACCCAAGAATGGGGATTTGTGTCAGATATACACAGTAGGGATTACTAAGTACAAAGTAGGAAGATATAATAGTTGGCTATCCAGGTAGCTCAGTGGTAAAGAATCTGCCTGACAATGCAGGAGAGGCAAGAGACCTGGGTTCGATCCCTGGGTTGGGAAGATCCTCTGGAGAAGGAAATGACAACCCACTCCAGTATTCTTGTTCGGAAAATTCCATGGGCAGAGGAGCCTGGAAGGCTACCGTCCATTGGGTTGCACAGAGTTGGACATGACTGAGCACAGACACATTAACAGGTGACATGGGTTCAATCCCTGCTCCAGAAAGATTCCACATGCTCAGGGAAACTAAGCCTGTGCATCACAAAAATAATAACAACAACATGAATAAGAATAGCTAACAGTAGTTGAGAGCTTATGATATGCTTTAAGGATTTTGAAGGCATTAGCTCGTTTCATTTTCTCATAGTGTTGACTCAGGTATTGTTATTGTCCTTACATTACAGCAGTGGAAACTGAGACTTATGTTAAGCAATTTGGTAGGAGGTGGCACAGCTGGAATCTGATCTGTGCTCTGACTCCAGTTCCTAAGTGTCAATAATGAGAAGTACTGAGGCAGCCCTGGGTAGTGGGTAAGGATAACGACTGCAGAGTAAAGCAGACTGGGATTCAAATTTGGGCTGTGCCACTTGTTTGTGGCACTTGGATACATTTCTCTGAGTCTCAACTTCCTCATATATATAATGGGGATATATACCTGACATTATAAACTTGTCTTGTGGAGAAAATAAAGCAATGCATTATAAAACATCCAGCACAGTGCTTGGCGCCTGGCAGGAGCTCTAAAAGGTGGCTATAAGCCAATAGTTAGGGATACTGGTCAGAGAGGATTAGCCACAGGAAGCATCTATGCTGGGAATGTTGGGCCCATACTGTAAGCAGTGCTAGGAAGACTGACCTTGGAAAGGGTCAGAGCTGGTCTTGACCTTAGTATCCCTGGGACTCTCTCTCTCCCAACAGATGAGAAGTTGGAGGCAAGTCCAGCCCCAGGTCCCTCGGCTGACTCGGGCCCAGTGGACGTGGCCCCTGCCCTGGAGGACTGCCTGTCCCAGGAGGTGCAGGATTCCTTCTCCTTCCTAGAGGACTCAAGCAGCTCAGAACCTGAGTGGGTGGGGGTGGAGGACGGGGAGGTGGCCAAGGCGGGACCAGCAGGAGCAGCCTTCTCCCCTGGGGAGGAAGACCCTGGGATGGGCTACCTGGAGGAGCTCCTGGGAGCTGGGCCTCAGGTAAGGAGGCGCTGTGCTGGGTTTGGGGGTGTTAAGGAACCCAGAGGGTGGACAGGACCACCGAGTCCTAAGCCATGATGCTGTATTTACAGGTGGAGGAGTTCTCTGTGGAGCCACCCCTAGATGACCTGTCCCTGGATGAGGCACAGTTTGTCCTGGCTCCCAGCTGCTGTTCCCTGGACTCTCCTGGCCCCAGGCCTGAAACAGAGGAGGAAAGTGGGGAGGAAGTCTTCCTGAGTGCCTATGATGACCTAAGTCCCCTTCTGGAGCCCAAACTCCCAAGTTGGGAGGGTCCAGGCAGAGAAGAGGAAAAGGTGGCAGGGTCCGGAAGACAGGAGGCTTCAGGACAGGCTGAGGGCGAGCAAGCCTTGTGTGAGGGTGGAGAGGACGAGGTGGAGCCTGGAAGCAGACGGGACACCGGCGAGGAGGCTGAGGGGAGGCCAGAGAGTGGTGTGGAGGGCAGAGAGGCCACTGAGGAAGGAGCAGAGGCTGAGGGGAGCCAGAAGGTGACTGACAGTTTGAAAGAAGGATGTGAGGAAGAGACAGAGGAGACAGAGGCCACGGCAGAGGAGTCCAAAGGTCAGCAGGAGGGTGAGAGAACGGAGGAAGCGAAGGGTGTGGGAGAAACTGGAGGAGAGCAGGCTAAAGACAAGGGGAAGGAAGGAAAGACGGAGAGACAGGAAGGTGCTGAGGAAGGAGACGAAGCCCAGGTAGCAGCTGGAAAGGACTCAGAGCATGAGGCCCAGGAAAACCAAATTGCCGAAGAGAGCTGGGAGGTTGTACACAAACAAGAGGGTGAAGGAGGCAGAGAAGATGAGGTCAAAGGACAAAGGGGAGATGAGGGTCAAGAGGCAGGAGAAGACCAAGGAGATGGCGAAGATAGCAGGATCCCAGAAGCAGCAGCTGAAGGAGGAGCAGGGGAGATCAGCAAGGAACGGGAGTGTGGACATGGAGAAGCTGAGGGAGACCAGAGAGCTGGAGGTGAACATGTAGAAGAGGCTTCCCTTCCTGAAGGGTCACGGGTAGAGTGCCTGGAGGTTGACAGTGCCAAAGAGGGAAACTCCCAGTCCTCTGAGGCAGAACAGGCAGCCCCACAGCCACCTCGGCCGGAGGAGATGGATCCTGAGGGGCAGCCCAATCCCCTTGGCTCAGCTGGCGGTGTGGGCATGCGCCTGGCTTCCACCCTCGTTCAGGTCCAACAGGTCCGCTCTGTGCCTGTGGTGCCCCCCAAACCACAGTTTGCCAAGATGCCCAGTGCAATGTGTGGCAAGATCCATGTGGCACCAGCAAACCCATGCCCAAAGCCTGGCCGGCTCGATGGGGACAGGGCCTGGGGCTCCCGAGCCTCCCGCTCCTCTTGGAGGAATGGGGGTAGTCTTTCCTTTGATGCTGCTGTGGCCCTGGCCCGGGACCGCCAGAGGACTGAAGCTCAGGCAGTTCGGCGGACCCAGACTTGTACTGGTGCTGGGGACTACAGCCTCATCCCCAAAACCTCCCCCTACAGCTTGATCCCTGCCTACGCTCCCCGGCCCCTTAGCTGCCTGGAGATCCCAGCTGAGGGCACAGAAGGGTCTGGACCCCGGAGTCGGTTTAGCCTGCCCCCCAGAGAACCCCAACCTCCTGATCCCCTTCTGTCCCCCCAGCGTCGATCATACGGATTCGAAACACAGGCTAACTCTGGGAGAGGTGAGGGACTGTAATTAGGACAAGAGCACTGGGCATAAGGGACAGTAGCTGTCTCCAGGGTCTTGGACTGTTTCATCTGCAGCTTGAGCAGCTGTAGTGTCCAACTCTATAGGTTTTGGCCCTCCAGCTTCTCTTTTTGACTGTGGGAAGCACTGTCCTGATCTGTTTACCTGGGCTTGTCTCAGACACAAAGCACTTATCCCTTAGGAGATTCCTGAGAGTCACCAAGATCCTGTCCCCAGAGAGAGGGGTCACTGGCCAAAGGGAACAAAGGGTAGGTGGAAAACTTAACTGTTTCTCAAAGTGAAGAATGAAGGGGGAACTCCAGCCAAGGTCCTGCCTTCCTCTGAGGCAATGAACTCTTCATGCAAGTCCAGAGGAGAAGCGGGGTCAGGGCCAGGTTGGAGCCCATTACACACAAACACTTTTAGAGGTTATCTATCCTTGTTCTACTCTTGGCCCCTTGGATACCTCCTGCTCCTATTAACTCCAGATTAGGAGAAAAATGTCCAGGAAACTCTTTGAATACACAATATTTGTTGGTGGGACTAGTTCCCTTCCCAGCTCCCCAACCCTCTGCCTCCCTGGATCTCTAGGAACCGAGGTCTTATATAGATCTCTCTGGCCTCTTCTTTCTCCTTTGGAATAACTTCCTATTTTAGGGAAGAGGGATGGCGTCACTCAGGCACTGGGATTGCTTCTCTGCACAGGTTGGGGCCACAGGTCCCAAGGGGCAATATCTCAGAATAAATGCTGTATTTTTACACATAAATAGTGTGGTTTCTTTTTCCTCTCACTAAAGTTTTGAATGATAGATACCATATCTTCCAAAGTGGTGCTAGTAGTAAAGAACCCACCTGCCAATGCAGGATACGTAAGAGATGGGGGTTCCATCCCTGGCTTGGAAGATCCCCTGCAGGAGGAAATGGCAAACCACTCCAGTATTTTTGCCTGGTGAATCTAACAGACTAAGGAGCCTGGCAGGCTACAGTCCACAGGGTCATAAAGTCAGACACGACTGAGGTGACTTGGCACGCATAGTTATATTTTCATGTTTGGTCAAACGTTGCATTCTTCTGTTTTTATTGTCTGGGTGTTCTTCCTCAATTGTCGTGGTGGAGACCTACAGCTAGAAACGAGAGCTGGGTTCATGGTGGTCAGGAAATGAGGAAGGGAAACTTATATTTACATAATGCTCTTTATACGCCAGTAATGCTAGGTATCCTACATGCATAGAATCTATGCTCTTAATTTTTAGTCCACCTAATAATTCTATAAGGTTGGTACTGGTACTCCATTAAAATAAAAAAGTTTTATTTGGCTGGACTGGGTCTTAATTGAAGCATGTGGGATTTTCCATCTTAGTTGCAGCATGTGCGCTTTTTTTGTTGTTGTTGCTGCCTGCGAACGCATTCTTGTGGCATGTGGGATCTAGTTCCCTGACCAAGGATGGAACCTGGCTTCCCCTGCATTAGGGGCACAAAGTCTTAGCCACTGGACCACCAGGGAAGTCTCTAGTATCTCATTTTGCAGGCGAGGAAACAAAAGTTAATTAGGTCAAAATGTTTGCCAAAGGTCTCAGAACTAACAAGTGGCAGAGGTAGGTCTGAGACCCAAAATTGTCTGGCTCAGGGTCTGAACTCATTCCCTTACACCACACTACTTCAAATCCATTAAGGGTAGGTCCTGACTGAAAAGAATGGGAATTAAGATACCCTTTCACAGAAACTGAGACTCACAAAAACTAGACACCTTCGGGGTCTTCGAGTGACTACGAAGGTTAATGTTGCTGTTTAGTCACTAAGTCCTGTCAACTCTTTGCGACCCCACGGAATGTAACCGGCCAGGCTCCTCTGTCCATGGGATTTCCCAAGCAAGAACACTGGAGTGGGTTGCCATTTCCTTCTCCAGGGGATCTCAACCATGGGATGGAACTTTCGTCTCCTGCACTGGTAGGATTCATTACCACTGAGCCACCAGGGAAGCCCGGCTAACACTAATACACATGAGCATATCCAGATTTATATATGCCCAGATATGTCCTAATAGCCAATAGGAAACTTCAAATAGGTGGCCTGATTCAAGATGCGCCCCCGCCCAATAGCTCTTTTTAAAGACGGCACCTCTGCCTCCATCTGATGTGCCTCTTGATATAAGCTCACTTCTGGAACTAAAAAGGCCCTGGCCAGCAGAAAAATGGTAGCACCAAGCTAATCGTCCGTCTCCCGTTCTTGCCTAAGGCCACTTGGACTTCAGTGTCCTCCTCCCAGGACCCCAAAGGGTTGTTTCTTCCCAGTAGCAGAACCACACTATACAAGCCCGCATCCAAACCCGCAGCAACATGGAGGGAACGGAAGTCGGGCGGCTCGGAGGCAGAGATGGCTGGGTGGGTCGAGACAGACACTTCCGCCCCTCACCAACATGGCGGCGGGCCGGGAGTGCGCATGATCAGCTGTCCCTGGAGATACCCGAGTCCGGAGAGGGAGAACACGGTCGGGGGAGATCGGCGGCTGCGGCGGCTTTGGCCGGTGAGTGCAGGACATAGCGGGAGTCTGGAGACTGGGTGAGCCGGCACCGCATAGCAGCTTTGATTTTGTTTCCGTTTTTTAGGTTCAGGAACTCCTGGGGCGGAAGTCTTTGTTTTGAGGGAGGGGGCCGTGCCCGGTTCTTTATCTCCTACCCCCTTTGTGGGCCGAACTCACTCCCCGCCCCCGGGCGCGCACGTCCCCGCCCTCCTGCGCTGCCAGCCGCGGGCCGCTGGGCCGGAGACCGCAGGGCTAGCTGAGCCCCCGGCGTCCTTCCCTACCTCTGAGGAGCAGCGCGGGCTGGGGGTGAGCCCGGCCGGGCTAGCCGGGTCACCGCGCGGGCCCCTGGGCTCGCGCCTGGCCGTAGCTCAGCTGCTGAGCGCCTGCTGGTTGGTGGGCCCGCAGGGAGACGCCGCATTCTCAGGCGAAGTCTAGGTGCTTGACTTCTTTGCGGACTTGATTTTTCCCTTTGTGTCCAGACTTAGCTAAGCTCTTTCAGGGCCCTCCTTCCCGGAGCGTGCACGCCACAACATCCTAGCCCACTTTCCGTGTCGCGTACCCCTAAAGCTCAGGAAATGCTTCCGGATGTCCAACTAAGATTCGAATAAGTAGCCTGACCCCGTTGCTGATTGTCCTCAGAGGCTGCTCCTGGCTGACAGCTGTGGGCCATAGAGACGCCTCTTGTACCCTGCCCTCTGATTGCTTCCTTCTGCTGTCAGTGCTGCAAGCTTCAGAGGGGCATTTCCTCCGGAGGTTTGAGGATGGAGCGGTAGGTGGTCTTGAAACGCTGGTCCTACTTCCCCCTTAGGGACTGGGATCTTCTTGCTGCGCTACTTCCTCTGGACGGTTTCACTTTCAGTTCCTTTTTTTGGGGTTAACGCTTTGGATACAAGCTTTCCATGACTCATCCGCTGAAGATAAAGGTTTGGGGGACATTATGGGTAGAGAATTTACAAGAACCTTACCCCTTTCCTGTCGAGATTATTTTATTGCTTTACACTGTATAGCTGTTTCCTTCTGGAGGCGCCTTCCTTTGTTTTTCCTGCCCACCTTCCGCCGCCCTCCAGCCGTCTCCCCCCACCCCTAGCCCGTCCCCCCAAAAAACCCCCCACCCCCGTTAGGGCCTTAAGGCAGGCACCTTGTTGATGCGTTCCTCCCCCATTGTCTCCTCTTGCCGAACCCTGGAGTTTTCTCCGTTCTTGCTGGGTTCAGTTGATTTGGAGTTGTCATGGCAACATTTTAGCAACTATGTTGTTCCACAGGAAGGCTTGGTGAATAAAATAGTAGGGGCTTGAAGACGATACACTAGGGCTTTAAGGTCTTTTTAATGAATGACATATATTTGGACTTCCCCAAACAACAGCCGGATCAGTAGAATGGGGCCCAAGGGCCAAGTCTGGCATTTATGGTTCTGGAGGTTTTCTTTTCCTAGATCTGAGGACAGAAATTTCTTGGTATTCAGTATGTGTGCCTGAGAAACTGGAATAAGCATCAGGGTCTATGGTCCTGTATTTTTTGATAGCTGTGGTCTAAACATGGCCCTTCCTAATCCCTATATCATGGCAGATCATAATAGCTTTAATAATGATCCATCCAGAAATATGTTGTTTTTCAGTCTTTCGTATAATTATCCCCTCTCCACCAGAAGATGGAGTGTGAATTGGAGAGGTGAGGAACATTATTTGTAGAATTGCTTTTTCAGTCATTGTAGGCAGCCTTCAGCATCCGAATGGAGAAAGCTGGTTGTCCCCTGCAGAAGATTGGTTATGTTCCTGGATGTGTCTTCATGGAGCCTAGGTTCTAGAAATAAGAGAGCTTTCAGTTTCCTAGACTCACTAGACTCCCTGATTTCTACCAGGACTTAGCACTCAGGCCTGTGAGGCAGGAGATACGAAGATTTCCAAAGAAGGACCAGTTCCTCGGATGTGCCCCCTCACAGAGAGATGAAGGGGTGAGTGAAGAAGAGGTAGGGCCTGGAATGGGAGATGGGAGGCCTGGGAGAATGCAGAATGGCTAGGAGCACTGGCTCTGGAGGTCAGGCAGACCTCCGTTTAGGTCCCAGCTATATCACCTAGCTATGTGATCTGGTTTTCTGTTTATAAAATGCAAGTAGTGCTACCTACTCATAAGTGCTGTTCTTAGTACTAAATAAGATATTGCCTGTTAAATGCTGGCTCAGTGCTAAGTAAATACCAGCTCTGGTTATTCTAAACTCCCCTAGCATCTGTTGGGAATGCCAATGAGTTTGGGAGCCGTATGTTACTGGGCCAGTAACATTCACTTTTTCATTCACTTTTTCCCTTATTCTTCCTCTTATCCCTTCACGAACAGGCAGCAGAAAACAGCAGAAACCGAAGAGGGGACAGTGCAGATTCAGGAAGGTTAGTGGGAGAAACAGAACTGAGCTGAGGCCACCAGCCCATCCTGGTCTCGCCCCACAACCCCCGGGCCTATCACCTTCTCCTTTCAAACGACACGCAAGCGCAACAGAGGGAGAAAAGCAGTAACTCACAGACTTCTTGCTTTTAATTCAGGTGCAGTGGCAACTGGGGAGGACCCCACCAGTGTGGCTATAGCTAGCATCCAGTCAGCTGCCACTTTCCCTGACCCCAACGTCAAGTACGTCTTCCGAACTGAAAATGGGGGCCAGGTAAGGGAGGGGGCCAGGTGGCTGCAGGTGTTACCTGGGGTTGGGATTGAGGGAGGTGACTGAACCTGTCATGGGGAGACTTGGTTTGGAGGATGAGGTGAAGATGTGGACTAATTGGAGGGTGGGGGTTGGGGGGTGGAATATGAGGTTTACAGTAGAGATTGGTATGGGGTGGGGGCCATGCTGAAACCACTGTATGGGAAAAGGATGGGGAATGGCTAAATATACGTCTCTGAAGGATTCTTTTTGGGGGGTCCTATCCAAGAGAAGCTTTATGAGGGGCTCTGGAGTCCCTAGCACTTACTCTCTCTTCCCCCCCTTCTTCCTCCCTGAATCTAGGTGATGTACAGGGTGATCCAGGTGTCTGAAGGGCAGCTGGATGGCCAGACTGAGGGGACTGGTGCCATCAGTGGCTACCCTGCCACTCAATCCATGACCCAGGTACAGGGGTATGGGCTGCAGAGGGGACTTGAGCTCTGAGTAGTAAGATGAAGAAGGGAGCTAATAGGATGGGCGTAGCTGGGATGGTGAGACATCTGGGGCTGCCTTGACCCATAGCACTAGACTCTTCTCTGGATGTTTCTCCCTGTCTCCTCACAAGAGATAGAGCTGCAGAGTAGTTCATGGGAAGTGTCTGACTGTCACTTGTCTCTGTCCTCTTGCTCCCCTTCCCAGGCCGTGATCCAGGGTGCGTTCACGAGTGATGATGCGGTTGACACAGAGGGGACAGCTGCTGAGACGCACTATACTTACTTCCCCAGCACTGCAGTGGGAGATGGGGCAGGGGGTACCACATCGGGGAGTACAGCAGCTGTTGTTACTACCCAGGGCTCAGAGGCACTACTGGGGCAGGCGACCCCTCCTGGCACTGGTGAGATATTATGTGAGGATGCTGGCTGGAGGGGCTAGGATAGGCTGTGGGACATGGCTGGTGGGCAGTGGGCCTTTACTCTTGATCCCTTAATGATCACTAAGACTTGGGCAGGCAGTGAGTCTGGGGCTGCCCTTCCAGCAGGAGGCAGTGTGTCTTGTTTTAGAGGAGGAGCCCAGGGCCTTGTCCTTAGAGCTTGGTGAGGGTCCTAGTCCCGTGTCCTGACGGAACCTCCCCTGCATCTTCACAGGTCAGTTCTTTGTGATGATGTCACCACAAGAAGTGTTGCAGGGAGGAAGCCAGCGCTCTATTGCCCCCAGGACCCACCCTTATTCCCCGTGAGTGACCCTTGTTTCTTCTCAGTTACCAGGAATAGTCTTGATCCTTTCCAAAGATTTGGTGCGGTTGGTTCCTCACCCCAAACTCCAATCTCAGTTTTTGATCTTGCCTCTCACTCTGGGCACCCTGTGCTCTATTGTTAGGAAGTCAGAAGCTCCCCGGACAACTCGGGATGAGAAACGCAGGGCTCAGCATAATGAAGGTAGGCACGATCTGCATGTGAAGCTTGGCGCTGCCTGCTGGGATTGGGGACCTCTTTGATGTTGAAGGGAGAGGTTAGGTGATTTTACTCTGGGGCCTTTGGTGATTTCTCTCCGAGTCACCTTGTCCTCTACTTGCCCCACAGTGGAGCGCCGCCGCCGAGACAAGATTAACAACTGGATCGTACAGCTGTCCAAGATCATCCCAGACTGCTCCATGGAGAGCACCAAGTCCGGCCAGGTCATGGAAAGACCCTGGTAGTGGCAGGATGCCTGAATTCTGTCTCCTGGTGTTGCTTCCAGAAATGGTAGACAGTGGGCACACATGGCGGTAGCTCTTTCCTGTCTGTCTCTGAGGTTCCTGAATCCCTGGGAGAATTTATTCCACCACCCTTTAAGGGAAAACAAGGTCCAGAGGGTGAACATGCTTTTGGAAAGCAAGCCAGGTATTTTTATATCCTAGTCCTTATTGTGTTGGCTTTTTCTTAACAGAGTAAAGGTGGAATTCTATCCAAAGCCTGTGATTATATCCAGGAACTTCGGCAGAGTAACCACCGGTTGTCTGAAGAACTGCAGGGGCTTGACCAACTACAGCTGGACAATGATGTGCTTCGACAGCAGGTCAGACCCTCCCCCACCCCCCGCCGCCCCCCCTCAGTACAGCTGTCCTCGACTCCCTAGCCACCAACCGATCTCGGGACTCCCTATTTTGTTTTCCATAGAGAGAGCTTTATCTTTACCTCGTCACTGGTGGGTGTCTGCGTAAGTTCAGAGACTTTTCTACCTATTTCCCTTACTGCTCTTTCCTATGTCCAGGTAGAAGATCTTAAGAACAAGAATCTGCTGCTACGAGCTCAGCTGCGGCACCATGGAGTAGAGGTTGTCATCAAGAGTGACAGCAACTAACTCTGGGGACTCAGGGGCTCTAAGCTCTACAGCCCCTTTCCGAGAACTTCAGATAGCCCAGGAGCCACAGGCTAATAACCCCATGCCCCTTTCCTTCACTGCCCACATTTGGCATGGGACTGGGGGGAGTTCAGAAGGCGTATCTTTGAATTAAGGCCCTGTGATCTAGCAGCCTGCAGTGGTGTGAAACACACACGTGGGGGTGCACCGACAGTCTCGCCCAACCAACCCTCCCATGCAGCCCCTGGGCCCTTGTGCTCCTCTTGCACAATGCATGTGCTGTCTCCATGCTGGACACTGGACACACTAAATTGGGGGGCTTGCCCTGTGCTTGCTTAAAGTGCCAGCAGAGGGTCTGCTGACAAGCAGTGTTCTGGCTTGCCTCAGGACTGGCGCTTCCACTGGTTCTTCCTTTCCCTGGAGCTCAGATGTGCTCCTCAGGACTCTGGGGAACAGGCTTTAGCAGGAAGTGGGGATCAGAGGCTTAGCAGTGGCTGCTGCCCCAGGAAGAGGAGATTGGCCAGCAAGCAGTTGAGGCCTATGCAGATCTCTGGCACCAGGGAGAACAGGAGGCAGGGCCCACTGGGGGGCCTTACCCCATTGAGGGGACGGTTTTTTTTTTTTTTTTCCTTTTCTTTTTTTTTTTTAAGATAAACTGTTCAGAGCCATGACTGTCTCTGGGTCTTCCTCCCTTTGTGGGCTCCACGCTGGGAGGGAGGGAACACACTGCTTTGACCAGTAAGGGTTGGGTCAAGGTTGGGTGGGGTATCGGAGCTCCTATAGTTACGACAATGAGTCCTATTGGGCCAGGCCAGTGCACGCCCGCAATCGCGAGGATTTCTATAGCGAGTGTGTTAGGAGTACCGGGAACAGGTGCCGCGGGGGTTGTGCGGGAGGCGGTGCCTTTGCTTCCGGTTCCGGTCGGGCTCAGCTCAGCTGCAGCTTCGGAAGGGCGGGGGAGATGCTGCCCGTTCCCAAGGGGCGGGCTGGGGCCGAGTTCCTGAAACTCACATTTGCGGTGCGCACCATGGCTGGAGGTACCTGTAGGGGAGACCTGGAATCCGGTCTAGGCCAACTTGTGGCCTTAGGAGCTCTCGGAACGCCCCCGGTGGAGGTGTACGCGGAGGGAGGCGCGAAGGGGAGTGGCGGAGGGGTCCTCACGCATCCCCCGCCAGGTTGGGGCGCTGCCAGGTGAGGGGGGCCCGGCGGCAGGCGAGCGGGCGGCAGTCGTGCTTCCCTCAAGGCTCGCGTGCCCCTTCCTCAGAGCCTACGGTCTCGCTCCCTGAACTCCGTTCGCTCCTGGCCTCCGGCGGGGCCCGGCTCTTTGACGTGAGATCCCGGGAGGAGGCGGCGGCTGGAACCATCCCTGGGGCTCTCAACATCCCGGGTACGGGATTGAGGCGGGGGCGGGGGGAAGCCCTGGTGGTGGATTGCAGACAGTTTAGGAGGGTCTTATCCAATAGGACCTCATTTAGGATGATGTGAGAAGGCACTAGTTACAGGGGTCCGGTATTCCTGTGGCTCCCGCCCCCCAAACTTCCCTTAAGAAAGGTTGATGGGAGGCGGATCCTGGCAGCGGAACTGGCCCTTCCAGTTTGAGGGGGTAACAGGCAATGAGGAAGGGGCAGGCCAGATTCACACGCTTGAGCTCCCCAAAGCTGGATGCCTGAGTTTGCCCGCGTCTCCTCACAAACTAGGGAAGTGGCTTCCATTCAGAGGTGGTTTGGCTGACCTGTGCAGGTAGGACGTATCCTGTCCTCGAAGTGGGTGGGGGCGGGGGGAGGAGTTCTCACCATGTGTTGTTTTGGGGCCCCTTGAAGATGTGTTCGACCACAGGACCGGTCCTTCCAGACCCAACCACTGAACCTGAGATGGCCCAACTTCCGGCTTTCCATTGTATCCTCTTGACTCCTCCTCCCAGTGTCAGAGTTGGAAAGCGCCCTGCAGATGGAGCCAGCTGCTTTCAAGGCTTTGTACTCCACTGAGAAGCCAAAGCTGGAAGAGAATCTCATTTTCTTCTGTCAGATGGGCAAGCGGGGCTTGCAGGCCACGCAGTTGGCCCAGAGACTCGGATACAAAGAGTATGGGCTTGGTAACTGGGGCGGGGGCGGGGGTTGGTGGTGACTGGGGACTGCCTCCTGGGCTCTGTCCTTCCCTCACCCCTATTTTTCTTCACAGGGCTCGGAACTATGAAGGGGCCTATAGAGAATGGCTCCAGAAAGAAGGTTAGGTAGAGTGTGGCATACTGAATGCTCCCTCCCTGCTGCCAGTGGCCGCCTTAACTAAGAGTGATGAAGGAGCTGACTTGTTGGGTTGAGCAACTTCTTATAGCGCTGTGCATGAAAAGCAGCAAATAAAGAGCATTTAATCAAAGTATTGGAAGCACTTAATTTGTCAGGTGAACTGAAAACAGTTCTAATCATAACCTAGACTTCAGTTCAGCCCTAGGTCCTCCTTCCAGCATTCATCTGCCCCCCAACCAAAACCAAAACACCCAGAAGTTTGCTGAAAGACTATAATCCAGAATCACCTGGTAGCTTAAAAACAAAACAAAACTTGAGCCTCATCTCAGATTTGGTGGGACCTGGTTTTACAAGGCCCTCAAGTAATTCTAATATGCGGTCAGGAGCCAGAACTAGACCAGAGGTCAGTAAACTATGGCCGTACTTGGTCTTGCTACCATGACCATTTGTTTACGATTGTCTGTGACTACTTCTGTGCCAAAATGGGAGAACAGTGGCAACAGAATTCTTTGAAGTATCTAGTCCTTTATAGAAGGTTTGTGTACCCTTGCTCTAGGTCTTCAGGTCCCCAGCCCCAACCTCACTTCCCTCAGACTTTGTCACTGGGTTGAGGAAATGAAATGGTTCTCCCGGGCAGTTGGGTGAAGGAATGGATGCCACCCCTAATCCCAAGCACAGATCACAGGTCTGAGGAGCTCCTCCTTTGCCACCAGAAAGAGGTCTGAGTTTTTACCAGCACAGTTCCTTGATCCCACAGTAGATTTAACAAAATTTAATTGGTTTAAAAGAAAAACAGAAACAGCACAAAATGGGACACTTTACAGTAGGTAATTTCCTTGTCATGGTTCATGGTTTAATGCATATCCTTCCAGACCTATTAAATATTTCAATGTCAGAGTTGTTTTTTTTTTTTAATTTATTTGGCTGTACTGAATCTTTATTGAGGCACGCAGGATCTTTAATTGAAGCATGCAAACTCTTAATTGGTACATGTGGGATCTAGTTCCCTAACCAAGGATCAAACCCAAACCCCCTGCATTGGGAGCCAGGAGTCATAGCCACTGAATCACCAGGGAAGTCCCTCAGTTCTGATGTGTTAAGTCTGATTATAAAAAATTTTTACTTCTTAATTTGTGGAAGAGAAGGTTGAGTCAGAGATGGGCCCAGTTTTCTGATTTTTCAAGTTTCTGAAGAAATTCCTTGGAGCCATTTCCTCACCTTTTCCTCTTCTCCTCCTGCTTTTGGGACTGTACCCAGCCCTTATACATCTTTTACCTCACAGTCTACACTGCACACTGTATAAAATCTTCTATTCATCTGAGCTCTCCACCTCCTTTCACAAACCTATTTCATTCTCTCCCTGGATAGTCACAATACTGAGTTTAGCTGGATATTGTTGGGTTTGGAGATAAACTTGAAGTGTGTGAAAGAGTCTAGTCTAGGGTCTGGCAAATAATAGATGTCAGTTACTCTTTCCTCAAATGCCAAAATTCCTTTGGTTCTCAGACTGGTTGGGAAATTTTTCCTGGGCTTTAATTTCCCTCTTTTAAAAAAATTTTGTTTATTTATTTTTGGCTGTGCTGGGTCTTCATTGCTTTCCAGGGGCTTTCTTTAGTTGCAGTGAGCAGGGGCTACTCTTTTTTGCGGTGTTTGGGCTTTTCTTGGTGGTGGCTTCTCTTGTTGCAGAGCACCGGCTCTAGAGTGCTCGAGTTTCAGTAGTTGTATCATGTGGGCTCAGTTGCTCTTTGGCATGTGGGATCTTTCCAGCATGCACGTGTGCTAAGTTGCCTGTCATGTCCGACTCTGTGACCCCATGGGCTGTGGCCCACCAGGCTCTTCTGTCCATGGGGATTCTCCAGGCAAGAATACTGGGGTGGATTGCTGTGCCCTCTTCAAGGGGATCTTCCCAACCCAGGGATAGACTCTGCGTCTCATATCTCCTGCATTGGCAGGTGGGTTCTTTACCACTAGTGTCACCTGGGAAGCCTGGGATCTTCCTGGATCAAACCCGTGTCCCCTGCATTGGCAGGCAGACTCTCAACCGCTAGACTACCAGGGAAGTCCCAAATTTCCCTTGTTGAGTCTCAACTGTTCTAGTCTTCCTTTATCCCTCCTCAAATTTTATAATTTGGTTATAGCATTTCTCTTTTAGAGAAGCATAATTTACTTACAATAAAATGCTTTTATTTTTTTGGCATGGCATGTGGACTTTTAGCTTCCCAACTAGGGATCCAAACTGTGCTCTCTGCAGTGGAAGCATGAAGTCCCAGCCACTGGATTGCCCTGGGATTCCCTAAAATGCAGTGTTCTTAAGTGTTCACCTCATTGAGTTTTGACAGTTATACACTTACTTGAAGCAAGCATCCTAACCAAGATATAAAACCCTGAAATCTCCAAAATTTCCCTGGGACCAGTCAGTTCCATCCTTAACCTCTTTTTAGGCAACCATTTTCTATCTTCTGCCACCTAAACTAGTTTTCTAGCTTCCTTCCTGGCCTGCCAACCTACAATACTTGCTTTCTTCAGTTCAGCTGATGAGGGTTAGAGAGAATCCTGGAAGTAAACTGAGCTGACCCACTACCTGACCATGCCCTCTGGCTTGATCATTGTTAAGAAAACATTCCTCTTTCCCCATCATTAACTGTGTGGGTAGTAACCTTGTTGGGCTGTGCCAACCTTGCCCTCTCCTCATAGCTAACTATGTCAGCAGGTGAGGCTGAGGAGCTGTGTGTGCCGGCTGTATTCCCTTGCCTTCTCTCCCCATGCTACATCAGACTCCTCTCTCTCATCATACTTTATCTACCTTAGGTTTGGGTTGAGTGTGTCATCATATCTATTGCATTACATTTTGCTTGTTTCTCTCTCAATTGATTATGAATTCCTCAAAGGTAGGAACTGGCTTTCATTTCCTTATCTCCACTGCGTGGGACTCAAGTTCTCAGTAGGTGTCTGTTGAGCTTTACTAGCCTCCCAACTTTCAGAATCTCCTAATTTAAGTCTTTCTGAAATGTTGCTGCCTGAACAACCTTAAAATAACATTTTAATCTTATCAGTCAGAGTTGATCATTTACAATAGGTCCTTGTTGCCTAGTGGCTCAAGCATGTGTCTTGACCTGGCATTCCGAGCAGTCTTTAGTCAGGATCTGGCAGCACCCTGACTTTTCAAACACATCTTTCAGTGCCAGCTCCCATCAGGCTAGTTTATTTAGTGGCCTAAGTAGATCCTCCTCCCTTCTGACCCTGGCCTTTACTCACCATTAACCCTGTTTGGGAAGCTTCCAGCATCTTCTGTGCCACTCTGAATTTCACAAAAATTAGAAGAATGTGTTTGGCAGGATGCTTGCTATCTTCATCCAGAGGGCTTTTAAACTGAAGGAAAAGGAAGAAAAATAACCCGATAAAATTATGTAACTGATTCATGACGGTCAGAGGGACCAGAAAAATGGAGGAGAAGGTACACGCTTCCATGTAGCAGTTACCACACTGTATTCTAATCTATGTGGTTCTTCCCCTTGGACCTAGCTCTGTTTTTTTTTTTTTTTATTTACTTTTGGCCTTGCTGGGCCTTTGTTGCTGCATGCAGGCTTTTTCTAGTTGGGGTGAGCAGAGGCTACTCTCTTGTTGCGGTTCACGGGCTTCTCATTGCAGTGGCTTCTCTTGCTGCAGAGCACGGTCTTTAGGGCTCACAAGTTCAGTAGTTGTGGTACACAGGCTTAGTTGCCCTGAGGCATGTGGAATCTTCCTGGGCCAGAGATGGAAGCTGTGTCCCTTGCTTTGACAGGTGGACACCTAACCACTGGACCACCAGGGAAGTCCTAGAATGAGCTTTTTAAGGGGAGGGACTGTTTATTTCATTTCTGTATGGCCAATAATGAAACCAGAACTGCATAAAGGAGGTACTCAATAGATGCTGAATTTTTTACTGAGGTGTTTAATAATCCAGGGAGGGAAATGCAAGGGGAGAAAGTTGGGAATAATACTCACACATGGTATTAAAGCATGTTATGTAAAGGACCAAGGCTATGAATCAGAGTTCTAAGTTCCAGTTCTGACTCAGCACTACTTAGTGGTCACTGCGAGTTACTTTCCAGTTCTCACTTTCCTCATCTATAAAAGGGGGGTTAAAAGACTCATCTGTTTGGGTGGTTCTGAAAGTTTACTGGAATAGCATATGTAAACATATGAAAAGTGCCTGCCATTCAAAATGTGTAGATTTAGAGATTGTATGTGTGAGTAAACACAAGAAGGTAAATAAAATAGCATAGATATAACTGAAACTTGATGGAAGGGAATTTATGACTGACAGTGAAAAATTGTTTTTGTTTTTTAATATATTTGGTGCAAGAGTCAGATAACTAAATGTGCAGCTTGATGACTTTTTACATACTCATTTAACCACTGCTTCTGCTCAGAAAACATATACTGAGATTTGAATCATTTAAACCGTGTTGAAACTTGCTTTATAGCCAAGTGTGTGGTTGATTTTTGCATATGTTCCATGAACACTTGAAAAGATATATTTTACAGTTTTGGGGTGCAGTGTTCTATATATTAATATATCAGTCCCAATTTATTAATTATTTTCTTCAAATCTATAGCTCTGCTGATTTTTCTTTTTTTGCCTGCTTATTCTATTAGCATACTTACAAAGATATGTTTAAATCTTTCATCGTGATTTGGATTTGTCTTTTCTCTCTTTTTTCTGACATTTTTATGTATATATTTGGAGATGATGTTATTAGATGTTCCAGATTTAGAATTGCTATGCTTCCTCCAGAATGGATCCTTTTCTTATTACATCCTTCTTTATCTCTGATGATGCTTTCTACCTTAAGGTCTATTTTATCTGCTGTTACTACAACTACACCAGCTTTGTTTCAGTTAATGTTTACATGGTAATAATAGGCCATGTTTCCTGGAATTCATATTAACCAAAGAAGAAAACACTAAGAACAACTAGACACAAGAAATGGACTATAGGAAAGCAAATTTTTTAAGTTAAAAGAAAAATATCAGTTAAATAGCTGAAGACTCAAAGGAGCATAGGAGTCAGGAAAGCTGAGAGTCTAAAGAACCTAGACTTGATAGTATTTCCCAGTGGGAAGTCCTTCCAGCTCATTCATTCCCTTAGTTTTTCCAGTCCTAATCATATTCCTCAACCTGTGAAGTCCTCTAATTAATAGACCTTACCTTAGTTTCACTATTATTTTCCTCATGCCCTTATTTTCCTCCTAATCCAGTGGACCCGCTGTGTGTCTATTATTATAATCATTATTCTGCATAATTGGGACTAAACTTACAAAGAAAATTCAAAACATATTGAAGAAAATGAAAACCTTAAAAGAAGACCTATATGAAAGAAAAAACAGAAGATTCTTAGATAGGAAAACTCAATTCCATAAATGTATCAGTTTAGTTGAAATTAAGAATTGCCAGGAAAAAAAAAAAGAACATGAGTGGGAGCAAGTTTTACCAGCTATTACAATATATAATAAGGTGGTTATTTGCAAAGAGATGAGTTCCAAACTGCACAATCTATACCAAGAAAAGTTTCAAATTGATCAAAGATTTAAAGTAAAAATGGAAACTATCAAGAAGACTTAGTTCATCATCTAAAAGTAGGGAATCTCAATGTCCATTGCAACACTTTACAATAGTCAGGACGTGGAAGTAACCTAATGTCCATCAACAGAGGAAGGGATAAAGATGTGGCAAATATATACAATGGAATATTACTCAGCCATAAAAAAAGAATGAAATTGTGCCATTTGTGGAGATGTGGATGGACCTAGAGACTGTAATACAGAGCGAATTAAGGCAGAAAGAGAAAAAAAATCATAAAATATCACTTATATGTGGAACCTAGAAAAATGGTACAGATGAACTCAGAAAATAGAGACACAGGTGTAGAGAACAAATGTATGGATACCAAAGGGAGAGAGGGAGGTGGGATGAACTGGGAGATCAGGACTGACACGTATACACTGCTATGTATAAAACAGATAACTAATGAGAACCTACTTATAGCACAGGGAACACTGTTCAGTGCTCTCTGGTGACCTAAATGGGAAGGAAATCTATAAAAGAGAGGATATAGGTATATAGATAGCTGATTCACTTTGTTGCACAGCAGAAACTAATACAACATTGTAAAACAACTCTATTCCAAAAAAAATTAATTAAAAAGTGATGGGAATGTAGTGTACCTCGTGGTGACTTAGTTAATAACTAATACTGTACTGTGTATGTGAGAGTTGCTGAGAGAATACATAGTAAAGGTTTTCATTATAAAAAAACAAATTGCATAAATAAAAGCGAGGAAGATCCCTGAGTCAGAATTTAGAACCCATGAAAGAAAAGACTGATAAAATAAAAAAACAAGCAAGCTTATGGGTGGCAAAAACAAATAGGGACTTCCCCACTAGTCGACCGCAGGGGGCGCAGTTTCTGTCCCTGGTCTGGTAACAGATCCTGCCTGCTGTGTGTCAAAGCCAAAAAAGAAAAACAAAATGCAAAACAAAAGGAAAAAAGCCCCCCAAACAAACAAACATCACAGAAGCCAAAAGACAAAGTAAAGGGAAAATTGAAGTCATAGCATACACAAAGGGCTAATTCCTGGACTGTATAAAGAGCCCTTAGAAGTGTAAAGTGTTAGTCACTCAGTTGTGTCTGATTCTTTGCGACCCCATGGACTGGAGCCTGCCAAACTCCTCTTTCCATGGGATTCTCCAGGCAAGAATACTGGAGTGGGTTGCTATTTCCTTCTCCAGGGGATCTTCCTAAGCCAGGGATCAAAGTCGGGTCTCCTGCATTACAGCAGATTCTTCACTGTCTGAGCCATCAGGGAAGCTTACAAACAGAATATTATACAACTTTAAAAAAGAATGAGGAAACTCTTTGAGAACTGCATTCTCCAAAACATTTTCAGGTAAAAAAATGTATGCTACCTTTTGTGTAAAAAAGAAAAAAAGCAAAATAATAGAGTAAAAGTAAAATAATATACATATATGTTTATATTTGCTTATATTAGCAAAAACAAAAACCCAAAAAACTCTCTGGGAAAACACAGAAGTAAACTGCCATTCCCTTAAATACCACTTTAACATCCTTGATGCTTTCTCCATCCATTTGTTTAGGAAAGTCCCAACTATGGTCACATCCAACTACCCACTTACTGTTTTTCCATAGTCAAAGAGCTGGAGTAAAAGTCATATCAGCTTGACTGGTCTTGCTTCAAATTTATGTCTAAAATATCTTGAAGGCACTTGTTACTGCTCACCAGTCCTAATACACTTCCCTAGTACGTACAGTTTCTGTCTCTACTTCTCCCCACTCTTCAGTCTCCTAAACTTTCCTTTTTCCTCTGTACTTTTGGCTAACGACTTTACCTCATACTCCAGAGAACAAAAGTTAGACTGAATTTGTATCATCTTCCCGCCACAAATGTTCCAATGGCACCATACACTTCCTGCTAGTCACAGTGGTTATCTCTGCTCTCTCCTGAGCCTCAGCTTGTGCATTCCATCTCCTCTCTCCTCAAGAGCATAGTACTGCAACTACCCCCCTTTCATACAGCATTTCTTTCTACTGGACCATTGCCATTAGCAAACAGTCCTTTCCATGTAAACAAAATACCTACTCTGCCTTCATCCAGCACCCTTCCAGCTGCCGCTTCTTTTTTCCGCTGCCCTTCTCAGCAACATCTCTCTTGAACTGTCTGTGGTCATACTCTATATTTTCTCAGTTTACATTCTCTCCTCAGCCTACTCCATACAGGTTTTACTGCCTATTCCACTACTCTATTGAAATGTCTTTCAAGGTGACCCGGGAACGATATACAGGAATTAGAGTAGATATAGGTTGTCCTGGGAAGAGGCTTCCTTGGTAACTCAGTTGGAAAAGAATCCACTTGCTATGCAGGAGACCTGGGTTCCATCCCTGGGTTGGGAAGATGCCCTGGAAAAAGAAATGACAACCCACTCCAGTATTCTTGCCTGGGAAATCCCATGGACAGAGGAGCCTGGGGGGCTACAGTCCCTGGGGTTGAAAGAGTTGGACAAGACTAAACCACCACCACCACCCTGGGAAGCGGGCACACCTTTGTGTGACTCTCAGGTGGAAGTAGTTCCCAGAGAGGCCCACAGCTGGGGAAATCATCCTTCATTTCCGAAGGGGAGTCTGAATAGCACATCACAGCATCACTACAGCATGTTTGTATGTATAGAAAACCCTACATTCCAAAAAGGATAGAAGGGGAAGGAAATCTCAGGGCAAAGAGAAAACTGAATAACATAGATGAAGTCAGGATAAAGTCAGAAGAAATGAGGAATGCATGTCAATATTTGAGTTTGGATTGCAAACTTGGGCTTGCTCTTCCTAGAGATTAAAGCAAAATGACTAACGATCAATTATAAAATGTAAGATATCTATACAATCAATATGTGACAGAAGCACAGCATTTTTCAACAGGAACCTTTGGAAATATCAATAGCTTGAGTGCTATCAGTGTACTCTGCCAGCTTGGAAAGAGGTCACTTAAGGATTCTGTTTTCAACTCTTGTCTTTGGCCATATTTAAAAAAAAAAACTTTTTGAACTGGGTCAGAGACAGCATGCTTATGAAACTGGCATATAATGTAGATTCAGGTTCAACTGCTAATATACTGGATGACAAAATCAAGATTTATATTTAATATTTCCTTCTAGAATTTTCCACTTTGCAAACAAACTCACCAATCTGAAGTTTACAAAATCTATTTTTCTTAAAAGACTACAGAAAACAAATGTTAATGATAAAAACTTTAAAATTTATTATTTATTTCATCACTTTATGGGAAAAAGAATCTGGTGAATATCAAATTATTTGGGACTACTTTGGTGGTAACACTGAAGAAGCTGAAGTTGAATGGTTCTATGAAGACCTACAAGACCTTCTAGAACTAACACCCAAAAAAGATGTCATTTTTATTATAGGGGACTGGAATGCAAAAGTACGAAGTCAAGAAACACCTGGAGTAACAGGCAGATTTGGCCTTGGAGTACAGAATGAAGCAGGGCAAAGGCTAATTTGCCAACAGAATGCACTGGACATAGCAAACACTCTCTTCCAACAACACAAGAGAAGACTCTACACATGGACATCACCAGATGGGCAACACTGAAATCAGATTGATTATATTCTTTGTAGCCAAAGATGGAGAAGCTCTATACAGTCAGCAAAAACAAGGTTTGGAGCTGACTGTGGCTCAGATCATGAGCTCCTTATTGCTAAATTCAGACTTCCAGATGTTCAAGCTGGTTTTAGAAAAGGCAGAGGAACCAGAGATCAAATTGCCAACATCCGCTGGATCATGGAAAAAGCAAGAGAGTTCCAGAAAAACATCTATTTCTGCTTTATTGACTATGCCAAAGCTTTTGACTGTGTGGATCACAATAAACTGTGGAAAATTCTGAAAGAGATGGGAATACCAGACCACCTGACCTGCCTTTTGAGAAACCTGTATGCAGGTCAGGAAGCAATAGTTAGAACTGGACATGGGACAACAGACTGGTTCCAAATTGGGAAAGGAGTACGTCAAGGCTATATATTGTCACCCTGCCTATTTAACTTACATGCAGAGTACATCATGAGAAACACTGGGCTGGAAGAAGCACAAGCTGGAATCAAGATTGCCGGGAGAAATATCAATAACCTCAGATATGCAGATGACACGGCAGAAAGTGAAGAAGAACTAAAGAGCCTCTTGATAAAAGTGAAAGAGGAGAGTGAAAAAGTTGGCTTAAAACTCAACATTCATGAGGTACCATTTCACACCAGTCAGAATGGCTGCGATCCAAAAGTCTACAAATAATAAATGCTGGAGAGGGTGTGGAGAAAAGGGAACCCTCTTACACTGTTGGTGGGAATGCAAACTAATACAGCCACTATGGAGAACAGTGTGGAGATTCCTTAAAAAACTGGAAATAGAACTGCCTTATGATCCAGCAACCCCATTGCTGGGCATACACACTGAGGAAACCAGAAGGGAAAGAGACACGTGTACCCCAATGTTCATCGCAGCACTGTTTATAATAGCCAAGACATGGAAGCAACCTAGATGTCCATCAGCAGATGAATGGATAAGAAAGCTGTGGTACATATACACAATGGAGTATTACTCAGCCATTAAAAAGAATACATTTGAATCAGTTCTAATGAGGTGGATGAAACTGGAGCCTATTATACAGAGTGAAGTAAGCCAGAAGGAAAAACATAAATACAGTATTCTAACGCATATATATGGAATTTAGAAAGATGGTAACAATAACCCTGTGTACGAGACAGCAAAAGAGACACTGATGTATAGAACAGTCTTATGGACTCTGTGGGAGAGGGAGAGGGTGGGAAGATTTGGGAGAATGACATTGTAACATGTAAAATATCATGTAAGAAACGAGTTGCCAGTCCAGGTTCGATGCACGATACTGGATGCTTGGGGCTAATGCACTGGGACGACCCAGAGGGATGGTATGGGGAGGGAGGAGGGAGGAGGGTTCAGGATGGGGAACGCATGTATACCTGTGGTGGATTCGTTTTGATGTTTGGCAGAACTGATATGATTATGTGGAGTCTAAAAATAAAATAAAATTAAAAAAAAAAAAAAAAAACAAAGCAAAACAAAACAAAAAAAAAAAAAAAAACAAACTCAACATTCAGAAAATTAAGATCATGGCATCCGGTCCCATCACTTCATGGCAAGTAGATGGGGAAACAGTGGAAACAGTGGCTGAGTTTATTTTTCTGGGCTCCAAAATCACTGCAGATGGTGATTGGAGCCATGAAATTAAGAGACGCTTACTCCTTGGAAGGAAAGTTAAGACCAAGCTAGATGGCATATTCAAAAGCAGAGACATTACTTTGCCAACAAAGGTCCGTCTAGTCAAGGCTATGGTTTTTCCAATGGTCATGTATGGATGTGAGAGTTGGACTTTCTTTATAAAGAAAGCTGAGCACTGAAGAATCGATGCTTTTGAACTGTGGTGTTGGAGAAGACTCTTGAGAGTCCCTTGGACTGCAAGGAGATCCAACCAGTCCATCCTAAAGGAGTTCAGTCCTGGGTGTTCATTGGAAGGACTGATGCTGAAGTTGAAACTCCAGTACTTTCGCCACCTGTTGCGAAGAGTTGACTCATTTGAAACGACCCTGATACTGAGAAAGATTGACGGCAGGAGGAGAAGGGGACGACAGAGGATGAGATGGTTGGATGGCATCACTGACTCAATGGACATGGGTTTGGGGGGACTCCGGGAGTTGGTGATGGACAGGGAAGCCTGGTGTGCTGCAGTCCATGGGGTCACAAAGAGTCGGACACGACAGAGCAACTGAACTGAACTGAACTGGTGGTCAGTGGATGAGAATTCGCCTGCCAATTCAGGGGACATGGTTTCCATCCCTGTCTGGGAAGATCCCACGTACTGCAGAGCAACTTAAGCCCATGCACCACTACTACTGAGCCCGAGTGTAGAACCCAAGAGACACAACTACTGAGTCCGTGTGCCACCACTACTAGAGCCTGAGCTCCAGGACGAGAGAACCCAGCGCAGTGAGACGGCTGCACACTGAGGCTGGAGAGTACCCCATGGTTGCCACAACTAGAGAAATCCTGTGAGCAGCAGCAAAGACTCACCACAGCCAGAAATAAATACAGAATTAAAACAATTATTTGGACATTCCAAATTTACTTGTATGCTTTGTGGTGGTGTAGTTGCTGTCGTGTCCAACTCCTTCGACCCCATGGACTGTAGCCTTTCAGCTTCCTCTGTTTGTGGGATTTCCTAAGCATAAATACTGGAGTGGGTTGCCATATTCTTCTCCAGGGGATCTTCCTGTCCCAGGGATAGAACCCACGTCTCCTACATTGCAGGCAGTCTCCTGCCTTTCAGGTGAATTCTTTACTACTGGGCCACTAGGAGAGCCCCTTTATGCTTTGTAAATATACACATAAAGGTTTTATATAGAAATAATTGGAATGCACATTATTTGTATTTACTTTAATCATTAACATAATTACATGTATACTTTTCTGTATATTAGTTCATTTTCAAAACAAAAAACATAAAATTGAGTAGGGATAAATGCAAATCTACTTTGGTTAAAATTGCACAGGGGGACTTCCCTGGTGGTCCAGCGGCAGGACTTCGAGCTCCCAGGTCAGGGGACTAGATTCATCCCTGGTTAGGGAACTAGATCCCACATGCGGCAAGTAAGACCTGATGTAACCAAATAAACGAATTTAAATATTTTTAAAAAATTGTATACGGACTTCTCTGGTGGTCCAGTGCTTCAGACTCTGAGCTCCCAATGTGCTGGGCACAGGTTTGATCCCTGGCTGGGGAACTAAGATCCCTGCATGCTGTACAGGGTGGCCAAAATCCCACAACTGTATAAAGATAGTATGTGAGAGATCTGGTTTAATAGTAGTTCAAGCACAAATAAAAAGCTGGGACTTCCCTGGTGGTCCAGTGGCTAAGGCTTCTTGCTTCCAATGCAGGAGGCCTGGGTTTGATCCCTGGTCAGGGAACTCGATCCCACATGCTGCAACTAAGACCTGGTACAGTCAAATAAATAAATTAAAATAAATATTATTAAAAAATAAGAGGCTTGTGGGTTTTAGTTTGCTGTAAATTGACTATACTTAGTATTTATAATAACATTAATATTACTTGTTAATCACTCAGTTCAGTTCAGTTCAGTCGCTCAGTCGTGTCCGACTCTTTGTGACCCCATGAATTGCAGCACGCCAGGCCTCCCTGTCCATCACCAACTCCCGGAGTTCACTCAAACTCATGTCCATTGAGTTGGTGATGCCATCCAGCCATCTCATCCTCTGTTGTCCCCTTTTCCTCCTGCCCCCAATCCCTCCCAGCATCAGTCTTTTCCAGTGAGTCAATTCTTCGCATGAGGTGGCCAAAGTACTGGAGTGTCAGCTTTAGCATCATTGCTTCCAAAGAACACCCAGGACTGTTCTCCTTTAGAATGTACTGGTTGGATCTCTTTGCAGTCGATGGGACTCTCAAGAGTCTTCTCCAACACCACAGTTCAAAAGCATCAATTCTTCGGTGCTCAGCTGTCTTCACAGTCCAACTCTCGCATCCATACATGACCACTGGAAAAACCCTAGCCTTGACTAGATGTACCTTTGTTGGCAAAGTAATGTCTCTGCTTTTCAATATGCTATCTAGGTTGGTCATAACTTTCCTTCCAAGGAGTAAGCATCTTTTAATTTCCTGGCTGCAGTCACCATCCGCAGTGATTTTGGAGCCCCCCAAAATAAAGTCTGACACTATTTCCACTGTTTCCCCATCTATTTCCCATGAAGTGATGGGACCAGATGCCATGATCTTAGTTTTCTGAATGTTGAGCTTTAAGCCAAACTTTTCACTCTCCTCTTTCACTTTCATAGACATTATGATAATAATCATTATGACAGGTGTAAGGTGATCTCATTGTGATTTTGATTTGCATCTCTCTAATACTTAGTGCATCACCGACTCGATGGACGTGAGTTTGAGTGAACTCCGGGAGATGGTGATGGACAGGGAGGCCTGGCATGCTGCAGTTCATGGGGTCGCAAAGAGTCGGACATGATTGAGCGACTGAACTGAACTGAACTGAATACTTAGTGAAGTATTAGAACTAAAAAGCCTTTTGATGAAAGTGAAAGAGGAGAGTGAAAAAGTTGGCTTAAAGCTCAACATCCAGAAAAATAACATCATTGCATCTGGTCACATCACTTCATGAGAAATAGATGGGGAAACAGTGTCAGACTTTATTATTTTGGGCTCCAAAATCACTGCAGATGGTGATTTCAGCCATGAAATTAAAAGACACATACTCCTTGGAAGGAAAGTTATGACCAACCTAGATGGCATATTAAAAAGCAGAAACATTACTTTGCCAACAAAGGTCCGTCTAGTCAAGGCTATGGTTTTTCCAGTAGTTGTGTATGGATGTGAGAGTTGGACTGTGAAGAAAGCTGAGCACCGAAGAATTGATGCTTTTGAACTGTGGTGTTGGAGAAGACTCTTGAGAGTCCCTTGGACTGCAAGGAGATCCAACCAGTCCATCCTAAAGGAGAACAGTCCTGGGTGTTCACTGGAAGGACGGATTCTGAAGCTGACACTCCAGTACTTTGGCCACCTCATGCGAAGAGTTGACTCATTGGAAAAGACCATGAAGTTGGGAGGGATTGAGGGCAGGAGGAGAAGGAGACGACAGAAGATGAGATGGCTGGATGGCATCACCGACTGGATGTACATGAGTTTGAGTGAACTCTGGGAGTTAGTGAACTGAACTGAACTGAACTGAACACTTGGTGATGTTGAGCATCTTCTCATGTGCTTATTAGCCATGTGTATGTCTTCTTTGGAAGGTTGTCTATCTGGGCTGTTTTAAAACCCAGTGGTAGGGAGCTCAACCTGGTGCTCTCCTCAACCTAGAGGGGTGGGATGGTGGATTAGGGAGGGAGGTTTAAGAGGGAGGGGATATATATATACCTATGGCTGATTCACATTGTTGTATGGCAGAAACTAACAAACATTTTAAAGCAATTATCCTCCAATTAAAAATACATTAAAAAAAATAGGGACTTTCTTGGTGGTCCAGGGGTTAAGAATCAGCCTTCCAAAGCAGGGGACATGGGTTCAGTCCCTGGTAGAGCAGCTAAGACCCAATGTGCTGGGGGCAACTAAGCCCACATGTTACCCAGTGCAGCCAAAAAATAAACAAAACTGGGTTGTTTACTGATATTAAGTTATATGAGCTGTTTGTACATTTTGGATATTAACCCCTTATTGATCATATCATCAGCAAGTATTTTCTCTCATTCACTAGATTGTCTTTTACTTTGCTGTGCAAAGGCTTTTAAGTTTAGTTAGGTCCCATTTGTTTATTTTTGTTTTTATTTCTTTTGCCTTAGGAGACTGATCTAAAATATATTGCTGTGATTTACATCAAAAAGTGTTCTGCCTATGTTCTCTTCTAGGTCTAATGTTTAGGTCTTTAATCCATTTTCAGTTTATTTTTGAATATGGTGTGAGGAAATGTTCTAATCTCATCCTTTTATGTATAGCTGTCCAGTTTTCTCTATACTATTTATTGAAGAGATTGTCTTTTCTCCATCATGTATTCTTGCCTCCTTTGTTGTAGATGAACTGACATAAGTATGGGGTTGCAAATGCATTCTTAGACTGAAAATGAGAGTAATGAAAATAACTACCATTGCAGTTCTTAAAATGTACCAGGCCCTGTGCTAAGGAAGCATAGTACATCTTTTATATTATTTAATTCTTATTTTGCCATTGTTGTTTTTCAGTTGCTCAGCTGTGTCTGATTCTTTGCCACCCCATGGGCTGCAGCATGCCAGCTTCCCTGTCCTAAGGTAAGTCATATTGTTAGGTAGTTAGAATAGAAAAAGGACAATATTGCCATCATCATAACTGCCTTCTGAATGGAGAAAATGTCAGAGAAATGTGAGCTGGCCAAGGACAGATAGGTAGATTGGGGAACTGGGTTTTAACTGAGATCTGTCTATCCCTTAGAGAGACAGTTTCTCTAGTGCCTGGTTCCGTTCTTGGTAAAATAATAAACAAGGGGTTATCCAGAGGAGTGAGATTAATTGGGGGGCATGTGAATCTGTGCCATTTTGTAAGCAGATAAATTAGGGGAATCTCTGGAGAAAGAGAACAATTAATGGCTTTCTTGTTATAAGAGAAGTCATTTTGGCCTAAGACTTTTTGTGATCTAAGCCTGGAGCTATGCTTACCCTTCAACAGGTCTCAGTAATTAATCATCTTAAGGAACAAAGGAATGCACTAACAGAGAAAAGGCAAATAATAGTACAATGAAAGAGCAGAGTCCTAGTTCCTCCTCAAGGGATATACAGAATAATAGGTCCTGTGTGGAACTAACACCTCCACATAGGTGCAGGATGGAATGATGCTGCTGACCCTTTTGACTCCAATCAACTAAAGTTTGGACTCTGTCAACCGTTGCCCCAATTCTATGCTAAGTTCTCTCCTCAAGCCCCTTCCTGAATATATGTGTACTTTTAGCTTAAAAGTTCCCCAATTTTGCTTTTCAGGGAGATGCTACTTTGGGAAAAATCCCTGGTGCTCTCCTTACTTACTGCTAGTGATAATAAACTCTTCCTTCTCCTGATCATTGGCTTTGCTGTCTATTGGTGTGATACCAAGAGGTGAAACCAGTTTCAGTGTAACAATATGAAGACTATCTGAAATGAAACAGGAGGGAAGGGGACAGGGAACAACCTTTAAAAGAATGATATAAACATCGGCCCTGACAAAAACTGATTAGAACCCACAAGGTCTAGATGGAAAATTCAACTTCCAGTGGACCTTGAGCACCATTACAGACAGACAGTGCTCAGTCATTCAGTCATCTCTGACTTTTTGTGGCCTCATGGACTGTAGTTCCCCAGGCTCCTCTGTTCATGGAATTCCCCAGGCAAGAATTCTGGAGTGGGGCGCCATTTCCTACTTCAGGGCATCTTCCCGACCCCCCTGGGATGGAATGGGATGCAAGGGATGGAACTTGCATCTCTTGTGTCTCCTCGTTGGCAGGCGGATTCTTTACTGCTAGCACCACCTGGGAAAGATTGAAGGCAGGAGAAGGGGATGACAGAGGATGAGATGGTTGGATTGAAAGAGGAAACAGAACAGGCACTACCTTGAAAGCAGTACTCCAGCTTGACCAGACTGTGGACTTTGAGCTATATGCCCAACATCGATGGAAATGACATACCAACTGGAAAACCAGCCCCCAGAAGGAAGAGCCCCAGGGCTCTCCATGCCTAAAAGAATACCCTAATTATCTGTGTAACCGAATAGAATCATACATTCTATTATGCTTATTGGGGTATGACCACAAGCCTATTGATAATTGTCCACTCTTAACTACCTAGGCTTAAGGCATATGAATCACCATTAACTTTGATTATATCTTTTTTTTTCCTTTGTTCAGACTAGTTTCAGGGAATTTGGGGAGGTGGGTTTGGGCATGTAGGCTTAGGGTATATGAGGTTTTCACAAAACCTGGTCGGGGTCCTTGGCTATGAGAAAACTCTTCCTTGGGCCCACAGGTGTAATAAACTGCACTCCACTATCTGCATCGTCCTTCTGAGTGAGTGTTTCCCAGAACATGTGGCTGCACCAGGATGGCATCACTGACTCGATGGACATGAGTTTGAGCAAGCTCCGGGCGTTGGTGATGGACATGGAAGCCTGGCATGCTGCAGTCCATGGTGTCGAAAAGAGTCGGCCATGACTGAGCATCTGAACTGACTGAGCACCAGCTGGGAAGCCCTTGAGCCCCATTATACAGTCTTTGTAATATGAAATGAAGTCGCTCAGTTGTGTCCAACTCTTTGCAACACTATGGACTGTAGCCTGCCAGGCTCCTCCATCCATGCGGCTTTCCAGTTAAGAATACTGGAGTGGGTTGCCATTTCCTTCACCAGGGGAATCTTACCGACCCAGGGATTGAACCCTGGTCTCCCACAGTGGGGGCAGACTACTATCTGAGCCACCAGGGAAGCCTTTGTAATATATTAGCATTTAAATGACACACCCACCATGAGAGTTCTGAGGCTAACCATCAAAGGTCAAAAAGAGGGCAGCGGCCTAATTTCTGGAAATCCCTGCCCCTTCCCTGAAACAGTTGAAATAATCCTCCCAGTCATTAGCCTATGAAATTACCCAGCCCGTAGAAACTAACCATATTTTATTTCTGGGCCTCTTCTGAGATGGCAGATGGTCCTGATGCTGTGGAGTATGTTTCTCCCTAAATAGATCCACTACCTATCACTTTGTCACTGAATTCCTTTCTGAGAAGGCTGAGAAAGTGACCTAAATGACCTTTAAGACTGATCAGTCTCAGAGTTCCTTTAAATCCCTGCTTGAGGGACTCCTCTGCGTAGTGGCTATGAATCTGCTTGCCAATGCAGGGGACACAGGTTCAATCCCTGGTGACCGAGGATTCCACATGCCGCAGAGCAACTATGCTGGTGAACTACAATATGGAACCCATGCTCTAGAGCCCTCATGCGGCAACAACTGAAGCTTGTGTGCCTAGAGCCTGTGCTCCAAGACAGGAGAGGCTGCTGCAAAGAGAAGCCCATGGGCTGCAACTAGAGAGTAGCCCCTGCTCTTTGCAACTAGAGAAAGCCTGTGTGCCGCAACAAGGACTCAGCACAGCCAAAAATAAACAAATAAAGCACTGTTAGGGCTTCCCTGGTGGCTCTGTGGTAAAGAATCTGCATGCAAATACAGGAGACACGGCTTCGATCCCCCGGTCAGGACAACCCCCTGGAAAAGGAAATGGTAACCCACTCCAGTATTCTTGCTTGGGAAATCCCATGGACAGAGGAGCCTGATGGGCTATATATAGTCCATGGGGTCACAAAAGAGCTGGACACAACTCAGGGTTTAAACAACAACAGTGTGTACATATAAATAGATAAAATCCCTGCTTAAGTTCGCCCATCTTAAAATTTTCTCTGACAATCACAGTCCAGAGTTCCTGGTCCCCTCTCTAAGCTCTTCTCTCTTGTCTTTACTGTCATATTTAACTTGATGTGTATGTCTCTCCAAGACATACACATACTTTAAATTCCCTTGAGGCTAAAGACCAGAGTGTTGCAAGTGTTTCTCTTTTGAAACTTAAGTTTCTTTTTTGGATACATATTGTCCTGTTTCCTGTATTGTATTGGAAGTAAACTGTAAGTCATTTGAAGTCACAGATTATGGTTTATATTTATTTGTATTCTCTCACAGCACCCAATAGGAGCTTGATAAACATTGCTTTAAGTTGGGTGAAACGTGAAGAGAACTTTTGGCCCAAAGGAATGGGACAAAGATGAAAGAGCAAAAGGTCAAAAAAATACCACTGTTTTGGATACAAGTATGGACTTCCCTGGGGGCTCAGATGGTAAAAGCATCTGCCTACAATGCGGGAGACCTGGTCTTGATCCCTGGGTGGGGAAGATCCCCTGGAGAAGGAAATGGCAACCCACTCCAGGACTCTTGCCTGTAAAATCACATGGACGGAGAAGCCTGGTAGGCCACAGTCCATGGGGTCACAAAGAGTCGGACACGACTGAACGACTTCACTTCACTATGGGCTTCTTACTTGCAGTGAGATAAAGTTCAGGAAGTTTTCCCACGGGCAACCTGGATATACTAAGAAAAAAATAGGGACTTCCCTATTTTTTTTCTTGCAGGGGGCGTGGGTTTAATTGCTGATCTGGAAGTAAGATCCCGAACGCAGCCTTGCGCAGCCAAAAAGTTCAAAAAAAAAAAAAAGTATTACGATCACAATGTAAAATCATTGTAAAATATTAGAAACTAGAAATAGTAAAGGTGTTGAGAATGGGTTTCAAATAAAAACGATGTAACAATATAAATATTAACAGTATCAACATAGCCTATAGAAAAGGGTTCAGCAGGCACGCAGTTATCCGCAGTGAGAAGATAAGTAATACTGAAATGCATGCAGACCTCTGCTGATTAAACATGTGTAAAGGACATACCCACAGTCACAGTGATGTTTATAGTGTCTGTAGGTCAGTTTCTATTATCTGGGTGTGTTTGGTGATTCAATTCTGCCCTTCCCACTACCGAACTGAGCGCTTCATTCCCCTCTTCCCTTTCCTCCTCTAGCGCGGCCTTGAATCCTGCGAGTGGAGTGGGCAGAGGAACACACTTTGAGGGTCTTCTCTCCCGACCCTCACATATTAATACACGTGGTTTTCACTTGACAAAGGACTGGACCAAGGTTTCTGCAGCTGCAACTTAAATTCCGAAAAAACAAACAGACAATTACAACGAACAAACAAAAGCAGGCCTCTCCCTCTCGCGTCCCACAGACCAACTACCTTCCCGACCACCTCCTTTAAGGTGTTCTTCTAAAAATCTTCCGGCTCCAGTTCAGAGCCTAGCCAGTCGTAAAGTCCCTACTTCAGGAACGCCGCCCAATCAGAGAGTCCTCACCTGCAGAAGGTGAGGCCTGGGTCTCTGTACGCGACAGTCTCGTGGCCCAATCAGGGGCGGATCGGGCTTGGAAAGGCTCCAATCCGCCTTACGAGGAGTAGTGGGCGGGACTGCACCTGGCGACGGTGAATCACTCAGAGGAGCGGTGGCTCCCTCCACCAATCGGAAAGTGCAGAGGAGCGGCGCCGACCAATCGGGCGTGAAGGGAAGGGCCGGGCTGGGCTCAACCTGGCGTCTGGAGTTTAGTCCCCGCGCTGCTGTGGGCGAAGCTGGTGTCTGCTTCTAGGGTCGCAGTGACTGCTGTCGCATCGGGATCTTGATCGTGATGGGTACAAAGGCGAAAGTCGGCAGTACAGAGTTGCTTCTCTTCACGTCGATGATCCTGTGTAAGTTCCCGGAGTTTTCGGAGTAATCTGTGCGTCTGATCGGAGGTTGGAGGGAGGCGCTCCCCACACCTCTGGCTCCCGAAAGGGGAGGGGTTCTGAAATCTGTCTGCCTCACCTTCCTAGTCCTCTTTTCCACCCTAGACTCGTCCTTCTTTTTTCCCTTCCCCCATCCTCTGGTGAGTGGCTGGCTCCCCTCCCCCACATTTATGAATAAGGATCCCCTCTTACATCCACCTGGAGGGAGTTGCCTCTGCCGCACTTTTACCAAAAATAATGGGGAAAGGTTGGTTCCCCTTTCCTCCATTCTCACTTACTGGTGAGTGCTGGTGGGTTCGGGGGCGCTGCCTAGCCGGGATCAAGCATCAGGGAAGGGCCATCCTGCCCCTCCAACGTTCGCAAACCATCCGAGATCAGTCGGGAGCCTCACGTCCCCTGACTCTCTTGGGATGTTTTGCTCCTGAAGGGTCCTCAGAGAAAATCTAATGGAGGTCGACTGGAGTGGAAGTCCCTTTGCCTGGTTGTTGCTGAAGGGTCTTTTTAGCTTTTCCCGAACCTCTGGGTTGCATGGTTGCTCCAGGAAAAGTGTCCAGTTGCAAAACCTTTTTTTTTTTGAAGGAAATATATAAAATTGAAATCTAAAATTTCTTAGCACAGCATTCAGAGTTCCTTTCTAGCGTAATTTACTTCAGGAGTCCTTGATAAATGTTGTTGACTGAGAGACCATTCCCAGGGGAAGGTCCTGTTTTTTGGTTGGCTGGTTCCTTCTCAGAGCCAGAACTCTGCCCTCCCCTCTGGCCATGTTTGAGAGATTTTGTTGCCTTTGTACACTCCCTTTCCTGTGGAACAATGAGGCTCCCTTGCTGGGGCAGGCCTCTGTCTATAGTTGTGCTCCTGCCTGCCTGAGTTTATGGTTTGTGCCTTAGTCTACCTGTGTCAGCACCTGTACCCTTACCTGATTCTTGAGCGTCTGTGTGTGCTACTGTGAATAGTTGTGTCGGCAGGGGGTCTGTAAGAATCTCCATTTCCTCCTCGGCAGGGGGTCTGTAAGAATCTCCATTTCCTCCTCGAGATCCCTATTTTAGGAAATGTAGAAGAGATGAACAATTAAGACCAATATAGGTGGTTACAAGATAATTCACTTTGCTTAGTGTGAAGGGTGCCCTTAGACAGATGCATTGACTTCTTTGTTTCTCATCGCAAAAACATTAACCCTTGGGATGGACTGGACCAGTAACAAATCAGATCCTCCCTCCCCCTATTGTACAGATCAGGAAACAGGTACAAAGAGGGGAAATGACTTGGTAAGACTGACCAAAGGACCTGGGACTGGAACCAAGGTCTCCTGACTCACTTCTCCTTTTTCTACCCTGGGGCCCACCTCAGGCACCCTGTGACACAGGAACCAGCATATCAAAATATCAGTTTGGGATACTGCTCCAGAGTCCACGGTCTCACCTGCCTTTTTCAATTTTTCTTTCTCACTAGATTCTTTCTTTTTTCACTTCTCCCTTTTGTTCTACTCCTCCATTTCCCCCCTTTCTTCAATTTCCATTCTTTCCCTCCCATTCTTCTCCATTTACTTGTCTGTATCTTAGAACTGCTAGTGACACCCATAGTCATTTTCTTGTTGGTTGTGGTGCTCAGTACTAAACACTTTGCCAACCCCGTCAACCCTCGTACTCATCCCCCCACCTCCCAACCTAGAAATTTCTGAGTAACTGTATTTGTGACAGTATTTGTCAGGCTTATAAGACTCCTAGAACTGCATCCTTCTCCCTTTTCCTCTTTCCCCCTCATTTTCTAGAATAACCCCACAATATATTGTCACAGATTGACACTGAAAGCCTTGTGATATCACCCTTCTGAGCTTGGGGATCCCCTCTAGTCTGCTCAGGGAATCAATAAACAGTGGTTTAGAGGGAACGTGAGATGATATTGTATTAGCTTGACAGGGCGATGGATCCTGGGAAGTAACGTGTCCAGAAGATGGAGGAACTGACCTTGTCACATGTAAATAGGGCTAGACCTGGGAGATGCTATTTGGTTAGCACAGTGAGAATGGAAATAACAACCAGGCCACCCCCCACCTGGGTTCTGGCTTGACTTTCCGGCTTATTTGTGATCATAGTCTAGTAACTCAGTCTTTCATCTGTAATACAAGAGTATTACAGGAGTAATAATACTTGTCCTAACCTCATCCTGTGGATCAACTGGGATAATAGCTTCATGACATCCATGAAAGCGATTATTAGTGGGCAGCTCTTACCCCACTTTGGATTTTGTGAGGGTGAAAGAATGCTGCCCATAGTAGAGCAGGTCAGAGAAAGCAGGGAGGGACCCTGCTAGATTCCAAATGGCTAGAGTGAAAAAGTAGAGGCTTTCTTGCCTATCAGGTCTGTCCTCTGCCCTTGGGAAATTGGAAGCTTGTATAGGATGCCTGCATGTCCTTGCTCCTCACCTGGACTCTGTCATCAGGGAGGAAGAAGAAAAGATCAAGTAGTGGCCCTACCCCTGCCTGGGGAATCTAGTGGAGAAGAAGGCCTGAACCTGCTGGGACAGGGTTGGAGAATAAACACTGGGAGAACTGGGCCTGGGAAAAGAAAAACTGGTGACCAGGAATACTAGCCTCCCTCCCCCTAGAGAGCCTGTGCTTAAAAAAAGTTTCCAGCTATCTCCTAGGCAGGAAGAGGCATTTCTCTTTAGCAAGATGGTGTGTGTCAGCTGTGACCGCTGGGGAAGTGGAAACCTGGTTGGAAGCCTGGGGTTTGCACACACACCCGTTCCTGAAGTGTCTGCACTGAGGCATTCCAGCAGGGAGAAACTGCTGCCCTGAGCCTGTCTGGGTCAGCCTGGGAGTCTGGCTGTTTCATATCGATATTTTGGACTCAAGCCTTTCTAGCTCTCCTGTTCAGGGTTAGACTCACCTCAAACTGTAGATTGGTGAGTCACTCCTTTCCCCTCCCTCTTCGGGGGGTTCTCCCATGAAAGAATTGTTCCCTCGAAACCAGAACCTAGAAACTAGTGACGCCACACGGTGAAACAAGGAAGTGAGTGGTAGTGGAATTCCAGTGTCTTATTAGTTTTTCTCTCCTTGCTCCAGAACGCTTTCCCCTTATGACATTTCTCTTCAGTTTCCTGTGATCTGGGCTTGCCTGGTATCTCCAGCCTAGTTTTAGCTCGGGGTGGAGCTGCTGTAATTAAAAAACCAAACAACAATGTTTGTCTGTTTAGAAGAGATTAATACATTAACGTGGTTCGAGAATCAAAATAATATTAAACGAGTGGGGTTATCACTCCCACCTGGTTCACACCTCCCCTAGTTTCCTGTGTATTTTTCCAGTGGTTTGTTATACAAATATCAGTATATATAAATATATATTGCTTTCTTTTCCCTTTCCTGACACAAAAGGAGGCACCCTCTATACATTGTATTCCATCCTGTATCTTGTTTATTTCATTTGATATGCCCTGGAGTTCTTTTCATATTGTTGGTGTGGCCTTGGCTGTTAGAATATTCCACCCCTCTCCCCACCTCCTCCCCAAGTCCTCTGGTTTAAGAGGTATCTATTCTTTGGATTCAGAAGAGCTGACACTCCTGCTCAAGGACAGATTTAAAAGCTACGTACATTTTATGTGAGAGATTAGGAAAAAAATTGGGCTTGTTTTCTGTTAGCATTGAGGGGAGACCTTGGGGATCTCTAAACTCAGCCCAGTTTCCTCTCTAGAGGCTCAGGAAAGAGCTGGATGGCCACTTGTCAAATGTAACTGTGGAAGAGGTTTCAGTGTTGTCAGAGGGTTGTGAGAAGTAAAGTGAGTGGATACAACACACTGGGGTTTTCCAGGCATTGAAAACTCAGAGTTCATCTGCCTGGGACTCCCTGATAAGCAGGGTTTCTGTCCAAAGTCCGCCTGGTGTCATTCGTTTTACAGTGTCGGGGTCAGATGGGAGGAAGCAGCTGGCTGGCCAGAAGTCTGATGCCAGGCCCTTGGAGTGAGCCCTGGGTAGGCAGGCACAGCCTGCTCTGTAATGAGTAGGTGGGTGGGGGAGGAGAGCCGAGCTGGTAGAACTGGAAATTCTGCTGAGAGAGAGTTGGAGGGAGCAATGGAGTGAAAGCTTTCCTGTCCTACAGAGCCATCGCCACTCTCCGCTGTACTCAGAGGGCTGTGTCAGTTGACCCACGTCATCTAAAGTACAGCCAAGCCTGACTGTTTAGACTTAGCCCAGCCAGTCTTTGGCTCACACAGCTTTCCTCTTGCCCACGCATTCCTTATCTGTCCCACCTCAACCCCCAGGAGTGAGTTCAGTCTCTACAGGGTGAGTGGTGGGAAGGAAAGAGCAAACCGGGGGTGGAAGCCCTGGGTCCAGGTTCTAATTGCACTGTAATGTCAGATTCAATTGTTAATCCAACAAGCATTGGTGTTTACTATGTTCTGAGCACTGTGCTGAGATTAGGAATTAAAAAATGAATAACCTCTGCTATTAAGAAACTCTGAGGGCAGTTAGGTATTTGTAACCATTAGCCAACAGCTGAAAACTGTGAGCATGCTGTATCTGGGGGCTTTCCTAGGCTTTGGCTTATTCTGAGGCTGGTGGGTCCTGTGAGGCTCATATGCCTAGAGGGGAAGTTTGGATGAATTCTTAGAGAAAACCAGAGACTGGCTGGCTGGCTTCCTGGCTTCCCTCCTTTTCCTTCCTTCCTTTGTTTGTTTGTTTTTACATGGATCCAAACAAACTCATTGCATGAAAACACCTTAAGGAAAATTCTAATTATTAACAGGATTGCATACTGAGACCAAAGTTTTCTTAATAAAGCAGTAGAAGGAAGTAGCTTTTCTGTTGTGGGTTTGACCTGTGTTTACAGGGACAGGTTGGCGGGTTGGGTTCTGTCAGATATCTGGATGCCTCCACCCTCTGACTACCTCATTAACACAGCACTGCTTTGGTGGCAAAGCACAGCTCTAAGAACAGGGGAAGATACAAATGTATCTCGTTTTCTCTGTTTCTAAGGAACTATAGACATGTATTTACTAAGTAGAATACAGAGCACCATGCGTCAGGGGCAGTCATCGAAGTACAGAATCTTTGGGGAACATAGAGAAACAGTTACTTTTCAAAATGATAAATTCTTTATTAAGAAATCATAGATATTCAACACAGAAAATCGGAAAACAGGGATATAGAGAAAATAAAATCACATCCTGTTCTCTAGAGATAACACTGATTGCTGGCTTTATTCTAATCTTTCCTCTATGATTAATATGTGGTGTAGCTGACCTTTGCAAAAATATATTGGAAAACAATGAAATGGCTGTTTGATGCCATTGACTTTTCCTTAAGCCTTGGCCCTGTGGGCATATATTCATTTAGGTCATACCAGCTCAACAGAAATCCATACATACCAGTGTTTAAGCCAAGTTGTGTACTAAACTACTTTGAGCTATGGCCAGTTTGTCAAATTAGGTAGGAATTCCAGTGGCAAAAAACAAAACTCTGTTATAGAGCCCTTCTCATTTAGATTATTAATGACTGAATATCAGTTTTTTTTTTTTTTTTTTTTTTGAATATCAGTTTTAAATGAAATGGGTGACTACCTCCATGACAGAGAGGACAGGAACATAAATGTTCTATGATGGTAGGTTATTATTGCAAATCATGGCCATATATGTATTTCTTTCTTTCTTTCTTTTTTTTTTTTTTGAGCAAACAATGCTTTAAATAAAATCCATTCTATAGTATTATACTGTATGACTATCCTGTAATTTACTTAATTGTTCACTTTTTGCTGAGCATTTTTTTTTCTTTGCTGTATAACATTAAATTGTCCTTGAATATACATCTTTAAGCTTACCTTTGATTATTTTCTTAGGTTATATTCCTAGAAGCTGGAGAGATTAATTTTGACTGGGGAAAGGTATAATGGATTGAGGGACACTGGCCCAGAATCTTGAAGAGTGAATGGTGTTTCCCGGCTTCTCTGCTGGAGACGCTGTGTACAGTAGTTTTGAAGACTCAGAATCAGGCAGACTTGGGTTAAGATTCCCACCTCCTTTGCAGCTGAGTGATTTGGGGCAACTAGGAAAAAGCCTCGGTATTCTCATCTATAAAGTGGGATGGTAACAATAATACTTGCCTTCCAGGGTTGTTTTCTTTCTCCTCGAAACATTTTTCATGAGACAATCCAATGCATATGTTCACATTTCTTCCTGCCTTTTTTCTCTCCTTGAAATTTATCAGACTCATATACAGGATCTTGATTGTAATCTCCTGTTTCTTACTCATCTGTTACTTCATTTCACCTTCAAAGTTTTATTTCATTGTCCTGTGCTTCCTGGTGTGTTCTTGTTACTCTGGATCATTCTTCCTTTGTTTTTGCCTTTGCTTTTGTTTCCCCTTTCTGGCTATGTTTTATTTTTCTTTGCTTCTTGTGATCTGATTTTTTTTTTCTTTCCTTTTTAACTCCCATTTCCCACTCTTTTTTCTTTAACTTAAAATATTTAATACATACTTGGCCATTACACAAATGTAGAAAACATAGAAACATAGAAAAGTTGCCTGTATTCTCACCTCTCAGATAATATGCACTGTCAAGGGTTTGGAATCTATTCTTAGAGATACCTTTACGTATATCCTAGGATTATTTTTCTGAATAAATTGATCTACCTTATTGCATGGCAATATGGTTAGTTTTGTTTGTTTTTATTTTTACTTAGTTGTATAATTTATTGTACCCTGGAGCCAGGTTACCTGGTTAGAATCCTAGCTCTACCTCCTACTAGCTTTGAGACCTTGAGCAAATTACTTATTTCTGTGCTCCAATTAATGCATATGTAAGGTGGGAGCAATAATAAAATTTATTTCATAGCATTGTTACAAGGATTAAATGGGACCTGTAAAGGGCTCAGAAGAGTATCTGGTACATAGTATTCAAGAAATATTAGCTGCTATTATCTTATTATTCATGCTTTTTAAAATTTATTTGGTCATGCTCAGTAACATGTGTCTAGAATTTGGATATAATGAATTAAACCTTTCAGAGGACAAACCTTGCAGAGGTCTTGTTTAGCTTTGTTGGGCTTCCCTGGTGACTCAGTAGTAAAGAATCCACCTGGCAGTTCAGGAGACCCAGCTTTGACCCCTGGTCTGGGAAGATCCTACATGCTGTGGGGCAGCTAAGCCCAGGGGCCACAGCTGCTGAGCCTGAGCCCTCCAGCCTGTGCTCCGCAAAGTGGCCCCTGCCCACCGAGACTAGAAAACAGCTTGTGCAGCAATGAAGACCCAGCACAGTCAAAAGTCAACAAAATTATATATTTAGAAAAGGATGGGACAGAGGGTCCCTAGGGTCCCTTCCAAAAAAAATTTCTGTTGGTTTTTTAAAAAAATTATTTTATGGAGGTATATTTTGCATACAACATTTTAGTTTCAGATGTACAAAATAATAATATAACAATTATATTTATTGAAGAATGATCACCACAATAAATGTACATCTGTCATCATATATAGTTATGGAATATTTTTTCCTTGTGATAGAATTTTTAAGATTTACTCTATTCAGTTCAGTTCAGTCGCTCAGTCATGTCCGACTCTTTGCGACCCCATGAATCGCAGCACGCCAGGCCTCCTGTCCATCACCAACTCCAGGAGTTCACTGAGACTCACATCCATCGAGTCAGTGATGCCATCCAGCCATCTCATCCTCTGTTGTCCCCTTCTCCTCCTGCCCCCAGTCCCTCCCAGCTTCAGAGTCTTTTTCCAATGAGTCAACTCTTCACATGAGGTGGCCAAAGTACTGGAGTTTCAGCTTTAGCATCATTCCTTCCAAAGAAATCCCAGGGCTGATCTCCTTCAGAGTGGACTGGTTGGATCTCCTTGCAGTCCAAGGGACTCTCAAGAGTCTTCTCCAACACCACAGTTCAAAAGCATCAATTCTGCGTTCAGCTTTCTTCACAGTCTGACTCTCGCATCCATACATGACCACAGGAAAAACCATAGCCTTGACTAGACGAACTTTTGTTGGCGAAGTAATGTCTCTGCTTTTGAATATGCTATCTCAGTTGGTCATAACTTTTCTTCCAAGGAGTAAGCGTCTTTTAATTTCCTGGCTGCAGTCCCCATCTGCAGTGATTTTGGAGCCCCCAAAAATAAAGTCTGACACTGTTTCCCCATCTATTTCCTATGAAGTGATGGGACCAGATGCCATGATCTTAGTTTTCTGAATGTTGAGCTTTAAGCCAACTTTTTCACTCTCCACTTTCACTTTCATCAGGAGGCTTTTTAGTTCCTCTTCACTTTCTGCCATAAGGGTGGTGTCATCTGTATATCTTAGCAACTTCTAAATATGCAGTACAGCATTATTCACTATAGTTACCGTGTTGCGCATCATATCCCCATGACTTAGTTATTTTCTAACTGAAAGTTAGTACCTTTTGATCCTCTTCACTCATTTTTGCCCCCCACTCTCTCCTTGCCTCTGGCAAGCACCCAATCTGTTTTCTGTGTCTGTGAGCTTGGAGTTTTTTTGTTTGTTTCTGATCCCATATATAAGTAACATCATATGGTATTTGGACTTTCTCTGATTGATTTAATTCACTTCACATAATGCCCTTAAAGTCCATCCCTGTTGTCACAAATGGCAAGATTTCGTTCTTTGTAATGACTCAGTGATATTCCATCGTGTATTCTGTGTGCGCTGAAGCCTCAGCTAACTCTGCTGGCCCCAGTGTGAAGGGAAAAAGGGGATGTCTGTACTGGAAGCAAGTGCCGTTGAGACTCACACGAGGTCTGTGAGTGCGGGAGCCTGGATTCCAGCTCAGAGTTGTGTGGAGGGTAAGGGATCCTTAGCCTTTGAGTCTTTGCAGGACCGGGCAGGAATTGGGGGCAGAGACTGAGAGGAAAACAACTGTCAGGAAGGTAACTTGCATCTTGTTTTCTCCTTAGGTTTGTTGTTAGTCGCTAAGTCATGTCTGATTCTTGCGACCCTGTGGACTGTAGCCCATCAGGCTCTTCTGTCCATGGATTCTTAAGCAAGAACAACTGGAGTGGGTTGCCGTTTCCTACTCCAGGGGATCTTCCCAACTGAGGGATCAAAGCTGCATCTCTTGCTTCTCCTGCATCTCCTGCAGGCGGACTCTTCTTTGCCACCTGGGTAGAGAGAGCCCCAGATCATATGATACTTCCACATTTTACGTTTTGAAGAACCCCATACTGTTTTCTATCGTGGCTGTATCAATTTACAGTCCCACCAACATGAGGTTTGCACAAGGGTTCTCTTTTCTCTGTGTCTTCACCAGCATTCGTTGTCTCTTGTCTTTTCTGGGTTTGGGGAGCTTGTGGAATCTTAGTTCTTTGATCAGGAATCAAACCCATGCCCCCTGCAGTGGAAGCAAAGATCTCTGACTACTGGACCACCAGAAAATCTGTTTCTTGTCTTTTTTGATAATAGCCATTCTAACAAGTGTGAGGTGTTATCTCATTATGGTTTTGATTTACATTCCCTGATAATTAATGATGTTGAGCATCTTTTCATGTACCTGTTGGCCATCTGTATGTCAGTCTTCCTTGGAAAAATGTCTATGCAGATCCTCTGACAGTTTTTAAAATAGATTGGTTAGGTGTGGTTTGTTTTTTTTTTAACTATGATTTGTATGCATTCTTTATACATTTTAGGTATTAATCCTTTATCAGTTAAGTGAGTTGCAAATATTTTATCCCATTCTCTAGGTTGCGTTTTTAGCTTTTTTTTTTTTAAACAAATTTAAATTTTATTTATTTACTTGGGCATGCTGTGTGGTATGTGGGATCTTAGTTCCTGGACCAGGGATCAAACCCTTACCTCCTGTCTTAGAAGCGTGAGTCTTACACTGTAGGCAAGACCCACCTTTTCCTTTTGTTGGTGGTTTCCTTTGCTGTGCAGCATGTTGATTCTTTCACTGTTCATGTCATCATGCATACTTGAGTCAAGGCTATAGTGACTGGGGGTTCAACCAGAATGCCATTGCTGATGTCCAGTTTGAACCTTTGTATTGGTCTGCTTGGGACGCCATAACAAAATACCAAAGACTAGGTAGCTTGAACAACACTAATTTATTTTCTCACAGTTCTGGAGCCCAGAACTCCAAGATCACGGTGCTGGTAGGGATGGCTCCCTCTGAAACCTCTCTTTGGCTTACAGTGGCCATGCTCTTGCTGTCTCTTCACCTGGTCATTCCCTCTATGGCATGAGCTTGCTTAGTGTCTCTTTGTAGAACACCACCAATCAGATTGGATTAGGGCATGTCCTAAGGGCCTCATTTTAACAATTATATCATCCTTAAAGGGCTTGTCTCCAAATACAGTTACTTTCTGAAGTTAGGGCTTTCATATATGAATTTTGAGGGAATACAATTCAATCCTTAAACCCCAGAAACCATTTTGAAGATTTGGCAGAAAGAGCAATGATCTAGCCAGGTGTCTCCTCAGATGACTTGGGCTTGGGCTTACTTGGGTTGCTCTTGTGATCATGAAAGAAATAGGTTTTTTTGTTTAACAACTGGTTGTCAGTATTTAGAAAAATGTTAATTTAAGCTTCTGCAATGGTGATTTCAGCCTTGACTCTTAGCTCCGTATTCATGGAAGAGATCTGCTTGGCAATCTCAGGACTGTGCAGGTCATTGAGTTGTGTATGGATCCTCATCTGGAATCAGTCTCAAATATTAGAACTTTCACTACAAGGAGTTTTCCCTGTAGTTATTCTCAGGGTTTTGGTAGGCATCCGAACCTGTCCTTACACTTTGAGATTCTTTCCCTTTGGGCCTCTGATCAGGTCAGTACATACCTTCTCCAAAGACTTCACGTTGCAGCTGGTGAGGGTGATTCTAATCCTATGAATTGTCAGCTCTGGCTCCACAGGAGTCTTTCTGTATCTTCAAAAGCCATGACTGTGGCTGTGGGGCTTCCTGCAGGCTAGTTCCTTGGCGAGAGCAAGCAGTGAGTCAGGGAGCTGGAGCAGGTAACTCCAGGCTCTGCTGCAGCAGCAGCTGAGTTTTCCTCAAAGAGCTGGGGGTGTTTTAAATGGATTCACATCTTTTGTCCATTTCCCCACATTTTAGACCTTGCATTAGAAAACCTTCTGACACTTCTTCCACTTTTGGCTCTGCACACTTCTGCATGCGGGAAACCAGCGTCTACCATTGTGCAGGCAGATACCTACAGCTTTAAAGCTAGTGTTTTGAATCAAGTTTTTTTTTGGGGGTGGGGGTGTGCCTCATCTGTCAATTTGAAAAATGGTCTTATCTTAACAAGTAGACGTTATAGTGAATGATTTGCTCTGACCTGATTTGTTAAGGTTCTGTGTTGTTCCGTGTCAATTTGTACTAATTTGTACTTATGCTAAGTGATGAGAAAGAATGATAGATTAACATAGTTCCTGCTCCTTTGGGAGTTTACTGCTTGATAGGGGAGACCTGCAGGCACATAGATGATGTCATTATAATATGGGAAGTGCTTTGACAGTGTTTTGCGTGGTGTAGTGCAAGCCTAGGAAGGAGATGGAGGAAGGATTGGGAGTGGGCCAAGTCATTTTCCAGAAAATAATGTGGATGAATATCTGCTGGCCAGATGAAGAAAGAGGGGAAAGGGTATTCCGCATGGCCGGAATAGCATGAGCAAAACAGAGGTTGTGAGACTCTTTGCTGGGAATTTTAAGTAGTTTTGTATTGCTGGGGGGTAAATTGCAAGAGTAGAGAGGGTGATGAAGATGATAAACTTATCACCAGGTTGGGTTTTGCTAGAACTATTGCCTGGCTGAAAAATTTGGATTTTATCTTACAGGCAATGTGGAATCACTGGAAGCTTGAAGCAAGTGTGAGATCTGGACTTTCCAGAAGGCTGTATAGTGTAGCCCAGTCTCTGGAACTGGACTGCTCTGGTTTGAATCTGTAGCTCTGGGCCTCAGTTTCCCCATGTAGAAAAGAGATGATAATAACAGTATCATCCAACTCCTAAGGTTGTTGTAGGGATTAAATGGTAGTCCCTGTAATGTGCTCATAGCAGTGCCTGGCATATAGTGTGTGCTCAATAAATGTTAACTCTTTCTCCATCAGTGGGGTGGAGGATGGATGCGAGTGGGCCAAGATTAAACAAGGCAGAGAAAACAACTGAAAGACTAAATGCAATTCTCCAGGTGATGATTTTGAGTTTTGGTGCTGGAGAAGATTCTTGAGCGTCCCTTGGATTGCAAGATCAAACCAGTCAATCCTAAAGGAAATCAGTCCTGAATATTCATTGGAAGGACTGGGGCTGAAGCTGAAGCTCCAATACTTTGCCACCTGATATGAAGAGCAGACTCATTGGAAAAGACCCTGATGCTGCGAAAGATTGAGGGCAAAAGGAGAAGGGGGCTACAGAGCGAAAGATGATTTGATGGCATTATCAACTCAATGGACATGAGTTTGAGCAAACTCCAAGAGATAGTGAAGGACAGGGAAGCCTGGCGTACTGCCGTCAGTGGAATTGCAGAGTCAGAACACAACTTAGTGGCTGAACAACGAACAACAGATGGTGATGGTGCTAAAAAATTTGGGTAGATTTGGGAGATGACATTGTAGTGCTTAGTGCTTGATTGACTAGAATGAAGGAAAGATGGTGATGACTTAAAAGTGGAGTAGTCAGCAAGATCAAACATCTTACCAAGAGCACAGATGGTAACTGAAAAAGCGAATACTGGATATTTTAATTCTAAGGCTATCTTAATGTTTTAGAAATTGGGATGTGACTTACAGCCAATATAAGTCTATTGTATATATTTAATTTCCCCCCAAGAAGTTTTTACTAAATCAGTGTTTTATCTTATAATCAGGGTATCTTAAAATTGAGGAATACAATGATTGGTGCCCTTAGTAAAAGCAATTTTAATTTCAGGTTGAGAGCCAAAGATGTACTGAAGTAGGCTGAGCAGTGAACACGTATGTTGGGTTGCAAACAGTATGTGTAGACTACTTCTTTAAGAAGTTTAGAGAAGAAGGGAGGAAAAAATTGTAACCAGAGAAGGGTGCAAGATTAAGTGAGGGTCTTCTGTACAGGAAGGCACCAAAAATCTATTGATACCTTTGACTCTGTAACTTTTCTTGTTGTGAACTTAAGGGTAAATTAAACATCACAATGGAAAAGATGAAATTTTCTTCTGTTTTGGTTTACCATGTTAATTATCAATAGTAGGATATTTGTATGTATGTACGTTATGCCAAGTATACTCAGATGGTAACGAATCTGCCTGCAATGTGGGAGACCCAGATTTGATCCCTGGGTTGGGAAGATCCCCTGGAGAAGGGAATGGCTACTAACTCCAATATTCTTGCCTGGAAAATTCCACGGTCAGAGAAGCCTGGCAGGCCATAGTCCATGGGGTCACAAAGAGTTGGCATGACTGAGCGACTAACACACATACAGTATGCCAAATATAGATCCAAGGTTAAATGCAAAAGGGAGGTCGTGATGCGGTAAGGGAAAATATAAAATAGATGAGGAGAATGGGTGTGGAAATCGTGGATGTTGTGACGTAGCTGGGATGTGATGAGGGAAAGCCCTCAACTCTGCTGGTCTATACATGGTGGTTCTAGAAAAGAGTCAGTCTTTCTAAGGCTACGTCACAGTGATAGAGGATATGGTTTGGTGGGCTGGAATGTAAGCATTTTTTCAGAAGTGTTTACATTTACTTATATGCCTTACTTTGAAGTCAGAAAAAGAAGTGTGTACAGAAGGACCTATGGGCAGATGATAATGATAATAAGGCATCATACCTACTGGGTGCTTCCTGTTGGTCAGACACTTTTATAAGCCCTTTATTTGTAGTAACTTGTTTAACTCTTAACAACAGCCCTTTGATATCGAAACTGTTATTATCCCTATTTTACAAATGGGCAAACTGAGGTTCAAAGTGGCTTGCCCAGGTCACACAAATTGTAAGTAACAGAGCTGGGATTTGAATGCAGGCAGGCTGGTTCCAGAGGCTTGTTCTGGAATGAGAAGGGGACCATGAATCAGGATGACTGGGGTGTCCTGCAGTCACTAGGAAGGAAGGACTTGACTCATGGTGCAATACGCAGTCACAGTAGAACTCTGAGCATTGCAGTCAGGTCATGGGGAAGTCATCAGCAGTGCCTGCATCAGAGGAGGGTGGGAAGGCCATGAGGTAAAGGGCCCTGTATTTTAAATAAGAGAAGAGAAGCCTGGACTAGGTAGTAGCGGTCAGATTTCATGAGAAGGGGAAGATGCCTGTTGTCCAGTGTGTTTGTGAATCTATGTGGTGGTGTCATTCCTGAGCACGCTCTAGATCTGATGACCTGAGAGGACTCAAAAAAGAACTTTGGTTAAAGTTAGAAGTAAGGCAGAAATAATCATCAAATTCATATGCTGTGGTTTATTTATCTGTCTTCTTTTAGGTGGCCTTTTATTTCAAGGGCTAGTTTTTAGCTTAATTAGAAGCTGTTCTTTATTTGGGTGGTGTCATAGGTTTGGCTTCTTGGGAAGCCGACTCTGAGATGTCAATTACTGTCCTAGGACATTTATGAGGGAGTGCTCCTGGCATGCACACCTATGGAAAGGAAGCCGGATTGGGCAGAGGGAGAAGTTGAGCTGCACTGTAGTCCCAACAAGGCCTCAGCCTTCTGCACCGGGAATGTTGAAGCAGGAAGAGCCCTTCATTGTTGTCCCAGGGAGGTAGGACACAGAGCTGGGGCTTTATATGTCCTCCCCACACCCCACTTGTTTTTTTTATCACATGGCATGTGCCATCTTAGTTCCCTGACCAGGGATTGAACCCGCTTCCCCTGCATTGGAAGCACAGTGTCTTAACCACTGGACCACCAGGGAGGTCCCCAAAAGTCAGTTCTTGCTGGTTCTCCCTCTCTATTTTTGGCCACAGGACTGGCTGGATCTCAGTTCCCCACTCATGTATTGAATCCAGGCTACAGCAGTGAAAGTCCAGAATCCTAACTCCCTACCTCCTCTCGATCAGGCATCGGATGCTGGTACCCTGACCCTGTTCTGCCTGGTAGGAGGCATGCCCCTGGGCGAGTGTTCTGGTTGCCCTAAGAGAGGGATGACAGCAGCAGGCTTTCTTCTGGGAGTAGTCCAGCAACCAGGACGAGTCTTGCATTCCTGAAGAGAGATCTGGTTTTGAGTATCTCAGTGCACATCACAGGTAGCAAATTGTAAAATTTGAGAATCTTAAAAAAAAAAAACCCCAAATTCCCATCATCAAAGCAGAGAAAGTTGACTTGGGCAAAAAATCAAAACATTTCATGATCAGCATCCTTGATGAGAGCTGAGTCAGAGAACTTCCATGTCCTCAGATTTCAATTTAGTGAAGGTTATTTGCTTTAATTTCTGTGTCTGTTGTTACAGTTGATTATAGATTTGACTTTGAAATGTAGTGCCAAATATACAGACACAAAATAATATGATTAGAAGTGATTTAGAGATAAAATGGACCTGACTTTTAAAAGAATCATATTTTAGTACATAGTTTCCTTCCATTACGGCATGTGTGCTCAGTTGTGTCTGACTCTTTGAGACCCCACGGACTGTAGCCCTCCAGGCTCCTCTGTCCATGCGATTTCCTAGGCTAGAATACTGGAGTGGGTTGCCACTCCAGTATTTGCCTCCTTGAGAGGCTCTTCTTAACCCTGGGATCAAACCCGTGTCTTCTGCATTGGCAGGCAGATTCTTTACCACTGAGCTACCTGGGAAGCACTGCCTCCGTTAAACCAGTGGCTTTTCTGAAAAGCAGCATGATGTATAAAATATGGTATAATAAGGGAGGAAAGCAGGGATAGGAGTAACCTGTATGCTAATCAGAGCTCTGTCATTTCCTAGCTATAAAAACTGGGATCTTCCACTTACCCTTTTAGACATTCAATTTTTTCATGTATAAAATGGGAGAGAGAATACTTAGCCTGGCTAATTCAGTGTGGTTGTATCAAATTGAAGTAAATTACATAAAAATCCTCTCTAACTGTTTAAGCCAGAAAAGAAAGAAAGAAAGAAAGAGGGACTTTCTTGGTGGTATAATGGATAAGAATCTTCCTGCCAAGAGAGGGGACATGGATTTGATCCCTGATCTGGAAAGATTCCAAATATGGTGGAGCAACTGAGCCCGTGTGCCCCACCTACTGAGCCTGTGCTCTAGAGTCTGTGCTGCACGTCAAGAGAAGCCACTGTAACCAGAACCTGTGCACTGCACAATGAAGGATGGCCCCAAGCCATAGCAATTAGAGAAATCCGCATGCAGCAACAAAGACCCAGCACAACCAAATATAAATAAATTTATTATAAAAAAAAGAGAAAGAAACAAGAAAAAGAACCTAGAGGATTTCACAGAATATCTAGTTCAAACCCTTCATGTTTCAGATGAGAAAAGGGAGCCTCAGGGGTCAAGAGACTATATTCAGTAATCAGTTCAGTTCAGTTGCTCAGTTGTGTCCGACTCTCTGCAGCTCCATGGACTGCAGCATGCTAGCCTCCCTGTCCGTCACCAACTCCTGGAGCTTCCTCAAACTCATGTCCATCGAGTCAGTGATGCCATCCAACCATCTCATCCTCTGTCATCCCCTTCTCCCCTTGCCTTCAATCTTTCTCAGCATCAGGGTCTTTTCCAATGAGTCTGTTCTTCGCATCAGGTGGCCAAAGTATTGGAGTTTCAGCTTCAGCATCAGTCCTTCCAATGAATATTCAGGACTGATTCCTTTAGGATTGACTGGTTGGATCTCCTTGCAGTTCAAGGGATTCTCAAGATCAGCATCAGTCCTTCCAATGAATATTCAGGACTGATTCCTTTAGGATTGACTGGTTGGATCTCCTTGCAGTCCAAGGGATTCTCAAGAGTCTACTCCAACACCACAGTTCAAAAGAATCAATTCTTCAAGCACTCAGCTTTCTTTTAAGATCCAACTCTCACATCTATACATGACTACTGGAAAAACCATAGGTTTGACTAGACGGACTTTGTTGGCAAAGTAATGTCTCTGTTTCTTAATAAGCTATCTAGGTTGGTCCTAGCTTTTCTTCCAAGGAGCAAGTGTCTTTTAATTCCATGGCTGCAGTCACCATCTGCAGTGACTTTGGAGCCCCCCAAAATAAAGTCTGACACTGTTTCCCCATCTATTTGCCATGAGGTGATGGGACCAGATGCCATGATCTAAATTTTCTGAATGTTGAATTTTAAGCCTTCTTCTTTGCTTTCTGCCATAAAGGTGGTGTCATCTGCATATCTGAGGTTATTGATATTTCTCCCAGCAATCTTGGTTTCAGCTTATGCTTCAACCAGCCCGGCATTTCTTGTGATATACTCTGCATATAAGCTAAATAAGCAGGGTGACAATATAGAGCCTTGAAGTACTTCTTTCCCAATTTGGAACCAGTCTGTTATTCCATGTCTGGATCTAACTGTTGCTTCCTGACCTGCATACAGATTTCTTAGGAGGTAGGTCAGGTGGTCTGGTAGTCCCATCTCTTTAAGAATTTTCCAGTTTATTGTGATCCACAGAGTCAAAGGCTTTGGCATAGTCGATAAAGCAGAAGTAGATGTTTTTCTGGAACTCTCTTGCTTTTTCAATGATTCAACGGATGTTGGCAATTTTATCTCTGGTTCCTCTACCTTTTCTAAATTCAGCTTGAACATCTGGAAGTTCACGGTTCATGTACTGTTGAAGCCTGGCTTGGAGAATTTTGAGCATTACTTCACTAGTGTGTGAGATGAGTGCAATTGTGCAGTAGTTTGAGCATTCTTTGGCATTGCCTTTCTTTGGGATTGGGATGAAAACTGACCTTTTCCAGTCCTGTGGCTGCTGCTGAGTTTTCCAAACTTGCTGGCATGTTGAGTGCAGCACTTTCACAGCATCATCTTTTAGGATTTGAAATAGCTCAACTGGAATTCCATCACCTCCACTAGCTTTGTTCCTAGTGATGTTTCCTAAGGCCCACTTGACTTCACATTCCAGGATGTCTGGCTCTAGGTGAGTGATCACACCATTGTGGTGTGATAACACCATTGTGGTTATCTGAGTCAGGAAGATCTTTTTTGCATAGTTCTTCTGTGTATTCTTGCCACCTCTTCTTAATGTCTCCTGCTTCTGTTAGGTCCATACCATTTCTGTCCTTTATTGTGCCCATCTTTGTATGACATGTTCCCTTGGTATCTGTAATTTTCTTGAAGAGATCTCTAGTCTTTCCCATTCTATTGTTTTCCTCTATATCTTTGCATTGATCACTGAGGAAGGCTTTCTTATCTCTTCTTGCTATTCTTTGGAACTCTGCATTCAAATGGGTATATCTTTCCTTTTCTCCTTTGCCTTTAGCTTCTCTTCTTTTCTCAGCTATTTGTAAGGCCTCCTCAGACAACCATTTTGCTTTCTTGCATTTCTTTTTCTTGGGGATGGTCTTGATCCCTGCCTCCTGTACAATGTTGTGAACCTCCATCCATACTTCTTCAGGCACTCTGTCTATCAGATCTAATCTTTTGAATCTATTTGTCATTTTCACTGTATAATCATAAAGGGTTTGATTTAGGTCATACCTGAATGGTTTAGTGGTTTTCCCTACTTTCTTCAATTTAAGTCTGAATTTGACAATAAGGAGTTCATGATCTGAGCCACAGTCAGCTCCCAGTCTTGTTTTTGCTGACTGTATAGAGCTTCTCCATCCTTGGCTGCAAATAATATAATCAATCTGATTTCGATATTGACCATCTGGTGATATCCATGTGTAGACTCCTCTCTTGTGTTATTGGAAGAGGGTGTTTGCTTAAAACCAGTGTGTTCTCTTGGCAAAACTCTATTAGCCCTTGCCCTGCTTCATTTTGTACTCCAAGGCAAACTTGCCTGTTACTCCAGGTATCTCTTGATTTCCTACTTTTGCATGCTCAGTTATATGAGTAATTTAATAAAGGAAAAATATACTTGCATTGAACAGATGTGCTTGCATTTATCTAAGAAAGACAGGATTTTGACTAAAGCATCTTTCGTCAGTTTGGGCTTGGAAAGCATAATTGCGAGTAACTCTGCAAGTGCAGGCTGCTGACTGTATCACCATCCCAGAGTCCTGTGCTGGCGCTTGTTTTGGAGTGTCGGCCCCTCCTGTGAACCTGCTGCCTCTCTCCCACCATGTTATTTAATTAGCCTGTCTCTCACCTCCTCTCTCAACCCCATCACACACACCACCTTTTCTTTCCCTTTTCCTTTGGGCAGAAGTGAAAGTGAAGTTGCTCAGTCGTGTCCGACTTTGCAACCCTATGGACAGTAGCCCACCAGGGTCCTCTGACTGTGGGATTTTCCAAGGAATAATACTGGAGTGGGTTGCCATTTCCTTCTCCAGGGGATCTTCCCAACCCAGTGATTGAGATTCTATTGAGGTGATCTGAGCCCAGTTCTGGTCCAGAACCAGCTGTGTGATCATAGAAACGTTTCTTTACTTTAATTCCTTGTGTAAAACTGGGATGATACTTGTCCTGCTGATCTGTCTTTCTTGTTTCAAGGATCAAACGAAGTAATGTATGTGAAAACACCTTAAAAAGCACAAAATGCCCTCAAAATGGCGAGTATTATTACCCTATTACTGCCTCTTCCTTTCTTTCCCGTCTTTGCCTCCAGCTTTCTGGCTTCCTGCCAGGATTGTCTGACGAGTGACAACAATTATTTACTGAGACGCTTTCTCTGAAACCATGAAATGTCATTTGGGAAGCTGTTCTTGGACTGGTAGGAACTAATTAGATTATTGATAGTCACAGAGGGAAATTTTTTTTTTTTTTAATGAAGGACATTGCCTTAGAAATAAATGTTTTATTTCCATTGATTAAACAAGTATTGGCCTGCAGTTTAGCAAAAAACATTTGAAGAAGATGGTGAGAGGGTGTGAAATCTGAGAGGAGTTTGGATCTCTTGAATCCCTTGACCTTGAGATCTCAGCACAGAGGGTCCCGGCTCCAGATGCTCCATCAGCTGGGACTGCTCTTCCCTCTCCATGGCATTTCTCTGTCCACTCCTGATGGACCTACCTCTCTTCTTCTCAGGCTCCCTGGCATTGGGCAGGGGTGCGGTGCAAACCTATGAACCGGTAGTCAGAGTTCCTGAGAATAACCGTGAGTTGGGAGGCGCTGTGGGGGATGGTGGGGGCTGGGGTGAGAGGGAGGCGAGCAGGGGCAGACCTTTGGGGAATATCCAACCCACGTGGTGCTTTGGGTCCATTTACTGCTGCTCCTTCCTCCAACTCACCTGGATTCTGCCTGCAGCTGCCAAGCTGTCCTGCTCCTACTCGGGCTTCTCCTCGCCACGTGTGGAGTGGAAGTTTACCCATGGTGATATCAGAGGTCTCGTTTGCTATAACAACAAAATCACTGGTGAGTCGCTCCATCTCCTTGCTGACTGCCTATTTGTAGAGGGATTGGTTGTGCTTGGATTCCAGGGGAGGGGGGCACCTTGGGGCTCAAGTCTCCAGGGCCTTCCCATCGCCCTTGCTGGTGGGAGGAAGAGAGCCCCTGTGCCTTGGGTGCTGCCGTCATCAGCTTCTCTCAGCCCTCCAGCTCACTCTGCCCCTGCTTCCTCTCCCCTGGCAGCTTCCTATGAGAACCGAGTGACCTTCTCGGATACTGGCATCACCTTCCATTCTGTGACCCGGAAAGACACGGGGATGTATACTTGTATGGTCTCTGATGAGGGCGGCAATACCTACGGGGAGGTCACCGTCCAGCTCATCGTGCTCGGTACGTGCCGCAGGTCTTCTGTGTGGGTTTGCAGTCGGTTGCTTCCCTAAACCCTTAGCAGACTCGGCTAAGCTTCAGAGCTCACTGAGAGTGAGCATGCTCATGGCAGGTTGCAGGTGGGGCAGGGAGGAGAGTATTCAGAGTCCTGGTGCTGCCAGAGAGTGACAAGCGCCTGGTTAGGGGGAAACTAAGGGCACAGTAAGGACAGAGGGCTAGAGCTGATAGATGGGGGGTGCCTGCTACTGTGCCTGCAGGCAGCCCTCCCACCCCTGTGACCAGTACCTTCTCTCCCTCTCCAGTGCCTCCATCCAAGCCTACAATCAACGTCCCCTCCTCTGTTACCATTGGAACCCGAGCTGTGCTGACCTGCTCAGAGAGAGATGGCTCCCCGCCATCTGAATACAAGTGGTTCAAGGATGGAGTAGAGATGCCTCTGGAACCCAAGAGCAACCGTGCCTTCAGCAACTCTTCCTACACCCTGAACCAGAAGACAGGGGAGTTGGTAGGGATGTGTGTGTGTGTGTTAGTTGTTCAGTCATGACGGACTCTTCGTCACCCCATGGACTGTAGCCTGCCAGGCTCCTTTGTCCATGGAATTCTCCAGGCAAGAATAGTGGAGTGGATTGCCATTTCCCTCTCCAGGGGATCTTCCCGACCCAGGGATCAAACCTTGGTCTCCTGCACTGCAGGCAGTGCAGGTGGGGTTGGGGTAAAAGGTGTATGTGATGGGGTGCAGGGTTATACAAGCTCTGAAGGTGGGGAAAAAGCAAGCGGCAAGGTAACTTTGGCATGAGGGTCAGGAGACATAAAAGAGAGGTAAGTGGCTTCTTCAAGCAGGAAGCCAATTCGTTTTCTGCCCGCTAGATCTTTGATCCCGTGTCGGCCTCTGACACTGGAGATTTCACCTGTCAGGCACAGAATGGCTATGCATCCCCCGTGAAGTCAGACACCGTGCACATGGATGCTGGTGAGTGAGGGTGTGGCTGGGGCTTGCGCTCAGACCTGGGGTGCGGATTGGGGTCTGCTTTCCGTCCTGGCTTTGGTGGTGCTGTCAGTGCCGTGAAGGCGTATTCAGGCGCCTGACCTCTCCCTTGTATCCCACAGTGGAGCTCAATGTTGGGGGCATCGTGGCAGCTGTCTTTGTAACACTCATTCTCCTGGGAGCCTTGATTTTTGGCATCTGGTTCGCCTATAGCCGAGGCTACTTTGACAGTGAGTATTTGCTCTCAACGGTGGATCCTCCCTGCTTCGGGGCCTGATTCTTGAGTGCCACCTGAGTGCCGACCTGGTACTGAGCCTTTGTGTGCTGGGTTACCTCCCGGGAAGCATGGCTCACCCGTGTTTCAGGGCCACACACTGGGTTCCCCATCTTCCGGTGCCATGCTGTCTTCTACTCTGCTGACACTCATGGTCCCATTTCTTGTCTTTCAGGAGCAAAGAAAGGGTGAGTGAGCTGCTGTCCAGGGGCTCTCTGAGGTTGAGAACGTATTTGTGAATGGTTTGAAGCTGAAATGTGCCCAGGGGAAGAGGTTGGAGGGGAGGCGACCAGCCTGGTAGGGAGAACATCTGGATTCCTACCATGGTCCACTGCGGTCCTGTGTTTGTCCTTTCTCCCTCCACCCAAACCTGCCTACCGAGAGCTCCACGCGCCCGTGAAGTTCTCAGTCCTGACCTCTAACGTTAATGAGCAGAGGTTAAGGAGAGGGACGGCGGAGGCGAGGGGGGATGCTGAGTGTCTCCATCTTCTGGCTTGTCTTTAGGACCTCCAATAAGAAGGTAATTTACAGCCAGCCCAATGCTCGAAGTGACGTGAGTATGCCTGCCCTGGGATGGGGAGGGCCCCCTGGCTGGGGTTGGGGGTTTCCAGCCCATGTTCACATGTATTCTGGGGATTATCTAGCAGCTAGAGAAGACTGACGAGAGCTGACTTGGATGTTTTATTTTTCCAGGGGGAGTTCAGACAGACCTCGTCATTCTTGGTGTGACCCTGGTCCAGCTTCTCTCCTGTCCTCAGTGCTTGCCTTACTCAGGTGCTACCAGACTCTGGCCCCTGATGCCTGTAGTTTCACAGGATGCCTTATGTGTCTTCGAGCCCCCTCAGGGGCCCCCACTTTTATCTTAGGTTGTGTTTTATAATAATTTCAGCAATGTGCACCTTCCTGCCTCCCTTCCTTTCCCACCACTGCTGAGTGGCCTGGGACTTGTTTCAAACCTTCTTGTCCCAGCCCTACAAGGGATCAGAGAGAAGTCCTGACTGATGCCTGCTGACCACAAGTAGACCACAAGAGCAGTGGGGTACTCACTGCCCCCTGCATGTAGTGGTTTTCAGATAGGAATCTGGAGTCTGGCTTCTTGACTCCTTCCTGCCGTGCTGAGGCCTGGTGCAGCTGTTCTAGAGTGGGGGCTGGAGACTGGAGCAGCTGGAATGGTTGTTTGGAAACGGTGTCGAGTTTCTGCCACCTCTGCAGGCCACTTTCTTCTGTCTTCCATGGGAAGTGCCACTGGGATCCTCCTGCATCATCCTCTTCCCGAACACAAGCAGACTGACAACTGTGTCTGTAGGGAAAACAAGACGCTGATCTGCAGATAAGAAAGCTGGAGTGGGTAGCTCAAGCTATCACCCTTCTCTTGGTTGGAAAAACTCGACCTGCCCTTTTAAGATATGTCTGCAGGGTTATGGAAATTTGTGTAGCAGTCAGTTCTGCTGAGCGTGTGAGTGTGTGTGTGCGTGTGTGTGTGTGGTCTTGGCCCTATGTTGAAATCTAGTGTTCCAGAGTCCTCTTGCGGTAGGAGGCGAGCACCTGGCTGAAGTGATGCTGTGCTCCAGGTTCTACTTGATCTGACTCACCCAGTGAAAGAAGACCACCCTCCCACCTCTGCCAACCCAGATGCGCTAGTACACTTCCCAGAGGCTACAGGAAAAGCTGCTCCAGGGCCTGAGGCAGGATTTCTCAAATCCTTTGGAGAACCACTTCTTTACTAGTAGTTTAAAGTAGTACTACTACTTTATTTAGAGGATAGGCGTAAGTGAGAGCAGGAGTGAGTGGGCTAGGCACGCCGGGCCCTGCTTCCCTCATCCCATCTGGACCCTTCTTTGCCCTTGAATCTATTTCTCCCTTTACCCAGTAGTCTATTTATTAACTAGCAAGAGGGCAAATAAGGGATCTTCTAGGATTGATTCTGCTAATTTTGTGGAGGATACTGAGCACCATTTCACCATATTCTGCACCCTTATCTGACTAACAGTCCCTCCCAGAACTGAGTTTTCTTTTCATCCAGGGTCCAGGAGGAAAAACAAAAAACAAATCATATTGTTATGCACCAATAAAAAATAAGCTTTCCAGATGGAAATAAAATCTAATTAGGCAATGAAAGTAGAGATTGTGAAACGGTTCAGTAAGAATGAAAATATCAAAGTATGTTTCAGCTTCCTGGTTGGGAGACAGGGTGGGAAGGAGTAAACGGAGCAAAGGGCACAGGGAGGCAGAGGTGAATCATTGCTCTTGCAAGTCTGGAGCAAATGGTTCCTCACTCCCTAGGTCACTTGAGGAGTATGAGTCAGTAATTACCAGCCTTGGAATTTACTTCTCCAGCTAACAACAGCCCCTTTGAGTTGGAAAACACCTCATCTGCTTTCATTTTAGAATGTTAAAACTAATTTTTGTAATAAATGTTTATTTTTCACATTGAGTTTGTTTAAATTCTGAAGTTCTAGCTTTAAAGAATTGGAACTCCCAGAGTGACTTTGACATTCACTTATCTTCCCTGTAGTCTTTAAGAGATCAGGGATATCCTTCTACAGTATCTGGTGGTTAGATTTCAGTTTAACTTACCATTGGAAAAGGAAATGGCAACCCACTCCAGTATTCTTGCTTGGAAAATCCCACAGATGGAGGAGCCTGGCAGGCTATAGTCCATGGGGTTGCAAAGAGTCAGACATGACTGAGCCACTTCATTTTCACTTACCATTAGACTGTACTTGAATGGTAATGTTTCAAATGAATATAATCTATATTAAAAGGAGACTTGGTGTTGGAGAACAGGGTGATTCTGTAGAGATTCGTGTTTTAGACATGGACCCAACCTGATTAGAGATAAAATGATTGAACATTCAGGATATGTTTGTTGTTCCTGTGTTAATAGGATTTGCAGATCGAGGTAGGGGAAAGTGGGAAATAGATTGGTCCATTTCTGCATGCTGGGGCAGGGACAGATCAGTAAAGGAGATAAATGAGGAAAGGACAACTTGCACTTTAAGTGAAGTCGCTCAGTCATGTCCGACTCTTGGCGACCCCATGGACTGTAGCCTACTAGGCTCCTCTGTCCATGGGATTCTCCAGGCAATAGTCCTGGAGTGGATTGCCATTTCCTTCTCCAGGGGATCTCCCCAACCCAGGGCTCGAACCTGGGTCTCCCGCATCGCAGACAGACGCTTTATCGTCTGAGCCACTTGCACTTTAAAAAATCTCTAATTTTGTAGCTCTTGCAATTTATTGTCCGTTCCTTGGTACTAGCTGTAAAAATCTAGTATGAAATGGGACTTTTCTACGAAGAGGAATTTGTAATTTTTTTGGCCACACTGGAGCTTATGGAATCTTAGTTCTCCAACCAGGGATTGAACCCTTGGCCCATGGCAGCGAAAGCCTGAGCCCTAACCGCTGGACCACCAGGGAATCCCCCAGTTGCTTGTTGGATAATTACTATCATTCATAAAGTTACTGTATATTACCACTATCCCCATTTCACAGATTGGGAAAAAGAGGCACAGAAATGCTAAGGAACCTAGCCAAGTGTAGATCTAGGATTCAGGACAGCTTCAGAAGAGGCTGGGTAGCTTATGTTCTGCTCACAGTGACCCTGCATGAGAAAGGGCAGGAGGAGCTGGAGACAGAGTTTAGCTTTCTCTGGGGAGGTGTGTATGTGAGGATTAGGAGAGAGCAATGACACTTGGGGTTTTCTCTGAATTGTGACACCCCAACAGTAGTACCTACGGTACAGATTGTGACTAGCATTTATGAAGCTCTTGGTAAAATGAAGGGCTTGTGAGTGCCACCTTCTGGAATGAGAGATAATGTCACTGCCTTGTGGCCCAGGTGGCAAACAAGGCACATTTGTGGGCAACAAGGAGCGAAAACAGCAGCTTCAGTAGTTGGCAAAATGAGAATACAAAAAGATCTCAACAGGCAGGAGTGATAAACTGCATCTTAGAAGTTCAATAGTAGTAAGTGTAAGATTGTATCTTTGGACTGGCAAAACCAATTCTCCATGTATAAAGTTGGGAAAATGTAGGATGTCTAGAAGCAGAGAGATACTCCTTGCTGATAGTGCTAAAACCCTATATGAAGTTCTGTGTTAGGGTTAGGGTTAACTTTTAAGACGATTACAGACAATATCTTCATAGAAAGTGATATGGATGGTGAAGGGACTTAAAACTGCGTTCTAGAAACTTCTGAAACCATGTAAAACCCAAAGAATCAAAGACTCAAGCAAGACAAAGTTAGATATTTGAAGATTACTGGATGGATGTCCCCAAGGGAGAAAATTAGAATCAATGGATGATGTCGAAGAAAGAAGACTGGTTGTAATTAAGAATGTGCCCTTCAGAGCTTTAAGGAAGGGGTGTTGTATGGTGGAAAGAATGTGTGCATGTGACCTGCTCAGTCGTGTCTGACTGACCCCATGGACTGTAGCCCGCCAGGTTCCTTTGCCTATGGGATTTTCCAGGTGAGAATACTGGAGTGGGAAGAAAATATATACAATCCGATTTTTATATCATGGTAAGACATGCTGGAGAGGGGATGTGAAGAAGCAATCAGTTTCTCTGGTGAACACAGCAGCGTAAACACTGGAAGTCCTCTAATGTGATGATGCTATTCATATTACCCCATTCTGATACTGTTCTGTTGCCCACTGGTTGCCATCTCCACACATTCATCTACCTCAGGAATCAAAGGGATCAAATCTCTGCAATGTTTTTTGGACATGTCTGCCATGGTTTAATTTCAATGATAACTTTCTTCCATAAATTTTGTTTGTTTTTTTTTTACAAATCAGAAAGGTGAATTTGGCTCACAGAGTCTACTCGGTGAGCTCAAAGATACCTCCAGAGAATAAAATTTATAGTTTTGTGACCCCATGGACTATAGGCTCCTCTGTTCATGGGATTCTCCAGGCAAGGATGTGGTAGTGGGTTGCCATTTCCTTCTAAAGGGGATCTTCTTGACACAGGGATCGAACTCCTTGCATTGCAGCCAGATTCTTTACCATCTGAGCCACCAGAGAAGCCCTATTTTATTCGTGAAAGTGAAAGTCACTCAGTTGTGTCCCACTCTTTGTGACCCCATGGACTATACAGACCCTGGAATTCTCCAGGCCAGAATACTGGAGTGGGTAGCCTATCCCTTCTCCAATGGATCTTCCTGATCTAGGAATCAAACCGGGATCTTCTGCATTGCAGGTAGATTCTTTACCAACTGAGCTCTCAAGAAGCTAAAGAACCTAACCTCATTTGATTTTGAACATAGACTTTAACATTGCTTTGGTCCAGGTCTGTGACATCCCTGTGGAGAAAGAAACTCAGGCAACAGAGTAAGTGGGAACATCTGAGTTAGAATAAGGGCTAAATCCCTGGAGCCTGCAGGAAAGGAGTGAATGGAAAGCCAGATTTTTTCAATGTTGAATTTTAAGCCAGATTTTTCACCAACATTTTTTTTAATTTATTTATTTTTTATTGAAGAATAATTGTTTTACAGAATTTTGTTGTTTTCTGTCAAACCTCAGCATGAATCAGCCATAGGTTTACATATATCCTCTCTCACTAACATTCTCACCTCTTGATTAAGTGCTAGCCAAATGAAAACAAGCAGAAGAGAGATGGGGGACAGAGGGTCCCGGGCCTTGAAGCCTGCATTTTGTTCTTGGTGTGTGGGCTGTAGAGGCAGTGGAACGGGGTACAGGGCTGAGAAGACAATGAGCAGCCTCATTCACTTCCTGGTGTGGAGTCTTTCCCAGGGGGCTGGGCTCCTGGGTTTTCAGCCCTCTTCCTGTCTCTGAGCCCAGCTCACAGTTTTAACTGTTGAGGTGGCCAGGAAGGAGCACATTGAAACCTTCCTTGGGGAGGCATCAAGCTATACAGGAAAGGCTGAATGCTGAGAATGAGGTCCATTTATCCTGGTCTGGAAGGAGCCTGGCAACAGCAGTGTGGCCAGAGGGATAAGCAACGAGCAGGGACAACCCCTAAGGCTCCAGGCATCTCTCTCTCTCTCACCTTTTCCCACAAATATTTTGACAACACTCCTAAGAGACTTGTGATCTAATTCTGTTTACACACAGAACACTTGAAGTCTACCTTGTAGGGGAAGAAAACTCATTTCCCCACTACCCTCCTAGGTTCTTCAGTTGGGGACCTGTCATTAGACTGACAAAAGACAATTTGGGCGTATACAGCATAACAAAAGAATAAAGTTTTAGTGAAATGACCAGACAAAAGGAAAAAGACTTTCCAGGATTGGCAAATTGTAGGGAAGTAAGTATGTGGAGGGCTTCTCTAGTGGCTCAGATGGTAAAACATATGGGAGCGGAGAAGACAATGGCAACCCACTCCAGTACTCTTGCCTGGAAAATCCCATGGACGGAGGAGCCTGGTGGGCTGCAGTCCATGGGATTGCGAAGAGTTGGACATGACTGAGCGTCTTCACTTTCACTTTTCACTTTCATGCATTGGAGAAGGAAATGGCAACCCACTCCAGTGTTCTTGCCTGGAGAATCCCAGGGACGGGGGAGCCTGGTGGGCTGCCGTCTATGGGTTCGAACAGAGTCGGACATGACTGAAGCGACTTAGTGACAGCAAGTATGTGGGAGAAACTAATGGGACATGAATGTTAGGTTTGTTGTATAGATTTTTTTCTTGGGCCGTCTCTGGGCTAAAGGCTAGAGTTGTCTCTGGTGATTAACTTCTGTCCTTTCTGGTAAAGGTAGAGAGGCACCTTAATGAATTTATGTCCTGCTTTTAGGCAAATGGGGAAAGGGCAGAGGGCTTTTCTTGTATCCACTACTCATTCTCTTCAGCTTGAAATAATCAGTATGCCAAAGTGGCATATTTTGGGGTGGCATATTCTGCTACCCATCAATATCTATTTTGGGAGGGGAGTTGATGTTCAGTTGCTCAGTCATGTCTCACCCTTTGCAAGGCCATTGATTGCAGCATGTCAGGCCTCCCTGTCCTTCACTATCTCCTAGAGTTTGCTCAAACTTATGTCCATTAAGGCGGTAATGCCATCCAACCATCTCATCCTCTGCCCTTTCTCCTCCAGCCTTCAATCTTTCCCATCATCAGGGTCTTTCCCAATGAATCAACTCTTTGCATTGATGGACAAAGTATTGGTGTGTTAGCTTCAGCATCAATCCTTCCAACGAATATTCAAGGTTGATTTTCTTTAGGATTAACTGGTTTGGTCTCCCTGTTGTCCAAGGGATTCTAAAGAGTCTTCTAGAATACCACAATTCAAAAGCATCAATTCTTCAGGGCTCAGCTTTCTTTATGGTCCAACTCTCACGTCCATACATGACTACTGGAAAAACCATAGCTTTGATTATATGAACCTTTGTCAGCAAAGTTCATGGTTGCAGTCACCATCTGGAGTGATTTTGAAGCCCAAGAAAGTCTGTCACTGTTTCCATTTTTTCCCCATCTATTTGCCATGAACTGATGGAACTGGATACCATGATCTTAGTTTTTTTGAATGTTGAGTTTTAAGCCAGCTTTTTTACTCTCCTCTTTCACCTTCATCAAGAGGCTCTTCACTTCCTCTTCACTTTCTGCCATTAGGGTGGTGTTATCTGCATCTCCAAGAAACACAGGTTGAAATTTTTAAAGATGTCCATGCTGAAAAGGGATGTCACTGTTGGCAGAAACATCACAGATTTTTTACAAAGGTGTGAGAAAGATGACCATTCTTTAGAGTTTGAGATAAGCAGATTTAGGTGAAAAACAGCCTTATGTTTTCCCTCATGGAGCTTTTACACATTTAGGAATCATAGGAGAGCTGATGCGGCTGAAGTTGTTCCCTGCTGCTGCTGCTGCTGCTGAGTCACTTCAGTCGTGTCCGACTCTGTGGGACCCCATAGAGGGCAGCCCACCAGGCTCCGCCATCCCTGGGATTCTCCAGGCAAGAACACTGGAGTGGGTTGCCATTTCCTTCTCCAGTGCATGAAGTGAAAAATGAAAGTGAAGTCGCTCAGTCGTGTTGGACTCTTAGCGAGCCCATGGACTACAGCCCACCAGGCTCCCCCATCCATGGGATTTTCCAGGCAATAGTACTGGAGTGGGTTGCCATTGCCTTCTCCAGGAAGTTGTTCCCTAGGGAGCAGCAATCTGGTTGGAGGGCAGGACCTGAAGCTGTAGTTGCCTAGTGCTTTACATAGTGATAGTTGGCCTGGAATCCTCATTAGTGCCAAGCATTGTTCTAAAACCAATAAATGCACTACCTCATTTAATCCTCACACCTAAAAGGAAGGTACTCTATCATTCACACTTGCAGATGAGGAATTGAGGCAGGAAGCAGTTAAGTGCCTTGCCCAGCGTCATATAGGGGTAAGCAGTGGAGCCAGAATGCAGACTCAGACAGACTCCAGAACCTAAATTCTAAAGACTCACTGTTCTGCCTCTACCAAGGTTATAGAAATGTAATTATCTGTATGAAAAAGAGCTATTGGAAAGTTTCCCTAAACCACACCAGCACTGCCACTCTGTATACAACTCCAGAGGTTTTTTGGAAAATTCAAGAATATGAGATGCCTTGTTGGGAGGCATTGCAGGCCAGAGGTGCCACTCGTGGAATTCAATGTAAGCAATGCCAGGAGGATGCAACCTGGGGCTCTTACCTGTAGCTCCCTGTGGTGCCTGCAGAATCCAGGCCTGGATCTGAGGTCTATTTCAAGAAAGCATTTCTTATGGATGCAGGTCAAATTTCCCTATACACTGAAAATTTTTTTAGTCCTAGGCCTTGATCATGTAGAAGAGAGAAGGGAAAGGAGAAAAGAAGAAATATAAAGAAAATAGAATGAGGGGAAAGAAGTTGGCTAGTGTGGGAAGCAGGTGATGACAACCTCTAGCCTTCAATGTTAGAACAGAGCCTAAGGTCCAGGTGGTCTAAAGGTTGCCCTTTGCTACTGTCTGAATGAGTTCCACCCAAATTCATATGCTGAAATGAAAGGTGATGGTATTAGGAGGTGGAGTCTTTAGCAGAAGTTTAAGTCATGAGGGTGGGGCCTTCATTAATGGGATTGGTGCCCTTATAAAAGAAGCTCCACAACACTCCCTGGCTCCTTCCACCAGGGAGGATACCAGGAGAAGTCTGCAATTTGGAAGAGAGTCCTCATCCAACCATACTGGCATCCTAATTTCAGACTTCCAGCCTCTAAACCTGAAGAAATAAATTAGCATTGTTCATAAGCTACCCAGTCAACAGTATTTTGTTATAGTGGCCTAAATGAACCAAGGGATCCTCTAATATTTTAAAGGGTGTCAGTGGATGAAAGGACAAGACAGCAGGTCTACTTGTGAAATAAAGCTGGTAAAAGGGTTAAGCCTGTCAACTACAAATTGGCACTTGCCAAGGGCATTTGCCAGCAATTGAACACCAACAAGAAGGGCTTTTGCCTTCTAGCCATGCTATCACAGCTGCTGACCTTCAACACTCCCTGAAGGGAACTCAGGGTGGACAGTGAGTCTCTCTGTGTTCCAGGGAAAATGGTGGAGCAGGTCTTTAGATAGATATTTTCAGGAACTGATTTCATGATTCCAATCCTTGCATCTCTTCATATCCAAAAAAGCACTCAATCCCTTCGTGGCAACATCAGCTCCTCCTGGCTAGCAGAAAATCCTGTAAAGAAAGCTCTTGACTGCATTAAAATCCCCCTTCTCCAAAATCTTACATATTGACCTTCCCCCACTACTTCTTTGGAGCAGTCTTTCAGAGCTATTTGAGGTGCTGTCTCCCAGGCTGCCCCAAATAATACTTAACTTGCAACTCTTACTTTGTGCATCTTTTTAATTGGCTAGTCCCACATCTGTTAAATTTTATTTGGGGCAAAATGAGGACTGCAGCCCAGGAGACAGCAACTCAGATAGCTCTGAGAAACTATTACAAAGAGGAAGGTGATATATGTGATTTTGGTGAAGGGGAAATATTTGCAATCAAGCACATATTTTTTTCCCATAACATTTCTTCTAGTATTGTGAAGCTTTTGCTAGTCATGAGGAACAGTCATCACCCTGAAGGATTTTATTTCTTTTCTAGATATGAAGAGATACAAGAATTGCGCTCATTAAATCAGCTCGTGAAATAGCTAGCTATCTGAACACCTGTCCTGCCAGTTTTTTCCCAGAGTCTCATCTCTGCTATCCACCCTGAACTCCTTTCAGGGGGTGTTGCAAGTCAGCAGTTGCAGCAGCACATGATTTAATCCTTGTAGAGGTAGATGGCAAGCACCTATGGCAAGTGCCAATTTGTAGTTGACAGAGGTAGGGAAATATACAAAGGCACAAATAGTCCTGAAGAAAAGGTGCAGCTTTCCTGCAGCTAGACCTGCTACCACCAGGTGGAGCTAGACCCTTCTGTCATGGTTATTCTTCCCAACGTGATGCGATGTTAAAGGCATGATTTCCTGGACATAGAGTTAAGTATGAGGAATTAAAAATAGTTAACTTCCCTTATCAGATTGGCAAAATTTTAAAATCTTGTACAGGGGAGGAAAAAGAATTTTGCGTCCACCCTTCTAAGTTCTTGGTTGAGGAACTGCCCCTTTTTCTCTATCAGCCCCCAACCCACCCCCCCCCGCCACGCCCCCGCCGACCCTGTAATTTCTCTTAGAAAGGTTGACTTCTACTTAGTTTTCAGAGCATTTCCTATGTTTGTTGTTTTTATTTATTTATCTTTGTTTGCTCCTTTTAAAAAGTAATCAACTCAAGATAATCCTATGTCAACGTAGGGGAGCAGAATTTGCCACTGTAAAATATGTCTTCGGCATGCCGTGCTGTGCTTAGTCGCTCAGTTGTGTCCGACTCTTTGCGACCCCATGGACTGTAGCCCACCAGGCTCCTCTGTCCATGGGGATTCTCCAGGCAAGAAGGCTGGAGTGAGTAGCCTGTCTCTTCTCCAGGGGATCTTCCAGACCCAGAAATCGAACTGGGGTCTTCTACATTGCAGGCAGACTCTTTACCAGCTGAGCTACCAGGGAAGCCCCTCTCATTGGCATATTCATTGTTTTAAGCTGGTTATTCTCTGAGAAACAACAGACATGGTGAAGTGAAAGTGAAAGTTGCTCAGTCGGGTTCGACTCTTTGTAACTCCGTGGACTATACAGTCCATGGAATTCTTCAGGCCAGAATACTCGAGTGGGTAGCCTTTCCCTTCTCCAGGAAATCGTCCCAACCCAGGGATCAAATCCAAGTCTCCCGTATTGCAGGCAGATTCTTTACCAGAGGAAAAAAAGCCCAAGAATACTGGAGTGGGTAGCCTATCCCTTCTCCAGCCGGGGCTCTCTAAACCAAGTAGGAGTTGCCCTTTTGTAAGAAATGATTACATTTGTGAGGGAAATCTCCGTTTGTAATGGTGTGCTTTCTCTGTTCCTGTAAGAGGAAGATGACCAAATCTCTGGAAACTTATCAGCAGAGAAGGCAATGACCTAAATCTGCATCACAATTACCCTTCTTTACTGTGCTTTTCCTGGTAACTTCGCATAATGCACTGCCCCCATTCTCAACATTCTCTTTTGTCTTTAGCTGAGGATGATATTTAAGGTGAAGAGTTTGGCCATTTTGTTGAGTTACTCAGTTTCCTGGGTCTCTCCCCTGGATGCTGCTGCTACTGCTGCTAAGTCGCTTCAGTCGTGTCCGACTCTGTGCGACCCCATAGACGGAAGCCCACTAGGCTTCCCCATCCCTGGGATTCTCTAGGCAAGAACACTGGAGTGGGTTGCCATTTCCTTCTCCAATGCATGAAAGTGAAAAGTGAAAGTGAAGTCGCTCAGTCGTGTCCGACTCTTAGCGACCCCATGGACTGCAGCCTACCAGGCTCCGCCGGCCACGGGATTTTCCAGGCAAGAGTACTGGAGTGGGGTGCCATCCCCTGGATACATGTTATTAATTAAATTTTGCTTTTCTTTTGTTAATCTGGTTCATGTCAATTTATTTCTTAAACTAGCCAGAAAAAGCTAAAAGGGGAGAGGAAAATTTCTTCCTCCTCAATACCAAAAGGGCATATGTTGGGGTGGCATATTCTGTTTCCCTTCACTTGATAATACACTTGATCATCAAGGCTGGGGGAAGCAAACACATATTTTGCTGATGTGAATATAAAAGGGGGGCAATTTGTTGTCGACTACAAATTGGCACTTGCCAAGGACATTTGCCAGCGACTGAACAACAACAGCCACAAGGAGGGCATTTGCCATCTGCTTCTGTGAAGATAGAATCCTGTGCTGCTGCCGCTGTTGACCTTCAACACTCCCTGAGGGAGTTCAGGGTGGAGAATAAGAGGCACTTTGCGCTCCAGGGAAACTGGTGGAACAGGTCTTTAGATAGACGTTTTCAGGAAATGATTTCATGATCTCAGTCCTTGCACCTCATTTCTAGAAAAGCACTAAATCCCTTCATGATGACATCAGCTCCTTGTGACTAGTAGAAAGCCTTTTGTAAGATAAGTGCTTGATTGCTTTGAACGCCCCCTTCCCCTAAATCATATATATATTGACTTTCCTTCACTATCTCTTTGGAGCCGGTTCTCAGCTATCCGAAGTGCTGTCTCCTGAGTTGCAGTCCTTATTTTATCCCAAATCAAAATCAACTTGTAACTCTCATGTTGTGCATGTTTTTTCAGTTGACATTGTCAGTATCATAATAAAACTATATATACATTTAAAATATGACCTGGCCAACATGTTACCAAACAAAACTTGTCTGCTCACCTGCCATGCAGCGAAGCCAGTCTACTGATAACACAGTGTGGAGAAGGAAAGGACAGCATTTATTGATGTTTCAGGAATCTTTTTTGGGGGGCCATATCAAGTGGCTTGCAGGATTCTAATTCCCCAACCAAGGAATCTAACCTGTGCCCTGTGCAGTGGAAGTGCAGAGCCCTAACCGCTGAACCGCTAGAAAATTCCTGATGTTTCAGGAATCTTAATCATCAGCCTTCCGGTTCCAACCAGTCTGGGGTCTATGGACTTGTGGTCAGCATGAAGTCATAGCTCTCCACCTGGGTAGGGGTCTTAGTTTCTGCAAAACAACTCAAATATATGCATCAGATTATTTATTACCTGTGTTCCACGAGGAGAAACTAGAACTCTGTTTTATGGCTGAAATACTGTTAAGCCATCATTACTTTCCTTGCTTGACTGCTTTTCCTGTTTTTGTGCATGCCCTCAGTTCCCTAATTAGTAACTGCTTGAGTCTGCTCTTTGGAACTCAGAGAAGGCTTAGGAGACTAAAACTGTTTTCTCCAAATAAGAAGCACGGGACATGGAGCAGCTTTTGTACCAGGGAAGTCCTTGCAGGTTCCTGCTCATTTTTAATCCCCCTCCCCTTTTCTTTGATAGTTCTCAATTCTGACAGAACAAAGATGGGACAAGAAAGTGAAGGTGACAGGGCTGACAGTTGGACCCCTGGTAGAGGAAGTAAGATCATGCTTGCTGCTCATCACAACCAAAAAGTCTGGGGAAAAAAAGGTTCAATAAGCTATGGTATATTCACACAATGAAACGCTATGCAAATGTCAACTGAAAAACACACAGTGTAGAAGTTGTGAGTTGGGCTTTCCTGGTGGTACAGTAGCTGGGAATCTGCCTGCCGATTGCAGGGGACACGGGTTGGATCCCTGCTCCAGAAAGGTTCCACATGCTTTGGGGCAGCTAAGTCCCTGCGCCACAGTTGCTGGAGCCCACGTGCTCTAGAACCCTCGAGCCCGAGTGCTGCAACTACACAAACCTGTGTGCCCAGAGTCTGGGCTCTGCAACTAGAGAAACCACTGCAGTAAGAAGCCTGCACACCGCAACGAAGAGAAAGCTCGCATGGAGCAATGAAGACCTGGTGCAGAAAATAAATGCATACATAAATAAGTAATTAAAAAAAGAAATTGGGAGTTAAGTTTTATTTGGGAACCTTTTATAGCACAAGAGAACATCTCAGATAGCGCTGAAGAACTTCTCTAAAGAGGTAAGGGAGGAGCTGGGATATATTTGAACTTTTTCTTTTTCTAGGAAGAACATGTAGTCAAACATCAAAATATTACTGCTAATCACAAAGAACAGACATCTCAAGTTAAAGGTTTTAGTGCTTTTGTGTTGATGAGAAGATGCAAGAATCTGGAGTCCTTTGAAAATTTTCCTTTGATATGGGTCCTAGCTATCTAGTGCCAAAGTGCAGACTGTTTCCTGCTTTTTTTCCACCCTTGATATCTGAACATCCTTTCAGTGGAAGACGGCAGTGGCTAATGGCTTGATCCTTGTGGAACTGGAATGGCAGGCAACATTTTTTTCTTTACACAATTATTAAAAAAAGAGAAAGATTTCTATAAATCAGTTTGAATACATAGTTTTATATATTTAACATATATGATATACCTAAAATATCTATACATTTTAATAAAATTCTTCAAAGACTGAATTTTTAAAAATTTGAAAGTTGTTATTTTTTTACTTTGGCTACACTAGGTCTTTGCTGTGGCGTGTGGGCTCTCCAGTTGGGGTTCATAGGCCCAGTTGCCCCATGACTTGTGGGTTCTTAGTTCCCTGCCCAAAGACTGAATCCATGTACCCTGCATTGGATGGAGAAGGCGATGGCACCGCAGTCCAGTACTCTTGCCTGGAAAATCCCATGAACGGAGGAGCCTGGAAGGCTGCAGTCCATGGGGTCGCTAAGAGTCGGACACGACTGAGTGACTTCCCTTTCACTTTTCACTTTCATGCATTGCAGAAGGAAATGGCAACCCACTCCAGTGTTCTTGCCTGGAGAATCCCAGGGATGGGGGAGCCTGGTGGGCTGCCGTCCATGGGGTTGCACAGAGTCGGACACGACTGAAGCGACTTAGCAGCAGCAGCAGCAGCCCCTGCATTGGAAGGTGCATTCTTAACCCCTGAACCACCAGGGAAGTCCCCGGGATATGTTTTTTAAATGAAGTAAAAGCAAGGCTTCCTATTTGGTAAAAAGTGATGAGAAATAAGACAGCATATTATATTTATTTTTGCAGAAACAAACACAGAAAGAAAAATAGTTAATGAAATTGTTTATCATTAAAACAATTGGTGGATAAGATAAAAGTGAAAGAGAAAGATGATGGAGTGTGGCTCTGAGCATACCACTTTCTATTGTTTTGAATTTTGAAATTATAATTATGTTTTGCATATTTAAAAAAAGTCAACAAGAAAAAAGCTTGAATTTCATGGGAGAACTTGCTGAAGAGACTGCCATAACACTACAAAGGAATTGGGAATTGATTATGCTTGAGCTATGACAGTATTGAAAGTGCTAAACAGACACATAGAAAAGACAGCATGTCAGGGTTGGAGAAGATGCTTACACAGCCTGTCGAATGTGCTGGGTGAGAAGCAAACTTAAAAACCACTAGGTGCTTGATTCCATGATGTCTGGCTCTAGGTGAGTGATCATGGTTATCTGGGTCATGAAGGTCTTTTTTGTATAGTTCTTCTGTGTATTCTTGCCACCCCTTCTTAATATCTTCTGCTTCTGTTAGGTCCATACCATTTCTGTCCTTTATCAAGCCCATCTATGCATGACATGTTCCTTTGGTATCTCTAATTTTCTTGAAGAGATCTCTAGTCTTTCCCATTCTATTGTTTTCTTCTATTTCTTTGCATTGATCACTGAGGAAGGCTTTCTTACCTCTTCTTGCTATTCTTTGGAACTCTGCATTCAGATGGGTATATCTTTCCTTTTCTCCTTTCCCTTTCGCTTCTCTTCTTTTCTCAGCTTTTGTAAGGCCTTCTCAGTCAACCATTTTGCCTTTTTGCACTTCTTTTTCTTGGGGATGGTCTTGATCACCGCTTCCTGTACAGTGTCATGAACCTCCATCCATAGTTCTTCAGGCACTCTGTCTATCAGATCTAATCCCTTGAATCTGTTTGTCACTTCTACTGTATAATCATAAGGGATTTGATTTAGGTCACACCTGAATGGTCTAGTGGTTTTCCCTACTTTCTTCAATTTAAGTCTGAATTTTGCAATAACAAGCTCATGATCTGAGCCACAGTCAGCTCCCAGCCTTGTTTTTGCTGACTGTAAAGAGCTTCTCCATCTTTGGTTGCAAAGAATATAATCAATCTGATTTCAGTATTGGCCATCTGCTGATGTCCATGTGTAGAGTCTTCTCTTGTGTTGTTGGAAGAAGGTGTTTGCTACCACCAGTGTGTTCTCTTGGCAAAACTCTGTTAGCCTTTGTCCTGTTTCATTTTGTACTCCAAGGCCAAATTTGTCTGTTACTCCAGGTGTTTCTTGACTTCCTACTTTTGCATTCCAGTCCCCTATAATGAAAAGGACATCTTTTTTGGGTGTTAGTTCTAGAAGGTCTTGTAGGTCTTTATAGAACCATTCAACTTCAGCTTCTTCAGGTGGGCCTTAGGAAGCATCACTATGAACAAAGCTAGTGGATGTGGTGGAATTCCAGTCGAGCTATTTCAAATCCTGAAAGATGATTCTGTGAAACTGCTGCACTCAGTATGCCAGCAAATTTGGAAAACTCAGCAGTGGCCACAGGCCTGGAAAGGGTCAGTTTTCATCCCAATCGCAAAGAAGGGCAATGCCAAAGAATGTTCAAACTACCACACAACTGCACTCATCTCACACGCTAGTAAAGTAATGCTCAAAATTCTCCAAGTCAGGCTTCAACAATACGTGAACTGAGAAATTCCAGATGTTCAAGCTGGATTTAGAAAAGGCAGAGGAACCAGAGATCAAATTGCCAACATCCGCTGGATCATGGAAAAAGCAAGAGAGTTCCAGAAAATCATCTACTTCTGCTTTATCAACTATGCCAAAGTCTTTGACTGTGTGGATCAACAAACTGTGGAAAATTCTTCAAGAGATGGGAATACCAGACCACCTGACCTGCCTCCTGAGAAGTCTGTATGCAGGTCAAGAGGCAGCAATTAAAACTGGGCAAGGAACAACAGACTGGTTCCAAATCGTGAAAGGAGAATGTCAAGGCTGTATACTGTCACCCTGCTTATTTAACTTACATGCAGAGTACATCATGAGAAATGCCGGGCTGGATGAAGCACAAGCTGAAATCAAGATTACTGGGAGAAATATCAATTATCTCAGATATGCAGATGACACCACCCTTATGACAGCAAAGAAGAACTAAAGAGCCTCTTGATGAAAGTAAAAGAGGAGAGTGAAAAAGTTGGCTTAAAACTCAACATTCAGAAAACTGAGATCATGGCATCTGGTCCCATCATCTCATGGCAAATAAATGGGGAAACAAAGGAAACAGTGAGAGACTTTAATTTTTTGGGCTCCAAAATCACCACAGATGATGACTGCAGCCATGAAATTAAAAGACGCTCTCTTCTTGGAAGAAAAGTTATGACCAACTTAGACAGCGTATTAAAAAGCAGAGACATTACTTTGCCAACAAAGGTCCATCTAATCAAAGCTATGGTCTTTCCAGTAGTCATGTATGGATGTGAGAGTTGGACTATAAGGAAAGCTGAGCACGGAAGAATTGATGCTTTTGAACTGTGGTGTTGAAGACTCTTGAGAGTCCCTTGGACTGCAAGGAGATCCAACCAGTCCATCCTAAAGGAAATCAGTCCTGAATATTCATTGGAAGGACTGATGCTGAAGCTGAAACTCCAATACTTTGGCCACCTGATGTGAAGAACTGACTCATTGGAAAAGACCCTGATGCTGGGAAAGATTGAAGGCATGAGGAGAAGGGGACGACAGAGGATGAGATGGTTGGATGGCATCACTGACTTGATGGACATGAGTTTGAGTAAGGTCTGAGGGTTGGTGATGGACAGGGAAGCCTGATGTGCTGCAGTCCATGGGGTTGCAAAGAGTTGGACGTGACTGAGTGACTGAACTGAACTGAGGTGATTGACTAAAAGAAAAAGCCTTACCAAGACTGTGCTCCAGAATCATATCCCTGCCTCTCCTGCCAATGGAGACCAATTACTCTTGTCTAAGTTTCAGGAGGAAGCTTCAAAGAGTAAAAAGCAAAGACTGTTTCGAGCCAACTAGGCCCAAAATGGCAGAAGATTTGACTTCATAGATCTTGAGCTTCATCATATGCTCACTGTAATACATTAGTCTTTGCTAAAAGACACACCCACCAGTGCCATGATAGTTGACAGTTTGCAATGACAACAACTGAGCAAGACCAGACAAGAACAAAAAGGAGAGCTGCATCAATTCCCGTTCCAAACCACACTCCTGTTCTTGGATGACTCGTGAATATTTCTCTCACTTTTTCCAATTGCCTCCCTTTTAGCTAGACCCTCTCTTAAATATGAGGTCTCTGCTCTAACAGGGTTGAGAAGTTGATTTATGAGCTAAGTTCCTGCTTTTCCATTCTTTGGCCATTGAATACAGACTGTGCAGTTCCGGTCTCAGCATGGGTTTTTGTTCCCTTATTGGCTTAGAGGATCCAAGCAGGAGCAAGGACCTCTCTGGCTGAGACAATAGGTTTTGGCAAGGGGTCTCAATTTGGTAATATCTGAACACAGAAAACTAGAAAGTAAGGAATATCAACCGAAAAAACAGTACAATATCATAATAAATTTGCTGTGCTTTATTCAAGGGAAACTGATTCATGGATAGGGGGAGTACAGTGCTTCACACTAGGCTCTGGCCAAGGAGAGAGTCTTTGTCACCTGGCACTTCCGGGCAGTGCTGTCTCAATCTTCTAGAACAAGTATGTGGTGGGTGGACAGTGATAGTGACTCATGGTCCCAATTCATAACTTGAATCTGCAATCAGCCAAAATCAAACACTGTTCTAGATACCTTGGGGGAAATTTCCACAAATTGTCAGTCACCTTGATGCAGGGTGACAGGCTTAGGGGGAGGCTCAAGGAAACAACACTCTTATGAGGAAACAAACAGCATGTTTGTTACAAACAACACCTTAATGCTGCTGAATCCCTGCTGCTAATTAAGGAGAAATTGTGAAAGACTTTGAAATGGACAAACACAGAGCCTCCCTTCAGTGGAGTACCAAGATTTGTCTAAACCAGAGGACCCTCCTTGGGATTTTCTGGTTCTATAGGGGTTTGCACCCTTTATCATCTTTGACTATTTTGCAACTATGGAGGGAAAAGTTGGGCTTCCCTGGTGACTGAGATGGTAAAGAATATCCACCTGCAATGTGGGAGACCTGGGTTTGATCCCTGGGTTGGGAAGATCTCCTGGAGGAGGGCATGGCAACCCACTCCAGTATTCTTGCCTGGAGAATCCCCATGCAGAGGAGCCTGACAGGCTACAGTCTATGGGGTCACAAAGAGTCAGACACAACTGAGTGACTAAGCACACCGGGAAAAGTTAATTCATGGAAGCCTGATGGTGATGCAAATAATCCCTGTTCAGAGAAATGCAAATGGATTTTGTTTGGTAGGGACTGATTTCCACTCTAGAAAGTAAGCAGATGATTCCAGAAATTGCATTTTTTGCTTCACAGAATTAATTAATGAGCTAATTAATTGTTAACATGTGTTCATTTTGAATTTCCTATGGGAGCTATGACTTTACCTTAATAAAATTTCAACCGCTTAATGGGAGCTGGCAGTTTATGGTAGTGGATATAAGTTTGGTGGGACTGAAGTTTATGCAATCTGGAGGTCTCTTTAAGAAAATAATACATTGGAAGAAGACCTGAAGCTCAGATTTCTTTATTTCTTTAACATTACAGTGAATATACCTCTAACCGTTGTTAAAAGATAATTTTTGCAAGGAGGTAAAACCATGAATCTCATACAGATATAATAATGCTGTTAGGTAAAAGATTTATTTTACTCATATGGTAGAATTAGGCAAATATTATAACCAATTCAAACGAGAATAGAAAAAACACAAATGCTGAAATAAACTGCAAGTGGAGACAAAGTTGATTTTTTGGGAGAGGAAGGAAAATTATAAAATTCACATAAATTACAGAATTTACACTTCTACTTGTTAGGTAGCTAGTCAGACATGAGTGGGTCCCACCTCATTCTAGAAGGGTCATATTTCTCTCCCCTATGTGGACCCTGGTAATCAGAGCACACTCAGAGATCCTTGCTCTAAGTTTCAAACAAGATAAAACTCCAGCACAGGTTGGCATAGGGGCACCAAGACCTAAAAGGTGACTCACAGTGACCTTGGGTTCATTATGCCATATTTGCAATAAATTAGGATTTTGGTTCCCCCTTTCCATGGGTTTCACTCGGGGGCTCATGGGTAAGTGCCTGTGCACTAGGGCAAAAGTATATAACCTAAAGCTGTCAATCAGCTTGTCAGGCAAATTGAAACAGGAGGAAGGGGGACAGGGCACAACCTTTGCAAGAATGGCATAACCTGAGGACACAACACAAACTGATTAGAATCAATGGGTCCAAGATGGCAGACACGTCAGCTTGACCTTGATGCTCAGTATACACTCATTATAACACATCAGCACGCTAAATGACACACTCAGAGGCACCATGACAGTTCCAAGACCCACCATCAAAGATCAAAAAGTGGGTGGTGGCCCAGTTCCTGGAAATCTCCACCCCTTCCCCAAAATAGTTGAAAAAACCCTCCCATTCATTAGCCTATACAATTACTGAGTTCATAAAAGCTAAGAGTGAAAGTCGCTCAGTTGTGTCCGACTCTTTGCAACCCCATGCACTATACAGTCCATGGAATTCTCCAGGCCAGAATACTGGAGTGGGTAGCCTTTGCCTTCTCCAGGGAATCTTCCCAACCCAGGGATCGAACCCAGGTCTCCCACATTGCAGGCGGACTCTTTACCAGCTGAGCCAAGCCATAAAAGATAACCACACCACATTTTGAGGCTGCACTCACCCTCTAGAACAGCCCATACTCTTGTCTGTGGAGTGTGCTTCTCCCTAAATAAATCCACTTCTTACCTATCACTTTGTCTCTCAGTAAATTCTTTCTGCGATGAGACATCAAGAACCTGAGCCTCGTTAGGTCCTGAAACTAGGTGTGTGACCTCAGTTGAAAGACCATGGGTTTTGGCTGTGTTCAAATACCGATCTGGGTATTGGCTGAGTCCAGCACATGGGTTCAAGTCCCAGTCTGAGGTGAATGGTTTCAGTTAGTGACTACAAAGGGATAGTGATAAGGCAGAAAGGTTTAAAATTAGGTCTTGGTCCTTAAGAGGCATGTGGGATTCCACAAGCCCACAGAGGGATGAAGCTCTGCTGATGTCATTGGTGGGGTCAAGTCTGTACGCTTATGTGCATCCAACAGTGGGTCCAGGACAGAATTGTTAATCTCTATAGTCTTTGACTGAGGTTTTTCTCCTACATGCTTGCATTCTTGTTCATTCCCTCTTTCTTTCTTTCTTCTGATAACCCTAGAAGACTTATGTGACCACCAAATTGTACTTTTTATTGCTTTTACTATACCTCTCTCTGACTCTTACAGGTGCTGATCTTTATTCCCAATTTATAGCTAGACCAACTCCAGCTCATCAGTACCACTGGGATGTCTGCTGTGTTACTTCTCTGCAACAACTTTTTGGGCACTTACACAGTGGTCATGTATGGATGTGAGAGTTGGACTTTGAAGAAAGCTGAGCGCCAAAGAATTGATGCTTTTGAACTGTGGTGTTGGAGAAGACTCTTGAGAGTCCCTTGGACTGCAAGGAGATCCAACCAGTTCATTCTGAAGGAGATCAGCCCTGGGATTTCTTTGGAAGCAATGATGCTAAAGCTGAAACTTCAGTACTTTGGCCACCTCATGCGATGAGTTGACTTATTGGGAAAGACTCTGATGCTGGGAGGGATTGGGGGCAGGAGAAGGGGATGACAGAGGATGAGATGGCTGGATGGCGTCACTGACTCCATCGACGTGAGTCTGAGTGAACTCCAGGAGTTGGTGATGGACAGGGAGGCCTGGTGTGCTGTGATTCATGGGGTCACAGAGTTGGACAGGACTGAGCGACTGAACTGAACTGAACACCTGGTTGGGAGACTATTTCGGAAAAGATAGCATCTAATATCATAAGTGCAAATCTTGACCAAATTGCACAGTGGATATTGACTTAAGACTGAAATCTTGGATAGAATGGGAGTTAGAGACATCATCTCAGGTTTGGGTCTGAAATGGGTCAAGTTGCATCAGTCTCAACCAATACCCCTCTGGGCCATATCCTCAGGGATTGGGAAAGATTGAGACTACAGAGATTAAAAAGAAAAAAAAAATTATTAGGTTATGTAATCATGTTTGGCCATGATACAAATTAGGAAGCCAAGGAAAGTGGCTACTAAAGGAGGAAGCCCCCTCCCCCCCCAAAAAAGTGGCCACATATGGTTCCCTTAGTTATGATACTATATTAGAGTTAGATTTATATTGTAGAGAGAAATTTGAATGGAGTGAGCTTCCGCACTTCAAATTTTCATGGCCTTGTATTTAAATTTAAATGAGACCCCAAAGGGATTTAAGGTGTATGTAGCTCAGAGGGATACCCACAGGCAGGAGCCCCTTCTCTGGCTATTGCCTGAGGGGAAACACAGCTAGGGATGAAGAAAAAGGCCCCACCCATATTCAGGAACCTCTTTGTACCCTGGGTTACCCAAGGGGCCCATCCTTAGCCCATCTAGCCCTCGCAGTTGGTGTAAGTTACCAACAAACTGCCCTTACAGTTTTGCCTGGATGAAAATCAAAGGACAATAACAGTCCATGTACCTTTTTCAATGCCTGATCTAAGTATGGCGGAGGACAAGTTGGGAAGTTTTTCTGAGGATCCTGCTTTTTTACAAAGGGATTTACCCAACTAGTGAGATCTTTTAATCTCATCTGAGGGGACTTATAGATCTTATTGATTACTATCCCACTGCTGCACCCCTGAGGAAAAGCAGTGTATAATACTGGCGACCAGAGCCCATGTGGACTAACTGGCAGCCCAAGCCCAACAGGACTATGCCGTGCTCTGAGTGGGGAATGATGTCCTTGAGGCAAACCTGCAGTGGAATTACCAGCTTAATTCAATTGATAGAGACAGATGAGACCTTATGATTAACTGTTTAATAGAGGGTATGAAGAAACTTACAGTAAAATCTGTTAATTATGATAAGGTGAAAGGTTGAACAGGAACAGGATGAAAATCCTATAGTGTTCTAAAAGAGATTAGTGGAGGCTTTTAGGAAATACACAAACAGGGATTCCTTCTGTCTCAGGGACAGCTCAGTCTGCCCCAGATATCAGGCACAAAATTCAGAAAGCAACTGCTGGTCCTCAGATTGCAATGAGCAATTTGCTCCAATTGACTTATTTGGTTTTCAATAATAGGGATATGGCCAAAAAGGCTGAATGTACCCTGAGAAATATGCAAAAGGCCCAAATGATTGCAATGGCTTTGTCTGCTTAGAGACCGCTAACTGAGAGTCTGGTTTTTCTGGGCCAATCTGACTGGCAGACCACAAGGTCCGTGGGTATCCATACAACCTCAGTGTACCTTGTGTGGACAAAAGGGGCACTGGGGGAAGGATTACAGTTGATGTGGCCTTTGCAAATAGCCAGGGCATTGGCATAAGGAATGCTCCAGATGCCAGAGAGCAATGGGGGTCCCTCAGCCACTGATGGTTTTGCAATCAGAAGACCTATGAAGCCTGAGGCTGAAAGTGACTCTACCCAGAGATACCATCTATATAACTAATGCTGAGCCTCGGGTGGTCATTTGATGCAGTGGGCCACTTGATAGAATTTCTTATAGACACTGATGCAAACTTCTCCGTCGAAACCCAAAGAATTGGAGACCTTAGCAATCATGAGGGATATGTAATGGGGTTGTCAGGGAAGAAACAGGGGCACAGTTTCTTGGAGACCCTTTCGTGCAACATCAATGGTCAGCTGTTTTTACACTCCTTTCTGTCGTGCCTGGTTGTCTTATCCCTTTAACAGGAAGTGATTTATTAACTAAAGTTAGGGGTTTCTCTGTTTCTTGAGGGACAAAGGAATCACGCTTATTGCCAAATGGTTCTAACAGAAAGTAGGAAGGAACAGATTGAAGCTGAGATAGAAGCCTTTATAGACTCTGGTGTGTAGAATATAGAGGGTCCAGGCTTGGCCAAAGATATCCAAACAGTGGTTATTAAGTTAAGACCTGGGTGGGAATTTCTCTGCAAAAAGCAGAACCCTCTAAAATCAGAGGCACAGAGAGGAATCTCTCCCTCAGTTAAAAAATACCTTTTGCATGGTTTATTGGTACCTCAGTCTCTGCACAATATGCTGATATTACCCATTCTTACACCCACTGGAGAATATCGATTTACATAAGATCTAAAGGCTATTAATGAAGCAGGGAAACCATCTAGCCTATTGTGCCTAAGCCTTATACTATTCTGACTCAGATCCCAGAGGAAGCCAAGTGGCTTACTGTATCAGACTCAAAGGATACCTTTTTCTACATTCCATGGGCCAAAGAATCTCAGTTTCTTATGCCCTCAAGTGGACAGATTCAGATACAAAAGAAACTGGACAATATACTTAGACGTGACTTTCCCAAGGATTTAGGGATAGCCCACATATTTTGGGGACTGCCTTGGCATAAGAAATGGGAATTCTTGTCCCATGACTGAGGATTAAAGGGAACAAATGGAGTTATTCTGCAATATGTAGATGATATTTTAATAGGAAGTTTTCCCTAAGAAGGCATCAGATGAGAATACTGTTAAGATCCTAACTCATTTATGAAAAAAGGGTAATAGGGTGTCCAAAGTTAAGGTGCAAATTTCTAAACAAGTTTTGTTATCTGGGATGCATGCTTACCCCAGGGAAGAGGTTTATATCTGCTGATAGAATAGTGTTAATTCAAAGATTAAAGTCTCCAAAAACAGTAAAACAGTTTAGGACCTTCTTGGGAGTAATTGAATATTGCTGGGTTGGATTCCTGGTTATGGGCTAGATGCAAAACCATTATATGAGCTCCTAAAACAAAGTGTAGAAACTGGACCATTAAATTGGGGGGATACAGAACAGGTCTCCCAAATTCTAAAAAGAAAATTATTAGACCCCCTTGCTCTGAGGTCACCTAATTTAGAAAAAACATTTTTTCTCTTTGGTACTGAAGGAGGAGGTATGGCCCTTGGTGTGTTAACTCAATGTTTAGGACATACATACCAGCCTGTTGCACATCTATTTAAGAATTTGGACCTCTAATGGGGAAAGCTATCCTACAAAATAGAATGGCCTTGGACATTATCACAGCTTCATGGCGGGGTGGGGGAGCGGGGCAGGTAATCTGTGCTATCATTAAGACAGAATATTATGTTTTTATTCCAGATAATTCTGTTGGTGTATCTCAATTACTGAGTCACATGCACAAACAGATAGAAGCTCTAAATGACCCTCTCCTAGGTTTGGAAAGTATTTTGGGAAAATGGTTTGGGTCTAAGATGATGGCTGAAATTTTGGACAGGCTTCTGTGTGTCCAAATGTGTGTTCATGTGTGTCTATAAGTGTTATAGATGATGGTATTGCCAAAAATTACTTCATAAAAAAGCCATATTTAACTGACTTAAAGGAAATTAAGCACTTACATGATACTCAGAAATACAAAATAATCTGGCCAGAATGAATTTCAGGTTCATGTTAGCTGGAAAATATTCAGAAGAAAACTAATATCTGGTATTAAAGGTGGCTTAAGCTTGTTGGTTTGATTAATATAGACATTCTAAAGATTATATAAAGTTTCTAAAATTGGAATATGTCCTGGTATAATGTGATAGTTCTAGTTATCTTAAAATATTGTGTGTCACAATGTTGCAGGGAGGGGGACCCCTTTCAGGGCCCGAAACTGGGCTTTTGTCTAACACTCGGAAGTGAGAGCCTTATCAGGATCTCCTGTTATAAAACAACTCAGGCAAATGGTTACTATGGTGCCTGGCCAGGGTGGGCGGTTTCAATCAGTGTGCTTCCCCTAACAACAACAGCAATGAGGGTTGTTTATCAATTATACTGTAATCAGATGTTTAATTCTGTGTTTTAAGTCTTTTGTCATTTATAGATATTCTTATACTCTGGTGCTTAGAAAAAGTGCTTCATTATCAAGGAGATTCATAAAGAAAGCTGTGAAGCATTTACAACAGTTCCCTATCAAGATGATGGTTATGGGGAGTGTTCCAGCTCATACTGACTTAAAACAGCAAGCTGTCTTGTCCCTGAGGCTGTGAGATCAGGCATCCAGAGATATTTACTACCTGACAGGCAGGGTCAATGCCCCTACTCAGCCTTGAAGCAGTTACAGAAGATGGACCACTGCCTTTTTTCTTCCCATAAGAATATGGGACAAAAATCTGAGCAAGAAATGACGCAAGGAGGGAGGGACACAGGTACTACATTTGAAAGAATGGCTTCACCTGAAGACACAACATAAATGGATAAATCTTCCCGACCCAGGGATCAAACCCCTGTCTCCTACATCTCCTGCATTGGGAGACACATTCTTTACTACTGAACCACCTGGAAAGCCTTCATTATAACATGTCAGCAAGCTAAATGACACACCCAGAGGAACCATGACAGTTCCAAGGTCAACTATCACAAACCAAAGAGTGGGTGGTGACCCAATTCCTGGATTGCACCCTGTCCCCAAAATAGTTGAAATAATCCTCCCACTCATTAGCCTGTTGGATTTTTGTTGCTGTTCAGTCACTAAGCTGTGTCTGACTCCTTGTTACCCCATGGACTGTAGCACACAGGTTCCTCTGTCCTCCACCATCTCCCAGAGTTTGCCCAGATTCATGTCCAATGAGATGGTGGTGCTATCTAACCATCTCATTCTCTGCCTCCCCCTTCTCCTTTTGCCGTCAATCTTTCCCAACATTAAGGTCTTTTCCAATGAGTTGGCTCTTCACATTGAAACCATTCACCTCAGATTGAGACTTGAATCCACGTGTCAGGACTTGAACCCAGGCAAAAACCTGCTTGGGACTTGAACCTATGTGGTTGGGCCTCAAACCTGGCTCAAATCCATGATCTTCCAACTAAGATCACACACCTGGTTTTAGGACCCAGTGTGACTCAGGTTCTTGATGTCTCATTGCAGAAAGAATTCAGTGAGAAACAAAGTGATGGGTAAGAAGTGTTTTGTTTGTTTGTTTCTTTTTTTTTTTTAAGAGAAGCACACTCTACAGAGTGTGGGCCATCTCAGAAGGCAAGGGCAGCCTTGGGAGATACACACTCCATAGACAAGTGTGTGAGCCATCACAGAAGGTGAGTGCAGCCTCAAAATGTGTGGTTAGCTTTTATAGGCTGGGTAATTTCATTCATTGAAAGGACTCTTGCTGAAGCTAAAGCTCCGACACTTTGGCCACATGATGCTGAAACAGGAGAGGAGGGGGCGGGACACAATCTTAGAAAGAATGACATAGCCTGAGGATACAACATAAACTGGTTAGAATCAAATGGGTCCAAGATGGCAGAGAAGTCAACTTCAACTAGACCTTGATCCTCAGTGTATGTTCATTGTAACACATCAACAAGCTACATGACACATCCAGAGGCACCATGACAGTTCCAAGGTCCACCATCAAAGACCAGACAGTGGGTGGTGGCCCAGTTCCTAAAAATCTCCACCCCTTTTCCAAAATGGTTGAAATAATCATTCCACTCATTAGCCTATGAAATTACCCAGCCCATAAATTTAACCACTCCACATTTTGAGGCCACACTCACTCTCTGGGACAGCCCACATTCTTGTCTGTGGAGCGTGTTTCTAAGTAAATTAACTTCTTACCTATCACTTTGTCTCTCACTGAATTCTTTCAGCAATGAGACATCAAGAACAAGAGCTTCTTTAGGTCCTGAAACCAGGTTTGTGGTCTCATTTGGAAGAGAGTGGGTTTTGGCTGGGATCGAGTCCTGGCCGTGTGGGTTTGAGTCCAAGCCCAATTTTGGCCAGGTTTGAGTCCTGGACATGTTGGTTTGAGTCCCAGCCATGTTAGTTTGAGTCCCAACCTGGGTTTTGGCTGAGTCCTGGCACATGGGTTCAAGTCTCAATCTGGGTGAATGGTTTCAAAATGATGCAGGACACAGGGAACAGCAACAACTCTAAAAAACCTAACACTACCTCCTTGCAGGGCTGCTACTGGCTTCCTTATAGCCCACTCTCATCCTTTCTTGGGAGTGTATTTTTGCTGTGTTTGGTAAAACTCTTGCTACTTAAAACTTCTCTATGATGCTCGACTAAATTCTTTCCCTTGAGAGGACAAGAATCAAGGAAATCACCATTCTGCCAGAATCAAGGAAATCACCATATTAATTGGGCTTCCCTGGTGGTTCAGCTGGTAAAGAATCCACCTGCAATGTGGGAGACCTGGGTTTGATCCCTGGCTTGGGAAGATCCCCTGGAGAAAGGAAAGGCTACTCATTCCAGTATTCTGGCCTAGAGAATTCCATGAACTATAACAGTGTCAAAGAGTCAGACACGACTGAACATATTAATTACCTCCAGCTTAAAATTCCTTTAAGGTACCCTCTGTACCTTAAAAAGTGTACAGAGGGTACCATTACTGAACACAAGTTCATGTGTCTGATGCACAGTGAGATCAAACAAACCAAAAGGTTGGAGTTAGCAGCAGAGGAAGGTTCATTGTGGGGCCATGCAAGGAGAATGGTGGCTCGTGCTCAAAAACCCCAAACTCCTTTAGGATTTCCAGGGAAAAGTTTTTATAGGCAAAATTTGGGGTGAGAGCTGCAGGGTGTGTGGCTTTCTTCTGATTGGTTGGTGGTGGGGTAACAAGGTGGTACTCCAGGAATCTTGTGCTTCAGCAATGAGATTACCATCCTCTACTTGAGTGGGGCCCTTACTTTCTGCAGAAGAACTTAAAGACATTGCTCTGCTTGTCCCCTGAGGAGGACCTGGAACTTTGCCCCAGGGCTACATGATTATTCCTTGACTCTTCCTGAAACCCAGTCCTATGGGGCTCCCAAGGATGGAGACTTTCTATCCCCCATTTCTTGTAGGCAAGACTCCAGCCTCTGACCTTCCCTGAGTTCCAAATGGTGGCTTGGAATGGTTGCTAATCAAGGGAGGATCAGCAAAGAAACCACTTGAGGCAAAGATGAAAGTGTTAGGGGAAGCACACTGATTGAGACCGCCCACCCTGCCCAGGCACCATAGTAACCATTTGCATGAGTTGTTTTATGACAGGAGATCCTGATAAGGAATATGGAACTAATAAGCCACCACCAACTGGAAGAGTTCGGGAAAGGTCGAAAGGAGACACCGTGTGTCCGTTCACTTCCCGGAATCCCTCTCGCTAGCATCCATCTTGGCCGAGCGATGCGTGTGCCATCAGGAAAGACTCTGAGTTAGAATGATTGGCCAAAGACCACCCGGAAACTAATCCCATCACCATAAAACCCGACATTGTGAGCCAGAGCAGTTCTCCTGGGTTCCCTTACCCTACTGCTCTCCACCCGGGTGCCCTTCCAATAAAATCTCTTGCTTGGTCAGCACGTGTCTCCTCAGACAATTCTTTTCCGAGTGTTAGACAAGAGCCTGCTCTTGGGGCCCTGTAAGGGTCCCCTCCCCCCCAACCCCGCCCTTCCTACAACAAAAGGAACCAGAGAAGCTCACCACCTGACCACCTGAGACTAAAGGATTAAAGGAGGGCAAACCCTGCACCCACCCTAATCTTGACGGAGCCTGCCTTTGACCCTGCCTGGTGTACAAACACTCAAGTTCTCTGGAGTTGAGACACATAGGTTTTCAAGGCAGAAGCCTGGTGTGTCTCCCTTTGCCTGGCAAAGCAAGAAAGCTGTTCGTTTCTACTTCTGTCTCAGGATATGATTCAGCACTGGAGTATAGAGAAGTCGAGTTTTGGTAACATTCCTTTTTTGTTTCTGTATTCTCTCTCTTTCCTGATTACCAACCATTTGAATCAGCCCTTTGGGACTCAGGGAAGGTCTAGGAGGCTGAATGAAGCCTGATTCCTACAAACATGAAATGGGAGACACAGAAAGGATATGTACTCAGAAGAGCCCCCTGGGATTCTGTTCCCTTCACTAGGATCTGATAACCTGGAAAGATGCAGACAACACAAAGTCTTTTAGTTTGATGCCCACTCCCTGCTACGGGGACCTGAGAGTGATGCAGGCCTAAGTTGATCCCCCAAAGATAAGTATCTGCATGTGGAGTCCCTGAGGGTGGATTCAGGGAATTCTTCAGACTCCTCCAGGGCCACCTCTTGTGGAGCCAGTCGAGGGCTCACAACTTGTCCCTTAACTTGTGTCAGCTTAAAAAAATGCACAACTTGAGCACTGTGAGTTAAGTTTTATTTGGGGCAAAACGAGGACTGCAGCCCAGGAGTCAGCACTTCACTTCAGATAGCTCTGAGAAACTGGTTCAAAGAAGCAGGGGGGAAGGTCATTATATATGTAATTTTGGTGAAGGGGGAATACATGCAATCAAGCACACCTTCTCCAGAAGGTTTCTGCTGGTCTCCTGAAGCGTTTGCTAGTCATGAGGAACAGTCATCACCATAAAGAACTTTAGTGATTTTCTAGATATGAGGAGATACAAGAATTGAGCACATAAAACCAGATCCTAAAAATATCTAGATATATGAAGACCTCTCCTGCCAGTTCCCCCACTCCACCCCTCCCCCCCAGCAAAAAGGGCTCATTTCTGCTCTGCCTTAAACTCCTTTCAGTGGCCACTGAAAGTCAGCAGCTGCAGCAGCACATGATTTAATCCTTGTAGAGGGAGATGGCAGGTGCCGATTTGTAGTTAACACTTGCTTCCAAAGAGGAAGCCAGTCACCTAATCCCCAGGTGGAGACAAATGAATGTCAAACTTTGGGAGGTAGTTGAGCCCTGCATTGCTGTGGATAAGGCAGAGGGGGCCATCTAGTGGCTGCCTATCCCTTTGTTTTGTTATTCTTGGGGTGCCAATGACAGTCGTCTTGGAGCAAACTATTGAGCAGGTCGTGTGGATCCTAGGTAAGTTCCTGACTTTGAGGGAATAGAGAAATCTGGCCCCCAGGTGTTTTCAAATGAGGACAGGACCTGTGCACTGGCTGTAGGAAGGGGCTGCAGGGGCAGTGGGCCACACACTGGGGCATCCAGCATCTCTATGGGGCTCCCAGAAAAGATACAGGTGGGGGCTGAGTGCAAGCGCATGACTGTTACTCACTCCTCCAGTAACCTCCAAGGAGTTGCAAAAGAGTGGGACAGGACTTAGAGACTAAACAACAAAACCAGTCATCTAGCTTTCCAACAAGATGTAACTTGATTTCCTCCAGTGTTTGACACTTGACCCCACCCTCAGCCCCACCTCCCATTTGTGGAGAGCAAATCCCAGTCAGACTGGTTTTGAACTTTTGTGATGGGGTTGAGCTGGAATGTCAGGGAGAGGCAAGGGTAAGGCTTTAACGGCAGAGTTTACTAAATTTGCATTACAGAGTCAGGGTCCCTAAGCAGACCTGGGAACTATGGGTGCAAAGCAGTATTCTGTCGGTTGTGAGTGGGATGGGAGAAAGGGAATTGCGAAAAGAGTTGTTGTTCAGTTGCTCAGTCATGTCCAACTCTTTGCAACCCCATGGGCTGCTGCACGCCAGGCTTCCTTGTCCTTCACAATCTCCCAGAGCTTGCTCAAACTCATGTCCATTGAGTTGATGATGCCATCTAACGGTCTTGTCCTCTGTTGTCCCCTTCTCTTCTTGCTTTCTATCTTTCCCAGCATCAGGTCTTTTCCAGGGTCTTTTCTGTGAAAAGTTACTAAGTGAGATCAAGGATTTATCCCTTTTCAGTGTCCTTTGAGGGGCCATGTAAATTATTTTGTATTGAAGGGGAACAGAATTTCTCACCCCAAAATATGCCTCTTCGGCCTGAGGGTTATTTCAAGGTAAAGGTAATCAAATCTAACAGGAAAGCTCTTTATCTCTCCCTTAACTGCTTAAATTTACATTGGAAAGGGGGCCTGTACCAGGAAGAGAGCTATTACCTGAGACACCTAAAGAAATTTATCCACCTTTTGTTTTCCAAACACCTCTGCCTTCCTGTGAATAGTTTTCTTCCCCTTTGTCTACTTAAAGAAAAACCACACGAGGTGAAATTGTGAATTTAAATTTTGTTTGTTGCTGAATGCAAATTTGTGAGCCCAATGCACAGTGAGGCTGACCTTGGGTGGCCTCAGCCTGCCTTGGCTTGGAGCTTGGGTTCCCAGCCAGAAACTGAGGCTGTGCTGCAGTAGCGTGAGCACCAAATCCTAACCACTAGACCACTGGTCAGTGACAAGGGCCTGGCTCTTTGGGTTTGCAGAAAAGAATTCCCACAAAGATAGAAAATAGGGAGACAAATAAAATATTCATTCAGAGGAAAAAAAGAGTACAGCATGTGTGGATAGACAAATGGGCAAACTCAGAGACAGTGTCTGAATTGCTGAGTTGCAGCCTTCCGTAGTTTGAATTACTTTTATGGGGCATTTCTTCTGAGTTTCCTTTGGCCAGTCATTTTGATTTGCCTGGTTCACTATTCATATTTGGTATATCTCAGGATCTCTCATGTGTGCATACACATCTCTTAGCCAAATTGGATTTTAGCCAAGATGAATAGGTGTATGGGTAGAGAATATCCTTTGACATAACTCCCTCTTTGACCTCAAAGGAGTCTTTTCTGCACATGTGTGGTTGGGGAGGTCTCTTGACTTCAAGAATGAGAAATATATGTCCTGGATAGGGCCCAGCCTCCTCCCTTAATTGTCCTGCTGCTTTTGTTTTGGAGTTTCAGTCCATAGGGAATGAATCTCCAATTGCTCTACTGTGTTGGGGGTGCATCTACCTCCTGCATCACACCCTCTGAGAAACATAAACCCCCAAAAATCTTTATTGGACAGATGACAGGCAAAGGTCTGTTTTCTGTAACTTTTTCAGGCTGACAGGACCTCATAGACCCTACCTAGTTGGAGTCATGGAGCTCTCACCGTGTCTCATTAAAGAGGTCCCATGGTGACTTCAGTTGCTTTTGCAGGATCTGCTTGGGGAGTGGCTGGAGTCCCTGCATCACCATGTCTTGAAGACCAGTGGTCAGTGACAAGGTCCTAGCCTTTTGGCTTTGCAGACGGGAATTCCCAAGGAGGTGGTGTTTATTAGGAGGATAAAGAGTATAGTGCCTGTGGATGGATACATGGGCAGGCTCAGAGTTTGAATCACTTTTGAATCACCTTTGAATCACTTTTAGTTTGAATCGCTTTTATGGGGCATTTCTTTCCAGTTTACTTTGACCAATCATCTTGCTTTGTCTGGTAAAGAGGCCATATTTGGCATAGCTCAGGGTCATCCCGTGTGTGTGCACATCTTTTCGCCCAGATGCATTCTAGTAAAGAGGCTTATGGGTAGTTGACATCACTTTCTTTGAGGTTATCCCCCCTCCCTTTACAACCTCCAAGGAGCCTTTCGGTGCATGTGTAGTCGGGGACGTCTCCTTAACTTTAGAATGAGGAATATGTGGTCTTTCATCTCTTCTCTGTACAGGGCCCAGCCTCCTCCATCATCCTGTTTTTATAGAGTTTCTGCTATTATGAAATTTCTGTCCACAGGGGAGAAACTGTTGAGCCTGGCCCCATGTATCTCCTACCTCTACGGCAAATAAACAAAAATGAGTTTAAAGCATGGAAAGGTTTATTGGAGGTGTCAGCTTAAGAAAAAGCACAATATGAGAGTCGTGAGTCAAGTTTTATTTGGGGCAAAACGAGGACTGCAGCCTGGGAGATGGCATATCAGATACTGTTGTAGCCACGTGTTCTGGGAAACAAACTCACTCAGAAGGACAATGCAGATAGTGGAGTGCAGTTTATTACACCAGCGGGCCCAAGGCAGAGTCTCCTCTTAGCCAAGGACCCTGACCAGCATTTGTGAAAACCTTTTATACCCCACGTGTACGTGTCTGAACCCACCACTCCAAATTCCTTGAGACTTACATAAACCAAGGAAAATACAATCCCAGTAACCCCATCATTCACGTGCTGTGTGCTCATGGGCTCAAACAGTCAAACAGTTAGCCAATAATCAATAAATCCGAGGTTACACTCCGATAGATAAAGAAAAATTTATGGCCTGTCTGGAGGAAGGGGGTGATTAGTGTATGTTTCTCTGAGGCGATGAGTAACCTAGATATGATCTTCAAGGTTCCCCTGTCTGGAGGGGGTCTTATCCTTCTGTTGTTGTTTTCATAGGCACTAAACAGAGAGTTCAGAGTCCATTGGAAAGGTGGCCAAGCATGATCAGCATGAACAGGCTTAAGATGGAGTCTAGGCCCTATGAATTCCCTCTTCAATATCTCTGAGAAACTACTCCCAAGACGTAGGAGGGAAAAATAGTATATATGTAATTTTGGTAAAGGGGAAATCAATCAAGCACATATTTCCCAGAAGGTTTCTGCTTGTCTTGTGAAGCTTTTGCTAGTCATCAGGAAGAGTTGTCAGCATGGACTTTAATACTTTTCCAGAGAGGAGACACAAGAATTAGGCTCAAAAAAATGGACTCCTGGGGCTTCCCTGGTGGCTCAGTGGTAGAGTCCACCCGCCAGTGCAGGAGACATGGGTTTGATCCCTCGTCTGGGAAGATCCTGCATACCTCGGAGCAACTAAGTCTGTGCACCGTAACCACTGAGCCTGTGCTCTGGAGTCTGGGACCTGCAGCTACTGAAGCCCAAGAGCCCTGGAGTCCGTGCTCTGCAACAAGAGAGGCCGCTACCAAGAGAAGCTATCACACCACAGCTAGAGTGTAGCCCACTCGCTGCAACTAGAGAAAAACCTGTGTATCAACCAGCACAACAACAACAACAACAAAATTGGCTCCTGAAAATATCTAACTATCTGAAGCCCTGTCTTATTAGTTCTCACCCCCCCTCCCCCCGAGCACAGAGGGCCTCACTTTGTTACCGAATCCAAGCTCACTCTGCTCGCCACATGACAGACCACTTAGCTGAGAGATGAGATGTTGAGGCAAGAAATACGACTTTCTTCACAAAGCCAGCTGACTGGGAAGATGACAGACTAATGTCTAGAAATAACCATCTTATCATGGTCTGGATGCCATTTTCTTTTATAAAACGAGAGAGAGATGGGATGAGGAAGTAAAATAAAAAGGGCCATCAGTCTTGCAAATCATCTCTGGGAATGGCCAGTATTGGGGAAGGGATGTGTTAATACCTTCTTTCTTGCAGCCATTAACAGGTGGGCAGAGTCAGGTTATATTTCTGTGTGCTGAGCAAAGGTACTTTAGTTTAACAGTCCAGCAGAGGGGTGGGGTCCTTTTAGGAAGGCCGTTATGTATGATTATAATAACAAAAACAAAATAAAACAAAAAAATAAAGGTTAAAGTCAAAGAAAGAGATCCAGCATGGAGTCAAGGCTCTTACCTGCGACAATTTCTGCTGTCTACCCTGAACTCCTTTCAGAGGATGTTGAAAATCAACAGGTGTAGCAGCACATGATTTAATCTTTGTAGAGGTAGATGGCAAGCACCCAATCAACTGCCAGTTTGTAGTTGACAGAGGGCTGAGCAAGAACAAGGGGCTTGTGTTCAAAAACTCCACACTACTTGAAGGGTTTCAGCAAAGCATTTTTAAAGGCAAGGGAAGGAAGAGGTGTCCAAGGGTGTGTGATCAGCTCCTGCACAATTCTCTGATTGGTTGATGGTGATCAATCCTTGGGCACTAGAAGCAAGCTACTGTTCATGATCATCAAGTATTAATAGCTAATTTCATCCATTTGGTGGCAGTTTTGTCAGTTGAAGAACTGATGCTTTTGAACTGTGGTGTTGGAGAAGACTCTTGAGAGTCCCTTGGACTGCAAGGAGATCCAACCAGTCCATTCTGAAGGAGATCAGCCCTGGGATTTCTTTGGAAGGAATGATGCTAAAGCTGAAACTCCAGTACTTTGGCCACCTCATGCGAAGAGTTGACTCACTGGAAAAGACTTTGATGCTGGGAGGGATTGGGGGCAGGAGGAGAAGCGGATGACAGAGGATGAGATGGCTGGATGGCATCACTGACTGGATGGACGTGAGTCTGAGTGAACTCTGGGAGTTGGTGATAGACAGGGAGGCCTGGTGTGCTGCGATTCATGGGGTCGAAAAGAGTCAGACACGGCTGAGCGACTGATCTGAACTGAACTTGTCAGTTGAAAAACTTGGGAAAGATGCATTAGATACCACTATCTAGGTACTTCAGAGAGGAGAAAAAACAGAATTATGGGGGAACTGAGAAGGTCTCATATGGTCCGGCTTGGTTACATAATCAGGAGCTTACTTAGGACTTTTGAAACTGTACAACTCAGATTAAGACTTCAACCCATTGTCTTTTAATTGAGATCACACACCTGGTCTCAGGATTCATAGAGCTCAGGTCCTTTATGTCTTGTTGCAGAAAAAAGTCTAATGAGAGATAAAGTGATAGGTAAAGAGTGGATTTATTTAGAGAGATACATGTTCCATAGATAGGATGAGGTATATCTCAAAAAGTAAGAACAACTTTGGTAGAAACACACTTCACTGACATACTGTGGGCTATCTCAGAAGGTAAGTTCAGTTCAGTCGCTCAGTCGTGTCCAACTCTTTGTGACCCCATGAACTGCAGCACGGCAGGCCTCCCTGTCCATCACCATCTCCCGGAGTTCACTCAGACTCATGTCCATCCAGTCAGTGATGCCATCCAGCCATCTCGTCCTCTGTCATCCCTTTCTCCTCCTGCCCCCAATCCCTCCCAGCATCAGAGTTTTTCCAATGAGTCAACTCTTCGCATGAGGTGGCCAAAGTACTGGAGTGTCAGCTTTAGCATCATTCCTTCCAAAGAAATCCCAGGGCTGATCTCCTTTAGAATGGACTGGTTGGATCTCCTTGCAGTCCAAGGGACTCTCAAGAGTCTTCTCCAACACCACAGTTCAAAAGCATCAATTCTTTGGCCCTCAGCTTTCTTCACAGTCCAACTCTCACATCCATACATGACCACAGGAAAAACCATAGCCTTGACTAGATGGTAAGAGGCCCCCAGATATGGAGAGGTTAGTTTTTACAGGTCGGGTAATTTCATAGACGAATGAATGGGAGGATTATTTCAACTATTTTAGAGAATGGTGGAGATTTCCAGGAATTAGGCCACTGCTTAGTTTGATTTCTGATGGTTGGCCTTGAAACTGTCATGGTACTAGTGGGTGTATCACTTAGTTTGCTGATGTGTTAAGATGAGCATACTCTGAGGCTAAAGGTCTAGTGGAAGTTGATGCATCTTCCACCTTGACCTATTTTGTTCTAATCAGTTTACGTCTTGTTCTTGGGCTATGTCATTCTTTTAAAGACTCTACCCTGACCCCTTCCCTCCTGTTTCAGAAAGGTAATTTGGATAGAGGATTGATAGACTGAGCATTGGTAAAGGAGGAGACAGGCAAGTAGTAGCTAAATTGTACAACTCATTTTGGGACTTGAACACACAGTCTTTTGTTGAGATCATACACCTCATCTCAGGACTTAATGAAGCTCAGAACTTAGAAGTGGTAGAGGAGGAACCAGTATACATACAATTTTTTTTTTTTTTGGTCTAGGGAATACATGCAGTCAACCATGCATACATCTTTCATCTGTTGCTGTTTTTATTTCTATAAAGAGCATAAACATATTATTATGTGTATTCCTTGAGGCGGAACCTGCCCCGCCCCAAGGCTAAACTGTTGACTCTTGGCTGTTCCTCCCTTGTCTCTACATCCTCTCTTTCCCAGATTAAAACTGTTTGAGTCTGTCCTTTGGAACTCAGGGAAGCTCATGGAGGCTGGAGTCTGTTCCTTACAAAGAATAGAGGACACGGAAAGGCTTCCAAGGCCAGGAGCCCCACAGGGTCTTGCTCAGTTTCACAAAGAACTGTTAGGACAAAGCACAGAGAGCCTCACTCTGTTCTTCACCCTGTTGGTGAGCAGCTGTAGAGGGTTATGACAATGTAGAACTGGGTGGTGAACAATGCTTTTTTTGCCCTTCCTCATTCACACTTTTGTAACTCTAGATCTCCACCCCTTTTTTTTAGCTCAGGATATGATATAAGCTTCAGTTACCTGGCTGCCTTTGATTCTTTATATTTTCACATGCTCCTGGAGGTATGTAATTTTGTTTGTTTTTCCTCTGTTAATCTGTTTCATATAGTTTAATTATTAGACCAGTCAAAGAACATAGAACTGAGATCGGAAGGGGGCAGGGCACAACCCTTAAAAGAATGACATAGCCTGAGAACACACACGACTTCAACTGATTAGAACCAACTAGGTGTAAGATGGCAGATGAGTCATCTACTAGATCTTGAGCCTCAGTATACGCTTATTGTAGCACATCAACATGCTAAATGACACGTCCACAGGTGCCATGAAGGTCAAAGAGTGGGCGGCGGCTCAATTCCTGAAAATCCCCACCCCTACCCAAAAGCGTTGGAATACTCTTCCCGCTCATTAGCCTGTGAAATTACCCACCCTTATAAAAACTGGCAATCCCATATTCAGGACTATTGAAACCATACAACTCATATTAGGACTTGAACTCAGGTTAGGATTAGGTTCGGAGAAGGCAATGGCACCCCACTCCAGTACTCTTGCCTGGAAAATCTCATGGACAGACGAGCCTGGTAGGCTGTAGTCGATGGGGTCGCGAAGAGTCGGATATGACTAAGCGACTTCACTTTCACTTTTCACTTTCATGCATTGGAGAAGGAAATGGCAACCCACTCTAGTGTTCTTGCCTGGAGAATCCAAGGGACGGGGGAGCCTGATGGGCTGCCATCTATGGGGTCGCACAGAATCGGATACGACTGAAGCGACTTAGCAGCTGCAGCAGCAGCAGCAGTAGGATAGGTTAGCATACCCTGGTGCCTTTTCTGCCTCTCTTGCCTTCTGAGATGGCCCACACTCTGTCAACGAAGTGTTTCCTCCCTAAGTAAGCCTTTGTCACTTTACTATTTCTCACTCTTGAATTCTTTGTTTCATGAAACCAAGAACACACACTTGGTGGCTGTTGCAGGAACTGGGATGTGACCATTCTCCTGTGCCCTACTCTCCTGCAGTAGATGGGAGGCTGGGAAATTTTTTCTGCCCTTACATTGCTTATTTGAATTGTGATTTTTTTTTTTTTTTTAAGCACCATTCTTCTAGGGGCTTTAACTTTACGTTTTGAAACTTTTATTTCTGCAAATTGTAACAAATATTGCTAACACTACCATTATAGGCAGAACTGTGTTTGCCTGCCCTTACCTGCCCATCCAATTTATAAACTGAAGTTCTAACCCAGTTTAGAACTTGACATCTAAGTTGTCAATCAAACATAAACATGGTTTATGTTTATATTTGCACATAAGGCCTTTAAAGAAGTGATTACAAAGCTGAGCAGGACCCCATTGGAACCTCCCCTGGTACAAATCTTTTCCGTGTCCCCAGTTTCTTGTATGTAGGAAAGAAGCTTCAGCCTCTTAGACCTTCCCTGATTTATCAAAGGGTAAATTCAAACAGTTCTTAATCAAAATAGTGAGGCAATGGGGAATGAAAAGAGGAACTGATCTTTGGTAGCCTCAACCTGAAGCAGCTTGAAGTGGGCCTTTGGTTTCCTGGCCAGAGACTGAGGTGGGTTATAGCAGTGAAAACACGAAATCCTCCCCACTAGACCAGTGGTCAATGACAAAGCCCTGGCTCTTTGGCTTTGCAGAAAAGAATTCCCATAAAGGCAGAAAGTAGTGAAGCAAGTAAAGTATTTACTAGGTGGAAAAATAGTTCATATGTGTGGAAAGACACAAAGGTGAGCTCAGAGAGAAAGTCCCCGAGTCTTGCCCTTGTGGTAGTTTAAATAACTTTTGTGGAGCATCACTCTGGTTTTTCTTAGGCCTATCATTTTGATTTGCCTGGGTCAGAGTCCATATTTGGTATATCTCAGGATTCTCCCATATGTGTACATGTGTCTCTTAGCCAAGATGGATTCTACTGCCAGAGGCCTATGGGTAGCCTTGCATCAGTTGGCATCACTTCCCTTTTGACCTCCAAGGACATGCATGGTCATGGAGATCTCCTGACTTCGAGAATGAGAAATATGTGGTCTGGGCAAGGCCTAGCCTCTTCTCTGAAATGCCCTGCTATTCTCATCTTGGAGTTTCAGTCCACAGAGAATGAATCTCCTATCACCTTACCCAGGGATGGACTATCTATCTCCTGCCTCAGAATAGTCAAGGAACTATAGTGCAGTGATAAAACAGGGACCTGGTTTCCACTCAGGTGATATACACAACAATATCTTCGAGTTCTTCTGCAGGAACTAAAGTCCCCACCCAGGTGGAAGAGGATAACTTCAGACTGAGTACAAGATTCCTGGAACACTGCCTTGCTACCTCCCTACAAACCAATCAGGAGAAAGTCTGCACACAGTGGAAGATAGCGAAGACTCTGACCCCCCTTTCCAAATGATTAACTGAGATAAGCTTCCCCTCTCTTCCTTTAAAAACTTTCCTGATCGAACAGAATCTCTGAGTTGGTTCTTGGATAGGAGTCCACCTTCTCCCTAGGTTGCTGACCTCCTGAATAAAGCAAACTTTCCTTTCTAACCAGCACTTGTCTCTCAAATATTGGCTTTCAAGTGGTGAGCCGTTGAACCTGAGTTCAGTAACAATTATGATTAAATGAAGTCACTAGTTCAGTTCAGTTCAGCTCATTTCAATTGCTCAGTAGTGTCTGACTCTTTGTGACCCCATGGACTGCAGCACACAAAGCTTCCCTGTCCATCACCAATTCCCTGAGCTTACTCAAACTCATGTCCATCAAGTTGGTGATGCCATCTAACCATCTCATCCTCTGTCATCCCCTTCTCCTCCTTCCTTCAATCTTTCCCAGCATCAAGGTCTTTCCCAATGATTCCGCTCTTTGCATCAGGTGGCCAAAATATTGGAGCTTCAGCTTCAGCATCAGTCCTTCCAATGAATATTCAGGACTGATTTCCTTTAGGATTGACTGGTTGAATCTCCTTGCAGTCCAAGGGACTCTCAAGTCTTCTCCAGCACCGCAGTTCAAAAGCATCAGTTCTTTGGCACTCAGCTTTCTTGATAGGCCAACTCTCACATCCATACATGACTACTGGAAAAACCATAGCTTTGACTAGACGGAACTTTTTTGGCAAAGTAATATCTCTGCTTTTTCATATGCTGTCTAGGTTGATCATAGATTTTTTCCTGGAACAAGTGTCTTTTAATCTCATGGCTGCAGTCACATCTGCAGTGATTTTGGAGCCCTAGAAAATAAAGTCTACCACTGTTTCCATTGTTTCCCCATCTATTTGCCATGAAGTGATGGACAGGATGCCATGGTCTTTGTTTTTTGAATGTTGAGTTTTAAGCCAGCTTTTTCACTCTCCTCTTTCACTTTCATCAAAAGGCTCTTTCTGCCATAAAGGTGGTGTCATCTTCATATCTGAGGTTACTGATATTTCTTCCAGCAATCTTCTTTTTTTTGGCTATCATCATCATCATCATTTTCACCCTCAAGTTCATCCAGGATAACTCCTGTTCATCCTTCAAAACCCCATTTGATTTGACCATCTGTCTTGCCCAGAATGAACTCTCAATGATTTTTGTGACCATTTGACAAGTTCCTAGACTGAGGCCCAGAGCAGCCAGGTCACTCCTGAGGTTTTTCAGCATCCAGCTCCTTCTTTCTCTGTCTGCCCAGTTCCAGGGCATGGGTCTCAGGCCTGGCGAGTCCGGCTTAGAAGCATGTAGACACAGGCGGTATCAATTCAAATCTATCACCAGCCGGCCCTGGGCATCAGTGGTTGATGCCCACATATAGGACTGCTTGGCCTTACACTCAGACACCAGTGCCTCTGGCCCACATTCCAGCAGTCTCCTTCACCCTCACCAGGGCCATCTTCCTCAGTACTGGCAGCCTTGCAGTGGGTTTCAAAGAAGTACCGGCGCAGGGGACTGCCGCCAGCCGCAGGCACCTCCTCCAGCATCTCTACCTCACACCCACGCAGGCGCACAGCAGTCCGGGGGTTTGTCCCCAGCCGCGGATGGCATCACACAGGCCAGCTCTCCACAGCAACCACAGTGCTGTCTTGCTCACCCCTCGCAGATTGCCGTCAGCTGGGCTCCGGGTGGGCTCCCCAAAGGCCTCGGACTCCAGCACAAAGAGCAGAGGGGGCCCCATGAGGGTACCCCTGGACAGGGATATGTGGCGGGGACAAGAAGTCGCACTCAGGTGCTGGAAATGGGGTCAAGGGTGAGGGTGGGGGGTGGGGCCAGTGGGACACTGGGGAGGAGGAAAAATAGGAGGATGGGAACGGAGCCTGAGGGGTGGGGGAGCATCTTGCTGAGCACCTGTCAGCACCTCCTTACCTCTGAGCTCCAGGGCTTGGGACCCCTGGTTCCAGGGGGCCCCTGTTGGGGACACGGGTGGCCCCCTCCTTCCTGACATCTCAGGAGAGGGAGGGGGCAACCATGTAGGGAGACCTCCTCAGCTCCCCCAGGCTGTCTCTGGCATGTCAGCTCCTCCTCCTGCTTGCTGGCGGCACGGTCGGGGGCTCTTTGGGCAATCTTGATTCCAGCTTGCCCTTCATCCAGCCTGGCATTTCGCATAATGTACTCTGCATATAAGCTAAATAAGCAAGGTGACAATATACAGCTTTGATGTACTCCTTTCCAATTTTGGAACCAGTCCATTGATCCATGTCAGGTTCTAACTGTTGCTTCTTAACCTGCATACAGATTTCTCAGGAGGCAGGTCTGGTGGTCTGGTATTCCCATCTCCTGAAGAATTTTCCACAGTTTGTTGTGATCCACAGAGTCAAAGGCTTTGGTGTAGTCAATAAAGCAGAAGTGGATGTTTTTCTGGAACTCTCTTGCTTTTTTGATCATCCAATGGATGTTGGCAATTTGATCTCTGCTTTCTCTGGCTTTTCTTAATCCAGCTTGAACATCTGGAAGTTTGAGGTTCATGTACTGTTGAAGCCTGGCTTGCAGAATTTTGAGCATTACTTTGTTAGCATGTGAAATGAATGCAGTTGTGTGGTAGTTTGAACACACTTTGGCATTGCCTTTCTTTTGTATTGGAATGAAAACTGACCCTTTCCAATCCTGTGGCTACTGATGAGTTTTCCATATTTGCTGGCATATTGAATGCAGCACTTTCACAGTATCATCTTTTAGGATTTGCAATAGCTCTGCTAGAATTCCATCACATCCACTAGCTTTGTTCATAGTGATGCTTCCCAAGGTCCAGTTGACTTCTCACTCCAGGATATCTGGCTCTAGGTGAGTGATAAAACCATCATGTTATCTGGGTCATTAAGATTTTTTTGTACAGTTTTTCTGTGTATTCTTGCCACCTCTTCTTAATATCTTCTGTTTCTGTTAGGTCCATACCGTTTCTGTCCTTTATTGTGCCCATCTTTGCATGAAATGTTCCCTTGGTATCTCTAATTTTCTTGAAGAGATCTCTAGTCTCTCCCATTCTATTGTTTTACTCTATTTCTTTGCACTGATCATTAAGATGGCTTTCTTATCTCTCCTTGCTGTTCTTTGGAACTCTGTATTCAAATGGGTATATCTTTCTTTTTTTTAATTTTATTTTATTTTTTATTTTTTATTTTTTTGGGTATATCTTTCTTTTTCTACTTTGCCTTTAGCTTGTTCAGCTCATACAGAGATAATCTGATGGTGCCCACCTGTGAATGGATGGGAAAAAGAAGAGATTAACACACTCCTTCCAAAGGCTGGCCCTTCCCAGAGATGTTTTGCAAGACTGAAGACCCTTTCTACTTTACTGCTTCATTGCCTCTCCCTCTCTATTCTGCCTTTCAATTTTTCAATATTTATTTATTTGGCTGCACCAGGTCTTCGTTGTGGCATACATACAAACTCTTATTTGCAGCATGTGGGATCCAGTTCCCTGCCCAGGGACCAAACCTAGGCCCCTGGCATTGGGAGCAGAGAGTTTTAGCCACTAGACCACCAGGGAAGTCCCTGTTCTACCTTTTGACATTAGTTCCTCATTGCTTCTCTCCCTCTGGCTCTATAAAAGAGCCTGGCATCCAGACCCTGAGAAGATGGTTGCTATGCTATGCTAAGTCACTTCAGTCGTGTCCGACTCTGTGCGACCCCACAGACGGTAGCTCAACAGGCTCCCCCGTCCCTGGGATTCTCCAGGCAAGAACACTGGAGTGGGTTGCCATTTCCTTCTCCAATGCATGAAAGTGAAAAGTGAAAGTGAGGTCGCTCAGTCGTGTCTGACCCTCAGCGACCCCATTGACTGCAGCCCTCCAGGCTCCTCCGTCCATGGGATTTTCCAGGCAAGAGTACTGGAGTGGGGTGCCATTGCCTTCTCCGAGAAGATGGTTACTTTGAAACCATTAGTCTACCATCTTCTTGCAGTCAGCCAGCTTTCTGAATAAAGTTGTATTCCTTGCCTCAACACCTCATCTCTTGTATTCACTGGCCTGTCATGGGTCGAGCAGAGTGTGGTTACACTTGGTAACACATTCAGTTGGCTTCACACAGCTGAGGGCTATGTGGTAGGTATCCTTTAAGAATCATTCTCAGGTTAGGTGTCCCCAGAATGCCAGTTTTCCTTTTGATCAAAAAAGAAAGAAAACAGGAAATTATGAGAAGCATTTAAATTGAGGACTTGTTTTGCATCTATCAAGTCATAGTAAAAACAAAATAAACAAGAAACCTCAAAATACATTCTTTCACCAAGACTGGGAACTTTTGGAAAACTAAAAAGTTAATGGACTGTTGATGGTGGTAGAAATGGTTACAGAGTTTTCTGGATGCATTACAGCAGCATACTTCAGTGGCTATAAAATTGTTCACACCCTGAAGTTCAATAATCCCTTTCATGGGAATCTGCCCTAAGAAAGCAATTAAACAGAAGCTAAAGCCTGTATAAATATATATACATATATGTGAAAGATATCCATTGTAAGCATGATTTATAAGAGTAAAAACCTGGAAAGAAACCAAATTCTCAACAATAAACAAATTGTTGAGTTAAAACACAAAGGCCAATGAAATAGTATGCAGCTATTAAAAATGATAATTACAAAGCACATGTATAAACATGAAAATGGTTATGATTTTTGCATATACACATAACTGAAAATACAAGATAGCATCCATCATAATTACATCTATGTGGAAAAATGTCATATAGGCCACGCTGGTAGATGATTTGGATGAATCAAAATAATTTTCTTAAGTAGCAAGGTTGTAAAGTGTTTTTCCTTTTAGAAATTTTATTTGAATGATATAGTAGATTATAGTTTTTTCTATTAAAGAAGTGATGTGTCATGTAGAGCCTTGCCAGTGGGCTCTGCCAAAGTGTAATTTAAAAAAAGTTAAAAATGTGATTCATATGACTGTAAAGTGAACATGTGTCAGATGTTTATTTAACTCATTAATGAGGAATCTAGTGGATAGTAAAGCTGATTCAAAGAGAATTTGTGGAATAGAGATTTATATAGTAGTCAGGAGGAGCCTTCTGGAATAAGTCAACCAAGAAACAAACTAGACAACAAACCTTTGGGGTAGTCTTCAATCATTTATGCTTTTATCAGGCAAAAATTGACAAATTAATATGTAGCTTCAGTTTAAGCCCTAATTAATTTTAAATAGTAAATTAAAGATATAGACCTTAGAGCAGCACTGTCCAACAGAAGCATAATGCAAGTTGCATATGCAATTTAAATTTTTCTATTAACTCTGTAAAAAAGTAAGAAGAGAAAGTGAAATTAATTTTAACATGTGTGTAGCCAAAATATTATCATTTCAATATGTAATCAATGTAAAAAATTTATTCTCTTGCTTAGTCTTCAAAATCTACTGTGTATCTAATACTCACATAAAGCTCCACTCAATTTGTATGCTACATATTCATTAGAATTGTTGATGTTGCATTTAGGTTTCATAAAATTTACAGTCAAAAGAGTTGTTCCAAGTCTAGTTAAAAACATACTGGGAATTCCCTGGTGACCCAGTGGTTAGGACTTGACATTTTCACTGTTTGAGGAACTAAGATCCTGCAAGGCTAGAACTTGCCTAGTGGTCCAGTGGTTTATACTCCTTGCTTCCAAAGCAGCGGGAGTGGATTCAGTCTCTAGTCGGGGAACTAAGTTTCCACATGCTGCACAGCAAGGCCAAATAGTAAAAAGTAAGTAAAAAATAACAAATGGAAACACAGATGTCGAGAATGGACTTACGGACACAGTGGGGAAAGGAGAGAGTGGAAAGAATGGAGAAAGTAGCATTGACGTATACACACTAGTATGTGTGAAACAGACAGTTGGTGAGATGATGATGCTGATGTTCAGCTGTTCAATCGTGTCTGACTGTTTGTGAGCCCATGGACTGTAGCAGGCCAGGCTACTCTGTCCTTCAGCATCTCCCAGAGCTTGCTCAAACTCATGTCCATTGAATCGGTGATGCCATCCAACCCTCTCGTCCTCTGCCGTCCCCTTCTCCTCCTGCCCTCAATCTTTTCCAGCATCAGGGTCTTTTGCTGGGAGTCGTCTTTCCATCAGGTGGCCAAAATAATGGAGCTTCAGCTTCAGCCCCAATCCTTCCAGTGGTTGAATCCTTCCAATTCATGGTTGATTTCCTTTAGGATTGACTAGTTTGATCTCCTTGCAGTCCAAGGGACTCTCAAGAGTCTTCTCCAACACCACAGTTCAAAAGCGTCAATTCTTCAGTGTTCAGCCTTCTTTATGGTCCAACTCTCAAATCCATTCATGACTTCTGGAAAAACCATAGCTTTGACTACACGGACCTTTCTTGGCAAAGTGATGTCTCTGCTTTTTAATACACTGTCTAGGTTTGTCATAGATTTTCTTCCAAGGACAAGCATCTTTTAATTTCATGGCTGCAGTCACCATCTGCAGTGATTTTGGAGCCCCCAAAAGTAAAGTTTCTCACTGTTTCCACTGTTTCCCCATCTATTTGCATGAAGTGATGGGACCTGATGCCATGATCTTAATTTTTTGAATGTTGAGTTTTAAGCCAGTTTTTTCACTCTCCTCTTTCACCTTCATCAAGACGCTCTTTGATTCCTCTTCACTTTCTGCTACAAGGGTGGTGTCATTTGCTTATCTGAGGTTATTGATATTTCTCTGGCAATCTTGATTCTAGCTTATCATTCATCCAGCCTAGCATTTCTCATGACATACTCTGCATTTAAGTTAAATTAGCAGGGTGACAATATATAGTCTTGATATACTCCTTTCCCAATTTGGAACCAGTCCATTGTTCCTTGTCCGCTTCTAACTGTTGCTTCTTGACCTGCTTATGGGTTTCGCAGGAGGCAGATAAGTTGGTCTGATATTCCCATCTCTTGAAGAATTTCCCAGTTTGTTGTATTCCTCGAAGTCAAAGGCTTTAGCATAGTCAATGAAGCGGAAGTAGATGTTTTTCTGGAATTCTCTTGTTTTTTCTATGATCCAAAGGATGTTGGCAATTTGATCTCTGGTTCCTCTGCCTTTTCTAAACTCAGCTTGAACATTTGGGAGTTCTCGGTTCACGTTCTGTTGAAGCCTTGCTTGAAGAATTTTGAGCATTACTTTGCTAGCATGTGAAATGAGTGCAATTGTATGGTAGTTGGAGCATTGTTTGGCATATATAGCTGGTGAGAAGTTGCTATATTAACATGAGGAACACAGCCTGGCACTCTGTGATGACATAGAAGGGTGTGGTGGTGGTGGTGGGGAGGGCAGGGAAGCTCAAGAAAGAGAGAATATATGTATAATTATAGTTGATTCACGTTGTTGTATGGCAGAAACCAACACATTATCAAGCAATTTTTCTCCAATTAAAAGATAAAAAAAAAAAAAATAACAATAAGATGCCACAAGGTGTGTGGCTCAGCCAAAACCAAACAACTTCCCCAAACCTTACCTATGATACAAATAAAGGCAAAGACCTCTGTTATAAAAAAGTATATATATATATTATATGTATTTAAAAGTTTCCCAATAACTCTAGCTTTAACATTTAAATTAATTAAAATTAAATAAAATTAAACATTGGGTTGTGCTTGCTACATATTAGGTAGTCAGCAGACACCTGTGGCTGTGGTTGGAGTATTGGACAGCCTAGAAAGAAGGGTGAGATAATCCTTGGGGAGGCCTCTTGGGCCATGCTTGTATATGACCTTGAAACCACAAGCAGTCTTCCTTTCACCTTATTTGTGAGTTTTGGACAATTTTTATCAAGAGTTCTGAGGGTATATAAATTATCTTGATTTTTAAAAGCAGCTTTATTGAAATATAATCCACATACCATAAATGTATAGTTAAATATACAGTTTAACCATACATAAATGTATAGTTGAATGTTTTTTTTAGCATATTCACAGAATTGTGTCATCATCATCACAATCAAATTTAGGACATTTTTATCACCCCCAAAGAAACCCCATACCTGTTGCAGACACACCCCATTTCCCCAAACCCCCTCAGCCCTACGTAGCCACTAATTCTTTCTATGGATTTGACTATTCTTAATATTTCATATAAATGGTATAATATGTGTGTAATTGATGAGTAGGGAATGTATGTGGGTTACATCTTTGGATTCTAGCTACCACTCCTGCATTTATCAGTCATTTTAAAATTAGGTGGGGCCATCTGACTTGTGGACAATGGGCTGTTGGCAAAAATGACATATTTCATTTCCAGGCTAAAGCAAAGAAAAACCTGCAAGATACTTCAGATGTATTATTTCTTCTGCAACTAAGAAGGCCTCATGGTGTAATTACTGTGACTTGCTCCACAGATGATAATTATTTTGCATTTCCCCAGACCTGCAACTGACTTTGCATTAGCAAGCAATAAACCTGTGTTGTGATAAGCCACTTAATTTGGAGGCTGTTTGCTAGGGGAACATAGTGGACCTCATTCTGATGAAAACCTATTACTTATGTCCTTACTTCACCTCTAAACCCAGTACTGCTGCTGTTGCTGCAGCTTAGACTTCTCGTTGCCTGCCTCATCTACTGAGCCTACCTTCATGCCGTTGCTTATGACTTCTTTGGATAAACTTGTTTAATATAGCTTGGCTCTGGGATCTCCCATCCTTAGTGGCTGGTGTACCTGGCTTATTGGTCTTGGACTTCCCTCTTAGACCTGTTGTAGGGTCAGGTCATAGTGAACAGAGGGATCTGCCTCAGAGTTAAAAATTGAAGGTCCTCATGGCCTCAGTTAGGCTTAACTGCAAAAAACTGTAGGCAAAGGGCAGCTGACTAGAAATTTTTAATTTGAGGAGTGATTTGGGGAGACTAGAAGAATGATTTGATCATAAGAGCAGGGTATATGGCTCTGATTTTGTGATTGATAATTAAAAAAAAATACATATATTTGGTCTTCATCTCCATTTCTGGCACAGAGCTCTAAGACCTTAGGAGTTTCTTGAGTGATGAGAAGGATACAGGTATCTTCTGTTATGCAAATGAGGTGAAATTTGAGCCCCACCTAGGGATGGGGCCTGGTTGCAGGCAGAACCAACCATGTGATTAGGGGGTTGGAACTTTCACTCCCACCTCTCTTGACACTTAGGGAGGGGAGAGGGATTGGAGGTTGAATCAACCAGTGATCAATGATTTAGTCAATAAAGTCTGTGTAATGAAGCCTCCAAAACCCCCCAAAGGACAGGGTCCAGAACTTCTGGGTTGGTGAATATGTGGAGATTTGAGACTAGCATTCTCAGAGAGGGTGTAGAAGTTCTGAGCCTTTCCCCCATACGTTGCTCTGTGTATTTCTTCTATCTGGCTCTTCTTGAGTTATATCCTTTCATAATAAACTGATCATCTAGAAAGTAAAATGTTTCTCTGAGTTCTGTAAGCTGTTCTAGCAAATTAATTGAACCCAAGGAAGGAGTCAGTGGAACCTCTCATCTATAGCCAGTAGGTCAGAAGCACAGATGACACTCTGGACTTGCAACTGATGTCTGAAGTGGGCAGAGGGGGAAGTCTTTTGAGACCGAGTCCTTAACCTTTTGCTAGATAGCATCAGAATTGTGTTTAATTGTAGGACACCCAGCTAGTGGTGCTTGGCAGTGTGGGGAAACCCTCTTCCCCTACTAGAATAGGGTGCAGAATTCTTTTTTTTTTTTGGTGCAGAATTCTTAATGGCAGAGGAGTGAGGCTGAAGAAAGGGAGATCAGTTAGGGAAATGGTAGTGTAACTGTTACTGCCAAAGTCGGTAACTAAATTTACATTATATAATGTTTTATAGCTGAACTTAGATCATGTATTATTAATCATCATAATTCTATAAAATAGTCATTGTTCTCTTTTTAGCTGGAATACCAAGGTTTAGGCATGCTGGTGATTTGCAGTTACTAATAGACAAAGCCAGTACATTCATCAGTTCATTCATACAATCTTATTTAATTCAAATCCCTTTTCAGAATCCTTCTAGGTGGGTCAGTGCTCCCAAAACTACATCCTGGCACACACAACAAGGATGATATTTTACATGGCATTACTGAGGGAGGTGTTCCTTGGTATTGCCAATAGAGGACATTCTAGTGGTGGGCATTATACCTAAAGTCTTTTGCTAAGATAATAACTGAAAATAGGAAAGCCATATAAATAATATTCAAATATAATTTTAATTTAAGTGAACATTTAAGTGGTTGTGAAATATGGTTTTGGCTTTTGTATCACCATAAAAAATTTACAGCCATCAAGATCTCTTGGGACACCTGTAACCTGTTTACACTCTACAAAGGCATTAAGTTACAGGAGCTGGGAAACTCTGGGCAATGCACCACCCTGTAAGCTGAGAACACAGGGATGAAGGAGACAGAATGATTACCCACAAGAATTATGTCTAATAGGCAGAACCCAACAAAACGACTTTACGATGTAGTTTAATAAATCTGATGACAGAAGTGTATCTAGGGTGCAACCTAACTCAGGCTAAGGGAGTGCAGGTATACTAACCATTTCTTTTCTTTCATTTTGTTTTTCTTTTTTCACAGAAGGAGGTGTTGGGACTCAGGGCAGGCTGCCCCCAGATATGCCAAAATGGCATATTGATTATTTTGAATGGGAGATACTTAAGGAAAGGCCAATGCAAGAGGAATGCCCTGGCCTTCCTCTCTGTCTCCTTGAAAGTAGAAAATAAATTTCCTATGTGAAAGGTACCCTCTCTGCACCTGAAGATATAAGGATACCCTTATCAACAGGGTTAGTGATACTGGGGTCAAGATGTATATATAAACAAACTTTGCTATTTGAGTAAACGCTGTAGATTCTTCATTAATTAAGCACCCAAAGCCTATGTTTGTCTTATCAGTTCCTTGCAAATTTATTGTTTGTCTAAAAAGTCTAAAAAACTGCTTCATAGGTACCATTCCTGGGATCTCTGCACACACAAATTTGTTTTTTTCCCCTCTTGTTGATTTGTCTTGTGTGAATTTAATTACTAGACCAGCCAGAATAACTTGAGAAGGGTAAGGGAAAGTTTCTCCCTCCCCAACAGTAGCATTTATTTGAGGCTTAACATGAAATTTTACAAATAAAATTTATATAGACACTCCACATTCAGTCATAAGGCAGATAACAAATGACAAGTAAAAACAAAGAAAATCAATTGGTGACTATGAAACTGTGTAACTGAAATTGGGACTTGAACCAACGAGGCTGGGACTCAAATCCAGCCAAAACTCACAGTCTTCCTACTGAGATCATATACCTAGCTTCAGCATTTAATTAAGCCCAGTTCTTTAATATCTCATTACAGAAAGAATTCAGTGAGAAACAAAGTGACAGGCAAGAAGTGGTTTTATTTAGATAGAAACATACTCAACAGAGTTGTGCTATCTCAGAAGGTAGAGAGGCCTCGAAATATGGCATGGTTAGTTTTATGGGCTGAGTAGTTTCATAAGCTAATGAGTGGGAGAGTTATTTCAACTCTTTTGAGGAAGGGGTAGGGATTTCCAGGAACTGGGCCACCACCCACCTTTTGACCTTTGATGGTTGACCTCAGTATGGTCATGGCACTGGTCAGTCAGTTCAATCGCTCAGTCATGTCTGACCCTTTGGAACCCCATGGACTGCAGTACACCAGGCTTCCCTGCCCATCACCAACTCACAAAGCTTGCTCAAACTCACATTGATAGAGTGGGTGATGCCATCCAACCATCTCACTCTCTGTCGTCCCCTTCTCCTCCTGCCTTCAATCTTTCCCAGCATCAGGATCTTTTCCAATGAGTCAATTCTTCACATCAGGTGGCCAAAGTATTGGAGCTTCAGCTTCAACATCAGTCCTTCCAATGAATATTCAGGACTGATTTCCTTTAGGATTGACTGGTTTGATCTCCTTGCAGTCCAAGGGACCCTCAAGTCTTCTCCAGCACCACAGTTCAAAAGCATCAGTTCTTTGGCACTCAGCTTTCACCAACTCTCACATCCATACATGACTACTGGAAAAACCATAGCTTTGACTAGACAGACCTTTGTCAGCAAAGTAATATCTCTGCTTTTTAATATGCTGTCTAGGTTGGTCATAGCTTTTCTTCCAAAGAGCAAGCATCTTTTAATTTTATGGCTACAGTCACCATCTGCATTGACTTTGGAGTTCCCCAAAATCAAACCTCTCACTGTTTCTTTTGTTTCCCCATCTATATACCATGAAGTGATGGGACCAGATGCCATGATCTTCATTTTTTGAATGTTGAGTTTTAAGCCAACTTTTTCACTCTCCTCTTTCACTTTTATCAAGAGACTCTTTAGTTTCTCTTCACTTTCTGACATAATGGTGGTGTCATCTGTATATCTGCAGTTATTGATATTTCTCCCGGCCATCTTGATTCCAGCTTGTGCTTCATCCAGCCTGGCATTTTGGGTGATGTACTCTGAATATAAGTTAAATAAGTGGGGTGACAATATACAGCCTTGATGTACTCCTTATCCAATCTGGAACTAGACTGTTGTTCCATGCCCAGTTCTAACTGTTGCTTCCTGATATGCATACAGATTTCTCAAGAGGCAGGTCAGGTGGTCTGGTATTCGCATCTCTTGAAGAATTTTCCACAGTTTGTTGTGATCCACACAAAGGCCTTTGTGTAGTCAATAAAGCAGATGTTTTTCTGGAACTTTCTTGCTTTTTTGATCATCCAATGGATGTTGGCAATTTGATCTCTGGTTCCTCTGCCTTTTCTAAATCCAGCTTGTACATCTGGAAGTTCATGGTTCATGTACTGTTGAAGCCTGGCTTGCAGAATTTTGGGCATTACTTTGCTAGCATATTAGGTGAGTGCAATTGTGCGGTAGTTTGAACATATTTTGGCATTGCCTTTCTTCTGTATTGGAATGAAAACTGACCTTTTCCAGGCCTGTGGCCACTGCTGACTTTTCCAAATTTGCTGGCACATTGAGTGCAGCACTTTCACAGCATTATCTTTTAGGATTTGAAATAGCTCAGCTAGAATTCCATCACCTCCACTAACTTTGTGATGCTTCCCAAGGTCCATTTGACTTCTCACTCCAGGCATGTTTGGCTGTCTGTAAGTGATCAAACCATCATGGTTATCTGGGTCATTAAGATCTTTTTTGTACAGTTCTTTTGTGTATTCTTGCTACCTCTTCTTAATATCTTCTGCTTCTGTTAGGTCCATATTGTTTCTGTCCTTTATTGTGTCCATCTTTGCATGAAATGTTCCCTTGGTATCTCTAATTTTCTTGAAGAGATCTCTAGTCTTTCCCATTCTATTGTTTTCCTCTATTTCTTTGCATTGATCACTGAAGAAGGCTTTCTTATCTCTTCTTGCTATTCTTTGGAACTCTGCATTCAGATGGGTATATCTTTCCTTTTGTCCTTTGCTTTTGGTTTCTCTTCTTTTTCAACTATTTGTAAGGCCTCCTCAGACAAACATTTTGCCTTCTTGCATTTCTTTTTCTTGGGGATGGTTTTGATCACCGCCTCGTGTAAAGTGCTATGAACCTCCATCCATAGTTCTTCAGGCACTCTATCAGATCTATTCCCTTGAATCTATTTGTCACTTCCACTGTATAATTATAAGGGATTTGATTTAGGTCATATCTGAATGGTCTAGTGGTTTTCCCTGGTAGGTATGTCATTTAGCTTGCTGATCTGTTACAATGAACATATACTGAAGGCTCAAGGCCTAGTGGAAGTCAGTTTGTCTTCCATCTTGGACCTGTTTGGTTCTAATCAGCTTATGTCATGTCCTCAGGCTTTGTCACTCTTTTAAAGAATGTGCTTTGCCCCCTTCCCTCCTGTTTCAATTATAAACAGTGGGACATAGTTTTGTCTTGTACCATAGAAAATCTTTTACAAAATAATCATTTTAAATCAACAGAAGGCCAATCATTAATAGCTTAGCACTACTCTTGTTTTTTTCTGATGCCCCCACTAGTATGGCTGGAAATCATTTTGGTGATTGTCTCCTGCTTGAGATGCATTGCCATACGCGCTCTGTTTGCCAATATCTGCGTATTCTAGTCCATATCCAGATTTCCCATAGTTCTACGCAGTATCTTCATGCCACCCATAGCCACTATAGTTTTGATCACCACTGTAGGCACTAAGCAAGGTTCTGAGACTCATTCCTGTGTGTGTGTGTATAGGCTTCCCCATACCAACAAGCAATATTTGGATGCCACAGAGTGTCTGAGCATTTGACTCAATTTTGACACTACCTGCCCGGAGATAGAATCAGATTCCACAGGTAAAGTGCTCAGTCCCACAAGCTGTAGTTGTTTGGTCTCTAAGTCTTATCTGACTCTGTGACCCCATGGACTGCAGCAAGCCAGGCTTCCCTGTCCTTCACTATTTCCCAGAGTTTGCTAAGATTCATGTCCTTTGAGTAGGTGATGCTATCTAACCATCTTACCCTCTGCCGCCCTCTTCTCCTTTTGCATTCAGTCTTTCCCAGCATCAGGGTGGGGGGCCATAAAGGGCAGAAACCAGGGTCAATCAGGAGGCAGAGACATTGAGGGAAAATCGTATGCAAGAGCTCTTATTGTGGTTTCCACAGGAAGAGGTAAAGCAGGATAAGCAGATTTCAGGTTGGCTAGTTTGAATAATTTCAGCGGGCTCTGGGGCACAGGGGCTATCTCTAGTTGTCTGGCTCCTGATCCTTGGTGACTGGGGCAGGTTGATAGTGTCCTGGAATGTGAGACCCTAACAGACAGAAGGCTGAGGGTACGAGCTCTGTATTGGTTGGTTTGCACATGACAGGAAAGTTCACAGGCGAGTTGTTTGCTACCCTTAGAAATTAGCTAACCCTGGCAGGGATAGTTCCTGCAGGGGATGTAAGGCCCCAAGAAGTCAAAATATTAAAAAATTCAAGGAATGGGCCTTTCTGCCATCATTTTAAATTCAGGTCCATAAAATGCACCATCATCACCGCTGCCTGGACTCAGGCTGAGCTGGTGCTGCACCCCCACCATGCAGCATGTAAGCAAGTATGATGACCCAGAAGCATTTGCAGAGGGCTACAAGATCAACATCAGTAAGGATCAGCAGGATGATAGTATAATGTTTATTGGAGCCTTGAGTTGGTATATAAGCAAGAAAGACCTGACTGAATACTTATCTCACTTGATAAGCTGTAGACTGCATAATCAAAACAGAGCCAATTACTTGAAGATCAAGAGGACCTGGATTTGTGCTTTTCAAAGATGCTGCTAGTGTTAATAAGACTTTGGAAGACAAAGAACACTAACTAGATGGCAAATTGATAGACCCACCAAAAGTTAATACTTTAAGAGTATTAACTTAAGAGGCAAAAAATCTCCTAAAAAGATTTTTGTGGGTAGGTTGAGCCCAGATACTTCTGAAGAACAAATTAAAGAATACTTTGGAGATTTAGGAGGGGTTGAAATATTGAACTCCCCATGGATTCAAAAATAAATGAAAAAATGAGGATTTGTTTTATCACATATACAGATGAAGAGCCAGTAAAGAAATTGTTAGAAAGCACATATCATCAAATTGGTTCTGTGACACGTAAATTAAAACAAAAAAGCACAACCCAAAGAGATGTACAAGCATCAATAGCAATGGGGGGAAGGGGAGCTGCAGCTGGTGGACCAGGTGGAACTAGGATCATGGTGGACATCAGGGTCAAACCCCAAACCAAATATTAAGATGAAAGATATGGAAGTTACAAGAGTGCCTATGATATTGTGGTTTATTAAAAAATATATCTGATCATTCAGGTGATAATCAGAATATATGAGAAATATATATTTGGTCTTCATCCATAGTTCCTGTCTTACAGTTTCCCAAACCCTTGGAGTTCATTGAGTGATAAGAGCACTGAGATAACGTTTGGTCTCTTGTCCTCAGTTCCTGAAAATGCTTCAGGGAAAGCCAAAACAATCTTGAGGAAGGAAAAACAGAGCTAGAGGAATCAGGCTCCCTGACTTCAGACTATCCTACAAAGCTATAGTCGTCAAAACAGTGTGGTACTGTCACAAAAATAGAAATATAGATCAATGGAACAAGATCAAGAGCCCAGAAATAAACCCATGCACCCATGGTCAATTAATCTATGATGAAGGAGGCATGACTATGCAATTTTGAAAAGACAGTCTCTTCAACAAATGGTGGTGGGAAAACTGGACTGAAACATGGGGAAAAAATCAAATTAGATCATTCTTTATACCATACAAAAAATAAGCTCACAATGGATTAAAGACCTAAAGTTGAGACTGAACACTAAAACTCTTAGAGGAAAACATAGGCAGAGCACTCCTAACATAGATGGCAGCAGTATCCTTTTTGATCTACTTTCTAGAATAATGGAAACAAGAAACAAGAATAAATAAGTGGGACTTAATTAAGCCTAAAAGCTTTGGCACAGTAAAGAAAACCAGAAACAAAACAAAAGACAACCCACAGACTTGGAGTAAATATTTTCAAATGGTGTGATTGATGAGGGGTTAGTCTCCAAAATCTACTAACAGCCCATGAAGCTTAATATCATCAAAACAAACAATCCAATCAAAAAATGGGCAGAAACCCAAAATAGACATTTCTCCAAAGAATACATACAGACGGCCAAGAGACACACGAAAAGAGGTTCAACATTGCTAGTTATTCAGTTCAGTCGTTCAGTTGTGTCCGACTCTTTGCGACTCCACGAATTGCAGCACACCAGGCCTCCTTGTCCATCACCAACTCCTGGAGTTGACTCAAACTCACGTCCATCGAGTCGGTGATGCCATCCAGCCATCTCATCCTCTGTCATCCCCTTCTCCTCCTGCCCCCAATCCCTCCCAGCATCAGAGTCTTTTCCAATGAGTCAACTCTTCACATGAGGTGGCCAAAGTACTGGAGTTTCAACTTTAGCATCATTCTTTCCAAAGAACACCCAGGGCTGATCTCCTTCAGAATGGACTGATTGGATCTCCTTGCAGTCCAAGGGACTCTCAAGAGTCTTCTCCAACACCACAGTTCAAAAGCATCAATTCTTCGGCGCTCAGCTTTCTTCACAATCCAACTCTCACATCCATACATGACCATTGGAAAAACCATAGCCTTGACTAGATGGACTTTAGTTGGCAAAGTAATGCCTCTGCTTTTGAATATGCTATCTAGGTTGGCCATAACTTTCCTTCCAAGGAGTAAGTGTCTTTTAATTTCCTGGCTGCAATCACCATCTGCAGTGATTTTGGAGCCCCCCCAAAATAACGTCTGACACTGTTTCCACTGTTTCCCCATCTATTTCCCATGAAGTAATGGGACTGGATGCCATGATCTTCGTTTTCTGAATGTTGAGCTTTAAGCCAACTTTTTCACTCTCCTCTTTCATTTTCATCAAGAGGCTTTTTACTTCCTCTTCACTTTCTGCTAGTTATTAGAGAAATGCAAATCAAAACTACAATGAGATATCAACTCACACCAGTAAAATGGCTATCATCAAAAAATTCACAAACATTAAGTGCTGAAGAGGGTGTGGAGAGAAGAGAATCCTCCTGCACTGTTGGTGGGAATGTAAATTGGTATAGCTACTATGGAGAATAGTATGGAGGTTCCTTAAAAAAGCTAAAAAAGCTAGAGTTACCACATGACTCTGCAACCCCACTCCTGGGTATACATCTGGAGGAAAACATGGTCTGGAAGGATACATGCACCCCAGTGTTTATTGCAATATGTTTACAGTAGCCAAGGCATGGAAGAAACCTAAATTCCCATTGATAAAGGAATGGATAAGGAAGAAGTGGTACATGTATACAGTGGAATATTACGCAGCCATTAAAAAGAATGAAGTAATGCCATTTGCAACAACATGGATGTACCTAGAGATTGTGATATTGAGTGACAGAGAATTAAGTCAGACAGAGAAAAAAAAGTATGATATCCCATATCCCTTATATATAGAATCTAAAAAGAAATGATACAAATACACTTATATACAAAAATAGAAATAGACTCACAGACTTAAAGAACAAATTTATGGTTACCAGGGGGGAAGGGTGGAGGGAAGGGATAGTTAGGGAGGTTTGGAGATCAGTATGTATAACAATGACCCAGCTGGCTGTTTACATTAAAATGAAGTAAAATGAAGTCAGTCTCCATCTTCAGCTTCAACATGTTGTACTTTGTTAGTAGCAGTCAGATTGGTTATGCTATATACAAGAGCATTTACTGTATATATTCTATGAACCAGAAGATACAAACCCGCATCTTCTGTGTCTCCTACATTGGCAGGTGGATTCTTTACCACTGAGCCACCATGAAAGCTCTTATTCATTTTATATCCTGGCATCTATTAGGACAACTGGTTCATAGAATATATACAGTAAATGCTCTTGTATAGAGCATGGCCTAGAGGGAGAGATATAAATTCCTGGGTTAGAAAAAAACATCTAATCAGGCCACTTTGCTTGCAAAAACTCAGCCTAGACAGGAGATGGTGCAGCAAAGAAGAGGTAGGCTTCCCTGTATAAGACAACGTTGGAAAGTTAGTGATTGATGTCAGAGGTTAGTGAGAGGCCGTTATAGCTCTGGGAGCCAGAGGCAGGGTCACTCTTCTGAGGGGGAAATTCAGCAGTAGGAAGTTCCTTGTTTCAGGGATGCTGAGGAACATGAGAACAGAGATGTCTAATATCTCATTTTTATTTATTTTTGGGGCTGGCAGTAGTAATTCCTCTCTATTATCCAAAAACCTTCAGTAGCAATCTCAACAACTGCCTTGGATTGGTGATGTTTTGCAGATAAAAGGGGAGGCTTCATACTTGGTCCTATATATAGTGTAAGGATGAGAACTGTGTGGGAGGAGAGACGTGAGAGAATTCAGCAAGAACAAGAAGTCAGAGCCAGAGGTAGCCACGAGGGGCCCCTGGGAATCCCTTGAACTCTCAGAGAGGGCATGGGGTTTTTCCAGAGTACGTAGTGCAGGAAATTGAGTCAGCAGATTTTTTTTTTTTTTTTTTGGTCCAATGAAAGTTGGAAGATTTGGACTTGGGAACATTCTGGCTAAAATGTGTTACATATTCATTTGTTAAAGCATACATTTAATAGTTTTTATTGAACACTTACTGCATGGCACACACAGAGAATAGAATAGTGAGTAAAAACAGGTGTGGTCCCAGGTACCTTAGAGTGTTCTTCAACTCATGACTATATAGAGATGTCAAAGGGATCTATCCAATGAGACTGTCTGAAATATCACCCTTGAGAGAAAACCATGGTTTGAGATTATTTATAAACAATGAGTCATTAAGGATGTGTTTGTAAACTGACCTAAGCCAAACTGATTGTTCACAGTTGTCGAGTTCTTTTTGGTAGGTGTAAGTGATCTTGACGATCTGAGGTAGTGAAGGCTATGGGTCTCCTTTTCCACAGCCTCCCCTGCTGAACTGATATATTACAAGGAAAGCAAATCTCAAACTGAAATCTACCATACTATTCATTATGGAAGAGGTGCAAAGCAAACACAACTTGTTCTTTGGAGCTCAGTGAAGTAGCAGCACTCTGCATTTAGGCACTTCAGGTTCACTAGAGCCAGATGTGACAATATTCTCTTGCAGGACTAAGCATTCCTTTTAACTGGATGAGGATCGGACTCCTCTTTTAAACGGCAGAATTCGAGAGTCTCAGGCTGAAGGCATGCTGCCAATCATTGGGCCTGTAGGTTGTACACAGGCATGTACAGCATTTCTAGCCCTTCCTTAAGAGGAACATCACTCATGACCATTTCTTTTTTTCTTTTTCCCAAACTTTAAACTTTGTATTTTGTATTGGGGTATAGCTGATTAACAGTGTTGTGATAGTTTCAGGTGAACAGTGAAGGGACTCAGCCATACATATACATGTATCTGTTCTTCCCCAAACCCCTCTCCCATCCAGGCTGGCACAGAAGCTTGAGTAGAGTTGCATGTGCTACACAATAGGTTCTTATTGGTTATCCATTTTGAATATAGAAATGTGTACGTGTCCTTCCCAAACTCCCTATCTCTTTAGCTGTCAGCAACCATAAGTTCGTTTCCTGAGTCTGATTCATCACCATTTCCTTGGTTGGAACACCACCAAGGAAAAAAATGTTTATCATCTCTTATGGTTGTCACCCTGCTTATTTAACTTATATGCAGAGTACATCATGAGAAACGCTGGGCTGAAAGAAGCACAAGCTGGAATCAAGATTGCTGGGAGAAATATCAATAACCTCAGATATGCAGATGACACCACCCTTATGGCAGGAAGTGAAGAGGAACTAAAGAGCTTCTTGGTGAAAGTGAAAGAGGAGAGTGGAAAAGTTGGCTTAAAGCTCAACATTCAGAAAACTAAGGTCATGGCATCCAGTCCCATCACTTCATGGCAAATAGATGGGGAAACTGTGGAAACAGTGTCAGACTTTATTTTTCTGGGCTCCAAAATCACTGCAGATGGGGACTGCAGCCATGAAATTAAAAGACGCTTACTCCTTGGAAGAAAAGTTATGACCAACTTAGATAGCATATTGAAAAGCAGAGACATTACTTTGCCAACAAAGTTCCGTCTAATCAAGGCTATGGTTTTTCCTGTGGTCGTGTATGGATGTGAGAGTTGGACTGTGAAGAAGGCTGAGTGCCAAAGAATTGATGCTTTTGAACTGTGGTGTTGGAGAAGACTCTTGAGAATCCCTTAGACTGCAAGGAGATCCAACCAGTCCATCCTAAAGGAGTTCAGTCCTGGGTGTTCATTGAAAGGACTGATGTTGAAGCTGAAACTCCAATACTTTGGCCACCTGATGTGAAGAGTTGACTCATTGGAAAAGACCCTGATGCTGGGAGGGATTGGGGGCAGGAGGAGAAGGGGACGACAGAGGATGAGATGGCTGGATGTCATTACTGACTCGATGGACATGAGTTTGGGTAAACTCCGGGAGTTGGTGATAGACAGGGAGGCCTGATGTGCTGCGATTCATGGGGTCACAAAGAGTCGAACATGACTCAGTGACTGAACTGAACTGAGGGTTAGTTCTCTGGTAGTCTAGGGTCTTGGAGTCAGTACTCCCACTCCAAAGTCTCAGGGCTGGATCTTGGTCAGGACTGATGTTCCACAAGTGGTTTGTTATGGCATTAAGTGAGATTAAAACAAATATCCAAAAACGAGAAACCAAAGGTGAACCCCAGACAAATGGCAGTTACAAAATCAGACAAGTAATAATTAAAATAATGGAATATACACATATACATGTACGCCTATGAGCAAGGTCAAAACAATCCAACAAAAAAAGAAGTACAATAGATTGACCTGGCAAACAAAGGAAATCAAAAATCATATTTACCAGTTAGGAAGAAAAACTAACTGAAGCACAACCTGGAAAACAAAATTAAAGCAAGGTGCCACGTGGGGAAAAAAGCAATGAAGACAAAATTAACAAATATGTTGAGAGGAAAGGAAAGAAAGAAAATAAAGAAAGAATACATATGCAAAGTTAAATAGAGGCAGATGAAGATTTATATACATTAAAGATTAACTGCAAGGGGAAAAGAACTGTAGGAAAGGCAAACAAAGAATAAATGTAGAAAAAGTTTAATAGGTTTAAAAATTATAAATTAAAATGATAAAAAACGAAATAAAAAAAGGAAGAAGAAAGAAAAAGGAAAAAAAAAAAAAGGAAAACTTCACAGAAGTGCAAAAGCCCAACGTAGAGGCAGAAGTTTATAACAACAATAAAAAGTGTGACTGAATATACATATATACATATACACCCATAAGCAAAATCAAAACAGTCCAACAAAAGTAAAGTACAATAGATTGACCTGGATAACAAAGGAAACCAAAAAATATATCTATCAGAAAAAAACTAACTAAAGCACAAACTGGAAAATCAAACTAAAGCAAGATGTCAATTGGGGAGTAAAGCAATGAAAATAAAACTGACAAATATGTTGAGAAGAAAGGAAAGAAAGAAAGAATGGATATACAATGTCAAATAGAGGTAGATAAAGAAGATTTATATACATTAAAGATTAACTGCAAGGGGAAAAGAACAGGAGGAAAAGTAAACAAAGGAATAACTGTAGAAAAAACAGTCCAGCAAAAGTAAAGTACAATAGATTGACCTGGATAACAAAGGAAACCAAAAAGTATATCTCTCAGAACAAAACTAACTAAAGCACAAACTGGAAAATCAAACTAAAGCAAGATGCCAATTGGGGAATAAAGCAATGAAAATAAAACTAACAAATATGTGAGAAGAAAGGAAAGAAAGAAAGAATGGATATACAATGTCAAATAGAAGTAGATAAAGAAGATTTATATACATTAAAGATTAACTGCAAGGGGAAAAGAACAGGAGGAAAAGTAAACAAAGGAATAACTGTAGAAAAAATAATAGGTTTGAAAACTTAAAATTAAAAAAAAGAGAGAGAAAAAGGGAAACTCCACAGAACTGCAAAAGCCCAATGTAGAGGCAGAGGTTTATAACAATGATAAAAAATGTGACTGAGGAAAAAAAAAAGCTCAAATCTTAATTAGATTTCATAATGCCAATAAAACCAACAACTACAACAGAGGGGGGAAAAGCAGGGGGAAAAAATCCAAAAGAATCTACAAAACAAGTCAAAACATAAGAATAATAAATGCTTTTCTTGAGTCACTGCTGTCAGAGCCGTTTCCCTCTCTGGGAGTCACAGTCCACTTCACCTCCCTAGGATGCCTTCCAACACTGTGCGGATCTCTGGACCTGCCGTGAGGGCAGCTCATATTGTAATCTGGTTCTACTCCTGTATTCTTGCCTCCAATGTCCATAGCTATCAGAACTAGCGCTATCAGAACTTCTTTTGTGGGAGCTTTCAATGACCTTTTATATATTCCATAGACACAGAGTCTGCCTAGTTGATCGTGTGGATTTAATCTGCAGCTTGTACAGCTGGTGGGAAGGTTTTGGGTCTTCTTCCTTAGCCACACTACTCCTGAGTTTCAATTGTGGTTTTACTTCTACCTCTACATGTGGGTCGTCCACTGGAGTTTCCTCCTGAGGCTGCTCTGGAGGGCTTGGGTTTGCTCCTGTGAGGGCCAAGTGAGGAGGTGGTGCAGCTGCTTGGGTCACAGGGGTTCTCGCATCACCAGGTACTTTGGGGGGTTGGTGGCTAGGGCAGCAGGGAATACAGTGCTCTGGAAGGGTATGGCAACCAGTAATGGCCAATATCCTCCAGTAATCTTGCCTGGAGAACACCCCTCCCTGAAAGAGAAGCCTGGTGGGCCACAGTCCACAGGGTCACAGAGCTGGACATGACCCAAGCAACCCTGTGTGCATAGAAGCAAGACGTTTTTTTTGCCTGTGGCAGCTCTGCCCTAGTGAGAGTTGAGCATGAAGGTGGTGCAGCTGCTTGGCTTGCAGGGACCCTGGCGGCGCCAAGTGTGCAGGGACATGGACTGCCTCTGCCGCAGGAGTTATGGCCCTATCATGGTCTTTTTTCGAGCCTTTTGTAGCTGGCGATCAGAAGGCCTCTTTGGCCAGTCTTTCTCCATAGATCTGCCTGTTCAGGCACTCAGAGGGCTCCCTTGCCTGGGGTCCCTCTCTGTTGTTTGGTGCATCAGGCACATAAAGGGCCCCCCGCCGTCTGGGGTCCTACTCTGTAGATCGGCACATCAGTCACTTAAAGGAGCACCCTGGGTGGTGTCCTACTCTGTGGTTCAGTGCATCAGGCATTTGATGGGCCAGCCTCTCTACTGTTCAGCTGCTGATGGCGGATGTGGGGAGATAGAGGCTATGGTGATGGCCCCATCCCCTATGCATGACTCAGCAGTATTTTTTCAGGAAGGCAGACCCCTTCCAAGGCCCGAAACTGGGCTCTTGTCTAACACTCGGAAATGAATTGTCCGAGGAGACACATGTGCTGACAAAGCAAGAGATTTTATTGGGAAAGGGCACCCGGGTGGAAAGCACTAGGGTAAAGGAACCCAGGAGAACTGCTCTGCCGCGTGGCTCACAGTCTCAGGTTTTATGGTGATGAGATTAGTTTCTGGGTGGTCTTCGGCCAATCATTCTAATTCAGGGTCTTTCCTGGTGACACACGCATCAGCCAAGATGGATGCTAGTGAGAGGGATTCTGGGAAGTGGACGGACACGTGGTGTCTCCTTTCGACCTTTCTGGAACTCTCCCAGTTGGTGGTGGCTTATTAGCTCCGTATTCCTTATCAGGATCTCCTGTCATAAAACAACTCATGCAAATGGTTACTGTGGTGCCTGGGCAGGGTGGGCGGTCTCAATCAGTGTGCTTCCCCTAACAACTCCCCTCTGAGAGACTTCATACTCAAGATACTTCTTGGGAATTGGGGCAGAGGTCTCTTTCTTCTGTAACTTCTTCCTGCTGTGCATGGGCATAGGCCTGCCTAGCAGAGCAGAAGTCTCTCTCCCTATATCCAACACTTGAGTTTTCTGAGTCATGTCAGGCTTGGATGCCACCATTCTCAAAACTATGTCTGCTGGAAGCTAGTAACTGGCAACCTGACTTTTTATAAAACTAGGCAACTGGCTACCTGGCTACAAGTCTCCCTGAAGTGCCAGGTCCAGACTGGGTTTCAGGCCTATTCTTCTAAAAAGAAATGAGATTTATTTTGTCTACTAAATTCCAGTTATCACTCCTCCAACTACTTCTAATTGGGTCTGTTACACCAAAACGGCAGACCAAGAGATTGAGATTTTAATCATACAAGACTCAGATCTAGAACTTGGAACTCAGAAACACTTCCAATTCAGTGTCTACACTCCAAGCTGAGGCAGTCCTATGCCCCATTTTGACAGGAAGTTATCACAGTCATAGTTGCCTAGTTCCCTAAATTAAAACTGAGTAGAACTCTGTGGGGCTCTGGAGTAGAGATCAGTTCTGTGTTCTCCATTGCTTGTCTGTAGGATATAGGCTTCATTCAGCCTCCTTCACCTTCCCTGAGTTCCAAAGGGTGGATTCCAACAATTACTAATCGGGGAAGTGAGGGGATACAGAAACAGGAGAAACAGTCAAAGGTTGGTACGGCCTCCGGAGAGAGTCCTGGTTCCTACTCAAAGAAATATGCATAGCAGTGTCTTTGAGCCCCCACCCAGGTGGAGGATGGTAACTTCAGACTGAGCACAAGATTCCTGGAACACAGCTGTTGCCTCACCACCAACCAATCAAAAAGGGCCACAAACCCTGCAACCCTCACCCCAAATGTTGCCTTGTGTTTCCGGGGACCAGAGATGACCATCCTGTTAGGTCTCTTGTTTGGCCCTTGTCTATTTCATCTCTGAGAGGGGCCAACAGTTTCAAACTAAATTGCTGTTACTTCAAGGGTGGAAGCTGGTTTCAGATGTGGAACACCCCTACTTAGATCAGGTAGAGAAAAACTTCTGCTCTGCTAGGCAGGCCTATGCCCATGCACAGCAGGAAGAAGTTACAGAAGAAAGAGACCTCTGCCCCAATTCCCAAGAAGTTATCTTGAGTCTCTCAGGGGGAAGTTGTTAGGAGAAGCAGATTGATTAAGACCGCCCACCCTGGCCAGGCACCATAGTAACCATTTGCATGAGTTGTTTTATGACAGGAGATCCTATAAGGAATACGGAACTAATAAGCCACCACCAACTGGGAGAGTTCCGGAAAGGTCGAAAGGAGACACCGCATGTCCGTCCACTTCCCAGAATCCCTCTCGCTAGCATCCATCTTGGCTGAGCGATGCCTGCGTCACCAGGAAAGACCCTGAATTAGAATGATTGGCCAAAGACCACCCAGAAACTAATCTCATCACCATAAAACCTGAGACTGCGAGCCACGCGGCAGAGCAGTTCTCCTGGGTTCCTTTACCCTACTGCTTTCCACCCGGGTGCCCTTTCCCAATAAAATCTCTTGCTTTGTCAGCACATGTGTCTCCTCGGACAATTCATTTCCGAGTGTTAGACAAGAGCCCAGTTTCGGGCCTTGGAAGGGGTCCCCCTTCCTGCACCAATTTGATAATAATATACTGAGATTTTACCCAGACCAAGTCATGTGATAAATTCCAGAAGAAGGCAGGTAGATTTGAAAACAGAGGGGAATAACACTAATGCTTTATTCTTGTCAAGATCAGGGTTTACAAACCATTGCCCATGACCTGTTTTTTATGGCCAGTGAGCTGAGCATGGGTTTACATATTTAAAGGTTGGGAATTCTCTGTGGTCCAGTGGTTAGGACTTCAAGTTTTCACTGTCAAGGGCCCGAGTTGGAGAACTAAGATCCTGCAAGCTATGTGGCATGGCCAGGAAGGCAGAAGTGATTACCATTATTTCTAAATTATTTTCTATGTTTAGTAAAACCAAGATCAATATTGCACAAAATCACCATTGTTCCACTTCATTAATAATCAAAGAAATGTAGATGACAAGTTTGCGTTTTTTAAAAAATTGAAATTGACAAAAACTGATAAATTTGATAAAATTGATAAAATTGATAAATCATAGTTTCTAGTAGTGAACTCAGCACATCATTCCAATCCCAGTTTTCCCCCTTGCTTCTAATGTCAGTACAAAATATTAAAATTCTCAGACTCCTTAGTATCTAGAGTTGCCATTGTACAAGTGCTAGTGAGTAGAAGTCTAAATGTTCTTTGTTCATCTTTTATTCTTGTTTATCCCTGGAAACAGATAGGATGATTGGAGAGACAGTAGCCATTCTGTGATCAGGAGGCTGAAAAAAAATTATGTGCAATAGAATGTGAAGTAGGAATATCAAAGAAGTCAAGTACCCTCTTAAAGTAGTTGAGTCTCACACTAGTCCTTCGTTGCCTACCCCTAGAATTTTTATTTTGTGATAAATAAATCCACTGAATTATTTAAGCTGCTGTGATAGGTTTTTTTTTTTTTTTTTTTTGCAGCTAAATATAATCCTTGACAAGAGGTTCACGAAATGGACTCTTAGGAATGCCCTGGTGGTCTAGTGGTTAGGACATCATGCTCCCACTGCAGGGGGCATGGGTTCTATCCCTGGTTAAGGAACTAAGATCCCTCAAGCCACACAGTGAGGTAAAAAAGAAAACAAACAAACAAACAAACAATGGACTCTTTTAGGACAGATTGGTAGTTGCCAGAGGAGGAGTGGGGTGGGAGAGTGAAACAGATGAAGGGGTTAAGATGTAAATTTATAACTTTTTACAGTTATAAAAAAGTAGCAGTTCCTCGGCCGGGTCTCTCACCACCGCCACGAGGACAGCATGGCAGGCACTGAGTTGCGGGTGGTGCTGGAGCAGCGGCTTACCTCGAATAGCCAAAGCCATCTTGAGAAAGAAGAATGGAACTGGAGGAATCAACCTGCCTGACTTCAGGCTCTACTACAAAGCCACAGTCATCAAGACAGTATGGTACTGGCACAAAGACAGAAATATAGATCAATGGAACAAAATAGAAAGCCCAGAGATAAACCCACGCACCTATGGACACTTATCTTTGACAAAGGAGTCAAGAATATACAATGGAGAAAAGACAATCTCTTTAACAAGTGGTGCTGGGAAAACTGGTCAACCACTTGTAAAAGAATGAAACTAGAACACTTTCTAACACCATACACAAAAGCAAACTCAAAATGGATTAAAGATCTAAACATAAGACCAGAAACTATAAAACTCTTAGAGGAGAACATAGGCAAAACACTCTCCAACATACATCACAGCAGGATCCTCTATGACCCACCTCCCAGAATATTGGAAATAAAAGCAAAAATAAACAAATGGGATCTAATTAAAATTAAAAGCTTCTGCACAACCAAAGAAACTATAAGCAAGGTGAAAAGACAGACTTCAGAATGGGAGAAAATAATAGCAAATGAAGCAACTGACAAAGAACTAATTTCAAGAATATACAAGCAACTCCTGCAGCTCAACTCCAGAAAAATAAATGACCCAATCAAAAAATGGGCCAAAGAACTAAACAGACATTTCTCCAAAGAAGACATACAGGTGGCTAACAAACACATGAAAAGATGCTCAACATCACTCATTATTAGAGAAATGCAAATCAAAACCACAATGAGGTACCATTTCATGCCAGTCAGAATGGCTGCGATCCAAAAGTCTACAAGCAATAAATGCTGGAGAGGGTGTGGAGAAAAGGGAACCCTCTTACACTGTTGGTGGGAATGCAAACTAGTACAGCCACTATGGAGAACAGTGTGGAGATTCCTTAAAAAACTGGAAATAGAACTGCCATACGACCCAGCAATCCCACTGCTGGGCATACACACTGAGGAAACCAGAATTGAAAGAGACCCCTGTACCCCAATGTTCATCGCAGCACTGTTTATAATAGCCAGGACATGGAAGCAACCTAGATGTCGATCAGCAGACGAATGGATAAGAAAGCTGTGGTACATATACAGAATGGAGTATTACTCAGCCATTAAAAAGAATGCATTTGAATCAGTTCTAATGAGGTGGATGAAACTGGAGCCTATTATACAGAGTGAAGTAAGCCAGAAAGAAAAACACCAATACAGTATACTAACGCATATATATGGAATTTAGAAAGATGGTAACGACAACCTGTATGCGAGACAGCAAAAGAGACACTGATGTATAGAACAGGCTTATGGACTCTGTGGGGGGGGGGGATGATTTGGGAGAATGGCATTAAAACATGTATAATATCATATAAGAAACAAATCGCCAGTCCAGGTTCGATACAGGATACAGGAGGCTTGGGGCTGGTGCACTGGGATGACCCGGAGGGATGATATGGGGAGGGAGGTGGGAGGGAGGTTCAGGATGGGAACACGTGTACACCCGTGGTGGATGCATGTTGGTGTATGGCAAAACAAATATAATATTGTAAAGCAAAAAAAAAAAAAAAAAAAAGAGAACTAGAGAATTTTCAACACTCTCTACAATAAAAAGCAAATACCACATGAAAACCAATGTGGAAGAGAAAAAAAAAAGTAAGTAATGGGAATATAATGTACTTAGTCATTAATTAATGTAGGGTATTAAGAAGAGATAGCAAGAATACACAGAAGAACTGTACAAAAAAGATCTTCTAAACCCAGATAATCACGATGGTGTGATCACTGACCTAGAGCCAGACTTCCTGGAATGTGAAGTCAGGTGGGCCCTAGAAAGCATCACCACGAACAAAGCTAGTGGAGGTGATGGATTCCAGTTGAGCTATTCCAAATCCTGAAAGATGATGCTGTGAAAGTGCTGCACGCAATATGCCAGCAAATTTGGAAAACTCAGCAGTGGCCACAGGACTGGAAAAGGGCAGTTTTCATTCCAATCCCAAAGAAAGGCAATGCCAAAGAATGCTCAAACTTCTGCACAATTGCACTCATCCCACACGCTAGTAAACTAATGCTCAAAATTCTCCAAGCCAGGCTTCAGCAATATGTGAACCATGAACTTCCTGATGTTCAAGCTGGTTTTAGAAAAGGCAGAGGAACCAGAGATCCAATTGCCAACATCTGCTGGATCATGGAAAAAGCAAGAGAGTTCCAGAAAAGCATCTATTTCTGCTTTATTGACTATGCCAAAGCCTTTGACTGTGTGGATCACAATCAACTGTGGAAAATTCTGAAAGAGATGGGAATACCAGACCACCTGATCTGCCTCTTGAGAAATTTGTATGCAGGTCAGGAAGCAACAGTTAGAACTGGACATGGAACAACAGACTGGTTCCAAATAGGAAAAGGAGTTCGTCAAGGCTGTATATTGTCACCCTGTTTATTTAACTTATATTCAGAGTACATCATGAGAAACGCTGGGCTGGAAGAAGCACAAGGTGGAATCAAGACTGCCAGGAGAAATATCAATAACCTCAGATATGCAGATGACACCACCCTTATGGCTGAAAGTGAAGAGGAACTCAAAAGCCTCTTCATGAAAGTGAAAATGGAGAGTGAAAAAGTTGCCTTAAAGCTCAACATTCAGAACACGAAGATCATGGCATCCAGTCCCATCACTTCATGGGAAATAGATGGGGAAACAGTGGAAACAGTGTCAGACGTTATTTTTGGGGGGCTCCAAAATCACTGCAGATGGTGACTGCAGCCAGGAAATTAAAAGACGCTTACTCCTTGGAAGGAAAGTTATGACCAACCTAGATAGCATATTCAAAAGCAGAGACATTACTTTGCCAACAAAGGTTTGTCTAGTCAAGGCTATGGTTTTTCCAGTGGTCATGTATGGATGTGAGAGTTGGACTGTGAAGAAGGCTGAGCTCCGAAGAATTGATGCTTTTGAAGTGTGGTGTTGGAGAAGACTCTTGAGAGTCCCTTGAACTGCAAGGAATTCCAACCAGTCCATTCTGAAGGAGATCAGCCCTGGGATTTCTTTCGAAGGAATGATGCTAAAGCTGAAACTCCAGTACTTTGGCCACCTCATGAGAAGAGTTGACTCATTGGAAAAGACTCTGATGCTGGGAGGGATTGGGGGCAAGAGGAGAAGGGGATGACAGAGGATGAGATGGCTGAATGGCATCACTGACTGGATGGACGTGAGTCTGAGTGAACTCTGGGAGTTTGTGATGGACAGGGAGGCCTGGCATGCTGCGATTCATGGGGTCGCAAAGAGTTGGACACGACTGAGCGACTGATCTGATCTGATCTGATCTGATTTGTTAACTTTATAAGATAACAGATGGTAACTAAACTTACTGTGGTAACCATATTGCAGTTGATATTGCAGACCATAATTGTTGAATTGCTATGTTGTATACCTAAAACTAATATAGTATGTCAATTATGCCTATAAAAAAAAACAATGTGGAAGAGAAAAAAAAAAAGTAAATCATGAGAATATAATGTACTTAGTCATTAATTAATGTAGGGTATTTGTTAACTTTGTAAGGTAACAGATGGTAACTAGACTTACTGTGGTAACCATATTGCAGTTGATATTGCAGACCATAATTGTTGAATTGCTATGTTGTATACCTAAAACTAATACAGTATGTCAATTATGCCTATTAAAAAAAGAGAAATAAATGGATTCTCTAATTCTCTACAGGTAGAAACAAAAACTGGCAGAAAGTTCCAGGTGGACAATACATTAAAAAATGTTCATAAGTGTATTTAGTCCAAATCATGGTTCCTGAAATTCACCTGGCCCTTAGAAATTTATTAATATATCAGAGTCTTAGTTTTTTTTAACTGAATACAGGTCATACAGACATTAATAAAGTACAGATAATAATAGTAAAGTCCTCAGTTGTTGTTTTTTATAAATATTAAATGAAATAGCATTACAGTCCTTAAAAGAGTGCCTGGATTGTGATAACTGCTTGATACTTGTTAACTATTATTATATTTTTAAGAGTTTTGAAGGAAATAGCCCAGGGATTTCTTTGGAAGGAATGATGCTAAAGCTGAAACTCCAGTACTTTGGCAACCTCATGGGAAGAGTTGACTCATCAGAAAAGACTCTGATGCTGGGAGGGACTGCAGGCAGGAGGAGAAGGGGACGAAAGAGGATGAGATGGCTGGATAGCATCACTGACTCGATGGACGTGAGTCTGAGTGAACTCCGGGAGTTGGTGATGGACAGGGAGGCCTGGCGTGCTGCGATTCATGGGGTTGCAAAGAGTCAGACACTACTGAGCGATGGAACTGAACTGAACTGAAGAGTTTTGAAAAATCTACTTCAATTCTGTTTTACTCAATTATTAAAAAGAGATTTTGGGACACTTTTGCTGAATAATCACTATACTATGCTGCTGCTAAGTCACTTCAGTCTTGTCTGACTCTCTGCGACCCCATAGACGGCAGCCCACCAGGCTCCCCGGTCCCTGGGATTCTCCAGGCAAGAACACTGGAGTGGGTTGCCATTCCCTTCTCCAATGCATGAAAGTGAAAAGTGAAAGTGAAATTGCTCAGTCATGTCCGACTCTTAGTGACCCCATGGACTGTGGCCTACCAGGCTCCTCCGTCCATGGGATTTTCCAGGCAAGAGTACTGGAGTGGTGTGCCGTTGCCTTCTCCCACTATACTGTGAATTGTGGTAAACTCTGAAACAGATGAAAACAATATGTTCATTGAGTTGTAGAGTACAGTGGGATGGAGGGTGAAGTCAAGGGAATGGCAGGGAGAGACATACCTGTAAGCAAATTATCCAAACACTATGAGTACACTTTTTCTACACAATCTAAGAGATTAATGCATTAAAAACATTATTAGTTTAAGTTTTAGGACACACCACGTATAAAGATGTAATTTTGTGACATCAGCAACAGAAAAGATTGGGGGCAGAGCTATAAAGAAAGAGTTGTATAATACTGAAGTTAAGCTGTTAAAAATCAAATATGGCATTATAACTTTAGCAGGTTACATGTAATCTTCATGTTGAGCACAAATTAAATAGTATAGAATATACACAAAAGAAAATGAGAAAAGAATTTAAATGTTTCCCTACAAAAAAATTACCAACTGAACACAAAAGAAGACAGTAATGCAGGTGATGAGAAAGGAAAATCTTTTTTTTTTTTCTTTTTAGTTGGAGGAGATTTGCTTTACAATGTTGTGTTGGTTTCTGCTGTACAACAATGGAGAAATGAAAACCTGTAAGGTATATAGAAAACAGAAAAAAATGAAAGAAGTAAATCCCCTCTTGTCAGCAATTACTTTAAATATTAATGAATTAAATTTTCGAATAAAAAGACAGAGATGGCAGAATGAATTAAAAAATCATGATCAGGATGTCCCTGGTGGTCTAGTGGTTAAGAATCTGCCTGCCAATGCAGGGGACGTAGGTTTGATCCCTGGTACAGGAAGATACCACATTCCATGGAGCAACTAAGCCTGTGTGCCACACCCGCTGAAGCCCACACACCTAGCGCCTGCGCTGCACAAGAGAAGCCACCACAGTGAGAAGCCCGTTCACCACACGTAGAAAGTAGCCCTTGCTCGCCGCAACTAGAGAAAGCCTGTGCACAGCAGCAAAGACCCAGCACAGCCGAACGTTAAAAAAAAGTCATGATCCAACTCTATATCTCCAAGAGACTCATTTTAGATCTGAAGATGCAAATAGATTGAAAGTGAAGAAAAGTGAAAGGCAGGAAAAAGATATTCCATGCAAATATTAATACTAATATCAGACAAAATAGATTTAAAAAAAGTAGCAAGAGACAAAGGACATTATACATTTATAAAGTTCAGTACAGCAAAATGATACAGGAATTAGAAACATTTATGCAACTAGTAACATACCATTATAATATATAAAGCAAAGATGGACATAACTGAGAGATAGTTCTACAGTAGGCATGCAGCCCCAAAGGGAAAGAGGTGGGAAAATTAATAACAACCAAAACAGCCCCTGAATTCTCCTTCCAAAGAGCAAAGGAACTTTCCCTTATCTCTCCCTATTCCCTGTTAAGCTGGGATCCTTTCCGTGTTTTATAAAGTCCCTGGGGATTGCTGCTGGGTCTTTTAGGAGGAAAACCCAGCGGTGCCTCTGATTACGTATTTTGCCCCATGGAGATGAAGACAGGTTTCTCAAGACTAGACCAGGCTCAACACAGAATCATAACTTAGGACTTGTCATAAAGTTTATTTTGGGAAACAAGAAAAAGTTGTTACAAAATTTAAAAAAAATTTCCCATTAAAAATTAAAAAGCAAAAATAGAACATATGTTATCAGTGTTATTTTTACATGAAAGGTATTTTAACAACACCAAAATAGGCCACAGTCACAGAGTAAATGTAGTTTTTTAGCTTGAATATATCTAGTTACATAGAAAACCTATATTTTTGTTCTTATATTTTTTATGTTGTATGCCTAACACTGTCATGACCTGCCCCAATCTTCAGATGGTGATTTGTGAATCTTTGGTTTAGTACAAACGCCTCTCATGATCAAAAAGTGTGACATTATTCATACTCTGGAGACAGCGAGCTCTTCAAGAACAAATTTTTATCTCCCTTTTCCAGTGACAAACTCAACTACTTCCTTGTATATAATTTCATGATAAGCTTTTATTATGTACTTGATTTCATTGCATTTCAAATATTTATTTATCTTGTATGCAATTCTTAAGAAAAAGTTGGTTGTTTCTCTTGTTTGCTAAGCTAACATTTTCTGTTTTGAGGACGTGAAGGAAATGAATTACTAAACAAGTCCAGGTGAACTAACATAAAAAAAGAGTTCTCAGACGTATAGGAGTAAGAATTAAAAGAGTTGTAAGGATAGACCATAACTAGGCCTAAAACCTGGGTCTGCCACTAGGATGTAGTTAGTAGAAAACAAGCTTTCAGTACCCCAGCACACTGTTATATTCCGTAAGACTGAAATGCTAGTGTAGGGTAAAACCAAGATGGGGTTTTAAGTGAGCAATGGGTATGGTGACAATTTTTTAAAGGAGTGTAGTTTTAATTTGAAATTTTAATGCAAATTGTTCCTTTGGATATATAAATTAAGATGTAAAAAATCAGATTTCATATTCTTGAAAAACACTAAGATATGTTATTATACCCCAAATATTGGTATTTTGGAACTTGAGAGAACAGTAATTCAGAAACATAGTCTAAACGCAATTAAAAAGGTATTGCTTTATTCTCCCAAATTTTACTAGTAAAATTTTAGAAGTTTGATGTGTAGTGCAGGAATACTATTTCTCAGCTCCCTCAGTTGCTAGGTTGTGTTTTTGCCACTACTTACTATATTGTGCATGAGATACTAAATAGTATATACTTGTTCTTGACTAAAGCGGACAGAGACAAAGATTTGGGGAGTGGTATGTATCTGTATCCATCTATCTGGGGGAGGAAATGGCAACCAACTCCAGTATTCTTACCTGGAAAATTCCATGGGCAGAGGAGCCCCCCAGGCTATAGTCTATGAGTCACAAAGGGTCGGACTTGACTGGTCGGACACACATATAGGGCTTCTGTGTGTGTGTGTCCTGATAGAAGATGATTTATCAAGGAAATTTGCCCATACCATTTGCCTGTTGAAGACCCAGAATTAGTTATTCCTTTCACTCCTGCTTGCAAAACGACCACCTTTTCTCCCAGACCCTCCCCTCTGTGATACAGAACCAAGGCAGCTGACTCGTAGCGCTGACGTTGTTTCCCTGTCTTCCTTCAACGCCCCGGTGCAGTCTGTACATCTCACGCCTCCTGAGACACCACAGGCAGCACATCTGGCATTTCCCCTAAAACAGAGCACAGAACACCATCCTTCCAACCTCGAAGATTAGTTTCCTCATCAGACATAAACACACCACCAAGCCAGGGCCCCGTATTTTATGGGGTCATTTCCTGAGGCTGGAAAAAGGATGGTGTGGACTTGTGCCCTGCCTGGTAAAGGCTTCAGCCTGAAACTGACCATTTCTGCTCACATTTCTTGGCTAGGACAAGTCCCATGGCCCACCTAACTTCACAGAGGAGAGGGGCAGTCTTTCCTGGGCCTCCAAAAAGAAGGGAGTTAATCACAGTGAACAACCCAAATGACTACCTGAGAAATTGCCTGATTAAGGGGTATTAGTGGTCATTTCCCTATGGCTGTAGCAAACAGCAGAGATGGGAGGCAGGTCAGTCCTCTCTCCATCTCTCTCTCCAAGCTTGTCCTCTCTGAAAACAAATTCAGATGGTTGTGATGTAGTAGAGTGCACGGGTAAGTGTAAGTTATTAATAACATTCCAGGCCTTGGGTTAGATAGTGGTTTGTATGTGTGTAAGGCATTTGCCTTCCTCTGCACTGAAGAAGCATGATGGCTCCTGTATCTTGGACAGCAAAGAGATATGCTGCTGGAGGCCCAGGAAGGACAGGAAGTAATGTCCTGAGCACCAGCAACTGATCCCCCAGAGCAGCCCCAGCAGCAGAGGTGGCGGAAATGAGGTATCGCAGGGTCAGTGGTCAGCCAGAGTGTGGGCAGTGGACAGTGCTGAGAGGAGTTGGGCTGGCATGGGTGTGCAATGGAGAGGTAGAACATTGTAAGCAGGTGTACCCTGGGGATTATGGGCTTCAAATGTAGGCAAGAAATCTCCTAATAATGGGAGGGAATAAAAGCCAGAGGAATTTCAGTTTACTATGGATGCCAGTTGAGCTGAGTGGAACTCCCAGGCTGGTGGACCCCAGCAAGTTACACTGCTACCCTGAAAAGTGTGAACGATAATTGCACGTGGTTATATATGGGATATCTCTATTAATAAAATACAAACTTATCTGTGGGAAAGAGCCTTCATGTATGTAGCTTACCCTAAATTTGCCCAGAAAAAGTGTTGTGTAAGTTTGTGTGTGAATATAGAGAGAGGGTATACATGATAAAGTAAATAGGGTGAAACACAAACAGCAGGTGGATCTAGGTAAAGGCTATATTTGTGTTTATGAACTGTTTTTATTTTTACAATATTCTGTAAATTTTCAATTATTTCTAACCCCAAATAAATACAAGAATGACATGACAGTGTGACATCACATAATTAGGGGTTGGAAAAAAGCCATAGCAGGACAGGAGAGTATCCATCAGCTTCTCCAGGGGGTGGGGGTGTCAGGGACGGCTTCATGGTGAAGTTTCAGGAGAGACTGGAAGGATGATGACTTGACAGAGGTGTGTGAGGCCCTGGGGCATCTGACTGAGGTGGGAGCAGGACAGGCTGCAGGGGAGAACCGTGAGGTCCCGTCCATCCCCAGAGCCTGTTATGGAAGGGAGCCCTGTGTGAGTGTCACCTGTGTGCCCAGGAGTGCTGCCTCCTGCCCCTTCAGCCAGCCACACATTCCTTCTCCTTGCCTGGGCCTGAGGTTCTGCTGCTGCCAAGTCGCTTCAGTCATGTCCGACTCTGTGCGACCCCATAGACGGCAGCCCACCAGGCTCCCCCATCCCTGGGAATCTCCAGGCAAGAACACTGGAGTGGGTTGCCATTTCCTTCTCCAATGCATGAAAGTGAAGAGTGAAAGTGAAGTCGCTCAGTCGTGTCCGACTGCTAGCGACCACATGGACTGCAGCCCACCAGGCTCCTCTGTCCATGAGTTTTCCAGGCAAGAGTACTGGAGTGGGGTGCCATTTCCTTCTCCAGGGCCTGAGGCTCAGGAAGCTTCAAGGAAGAATGCTCAAGGGTGCGGCCTGCAGCCCAAAGTAGGCTGGGATGGGCGGGGCCCATATGTTCAGCACTTTAAGTACCTCAGACCTCCCTGCAGACCCAGGAGCTCTGAGACTCCTCCTGGTTGGGCGCTCTCAGCTCCTGGCACCTTTGAGGAAGGAAGCAGAGAGCTAGCTCCCTGTGCTGAGTCTGAGACAGGATCCCAGTGTGTGGGGAGCCACAATGCCAGCTCAGGTCTGGTCCTGGCCTTAAGGATGGGGAGTTTGAGAGAAAGGAGACTGTGGCCCCTTAAGGATTTGAAGGGTTGACTGGGGTGGGGTCTGTTCCAGGAGGTCCAGAGCACCCAGAATCCCTTCACTTTCCGTTTGAGTTTTCCTTACTCAGAGAGTTCAAAGAGAGAGGATGGAAGGGAGAGAAAGGATGAACCAGCCAATGACCTTGTGCATGTCCTTTCTACTTAGGGGACAGGAGTCAGGTTTTACTTCCTGCTGTTCCTGGCTGTGGCCACCAGAGGGCCGAGTGCAGGTAAGTCACTCAGGAGCAGCAGTTTCATCAGCTGAGATGTGCAGTGGAGCAGAGAGAGTAGAACCAGGTTGGATGCTGAAGTCCTGGACTAGAGGGGGAGTCATGGAGATGCAGAGAAGCCACACTTTGCAGCCAAATTGAGCTGTGGCCAGAGTGCTGATTGCTGGTGTCTCTGGATGTTTGGTCTGAAGCTAAGGCCTGTCCTGGGGCTCCATCTGTGCCTCTGTGCGGTTGAGGGGGCTCAGGGGAGCCATGGTGGTGAAGACTGGGCTTCCTTCTAGCTGCTCCTGCTCCTATGGCCTTGGCCTTGGGGTTCCCAGAGGGTGCTTGGTGGTCAGGGCTGTGTCCAGGGAACATCTTTCCCTAGTCTTCATCCTCAAAATTCCATTTATCACAGTAGGCATAATGAGAGTTTTTGTGTTTAATTGGTTGTGGAGAAGAATGCAAGTGTTGAGTATGTACTAGATTGTGGTCAGCTAGTCTTAGCAGAGAGAATCCTGACCTCTGGGGCCTCACAGCCTAGTGATGAGCCTGTGAAGTGGGAAGGGGCTAGGAGCCAATGGCCAGGAAGGCTGGTGTGAGCGGCATGAGACTGAGAATTATCCTCACATCCTCTAGCAGGGACACTTTCTATTGAGAAGGTTTGGGAGGAGGAAACATGTGCTCCTTACCTGTCTTTCCTTCCACGAAGCTGCAAGGAAATCAAAGAAAGGTGCCATAAAGCAGCTGGTGAGTAATAACCCAACTCAGCATCCTTTCCTTTTAACCACTTTTTAGCTAAACAGATCTTAGTCATGGAGATCAAGAGGGGGTGTGCCTACTGCTCCTGTCTGCTCTGACTCCAGCTTCCAGCCTAGGAGATTTCTATTGGGAATTTTGAGGCTTTTGGGTCCAGCCTAGTTGTCGGAGACATGATCTTCTGAACACAGGGAGAAGGTGGTGTTTCTGGTGAGTCTTAGCATGATGGCTGTAGCTGCAATGAGTGTAAGATTTTTCCCTGCTTGTAAGCTAAGAAGTTAGTCCTGCCCTAGTATCATAGATTCTGGTAGAAAACATGAGCCTCCAGAGGCAGAGACATAGAGCTTTATTCCTCACAATCACAGAAGTAGCCAGAGCATCAGCCTTTTCCTGTGCTGGTGTTCTGGGTCCCATCCCATCCAGTGATGTGAAAGGGCCAGGAGATATCTGCCCATGCAGTTTGTTTGCCAAGTGGCTCATAAATTGGGTTCGTCAAGCAAATGTAAGCCTTTTCGGATAAGACAGTTTATTTTCTCTGGGGCTGAGTACAAGGAAGAACTGTGCAGTTAGGGAATCTGAATCTCATATAATGGGCAGTGACCATGCCTGCCCTTATCTCTGAGTTGCAGAGGCCACATCCTGATGAGATGTTTCTGGCCTCTTCTGGCCATAAGAAGGCTCTATCCCAAGGGAGATACCATCTCTGTCTCCTAGGATGTTCGCTCTACAAAGTCTTTGAAAAGGTAGCGTGGAACAAAGGCAGTCAGTGTCCACAGAGAATTGTCCTCAACAAGCGGATATGTGTCGGAGCCTTCAGGATACATTTCTGACTTCCCAGAGTCTTTCTGGTTGTGAGTCTGAGATGGACCCTGTGCTCTCAGACAGGGGGTCTCTGGCTGGTTTCCTCTGCAGATGGCCTGTATCACCTCCGCACTGAGAATGGTGTCGTCTACCAGACCTTCTGTGACATGACCTCTGGGGGTGGTGGCTGGACCCTGGTGGCCAGCGTCCATGAGAACAACATGCGTGGGAAATGCACGGTGGGCGATCGCTGGTCTAGTCAGCAGGGCAACAAGGCTGACTACCCAGAGGGTGACGGCAACTGGGCCAACTACAACACGTTTGGGTCTGCAGAGGCCGCCACCAGCGATGACTACAAGGTACTGAGCACCCAGGTGGGAAAGGGTGGGAGCTGAGTGTGGCTGGAGCAGAGCATGTGGAAGGGAGGGTGGGAGATGGGGATGTGGACGTGGGGCTGGAGAAGAATAAAGATGGAAGTCCATATCTTGAATGACAAATTCCTCTCACCAAGGTTGTTTGTGTGGTGGGGTCTCATCGACTGCTGAAGGGAGGTGGGGTTGTGGGCACTGCTGGGCACCTGTTCCCTGGAGACCTGAGCTCTCAGCTGCACTGAGCACTGTGTGTGTGGGTCTTTGGCTGGTGGCACCTCCTGGGCTGTTCAGGCTGAGTGTGTGTCCCTCTGCAGAACCCTGGCTACTACGACATCCAGGCCCAGGACCTGGGCATTTGGCACGTGCCCAACAAGTCCCCCCTGCAGCAATGGAGGAAAAGCTCCCTGTTGAGGTACCACACCAACACTGGCTTCTTCCAGAGCCTGGGGCACAATCTGTTTGGACTCTACCAGGTACCTGGCGCTGCTCGCTGAGGGGGGGGGCACTACCTTTGGTGAGCTGAGAGTCAGGTGTTTGGGATGGGGAGTAAGTCTGCTCTGTCCATATCACTAAGGGCCTCTGCTTGGCTTTCTACTACCTCTGCGTCACTATGAACTAGTGTGCCGCCTCTTTCAGAGGAACTGTGAGCCAGGCAGGGGAAGAAGCCTAGGGGAGAGGATTGGGGCGGGTAGAGAGTGAAAAGGATAGGGGTTTTGAGGCTGGTTAGGGTCCTAGCTATGGGTGGCAAGGGGGAAATACACCAGTATTATTCATACTGATTCCTGAATAATGCCACATGAGGGTATAAAGCCTTTACTGCCCAGAATGGCAGTGTCTGTGTTGTCTTCCACAATGTGTATTTTGGGTCCCTGCAGAAATACCCAGTGAAATACGGAGCAGGGAATTGCTGGACTGACAACGGCCCAGCCGTTCCTGTTGTGTATGACTTTGGTGATGCTAAGAAAACTGCATCTTATTATTCACCATATGGTAGGGGTGAGTATCTGCTTCCAAAGCCCAGTTGTCAACCCTTCTCTGCACTCTCGGGGAAAGTGTAAATAAGAAAAGTTAATGATCCTTCAGTTCAGTTCAGTTCATTTCAGTCGCTTAATCATGTCTGACTCTTTGCTACCCCATGAATTGCAGCACGCCAGGCCTCCCTGTCCATCATCAACTCCCGGAGTTCACTCAAACTCACATCCATCGAGTTGGTGATGCCATCCAGCCGTCTCATCCTCTGTCGTCCCCTTCTCCTCCTGCCCCCAATCCCTCCCAGCATCAGAGTCTTTTCCAATGAGTCAACTCTTCGCATGAGGTGGCCAAAGTACTGGAGTTTCATCATTCCTTTCAAAGAACACCCAGGAGTGATCTTTTGTAACCCTAATAATCCTTAGCATTTATTAAACATGTACAATATGCCAAGCTGTTTTCTAGGAATGTGACATGAATTTTTGTTATATAACCATCATGAAAAACCTATAAGCTCAGGATTCTTAACTAATAACCCTTTTGGATTCTTTTCCCCCCTTCGTTTATTTATTTCTAATTTCCCCTTAGTTTGTTTGTTTATTTTAAACCAATACCATATTGTGTGGGTTTCTGCCGTACATCAACATGAATCAATCATAGGTATACATATGTCCCCTTCCTGTTGAACCTCCCACCCCATTCTACCCTTCTAGGATGTCACAGAGCCCTGGTTTGAGTTTCCTGAGTCACTGTAAGAATCTTACCATAGTTAAGAGCTAATTAATGTGTACAGGTGAGAACAACTTGCAAAGTAATGAGAAAAATTTGTTTTTGTTATGGTGGATAACTATTATTGTAAGAAGACCTTTTAAGCATGATAAAGCCACAGAACTTGTCTTTGGAGGGAAAATAAGAGTCATTTTACTTTAAAGTCATGGTAATTGGATGAGAAGTGTGCCAGCAGAGACCGATGGCTGCTTCTGATCATTGCTTATTCCTGCTGAACCCCTGGAGGTCTTCTTGCTGATATGTCAGTGGATCTCATTTCTCCTATGAGCCTTAGACAGACAAGTGACTTTTGTGAGCCTGAGCCTTGGTCTTCTTGCCCCAGATGGAGGGAGGGTCTCTTTGCTTTTTCAAGGCCAGGATGCATCAGCCACTGTTGAAAAGTGCTGTGCTCTATGCCCAGAGATTGGCTGTAAGCTGACCTGTTGATTTAGGGAATTCCTAGGCTGGTCAAAGGGAAGATATTTCCAGTTCGTCCTTTGAATCCTTGGCCTTTTCTCTGCCTCTTCTTTTCCAGAAGAATTTGTTGCAGGATTTGTCCAGTTCAGGGTGTTTAACAATGAGAAGGCAGCCAATGCCCTGTGTGCTGGGATAAGAGTCACTGGCTGAAACACTGAGCACGTGAGTTTGGGGAAGATCCCTGGCTTGTCCGGGTGAGTGTGTGTGTGTGTATGTTTGTGTGTGTGTGTGTACCTGTCTGGGGTGTTTGATGTGGCTTGCATTTTTACTCTTTTCTGGCATTTTGTAGACATAATTTTTAAATTGTAGCTATTATTATTTTTTTTAGCTATTATTTTTTAATCGAGATTGAGTTGATCTATAACATTATATTAGTTTCTGATATACAGAATAGTGATTCTATATTTTTATATATTATGAAATGATCACTGTAACAAGTCTAGCCAACACCCAGCACTACTCACAGTTGCAAATTCTTTTTTCTTGTGATGAGAAGTTTTAACATCTACTTTCTGAGTAACTTTTCAATGTATAGTATAGTCTTATGACTAGTGTCACCATACTGTACCTTACACCCCCAGGACTTACTTTATACATGAAATTCTGGAACATCACTGATGGTCCAGTGATTAGGACTCTGGAACTCCACTGTTGTTGTTGCTCAGTTGCTAAGTCATGTCCCTCTCTTTGTGACCCCATGAACTGCAGCATGCCAGGCTTCCCTGTCTTTCACTATCTTGCAGAGTTTGCTCAAGTTCATGTCCATTCACTCAGTGGTGCCATCCAATCATCTCATCCTCTATTGACCCCTTCTCCTCTTGCCCTCAATCTTTACCAGCATCAGGGTCTTTCCCAGTGAGTCAGGTCTTTGCATTAGGTGGCCAAAGTATTGGAACTTCAGCTTCAGCACCAATCCTTTCAATGAAAATTCAGGGTTGATTGCCTTTAGGACTGAGTGCTTTGCTCTCCTTACTGTCCAAGGGACTCTCAAAAGTCTTCTCCAGCATCACAGTTCAAAAGCATCAATTCTTTGCTTCTCAGCCTTCTTTATACTACAACTAGTACAACTCTCACATCCATAAATGACTACTGGAACAGGGACCTTTGTCGGCAAAGCGATCCTCTGCTTTTTAACACACTGTCTAGGTTTGTCATAGGTTTTCTTCCAAGGAGCAAGCGTCTTTTAATTTTGTGGCTGCCGTCACTGTCTGTAGTGATTATGGAGTCCAAGAAAATGAAATCTGACGCTGTTTCCACATTTTCCCTTCTATTTGCCATCAGGTGGTAGGATCAGATGCCATGGTCTTTGTTTTCTGAATGTTGAGTTTTAAGCCAGTTTTTCCACTCTCCTCTTTCCCCTTCATCAAGAGGCTCTTTAGTCCCTCTTCACTTTCTGCCATTAAAGTCGTATCAACTGTATATCTGAGTTTGTTGACATTTCTTCTGGCAATATTGATTCCAGCTTGTGCTTTATCTAGGCTTGCATTTTCATGAGGTACTGTCTGTATAACTTAAATAAGCAGGGTGACAACATACAGCCTTGATGTACCTCTTTCCCAATTTTGAACCAGTCCATTGTTCCATGTCCAGTTCTAACTGTGGCTTTTTGCCCTGCACACGGGTTTCTCAGGAGACAGGTAAGGTGGTCTGGTGTTCCCATTTCATTAAGAATATTTCACAGTTTGTTGTGATCCACAGTAAAGGCTTTAGCATAGTCAATGAAGCAGCAAAAAAAAAATTTTTTTTTAATTGCCTTGCTTTCTATGATCCAGCGTATATTGGCAATTATCTCTGCTGCTTCTGCCTTCTCTAAATCCAGCTGTATATCTCTGGAAGTTCTCAGTTCTCATACTGCTGAAGCCTAACTTGAAGGATTTTGAGCGTATTTTGCTGGCATGTGAAATGAATGTAATTGTATGGTAATTTGAACATTCTTTGGCACTGCCTTTCTTTGGGATTTGAATAAAAACTCACCTTTTCAGTTGTGTGGCCACTGCTGAATTTTCCAAATTTGCTGGTATAATGAGTGCAGCATTCTAACAGCATCATCTTTTAGGATATGAAATAGGTCAGTAGGAATTCCATCACCTCCAACTTTGTCTGAAGTGATGCTTCCTAAGGCTCTGAAGGCTTTATATGTCTCCTTGCTATTCTTTGGAACTCCGCATTCAAATGGGTATATCTTTCCTTTTCTCCTTTGCCTTTTGCTTCTCTTCTCTTCTCAGCTATTTGGAAGGGCTCCTCAGACAACCATTTTGCCTTTGCATTTCTTTTTCTTTGGGATGGTTTTGGTCACCACTTCTGGTAAAGGTTTCGAACCGCCATCCATAGTTCTTCAGGCACTCTATCAGATCTAATTCCTTGAATTTGTTTGTCACTTCTGCTGTATAATCATAAAGGATTTGATTTAGGTCATACCTGAATGGCCTAGTGGTTTTCCCTCCTTCTTCAATTTGAGCCTGAATTTTGCAATAAAGAGCTCATGATCTGATCATGATCAGCTCCATGTCTTGTTTTTGCTGAGTGTATAGAGCTTCTCCACCTTTGGCTGCAAAGAAGATAATCAGTCTGATTTTGGTACTGACCATCGGGTGATGTCCACGTGCAGAGCTGTCTCTTGTGTTGTTGGAAGAGAGTGTTTGCTATGATGAGTGCGCTCCCTTGGGAAAACTCTGTTAGCCTTTGCCCTGCTTCATTTTGTACTCCAAAGCCAAACTTGCCTATTATTGCAGGTATCTCTTGACTTCCTACGTTTGCATTCCAGTCCCATGATGAAAAAAACATCTTTTTTTGGTTTTAGTTTTAAGAAGTCTTGTAGGTCTTCATAGAATCATTCAACTTCAGCTTCTTCTTAGTGGTTGGAAGATAGACGTGGATTGCCGTGATGCTGAATGAATTGCCTTGGAAATGAAATGAGATCTTTCTGTCATTTTTGAGATTGCACCTAAGTACTGCATTTCAGACTCTTCTGTTTACTCTGAGGTCTATTCTATTTCTTCTAAGGGATTCTTACCCACAGTAGTAGATATAATGGTCATCTAAATTAAATTCTCCTATTCCCATCCATTGGAGAAGGCAATGGCACCCTGCTCCAGTACTCTTGTCTGGAAAATCCCATGGATGGAGGAGCCTGGTAGGCTGAAGTCCATGGGGTCACTGGGAGTCGGACACGACTGAGCGACTTCATTTCACTTTTCACTTTCCTGCCTTGGAGAAGGAAATGGCAACCCACTCCAGTGTTCTTGCCTGGAGAATCCAAGGGACGGGGGAGCCTGGTGGGCTGCCGTCTATGGGGTCGCACAGAGTCCGACAAGACTGAAGCGACTTAGCAGCAGCAGCAGCAGCATTCCCATCCATTTTAGTTCACTGATTCCTAAAATGTCCATGTTCACTCTTGTCATCTCCTGTTTGACCACATGGACCTAACATTTCTGCTTCCTATGCAATGTTGTTCTTTACAGCATCGAGCTTTGCCTTCACCACCAGATACAACCACAGCTGGGTGTCATTTCCGCTTTGGCTCAGCCTCTTCATTCTTTCTGGAGCTATTTCTCCATCTTCTCAATAGTATATTGGCCAGCTTCCGATCTCGGGGGGGGTGCGGTTCGTCTTTCAGTGTTATGTCTTTTTTCTTTTTCATACTGCTCATGGTGTTCTCAAGGCAAGTTACCGAAGTGGTTTGCCATTCCCTTCTCCAGTGGACCACGTTTTTCAGGCCCTAATTAGCAGGGACACGTGCTTTAGCCGCTCAGCGGAGCTGGATGACATGCTTAGTGCCCTGGCCGTCCTACTGCTAGTCCACATTGAACGTTTAAACCTTCACGGGCCATCAGACGTTGGTCAGTACGTGGCTGGGGGTTGAGGCAAAGGCCCTTCTGAAGTGGTGGGTCCGGAGAAGGCTGGAGCTGATGCTGGAGGACTCCCAGGAGCAGAGGGCACTTGCCTTCACCTCTGCCGATGGCCACCCAGGAGCCGATCCACCCTGGAGCCAAGAGTCCATCATGGTGCTGATCCACTGCTTGCATCTTCATATTTATATTCCTAATGGTTTGAAGATCAATTTCCCACTGTAGGGGGCCCAACTGAATCCCTAGTTGGGGAGCTGAGATCTGTAACATGTGTGGCATGAACAGGAAAAATGAACTGAAAGTTTATACCTTTAGACCACTGGACATAATTTACTGTTTTGAAGTTCAATTTATGTATATTCTCATATATGATTAGCATTTTTATGTTGTGTTTAAGAAATATTTCTGTTTGTTGAGGTCACAAAGACATTCTCAAATATTCTTAGTAAATTCTAGAAGCTTTAGGTTTTTGTTGTTTTTCCAGTCTTGTAGAAGAGAACACCATAGGCATGTTGGGTGGAGACTGTCTTTGATGGGTATTTTGTGACTGGAGGGGCAGGAAGAAGAGGGTGTCAGAAATATAGAGGGGAGAACATTCACTTAGGCCCTTTTCATTTCTTGCCAGTCAGTCTAAGGTGTGTGACCCTGAAGGACGTCTTCATGTCCCCCCTCAAATATGTTTGCCCATTTGTCAGTCAAAGTGAGACAACCGTGTCCTCATGAAAGAGCCCTTAGGTTATGATTCTGAGGATAAAGCAGGTGTGGGCCCTGGGAGTGGGGTGGGACGTGTCGCCCCCTACACTGGCTTCCATGGAGCCTTATCGTGTTCATTAGTGCTCATTTGCATGTACCCTTGCAAGCACTGATTCCATAAAAATACATGATAGAGCACCCACAAAGTGCTCGATATTAGACATGCACAGCTGACAGTCATTTTAAGGAAATCAGACTGAATGGGATGGAGACAGAAGTGCACGGTTGCAATGTGGTGTCACCTGTGATAGCAACATAAACAAGGGGCCTGGGGAACAAAATGTAGGAGCTTCTACCTCTAATGATGGCACATAGCTGATTCTCCAAGTTGGGGACATTTTTGTTGAATCTCAAAAGCTGTGTGTAGAGCTCAGCAAGTAACAAGGGCAGAAAGATGCCTGTCTAGCATGAGTGACTAACATTTTCAGAATCACTGGTGTTTGAGAGACCATGGGGGTGTTGAAGGGCCCTTGAGCTGTTGTTTGCTTTTGGAGCATCTCGTGCATTTAGGTAGAAGCAGGAGCAGAAGCTGGAAATACCTACAGGAAGCAGGGTAAGCAGGGACATTTCCATTCTGTTCAGGATGTAGATTTCATGTTATAGAAGATGTGACTCTTCAGAGGATTTTGAACAGAGGAGTGACCTGATCAGCTTTGATGTTTCTATAATGATGTATAGCCAGGTGGAGGACATGGATCCAAGAGCAGGGAAATTAGGGGCAGGGAGGTAGTGAGGCAGGTGTAAAGATGCAGATGTGAAATGCTGAGGACCCGAGCCAGGGTGTTCAAGGCCAGTAAGAGAAAGAATTAGTTTTGTTTTGCTCAACTGGCATGTTAGATCTAGAGATATGTAGATGGAGACATGTGGCTGCAGTTGCCTATGGGGTTTCAAGCTCAGAAAATATGGACCTGACTTCCGAGATTTAGGAGTTTCTTGACAATGTATGATTATGCTGATACTAGCAAAAGGCATGGGAGAAGATGAGCCATCATCAGGAGACTGGTGTGGCCAGAACCGTGGGGAATAGCATTTGGGAGAATCAGTTGAGGGAAAAGGGTGAGGTAAAAGGCCTGAGAATAAAGATGAAGCAAGGTAGAAAGGAATTCAGGAAAGAACATGATTTCAGAGTCCACTGGAGGGAGGATTTCTGGCAGGGGATTGGTCTAGGCCAAGTAGGAGGAGGACCAAAGATTCCAGGGGATTTAAAGATTAAGATTTCTGTGGTGTCCACAGCCAACCCCTCACTGTGTCTTCTCCCTGCCCCCCAGCACTGCATCGGTGGAGGAGGATTCTTCCCAGAGGGCAATCCCGTGCAGTGTGGGGATTTCTCTTCCTTTGACTGGGATGGATACGGAACTCACCGGGGTTCCAGCTCCAGCCGGGAGATCACTGAGGCAGCTGTGCTCCTGTTCTACCGCTGAGACCTGAGTGTATGAGACGTGGAACCCAGCTCCTAAGCCCAGAAACTTAGAGATGGAAAGATGTTTCCATTTTCTCCAACAACGAAAGGAGAGTAAATTACGTCATTTGTGACTCTTGTTTTTTTGAATTCTTTTTACAAATTGTCTGACACCTGGAAGATGTATTAAAATAATGCCTCTTATTCTGGTGACTTTTGATTTACTTTCTGAGTTGGGAACTTCTAGTCTCAGGTCCCAGAACACAAGTTTGCCCCTCTTTGTAGGCAAATCCTGAGTAAGACTGAGGAGCAAGGGAAAGTTTTTCTCCCTAATTTTTCCTACCATATTGTTATTGGCTAGTCAAATCAAGCTCTCAAAGGAAACATAATGAAGAAAAGATGACTATTATTTAGATTCTGTAGGAAAAAAGTTGGGTAGTTGAGACTACCCATTTCCTTGATTTCTGTAGCTTTGACAGTTAAGACATTGTCCCTAAAATGATTCTAGTATGAATTGCAATGTGTGTGTGTTGGGGAGTGTTGTCTCAGCTCCAAGAATGTGTGTGTGTTGGGGAGGGTTGTCTCAGCTCCAAGAAATGTTCTGATAACTAGGTGGAGGTCCTACATTTCAACTCAATGTTGACCCAATCTACTATGAGAAATCCCCAGATCCCACATGTGAATGGCTCAGTCCTGTACATCTGCCCCTTGGATCCCCCACTTCAACACCAGTTGGAAGTCTGGAAGGACCAGCTATATATTTGAGGGTCCAGTGAATCCCTCCTTTGGTTCAACTCATTTGTTAGAGTGTTTCACAGAACTCAGAAACAACTGGTGATTGATTTATTATAAAAAGATAAAATTGGGAACTGCCCTATGTAAGAGATGCTTAGGGTACAGTATGGGGACAGTGTAAGGAGATTCCATGCCCTCTCAGCCTATCACCAACCCCGATTCTCCCATCTGTTCTCCAATCCAGAAACCCTCTGAACCCACTTCTTTGGGTTTCTTTTCTTTTTCTTTTTTAAGAAAGGCTTCATTACATAGGCATGATTGATTTAATCATTTACCAGGGCAATTGTTTCCATCTCCAGCCCTTCTTCCCTCCCGGAGGGTCAGGGTTTGTAGTACTGATAGTTCTAACCCTTTAATCATGTGGTTAGTCACCTCGCAACCAGCCTACCTCCTTACTGCTACTGCTAGGTCACTTCAGTCGTGTCCGACTCTGTGGGACCCCATGGATGGCAGCCCACCAGGCTCCCCCGTCCGTGGGATTCTCCAGGCAAGAACATGGAATGGGTTGCCATTTCCTTCTCCCAATGCAAGAAAGTGAAAAGTGAAAATGAAGTCGCTCAGTCATGTCCGACTCCCAGCGACCCCACGGACTGCAGCCCACCAGGCTCCTCCGTCCATAGGATTTTCCAGGCAAGAGTACTGAAGTGGGGTGCCATTGCCTTCTCCGCTACCTCCTTAGGTGTGATCCAAAAGTTACTTCATTCACATAACACAAGAAACCTTTTTGTTTGTTTGTTTTTTGCTCTGATCACTTAAGAAATCCAAGAGTTTTAGGAACTCAGTGCCAGAAACAGGATGAAAACAAAATTGCCACTTAGTGTAAAGCAGTATCACACTCCCCAAGGATGTGAATGGCAGGATCTGGGCTCCCGTCTTCAGTTGCTTACTCAACAGCAGAGCTACACATTGAATTAGGTCTCAGTGCATCATCTGTACAATGCGAATTCGATGACAACAGCTCTGGCTATGAGCATAGTGCAGACATTTTATTCTACTTTGTTCAAAAGGCAAATCTGATCATAACTTTCCTCACCTCCCATTACTGTACTCTTTCTCCATTGCTCCTTGTGGATTAGAGCAGTGATTCTCAAATAGGGTGGGAGATGGAGGAGGTGCAGGTGCTGTTGTCTCTCAGGAGGACTGCCAGATTTAGCAAATAAAAACATAGGAGACTCACCTACAGTTTATTTCAGATAAAGAATGAGTAATGTTTTTAGTATAAATGTGTTTCCCACAATATTTACCTGGAGACCCTACCCTCAGCAAACACCTGGGAACATTTGGAGACATTTTCATGCCTGGGAGGTGATGTTGTAGGGCTGGAGTGCCACTGGATAGAGGCCATGGCTGCTGGGAAACACCATCCTTGCACAGGACCCCTCCCTCAAATGGAGAGTGATGTGATCTGCAATGTGAGTAGTGTGTTGAGAAACCCTGGACACAGGACTTGCTTTATTTGTAGAGTATTGACATTCTGCGTTTCTGAACATTTGTAGCTGAGGGCAAAAAGAAAAATTTAAGAAAATGTGTTTAATTTAAACATTTCACAAAAATCTATTTCATTATTGGCCTCAAGTATTTAATAATTTTATGCATTCATGTTGATGAAATGGAAATTCATATTCTAAGAGAAGTCAAGAAAATTTAAGCTTAGAAATTTCTCCACCCCTTGGCCTCCTTGGTCTCCTCTACTGTGCCTTGTGTATCTGCCTTATGCATCCACCAAGCCTCTGTATTGGCAGAAATACTTGCTCAGTCATCAAGAGCACCATTCTCCTAGCACCAAGGCAACTCCTTAATAGGCAACATTCCTTCTTGAACTCATTAGAGGTCACCATGGCCCATCATTTTGTACTTAGAGATCAGGATTTTATAGACTCTGTACATCTTTTAATGTACAGCCGTCTATCTCATAAACCTAGATAGGACTTCCCTGGTGGGCCAGTGGTAAAGAATCTGCCAGCCAGTGCAGAGGACATGGGTTTGATCCCTGCTCCAGGAAGATTTCACTTGCTGTGGGGCAATTAAGCCACGTGCCATGACTACTGAGCCCAAGCGCTGGAACCTGGGAGCTGTACCTTCTGAGCCTGAGTGCCACAACTATTGAAGCCCGTGTGCTCCAGAGCCGAGGCTGTGCAACCCGAGCAGCCACCACAGTGAGAAGCCTGTGCACCACCACTGGAGAGCAGCCTCCACTCGCTGCGGCTGGAGAAGGCCTGCGAGCAGCAGCCAGGGCGCAGCACAGCCAGAACACGTAATAAATGAAAAGAGAAAACCTACGTAACTAGGCGTGGGCCTCTAAGTGGGAGAACAGTCCTTGGAGCTTTTTGAGAGGCTGTTCCTGGGTTACCATCCTCAGTTTAATTTGAATAAAACTCCATTTCTTTCATAGATCATCGAATTAATTTCTTCATTGACTGGAATGCATAGGTGACTGGAGGACTGCAGCCTTGGCAACTAGATAGATAATTTCTATTTAGCTGGACAGCCAGTGTACTTAAAATTGTCCACACTTCTAAAATACAGCTCTTTTGTAGATTATCCTTTGTTGTGGTGACTGGGGATCAGGAGAGGGAGAACGAAGCCTACTGGTCACTGGGGAATTGTATCAAGACCCATCTTCTGATATCTCTTCCTAGAGGTTTCTACATTTAGATAAACTTCCCACCCCAGAGAAACTCCAAGTTTATGGCCTCCGACAGTAATGCTCTTCCTGTTTACCAGAAGACACGTCAGCTTCACACCAGACACACTGTCTAAATGAATCTCATACCATTTGAACCAGAATTGTTGACTTTTGCAGAAACAGAAGTAATGGGATCCAACTGACATTTAGCTGGAATACCCAAATGAGTGCAGCTGATGCCTAATATCCAAGCAACATTCACTTGACTGTCAAGATCTTCGTATTCTTTGTTAAACTGATCCTCCAAATTCCGTCCCCTGAATCACTCCCTAGCATGCAGGTGGACGACCCAGTCCTGTAATGCACTGCAAGTTATTCCTTGTCAGGTTGGATTTGGCACTGTACCAGGTCATGGGCTGGAACCCAGCAAGCCAGCCCTCACAGTCAAAACAGCCCTCACCATCAAAGAGAGCTGAACCGTGGATTGCAGGTCCAGCAAAATCCAAATTGATATCACAGCCAAGGTTTATTGGCTCTCTCTTGTAAGAAGACTTGATTTTACCATTTTTCTTTACTGTGTTAGTGAGAGAAGGTAGTACCACACTCAGATCCAAGCCTTGACAAATCTGGTCTTCATTTTAATTCAAGTCTGCTCTCAGAGTGTTATCAGTGTTGCACTGTTCTGTGGTAGATCATACAGTATAGGTATTTGGTTCTAAGCTGCCAGGCACTTGACCCGTGTCTGTGTTAGATGATGTTGAGAATGTTGTGTCAGTGCATGATTTGTTTTCCCATCCAGACAACCCCAAACCAGTCCTCCCTTGGAAATGTCCCTGGCAGATTTTCCAGTGTCACCTCATGACAGAGGAGTACACATCATTTACACACAGCTCAGTGTGTAGGTCTCAATGGCAAGACTGTGAGAAGAAATCATCTGGTGTCTACTGAGGGCGAGCTGCAGCCACAGCTGAGGCCGTGGGCTTGTTAAGGGTTGGGCGGCAGCCATCTTGGCTGGAGGGTGAAGTGAAAGCCTTGTGGTTGCTCTTGGCTAAACCTGATTTGTATGGTAGTTGATCAGCCACAATTCATGTACAGTTGACCCTTGAACTATGTGTGGGTTGTGGGCCAACTCTCCTCACAGTCTAATATCTACATATAAATTATAGTTGATCATCTGTACCCATAGTACCTCCATATCTGAGGTTCCTCTGTGTTTGTGGCTAACATCTGCAGATTCAATGAGTCACAAATTATGTAGTCCATATTATTTACTATTGGACAATAAATCCACATGTAAGTAGACCAGCCTAGTTCAAACCTGCTTTGTTCCAGGGTCAAATGCATTTCCCTCCCTAGTATCTGCGCTTTTTGTCTCCTCTTTATTAAATCTTTGTTCCTTACTAGCTCATTCCTGATTTTCTTTACTCCTCATTTATTTTTCATTTCTCTACTTATTTTTATTACTTCTTGCCTTATTTCTCTCTCCTCATGTCAAGGTGTTGCTGAACCAAGATTGACTTTTATGCCTTGTGTGTAGAAAAACCTGTCTTCTGACACAGGGTTGCAGTGAAAGAAAATGCAGCATTTACTGTAGGTGACAGCAACCATAAGTTCATTTTCTAAGTCTGTCTCTTCCTATTTTGTAAATAAGTTCATTTGTATAATTTCTTTTTTTGTTCAGTTCAGTTCAGTTGCCCAGTCATGTCCGACTCTTTGCGACCCCATGAATTGCAGCACGCCAGGCCTCCCTGTCCATCACCAACTCCTGGAGTTCACTCAGACTCACGTGCTTTGAGTTAGTGATGGCATCCAGCCATCTCATCCTCTGTCTTCCCCTTCTCCTCCTGCCCCAATCCCTCCGAGCATCACGGTCTTTTCCAATGAGTCAACTCTTTGCATGAGGTGGCCAAAGTACTGGAGTTTCAGCTTTAGTATCAGTCCTTCCAAAGAACACCCGAGAGTGATCTCCTTTAGAATGGACTGGTTGGATCTACTTGCTGTCCAAGGGACTCTCAAGAGTCTTCTCCAACACCACAGTTCAAAACCTTCAATTCTTAGATATAATGGTCATCTGAGTTAAATTCACCCATTCCAGTCCATTTTAGTTCACTGATTCCTAGAATGTCGACGTTCACTATTGCCATCTCCTGTTTGACCACTTCCAATTTGCCTTGATTCATGGACCTTACATTCCAGGACTTGGTGATGGACAGGGAGGCCTGGCATGCTATGATTCATGGGGTCACAAAGAGTCGGACACAACTGAGCAACTGAACTGAACTGATAGGTGCATGAGCTTATTTCTGGGTTTTCTATCCTGTTCCATTGAACTATATTTCTATTTTTGTGCCAGTACCGTACTGTTTTGATGACTGTAGCTTTGTAGTATAGTCTGAAATCAGGGAGCTTGATTCCTACAGTTCCATTTTTCTTTTGTCAAGATTGCTTTGGCTATTTGGGGTCTTACGTGTTTCCATATAACTTTTGAAACTTTTTTTGGTTCTAGTTCTGTGAAAACTGCCATTGGTAATTTGATAGGGGTTGCTTTGAATCTGTAGATTTCCTTGAGTAGTACAGGCATTTTGCGAATGTTGATTCTTCCAATCCATGATCATACTGTATCTTTCCATCTGTTTATGTCTTCTTTGATCTTTTTCATCAGCATCTTGTAGTTTTTGAAACACAGGTTTTTGTCTCCTTAGGTAGGTTTATTCCTAGGTATTTTATTCTTTTTGATGCAATGATAAATGGAATTGCTTCTTGAGTTTCTCTTTTTGATCTTTTGCTGTTAGTGTATAAAAATACAATAGATTTCTGTGTGTTATTTTGTAGCCTGCAACTTTAGCAAATTCACTGATGAGCTCTAGTAGTTTTCTGATAGTATCTTTAGGATCTTCTCTGTAGAGTATCATGTCCTCTGCAAAAATTGACAGTTCAACTTCTTTTCCAATTTGGATTCCCTTTACTTCTTTTTCTTCTCTGATCGCTATAGCTAACTTCCAAAACTGTGCTGAATAAAAGTGGTGAGAATGGACATCCATGTCCTGTCTTGTCTTCTTCCTGATCTCAGAGGGAATGCTCTCAGCTTTTCACCACTGAGTATGATGCTAGCTCTAATTCAAGAAAATTAGAGATAGCAAGGGAACATTTCAAGAAAAGAGGGGCAGAAGGACAGAAATACACAGGACAGAAATGGTATGGACCTAACAGAAGCAGAAGATATTAAGAAGCAGAGGCAAGAATACACAGAAGAAGTATACAGAAAAGATATTAAGAAGCAGAGGCAAGAATACACAGAAGAAGTATACAGAAAAGATCTTCATGACCCAGATAACCACGATGGTGTGATCACTCACCTACACCCAGACATCCTGGAATGTGAAGTCAAGTGGGCCTTAGGAAGCATCTCTATGAACAAAGCTAGTGGAGGTGATGCAATTCCAGCTGAGCTATTTCAAATCCTAAAAGACAATGCTGTGGAACTGTTGACTTAATATGCCAAAATTTGGAAAACCCAGCAGTGGCTGCAGGACTGGAAAAGGTCAGTTTTCATTCCAATCCCAAAGAAAGGCAATGCCAAAGAATGCTCAAACTACCGCCCAATTGCTCCCATCTCACATGCTAGTAAAGTAATGCTCAAAATTCTCCAAGCGAGGCTTCAACAATACGTGAACCATGAACTTCCAGATGTTCAAGATGGATTTAGAAAAGGCAGAGGAACTGGAGATCAAATTGCCAGTATCCGTTGGATCATTGAAAAATCAAGAGAATTCCGGAAAAATATCTATTTCTGCTTTATTGACTATGCCAAAGCCTTTGACTGTGTGTGAAAGGTTGTTGTTGAATCACGCAAAGATGCCAGGATTCTTGGCCTCCGGAGGAGAAGAATTCAATCCGGGGCCAGAGACGAGGCTTGATCGCTCAGAGCTTTTGTGGAATAAAGTTTTATTAAAGTATAAAGGAGATAGAGAAAGCTTCTGACATAGGCATCAGAAGGGGGCAGAAAGAGTCCCCCCCCTGCTAGTCTTCAGCTGGGTGTTATATAGTCTCTAGCAGTCTGTTAATGAAAGAAAGGAACGTCTTAAAATTCAGAATGGCACCAGGCCCCTCACCCATAAGATGCATTTTGGGATAATCTTAGCACCCAATGGTTCATCCTAGGCCATAAAATGATGAGCTTGAATCTTGAAGAAGGGCAGATCACCATACAAATAGTTTCATTTACATAGATTAGGGGAACAATATCTGAATATAACATACTGGTTTGTCAAGTAGGTTCTGAGCCAAGAGGCAGAACCGACTTGAAGACAGAGTTTGGGGTAAATGCATAGCACATTAGCATAGCTTGAGACAAACATTTCCATAAGACAAAGGCATTGGTTAACTCAAGGTTTGAGAATAGTTAACTTCAGGTGAAACCAGATGTCATTATGGCAACACAGTATTTTAAGAGAAACCTCCTTTTAAATGTGTATAGAGAAGGAAAAAATATCGGTAGTTTGTTTCCTCCTGCCACTTCAGAGAGATAAAAATGTCTGACACTTGCAGGCTATTTCCTCTGTTTGGAGACCCCTGGCCTTCCTGCCTGTTACCCTCTCATGTGGATCATAATAAACTGTGGAAAATTCTGAAAGAGATGGGAATACCAGACCATCTGACCTGCCTCTTGAGAAATCTGTATGCAGGCCAGGATTCAACAGTTAGAACTGGACATGGCACAACAGACTGGTTCCAAATAGGGAAAGGAGTACATCAAGGCTGCATATTGTCACCCTGCTTATTTAACTTATATGCAGAATACATCATGAGAAATGCTTAGCTGGATGAAGCACAAGCTAGAATCAAGATTGCTGGGAGAAATATCAATAACCTCAGACATGCAGATGACATCACTCATGGCAGACAGTGAAGAAGAACCAAAGAGCCTCTTGATGAAAGTGAAAGAGGAGAGTGAAAAAGTTGGCTTAAAGCTCAACATTCAGAAAACGAAGATCATGGCATCCGGTCCCATCACTATATGGCAAATAGATGCAGAAACAGTGGAAACAGTGTCAGACTTTATTTTTTTGGGCTCCAAAATCACTGCAGATGGTGACTGCAGCCATGAAATTAAAGGACGCTTACTCCTTGTAAGGAAAGGTGTTGTAGCCACACTTTCCGGGAAACAAACTCACTCAGAAGGACAATGCAGATAGTGGAGTGCAGCTTATTACACCAGTGGGCCGAAGGCAGAGTGTCCTCTTAGCCAAGGACCCCGACCAGCATTTGTGAAAATCTTTTTTACCCCATGTGTTCGTGTCTGAACCCACCACTCCAAATTCCTTGAGACTTACATAAACCAAGGAAAATACAATCCCAATAACCCCATCATTCTCGTGCTATGTGCTCATGTGCTCAAACAGTCAAACAATTAGCCAATAATCAATAAATCTGAGGTTACACTCTGATAGGTACAGAAAAATTTATGGCCTATCTGGAGGAAGGGATGATTAGTGTATGTTTTCTCTTAGGTGATGAGTAACCTAGATACGATCTTCAAGGTTCCCCTGTCTGGAGGGGGGTCTTATCCTTCTGTGGTTGTTTTCATAGGCACTAAACACAGAGTTCAGAGTCCATTGGAAAGGTGGCCGAGCATGATCAGCATGAAGAGGCCTAAGATGGGGTCCAGGCCCTATGAATTCCTTCTTCATTATGACCAACCTAGATAGCATATTCGGAGAAGGCGATGGCACCCCACTCCAGTACTCTTGCCTGGAAAATCCCATGGATGGAGGAGCCTGGTGGGCTGCAGTCCATGGGGTTGCGAAGAGTTGGATGCGACTGAGTGAGTCCCCTGTCACCTTTCACTTTCATGCATTGGAGAAGGAAATGGCAACCCACTCCAGTATTCTTGCCTGGAGAATCCCAGGGACGGGGGAGCCTGGTGGGCTGCCGTCTATGGGGTCACACAGAGTTGGACACAACTGAAGTGACTTAGCAGCAGCAGCAGCAGATAGCATATTAAAAAGCAGAGATGTTACTTTGCCAGCAAAGGTCCATCTAGTCAAGGCTATGGTTTTTCCTGTAGTCATATATGGATGTGAGAGTTGGACTATAAAGAAAGGTGATCACTGAAGAATTGATGCTTTTGAACTGTGGTGTTGGAGAAGACTCTTGAGAGTCCCTTGGACAGCAAGGAGATCCAACCAGTCCATTCTAAAGGAGATCAGTTCTGAATATTCATTGGAAGGACTGATGCTGAAGCTGAAGCTCCAATACTTTGGCCACCTGATGGGAAGTCACTCCTTGGAAAAGACCCTGATGGTGGGAAAGATTGAAGATTGGAGGAGAAGGGGATGACAGAGGATGAGATGGCTGGATGGCATCACTGACTCAATGGATATGAGTTTGAGTAAACTCTGGGAGTTGGTGGTGGACAGGGAGGCGTGGCGTGCTGCAGTCCATGGGGTCGCAAGGAGTTGGGCAAGAATGAGCAAGTGAACTGAATTGATGATGCTAGCTGTAGGTTTGTCATATACGACCTTTATTATGTTGAGCTGTGTACCCTCTAGGCCCACTTCCTGGAGAGGTTTTTTTTTTTTTTTTTTTTTTTATCATAAATGGGTGCTGAGTTTTGTCGACAGCCTTTTCTGCATCTATTGAGATGATCATGTGGTATTTTTCAAATTGTTGATATGGTGTATCACATTAACTGATATGTGGTTGTTGAAAGTTTCTTGCATCCCTGGGATGAATCCCACTTGATTATGGTGTATGATCTTTTTAACGTATTGTTGGATACAGATTGCTAGTATTTTGTTGAGGATTTTTACATCTATCTTCATCAGTGATATTAGCCTGTAATTTTCTTTTTTTTTGTGGTATCTTTGTCTGGTTTTGGTATAACGGTGATGGTGGCCTCATGAAATGAATTGGGAAGTTTTCCTTTCTCTGCAACTTTTTGGAAGAGTTTCAGAGGGATAAAGGTTTGATAACTCTTCCCTAAATGTTTGATAAAATTCACCCGTGAAGCCGTCAGGTTGTAGACTTTTGTTTGTTGGGAAGTTTTCAATCATGGTTTCAATTTCCGTGCTTGGTCTGTTCATATATTTTCTATTTCTTACTGGTTCAGTCTTGGGAGACTGTACCCTTCTAAGAGCTTGTCCATTTCTTCCAGGTTGTCCATTTTATTGGCATACAGTTGTTCACAGTAATCTGTTATTCTTGGTATTTCTATGGAGTCAGTTGTAACTTAACCGTTTTCATTTCTAATTTTACTGACCTGAGTCCTCTCCCTTTTTTTCTTGATGAGTCTGGCTAAAGGTTTATCAGTCTGGTTTATCTTTTCAGAGAACCAGCTTTTAGTTTCGTTGATCTTTGCAATTGTTTTCTTTCTCTATTTCATTTATTTCTACTCCGATATTTACGATTTCCTTCCTTCTACTAATTTTAGGTTTTGTTTGTTCTTCTTGCTCTAGTTGTTTTAGGTGTGAGGTTAAGTTGTTTATTTCAAATATTTCTTGAGGTAAGATTGTATTGCTATAAACTTCCTTCTTCGAACTGCTTTTGCTGCATCCGGTAAGTTTTGGACCATTTAGCTTTTGTTTTAATTTGTCTCTAGGCATATTTTTATTCCTTCAGTGATCCAGTGGTTGTTTAGTAGCATGTTGTTTAGCCACCACAAGTTTGTATTTCTCAGAGTTTATTTTCTTGTGGTTTATTTCTAATCTCATAGTGCTGTCATCAGAAAAGATGCTTGAGACGATTTTGATTCTTTTAAATTTACCAAGGCTCACTTTGTGGCTCTATAAATATCAATTAAGTTCAACTTAGGAACCAGAGATGAAATAGCTAACATCTGTTGGATCATAGAAAAAGCAAGAGAATTCCAGAAAACATGTACTTCTGCTTAGTTGACTGTGCTAAAGCCTTTGCTGTGTGGATGAAACAAACTTTGGAAAATTCTTAAAGAGATGGGAATACCAGCCCACCTTACCTGCCTCCTGAGAAATCTGTTTGCAGGTTAAGATGCAACTGTTAGAACCAGACAAGGAAAAATGGGCTTGTTTAAAATTGGGAAAGGTGTACATCACAGCTGTATATTGTTATCCTGCTTATTTAACTTATATGCAGAGTACATCATGCGAAATGCTGGGCTGGATGAAGTGCAAGCTGGTGTCAAGACTGCTGGAAGAAATATCAATAACCTCAGATATACAGATGACATCACTCTTATGGCAGAAAGCAAAGAGAAACTAAAGAGCCTCTTGATGAAAGTAAAAGAGGAGAGTGAAAAAGCTGGCTTTAAGCTCAACATTCTAAAAACAAAGATCATGGCATCCATTCCATCACTTCTTGGCAAATAGATGGGGAAACAAAAGAAACCATGACAGACTTTATTTTCTTGGGCTGCAAAATCATTGCAGATGGTGACTGCAGCCATGAAATTAAAACATGCTTGCACCTTAGCAAAAAAGCTATAACCAATCTAGACAGCATATTAAAAAGCAGAGACATTACTTTGCAGATGAAGGTCCATCTAATCAAGGCTATCGTTTATCCAGTAGTCATGTATGGATGTGAGAGTTGGACCATAAAGAAAGCTGATAAGTTAAGAATTGATGCTTTTGAACTGTAGTGTTGGAGAAGACTCTTGGGAGTCCCTTGGACTGCAAGGGGATCCAACCAGTCAATCCTAAAGGAAATCAATCCTGAATATTCATTGAAAGGACTGATGCTGAAGCTGAAGTTCCTATACTTTGGCCACCTGATGCAAAGAACTGACTCATTGGAAAAGACCCCGATGCTGGGAAAGATCGAAGGCAGGAGGAGAAGGGAACGACAGAGGGCAAGATGTTTGCATGTCATCACTGACTCAGTGGACATGAGTTTGAGCAATCTCTGGGAAATGGTGAAGGACAGGGAAGCCTGGCTTGCTGCAGTCCATGGGGTCTTGTTGGACAAGACCGAGTGACTGAACAACAACAATGAAAATGAGAATAAAAAGAGAGCAGGGATGCTATAGTATTATCAGATAAATTAGACTTAAAAATTTGTAAGAGACAAAGTACATTATATACTAACAATGGTTCAACATGGCAAGAAGATACAGCAATTATAAACATTTATGCAACTAACAACAGACCTTCAAAATATATAAAGCAAAGATGGACATCGCTGAAAGAAGAGATAGTGTATAATAAGCATGTAACCCCAAAGGGAAAGGGGTGGGAGACTTTTCGCAAAACTGTAACAGCCCCTGAATTCTCCTTCTAAGGAGTGAAGGAGCTTTCCCCTATCTTTCTCTCCTTCCATGAGCTTCTTGGAATGAAGTGTTCCCTGCCACGTTGAGAACTTTGGCTTGTTTTGTAAATTCCCTAGGGTTGCTTCTGTGTCTTTTAGGAGGACAGCTTAGTTGTGCTCCTGCCCAAATACTCGCTCAATAGAGATGAAGACTTTGGTTTTCTCAGGGCTAGATTAGGCTCAGCACAACATCATAAACGTACCACTTACATAAAATTCATTGACTTCACGGGAAACAATATAAAGTTACTGAATTTGTCAGTTAAAGACTAAGAATTTAAAGCTGAACATCTATGATCCATATCATTTTACATGAAAGACATTAAAAAATTATATTGGAGTGTAGTTGATCTACACTGTTGTGTTAGTTTAGGTGTACAGCAAAGTGGAAAGAATTTTAACACTAACAAAATAGAAAGGCCATGCTGCTGCTAAGTCGCTTTAGTCGTGTCTGACTCTGCACGACCCCATAAATGGGAGCCCACCAGGCTCCCCTGTCCCCGGGATTCTCCAGGCAAGGACACTGGAGTGGGTTGCCATTTCCTTCTCCAATGCATGAAAGTGAAAAGTGAAAATGAAGTTGCTCAGTTGTGTCCGACTCTCAGCGACCCCATAGACTGCAGCCTACCAGGCTGCTCTATCCATGGGATTTTCCAGGCAAGAGTACTGGAGTGGGGTGCCATTGCCTTCTCCATAACCATGGAATAAATATACTTCTTTAGCTTCAATATATCTAGTTCTTGGGAAAAGAATTTTGTATGTTGTATGTCAACAAATTGAAATATGTTTACCTGCCACAATCTTTAGATGACGTTTTGTGAATATTTGATTCAGTTTAAATTCCCCTTATAATCTAAATATTTGATATTGTTCATACACTGGAGTCAATGATTTCTTTGAGAAAAAAGATTTATCTCCCTTTCCCAGGACAGAATCAACCACTTCCTGAAATATATTTTCATAATTTTGAGGCAAGCCTTTATTATATAATTGATAACATTGCAATCAAATATTTGTTGTTCTGTTATAGCAATTCCCAGGAAAGGGTTGATGGCTTCCAATGTCTATAAGCCAATATTTTATATTTTGAGAATGTCAAGGAAATGAATTACTCAATAGATCCAGATTACGAAAGAAAAAGACTGAGGCATCTGGGAGTAAGAGTATTTAGCAACTGCAAGAATAGACTACATGCAGGTCTAAAACCTGGGTCTGCCACCAGGATGTTGTGACTACAAAACAAGCTTTCAGTACCCCATTGAGGCTGTTGTTCTGTCACTAAGTCGTGTCTGACTCTTGCAACCCCGTGGACAACAGCAAGCCATGCCTCCCTGTCCCTCACTGTCTCCCAGAATTTGCTCAAACTCATGTCCATTGGGTTGGGGATGCTATTAAACCATCTCATCCTCTGCTGCCCTCTTCTTCTGCCTTTAATCTTTCCCAGCATCAGGGTCTTTTCCAATGAGTCCACTGTTCCCATCAAGTGGCCAAGGTACTGGACCTGCACGTTCAGCATCAGCCCTTCCAATGAACATTCAGGGTTGATTTCCTAAAGGATTGACTGGTGATCTCCGTGCTGTCCTAGGGAGTCTCAAAAGTCTTTTCTAGCACCACAATTCAAAAGCGTCAATTCTGTGGCTCTCAGCCTTCTTTACAAAACAAGCTTTCAGTATCCCAGTACACTGTGATATTCTGTAAGGTTGAAATGCTAGTGTACTTACTGGGATAAAATCAGGATGGGCTTTTAAGTGAGAATGGATATGGTCACATTTTTTTAAAGGAGTGTGGAATTATTCAGTTTGAAAAATTAATGCAAAGTGATCCTCAAGATATATACTGTTACATAAATTCAGATTTCATAATTTTTCAAAAGACAGTAATACATGCTATTATACCCCAAATATTAGGCTTTTGGATATTAAGCACACTGTATTTCAGAATGTCAGCACATATCAAACCTGTACTACAGACACAACCCTTCCTTCTTTGGCTGAGGTTTTCGGACTTTCTAAGGTGTCATCTAGTAGTTACATATCCTTTTGGTAGAGGTCACTGCATATGCCTTTGGCCACGTGTTCTCAATTTGTCTCATGTTAGAAATAGTATTCAGTGGAGGATGATGCCATGTGTTGATGGCCAAAGAATGAACATCTGGAAGGTGACTCAACCCTAATGTACAGCTTTATTCCCTCAAATTTTACTAGTCAAATTTTAGAAGTTTGATATCATGCAGCAGCAACGTTTTTGAGCTGCTAGGTTGGGTGTGTGTAACTAGTCAGCTTATTTTACTTGGAATATGCTGTGCTTAGTCACTCAGTCATGTTTGACTCTTTGTGACACCGTGAACTGTATGTGTCACAGACTTCTCTGTCCAAGGGGATTCTCCAGGCAAGAATACTGAAGTGGTTGCCAAACCCTCCTCCAGGGGATCTTTCCAACTCAGGGATCGAACCCAGGTCTCCCACATAGCAGACAGATTCTTTACTGTCTGAGCCACCAGGGAAGCCCTGCACATGGATGCCAAATAGTAAAATCCTTGCTCTTTAGTGAGGTGCATATGGGAAAATGTTTGGGAGCTATTATGTGTGTGCATGTGTGTGTGCCCTTGTTGAAGATGATTTATGAAGGAAAATTTCCACACTGTTTGCCTGCTGAAGACCCAGAATCTGTTATTCCCTTCATTTCTCCGTGCAAAACAGACCAGTTTTTCTCCCAGACCCTCTCCCTTGTGATACAGAACCAAGACAGCTGACACGCAGCGCTGACGTTGTTTCCCTGAGGTCTTCCTTCAACGCCCCGGTGCGGTCTGTACATCACACACCTCCTGAGACACCACAGGCAGCACAGGTAGCATTTCCCCTAAAACAGAGCACAGAACACCATCCTTCCAACCTCGAAGATTAGTTTCCTCATCAGACTAAACATACCACCAAGGCAGGGCCCCGTATTTTATGGGGTCATTTCCTGAGGCTGGAAAAAGGATGGTGTGGACTTGTGCCCTGCTTGGTTAAAGCTTCAGCCTGAAACTGACCCTTTCTGCTCACATTTCTTGACTAGGACAAGTCCCATGGCCCACTTAACTTCACAGAGGAGAGGGGCAGTCTTTCCTGGGCCTCCAAAAAGAAGGGAGTTAATCACAGTGAACAACCCAAATGACTACCTGAGAAATCACCTGCTTAAGTGGTAGTAGTGGTCATTTCCCCATGGCTGTAGCAAACAGCAGAGATGTATGGGAGACAGGTCAGTCCTCTCTCCATCTCTCTCTCTGTCCTCTCTGAAAACAAATGCAGATGGTTGTGATGTAGTAGAGTGCACGGGTAAGTGTAAGTTATTAATAACATTCCAGGCCTTGGATTAGATAGTGGTTTGTATGTGTGTAAGGCATTTGCCTTCCTCTGTACTGAAGATGCATGATGGCTCCTGTATCTTGGACAGCAGAGATATGCTGCTGGAGGCCCAGGAAGGACAGGAAGTAATGTCCTGAGCACCAGCAACTGATCCCCCAGAGCAGCCCCAGCAGCAGAGGTGGCGGAAATGAGGTATCGCAGGGTCAGTGGTCAGCCAGAGTGTGGGCAGTGGACAGTGCTGAGAGGAGTTGGGCTGGCATGGGTGTGGAATCGAGATGTAGAACATTGTAAGCAGGTGTACCCTGGGGATTATGGGCTTCAAATGTGGACAAGAAATCTCCTACTGATGGGAGGGAATGAAAGCCAGAGGAATTTCAGTTTACTATGGATGCCAGTTGAGCTGAGTGGAACTCCCAGGCTGGTGGACCCCAGCAAGTTACACTGCTACCCTGAAAAGTGTGAACGATAATTGCACGTGGTTATATATGAGATATCTCTGTTAATAAAATACAAACTTATCTGTGGGAAAGAGCCTTCATGTATGTAACTTACCCTCAATTTGCCCAGAAAAAGTGTTGTGTAAGTTTGTGTGTGAATATAGAGAGAGGGTATACATGATAAAGTAAATAGGGTGAAACACAAACAGCAGGTGGATCTAGGTAAAGGCTATATTTGTGTTTATGAACTGTTTTTATTTTTACAATATTCTGTAAATTTTCAATTATTTCTAACTCCAAATAAATACAAGAATGACATGACAGTGTGATATCACATAATTAGGGGTTGGAAAAAGGCCATAGCAGGACAGGAGAGTATCCATCAGCCTCTCCAGGGGGTGGGGGTGTCAGGGAAGGCTTCATGGCAAAGTTTCAGGAGAGACTGGAAGGATGATGACTTGACAGAGGTGTGTGAGGCCCTGGGGCATCTGACTGAGGTGGGAGCAGGAAAGGCTGCAGGGGAGAACCGTGAGGTCCCGTCCATCCCCAGAGTCTGTTATGGAAGGGAGCCCTGTGTGAGTGTCACCTGTGTGCCCAGGAGTGCTGCCTCCTGCCCCTCCAGCCAGCCACACATTCCTTCTCCTTGCCTGGGCCTGAGGCTCAGGAAGCTTCAAGGAAGAATGCTCGAAGGCGGGGCCTGCAGTCCAAAGTAGGCTGGGATGGGCGGGGCCCATATGCTCAGCACTTTATGTACCTCAGATCTCCCTGCAGAGGCAGTCGATCTGAGACTCCTCCTGGTTGGGCGCTCTCAGCTCCTGGCATCTGTGAGGAAGGAAGCAGAGAGCTAGCTCCCTGTGCTGAGTCTGAGACAGAATCCCAGTGTGTGGGGAGCCACAATGCCAGCTCAGGTCCGGTCTTGGCCTTAAGGATGGGGAGTTTCAGAGAAAGGACACTGTGGTCCCTTAAGGATTTGTAGGGTTGACTGGGGTAAGGTCTGTTCCAGGAGGTTCCAGAGTGCCCAGAATCCCATCACTTTCCGCTTGAGTTTTCCTTACTCAAAGAGTTCAAAGAGAAAGGATGGAAGGGAGAGAAAGGATGAACCAGCCAATGACGGTGTGCATGTCCTTTCTACTTAGGGGACAGGAGTCAGGTTTTACTTCCTGCTGTTCCTCACTGTGGCCACCAGAGGGCAGAGTGCAGGTAAGTGACTCAGAAGCAGCAGTTTCATCAGCTCAGATGTGCAGTGGAAAAGAGAGTGTAGAACCAGGTTGGATGCTGAAGTCCTGGACTAGAGGGGGAGTCATGGAGATGCAGAGAAGCCACACTTTGCAGCCAAATTGAGCTGTGGCCAGAGTGCTGATTGCTGGTGTCTCTGGATGTTTGGTCTGAAGCTAAGGCCTGTCCTGGGGTCCATCCATCTGTGCCTCTGTGTGGCTGAGGGCGCTCAGGGGAGCCATGGTGGTGAAGACTGGGCTTCCTTCTAGCTGCTCCTGCTCCTATAGCCTTGGCCTTGGGGTTCCCAGAGGGTGCTTGGTGGTCAGGGCTGTGTCCAGGGAACATCTTTCCCTAGTCTTCATCCTCACGATTCCATTTATCACAGTAGGCATAATGAGAGTTTTTGTGTTTAATTGGTTGTGGAGAAGAATGCAAGTGTTGAGTATGTACTAGATTGTGGTCAGCTAGTCTTAGCAGAGAGAATCCTGACCTCTGGGGCCTCACAGCCTAGTGATGAGCCTGTGAAGTGGGAAGGGGCTAGGAGCCAATGGCCAGGAAGGCTGGTGTGAGCGGCATGAGACTGAGAATTATCCTCACATCCTCTAGCAGGGACACTTGCTGTTGAGAAGTTTTGGGAGGAGGAAACCTGTGCTCCTTACCTGTCTTTCCTTCCACGAAGCTGCAAGGAAATCAAAGAAAGGTGCCATAAAGCAGCTGGTGAGTAATAACCCAACTCAGCATCCTTTCCTTTTAACCACTTTTTAGCTAAACAGATCTTGGTCATGGAGATCAAGAGGGTGTGTGTCTACCGCTCCTGTCTGCTCTGACTCCAGCTTCCAGCTTAGATTTCTATTGGGAATTTTGAGGCTTTTGGGTCCAGCCTAGTTGTCAGAGACATGATCTTCTGAACACAGGGAGAAGGTGGTGTTTCTGGTGAGTCTTAGTATGATGGCTGTAGCTCCAGTGAGTATAAGATTTTTCCCTGCTTGTAAGCTAAGTAGTTAGTCCTGCCCTAGTGTCATAGATTCTGGTAGAAAACATGAGCCTCCAGAGGCAGAGACATAGAGCTTTATTCCTCACAATCACAGAAGTAGCCAGAGCATCAGCCTTTTCCTGTGCTGGTGTTCTGGGTCCCTTCCCACCCAGTGATGTGAAAGGGCCAGGAGATATCTGCCTATGTAGTTTGTTTGCCAAGTGGCTCATAAACTGGGTTCGTCAAGCAAATATAAGCCTTTTCGGATAAGACAGTTTATTTTCTCTGGGGCTGAGTACAAGGAAGAACTGTGCAGTTAGGGAATCTGAATCTCATATAATGGGCAGTGACCATGCCTGCCCTTACCTCTGAGTTGCAGAGGCTACATCCTGATGTAGACTTGAGATGTTTCTGGCCTCTTCTGGCCATAAGAAGGCTCTATCCCAAGGGAGATACCATCTCTGTCTCCTAGGATGTTCGCTCTACAAAGTCTTTGAAAAGGTAGCGTGGAACAAAGGCAGTCAGTGTCCACAGAGAATTGTCCTCAACAAGCAGATATGTGTGGGAGACTTCAGGATACATTTCTGACTTCCCAGAGTCTTTCTGGTTGTGAGTCTGAGATGGACCCTGTGCTCTCAGACAGAGGGTCTCTGACTGGTTCTCTCTGTAGATGGCCTGTATCACCTCCGCACTGAGAATGGTGTCGTCTACCAGACCTTCTGTGACATGACCTCTGGGGGTGGTGGCTGGACCCTGGTGGCCAGCATCCATGAGAACAACATGCGTGGGAAATGCACGGTGGGCGATCGCTGGTCCAGTCAGCAGGGCAACAGGGCTGACTACCCAGAGGGCGACGGCAACTGGGCCAACTACAACACGTTTGGGTCTGCAGAGGCCGCCACCAGCGATGACTACAAGGTACTGAGCACCCAGGTGGGAAAGGGTGGGAGCTGCTTGTGGCTGGAGCAGAGCATGTGGAAGGGAGGGTGGGAGATGGGGATGTGGCGGTGGGGCTGGAGAAGAAGAAAGACGGAAGTCCATGTTTTGAATGACAAATTCCTCTCACCAAGGTTGTTTGTGTGGTGGGGTCTCGTCGTCTGCTGGAGGGAGGTGGGGTTCTGGGCACTGCTGGGCACCTGTTCCCTGGAGACCTGAGCTCTCAGCTGCACTGAGGACTGCGTGTGTAGGTCTTTGGCTGGTGGCACCTCCTGGGCTGGTTCAGGCTGAGTGTGTGTCCCTCTGCAGAACCCTGGCTACTACGACATCCAGGCCCAGGACCTGGGCATCTGGCATGTGCCCAACAAGTCCCCCCTGCAGCACTGGAGGAACAGCTCCCTGCTGAGGTACCACACCAATTCTGGCTTCTTCTGCAGACTGGGGCACAATCTGTTTGGACTCTACCTGGTACCTGGCGCTGCTCGCTGGGGGTGGGGGCACTACTTTTGTTGAGCAGAGAGTCAGGTGTTTGGGATGGGGAGTAAGTCTGCTCTGTCCATATCACTAAGGGCCTCTGCTTGGCTTTCTACTACCTCTGGGTCACTATGAACTAGTGTGCCGCCTCTTTCAGAGGAACTGTGAGCCAGGCAGGGGAAGAAGCCTAGGGGAGAGGATTGGGGCGGGTAGAGAGTGAAAAGGATAGGGGTTTTGAGGCTGGTTAGGGTCCTAGCTATGGGTGGCAGGGGGGAAATACACCAGTATTTGTATAATGCCACATAAGGGTATTAAAGCCTTTATTGCCCAGAATGGCAGTATCTCTGTTGTCTTCCACAATCTGTATTTTGGGTCCCTGCAGAAATACCCAGTGAAATATGGAGCAGGGAATTGCTGGTCTGACAACGGCCCAGCCATTCCTGTTGAGTATGACTTTGGTGATGCTGAGAAAGCTGCATCTTATTACTCACCAAATGGTCAGCGTGAGTATCTGCTTCCAAAGCCCAGTCGTTAACCCTTCTCTGCACTCTCCGGGAAAGTGTAAATAAGAAAAGTTAATGATCCTTCAGTTCAGTTCAGTTCAGTTCAGTCGCTCAATCATGTCTGACTCTTTGCGACCCCATGAATTGCAGCACGCCAGGCGTCCCTGTCCATCATCAACTCCCGGAGTTCACTCAAACTCACGTCCATCGAGTCGGTGATGCCATCCAGCCATCTCATCCTCTGTCGTCCCCTTCTCCTCCTGCCCCCAATCCCTCCCAGCATCAGAGTCTTTTCCAATGAGTCAACTCTTTGCATGAGGTGGCCAAAGTACTGGAGTTTCAGCTTTAGCATCATTCCTTCCAAAGAACACCCAGGAGTGATCTTTCAATATGCCAAGCTGTTTTCTAGGAATGTGACATGGATTTTTGTTATTTAACCATTATGGAAAAACTATAAGCTCAGGCTTCTTAAGTAATAACCCTTTTGGATTCTTTTCCCCCCTTCGTTTATTTATTTCTAATTTCCCCTTAGTTTGTTTATTTATTTTAAACTAATACCATATTGTGTGGGTTTCTGCCGTACATCAACATGAATCAACCATAGGTATGCATATGTCCCCTCCCTCTTGAACCTCCCACCCCATTCTACCCTTCTAGGATGTCACAGAGCCCTGGTTTGAGTTTCCTGAGTCACTGTAAGAATCTTACCATAGTTAAGAGCTAATTAATGTGCACAGGTGAGAACAACTTGCAAAGTAATGAGAAAAATTTGTTTTTGTTATGATGGATAGCTATTATTGTAAGAAGACCTTTTAAGCAAGATAAAGCCACAGAACTTGTCTTTGGTGGGAAAATAAGAGTCATTTTACTTTAAAGTCATGGTAATTGGATGAGAAGTGTGCCAGCAGAGACCGATGGCTGCTTCTGATCATTGCTTATTCCTGCTGAACCTCTGGAGGTCTTCTTGCTGATCTGTCAGTGGATCTCATTTCTCCTATGAGCCTTAGACAGACAAGTGACTTTTGTGAGCCTGAGCCTTGGTCTTCTTGCCCCAGATGGAGGGAGGGTCTCTTCTAAGGCCAGGATGCAGCAGCCACTGTCGAAAAGTGCTGTGCGCTTTGCCCACAGATTGGCTGTAAGCTGACCTATTGATTTAGGGAATTCCTGGGCTGGTCAAAGGGAAGATATTTCTAGTTCGTCCTTTGAATCCTTGGCCTTTTCTCTGCCTCTTCTTTTCCAGGAGAATTTGTTGCAGGCTTTGTCCAGTTCAGAGTGTTTAACAATGAGAGGGCAGCCCATGCCCTGTGTGCTGGGATGAGAGTCACTGGCTGTAACACTGAGCACGTGAGTTTGGGGAAGATCCCTGGCTTGTCTGGGCGAGTGTATGTGTGTGTATGTTTGTGTGTGTGTGTGTACCTGTCTGGGGTGTTTGATGTGGCTTGCATTTTTACTCTTTTCTGGCATTGTGTAGACATATTTTTAAAATTGTAGCTATTATTTTTTAATTGAGATTCAAGTGATCTATAACATTATATTAGTTTCTGATATACAGAATAGTGATTCTATATTTTTATATATTATGAAATGATCACTGTAACAAGTCTAGCCAACACCCAGCACTACTCACAGTTGCAAATTCTTTTTTCTTGTGATGAGAAGTTTTAACATCTACTTTCTGAGTAACTTTTCAATGTATAGTATAGTCTTATGACTAGTGTCACCATACTGTACCTTACACCCCCAGGACTTACTTTATACATGAAATTCTGGAACATCACTGATGGTCCAGTGATTAGGACTCTGGAACTCCACTGTTGTTGTTGCTCAGTTGCTAAGTCATGTCCCTCTCTTTGTGACCCCATGAAGTGCAGCATGCCAGGGTTTCCTGTCCTTCACTGTGTCTCAGAGTTTGCTCAAGTTCATGTCCATTGAGTCAGTGGTGCCATCCAACCATCTCATCCTCTGTTGACCGCTTCTCCTCTTGCCCTCAATCTTTACCAGCATCAGGGTCTTTCCCAGTGAGTCAGGGCTTTGCATTAGGTGGCCAAAGTATTGGAACTTCAGCTTCAGCACCAATCCTTTCAATGAAAATTCAGGGTTGATTGCCTTTAGGACTGAGTGCTTTGCTCTCCTTACTGTCCAAGGGACTCTCAAAAGTCATCTCCAGCATCACAGTTCAAAAGCATCAATTCTTTGCTTCTCACCTTCTTTATAGTACAACTCTCACATCCATAAATGACTGCTGGAAAAACCACAGCTTTGACTACAGGGACCTTTGTCGGCAAAGCGATCCTCTGCTTTTTAACATACTGTCTAGGTTTGTCATAGGTTTTCTACCAAGGAGCAAGCGTCTTTTAATTTTGTGGCTGCCGTCACTGTCTGTAGTGATTATGGAGTCCAAGAAAATGAAATCTGACATTGTTTCCACATTTTCCTTTCTATTTGCCATCAAGTGGTAGGATCAGATGCCATGATCTTTGTTTTCTGAATGTTGAGTTTTAAGCCAGTTTTTCCACTCTCCTTTTTCCCCTTCATCAAGAGGCTCTTTAGTTCCTCTTCACTTTCTGCCATTAAAGTTGTATCATCTGTATATCTGAGTTTGTTGACATTTCTTCTGGCAATATTGATTCCAGCTTGTGCTTTATCTAGGCCTGCATTTTCATGATGTACTCTGTGTATAACTTAAATAAGCAGGGTGACAACATACAGCCTTGATGTACCTCTTTCCCAATTTTGAACCAGTCCATTGTTCCATGTCCAGTTCTAACTGTGGCTTTTTGCCCTGCATGCAGGTTTCTCAGGAGGCAGGTAAGGTGGTCTGGTATTCCCATTTCATTAAGAATATTTCACAGTTTGTTGTGATCCACAGTAAAGGCTTTAGCATAGTCAATGAAGCAGCATAGATTTTTTTTTTTAAATTGCCTTGCTTTCTATGATCCAGCGTATGTTGGCAATTATCTCTGGTTCTTCTGCCTTCTCTAAACCCAGCTTGTACATCTCTGGAAGTTCTCAGTTCTCATACTGCTGAAGCCTAACTTGAAGGATTTTGAGCATATCTTGCTGGCATGTGAAATGAATGTAATTGTATGGTAATTTGAACATTCTTTGGCACTGCCTTTCTCTGGGATTCGAATGAAAACTCACCTTTTCAGTCGTGTGGCCACTGCTGAATTTTCCAAATTTGCTGGCATAATGAGTGCAGCATTGTAATAGCATCATCTTTTAGGATATGAAATAGGTCAGTAGGAATTCCATCACCTCCAACTTTGGCTGTAGTGATGCTTCCTAAGTCCCTTAAGGCTTTCTTATCTCTCCTTGCTATTCTTTGGAACTCTGCATTCAAATAGATATATCTTTCCTTTTCTCCTTTGCCTTTTGCTTCTCTTCTCTTCTCAGCTATTTGGAAGGGCTCCTCAGACAACCATTTTGCCTTTGCATTTCTTTTTCTTTGGGATGGTTTTGGTCACCACTTCTAGTAAAGGTCATGAACCTCCATCCATAGTTCTTCAGGCACTCTATCAGATCTAATTCCTTGAATTTGTTTGTCACTTCTGCTGTATAATCATAAAGGATTTGATTTAGGTCATACCTGAATGGCCTAGTGGTTTTCCCTACTTGTTCAATTTGAGCCTGAATTTTGCAATAAGGAGCTCATGATCTGATCATGATCAGCTCCAGGTCTTGTTTTTGCTGAGTGTATAGAGCTTCTCCACCTTTGGCTGAAAAGAATATAATCAATCTGATTTTGGTACTGACCATCGGGTGATGTCCACGTGCAGAGCTGTCTCTTGTGTTGTTGGAAGAGAGTGTTTGCTATGATGAGTGCTCTCCCTCGGGAAAACTCTGTTAGCCTTTGCCCTGCTTCATTTTGTACTCCAAAGCCAAACTTGCCTATTATTGCAGGTATCTCTTGACTTCCTATGTTTGCATTCCAGTCCCCATGATGAAAAAGACATCTTTTTTTGGTTTTAGTTTTAAGAAGTCTTGTAGGTCTTCACAGACTCATTCAACTTCAGCTTCTTCTTAGTGGCTTGGAGATAGACGTGGATTGCCGTGGTGCTGAATGATTTACCTCGGAAATGAAATGAGATCATTCTGTCATTTTTGAGACTGCACCTAAGTACTGCATTTCAGACTCTTTTGTTTACTCTGAGGTCTACTCCATTTCTTCTAAGGGATTCTTACCCACAGTAGTAGATATAATGATCATCTAAATTAAATTCTCCTATTCCCGTCCATTTTAGTTCACTGATTCCTAAAATGTCCATGTTCACTCTTGTCATCTCCTGTTTGACCACATGGACCTAACATTTCAGCTTCCTATGCAATATTGTTCTTTACAGCATTGAGCTTTGCCTTCACCACCAGATACGACCACAACTGGGCGTCATTTCCACTTTGGCTCAGCCTCTTCATTCTTTCTGGAGGTATTTTCCATCTTCTCAATAGTATATTGGCCAGCTTCCGATCTGGGGGGTTCATCTTTCAGTGTTATGTCTTTTTTCCTTTTCATACTGTTCATGGTGTTCTCAAGGCAAGAATACTGAAGTGGTTTGCCATTCCCTTCTCCAGTGGACCACGTTTTTCAGGCCCTAATTAGCAGGGACGTGCGCTTTAGCCCCTCAGTGTAGCTGGATGACATGCTTAGTGCCCTGGCCGTCCTACTGCTGGTCCACATTGAACGTTTAAACCTTCACGGGCCATCAGACGTCGGTCAGTATGTGGCTGGGAGTTGAGGCAAAGGCCCTGCTGAAGTGGTTGGGAAGTGGGTCCAGAGAAGGCTGGAGCTGATGCTGGAGGACTCCCAGGAGCAGAGGGCACTTGCCTTCACCACTGCCGCTGGCCACCCGGGAGCCGATCTGCCACCCTGGAGCCAAGAGTCCACCATGGAGCTGATCTGCTGCCTGCATCTTCTTATTTATATTCCTGATGGTTTGAAGATCAATTTCCCACTGTCGGGGGCCCGCTGGATCCCTAGTTGGGGAACTGAGATCTGTAACATGCGTGGCATGAACAAGAAAAATGAACTGAAAGTTTATTCCTTTTGACCACTGGACATAATTTACTGTTTTGAAGTTCAATTTATGTATATTCTCATATATGATTAGCATTTTTATGTTGTGTTTAAGAAATATTTCTGTTTGTTGAGGTCACAAAGACATTCTCAAATATTCTTAGTAAATTCTAGAAGCTTTAGGTTTTTGTTGTTTTTCCAGTCTTGTAGAAGAGAACACCATAGGTATGTTGGATGGAGACTGTCTTTGATGGGTATTTTGTGACTGGAGGGGCAAGAAGAAGAGGGTGTCAGGAATATAGGGGGGAGAACATTCACTTAGGCCTTTTTCATTTCTTGCCTGTCAGTCTAAGGTATGTGACCCTGAAGGACGTCTTCACTTCCCCCCTCAAATATGTGTGCCCATTTGTCAGTCAAAGTGAGACAACTGTGTCCTCATGAAAGAGCCCTTAGGTTACAATTCTGAGGATAAAGCAGGTGTGGGCCCTGGGAGTGGGGTGGGACATGTCGCCCCCACATTGGCTTCCATGGAGCCTTATCGTGTTCATTAGTGCTCATTTGCATGTACCCTTGCAAGCACTGATTCCATAAAAATACATGATAGAGCACCCACAAAGTGCTCGATATTAGACATGCACAGCTGACAGTCATTTTAAGGAAATCAGACTGAATGGGATGGAGACATAAGTGCACGGTTGCAATGTGGTGTCACCTGTGATAGCAACATAAACAAGGGGCCTGGGGAACAAAATGTAGGAGCTTCTACCTCTAATGATGGCACATAGCTGATTCTCCGAGATGGGGACATTTTTGTTGAATCTCAAAAGCTGTGTGTAGAGCTCAGCAAGTAACAAGGGCAGAAAGATGCCTGTCTAGCATGAGTGACTAACATTTTGAGAATCACTGGTGTTTGAGAGACCATGGGGGTGTTGAAGGGCCCTTGAGCTGTTGTTTGCTTTTGGAGCATCTTGTGCATTTTGGTAGAAGCAGGAGCCGAAGCTGGAAATACCTACAGGAAGCAGGGTAAGCAGGGACTTTTCCATTCTGTCCAGGATGTAGATTTCATGTTGTAGAAGATGTGACTCTTCAGAGGATTTTGAACAGAGGAGTGACCTGATCAGCTTTGATGTTTCTATAATGATGTATAGCCAGGTGGAGGACATGGATCCAAGAGCAGGGAAATTAGGGGCAGGGAGGTAATGAGGCAGGTGTAAAGATGCAGATGTGAAATGCTGAGGACCTGAGCCAGGGTGTTCAAGGCCAATAAGAGAGAGAATTAGTTTTGTTTTGCTCAACTGGAGTGTTAGATCTAGAGACATGTAGATGGAGACATGTGGCTGTAGTTGCCTATGGGGTTTCAAGCTCAGAAAATATGGACCTGACTTCCGAGATTTAGGAGTTTCTTGACAATGTATGATTATGCTGATACTAACAAAAGTCATGGGAGAAGATGAGCCATCATCAGGAGACTGGTGTGGCCAGAACCGTGGGGAATAGCATTTGGGGGAATCAGTTGAGGGAAAAGGGTGAGGTAAAAGGCCTAAGAATAAAGATGAAGCAAGGTAGAAAGGAATTCAGGAAAGAAAATGATTTCAGAGTCCACTGGAGGGAGGATTTCTGGCAGCGGAGTGGTCAAGGCCAAGTAGGAGGAGGACCAAAGATTCCAGGGGATTTAAAGATTAAGATCTCTGTGGTGTCCACAGCCAACCCCTCACTGTGTCTTCTCCCTGCCCCCCAGCACTGCATCGGTGGAGGAGGATTCTTCCCAGAGGGCGATCCCGTGCAGTGTGGGGATTTCTCTTCCTTTGACTGGGATGGATACGGAACTCACCGGGGTTCCAGCTCCAGCCGGGAGATCACTGAGGCAGCTGTGCTCCTGTTCTACTGCTGAGACCTGAGCGTATGAGACGTGGAACCCAGCTCCTAAGCCCAGAAACTCAGAGATGGAAAGATGTTTCCATTTTCTCCAACAAGGAAAGGAGAATAAATTACATCATTTGTGACTCTTAAGTTTTTTAAATTCTTTTTACAAATTGTCTGACACCTGGAAGATGTATTTAAATAATGCCTCTTATTCTGGTGACTTCTGATTTACTTTCTGAGTTGGGAACTTCTAGTCTCAGGTCCCAGAACACAAGTTTGCCCCTCTTTGTAGGCAAATCCTGAGTAAGACTGAGGAGCAAGGGAAAGTTTTTCTCATTAATTTTTCCTACCATATTGTTATTGGCTAGTCAAATCAAGCTCTCAAACGAAACATAATGAAGAAAAGGTGAATATTGTTTAGATTCTGTAGAAAAAAATTTGGGTAGTTGAGACTACCCATTTCCTTGATTTTTGTAGCGTTGACAGTTAAGACATTGTCCCTAAAATGACTGTAGTATGAACTGCAATCTGTGTGTGTTGGGGAGGGTTGTCTCAGCTCCAAGAAATGCTCTGATAACTAGGTGGAGGTCCTACAATTCAACTCAATGTTGACCCAATCTACTCTGAGAAATCCTCAGATCCCACATGTGAATGGCTCAGTCCTATACATCTGCCCCTTGGATCGTCTACTTCAGACACCAGTTGCAAGTCCAAAAGGACCGGCTATATATTTGAGGGTCCAGTGAATCCCTTCTTTGGTTCAACTAATTTGTTAGAGTGGCTCAGAGAACTCAGAAACAACTGGTGATTGATTTATTATAAAAAGATAAAATTGGGAACTGCCCTATGTAAGAGATGCTTAGGGTACAGTATGGGGACAGTGTAAGGAGATTCCATGCCCTCTCAGCCTATCACCAACCCCGATTCTCCCATCAGTTCTCCAATCCAGAATCCCTCTGAACCCACTTCTTTGGGTTTCTTTCTTTTTCTTTTTTAACAAAGGCTTCATTACATAGGCATGATTGATTTAATCATTTACCAGGGCAATTGTTTCCATCTCCAGCCCTTCTTCCCTCCAGGAGGGTCAGGGTTTGTAGTACTGATAGTTCTAACCTTTTAATCATGTGGTTAGTCACCTGGCAACCAGCCTACCTCCTTAGATGTGATTCAAAAGTTACTTTACTCACATAACACAAGAAACCTTTTTGTTTGTTTGTTTTTTGCTCTGATCACTTAAGAAATCCAAGAGTTTTAGGAAGTCAGTGCCAGAAACAGGATGAAAACAAAATTGATACTTAGTGTAAAGCAGTATCACACTCCCCAAGGATGTGAATGGCAGGATCTGGGCACCCGTCTTGAGTTGCTTACTCAACAGCAGGGCTACACATTGAATTAGGTCTCAGTGCATCATCTGTACAATGTGAATTCGATGACAACAGCTCTGGCTATGAGCAGAGTGCAGACATTTTATTCTACTTTGTTCAAAAGGCAAATCTGATCATAGCTTTCCTCAACTCCCATCACTGTACTCTTTCTCCATTGCTCCTTGTGGATTAGGAGCAAATAGGGTGGGAGATGGAGGAGATGCAGGTGCTATTGTCTCTCAGGAGGACTGCCAGATTTGGCAAATAAAAATATCGGAGACTCTCCTACAGTTTATTTCAGATAAAGAATGAATAATGTTTTTAGTATAAATGTGTCTCCCACAATATTTACCTGGTGACCCTACCCCTAGCGAACACCTGGGAACATTTGGAGACATTTTCATGCCTGGGAGGTGATGTTGTGGGGCTGGAATGTCACTGGATAGAGGCCATGGCTGCTGGGAAACACCATCCATTGCACAGCACCCCTCCCTCAAATGGAGAGTGATGTGATCTGCAATGTCAGTAGTGTGTTTGAGAAACCCTGGACACAGGACTTGCTTTATTTGTAGAGTATTGACATTCTGCATTTCTGAACATTTGTAGCTGAGGGCAAAAAGAAAAATTTAAGAAAATGTGTTTAATTTAAACATTTCACAAAAATCTATTTTATTATCGGCCTCAAGTATTTAATAATTTTATGCATTCAAGTTGATGAAATGGAAATTCATATTCTAAGAGAAGTCAAGAAAATTTAAGCATAAAAATTTCTCCACCCCTTGGCCTCCTTGGTCTCCTCTACTGTGCCTTGTGTATCTGCCTTATGCATCCACCAAGCCTCTGTATTGGCAGAAATACTTGCTCAGTCATCAAGAGCACCATTCTCCTAGCACCAAGGCAACTCCTTAATAGGCAACATTCCTTCTTGAACTCATTAGAGGTCACCATGGCCCATCATTTTGTACTTAGAGATCAGGATTTTATAGACTCTGTACATCTTTTAATGTACAGCCGTCTATCTCATAAACCTAGATAGGACTTCCCTGGTGGGCCAGTGGTAAAGAATCTGCCAGCCAGTGCAGAGGACATGGGTTTGATCCCTGCTCCAGGAAGATTTCACTTGCTGTGGGGCAATTAAGCCACGTGCCACGACTACTGAGCCCAAGCTATGGAGCCTTGAGCTGTACCTTCTGAGCCCGAGTGCCACAACTATTGAAGACCACGTGCTCCAGAGCCAAGGCTGTGCAACCCGAGCGGCCACCACAGTGAGAAGCCTGTGCACCACCACTGGAGAGCAGCCCGCACTCGCTGCGGCTGGAGCAGGCCTGCGAGCAGCAGCCAGGGCCCAGCACAGCCAGAACACGTAATAAATGAAAAGAGAAAACCTACGTAACTAGGCGTGGGCCTCTAAGTGGGAGAACAGTCCTTGGAGCTTTTTGAGAGGCTGTTCCTGGGTTACCATCCTCAGTTTAATTTGAATAAAACTCCATTTCTTTCATAGATCATCGAATTAATTTCTTCATTGACTGGAATGCGTAGGTGACTGGAGGACTGCAGCCTTGGCAACTAGATAGATAATTTCTATTTAGCTAGACAGCCAGTGTACTTAAAATTGTCCACACTTCTAAAATACAGCTCTTTTGTAGATTATCCTTTGTTGTGGTGACTGGGGATCAGGAGAGGGAGAACGAAGCCTACTGGTCACTGGGGAATTGTATCAAGACCCATCTTCTGATATCTCTTCCTAGAGGTTTCTACATTTAGATAAACTTCCCACCCCAGAGAAACTCCAAGTTTATGGCCTCCGACAGTAATGCTCTTCCTGTTTACCAGAAGACACGTCAGCTTCACACCAGACACATTGTCTAAATGAAGCTCATTCCATTTGAACCAGAATTGTTGACTTTTGCAGAAACAGAAGTAATGGGATCCAACTGACATTTAGCTGGAATACCCAAATGAGTGCAGCTGATGCCTAATATCCAAGCAACATTCACTTGACTGTCAAGATCTTCATATTCTTTTGTTAAACTGATCCTCCAAATTCCGTCCCCTGAATCCCTCCCTAGCATGCAGGTGGACGACCCAGTCCTGTAAGGCACTGCAAGTTATTCCTTGTCAGGTTGGATTTGGCACTGTACCAGGTCATGGGCTGGAACCCAGCAAGCCAGCCCTCACAGTCAAAACAGCCCTCACCGTCAAAGAGAGCTGAACCATGGATTGCAGGCCCAGCAAAACCCAAGGTAATGTCACAACCAAGGTTTATTGGCTCTCTCTTGTAAGAAGACTTGATTTTACCATTTTCTTTACTGTGTTAGTGAGAGAAGGTAGTACCACACTCAGATCCAAGCCTTGACACATCTGGTCTTCATTTTAATTCAAGTCTGCTCTCAGAGTGTTATCAGTGTTGCACTCTTCTGTGGTAGATCATACAGTATAGGTATTTGGTTCTAAGCTGCCAGGCACTTGACCCGCGTCTGTGTTAGATGATGTTGAGAATGTTGTGTCAGTGCATGATTTGTTTTCCCATCCAGACAACCCCAAACCAGTCCTCCCTTGGAAATGTCCCTGGCAGATTTTCCAGTGTCACCTCATGTCAGAGGAGTACACATCATTTACACACAGCTCGGAGTGTAGGTCTCAATGGCAAGACTGTGAGAAGAAGTCATCTGGTGTCTACTGAGGGCGAGCTGCAGCCACAGCTGAGGCCGTGGGCTTGTTAAGGGTTGGGCGGCAGCCATCTTGGCTGGAGGGTGAAGTGAAAGCCTTGTGGTTGCTCTTGGCTAAACCTGATTTGTATGGTAGTTGATCAGCCACTATTCATGTACAGTTGACCCTTGAACTATGTGTGGGTTGTGGGCCAACTCTCCTCACAGTCTAAAATCTACATATAAATTATAGTTGATCATCTGTACCCATAGTACCTCCGTATCTGAGGTTCCTCTGTGTTTGTGGCTAACATCTGCAGATTCAATGAGTCACAAATTGTGTAGTCTATATTATTTAATATTGGAAAAGAAAATCCATGTGTAAGTGGACCAGTTTAGTTCAAACCTGCTTGTTCCAGGGTCAATTGCATTTCCCTCCCTAGTATCTTCTCTTTTTTTCACCTCTTTATTAAATCTTTGTTCCTTATTAGCTCATTCCTGATTTTCCTTACTGCTCCTTTATTTTTCCCTATGGCTATGGCTTTTCCTGTGGTCATGTATGGATGTGAGAGTTGGACTGTGAAGAAGGCTGAGCACCGAAAAATTGATGCTTTTGAACTGTGGTGATGGAGAAGACTCTTGAGAGTCCCTTGGACTGCAAGGAGATCCAACCAGTCCATTCTGAAGGAGATCAGCCCTGGGACATCTTTGGAAGGAATGATGCTAAAGCTGAAACTCCAGTACTTTGGCCATCTCATGCGAAGAGTTGACTCATTGGAAAAGACTCTGATACTTGGAGGGATTGGAGGCAGGAGGAGAAGGGGACAGCAGAGGATGAGATGGCTGGATGGCATCACTGACTTGATGGACGTGAGTCTGGGTGAACTCTGGGAGTTGGTGATGGACAGGGAGCTCTGGCGTGCTGGGATTCATGGGGTCGCAGAGTTGGACATGACTGAGCAACTGAACTGAACTACTTATTTTTGTTACTTCTTTCCTTATTTCTCTCTCCTCATGTCAAGGTGTTGCTGAACCAAGATTGAGTCTTATGCCTTGTGTGCAGAAAAACCTGTCTACTGACACAGGGTTGTGGTGAAGGAAAGTGCAGCATTTACTGTAGGTGACAGCAACCATGACTTCATTTTCTAAGTCTGTCTCTTCCTATTTTGTAAATAAGTTTATTTGTATAATTTCTTTTTAGATTTCACATATAAGGGACATGATATTTCTCCTTCTCTGTCTGACTTACTTCACTCAGTATGACACTCTCTAGGTCCATCCATGTTGCTGAAAATGGCATTATTTCATTGTTTTTAATAGCTGAGTAATATTCCATTGTGTGTGTATGTATACTTATATATATATATAACATTTATATATATATATATATATCACACACACACACACACACATATATATGGTATATATATGGATCACATCTTCTTATCCATTCCTCTGTGGATGGACATTTATGTTTTTTCCATGTCTTTCCAACATTGTGTAGTCTTGGCTCCTTTATCGTAGATTAATTTAATCTGATTGATTAGATAGACTATAGGTGCATGATCTTATTTCTGGGTTTTCTATCCTGTTCCATTGAGCTATATTTCTATTTTTGTGCCAGTACCATATTGTTTTGATGACTGTAGCTTTGTAGTATAGCCTGAAATCGGGGAGCTTGATTCCTACAGTTCCATTGTTCCTTTTTCAAGATTTCTTTGGCTATTTGGAGTCTTACGTGTTTCCATATAAATTTTGAGACTTTTTTTCGTTCTAGTTCTGTGAAAACTGCCATTGGTAATTTAATAGGGGTTGCTTTGAATCTGTAGATTTCCTTGGGTAGTATAGTCATTTTGACAATATTCATTCTTCCTATCCATGATCATGGTGTATCTTTCCATCTGTTTGTGTCTTCTTTGAATTTTTTCATCAGCATCTTATAGTTTTCAAAGCACAGGTTTTTGTCTCCTTAGGTAGGTTTATTCCTAGGTGTTTTATTCTTTTTGATGCAATGGTAAATGGAATTGCTTCTTGAATTTCTCTTTTTGATCTTTTGCTGTTAGTGTATAAAAATACAATAGATTTCTGTGTATTAATTTTGTAGCCTGCAACTTTACCAAATTCATTGATGAGCTCTAGTAGTTTTCTGGTATCTTTGGGATCTTCTATGCATAGTATCATGTCTTCTGTAAACATTGACAGTTCAACTTCTTCTTTTCCATTTTGGATTCCCTTTACTTCTTTTTCTTCTCTGATTGCTATAGCTAGACTTCCAAAACTGTGCTGAATAAAATGGTGAGAATGGACATCCTTGTCCTGTCTTGTCTTGTTCCTGATCTCAGAGGGAATGCTTTCAGCTTTTCACCACTGAGTATGATGCTAGCTCTAATTCAAGAAAATTAGAGATACTAAGGGAACATTTCATGCAAAGATGGGCTCAATAATGGACAGAAATGGTATGGACCTAACAGAAGCAAAAGATATTAAGAAGAGGTGGCAAGAATACAGAAGAAGAAGTATACAGAAAAGATCTTCATGACCCAGATAACCATGATGGTGTGATCACTCACCTAGACCCAGATATCCTGGAATGTGAAGTCAAGTGGGCCTTAGGAAGCATCACTATGAACAAAGCTAGTGGAGGTGATGGAATTCCAATTGAGCTATTTCAAATCCTAAAAGATGATGCTGTGAAAGTGTTGTACTCAATATGCCAGCAAATTAGGAAAACTCAGCAGTGGCTACAGGACTGGAAAAGGTCAGTTTTCACTCTAATCCCAAAGAAAGGCAATGCCAAAGAATATTCAAAGTACCACACAATTGCACCCATCTCACATGCTAGTAAAGTAATGCTCAAAATTCTCCAAGCCAGGCTTCAACAATACGTGAACCATGAACCTCCAGATGTTCAAGCTGGATTTAGAAAAGGCAGAGTAACTAGAGATCAAGTTGCCAATATGCGTTGGATCATTGAAAAAACAAGAGAGTTCCAGAAAAACATCTATTTCTGCTTTATTGACCATGCCAAAGCCTTTGACTGTGGATCATAATAAACTGTAGAAAATTCTTCAAGAGATGGGAATACCAGAGCACCTGACCTGCCTCTTGAGAAACCTGTATGTAGGTCAGGAATCAATAGTTAGAACTGGAAATGGAACAAAAGACTGGTTCCAAATAGGGAAAGGAATACATGAAGGCTGCATATTGTCACCCTGCTTATTTAACTTATGCAGAGTACATCATGAGAAATGCTGAGCTGGTTGAAGCACAAGCTAGAATCAAGGTTGCTGGGGGAAATATCAATAACCTCAGATATGCAGATGACATCACTCATGGCAGAAAGTGAAAAAGAGCCATAGAGCCTCTTGATGAAGGTGAAAGAGGAGAGTGAAAACGTTGGCTTAAAGCTCAACATTCAGAAAACTAAGATCATGGCATCCGGTCCCATCGCTTCATGGCAAATAGATGCAGAAACAGTGGAAACAGTGTCAGACTTTATTTTTTGGGCTCCAAAGTCACTGCAGATGGTGACTGCAGCCATGAAATTAAAAGACGCTTACTCCTTGGAAAAAAAGTTATGACCAACCTAGACAGCATACTAAAAAGCAGAGATGTTACTTTTCCAGCAAAGGTTCACCTAGTCAAGGCTATGGTTTTCCCAGTAGTCATGTATGGATGTGAGAGTTGGACTATAAAGAAAGCTGAGCACTGAAGAATTAATGCTTTTGAACTGTGGTGTTGGAGAAGACTCTTGAGAGTCCCTTGGACTGCAAGGAGATCCAACCAGTCCATCCTAAAGGAAATCAGTCCTGAATATTCATTGGAAGGACTGATGCTGAAGCTGAAGCTCCAATACTTTGGCCACCTGATGCGAACTGACTCCTTGGAAAAGACCCTGATCTGGGAAAGATTGAAGGTGGGAGAAGAAGGGGACAACAGAGGATGAGATGGTTGGATGGCATCACTGACTCAATGGGCATGAGTTTGAGTAACCTCTGGGAGTTGGTGATGGACAGGGAGGCTTGGCGTGCTGCAGTCCATGGGATCACATAGAGTCGGGCACGACTGAGCAACTGAACTGAACTGAACTGATGATGGTAGCTGTAGGTTTGTCATATACGGCCTTTATTATGTTGAGCTATGTACCCTCTAGGCCCACTTTCTGGAGAGTTTTATCATAAATGGGTGCTGAGTTTTGTCGACAGCCTTTTCTGCATCTATTGAGATGATCATGTGATATTATTCGCATTGTTGATATGGTGTATCACATTGACTGATTTGTGGTTGTTGAAATTCCTTGCATCCCTGGGATGAATCCCACTTGATCATGGTGTATGATCTTTTTAGTAGATTGTTGGATACAGTTGCTAGTATTTTGTTGAGTATTTTTACATCTATCTTCATCAATGATATTAGCCTGTAATTTTCTTTTTTTTTGTGGTATCTTTGGTTTTGGTATCATGGTGATGGTGGCCTCATGAAATGAATTGTGAAGTTTTCCTTTCTCTGCAACTTTTTGGAACAGTTTCAGAGGGATAAAGGTTTGATAACTCTTCCCTAAATGTTTGATAAAATTCACCCGTGAAGCCGTCAGGTCATAGACTTTTGCTTGTTGGGAAGTTTTCAATCACGGTTTCAATTTCAGTGCTTGGTCTGTTCATATATTTTCTATTTCTTACTGGTTCAGTCTTGGGAGACTGTACCCTTCTAAGAGCTTGTCCATTTCTTCCAGGTTGTCCATTTTATTGGCATACAGTTGTTCACAGTAATCTGTTATTCTTGGTATTTCTATGGAGTCAGTTGTAATTTAACTGTTTTCATTTCTAATTTTACTGATCTGAGTCCTCTCCCTTTTTTTCTTGATGAGTCTGGCTAAAGGCTTATCAGTGTTGTTTATGTTTTCAGAGAACCAGCTTTTAGTTTCGTTGATCTTTGCAATTGTTTTCTTTGTCTCTATTTCATTTATTTCTACTCTGATATTTATGATTTCCTTCCTTCTACTAATTTTAGGTTTTGTGTGTTCTTCTTTCTCTAGTTGTTTTAGATGTGAGGTTAAGTTGTTTATTTCAAATTTTCCTTGAGGTAAGATTGTATTGCTATAAACTTCCTTCTTCGAACTGCTTTTCCTGCATCCGGTAAGTTTTGGACCATTTAGCTTTTGTTTTAATTTGTCTCTAGGCATATTTTTATTCCTTCAGTGATCCAGTGGTTGTTTAGTAGCATGTTGTTTAGCCACCACAAGTTTGTATTTCTCAGAGTTTTTTTTCTTGTGGTTTATTTCTAATCTCATAGTGCTGTCATCAGAAAAGATGCTTGAGACGATTTTGATTCTTTTAAATTTACCAAGGCTCACTTTGTGGCTCTATAAATATCAGTTAAGTTCAACTTAGGAACCAGAGATTAAATAGCTAACATCTGTTGGATCATAGAAAAAGCAAGAGAATTACAGAAAACATGTACTTCTGCTTAGTTGACTATGCTAAAGCCTTTGCTGTGTGGATGAAACAAACTTTGGAAAATTCTTAAAGAGATGGGAATACCAGCCCACCTTACCTGCCTCCTGAGAAATCTGTTTGCAGGTTAAGATGCAACTGTTAGAACTGGACAAGGCAAAATGGGCTTGTTTAAAATTGGGAAAGGTGTACATCACAGCTGTATATTGTTATCCTGCTTATTTAACTTATATGCAGAGTACATCATGCGAAATGCTGGGCTGGATGAAGTGCAAGCTGGTGTCAAGACTGCTGGAAGAAATATCAATAACCTCAGATATACAGATGACATCACTCTTATGGCAGAAAGCAAAGAGAAACTAAAGAGCCTCTTGATGAAAGTAAAAGAGGAGAGTGAAAAAGCTGGCTTTAAGCTCAACATTCTAAAAACAAAGATCATGGCATCCATTCCATCACTTCTTGGCAAATAGATGGGGAAACAAAAGAAACCATGACAGACTTTATTTTCTTGGGCTCCAAAATCATTGCAGATGGTGACTGCAGCCATGAAATTAAAAGATGCTTGCACCTTAGCAAAAAAGCTATAACCAATCTAGACAGCATATTAAAAAGCAGAGACATTACTTTGCAGATGAAGGTCCATCTAATCAAGGCTATCGTTTATCCAGTAGTCATGTATGGATGTGAGAGTTGGACCATAAAGAAAGCTGATAAGTTAAGAATTGATGCTTTTGAACTGTAGTGTTGGAGAAGACTCTTGGGAGTCCCTTGGACTGCAAGGGGATCCAACCAGTCCATCCTAAAGGAAATCAATCCTGAATATTCATTGAAAGGACTGATGCTGAAGCTGAAGTTCCTATACTTTGGCCACCTGATGCAACGAACTGACTAATTGGAAAAGACCCCGATGCTGGGAAAGATAGAAGGCAGGAGGAGAAGGGAACGACAGAGGGCAAGATGTTTGCATGTCATCACTGACTCAGTGGACATGAGTTTGAGCAATCTCTGGGAAACGGTGAAGGACAGGGAAGCCTGGCTTGCTGCAGTCCATGGGGTCTTGTTGGACAAGACCGAGTGACTGAACAACAACAATGAAAATGAGAATAAAAAGAGAGCAGGGATGGTATAGTATTATCAGATAAATTAGACTTAAAAATTTGTAAGAGGCAAAGTACGTTATATATTAACAATGGTTCAACAGGGCAAGAAGATACAGCAATTATAAACATTTATGCAACTAACAACAGACCTTCAAAATATATAAAGCAAAGATGGACATCGCTGAAAGAAGAGATAGTGTATAATAAGCATGTAACCCCAAAGGGAAAGGGGTGGGAGACTTTTTGCAAAACTGTAACAGCCCCTGAATTCTCCTTCTAAGGAGTGAAGGAGCTTTCCCTTATCTTTCTCTCCTTCCGTGAGCTTGTTGGAATGAAGTGTTCCCTGCCACATTGAGAACTTTGGCTTGTTTTGTAAATTCCCTAGGGTTGCTTCTGTGTCTTTTAGGAGGACAGCTTAGTTGTGTTCCTGCTCAAATACTTGCTCAATAGAGATGAAGACTTTGGCTTTCTCAGGGCTAGATTAGGCTCAGCACAGAATCATAAACTTACCACTTACATAAAATTCATTGACTTCATGGGAAACAATATAAAGTTACAGAATTTGTCAGTTAAAGACTAAGAAGCTAAAATTGAACATCTATGATCCATATCATTTTACATGAAAGACATTAAAAAATTATATTGGAGTATAGTTGATCTACACTGTTGTGTTAGTTTAGGTGTACAGCAAAGTGGAAAGAATTTTAACACTAACAAAATAGAAAGGCCATGCTACTGCTAAGTCGCTTTAGTTGTGTCCGACTCTGCACGACCCCATAAACGGGAGCCCACCCGGCTCCCCTGTCCCCGGGATTCTCCAGGCAAGAACACTGGAGTGGGTTGCCATTTCCTTCTCCAATGCATGAAAGTGAAAAGTGAAAATGAAGTTGCTCAGTCGTGTCCGACTCTCAGCGACCCCACAGACTGCAGCCTACCACGCTGCTCCGTCCATGGGATTTTCCATGCAAGAGTACTGGAGTGGGGTGCCATTGCCTTCTCCATAACCATGGAATAAATATACTTCTGTAGCTTCAGTATATCTAGTTCTTGGGAAAAGAATTTCGTATGTTGTATGTCAACAAATTGAAATATCTTTCCGTGCCACAATCTTTAGATGACGTTTTGTGAATATTAATGATTCAGTTTAAATTCCCCTTATAATCTAAATATTTGATATTGTTCATACACTGGAGTCAATGATTTCTTTGAGAAAAAAGATTTACCTCCCTTTCCCAGGACAGAATCAACCACTTCCTGAAATATATTTTTGTAATTTTGAGGCAAGCCTTTATTATATAATTGATAACATTGCAATCAAATATTTGTTGTTCTGTTATAGCAATTCCCAGGAAAGGGTTCGTGGCTTCCAATGTCTATAAGCTAATATTTTATATTTTGAGAATGTCAAGGAAATGAATTACTCAATAGATCCAGATTAATTACAAAAGAAAAAGACTGAGGCATCTGGGAGTAAGAGTATTTAGCAACTGCAAGAAGAGACTACATGCAGGTCTAAAACCTGCGTCTGCCACCAGGATGTTGTGACTACAAAACAAGCTTTCAGTACCCCATTGTGGCTGTTGTTCAATCACTAAGTCGTGTCTGACTCTTTGCAGCCCCGTGGACAACAGCAAGCCATGCTTCCCTGTCCCTCACTATCTCCCAGAATTTGCTCAAACTCATGTCCATTGGGTTGGAGATGCTATTAAACCATCTCATCCTCTGCTGCCCTCTTTTCTGCCTTTAATCTTTCCCAGCATCAGGGTCTTTTCCAATGAGTCCACTGTTCCCATCAAGTGGCCAAGGTACTGGACCTGCACCTTCAGCATCAGCCCTTCCAATGAACATTCAGGGATGATTTCCTTCAGGATTGACTGGTGATCTCTGTGCTGTCCTAGGGACTCTCAAAAGTCTTTTCTAGCACCACAATTCAAAAGCGTCAATTCTGTGGCTCTCAGCCTTCTTTACAAAACAAGCTTTCAGTATCCCAGTACACTGTGATATTCTGTAAGGTTGAAATGCTAGTGTACTTACTGGGATAAAATCAGGATGGGCTTTTAAGTGAGAATGGATATGGTCACATTTTTTTAAAGGAGTGTAGAATTATTCAGCTTTAAAAATTAATGCAAAGTGATCCTCAAGATATATACTGTTACATAAATTCAGATTTCATAGTTTTTAAAAAGACAGTAATACATGTTATTATACCCCAAATATTAGGATTTTGGATATTAAGCACACTCTGTTTCAGAATGTCAGCACATATCAAACCTGTACTACAGACACAACACTTCCTTCTTTGCCTGAGGTTTTTGGACTTTCTAAGGTGTCATCTAGTAGTTACATATCCTTTTGGTAGAGGTCACTGAATATGCCTTTGGCCACGTTTTCTCAATTTGTCTCATGTTAGAAATAGTATTCAGTGGAGGATGATGCCATGTGTTGATTGCCAAAGAATGAACATCTGGAAGGTGACTCAACCCTAATGTATGGCTTTATTCCCTCAAATTTTACTAGTCAAATTTTAGAAGTGTGATATCATGCAGCAGCAACGTTTTTGAGCTGCTAGGTTGGGTCTGTGTAACTAGTCAGCTTATTTTACTTGGAATATGCTGTGCTTAGTCAGTCAGTCGTGTCTGACTCTTTGTGACACCATGAACTGTATGTGTCACAGACTTCTCTGTCCAAGGGGATTCTCCAGGTAAGAATACTGGAGTGGTTGCCAAACCCTCCTCCAGGGGATCTTTCCAACTCAGGGATCGAACCCAGGTCTCCCACAAAGCAGACAGATTCTTTACTGTCTGAGCCACCAGGGAAGCCCTGCCCATGGGATGCCAAATAGCAAAATACTTGTCTTTACTGAGGTGCAGATGGGAAAATGTTTTGGGAGCTATTATGTGTGTGCATGTGTGTGTGCCCTTGTTGAAGATGATTTATGAAGGAACATTTCCACACTGTTTGCCTGCTGAAGAGCCAGAATTCATTATTCCTTTCATTTCTCCTTGCAAAACAGACCAGTTTTTCTCCCAGACCCTCTCCTTTGTGATACAGAACCAAGGCAGCTGACACGCAGCGCTGACGTTGTTTCCCTGTCTTCCTTCAACACCCCGGTGCAGTCTGTACATCACACGCCTCCTGAGACACCACAGGCAGCACATGTAGCATTTCCCCTAAAACAGAGTACAGACCACCATCCTTCCAACCTCGAAGATTAGTTTCCTCATCAGACTAAACATACCAGCAAGCCAGGGCCCCGTATTTTATGGGGTCATTTCCTGAGGCTGGAAAAAGGATGGTGTGGACTTGTGCCCTGCCTGGTAAAGGCTTCAGCCTGAAACTGACCCTTTCTGCTCACATTTCTTGGCTAGGACAAGTCCCATGGCCCACTTAACTTCACAGAGAGAGGTGCAATCTTTCCTGGGCCTCCAAAAAGAAGGGAATTAATCACAGTGAACAACCCAAATGACTACCTGAGAAATTGCCTGATTAAGTGGTATTAGTGGTCATTTCCCTATGGCTGTAGCAAACAGCAGAGATGTATGGGAGACAGGTCAGTCCTCTCTCCATCTCTCCCTCCAACCCTGTCCTCTCTGAAAACAAATTCAAATTGTTGTGATGTAGTAGAGTGCACGGGTAAGTGTAAGTTATTAATAACCTTCCAGGCCTTGGATTAGATAGTGGTTTGTATGTGTGTAAGGCATTTGCCTTCCTCTGTACTGAACAAGCATGATAGCTCCTGTATCTTGGACAGCAGAGATATGCTGCTGGAGGCCCAGGAAGGACAGGAAGTAATGTCCTGAGCACCAGTAACTGATCCCCCAGAGCAGCCCCAGCAGCAGAGGTGGCGGAAATGAGGTATCACAGGGTCAGTGGTCAGCCAGAGTGTGGGCAGTGGACAGTGCTGAGAGGAGTTGGGCTGGCGTGGGTGTGCAATGGAGAGGTAGAACATTGTAAGCAGGTGTACCCTGGGGGTTATGGGCTTCAAATGTGGCCAAGAAATCTAATAATGGGAGGAAATGAAAGCCAGAGAAATTTCAGTTTACTATGGATGCTAGTTGAGCTGAGTGGAACTCCCAGGCTGGTGGACCCCAGCAAGTTACACTGCTACCCTGAAAAGTGTTAATGATAATTGCACTGTGGTTATATATGAGATATCTCTGTTAATAAAATACAAACTTATCTGTGGGAAAGAGCCTTCATGTATGTAAAATGAAGTCACTCCATCGTGTCTGACTCTTTGCGACCCCATGGACTGTAGCCTACTAGGCTCTTCAGTCCATGGAATTTTCCAAGCAAGAGTCCTGGAGTGGGTTGCCATTTCCTTCTCCAGGGGATCTTCCCAACCCCGGGATCGAACCTGGGTCTCTCGCACTGCAGGCAGACGCTTTACCATCTGAGCCACCACAGGACAGTGGCTCATGTATGTAACTTACCCTCAATTTGCCCAGAAAAAGTGTTGTGTAAGTTTGTGTGTGAATATAGAGAAAGGGTATACATGATAAAGTAAATAGGGTGAAACACAAACAGCAGGTGGATCTAGGTAAAGGCTATATTTGTGTTTATGAACTGTTTTTATTTTTACAATATTCTGCGCATTTTCAATTATTTATAACCCCAAATAAATAAAAGAATGACATGACAGTGTGACATCACATAACTCTGTTCAGTTCAGTTCAGTTGCTCAGTCGTGTCCGACTCTTTGCGACTCCATGAATCGCAGCACGCCAGGCCTCCCTGTCCATCACCAACTCCCGGAGTTCACTCAGACACACATCCTTCGAGTCAGTGATTCCATCCAGCCATCTCATCCTCTGTTGTCCCCTTCTCCTCCTGCCCCCGATCCCTCCCAGCATCAGAGCCTTTTCCAATGAGTCAACTCTTCGCATGAGGTGGTCAAAGTACTGGAGTTTCAGCTTTAGCATCATTCCTTCCAAAGAAATCCCAGGGCTGATCTCCTTTAGAATGGACTGGTCGGATCTCCTTGCAGTCCAAGGGACTCTCAGGATGGGGAACACATGTATACCTGTGGCAGGTTCATTTTGATATATGGCAAAATCAATACAATATTGTAAAGTTAAAGAAAAAACAACAAAAAAAATAGAGTCTTCTCCAACACCACAGTTCAAAAGCATCAATTCTTCGGTGCTCAGCCTTCTTCACAGTCCAACTCTCACATCCATACATGACCACTGGAAAAACCATAGCCTTGACTACATGGACCTTAGTTGGCAAAGTAATGTCTCTGCTTTTGAATATGCTATCTAGGTTGCTCATAACTTTTCTTCCAAGGAGTAAGCGTCTTTTAATTTCATGGCTGCAGTCACCATCTGCAGTGATTTTGGAGCCCCCCAAAATAAAGTCTGATGCTGTTTCCACTGTTTCCCCATCTACTTCCCATGAAGTGATGAGACCAGATGCCATGATCTTCGTTTTCTGAATGTTGAGCAACTTTTGTTAAGCCAACTTTTCCACTCTCCACTTTCACTTTCATCTAGAGGCTTTTTAGTTCCTCTTCACTTTCTGTCATAAGGGTGGTGTCATCTGCATATCTGAGGTTATTGATATTTCTCCCGGCAATCTTGATTCCACCTTGTGCTTCTTCCAGCCCAGCGTTTCTCATGATGTACTCTGCATATAAGTTAAATAAGCAGGGTGACAATATAGAGCCTTGATGTACTCTTTTTCCTATTTGGAACCAGTCTGTTGTTCCATGTCCAGTTCTAAGTGTTGCTTCCTGACCTGCATACAAATTTCTTAAGAGGCAGGTCAGGTGGCCTGGTATTCCCGTCTCTTTCAGAATTTTCCACAGTTTATTGTGATCCACACAGTCAAAGGCTTTGGCATAGTCAATAAAGCAGAAATAGATGTTTTTCTGGAACTCTCTTGCTTTTTCCATGATCCAGTGGATGTTGGCAATTTGATCTCTGGTTCCTCTGCCTTTTCTAAAACCAGCTTGAACGTCAGGAAGTTCATGGTTCACGTATTGCTGAAGCCTGGCTTGGAGAATTTTGAGCATTACTTTACTAGCGTGTGAGATGAGTACAATTGTGGAGTAGTTTGAGCATTCTTTGGCATTGCCTTTCTTTGGGATTGGAATGAAAACTGACCTTTTCCAGTCCTGTGGCCGCTGCTGAGTTTTCCAAATTTGCTGGCATATTGGGTGCAACACTTTCACAGCATCATCTTTCAGGATTTGAAATAGCTCAGTTGGAATTCCATCACCTCCACTAGCTTTGTTTGTAGTGATGCTTTCTAAGACCCACTTGACTTCACATTCCAGGATGTCTGGCCCTAGGTGAGTGATCACACCATCGTGATTATCTGGGTTTAGAAGATCTTTTTTTGTACAGTTCTTCTGTGTATTCTTGCCACCTCTTCTTAATATCCTCTGCTTCTGTTAGGTGCATATCATTTCTGTCCTTTTTCGAGTCCATCTTAGCATGAAGTGTTCCCTTGGTATCTCTAACTTTCTTGAAGAGATCTCTACTCTTTCCCATTCTGTTTTTTCCCTCTATTTCTTTGCATTGATTGCTGAGGAAGGCTTTCTTATCTCTTCTTGCTATTCTTTGGAACTCTGCATTCAGATGCTTATATCTTTCCTTTTCTCCTTTGCTTTTTGCTTCTCTTCTTTTCACAGCTATTTGTAAGGCCTCCCCAGACAGCCATTTTGCTTTTTTGCATTTGTTTTCCATGGGGATGGTCTTGATCCCTGTCTCCTGTACAATGTCATGAACCTCAGTCCATAATTCATCAGGCACTCTATCTATCAGATCTAATCCCTTAAATCTATTTCTCACTTCCACTGTATAATCATAAGGGATTTGATTTAGGTCATACCTGAATGGTCTAGTGGTTTTCCTTACTTTCTTCAATTTAAGTCTGAAGTTGGTAATAAGGAGTTCATGATCTGAGCCACAGTCAGCTCCTCATCTCGTTTTTGTTGACTGTATAGAGCTTCTTCATTTTTGTCTGCAAAGAATATAATCAATCTGATTTTTGTGTTGACCATCTGGTGATGTCTATGTGTAGAGCCTTCTCTTGTGTTTTTGGAAGTAGGTGTTTGCTATGACCAGTGTGTTCTCTTGGCAAAACTCTGTTAGCCTTTGTCCTGCTTCATTCTGTAGTCCAAGGCCAAATTTGCCTGTTACCGCAGGTGTTTCTTGACTTCCTACTTTTGCATTCCAGTCCCCTATAATGAAAAGGACATCTTTTGGGTGTTAGTTCTAAAAGGTCTTGTAGGTCTTCATAGCACCATTCAACTTGAGCTTCTTCAGCCTTACTGGTTGGGGCATAGACTTGGATTACTGTGATATTGAATGGCTTGCCTTGGAAACGATCAGAGATCATTCTGTTCTTTCCTGAAGGAAATCAACCCTGAATGTTCATTGGAAGGACTGATGCTGAAGCTGAAGCTCCAATCCTTTGGCCACGTGATGCAAACTGACTCCTTGGAAAAGACCCTGATGCTGGGAAAGATTGATGGTTGGAGGAGAAGGGGACGACAGAGGATGAGATGGTTGGATGGCATCACTGACTCAGTGGACATGAGTCTGAGTAAACTCTGGGAGTTGGTGAAGGACAGGTAGGCATGGCATGCTTCAGTCCATGGGGTTGCAAAAAGTTGGGTACGACTGAGCAACTGAACTGAAGTGATGATGCTAGCTGTAGATTTGTCATATATGGCCTTTATTATGTTGAGCTCTGTACCCTCTAGGCCCACCTTCTGGACAGTTTATTTTTTAATCATAAATGGGTGCTGAGTTTTGTCGACAGCCTTTTCTGCATCTATTGAGATGATCATGTGGTATTATTCAAATTGTTGATATGGCGTATCACATTGACTGATTTGTGGTTGTTGAAATTTCCTTGCATCCCTGGGATCCATCCCACTTGATCATGGTGTATGATCTTTTTAATGTATTGTTGGATACAGATTGCTAGTATTTTGTTTAGGATTTTTACATCTATCTTCATCAGTGATATTAGCCTGTAATTTTCTTTATTTGTTGTATCTTTGTCTGGTTTTGGTATCAGGGTGACGGTGGAGTCATGAAATGAATTGGGAAATTTTCTTTTCTCTGCAACTTTTTGGATCAGTTTCAGGAGGATAAAGGTTTGATAACTCTTCCCTAAATGTTTGGTAAAATTCACCCATGAAGCCATCAGGTCCTAGACTTTTGCTTGTTGGGAAGTTTTAAATCACGGTTTCAATTTCAGTGCTTGGTCTGTTCATATATTTTCTGTTTCTTACTGGTTCAGTCTTGGGGGACTGTACCCTTCTAAGAGCTTGTCCATTTCTTCCAGGTTGTCCATTTTATTGGCATACAGTTGTTCACAGTAATCTGTTATTCTTGGTATTTCTATGGAGTCAGTTGTAACTTAACCGTTTTCATTTCTAATTTAACTGATCTGAGTCCTCTCCCTTTTTTTCTTGATGAGTCTGGCTAAAGGTTTATCAGTCTGGTTTATCTTTTCAGAGAACCAGCTTTTAGTTTCATTGATCTTTGCAATTGTTTTTTTGGTCTCTATTTCTTTTATTTCTACTCTGATATTTATGATTTCCTTCCTTCTACTAATTTTAGGTTTTGTTTGTTCTTCTTTCTCTAGTTGTTTTAGGTGTGAGGTTAAGTTATTTATTTCAAATGTTCCTTGAGGTAAGATTGTATTGCTATAAACTTCCTTCTTCGAACTGCTTTTGCTGCATCCGGTAAGTTTTGGACCATTTAGCTTTTGTTTTAATTTGTCTCTAGGCATATTTTTATTCCTTCAGTGATCCAGTGGTTGTTTAGTAGCATGTTGTTTAGCCACCACAAGTTTGTATTTCTCAGAGTTTTTTTCTTGTGGTTTATTTCTAATCTCATAGTGCTGTCATCAGAAAAGATGCTTGAGATAATTTTGATTCTCTTAAATTTACCAATGCTCTATAATTTACCTTGTGGCTCTATAAATATCAATTAAGTTCAACTTAGGAACCAGAGATTAAATAGCTAACATCTGTTGGATCATAGAAAAAGCAAGAGAAGTACAGAAAAACATGTACTTCTGCTTTATTGACTGTGCTAAAGCCTTTGCTGTGTGGATGAAACAAACTGTGGAAAATTCTTAAAGAGATGGGAATACCAGACCACCATACCTGCCTCCTGAGAAATCTGTTTGCAGGTTAGGATGCAACTGTTAGAACCGGACATGGAACAATGGACTTGTTCAAAATTGGGAAAGGTGTACATCACGGCTGTATATTGTTACCCTGCTTATTTAACTTATATGCAGAGTACATCATGCGAAATGCCAGGCTGGATGAAGTGCAAGCTGGTATCAAGACTGCTGGAAGAAATATCAATAACCTCAGATATGCAGATGACATCACTCTTATGGCAGAAAGCAAAGAGAAACTAAAGAGCCTCTTGATGAAAGTAAAAGGGGAGAGTGAAAAAGCTGGCTTTAAGCTCAACATTCTAAAAACAAAGATCATGGCATCCATTCCATCACTTCTTGGCAAATAGATGGGGAAACAAAGGAAACCGTGACAGACTTTATTTTCTTGGGCTCCAAAATCATTGCAGATGGTGACTGCAGCCATGAAATTAAAAGATGCTTGCACCTTAGAAAAAAAGCTATAACCAACCTAGACAGCATATTAAAAAGCAGAGACATTACTTTGCAGACAAAGGTCCATCTAGTCAAGGCTATGGTTTTTCCAGTAGTTATGTGAGAGTTGGACCACAAAGAAAGCTGAGTACTTAAGAATTGATGCTTTTGACTGTAGTGTTGGAGAAGACTCTTGTGAGTCCCTTGGACTGCAAGGGGATCCAACCAGTCCATCCTAAAGGAAATCAATCCTGAATATTCATTGAAAGGACTGATGCTGAAGCTGAAGTTCCTATACTTTGGCCACTTGATGTGAAGAACTGAATCATTGGAAAAGACCCCGATGCTGGGGAAGATTGAAGGCAGCAGGAGAAGGGAACGACAGAGGGCAAGATGTTTGCAGGTCATCACTGAGTCAATAGACGTGAGTTTGAGCAATCTCTGGGAAATGATGAAGGACAGGGAAGCCTGCCTGCTGCAGTCCATGCGGTCTTAAAGAGTTGGACAGGACTGAGTGACTGAAGAACAACAATGAACATGACAATAAAAAAAGAGCAGGGATGGTATAGTATTATCAGATAAATTAGACTTAAAAATTTGTAAGAGGCAAAATAAATTATATATTAACAATGGTTCAATATGGCAAGAAGATACAGCAATTATAAACATTTATGCAACTAACAACAGACCTTCAAAATATATAAAGCAAAGATGGACATCACTGAAAGAAGAGATAGTGTATAATAAGCATGTAACCCCAAAGGGAAAGGGGTGGGAGACTTTTCGCAAAACTGTAACAGCCCCTGAATTCTCCTTCTAAGGAGTGAAGGAGCTTTCCCCTATCTTTCTCTCCTTCCATGAGCTTCTTGGAATGAAGTGTTCCCTGCCATGTTGAGAACTTTGGCTTGTTTTGTAAATTCCCTAGGGTTGCTTCTGTGTCTTTTAGGAGGACAGCTTAGTTGTGTTCCTGCTCAAATACTTGCTCAATAGAGATGAAGACTTTGGCTTTCTCAGGGCTAGATTAGGCTCAGCACAGAATCATAAACTTACCACTTACATAAAATTCATTGACTTCATGGGAAACAATATAAAGTTACTGAATTTGTCAGTTAAAGACTAAGAAGCTAAAATTGAACATCTATGATCCATATCATTTTACATGAAAGACATTAAAAAATTATATTGGAGTATAGTTGATCTACACTGTTGTGTTAGTTTAGGTGTACAGCAAAGTGGAAATAATTTTAACACTAACAAAATAGAAAGGTCAAAACCACAGAATAAATATACTTCTTTAGCTTCAATATATCTAGTTCCAGGGAAAAGAATTTTGTATGTTGTATGTCAACCAATTGAAGTATCATTACCTGCCACAATCTTTAGATGACATTTTGTGAATATTTGATTCAGTTTAAATTCCCCTTATCTAAATATTTGATATTGTTCATATACTGGAGTCAGTGATTTCTTTGAGAAAAAAGATTTACCTCCTTTTCCCATGACAGAATCAACCACTTCCTCCAATATATTTTCATAATTTTGAGGCAAGCCTTTATTATATAATTGATAACATTATAATCAAATATTTATTTTTCTCTTATAGCAATTCCCAGGAAAGGGTTGATGGCTTCCCATGTCTATAAGCTAATATTTTATATTTTGAGAATGTCAAGGAAATGAATTACTCAATAGATCCAGATTAATTACGAAAGAAAAAGACTGAGGCATCTGGGAGTAAGAGTATTTAGCAACTGCAAGAATAGACTACATGCAGGTCTAAAACCTGCGTCAGCCACCAGGATGTTGTGACTACAAAACAAGCTTTCAGTACCCCATTGTGGCTGTTGTTCAGTTACTAAGTCGTGTCTGACTCTTTGCAGCCCCGTGGACAACAGCAAGCCATGCTTCCCTGTCCCTCACTATCTCCCAGAATTTGCTCAAACTCATGTCCATTGGGTTAGGGATGCTATTAAACCATCTCATCCTCTGCTGCCCTCTTTTCTGCCTTTAATCTTTCCCAGCATCAGGGTCTTTTCCAATGAGTCCACTGTTCCCATCAAGTGGCCAAGGTACTGGACCTGCACCTTCAGCATCAGCCTTTCCAATGAACATTCAGGGTTGATTTCCTTCAGGATTGACTGGTGATCTCCGTGCTGTCCTAGGGACTCTCAAAAGTCTTTTCTAGCACCACAATTCAAAAGCGTCAATTCTTTGGCTCTCAGCCTTCTTTACAAAAGAAGCTTTCAGTATCCCAGTACACTGTGATATTCTGTAAGGTTGAAATGCTAGTGTACTTACTGGGATAAAATCAGGATGGGCTTTTAAGTGAGAATAGATATGGTGACATTTTTTTAAAGGAGTGTAGAATTATTCAGTTTGAAAAATTAATTCAAAGTGATCCTCAAGATATATACTGTTACATAAATTCAGATTTCATAGTTTTTAAAAAGACAGTAACACATGTTATTACTATATACATGTACACATGTTATTACCCCAAATATTAGGATTTTGGATATCAGGCACACTTTATTTCAGAATGTCAGTTACAGACACAACCCTTCCTTCCCTGGCTGAGGTTTTTGGACGTTCTAAGGTGTCATCTAGTAGTTACATATCCTTTTGGTAGAGGTCACTGCATATGCCTTTGGCCACATATTCTCAATTGTCTCATGTTAGAAACAGTATTCAGCCGAGGATGATGCCATGCGTTGATGGCCAAAGAATGAACATCTGGAAGGTGACTCAATCCAAACACATTGCTTTATTCCCTCAAATTTTACTAGTCAAATTTTAGAAGTTTGATATCATGCAGCAGCAACGTTTCTCCGTGTTAGGTTGGGTCTGTGTAACTAGTCAGCTTATTTTACTTGGAATATGCTGTGCTTAGTCAGTCAGTCGTGTCTGACTCTCTGTGTTACCGTGAACTGTATGTGTCACAGACTTCTCTGTCCAAGGGGATTCTCCAGGCAAGGATACTGGAGTGGGTTGCCAAACCCTCCTCCAGGGGATCTTTCCAACTCAGGGATCGAACCCAGGTCTCCCACATAGCAGACAGATTCTTTACTGTCTGAGCCACCAGGGAAGCCCTGCACACGGATGCCAAATAGCAAAATCCTTGGTCTTTACTGAGGTGCATATGGGAAAATGTTTGGGAGCTATTATGTGTGTGCATGTGTGTGTGCCCTTGTTGAAGATGATTTATGAAGGAAAATTTCCACACTGTTTGCCTGCTGAAGACCCAGAATCTGTTATTCCTTTCATTTCTGCTTGCAAAACAGACCAGTTTTTCTCCCAGACCCTCTCCCTTGTCATACAGAACCAAGGCAGCTGACACGCAGCGCTGACATTTCCCTGAGGTCTTCCTTCAACGCCCCGGTGCGGTCTATACATCTCACGCCTCCTGAGACCCCACAGGCAGCACATGTAGCATTTCCCCTAAAACAGAGCACAGAACACCATCCTTCTAACCTCGAAGATTAGTTTCCACATCAGACATAAACACACCACCAAGCCAGGGCCCCGTATTTTATGGGGTCATTTCCTGAGGCTGGAAAAAGGATGGTGTGGACTTGTGCCCTTCCTGGTAAAGGGTTCAGCCTGAAACTGACCCTTTCTGCTCACATTTCTTGGCTAGGACAAGTCCCATGGCCCACCTAACTTCACAGAGGAGAGGTGCAGTCTTTTCTGGGCCTCCAAAAAGAAGGGAGTTAATCACAGTGAACAACCCAAATGACTACCTGAGAAATTGCCTGATTAAGTGGTATTAGTGATCATTTCCCTATGGCTGTAGCAAACAGCAGAGATGTATGGGAGACAGGTCAGTCCTCTCTCCATCTCTCCCTCCAACTCTGTCCTCTCTGAAAACAAATTCAGATGGTTGTGATGTAGTAGAGTGCACGGGTAAGTGTAAGTTATTAATAACATTCCAGGCCTTGGATAGATAGGGTTTTGTACAGGTGTAAGGCATTTGCTTTCCTCTGCACTGAACAAGTTGGATGGTTTCTGCACCTTGGACATCAAAGAGATGTGGGGCCGGAGGCCCAGGAGTGAGAGGAAGCAGTGCCCTGAACATCAGCAACTGACCCCTAGAGCAGCCCCAGCAGCAGAGGTGATGGAAATGAGGTGTCAATGGTCAGCCAGAGCCTGGGCCGTGGAAAAGAGCTGAAAGGAGTCAGGCTGACATGGGTGTGGAATGGTGAAATCTAGTTGTAAGCTTTGTAAGCTATGATGAACCTAGACAGCATATTAAAAGCAGAGATCTCACTATAGTCCTTATAGTCAAATATGGTCAAGTGTCCATGTAGTCAAAGCTATGGTTTTTCCAGTAGTCATGTATAGATGTGAGAGTTGGACCATAAAAAAGGCTGAGCACTGAAGGGTTGGTGCTTTTGAACTGTGGTGCTGGAGAAGGCTCTTGAAAATCCCTTGGACTGCAAGGGGATCAAGCCAGTGAATCCTAAAGGAAATCAACCCTGATTATTCATTGGTAAGACCAATGCTGAAGCTGAAACTCCAATACTTTGGCCACATGATGCAAGAGCTGGCTCATTGGAAAAGACCCTGATGCTGGGAAAGGTTGAAGGCAGGAGGAAAAGGGGATGACGGAGGATGAGATGGTTGGATGGCATTTCCGTTTCAATAGAGATGAGTTTGAGCAAATTCTGGGAGATACTGAGGGACAGGGGAGCCTGGCTTGCTGCAGTTCATGGGATCGCAAGGAGTCGGACATCACTGAGTGACTGAATAACAACAAGAACATCCCCTGGGGATTTTGGGCTTCAGTGTGGACAGGAAATCTCCTAATAATGGGAGGCAATGAAAGCCAGAGAAAATTCAGTTTGATGAATGCTGCCTGAGCTGAGTAGAATTCCCAGGCTAGCGGACCCTAGCCAAGTACCAGTTACATTAAAAAGAATTAATGATATAAGTTGATAATTGCACTGTGGTTAATATGAGAATATCTGTATTGGGAAAGGACATACGTATCTAGGGAAAAGGCCTTCGTATATGTAACTTATCCTCAATATGTTAAAGAAAGAAAGGCTGTGTGAGTTTTTGTGTGGATATAGAGAGAAGGCATACATGATAAAGCAAATTGGGTAGAATACAAACTAACAGTGAATGCAGGTAGAAGCTAACTGTGTCTTTGCACTGTTCTTATTTTTGCAATATTCTGTAAATTTTCAATTATTTTAGCCCCCAAACTAAAACAGAATGACATGACAGTGTGGCACATGTCATAATTCAGGTGACAAAGCCCATAGTAGGCTGGGGGAATATCCATCAGCTATGACTGGGGGTAGGGGATTCAGGGCAGGCTTCATGGAGAAGTTTCGGGAGAGACTGGAAGGATGACGACCTGACGGAGGTGTGTGAGGCCCTGGGGTATCTGACTGAGGTGGGAGCAGGACAGGCTGCAGGGAAGAACCGTGAGGTCCCGTCCATCCCGAGAGTCTGTTATGGAAGGGAGCTCTGTGTGTGTTCTGACCCTGCAGGGCTCGCCCCCCTCATGGTGAGTGTCATCTGTGTGCCCAGGAGTGCTGCCTCCTGCCTCTCTAGACAGTTACACAATCCTTCTCATTGCTGGGGCCGAGCCTCAGGGACCTTCAAGGGAAGAAAGCCTGAGGGAGGGGCTTGCAGACCAAAGTGGGCTGGGATGGGCAGGGCCCACACGCTTTGCTTCCCCATAAAGGCTCAGCACTTCACTCATGTCAGGACTGTCTGCAGAGGCAGAAGCTCTGAGTCTCCACCTGGCAGGAAGCTCTCAGCTCCCGGCATCTGTGAGGAAGGAAGGGGATAGCTCTCCGTGCTGTGGGGAAGCTGAGTCTGAGACAAGATCCGAGTGTGTGGGGAGCCACGATGCCAGCTCAGGTCTGATCTTGGTCTCAGGGATGCAGAGTTTCAGAGAAAGGAACCTGTGGGCCCTTAATGATTTGAGGGTTGGATGCTGCTGCTGCTGCTGCTGCTGCTAAGTCGCTTGGATGAGGTGGGGTCTATTCCAGGAGGTTCGAGAATACTCAGAATCTCATCACTTTCCATTTGAGGTTTCCATATGCAGAAAGTTCAGAGATCATAATGGGAAGATGAAAAACGATGAATCAGCAAGGGTGGAAGGGAGAGAAAGAATGAACCCGCCAATGACGTTCTGTACCTCCTTTCTTCTTAGGGGCCAGGGTCCAGATTCTGCCTCCTGCTGTTCCTCTCTCTGGCCGCCAGAGGGCGGGGTGCAGGTAGGTCACTCAGGAGCAGCAGTTTCATCAGCTCACCCAGGTGCACAGTGGAGCAGAGGGAGTGGAGCTGGGCTGGATGCGGAGGTTCCTGGCCCAGAGGGGAGTCGTGGAGATGCAGAGAAGCCACACTTTGTAGCCAAATTGAGCTGTGGCGTAGTGTTGATTGCTGGTCTCTCTGGATGTTTGGTCTGAAGCTAAGGCCTGTCCTGGGGCCCCAGTCTGTGCCTCTGTGTGGCTGAGGGGGCTCAGGGGAGTCATAGTGATGAAGACTGTTTTCTTCTAGCTGCTCCTGCTCCTATGGCCTTGGCTTTGGGATTTCCAGAGGGTGCTTGGTGGTCAGGGTTGTGTCCAGGGAACATTCTTCCCTAGTCCTCATCCTCGCAATTCCATTTATCACAGTAGGCATAAAGAGAGTTTTCATGTTTAATTAGTTGTGGAGAAGAGTGCAAGTTAAGTTAAGTCTGTACTAGATGGTGGCTCAGCTAGTCTTAGCAGAGGAGACACTGACCTCTGGGGCTGCAAAGCCCAGTGATGAACCTATGGAGAGGAAAGGAGCTGGGATTCAATGACCAGGAAGGCTGGAGTGAGCTGTGCGACACTATTAATGAGAATTATCCTCACATCCTCTACAGTGACCCCTTCTGTTGGGAAGTTCGGGGGAAACAAAACCTGTGCCCCTTTCCTGTCTTTCCTGCCCAGAACCTGCAAGGAAATCAAAGAAAGTTGCCATAGCGCAGGTGGTGAGTAATAAACCAACTCAGCATCCTCTCCTTTTGGCCCCTTTTCCACTACAGATCCTGGTCATGGAGATCAAAAGGGGTGTGCCTACCACTCCTGTCTGCTCCGACTCCAGCTTCAAGTCTAGGATATCTCCAGTGGGAATTTTGAGGCTTTTGGGTCCCATCTAGTTGTAGGAGACATGATTTTCTGAACACAGAGAGAATGTTCCTGGTGTTCCTGGTGACTCTTAGTTTGGCGACCAGAGCTCTGATGACTATAAGGTTTTCTCCTTGTAAATAAGCTAAATAGTTAGTCTGCCCCAGTGTCATAGATTCTGGTAGGCAGAGACATAGAACCTTATTACTCACTATCACAGAAGTAGCCAGAGCATCAGCTTTTTCCTGTGCTGTTTCTCTGGTCCTGTCCCATCACAGTGATGTGAAGAGGTCCAGGAGATATCTGCACATGTAATTTGTTTGCCAAGCAGCTCATAAATTGGAATCATCAAGCAAGTACAAGTCTTTTCTGATATTACAGCTTATTTTCTTTGGGGCTGCATATGAGGAGGAACTCTGCACTTAAGGAATCTGAATCTCATAAAATGGGCAGTGACCATGCCTGCCCTTAGCTCTAAGTTGCACACATCCTGATGTGGACTTGAGATGTGGTCAGATGCTGTTATCCGGCCTCGAGTGGTCAGAAGGAGGCTCTATCCAGAGGGAGATACCATCTCTGTCTTCTTGGATGTTTGCTCTATAAAGCCTTTTTGAGAAGGAAGCATGGAGCAAAGGCAGTCAGTGTTTCTGCTCTTAGATTACGCACAGAGAATTGTCCTCAAGAAATGGGTGTGTGTGGGAGCCTTCAGGATACATTTCTGACTTCCCAAATTCTTTCTGGTAATGGGGCCTGACAGGGACTCCCTGTTCTCAGACAGGGGGTCTCTGGGCTCATTCCCTCTGCAGATGGCCTGTATCACCTCCGCACTGAGAATGGTGTCGTCTACCAGACCTTCTGTGACATGACCTCTTGGGGTGGTGGCTGGACCCTGGTGGCCAGTGTCCATGAAAACAACATGCTTGGGAAATGCACGTTGGGCGATCGCTGGTCCAGTCAGCAGGGCAACAGGGCTGACTACCCAGAAGGCGACGGCAACTGGGCCAACTACAACACGTTTGGGTCTGCAGAGGCTGCCACCAGCGATGACTACAAGGTGCGTGGCACTGAGTTTCCAGGTGGAAAGGGTGGGGAGAGGGATGTGGCTGGAGCAGAGCATGTGGAAGGGAGGGTGGGAGACGGGGATGTGGAGGTGGGGCTGGAGAAGAAAGACAGAAGTCCATGTCTTGAATCACAGCTTCCTCCCACCAAGGCTGTTTGGGTGGTGGGGTCTCATTATCTACTGGAGGAGGGTGGGTATCCGTGACTGCTGCCACCTGCTTCCCTGGAGCCCTGAGCTCTCAGCTCAAGTGAGGGCTGTGTGTGTGGGTCTTTGGCTGGTGGCACCTCCTGGGCTGGTCAGGCTGAGTGTGTGTCCCTCTGCAGAACCCTGGCTACTATGACATTCAAGCTCAGGACCTGGGCATCTGGCACGTGCCCAACAAGTCCCCCCTGCAGCACTGGAGGAACAGCTCCCTGCTGAGGTACCACACCAACACTGGCTTCTTCTGGAGAATGGGACATAATCTTTTTGGACTCTACCAGGTACATGGCGCTGCTGGCTGGGGGATGGGGGCGGTCTTTTGGTGAGCTGAGAGCCAGTGTTTTGGATGAGGAGTAAGTCTGCTCTGTTCATTGCACTAAGAGGTACCTCTGCTTGGCTTTCTCCTACCTCTGGGTCCCTGTGAACTAGTGTGCTGCCTTTCAGAGGAACTGTGAGCCAGGAAGCACAAGAAGCTGGGGGAAGAAGGGGGTGGGTAAAGAAGCAGAAAAACAAGGGTCTTGAGGCTGGTTCGGTTCTGAGCTATGAGTAGGGATGGCAAAGAATCACTATCATTCAGACTGTTGTCTGAATAATGCCACCTGAGGGCATTAAATCCTCTACTTCCCAGTACAGCAGTATCTCTACTCTCCTCAATCTGTATATTCATCCCTGTAGAAATTCCCGGTGAAGTACGGAGCAGGGAAGTGCTGGACTGACAATGGCCCAGCCATTCCTGTGGACTATGACTTTGGCGATGCTGAGAAAACTGCATCTTATTACTCACCAAATGGTCAGCGTGAGTATCTGCTTCCAAAGCCCAGCCATCAATCCTTTGCTGCACTCTTGGGGAAAGGGTAAATAACAACAATTAATGATTGCCAGCATTTATGGAACACATATCAATACAAGACACCAAACTGTTTTCTAGAAACTTGTCATGGTTTTGTGTCATTTAATCATCCTGAGAAATCTATGGAGTTAGAAGAATATAAAGCCAGACTTCTTAATCAATATACTGTGTGATATAATAGTTAACGAAAGAGGCAAGCTAATGTTCCCAGGTGAGAACTACTTGGAAGGTAGTGAGAAAAATTTGTTTTTGTTATGATGGATAGCTATTATTTGAAAGAAGACATTTGTTCAGCATGATAAAACAGGAGACATGGGTTTGATACCTCAGTAGGGAAGGTCCCCTGGAGAAGGAAATGGCTACCCACTCCAGTGTTCCTGCTGGGAAAATCTCTAGGACAGAGGAACCTGGCGGGCTGAAGTCTATGGCGTCACAAAGAGTTGACCACGACCGAGAGACTAACGCTACTAAAGTTAACGTTTGGTGGGAAAATGTGAACCATCAGTTTTTACATTTACTATTTCAGGGAGAGCAGGTAATGGTAGGCAGGGCAAATAAAGTCATGGTAATTGGATGAGAAATGTGCTAGCAGAAACCGATGGCCACTTCTGATCATTGCTTATTCCCGCTGGACCTCTGGAGGTCTTCGTGCTGATCTCTCAGTGGACTCTAATTTTCCCTATGAGCCCTAGGCAGACAAGTGACTCTTGTGAACATGAGCCTTGGTCTTGTTACCTCAGATGGAAGGAGGTTCCCTTCCAGCCAAATTCAGAGCCAGGATGTAGCGGCCGCTGTCTACAGAAGTGCTGGGTTTCATCCCCTAAGCTTGGAGTGCTGGGCGGTAACCTGACCTGTTGACTTAGGGAATCCCTGGGCTGGTCAAAGGGAAATTGTTTCCAGTTCATCTTTTGAATACTTAGGCTTTTCTCTGCCTCTTCTTTTCCAGGAGAATTTGTTGCAGGATTCGTCCAGTTCAGGGTGTTTAACAATGAGGGAGCAGCCAATGCCCTGTGTGCTGGGATGAGAGTCACTGGCTGTAACACTGAGTTTGTGAGTTTAGGGATGATCCCTGGCGTGTGTGTGTGTGTGTGTGTGTGTGTGTGTGTCTATGTGTGCGTGGGAAAACTTGATTGGGATGTTTGAATGTAAATCTCCTTCTTTTGCAGGTATTTTGTGGACATACTTTTTAAATTGTTACTATTGCTTTTAAATTGAGATTCAATGGACATAAAACATTTTATTAGCTTCAAGTATATAACATAAAGATTCTATATTTTTATGTATTTTGAAATGATCATCACAGTAACTCTAGTCAACACCCACCACCACAAATAGTTTCAAATTCTTTTGTCTTGTGATAAAAATTTTGATATCTACTCTCTTAGTAACTTTTCAGTGTACAAATCAGTATTATTAACTACAGTCACTAGTCTATACTTTACATCCCAGGACTTAGTTTATAACTGAAAGTTTGTACCTTTGTCCAGTGGATATAATTTCCTGTATTGAAATCCAATTTATCTGTATTCTCATATATGATTAGTACTTTGAAGCTGTGTTTAAGAAGTATTTTCCTATGTCGAGATCATGATGATATTCTACATTCAATGGAGAAACTTTATGCTTTTATTTTTTCCCAGTATTGAGAAGCGAGCACCGTAGTTGTGGTTAGTGGAGACTGTCTCTGAAGGACATTTATGGCTGGGGGACAGGAGGAAGAGAGAGTCGGAGCGCTAAGAGCAAGAGTATTCATTCACTACCTTTTCCTTCCACACCTGTCAGTCTGGGAAACGTGACACTGAAGTCAAGGACATCTTCACTTCCCCGTTCAGTTACCAGTTGTCCATTTCTCAGTCGAGGTGTAATAGCTGTGTCTTCATGGAAGGGTCCCTAGATGATTTGGAGGGTGATGCAGGTGTGGGCTCTGGGAGTAGGGTGGGATGTGTTCCCCCTACACTGGCTTCCAAGGAACCTTATCTTGCTCATTAATGCTCATTTGCACGTACCCTTGCAAGCACTGATTCCTTAAAAATACATGCTAGGGAACCTACAAAGTGCAGCTATTAGAGATGCAGAGCTGACAGAGTCATCTTAAGGAACTCAGACTGAGTGGGAGAGAGATATAAACGCAAGACTGCAATCTCATGTGGTATCGCCTGTGATAGCAACATAAAAAGGGGCTCTGGGAACACAATCCAGAAGCTTCTACCTGTACTAACGGCACACAGTTGATTCTGCAGGAAGGTGACATCTTTGCTGAATGTCGAAAGATGCGTGTAGAGTTCAATAGGCAGCAAGGGGCAGAGTAGTGTCCTTGAGCATGAGTAACTGACATGTTCAAAATCACTGGGATTTAATAGACCATGGTGTGTTGAGGGGGCAGTGAGCTGTTGTGTAAATTGTATCATGGTATGCACATGGTGTAGAATTAAGAGCTGATGCTGGAAATACTTGCAAGAAGTAGGGCAAAGAGGGGTTTTGCATTATGTCCAGGACACAGAGTTTATGTTATAGGTGATGGGACACCTATAATCTGATGTTATGGGACACATCAGAGGAGTTTGACCAGATTAGTGACTTGATCACTTTGGTTCAGCAAGGAGGGGGACATGGATTCAAGAGCAGGGAAATAAGAGTCAATGAGACCATGAGGCAGGTGTAAAGGTACAGATGTGAAATAGTGAGGACCTGAGCCAGGGTGGCCTTGATAAATTTGAAAGAGCAAGCATGGATGCATAGACAGTGAAATCAGCAGTTCTTGAAGATTAAATGGACGTGGGGGATGGGAAGTGAAAGAGGCAACAGACTTCAGGGTTTTGTTTTGGGTGATTGGCTATCAGTTAAGATGGGTGACAAGAAGATAAATAGATTCAAGGGCAGCAAGAGAGTGAATTAGTTTTGTTTTGCTTAAGTGGAGTTTTAGATCTAGTGATATGTAGGTGGAGACATTCAGAAGGCAGCTGGATAGGGGGTTTCAAGCCCAGAAAATACCTGGCTGGTCATTCAGATTTAGGAGTATATCTTGGCAATATATGATTATGCTGGTTCTAGCAAAAGTCATGGGTGAAGACAGACCATCATTGTGAGAGTGAGGTGTGGACAGAACTGTGAGCAATAAATAGCCTTTGGGGGATCCATTGAGGAAAAAGGGTGGTTGAGGGGCCTGAGAATAAGCATGAAGGAAGGTAGAAAGGAATTCAGGAAAGCATGGTTTCAGAGTCCACTGGAGGGAAAGGTTTTTTCAGGGGAGGGGTCAAGGCGAGTAGGAAGAAGACCAAACTTACAGGGGATTCAGCCATTAAGAGCTCACTGGTGTGTTTGCAGCCAACTCCTCACTGTGTCTTCTCCTGCCCCCCAGCACTGCATCGGTGGAGGAGGATTCTTCCCAGAGGGCAATCCAGTGCAGTGTGGGGATTTCTCCTCCTTTGACTGGAACGGATACGGAGCTCACCAGGGTTACAGCTCCAGCCGGGAGATCACTGAGGCAGCTGTGCTCCTGTTCTACCGCTGAGAGCTGTGTGGTGTGAGGCACGGAACCCAGCTCCTAAGCCCAGACCCTCAGAGATGGAAAAATGGAATGCTAACAAGGAGGGGAAGGGAATAAATTACATCACTTTGTGCACTTTGTGACTCTCACTGTCTTTTAATTCCTTTTACAAATTGAAACCTGGACTGATGTTTTACAATGATGCCTCGTAAGCTGGTGATTTCCACTTTAGACTTCCGGAGTTTGGAACTTCTAGTCTCAGGTATCCCAGACACATATTTGCTTCTCTTTCTAGGGAACCCCTATGGGAGACTGAGGAGCAGGGAAAAATCATTCTTAATTTTACTACCATTCTATTATTGGTTAGCCAAATCAAGCTCTCTGCATGAGTATCTTAAAGAGGAAAAGCTGATTATTGTTTAGTTTCAGTAGAAAAAAAAGAAACTGAGGTCACAGCTGTCCATTTCCTTTATTCCTCCAGTTTTGACAGTTGGGACAGTGTCTCTAAAATGATTGGGTACTATTTGCAACATCTGTGTTTTGGGGAGGGTTCTCACAATACCAAGGAATTCACTGACAGCTAGTAGGGTGTCCTACAACTCAACTCCATTTTAAGGAGACAGCGTCAGATCCCCATGTGAAGGGCTCAGTCCTACCAGTCTGCCCCTGAATCCCCTACTCCAGACACCGGTTGCAAGTCCAGATAGTCACCTGTGCTTTGACTGACTGGCTGTAGATGGGAGGTTCCAGTGAATCCCTCCTTGGGTTCAATTAAATTGCTAGAGTGGCTCAGAGAACTCAATGAAACAGTTTATCTACTAGATGATGAGTTTATTAGAAAAGGGTATAACTCAGGAACAGCCAGATGGAAGAGACAGCTGGAGCCAGTACAGGTGAAGAGCCCAGAGCTTCCTTGCCCTCTCTGAGTGCAGCGTTTCTCCCTAGTCTCCACATATTCACCAACCCTGAAGCTCTCTAAACCATATCCTTTTGGGGTTTTACACAGACAGGTTTGATTAAATCATTGACTAGGGAAATTGATTCAACCTTCCACTCTTCTCTTCAGGAGAGTCAGGGTGAATGGGCTTGAAAGTTTCAACCCTCTCATTTCAAGGCAGATTCTAACTTCACTAACATGACTGAAGATCTCTGAGGCAGAGTCTGAAAGTAGCCCATTCCAACTGAACTAGAATTGTTGGCTTTTGCAGAAACAGAAGCAGTGGGTTCCGACCGATATTATCTGCGAAGTTCAAATAAGTCCAGCTGGTACCTAGTGCCCAAGCAAGATTCACCCAAGCGTCAAGATAAATTTCTTTTGGATAAATTGATCCTCCAAATTCTGTCCACAGAATCACACCAGAGCTTGTAGCTGGATGTCCCCAGTCTGTAATGCATTGTAAAGTTATCCCCTGTCAGCTTGGATTTGGCACTGTCCCAGGTCATGGGCTGGAATCCAAAAGCCAGACCTCACAGTCAAAGACAGTTGAATCATGGATTGCAGGTTCATCAAAATTCTGGTCAACATCACAAACACACTCTCTTGTAAGAAGACTTGATTTTACCATTTTTCTTTACCATGTTAGTGTGAGAAGGTAGTACCAAACTCAGATTCAAGCTTTGACGAATCTGGTTCTCATTTGTAATTGAATTCTGCATTGTTCTGTGATTGATCATACGGTGTGTGTCTTTGGTCTGCAAGCTGCCAGGATCATGACCCATGTATTAGATGATTTGAGTGCTGAGCATGCCTTGTCAGTGCGTCATTTTGCTTTCACATCGTGACAACACCAAACCAAATCCTTCATTGAGAATATCTCTGGCAGATTTGCCAAGGTCAGCGTATGTAGATGAATGCACATTGCTCACACACAGAGTTCTGTGTATAGGTCTGATGGCAAGACTGTGAGAAGAGGTGGTCCGGTGTCTCCTCGGTGAGTTCTGCAGCCACAGCTGAGGCCATGGGGTTTGCTCTGGGTTGAGCAGCAGCTATCCTGGTTGGAAGGTGAAGTGAAAGCCATGTGGTTGTCTTGGCTAAACCTGATTTGCATAGTAGTTGGTCAACAATGGGTAATGCACAGTTGACCCTAGAACAATGTGTGGGTTGTGGTCACCAATCCTCCAAACAGTCTAAAATCCACATATAACTTATGGTTGATCATTTGTACCCATAGTTTCTTCATATCTGCAGTTCCTCTGGGTCTGTGTTCCACATCTGCAGATTCAACAAGTCATGAATTGTGTGCTGTGCTGTGCTTAGTATCTCAGTCATGTCTGACTCTTTGTGACCCCATGGACTGTAGCCCATCAGGCACCTCTGTCCCTGGGAATTCTCCATGCAAGAATACTGGAGTGGGTAGCCTATCCCTTCTCCAGGGGATCTTCATGAGTTGTGTAGTACTATATGATTTAATATTGAAAAAAGCCAACATATAAGTGGACGAGCACAGTTCAAACCAGCTTTGCTCATGGGTCAGCTGTGTTTGCTTTTTTCCAGTATCTTCTCTTTTTCTCACCTCCCTAATAAATCTTTCCCCCTTACTAGCTCATTCCAGATTTCCATCCTTCTCCTTTATCCCTTCTTTCTTACTCCTTTTTGTTACCTCTTGCCTTATTTCTCTCTCTTTATGTCAGATTGCTACAAATCCCAGCTTGAATCTGCTAGATGTGTAAAGCCAATCTACTGATGCAGGATTGTGGTGAAGGAAAGTGCAGCATTTACTGCAGACTCTAAGCAAGGAGTTTGGGTAGCTAATGCTCAAATCCTGGACCCTGAACTCCCAACTGGCTTTCAGGGAAAAGTGTTTAAAGGCAGGATAGGTAAGAGGGTTGCTGTATGCAAGATCAACAGGTGGACACTCTTCTGATTGGTTGTTGGTGGGGTAATTGGGACTTAACATCATCAACCTTCTCCAACTGATCTGGAGCCCACCTACTTGTGGTCAGCCCCCAGTTACCTTCTTCCATATGTTGTGGGTTTCATTATCTGCAAATCATCTTTAAGGATATGGCTCAGAAGAGATTTGTCATCTGGAAGGAATATGTTTGGAGTCCTGGCAAACTTCTGTTTCTTTTCTCTTGAAAACTCAACAGTCAGGTTTATGGGTCTCAGGCTAGGAATCCCTGGGTCTTGAAGACCTCTGTGAATTTGTCAGTTTTCTTCTCTATGTTCTTTTCAGTTTGCTTCTGTAGCCTCATGAGCTGCTTCCCCCTCCCTCTCTCCACTAATGGATGTTGCTCTTCTTTCTCTTCTCCTCCAGGGTGGCTGCTACTGCCTCATACTTCCAATCAGCCTCATGAGCTAGGTGCCCTAGGCAGGAAAACTTACACATAGGTGTCAGATGCACATGGATGTCAAGATGTCACCTTGAGGATGGCAGGCATCACTGTCCACTTTTTCATGTCATAGGGTGGTGGGATCCCATCAAGTACCTTGAGGTGGTCCAGAGTGGCCTGGCCTTGCCCGGTCTTGGGGGTACCATGTCTCACACTGTCAGCCAGAAGATGCAGTTGAGGGTTCGGATTTGGGAGGGGTTGGTGTTCATCTGCTTGCAGAGGAAGGCCAGGTACTTCAACTTGTTTCTGTAGAAACTGCCAGGAAATATTGATTCCCCAGCAGTGCAGGAATACCACCTTCTGGCCCAGAAGCACCTTCTTGGCCAGGGTGGCTGCCAGGTAGGCCAGGAGATGGCCTCAGCTATCAAACACCAGGACCTGCCCTTCTGCCGTCTTTGGCAGTTGTGTGGGAAAGAAACTTTTGTTACTTAAACAGGATACTGAGTCTATAGCTGTTTACTTTTGTAATTCATTAAACTGTCTATTTATGCTTCCAATCCTTTTCTGTAAGTGTATTAATTTTTTATAATAAAGTATTTTTTTAAACAATAAAACCTAAATAGTTCACAGGGAGAAGCTGGACTGGATGCAAGTTTGGAATGGGGCAGCTTTAAGTCACACTATTCTCTCTCCACAGACACAGACTGACAATTTTTTTTCCTAAAGTAGATTTTGAATTATGCTGTTGTGGACTGGTGATTAGTGATGAATCTAAATTCACAAAAAACAATACTCTCTCATAATCAAATATTTATTTACTCTTTTACATTGACTGTGAGGTTCACAACAAACTGTGGACAATTCTTCAAGAGATGGGAATACCAGACCACCTGACCTGCCTCTTGAGAAATCTGTATGCAGGTCAGGAAGCAACAGTTAGAACTGGACATAGAACAACAGACTGGTTCCAAATAGGGAAAGGAGTCCATCAAGGCTGTATATTGTCACCCTGCTTATTTAACTTATATGAAGAATACGCCATGAGAAATGCTGGACTGGATGAAGCACAAGCTAGAATCAAGATTGCCAGGGAAATATCAATAATATGCAGATAACACCACATTTAGGGCAGAAAGCAAAGAAGAACTGAAGAGCCTCTTGATGAAAGTGAAAGAGAGTGAAAAAGTTGGCTTAAAACTCAACATTCAGAAAACCAAAATCATGGCATCTGGTCCCATCACTACATGGCAGATAAATGCAGAAACAATGGAAACAACGAGGGACTTTATTTTTTGGCTCCAAAATCACTGCAGATGGTGACTGCAGCCATGGAATTAAAAGATGCTTGCTCCTTGGAAGAAAAGTTATGAAAAACCTAGACAGTATATTAAAAAGTAGAGACATTACTTTGCTGACAAAGTCTATCTAGTCATAGCTATGGTTTTTCCAGTAGTCATGTATGGACGTGAGAGTTGGACTATAAAGAAAGCTGAGAGCTGAAGAAGTGATGCTTTTGAAGTGTGGTGTTGTAGAAGACTCTTGAGAGTCCCTTGGACAGCAAGGCCATCCAACCAGTCCATCCTAAAGGAAATCAATCCTGAATATTCATTGGAAGGACTGATGCTGAAGCTGAAACTCCAATACTTTGGCCACCTGATGCAAAGAACTGACTCATTGGAAAAGACCTTGATGCTGGGAAAGATTGAAGGCGGGAGGAGAAGGGGATGACAGAGGATGAGATGGTCGAATGGCATCACTGACACAATGCACATGAGTTTGAGTGAACTCCAGGAGCTGGTGATGGACATGGAGGCCTGGCGTGCTGCAGTTCATGAGGTCAAAAAGAGTTGGACATGACTGAGTGACTGAACTGAACTGAGCATTCCTCCACCCTGTAAAGATTTCCAGCATGTTCCCCACACAGTCCAGCCACAAACTCTTCCACGTCTCCCCAGCTGAGCCTGTCCTGTACTGGAAGATCTGTTGGCTGCAATCCCCACCTCCTAGCATCTCCCTCGCTTTCCCCAACTCCTCTTCACGGCCAGTGCTTTAATGTTCCTTGCTGCTTCTACAGTTTCCTTCCTAGCTTCTCTCCCTGATTCCTAACTTCTGGTGCACGGGAAGTTCAGAGATGAGAGAAATTGATCTACAGGGCACAAGGGCACAAAATGGGGAAGAGAAAAGTGGAGAGGGCAAGTGCCAGGCGTTCTCATAATCCCACTGACCAGCGGCAGTGGGTTGCTCTTCCTTTCAGGTATGTGAGAAATGTGATGCTAAAGCCCATCCTGACAGCCTGTTTCCAGCACCACTTCTGATGCTTTTTATCTTAGCCTGTGTCCTCCACACATGGAAACCTGAGGCAAAGATGAAAGTGCCAACACACGAGTTGCTATATGCCAATTCAGAAAGATAAGGACCAGGAAAAAAAGAACGCAATGAAGAAAAGCCTCAGGAACTCTGTGATGTATGATCACTCTGCCTGTCTTTCTCTCTTTCTTTGGCAAATTAGAATTCTTTTTATACATACATGCTAAAATACCCACGTGGTTCTGCTGTGTTATTTGCCCTAAAAAGGCAGGGTGAGGCAGAGTGAAGAATCCCAGTGCATCTGAGGGGGGCTTTCCACAAAGTAGAGAATGGTAACCCTGTCCCCAGGCTACTGTCCCTCTTGCTGTTCCCAGTCCCCAATTCCTGCAGCAGGAAACCCCTGTGGTCTGGCCCTGGCACTGGGAGAGTAGAAGGTACCTGAAGGGCCAGGTGAGTGAATGAGGACGTATGACCTTTGAAACAAAAATACTGCAGTGTTGGGAGCGGGCTCTCTGTGGCTCGGGCAGCTGACTGGGCCTCCTGCTCTGTGGCACAGGTGGGTGGGTGTGGGATGGCCACTCCTCCAGGAGCAAGGAAGGCTCTGTCTCAACAGAATACTTTCTCAAAATTACTTCTGGTACAAAATGAATGTACCGGAGATGTGAGGTGTGGAGCTGCAGAGGCCAGGCCAGCCACCCTCCCCAGACCTCAGGTCATGGCAGCACAGGTGAGGCGGGTGGGGGTGCTGCTGCTCTGGGAGGACTCGCAGGCACATCTAGAAGGAAGCACAGTGAGTTTGTGAGTTTGTGTGTGCATTTAGAGAGAGGGAATACATGATAAGGCAAACAGGGTGAAATACGAAAAAATATAATTCACATTCTTACTAACCCTCCTCCACCCTGTAAACATTTCCTGTGAATATTTATTTTTCAAAACAAAGATGAATTTAGGTAGAAACTATACGGATTTTTTAAAGTAATATTGTTATTTTGGCAATGTTCTGTAAATTTTCAATTATTTCTAACCCAAAAGTAAATAAAAGAAATACATGACAGTGTGGCATGCCACAATTGGGGGTTGGAGAAAGTCCAGTAGTAGGACAGTGAAGCATCCATCAGCCTTGCCTGGGGTGGGGGTGTCAGGGCAGGCTTCATGGAGAAGTTTCAGGAGAGACTGGAAGGATGACGACCTGACAGAGGTGTGTGAGGCCCTGGGGCACCTGACTCAGGTGGGAGCAGGACAGGCTGCAGGGGAGAACCGTGAGGTCCCGTCCATCCCGAGAGTCTGTTAGGAAGGGAGCACTGTGTGTGCTCTGACCCCGCAGGGCTCGCCCTCCTCATGGTGAGTGTCATCTGTGTGCCCAAGAGTGCTGCCTCCTGCCCCTCCAGACAGTCACTCATTCCTTCTCATTGCCGGGGCCGAGCCTCAGGAACCTTCAAGGGAAGACAGCTCGACGGTGGGGCCTGTGGCCCAATGTGGGCTGGGATGGGCAGGGCCCACACTTTGCTCTCCCCAAAGGCTCAGCATTTCACCCACCTCAGACTCTCTGCAGAGGCGGTACTCTAAGTCTCCACCTGGAAGGGAACTCTCTGCTCCTGTCATCTGCGAGGATGGAAGGAGGGAGCTCTCTGTGAAGTGACGAATCTGTTCTGAGTCTGAGACAAGATCCGGGTGTGTGAGGAACCACAATTCCAGCTCCCTGGTCTTAGTCTCAGGGATGAAGAGATTCAGAGAAAGAAATGCATGGCCCCTTAAGGCTTCGTAGGGTTGGATGGCGTGGGGGCTATTTCAGGAGGTTCCAGAATGCCTAGAAAGCCATCACTTTCTGTTGAGTTTTCCTTACTAGGAAGTTGACGGAACAAGATGAGGGCAAGAGAATGAATGGAATCACCGTTTGCATGTCCTTGAGAGGACACGGCCCAGATTCTGCCTCCTGCTGTTCCTCTCTGTGGCCACCAGAGGTCCCAGTGCAGGTAAGTCACTCAGGAGCTGCTGCTTCTTCAGCTCACGCAGGTGTGCACCCAGGTAGAGCAGAGGGAGCAGAGCTGGGTAGGAGGCTGATGTTCTGGCCCAGAGAGGGAGTCGTGCAGATGCAGAGAAGTCACATTTTGCAGCTGACAGAACTGTGGTCTGCGTGCTGCTTGCCTGGCCTCTCTGGATCTGATCTGAAGCTAATGCATGTCTTGGGGCCCCACTCTATGCCTCTGGGTGGCTGAGGGAGCTCAGGGAGCTCAGGGGAGCTATGGAGAAGACAGCGCTTCCTTCCAGTTGCTCCTGCTCCTATTGCCTTGGCCTCGGGGTTCCCAGAAGGAGCTGGTGAGGGTTGTGGCAACGAGCAACCTTGTCTAGTTTTCCATCCTCTCAAGTCCAAAGGTCACAGTAGAAGTAATGATACTTTTTATTTTTAATTAGCTGAGCAGAAGAATGCAAGTGTCAAGCATGTACTAGATCATGGTCAGCTAGTCTTACCCGAGAGCATCCTGACCTTTGTGGCTTCACAGTCCAGTGATGAACTGGTAAAGTGGGCAGGGACTGGGAGGTGATGGCCTGGAAGGCTGGTGTGAGCAGCTTCAGACTGTTAGAGAATTATACTTGCATCCTTTAGCAGCATCCCGTTCTCCTGAGACATTTTGCAAGAGCAGAACCTGTGCCCCTTTCCAATCTTTCCTGCCTCAAAGCAGCAAGGAAACCTAAGAAAGTTGTGGTGAAGCAGGTAGTCAGTAATAAACCAATCCAGGATCCTCTCATTTTAAACACTTTTAAGCTGAACAGATCCCCGTAATGGAGATAAAGAACAGTGCGCCCATCTCTTCTGTTTATCCTGGTGACTCTTGAGCAGTGATGAGTGTAAGATTTTCCCCTTTTTCTAAGCTAAAGAATTAGCCACTCACAGTTTCATAGATGCTGGCAGAAAACAGGAATTTCCTGGCAGTGTGGCAAGGAAATTCATTATTCATAGCAGTCGCCAGAGTTTCAGAATTTTCTTGTGCTGGTTTCCTGAGCCTCAATCCCAACAGAAGAATGGCAAGAGGGCCAGGAGGCAGCTGCACAGAAAGTTTGTTTGCCAAGCAGGCTGACAAATTTGTCTTGTCAAGAAACAGCAAGAGTTTTTCCTATCAGAGAATTTATTCTCTGAAAGATTGGGTCCAGGAGAGGAACTCTGCACTTAGAGAATCTGAATCTCATATAATGTGCAGTGACCATGAGAGAGCAGCCAATGCCCATGTGCTGGAATGAAAGTCACCAGCTGCAACAATGAGCAAGTGAGTTGTTGGACAACACAGACAACAACCTGTCTGTGTGTGTGCATGAGCGGGTACCCACCCTATGGAGTATGATGCTATGCTTCTCCGTGGCTTGTAGTTTTACTCTTTTGCTGATACTTCGTGAACATAATTTTTAAAGTGTTACTATCACTTTTTAATTGAAATTTGATTGACATTTAACATTATATTAATTTCAAGTGTATGCCATAATAATTCTATATTTTTATACACTGCATATGATCGGTATAATAAGTCTAGTCCACGCCCACAAGCATATGTAGTTACAATTTTTTTTCTTGTGATGAGAAATTATCTATTCTCTCACAACTTGTCAATGTACAATATAGTGTTAGTTACCATTCTGTACACTATATCCCCAGGACCTATTTCATAATTGAAAGTTTTTCTCTTTTGACCGCTGGACATAATTTCCTGTACTGAAGTCTAATTTGTTTGTATTCTCATGTATGATTAGTACTTTTATATTGTATTTAAGAAGTATTTCCATATGTTGAGGTCATGAAGTTATTCTCCAATATTCACATTAACTTGTAGAAGCTTTACATTTTTGTTGTTTTTCCAGTCTTATAGAAGAGAGCACCATAGTTGTGGTGACTGGACACTGTCTTTGAGGGTCATGTCTTGGCTGAGGGGGAGGAGAAAGAGGGAGTCAGAGCTCTAAGAATAATAAAGTTCACTTAGCACATCTTCCTCCCACACCTGTCACTCTGAGAAACATGACCCTGAAGTCAAGGACATCTTCACTCCTCCCTGCAATTATTAGTTTGTCCACGTGTCAGTCAAGAGGCAGCAGCTGCGGCCTTGTGGAAGGGCCTCTCGCTTATATTCAGAGGATAATACAGACGTGGGCTTTGGGAGGTAGGGTGTTTTCCCCCCACTCTGGCTTCCATGGAGCTCTATCCCGTGCATCCGTGCCCATTTGCATGTGCCGTGAGCTGTGTGTGTGTGCTCAGTCGTGTCCAGCTCTCTGCAACCCCATGGACTGTAGCCAGACAGGCTCCTCTGTCCTTGGAATTTTTCAGGCGGAAGTACCGGGGTGGGTTGCCATTTCCTACTACAGTGGATCTTCCCGACCCAGGGATCCCACTCCTGTCTCTGGCGTCTCCTGCATTGGTAGGCAGATTCTTTACCACTGGGACACCTGGAAAGCCCCATTTGCATGTACCCCTGCAAAAACTGATCTTTCAAAATGCATGACAGGTACTTACAAAGCAACAGATACTAGACATGCATAGCTGACAGAGTCTTTAAGGAAATCAGATGAAGCGGGACAGAGATATAAATGCATGATGGCAATCTTCATGAGGTACCACCTGTGGTAGCAACACAAACAAGGGGCCCTGGTTTATGAAGATGAGCCATCATCCAGATAGTGAGGTGTGGACAGAGCCCTGAGGAAAAGCATTTATGGGGAAAGGTAGGCTAGCAGCCCTGAGGGTTAATATGAGGGAAGTTGGAAAGGAATTCAGAGAAGTACATGGTTTCAGAGTCTACTGGAGGAGTGGGTTTTATGGACAGGGGAACAAAGCAAAGTAGGAACAGACTAAAGATTCCAGGAACAGACTAAAGATTCTGATTCGAAGATTCAGAGCTTGTTGGTGTCCACAGCCAACCCCTCACTGTGTCTTCTCCCTGCCCCTCAGCACTGCCTCGGTGGAGGAGGATACTTTTCAGACAGCAGTCCCTTGCAGTGTGGGGATTTCTCCTCCTTTGACTGGAACGGATATGGAGCTCACCAGGGTTACAGCTCCAGCCGGGAGATCACTGAGGCAGCTGTGCTCCTGTTCTACCGCTGAGAGCTGTGTGGTGTGAGACGCGGAAGGAAGCTCCTAAGCCCAGATACTCAGAGATGGAAAAATGGAATGCTAACAAGGAAGGGAAGGGAATAAATTACATCACTTTGTGGTTCTGAGTTTCTCTGAATTCATTTTGCAAATTGACTGAGACCTAAACGGAGGTTTTACAATAATGCCTTCTTTGGGTTGATTTCCATTTTAGATGTTCTGAGTTTGGAACTTCAAGTCTTGGGTCCCAGACACAAGTTTGCTCCTCTTTCTTTGGACTCCCTGAGGGAGATAAAGAACAGGGGATGCCATTCCTTAATTTTCCTACTCTACCATTATTGGTCAGTCAAATTAAGCCCTCAACATAAACATCTTAGAGCAGAAAAGATAACTATTATTTAGATTCAGTAGGAAAAAAAGATTGAGGTCACACCTGCTGTGTCCTTTATTCCTTAGGGCAGTGTCCCTAAAATGATTTTAGCACTAATTGCAACATCTGTGTGTTGGGGTAGGTTCTCACAACATCAAGCAATTCACTGACAACTAGCTGAGTGTCCTCCACCTCGACTCAAATTTGACCTGATCTACCAGGTCTAGTCAAGGCTATGGGTTTTCCAGTGGTCATGTATGGATGCAAGAGTTGGACTATAAAGAAAGCTGAGCACCAAAGAATTGATGCTTTTGAACTGTGGTGTTGAGAAGACTCTTGAGAGTCCCTTGGACGGCAAGGAGATCCAACCAGTCCATCCTAAAGGAGATCAGTTGTGGCTGTTCATTGGAAGGACTGATGTTGAAGCTGAAACTCCAATAGTTTGGCCATCTGATGTGAAGAACTGACTCATTTGAAAAGATCCTGATGCTGGGAAAGATTGAGGGCAGGATGAGAAGGGGACGACAGAGGATGAGATGGTTGGGTGACATCATTGACTCAGTGGACATGGGTTTGGGTGAACTCCGGGAGTTGGTGATGGACAGGGAGGCCTGGCGTGCTGCGGTTCATGGGGTCTCAGAGAGTCGGACACGACTGAGCGACTGAACTGAACTGAAGCGAACCAGGAGCAATCCTCAGATCCCCATGTGAAGGCTGCCTCTCGATGCATCCACTGCAGACGCCAGTTGATATGGGGTGACACGAGCACTACTGGGTGGAGGCCAGCCCCTGCTGTGAAACACCGGACGTAGTACAGGACGCCTTCCCAAATGCAGAGTGATCTAGAACGTCAACAGTGCTGTGGCTGAGCAACCCTGGATAGAGGGTTTTGTCTTTACTTTTTTAAAAACAATTTTCACAAAGGTCAGTTTCATTTTGGTGGTTAGTACATTTAACAGTTAAACAGATTTAAAAATGCAAGGTGAATGCATTTAAAAATGTTCCATGAATGCAACATTGATAGCTAGGTAGATAACCAATTTTACAAGAGACCAGGTAATATGAAATTGTCTAAACATTTAAAATATGGTTCTTGTGTAGATCATCCTTTGTTTTGATCACTGGCATTCAGGGGTGTGTGGTTCATGCTAAGTCGCTTCAGTCGAGTCCAACTCTTTGGTTTCCCATGGACTGTAGTCTGCCAGTCTCCTCTGTCCATGAGATTCTCCAGGCAAGAATGCTAGAGTGGGTAGCCATGCCCTCCTTTAGGGGATCTTCCTGAGTCAGGGATCGCACCTGCATCTCTTATGCCTCCTGCATTGGCAGGTGGGTTCTTTACCGCTAGTACCACCTGGAAGCCCAGGAGGGGTAGTTAATCCTACTGGTCACAGGGTAATTGTGTTAAGACCCAATCTTCTGATATCCCTTTCCGGAGGTTTCTACAGCTGGATGAACTTCCAACCCCAGAGAAATGTCAAGTTCGTGGCCTCCAGGCAGTATGCTCTTCCTGTTTACCAGGACAGTGTTAGGTTCACACCAGGCACAGAGGCTGAGTATGTCCTCCTCCAACTAAACTAGAGTTGTTGGTTTTTTTCAGAAACAGAAGCAGTGAGATCCAAGTGATATTTAATTGTAATGCCCAAATGAGTGCAACTGGTACCTAACGTCTGAGCAACATTCACCCAAATGTCAAGATGAATTTCTTTCTGATACATTGATGCTTCAAATTCTGTCCCCAGAATCAGTGACATTGTGTTTAGCTGGAAGTCCCCAGTCCTGTAGTGCCCTGCAAAGTTATTCTTTGTTAGCTTTGATTTGGCACTGTCCCAGGTCATGGAACCCAGCAAGCCAGCCCTCACAGTCAAAGACAGCTGAAGCATGGATTGCAGGTCCGGCAAAATCTGCAACATCACAACCAAGGTGTATAGACTCCCTCTTGTAAGAAGACTTGATGTTCCTATTCTTTACCGTGGTAGTGTGAGAAGGCAGCATCGAGTCTCAGACTCAAGCCTTGTCTAATCCGGTCCTCACTGGCAATTCGGTTCTGCCCCCAGAGCTCTGTCAGGTTGCGCTGCTCTGTGACAGGTCACACTGTGTACGTGTCTGCTTTCCAAGTTCCCAGGGGCTTGTGATAGTCGCTCAGTCATGTCTGACTCTTTGAGGCCCCATGGACTGTGGACTGCCAGGCACCTCTGCCCCTGGGGTTCTCCAGGCAAGAGTACTGGAGTGGGTAGCCATTCCCTTCTCCAGTCCCGGGAACTTGACTGGTGTCTGTATTAGATAATCCAGATGTCGAAAACTTTGTGTCTGTGCATGACATTGTTTTCTCATCCAGATGACCTGAAACCAGTCCTTCCTTGAAAATATCTCTGGCAGATTTGCCAAGGTCAGCCCGTGAGAGAGGAACACACATTGTTTGCCCACAGCTCAGTGTGTTGGTTTCAGGACTATGAGAAGGGGTAGTCTGGTGTCTCCTGAAGGTACAGAGTGCAGCCACAGCTGAGGCCATGGGCTTGCTATGGCTTGAGAGGAAGATGGCCTGGAGAAGGGTGAACTGAAAACCTCATGGGTGTTCCTGGCTAAACCTGACTTGTGTGGTGGTTGGTAAGCTACTGTTAATGTACAGTTGACCCTTGAACAACATGTGGGTTGTGGGCACCATTCTTCCTCAGAATCTAAAATCTACATGTAAGTTATAGTTGATCATCTGTACCCCTAATTCCTCCACATCTGAGGTTCCTCTGTGTTTGTGGTCCACATGTGCAGATTCAACGTCATAAATTGTATAGTCTACATTATTTACTATTGGAAAATAAAACCCATGTGTAAGTAGACCAGTACAGTTCAAAGTTGCTTTGCTCCAGGGTTAACTGCATTTGTTTTGTTTTTCTGGTGTCTTCTATTTTTTAACCTCCTTATTAAATATTTGTTCTTACTCAGTTCAGTTCAGTTGCTCAGTCATGTCCAACTCTTTGTGACCCCATGGACTGTAGCACGCCAGTCTTCCCTGTCCATCACCAACTCCCGGAGCTTACTCAAACTCATGTCCATTGTGTTGGTGATGCCATCCAACCATCTCATCCTCTATCGTCCCCTTCTCCTCCTGCCTTCAATCTTTCCCAGCATCAGGGTCTTTTCCAATGAGTTAGTTCTTCACATCAGGTGGCCAAAATTATGGAGCTTCAGCTTCAGCATCAGTCCTTCCAATGAATATTCAGGACGGATTTCCTTTAGGATCAACTGGTTTGATCTCCTTGCAGTCCAAGGGACTCTCAAGAGTCTTTCCAACACCACAGTTCAAAAACATCAATTCTTCAGCACTCAGCTTTCTTTATGGTTGAACTCTCACATCCATACATGACTCTTGGAAAAATCATAGCTTTGACTAGGTGGACCTTTGTCGGCAAAGTAATATCTCTGCTTTTTAATATGCTGTCTAGGTTGGTCATAGCTTTTCTTCCAAGAAGCTAGTGTCTTTTAATATCATGGCTGCAGTCAAAATCATCTGCAGTGATTTTGGAGCCCAATAAAAGAAAAGAAAAGTAGGGAAAAAAGAAAATTTGTTCCTTACTAGCTCATTCCTGATTTTCCTTCCTGCTAATTTATTTTTTCTTCCTCTGTTTATTTTAGTTACCTCTTGCCTTATTTCTGTCTTCTCATGTCAAGGGGTTACTGGACCAAATTTGAGTCTGCTGGCCTGTGTGCAAAAAAGCCAATCTACTGACACAGGATGATGGTGAAGGAAAGTGCAGCATTTACTTCAGGCGACAGCAAGAAGTTTGGGTAGCTAACGTCACCCTCCTCCCCCACCCATAGCTCTGATCTCCCCACTGGTTTTCAGGGAAAGGGTTTTAAAGACAGGGTGAGTAAGAATGTTGTGTGGTGCAGGATCAGCTAGAGGACGTTCTTCTGATTGGTTGCTAGTGAGGTAGTTGAGGGTCAATGTCATCAATCTTCTGGTTTCAGTGATCCGGACTCTACCTGCTTGTATCAGCATATGGTTAACTTTTTCTACCGATTGGAGGTTTTTGTATCTGCAAATGATCTTGAAGGATATGTCTCAAAAGGGATTTGTCATCTGGAAGGAACAAGTTTGGAGTTCTGACAAAATTTTATTTCTTATGGAGGTTAGTGAATCCATAGCATTTGCTTTTAAAAACCCATTAAATGGTATATTTTTGTTTTATATCCTTCTCTGTATGTGTTAATTTTTACAATGAAGTTTTCTTTTTAGCATAAGACATAAAAATTCACTTGGAGAAGCTGGGCTGGATGTGAGGTGAGGAAGGGGGAAACATTTCATTTTCTCTCTATGCACACACATACTGTCAATTTTCTTTTTTAGCCTTAAGTACATTTTAAGTTCTGTTGACAAGGACTCCTCTTTGGTGATGCATCTGAATTAAAAAAAGCAGTAGTCTCTCAGAATCAATTATTTATTCCTTCTTTTGATTCTTCCAAACCTCCTCCACCATCTAACAATTTCCAACCTGTCATTACACACAATCCAGCCTCAAATTCCACCCTGTCTCCCCATTTTAGGCTGTCCTGTATTGGGATGATCCCTTGGCTGCAGTCACTACCTCCTAATATTTCCCTCACTTTCCCCTGCTTCTCCTCATGGTCAGTACTCTTGCTTCTTTTTCTATAGTTTCCTTCTTAACTTTCCTCCCTGTTTCCTATTTTTTGGTGCACAGGGATGTTCAGTGTGAGAGAAATTGATCTACAGGGCACAAAGGCACAAAATGGGGAAGAGAAAGGTGGAGAGGGCAAGCACCCTGCGTTCATACAATCCCACTGGCCAGCAGCTATGGGTCACTCTTCGTTTCAGATATGTGAGCACTTTGATTCTAAAGTCCATCCTCACAGCCTGTCTTCAGAAGCATTTCTTTGGTGTTTATCTTAGCCTGGGTCCTCCACACGTGGAAACCTGAGGCAAAGATGAAAGTGTTAACTCTTGACTGTGGACCTGCCAGTGCAGAGAGATGAGGAGTAGGAAAAAATAGGAGAGATGAAACATATTAGAAGCTGTGTGATTTGTGATCATTCTGCCTGTCTCTTTACACTGATTCTGGAAGAGACATACATGAGGCAGAGGACTGACCCGAAATCTGTCCCAAGTCGCATGGTGCAGTGTCTAGAATGGGACAGTGAGTGGGTGATGACAGCTAATTCCACATGAAAAGCAAGGACAAGCGTGAGAGAAAGAGGAAGGAGAAAAGGTGGGAGGGGTCAGGGGATTGAAAAAAGCAAAGAGAGAGAGAGAATCTAGGGAGAGTCAGGAAAGAGATGGTAAAATTGAGGTCTTGGGAAGGAAGGTCACTGAGGGAAGAGAGGAGAGAGAAGGTCTTCAAATGTCCCAGCGACACCACATGCAGTAGGAACAAGCCGTCCCCACTGAGTTCTGCTCAAACTGCAGACTCATGAGCAACAGAAGTGATTGTTCTTTGTTTCACCAGTGTGTATGGAGTGGCTTATTTTAACTGATCCAACCTCCATGGTGTGGAGTCTGAGCCTGGTGCTCTAGCTGAAGACGTGGGTATTTTGTTGGGACTGTGGATTTGATTCTGCTTTACAAGACCCTTGCTGGCAGCAGTGTGGGGAAGGTGTTGCAGTGGCCAACACCGGACACAGAAGACTAGGAAAGGGCAGGAGGCCGCTTCAGGGATGGAGGCTTCAGCTGGACCTTGACCTACGGTCACCAGCATCATCCCGGAGGATTAACGTGAAGCAATAAAGGTTGTTTCATTCCTGGCCAAAGGCTGATTCAGGAATGGTCATGTGTCCTGTCTCTGGCCAATGAGAAATGAGGAAAAGTGTACTGGGGCCTCTGGGAAAACCTTCATTTCTTCTCAAAAATAGCCAGAGGAAGAGAATCTCCTTTTCTCTCTGGATGTGTTTTAGTCTTGTAGATTATTATAGGTTGTACTTTATTCTCCCGAAATTCATACCAGAATCCTAACCCTAAGTACCTCAAAACATGACTGCATTTGAGGGTCAGGCCTTTAAAGAGATTATGCACTTAAAATGAGCCCATTAGTGTGGGTCTAATCCACTCCTTTATATCCTTAGAAGTGCAAGCACTTCGACAACACACGTCACTAGGGATGCATGCAGAGAGGAAAGGCCACGTGAGGATGCAGTGAGAAGCTGGCCATTTGCACATCAAGAGGAGGCCCCTGAAGGAACTCGACCTGCCAACACTTGCTCTTGGAATTCTACTTTCCAGAACTGTGAGAGAAAAAAAATCTGTTGCTTAAGTTCCCTCCTCCTTATGAGTCTGTGGTATTGTGTTATGGCAAACCTGGAAAGTGAAATTATTAGTCATGTCTGACTCTGGAGTGTAGCCCACCAGGCTCCTCTGTCCATGGGGATTCTTTGCTGTGTGAGGTGGGTCAGATGGTAAAGAATCCGCCTGCAAGGTGGGAGACCCAGATTCAATCCCTGAGTTGGGAAGAGCCCTTAGAGAAGCGCTCAGCAACCCACTCCAGTATTCTTGCCTGGAGAATCCCCATGGACAGAGGCGCCTGGCGGGCTACTGTCCATAAGGGCTGCAAAGAGCTGGACACAACTGAGCGAGCAAGCACAGACCTAGAAAAGTATTGCACATCAGCAGACATTTTAGCCTCAGCCAGAGGATTAGCCAGGGTAGAGAAGCTGAGGGTGCCCAGGTCCTTGAAGACACTGAGCTGGTGCCTAGTCAATCAAGCCTGAAACTGCCTTGCCTCTGAATTTCCTGTTTCATGAGGTGATGTATATGCTTTTTGTTCAAGTCGCTTTGAGATAGGTTTTGTATTAGTTCTAGTTAAAAGCCTTATAACTGACCTGAAAGTGAAAGTTGTTCAGTTCGGTTCAGTCACTCAGTCGTGTCCGACTCTTTGCGACCCCATGAATCGCAGCACGCCAGGCCTCCCTGTCCATCACCAACTCCCGGAGTTCACTCATACTCACATCCATTGAGTCAGTGATGCCATCCAGCCATCTCATCCTCTGTCGTCCCCTTCTCCTGCCCCCAATCCCTCCCAGCATCAGAGTCTTTTCCAATGAGTCAACTCTTCGCATGAGGTGGCCAAAGCACTGGAGTTTCAGCTTTAGCATCATTCCTTCTGAAGAAATCCCAGGGCTGATCTCCTTCAGAATGGACTGGATGGATCTCCTTGCAGTCCAAGGGACTCTCAAGAGTCTTCTCCAACACCACAGTTCAAAAGCATCAGTTCTTCAGTGCTCAGCTTTCTTCACAGTCCAACTCTCACATCCATACATGGCCACTGGAAAAACCATAGCCTTGACTAGACAGACCTTTGTTGGCAAAGTAATGTCTCTGCTTTTCAATATGCTATCTAGGTTGATCATAACTTTCCTTCCAAGGAATAAGCGTCTTTTAATTTCATAGCTGCAGTCACCATCTGTAGTGATTCGTGTCCAACTCTCTGCAATCCCATGGACTATACAGTTCATGGAATTCTCCAGGCCAGAATACTGGAGTGGGTAGCCTTTCCCTTCTCCAGGGGATCTTCCCAACCCAGGAATCGAACCCAAGTCTCCTGCATTGCAGGCAGATTCTTTACCAGCTGAGCCACAAGGGAAGCCCTGCAACTGATCTAGACCTGAACTAATCAAATGTCAGGGGCAGTAAGGCTTAAGGGCAGTGGTGTGGGAAACAGATTAAAGAGGAAGTAGGAGGTAGAATGAATGGGACACAGTCACTGGCTGTGACTGGATGAAGGTGGTTAGAAGGTGTGATGTCCCTAACGTTAAGTGTACCATTTCCCTAGATGCCGTCAACTGTAGTTTGCTCCTTAACTTCACGCTACATAGGGTGAAATGCAGAACTAAATGGAAGATGTCAAAATATGAAAAGTTATGTCTTAGAAGTAATAAAAGAACATACTACAAGCATAAGTTTTCTTTGGAGTTTTCTTCTTGGGCAGTGTTTTCTTTCCTTTATCAATCTGTCTCGTATTTTGTGTAAATCAGTGCTTTGAACCTACAAAGACGGGAAATGTTGGCTTAACAACAACCATAACAAAAGGTTCAGTCTTTTCCCAAGGCTTGAGATATGATCAGTGGTATAATAAAGTTATGTATTAGGTATGTGATACCACTGTGGAGGAATGGATCAATTCTATTATAGCTAAAGGAAGAATCTGAGAACAGAGGAATGCCACTGGAATAGAAATGATAGAGGAAGCTTGAAGCATCAGGGTGGTTTGTACTGACTTACCCTCTGTAGTGTCTGCATTTGTTCATCTGTAGTAAATGTTCACTAGTTTGTGTGAGAAAATGAGAAATTCAAAGGTAAAGTAGTGTCACTGTGAAAACAGTTTATTTCAACTGAAGATTTTTATGTATTCTGAGATGATCATTTCCAATTTTGTTTTTAAAATGTGTTTTTTTCTAGGAAATGGTGATGATGGTCGATGTTCAATTAAAAACATTTTTGTGTGTGTATTTTTCCAGAAAGAAAGATACAAAGAAAAAGCCAAAACCATCACCACTCTTATTAGCCTTGGACTCATATGTTTTCACTCGGAAAATACAGAGGTCCACGAAATTCTCGGATCTGACACTATGCTGAGGTGACCTTTAACATGTGTCTTTTAGAGCCTGTGGTGTATCAAGAGAGAAAGCTCTCAGTGTCCACCTGGATGTCGGCTCTCAGCTCCTGGCCCCAGTGTGGAGAGAAAAGAGGGCATCTCTGGCTGGAAGCAAGTGCTACTGAGACTCAGACAAGGTGTGTGAGTGCAGGAGCCCGGATTCCAGGTCAGAGATGTGTGGAGGACAAGGGATCCTTAGCCTTTGCGTCTCTGTGGGACTGGACAGGAATTAGGGGGAGAGACTGAGAGGTCATCAGGAAGGCAAACCTTTGTTTTGTTTTTTCTTAGATTACGAGGATCCCACCCAGCTTCTTGCTATTTCTCATATTGGCCGCTAGAGGGTGCGGTGCAGGAGACTGTCTCCTAGAACAGCACTTCTCCGCTCTCAATTGTCAATAACAGAACTGGGCTGGGCGGGTCCAGCGTCCTGGTGCCTCTGGGGCAGAGGGGATGTCTTTGAGCTGCTCAGAAGCCACTTTGTGCTCAGACTTGAGATGTCTGTAGGCCGAGTGCTGATTTCTGTTGGCCAGTGGGACCTAACATGGAGACGTAATGTGCTTGGTGAGGAATGCTGTGGGTTCCACCTTTGTGCCTCTGAGTGGCCCTCAGGGGCCTGTGTTAAGAACTGTGTTCCCTCCCAGTCTCTCCCCACTCCAGTGAGCTTGGTCTTGCGATCTCCAGAGGGAGTTGAATGATCTGTTTTGTGCCTGGGACCGCTCCCTTCCCGTCTTCCTCCCCACAACAAGAATAACAATGGCATTTAGAAATATGTGTTCCTCTTCATTTTCATTTATGCTTTTTATAAAAAAGTAAAGTATGTTTCTTAATATCATGTCATCTGATCTTTAGTAAATTCTAATCACTATTTACTAGCTTCATTTTTGGTATAAGGAAATAGGCTCAGAAATGCTAAATATAATTGTAAGTCCCTTGACTGTTGTGAATAATGTTGCAATGAACACTGGTGTATAAGCATCTGAGTCTTTGTTTCCTTTCTTTCATCTTTTAAAAGTTGACTCACATTTTTATTTTGGTTGCATTGAGGTGGAATCTTATTTTCTATTTCCATGACCAGGGATTTGAACCCATTCCCCCTCCAGTGGAAGCATGGAGTCTTAACCACTGGACCATCAGGGAAGCCTGAGACAAGGGTCTTTATCTGTGGCAGGTGACTCTCAAGGTTTATCTCTTCTTCCTCCTCAGCCTTCAGCCTGTCCCTCTCCCAGTCAGGATGAGGCAGCTTCCCTGTCAGGGAGAACCTCAGGTCTGATGGGGGAGTGATGAGTCCGGGGGCACAAAAGGGACAGTTTTGTGCATTCCTCCTCCTTGTGCCAGTCTGGTCCCCATGGTTGCCTCCAGTCATGATCCAAAGCAGGTGTGAGGCTGTGTGCACATGTGCCTGCATGCACCTTAGCAAGTGTGCAGGGGGCAGCTACCCTCTGCTGTTGTGGGAGAGAAAAGCACAAGAATGGCATGTGACTTGCTCAGTGTTTGGCAGGACAGACATCCATACAAACACATAATTATCATCTGAAGCATATTAATATAACAAAAATATTACTGAGTGGTTACCATGACACTCTAACTCTTCTGGAGTGTAGAGTGGTGATGACTCATGAAAGGTAACTTCTGAGTGTGTCTTGGAAGATGTACAGGAGTCTATGGGAAATCAGGGCAATTTAGGTTGAGTGAATAGTCTATTTAGAATCATGACTATTTTAGAGAGATCATGTTATGGCAGCAACTTGGTTTTCAATTTTGGAGCATGGAATGTTTGTTGGGCAGATGCAGGAGGTGATGCTGGAAATATTAACAGAACCCAGGTGATGGGGGAACTTTTTACATGATGCCAATGATTTTGGGTTCATGCTGTATGTGATGGGAGCATTAAAGAATTTTAAAGGAAAGATTGACCTGGTCATCTTTGTTTTACAAAGATCATGTTGGTATCACAAAGGTGACAGTTCCCAGGGAAAGAGACTAGGAACAAGGAGGTCAGTAATGAATACATTCAATAAGCCACATGAAGGCTTGAGTAGGACAATGCCCATGGAGAGGAACGGTGGGATTTGATGAATTCAAAGATTTTTACATTTATGACCAGTGGCACAGGGGGAAGATGGGAAGGGAAGAAGTTTAGAATCACTACTTGGTTGTCATTTGGGTGACTGAGAGTTAGGATGTCTAGACAATGGACTGGTATGAGATCAGTGAGGGATAGAACTGACTGTTTTGGTTACATGTGGAACTAAGCTGCCTTGAAGATATCTAGGTGGAAGTTGAATTTCGAGGTTTAGCCCAAGAAACCTCTGTATCAGAGACAGCAGTTTGGGGGCCATCGGCGAAATTTTTTGAAGCCAGGGGTTCATGCAGTCTATAAAGGAAGGAATATGTGTCATTTCTTGGGGAACAGTACTTGAGGAACTCATGAAGGAAGAGTCTAGCCAAGTAACCTGAGAATAAGTGTTCAGAAATGTTGAAAGGATGTCAGGAGAACCCCAGGAACAGTATGAAAAGGCAAAAAGATAGGACACTGAAAGATGAACTCCCCAGATAGGTAGGTGCCCAATATGCTACTGGAAAAGAGCAAACAAATAGCTCCAGAAGGAATGAAAATCCTGAACCAAAGCAGAAACAATGCCCAGTTGTTTGGAGGTGAAAGCAAAGTTTGGAGGTGAAAGCAAAGTCCGATGCTATAAAGAACAATATTGCATAAGAACCTGGAATGTTAGGCCCATGAATCAAAGTAGATTAGAAGTGGTCAAAGAGGAGATGCACGGGTGAACATAGACATTTTAGAAATCAGTGAACTAATATGGATGGAAATGGGTGAATTTAATTCAGATGACCATAATATCTACTACTGTGGACAAGAATCCCTTAGAAGTAAAGGAGTAGCCCTGATTGTCAACAAAAGGGTCGGAAATGCACTGCTGCTGCTGCTAAGTCACTTCAGTTGTGTCTGACTCTTCGCGACCCCATGGACAGTAGCCCACCAGGCCCCTGCATCCATGGGATTTTCCAGGCAAGAGTACTGGAGTGGGTTGCCATTTCCTTCTCCACTGAAATGCACTGCTTGGACACAGTCCCCAAAATTGCAGAATGATCTTGGTTCATTTCCAAGGCAAATCATTCTATAGCAAAGTAATCCAAGTCTATGTCCCAACCACTAATCCCAAAGAAGTTGAAGTTGAATGGTTCTATGAAGGCCTATGAGATCTTCTAAAACTAATACCAGAATGTTGTCCTTTTCATCATAGGGGACTGGAATGCAAAAGTAGGAAGCCAAGAGATATCTGGAATAACAGGCAAGTTTGGCCGTGGAGTACAAAATGAAGCAGGACAAAGGCTAACAGAGTTTTGCCAAGAGAATTCACTGGCCATAGCAAACACCCTCTGCCAACAACACAAGAGAGACCTGTAAACATGGACATCACCAGATGGTCAATACCGATATCAGATTGATTGTATTTTTTGCAGCGGAAGATGGAGAAGCTCTATACAGGCAGGAAAAAGAAGACCGGGAGCTGACTGTGGCTCAGATCATGAACTCTTTATTGTAAAATTCAGACTTAAATTGAAGAAGTTAGGGAAAACCATTAGGCCATTTAGGTATAACGTAAATCAAATCCCTTATAATTGTTCAGTGCAGGTGATGAATAGATTCAAGGATTCGATCTGATAGAGTGCCTGAAGAACGATGCATGGAGGTTTGTAACATTGTACAGGAGGTGGTGATCACAACCATGCCCAAGAAAAAGAAATGCCAAATGGTTTCCTGAGGAGGGCTTACAAATTGCTGAGAAAAGAAAAAAAGTGAAAGGCAAAGAAGAAAAGGAAAGATATACAAGAATAGCAAGGTAAGATAAGAAAGCCTTCTTAAGTGAACAAGGCAAAGAAATAGAGGAAAACAATAGAGTGGGAAAGACTAGAGATCTCTTCAAGAAAATTAGCGATATCAAGGGAACATGTCATGCAAAGATGGGCACAATAAAGGACAGAAATGGTACGGACCTAACAGAAGCAGAAGATATTAAGAAGAGGTGGCAAGAATACACAGAGAACTATACAAAATAGATTTTAATGATGCGGATAACCATGATGGTGTGATTACTCACCTAGAGCCAGACATCCTGGAGTGCAAAGTCAAGTGGGCCTTAGGTAACATCTCTATGAACAAAGCTAGTGGAGTTGATAGAATTACTGCTGAGCTATTTCAAATCCTAAAAGATGATGTTGTGAAAATGCTGCACTCAGTATGCCAGCAAATTTGGAAAACTCAGCAGTGGCCACAGGACTAGAAAAAGTCAGTTTTCATTCCAATCCTAAAGAAAGGCAATGCCAAAGAATGTTTAAACTACCACACAATTGCACTCAATTCACATGCAAGCAAGGTCATGCTCATAATCCTCCAAGCTAGAATTCAACAGTACATGAATCAAGAGCTTCCAGATGTACAAGCTGGATTTAAAAAAGGCAGAGATCAAATTGCCAACATCCATTGCATCATAGAAAAAAGCAAGAGAGTTCCAGAAAACATCTGCTTCACTGACTTTGCTAAAGTGTTTGTGTGGATCACAACCAATTGTGGAAAATTTTTAAAGAGATGGGAATATCAGACCATGTTACCTGCCTCCTGAGAAACCTGTATGCAGGTTAAAAAGCAACAGTTAAAACTGGACATGGAACAGCAGACTGGTTCAAAATTGGTACAGGAATAAGTCAAGGCTGTATATATCACCCCTGTTTGTTTAACTTATATGCAGAGTACATCGTGCAAAATGCTGGGCTGGATGAAGCACAAGCTGGAATCAAGATTGTCAGAGAAATATCAATAACCTCAGATATGCAGATGATACCACCTTTATGGCAGAAAGCACAGAGGAACTAAAGAGCCTCTTGATGAGGGTGAAAGGGGAGAGTGAAAAAGCTGGCTTAAAACTCAACATTCAAAAAACAAAGATCATGGCATCTGGTCCCATCACTTCATGGCAAATAGATGGGGAAATAATGGAAACAGTGACACACTTTATTTTCTTGGCCTCCAAATCACTGCAAATGGTAACTGTAGGCGTGAAATTAAAGGATGCTTGCTCCTTGGAAGAAAGCTATGACAAATGTAGACAGTGTATTAAAAAGCAGAGACTTCACTTTGCTGACAAAGGTCCATATAGTCGAAGCTTTTGTTTTTCCAGTAGTCATGTATGGATGTGAGAGTTGGATCATAAAGAAGGCTGAGCACCAAAAATGGATGCTTTTGAACTGTGGTGTTGGAGAAGACTCTTGAAAGTCCCTTGGACAGCAAGGAGTCAAACCAGTTAGTCTTGAAGGAAGTAAATCCTGAATATTCATTGGAAGAACTGGTGCTGAAGCTGAAGCTCCTAAACTTTGGCCACTTTTTTCGAAGAACTGACTTATTGGAAAAGACCCTGATGCTGGAAAAGATGGAAGGCAGGAGGAGATGGGGACAACTGAGAATGAGATGGTTGGATGGCATCACCAATTCAATGGATCTAGGTTTGAGCAAATTCCAGGAGAGGGTGAAGGAGAGGGAAGCCTGGTGTGCTGCAGTCCATGAGTTCACAAAGAGTTGGACATAACTTAGGGACTGAACAACAAGAAGGTGAAGAACTCACATAAGGAATAATGAGTGCCAAAATGTCCACTCGATTTGGCCACTTAGATGTCATTGGCCACAGCAGCAGATGTCTCATTGTCATATCTTCCTCTCCTTGTTTCTAAGCACTGGATCAGTGCAGGAGTAATCTTCCCAGAGTCTAACCCCTTGCAGAGTGGGGGTTTCTCTGGTTTTGGTTGGCATAGATGTGCAACTCAAACTAATTTCAGCAACACCTTGGGGATAAGTGAGGCAGCTATGCTTGTTTCTATTGTTGAGAGCCTTGTGATATGAGATCCAGAGCTCTCCTCCCGATTATGGGATTCCAGGATGGAGAACAACCCACCTACTAACTAGAATGTTATTGGTTGAGGACACAAGAGTCATGCCATGCGTTCAAGGCTTGGTGTTTCTGAGACGGCTTTTCCTTAGAGGTAGGAACACTGTAGGGCATTTCCAAAGAATGTGCATTGTTCGGGTTGATTCTCCTTTAATGACGCTTATGCTTGGATGTTAGGGCCCAGGAATCCTGACTGAGGAATATGCTGCTCCTCCATTCTCCTTTCAGATTGCCTTTAAAATAACCAAAATATTAAGGCTGGAGGAGAAGCATTTTATTCTAACCTTTCCTAACTCACCCACATGAATTGATCAAATTTATGTCCATCACCTGAAGACCCTAAAGAAAAGAAAGTGTTTAATTTGAGGGGACACTAATGCAAATGGGGTATATTGTAGCTGTGGTTGCTGGGGCTTTCTCCTTAAGGACAGATGGGGTTGGCGGGCCTGTCATGACGGTTACCCTTCTTGGAAAGTGGGTTGACAGCGTCTTGTGTTCCCTCTTCAGGGACTTATTGAGAAGGAGCCAAGTGGCCAAATCACCCTTAGTGTGTTATCAGTACAAACAGGATGTGGACAACTTCAGTCCTGACCCAAGACTAAATCCTAGGCATCTTAAGGTGTTTTCTTCTTGGATGCAAATCTCTTGATAACACGCACTCCCGATTTTCTCCCCTTTCAGGTGTCAGTTATTTCTTACTGGCTAGAACATGAAGCGCCAAGTCCTTAGGCCTTGGGGAAATTAGGAGATGAGGAGGAAGGAGAGGAAGAGGAAGGACAAAACAGAGAGGAAAGGGGAGGGAAAGAGAGAAGTTTCCTGGGATGTTTATCTCTCTTTAAACTAGATTTATTTGGCCCTGAGTCGGGAAGCGTTGGTATTCCCTCTGCAGGCTGTCTTCCTCTGTTTCTTCGCCTTTCCTCGAGCACTTATTGTCTGTTCCCCGTTCCTTCCTGCCTTGTCTCTTCTCCCCATTCTCTTCACCTTCCTTGCCTCTTCTCGCCATTCTCTATCTCCAAACATAGATGTCTCTGCCCCTCATTGCTCTCAGCTGCCCTTCCTCTGCCTGCAGAGGATGACAGGGAACATGAATCTGTTTTGCCTGTTGTTGGTACTTCCCCGTGTGTGACTCACCTCTGTGCCAGGGTGTGCAGAAAGAGGTGGAGAGATAAGGATAGTTTTTCTGTTCCTGCCTTCCTTTATGAATCCATTCCAGCAATATCTACTGAACGTCGTGCTAGTTCTTGGGCTACGTGTCGGGGTGCAGTGGTAGAGAAAACAGATGCGCTCCATTCTAGAAATGTTGTGTTGGAGCCCACAGGCTATTTCTTTGCAAGGTGATAAGTGCTCAGATGAGGACAGGCAAAGGAGCTGTGGGAGAACAGAGCACTCACAAGTCCAGAAAAGAATGCTAGGGAGTACGTCTCTGAGAAGGTGACGTGACTTTGTGATCCCTTCCACCCTAGAGGGACCAGAGAACTCTGAGGTGGGAAAGTTTTCACTTGTCATTGTTTTTATTGTGCCCCATACCTGTCATCTGAATGTTTTAAAGTCCAAGCTCTGGAACTAAATGTATTTAGTCCAAATATTTGTTGTTGTTTTTCTGTCACTGTCATGTCCGACTCTTTGTCACTGGATGGACTGCAGCACGCCAGGCTTCCCTGTCTTCTCAATCTCCCGAAGTTTGCTCAAACTCATGTGCACTGAGTCAGTGATGCCATCCAACCATCTCATCCTCTGCTACCCTCTTCTCCTATTACCTTCAGTCTTTCCCAGAATCAGGGTCTTTTCCAGTGAGTCAGCTCTTTGCAACAGGTGCCCAAAGTATTGGAGTTTCAGCATCAGTCCTTCCAATGAATATTCAGGGTTGATTTCCTTTAGGACGGACTGGTTTGATCTTGCAGTCCAAGGAACTCTCAAGAGTCTTCTCCAGCACTGTAGTTCAAAAGTATCAGTACTTCTGTGCTCAGCCTCTTTATGGTCCACCTCTTATTCCATATATGGCTCCTGGAAAAACCATAGCTTTGACAGTATGCACACTTGTTGGTGACAGAGGACAACAGAAGATGAGATGGTTGGATGGCATCACATACTTAATGGACCTGAGTTTGAGCAAACCCTGGGAGATGGTGAAGGACAGGGAAGTCTGGCTTGCTGCAGTCCATGGGATTGCAGAGTCAGACAAGACTGACATACTTAATGGACCTGAGTTTGAGCAAACCCTGGGAGATGGTGAAGGACAGGGAAGTCTGGCTTGCTGCAGTCCATGGGATTGCAGAGTCAGACAAGACTGAGCAATTGAACAACAACAGCTCTTGTTGGCAAAGTGACATCTCTGCTTTTAAATAAGATGTCAAGGTTTTTCCTAGCTTTCCTTCCAAGGAGCAAGTGTCTTTTAATTTCACACCTGCAGTCACCACTGCAGTGATTTTGGAGCCCAAGAAAATACATTCTCTCACTGTTTCCACTTCTTCATCTTCTAATTCCCATGAAGTAATGGGACAGGATGCCATGATCTTAATTTTTTGAATGCTGAGTTTTAAGTCAGCTTTTTAACTCTCCTCCATCCTCATCAAGAGGCTCTTTAGTTCTTCTTCACTTTTTGCCATTAGAGTGATATCATCTGCATATCTGAGGTTGTTGATATTTCTCTTCTAATTTCGATTCCAGCTTATGTTTCATCCTGTCTGGCATTTACAATGATATACTCTGACTGAAGTTAAAGAAGAAGAGTGATGATATACAGTCTTGTCCTACACCTTTCCTAATTTTCAACCAGTCAGTTTTTCCATGTCTAGTTCTAACTGTTGCTTCTTGATCTGCATGCAGGTTTCTCAGGAGTCAGGTAAGATGGTCTGGTATTCACATCTCTTTAAGAATTTTCCACAGTTTGTTGTGATACACACATTCAAAGGCTTTTGAATAGTCAATGAAGCAGAAATCGATGCTTTTCTGGAACTCTCTTGCTTTTTCTATGATCCACCAGGTGTTCGCAATTTGATCTCTGGCTCCTTTCCCTTTTCTTCCTGATCTTCCAGGTTGTATACCTGGAAGTTCTTGGTTCACGTACTGCTGAATCCTGCTGCTGCTGCTGCTGCTGCTAAGTCGCTTCAGTCGTGTCTGACTCTTTGCAACCCAATAGACGGCAGCCCACCAGGCTCCCCCATCCCTGGGATTCTCCAGGCAAGAACACTGGAGTGGGTTGCCATTTCCTTCTCCAATGCATGAAAGTGAAAAGTGAAAGTGAAGTCGCTCAGTCGTGCCTGACTCTTAGCGACCCCATGGACTGCAGCCTACCAGGCTCCTCTGTCCAAGGAATCCTAGCTTGAAGCATTTACAGCATAACTTTGCTAGCATGTGAAATGGGCACAATTGTATGATGGATTGAACATTCTTTGGCATTGCCCTTTTATACGATGAAGGCTATACTGTCTCCAAACATCCCACTTTAGATCTGAAGATGTAAATAAATTCATCTGAAGATGAATAAAAGTGAGGAGAGGGGAAAAAGATAACCTATGAAAATGACAATAAAAAGAAAGCAGGGAGGTATACTAATATCAACAAAAAGAATGGAAATTTGCAAGAGACAAAGGACACTATATATTAACAATGGTTCAAAATAATAAGAAAGATCCAGCATTTGCAAACATTTGTGCAACTAACAACAGACCATTAAAATATATAAAGCAAGGATGGACATAATTGAAAGAAGAGATGGTTCTACAATAAGCCTGTAACTCCAAAGGGAAAGGAGTGGGAGACTTAGTTGCCAAAATAGAACAGCCCCTGCATTCTCCTTCTAAAGGGTGAAGGAGCTTTCCCTTATCTTTCTCTCCTTCTATGAGCTTCTTGGAATGAAGAGTTCCCTGCCAAGTTGGGATCTTTTCTTGTTTTGTAAATTCTCTAGGGTTGCTTCTGTGTCCTTTAGGAGGAAAGCTTAGTGGTGCCTCTGCCCAAATACTTTGTCCAATAGAGATAAGGACTTTGGTTTTCTCAGGGCTAGATTAGGCTCAGCACAGAGTCATAAACTTACCACTTACTTAAAAATCATCTACTTCCATGGGAAACAATGTAAAGTTACCAAATTAAAAAAATTCCCAGTTAAAGACTAAGAAGCTGAAATCGAACATCTGTTATCCATAAAATTTTACATGAAAGACATTAAAAAATTTTTTTTATTGATGTATAGTTGATTTACAATATTGTGTTAGTTTCAGGTGTATAGCAAGGTGGAAACATATATTTTAACAATAACAAAATAGAAAGGCCTTAACCACAGAATAAATTTAGTTCTTTAGCATGAATATATCTAGTTCCTGGGAAAAGAATTTTGTATTATGTATGCCAACCACTGGAAGTATCATTACCTGCCACAATCTTTAGATGATGATCTGTGAATATTTGATTCAGTACAACCCCCTCCCACTCTTAATCTAAATATTTGATATTATTCATATTATTCATCTCACACGCTAGTAAAGTAATGCTCAAAATTCTCCAAGCCAGGCTTCAGCAATATGTGAACCGTGAACTTCCATATGTTCAAGCTGGTTTTAGAAAAGGCAGAGGAACCAGAGATCAAATTGCCAACATCTGCTGGATCATGGAAAAAACAAGAGAGTTCCAGAAAAACATCTATTTCTGCTTTATTGACTATGCCAAAGCCTTTGACTGTGTGGATTACAATAAACTGGAAAATTCTGAAAGAGATGAGAATACCAGACCACCTGATCTGCCTCTTGAGAAACCTGTATGCAGATCGGGAAGCAACAGTTCAAACTGGACATGGAACAACAGACTGGTTCCAAATAAGAAAAGGAGTACGTCAAGGCTGTATATTGTCACCCTGCTTATTTAATTTCTATGCAGAGTACATCAGGGGAAACGCTGGGCTGGAAGAAGCACAAGCTGGAATCAAGATTGCAGGGAGAAATATCAATAACCTCAGATATACAGATGACACCACCCTTATGGCAGAAAGTGAAGAGGAACTAAAAAGCTTCTTGATGAAGGTGAAAGAGGAGAGTGAAAAAGTTGCCTTAAAACTCAACATTCAGAAAACGAAGATCATAGCATCTGGTCCCATCACTTCATGGGAAATAGATGGGGAAACAGTGGAAACAGTGTCAGGCTTTATTTTCTTGGGCTCCAAAATCACTGCAAATGGTGACTGCAGCCATGAAATTAAAAGACGCTTACTCCTTGGAAGAAAAGTTATGACCAACCTAGATAGCATATTGAAAAGCAGAGACATTACTTTGCCAACAAAGATCCGTCTAGTCAAGGCTATGGTTTTTCCAGTGGCCATGTATGGATGTGAGAGTTGGACTGTAAAGAAAGCTGAGCGCTGAAGAATTGATGCTTTTGAACTGTGGTGTTGGAGAAGACTCTTGAGAGTCCCTTGGACTGTGGGGAGATCCAACCAGTCCATTCTGAAGGAGATCAGCCCTGGGATTTCTTTGGAAGGAATGATGCTAAAGCTGAAACTCCAATACTTTGGCCACCTCATGCGAAGAGTTGACTCATTGGAAAAGACTCTGATGCTGGGAGGGATTGGGGGCAGGAGGAGAAAGGGACGACAGAGGATGAGATGGCTGGATGGCATCACTGACTCAATGGACGTGTCTGATTGAACTCTGGGAGTTGGTGATGGACAGGGAGGCCTGGCGTGCTGCAATTCATGGGATCGCAAAGAGTTGGACACGGCTGAGCAATTGAACTGAACTGAACTGAACTGATACACTGGAGTCAATGATTTCTTTCAGAAAAAAGATTTACCTCACTTTCCCTGTGACAGAATCAACCACTTCCTCCAATGTATTTTCATAATTTTGAGGCAAGTCTTTATTATACAATTGGTAACATTGCATTCAAATATTTATTTTTCTCTTATAGGATTTCTCAGTAAAAGTTGATAGTTTCCCATGTCTGATAACCTAATATTGTCTATTTTGAGAATGTCAAGGATGAATTACTCAATATATCCAGATTAATTACCTAAGAAAAGACATCCTCTAATGTCTGGAAGTAAGAATATTTAACAACTGCAATAATAGACTACAGGCAGCTCTAAAACCTGAGTCTGCAACCAGGATGTTGTGACTATGAAGCAAATTTTCAGCACCCCATTGTTGTTGTTTTTCAGTTGCTAAGTCGTGTCTGACTCTGTGACCCCATGGACTGCTGCAAGCCAAGCTTCCCTGTCCCTCACTATCTCCTGGAATTTGCTCAAACTCATGTCCATTGGGTTGGTGATGCTATCCAGCCATCTTTTCCTCTGCTGCCCTCTTCTCCTTTTGCCCTCAATCTTTCCCAGCAGCAGAGTCTTTTCCAATGTATTGACTGTTCTCATCAGGTGGCCAAAATATTGGAGCTTCAGCTTCAGCATCAGTCCTCCCATTGAATATTCCGGGTTGATATTCTTTAGGACTGACTGGTTTGACCTCCTTGCTGTCCAAGCGACTCTCAAGAGTCTTCTATGGCATGACAATTTGAAAGCATCAATTCTTTGGCTCTCAGCCTTCTTTACATACAAACTTTCAGTATTCCAGTACACTGTGATATTCTGTAAATTGAAATGGTAGTGTACTTACTGGGATAAAATCAGGATGGGCTTTTAAATGAGGAACAGATATGGTGACTTTTTAAAAAAGGAATGTAGTTTTATTCACTTTGAAATTTTAATGCAAAGTGTTCCTCGAGATATATATTGATATATAAATTCAGATTTCACATTTTTTAAAGATACAAATACAGGTTATTTTACCCCAAATATTAGCATTTTGGTTATTAAGCACACTTTATTTCAGAACGTCAGCACATGCCCAACCTGTACAGCAGTCAGAACCCCTCCTCCCCAGGCTGAGCTTAACGGGCTGCTGAAGATCTCATCCAGTAGTCATGAACCCTTTTGGTAGAGATCCCTGCATATACATTTGGCCACTTATTCTAAATACTCCCATGTTAGAAACAGTATTCAGCAGAGGATAATGCCATGTGTTGATGCCCAAAGATTGAACATCTGGAAGATGACTTATCCAAATGTATTGCTTTATTTTCCCAAATTTTGCTAGTCAAATTGTAGAAGTTTGATGTATCATGTAGTAACAATATATATTCCTCCCAAAATACATCATGCTTGCATGTGTGTGCGTGCGCCTTGGTTGAAGATGATTTATGAAGAAAAATTTCCACACCATTTGCCTATTGAAGACCCAGAATTTGTTATTGCTTTCATTTCTGCTTGCAAAACAGACCAGTTTTTCCCCCAGACCCTCTCCCTTGTGATACAGAACCAAGACAGCCGACACGCAGCGCTGACGTTGTTTCCCTGAGGTCTTCCTTCAACGCCCCGGTGCAGTCTGTACATCTCACGCCTCCTGAGACACCACAGGCAGCACATGTAGCATTTCCCCTAAAACAGAGCACAGAACACCATCCTTCCAACCTCGAAGATTAGTTTCCTCATCAGACATAAACACACCACCAAGCCAGGGCCCTGTATTTTATGGGGTCATTTCCTGAGGCTGGAAAAAGGATGGTGTGGACTTGTGCCCTGCCTGGTAAAGGCTTCAGCCTGAAACTGACCCTTTCTGCTCACATTTCTTGGCTAGGACAAGTCTCATGGCCCACCTAACTTCATAGAGGAGAGGGGCAGTCTTTCCTGGGCCTCCAAAAAGAAGGGAGTTAATCACAGTGAACAACCCAAATGACTACCTGAGAAATTGCCTGATTAAGTGGTATTAGTGGTCATTTCCCTATGGCTGTAGCAAACAGCAGAGATGTATGGGAGACAGGTCAGTCCTCTCTCCATCTCTCTCTCCAACCCTGTCCTCTCCGAAAACAAATTCAGATGGTTGTGATGTAGTAGAGTGCACGGGTAAGTGTAAGTTATTAATAACATTCCAGGCCTTGGATTAGATAGTGGTTTATATGTGTGTAAGGCATTTGCCTTCCTCTGCACTGAACAAGCATGATGGCTCCTACACCTTGGACATCAAAGAGATGTGGGGCTGGAGGCCCAGGAGTGAGAGGAAGCAGTGCCCTGAACATCAGCATCTGACCCTGAGAGCAGCCCCAGCAGCAGAGGTGATGGAAATGAGGTGTCATAGGGTCAGTTGTCAGTGCTCTGAATCCTTGACATCAATTCCTTTCAAGGAATTGGGCTGGCTTGGGTGTGGAATGGGGAAATTCAGTTGTCAGCAGGTGTAAAACATCCCCTAGTGATTATGGGCTTCAGTGTGGACAGAAATCTCCTAATAATGGAAAGAAATGAAAGCCAGAGAAATTTCAGTCTGATGAATGCCAGCTCAGCTGAGTAGAACTCCCAGGTTAGTGGACCCTAGAAAAACACCTGTTACATTAAAAAGAGTTAATGATACATAATTGATAATTTCACTGTGGTTATATGTGGGAAATCCCTACTAGGAAAACACATATTTATCTAGGGAAAGGGTCTTCATGTATGTAACTTACTCTTAATTTGTTTTTAAAGAAAAAGCCTGTGTGCGTTTGTGTATGTGCATAGAGAGAAGGCACACGTGCTAAAGCAAATTGGGTAAAACACAAACTATAGCTGAATCTAGGTAGAAGCTATCTGTGTCTTTGCACTACCCTTATTTTTGCAATATTCTGTAAATTTTCAATTATTTTAGCCCCCAAATTACAACAGAATGACATGACAGTGTGGCACATGTCATAATTAGAGTGACAAAGTCCCTATTAGGCCAGGGGAGTATCCATCAGCTTTGCCTGGGGTGGGGGTGTCAGGGCAGGCTTCATGGAGAAGTTTCGGGAGAGACTGGAAGGATGACGACCTGAGGGAGGTGTGTGAGGTCCTCGGGCACCTGACTGATGTGGGAGCAGGACAGGCTGCAGGAGAGAACCGTGAGGTCCCGTCCATCCTGAGAGTCTGTTACGGAAGGGAGCACTGTGTGTGCTCTGACCCCGCAGGGCTCGCCCTCCTCATGGTGAGTGTCCCCTGTGTGCCCAAGAGTGCTGCCTCCTGCCCCTCCAGTTACACAATCCTTCTCATTGCCGGGGCCGAGCCTCAGGAACCTTCAAGGGAAGAAAGCTTGAGGGCGGGGCTTGCAGCCCAAAGTGGGCTGGGCCCACATGCTTTATTTTCTCCACAAGGCTCAGCACTTCACTCATGTCAGGACTCTCTGCAGAGGCAGTAGCTCTGAGACTCCACCTGGCAGGGAACTCACGGTTTCCGGGATCTGTGAGGAAGGAAGGAGGAAGCTCTCCGTGCTGTGGGGAAGCTTTCTGTGCTGACTCTGAAATAAGACCCGAGTGTGTGGGGCGCCACAATGCCAGCTCAGGTCTGGTCTTGGTCTCAGGAATGGGGAGTTTCAGAGAAAGGAGCCTGTGGTCCCTTAAGGATTTAAGGGTTATTCCAGTAGGTTTGAGAATGCCCAGGAGGCCATCACTTCCCATTTGAGGTTTCCTTACTCATAAAGTTCAGGCAGCAAGGATGGGGAGATGAAAAATGATGGATCGGCCAATGATGTTGTGCATCATTTTCTTCTTAGGGGCCAGGGGCCAGATTCTGCCTCCTGCTGTTCCTCTCTCTGGCCGCCAGAGGGCGGGGTGCAGGTAGGTCACTCAGGAGCAGCCGCTTCATCAGCTCACCCAGGTGCACAGTGGAGCAGAGGGAATAGAGCTGGGCTGGATGCTGAGGTCCTGGCCCAGAGCGGGAGTCGTGGAGATGCAGAGAAGCCACACTTTGCAGCCAAATTGAGCTGTGGCCTGAGTATTGATTGCTGGTCTCTCTGGATGTTTGGTCTGAAGCTAAGGCCTGTCCTGGGGCTCCATCTGTGCCTCTGCATTTGGCTGAGGGGGCTAAGGGGAGCCATGGTGGTGAAGACTGTGGTTCCTTCTAGTGGCTCCTGCTCCTATGGCCTTGGCCTTGGGGTTTCCAGAAGGAGATGGTATTCAGGGCTGTGTCCAGGGAACAACTTAGTCTAGTCTTCATCCTCCCAATTCCCTTCCTTGTAGCAGGCACTATGATAGTTTTCATTTTTAAACAGTTGAGCAAAAGAATGCAAGTGTTAAGCCTGTAGAAGATTGTGGTCAGGTATTCTTAGCTGTGAGAATCCTGACCTCTGGGGCCTCACAGTCCAGTGATAAAATGGTAAAGTAAGAAGGGGCTGAGAGTTGATGGCCTGGAAAGCTAGTGTGAGTAGCGTGTGAGTAGCATCTGAATATTAATGAGAATTATTCTCCCATCCTCTAGCAATGATCCCTTCTGTTGAGAAGTTCTGGGAGGATGAAAAATGTGCTCCTTACCTGTCTTTCCTTCCCAGAAGCTGCAAGGAAATCAAAGAAAGTTGTAGTGAGGCAGATGGTGAGTAATAAACCAACCCAGTACCCTCTCCTTTCAGTTACTTTTTAGCTAAGCAGATCCCAGTTATGGAGATCAGGAGGGCTGTGCTCACCACTCCTGTCTGATCTGACTCCAGCGTCCAGCCAAGGAGATTTCCAATGGGAATTTTGAGGGTTTGGATCATGTTACGGGAGACATCTGTACATGTAGTGGGTTTTCCAAGGAGGTTGACAGATAGGGTTGGTAAAGAAACTACAAAATTCATATCAGAGAGTTTATTCTCCTTTAGGGCTAGGTCTAGGAAAGGAACTCTACACTTAAGGAATTTGAATCTCATAAAATTGGCAGTGACCATGCCTCTCCTTTGCTCTGAGTTGCAGAGGCCACATCCTGATGTAGACTTGAGATGTGGTTGGGCACTATTATCAGGCCTTGAGTGGTCAGAAGGAGGCTCTATCCAGAGGGAGATACCATCTCTGTCTTCTTGGATATTTGCTCTACAAAATCTTTGAAAAGGTGCCTTTGAACAAAGGCAGTCAGTGTTTCTGCTCTTAGATGACCCATAGAGAATTGTCCTCTAATAAGCAGGTATGTGTGAGAGCCTTCAGGATACATTTCTGACTTCCCAGAGCCTTTCTGATTGTGAGGCCTAAGATGGACCCTGTGGTCTCAGAAAGGGGGTCTCTGGGCTCGTTCCCTCTGCAGATGGCCTGTATCACCTCCGCACTGAGAATGGTGTCATCTACCAGACCTTCTGTGACATGACCTCTGGGGGTGGCGGCTGGACCCTGGTGGCCAGTGTCCATGAGAACCGCATGCTTGGGAAATGCACGGTGGGCGATCGCTGGTCCAGTCAGCAGAGCAACAGGGCTGACTACCCAGAGGGTGACGGCAACTGGGCCAATTACAACACATTTGGGTCTGCAGAGGCTGCCACCAGCGATGACTACAAGGTGGGTGGCACTGAATTTCCAGGTGGGAAAGGGTGGTAGCGGGGTGTGGCTGGAGCAGAGCATGTGGAAGGGAGGGTGGGAGATGGGGATGTGGAGGTGGGGCTGGAGAAGGAAAAAGACAGAAGTCCATGTCTTGAATCACAGCTTCTTCCCACCAAGGCTGTTTGGGTGGTGGGGCCTCATCATCTTCTGGAAGGGTGGGAGTCTGAGCATGCTGAGCACCTGGCCTCCTGGAGCCCTGAGCTCTCAGCTCAAGTGAGGGCTGTGTGTGTGGGTCTTTGGCTGGTGGCACCTCCTGGGCTGGTCACACTGAGTGTGTGTCCCTCTGCAGAACCCTGGTTACTACGACATCCAGGCCCAGGACCTGGGCATCTGGCATGTGCCCAACAAGTCCCCCCTGCAGCACTGGAGGAACAGCTCCCTGCTGAGGTACCACACTAAGACTGGCTTCCTCTGGAGACTGGGGTACAATCTATTTGGACTCTACCAGGTACCTGGCGCTGCTGGCTGGGGGTGGGGGCACTTCTTTTGGTGAGCTGAGAGCCAGGAGTTTTTGGTGAGAATTAATCTGGTCTGGGTCCCATATCCCTAGCAGGTGCTTGTTCTTGGCTCTTTATTCCAGCTCTGGGTCAAGTGAACTCACGGTCTATCTCTCTTGGGAGTTCTGAGCCAAGCAAGGGAAGAAGCATATGGCGGAAGAGAGAGGGACTTGAGGTTGTTGGACACAGTTATCATGGTGGGCGGGTGGGGAGGAATTAGTATTTTAAGGCTGATCTGAAAATGACACCTGAGGGCATTACATCTCCTGCTTGTCCTCACACAATCTGTATTTTGGTCTCTGTAGAAATACCCAGTGAAATACGGAGCAGAGAAGTGCTGGACTGACAATGGCCCAGCCATTCCGTTGACTATGACTTTGGTGATGCTGAGAAAACTGCATCTTATTACTCACCAGATGGTCAGCGTGAGTACTTCTTTCCCAAGCCCAGTCATCAGCTCTTCCCAGCTCTCTTAGGGTAAGTGTAACTAGCAACAGTTAATGATTGCTAGCATGTATTGAACACATACAGTGTACCATGGTGTAATATAGGAACTTAACATGATTTTGTGTTATTTTATCATCATGAGAAAAGAATGAAGTTAGTATTACTCTTCTCCATTGCAGAGGATACAAGCTCAGTCTTCTTAACCAATACCCTTTATGACTCTTACAATAGTTAAGGAAAGAGGTAAGTTAAAGTTCAGAGGCAAAAACAAATAGCAAAGTGGTGTGAAAAATTTGTTTTTGTAATGATGAATAGAATAGAGAAGCTGAAGTTGACCAGTTCCATGAAGACCTACAAGACCTTCTAGAACTAACACCAAAAAAGATGTACTTTTCATCATGGGCATTGGAATGCAACAGTAGGAAGTCAAGAGATAACTGGAGTAACAGGCAAGTTTGGCCTTGGAGTACAGAATGAAGCAGGGAAAAAGCTAACAGAGTTTTGCCAAAAGAACACACTGGTCATAGCAAACACCCTCTTCCAATGACACAGAACACAACTCTGCACATGGGTATCACCAGCTTATCAATACCAAAATCAGATTATGTTCTCTGCAGCCAAAGATGGAGAAGCTCTATACAGTCAGCAAAAAGAAGACCTAGAGCTGACAGTGGGTCAGATCATGATCTCCTTATTGTAAACTTAAGGCTTAAATTGAAGAAAGTAGGGAAAAAACATCAAGACATTCAGGAATGATTTAAATAAAATTCCTTATGATTATACAGTGGAAGTTACAAATAGATTCAAGGGATTAGATCTGGTAGACAGAGTGCCTAAAGAACTATGGACAGATGCTCATAACATTGTACCAAAGGTGGTGACCAAAATCATCTCAAAGAAAAAAAAATGCAAGAAGGCAAAATGGTTGTTTGAGGAGGCCTTTTCTAAATCCAGCTTGTATATCTGGAAGTTCTCGGTTCATGTACTGATGAAGCCTAGCTTGAAGGATGTTAAGCATTACCTTGCTAGCATGTGAAATGAGTACAATTGTGCAGTAATTTGAATATTTTTGTTTAGAAAATAGAGTTTAGAAAATAGCTGAGAAACAAAGAGAAGCGAAAGGCAAAGGAGAAAGGGAACAATATACCCAACTGAATGCAGAGGAACAAAGAATAGTAAGAAGAGATAAGAAAGCCTTCTTAAGGGAACAATGCAAAGAAATAGAGAAAACCAATAGAATGGAAAAGATTAGAGGTCTCTTCAAGGAAACATTTCATGCAAAGATGGGCACAATAAAGGATGGAAACAACAAGGACCTAATAAAAAGAGAAGAGATTAAGAAGGGGTGGCAAGAATACATAGAAAAACTATATTAAAAAGGTCTAAGTGATCTGGAAAACCATGATGGTGTCATCACTCACCTAGAGGCAGAAATCATAGAGTACAAAGTTAAGTAGGTCTTAGGAAGCATTACTATATAGAAAGCTAGTGGAGGTGCTAGAATTCCAGCTGAGCTGTTTGAAATCTTAAACGATGATGCTGTTAAAGTGCTGCACTCAATATGCCAGCAAATTTGAATATCTCAACATTGGCCATGGGACTGGAAATGGTCAATTTTCATTCCAATCCCAAAGAAAGGCAATGCCAAAAATATTCAAGTTACTGCCCAATTGTGCTCATTTCACATGCTAGCAAGGTAATGCTCAAAATCCTTCAAGCTAGGCTTCAATAGTACTTGAACCAAGAACTTCCAGGTATACAAACTAGATTTAGAAAAGGCAGAGGAACCAGAGATCAAACTGCCAACAGCCACTGCATCATAAAAAAAGTAATGCAATTCCAGAAAAACATCTACTTCTGCTTCATCGACTATGCTAAAGCCTTTTTGTGGATCACAGAAACCCGTGGAAAATATTTACAAAGATGGGAACACCAAATCACCTTACCTGTCTTCTGAGAAATCCGTATGTAGATCAAGAAGTGACAGTTAGAACCAGACATGGAACAACAGCCTGGTTCAAAATTGGGAAAGGAGTAGGTCAAGGATATATATTGTCACCCTGCTTATTTAACTTTTATGTAGGGTGCATCATGTGAAATGCCAAGCTGGATGAATCAACAAGCTGAAATCAAGATTACCTGGAGAATTATCAACAACCTCAGTTATGTCGATGATAGCACTTTAATGGCATAAAGTGAAGAGGAACTAAAGAACCTTTTGATGAAGGTGAAAGAGGAGAGTAAAAAAGCTGGCTTAAAGCTCAGCATTCAAAAAACTAAGATTATGGCATTCTGTCCTATTACTTCATGGGAAATAGAAGGAGAAAAAGTGGAAAGAGTGACAGACTTTATTTTCTTGGGCTCCCGTATCACTGCAGACAGTGACTGCAGCCATGAAATTAAAAGACGCTTGCTCCTTGGAAGAAGGAAAACTATGACAAACCTAGATAGTGTATTAAAAAGCAGAGACATCACTTTTCAGACAAAGATCTGTACAAGCAAAGCTCTAGTTTTCCCAGTAGTCATGTATGGTTGTGAGAGTTGGACCATAAAGAAGACTGAGTGCTAAAAATTGATGCTTTTGCACTGTGGTGTTGGAGAAGACTCTTGAAAGTCCCTTGGGCAGCAAGGAGATCAAACCAATGAATCCTAAAGGAAATTGGCCCTGAATGTTCATTGGAAAGGCTGATGCTGAAGCTGAAGTTCCAACAATTTGGTCATTTGATGGGAAGAGCTGACTCATTGGAAAAAACTCTGATCTGGGGAAGGATTGAGAGCAAGAAGAGAAGGGGATGACAGAGGATGAGATGGTTGGATGGCACCATCTACTCAATGGATACGAGTTTGAGCAAACTCCGGGAGATGGCGAAGGACAGGGAAGCTTGGTGTGCTGCAGCCTATTGGGTTGCAAAGAGTCCAACGTGATTTAGTGACTGAACAACAAATGATGGATAGCTATTATTTTAAAGAAGCCACAGACTTAAGTTTTTGGTGGGAAAATGAGTCATTTTATGTTAACGTCATGGTAATTGGATGAGAAGTGTGCTAGCAGAAACATATGGCCACTTCTTATAATTGCTTATTCCTGCTGGACCTCTGAAGGTCTTCTTGCTGATCTCTCAGTGGATTATTAATTTCACCTATGAGCTTTAGGCAGACAAGTGACTCTTGTGAACACGAGCCTTGGTCCTGTTACTCCAGATGGAGGGAAGGTCTCTTCCAGTGAAGTTCAGAGCCAGGGTGCACTGGGTTTCATCCCTGCAGCTTGGAGTGCTAGGCTGTAACCTGACCTGTTGATTTATGGAATCCTTGGGCTGGTCAAAAGGAAGCTGTTTTCAGTTCATCCTTTGAATCCTTGACCCTTTCTCTGCCTCTTCTTTTCCAGGAGAATTTGTTGCAGGATTTATCCAGTTCAGGGTGTTTAACAATGAGAGAGCAGCCCATGCCCTGTGTACTGGGATGAGAGTTACTGGCTGTAACACTGAGCACGTGAGTTTTGGGAAGAATCATGGCTTGTGTGTGTGCTTGTGTGCACAACCCCTTATGGGGTATATTGGTGTATGTCTCTGTAGCTTGCATTTTTCTTCTTTTGCTGGTATTTTGTGGACATAATTTTAAAATTGTTACTATTATTTCTACTTGAAATGTAATCAATATGTAATATCATGTTAGTTTCAGGTGTGTACCATAATGATTTTATATTTTTATGTATTGTGAAATGATCATCAGAATAAGTCTAGTCAACATCTACTACCACACATAGCTACAAATTCTTTTTTCTTCTGAGGAAAACTTTTAACATCTACCCTTTTATAATTTTTCAATGTACACCATAATATTATGACTATAGGAAGCATACTGTATATTACATCCCCAGGAACTGAATTTATAAGTGATAGTTTGTACCTTTAACCATTAGACATAATTTACTTCATCAAAGTACAATTTATCTATATTCTCATGTATTATTAGTACTTTTATGCTGTGTTTAAGTAGTATTTTCATATATTGAGATCACAAAAATATTATCTAGTATTCTTATTAACTTCGAGAATCTTTATGTTTTTGTTGTATCTTCCGTCTTGTAGAAGTGAGCAGCAGAGGTGTGCCAGCTGGAGAGTGTCTCTGAGGGACGTTTTGTGACTGGAGGGGCAGGAGGAAAAGGGAGTCAGAGCTCTAAGGACGAGCATGCTCACTCACAATGTTTCCTTCCACACCTGTCAGGCTGAGAAATGCGACCCTGAAGTTAAGGACATCTTCACTTCCTGCTGCAATGATCAGTTTGTCCATGTGTCAGTCAAAAAGAGGCAGCTGTGCCCTCATGACATGGCCCCTAGATTCTGGTCTGGAGGATCATGTGTGTGTCGGTCCTGGGAGTGGTGTTGGGTGTGTCCTCCGCTACTGTGGATTCCGTGAATCCTTATTCTGTTCATAAGTTCCCATTTGCATTTACCCCTGTATGTACTGACTCAAAAATACATGGGAGGGTACCTACAAAGTGCTGGGTATTAGAACTGTAAGCTGACAGAGTCATCTTAAGGAACTCAAGTGGTTAGGATTTGTAAACGCACAATTGCAATCTCATGTGGTATCGCCTGAGATAGCAACATAAACAAAGGGCCCTGGGGACACAATACAGGAGCTTCTACCTCTACTAATGACACATAGTTGATTCTGCAGGAAGGTGACATTTTTGGTGAATATCAAAAGATGTGTGTAGAGTTCAACAGGCAACAAGGGGCAAATAGTGTCCTTTGAGGATGAATGACTAACATGTTCAAAATCACTGGGATTTGATACCATGGTGTGTTGAGGGGGCAGTGAGCTGTTGTGTAAATTGTATCATGGTATGCACATGGTGTAGAATCAAGAGCTGAAAATACTTGCAGGAAGTAGGGCAAGGAGGGGCTTTTGCATTATGTTCAGGACATAGAGTTTATGTTATAGGTGACGGGACACATCAGAGGAGTTTGACCAGATTAGTGACCTGATCACTTTGGTTTAGCAAGGAGGGGGAGACATGGATTCAAGAGCAGGGAAATAAGAGTCAATGAGTCCATGAGGCAGGTGTAAAGGTGCAGATGTGAGACACCGAGGACTTGAGCTAGGGTGTTGTTGATAAAGCTGAAAGAGTAAGGATGGGTGGATAGATGGTAGAATCAACCGTTCTTGATGATTAAACGAATATGGGAGATGGCAAGTGATGAAGACCAAACAGACTTCAGGGTTTTGTTTTGGGTGACTGGATGCTATCAGTTAAGATGTGTGATGAGAGAGGAATAGATTCAAGGACAGCAAGAGATAATTATTTTGTTTTGCTCAAGTGGAGTTTTAGATCTAAAGATATGTGGGTGGAGACATCCATGTGACAGTTGGATATGGGGTTTCAAATGCAGAAAATAACTGGCTGCCCTCTGAAATTTAGGAGCATCATGACAATGTATGATTATGCTGGTGTTAGCAAAAGTCAGGGGAGAAGATGAACCTCATTGGGAGAGTGAGAAGTGGACAGAGCTGTGAGGAATAGCATTGGGGGAATGATTAAGGAAAAGAGGTGAGCTGAGGGGCCTGAGAATAAATGGGAAAGAAGGTAAAAAGGAATTCAGGAGAACTTGATTTCAGAGTCCACTGGAGAGTTAGTTCTGTGCAGGGGAGGAGTCAAGGCCAAGTAGGAGAAGGACCGAAATTACAGGGGATTTGACCATTAAGAGCTCACTGGTGTGTCCACAGGCAACCCCTCACTGTGTCTACTCCCTGCCCCCCAGCACTGCGTCGGTGGGGGAGGATTCTTCCCAGAGAGCAGTCCCTTGCAGTGTGGGGATTTCTCCTCCTTTGACTGGAATGGATATGGAGCTCACTGGGGTTACAGCTCCAGCCGGGAGATCACTGAGGCAGCAGTGCTCCTGTTCTACTGCTGAGAGCTGTGTGGTGTGAGACACAGAAGCCAGCTCCTAAGCCCAGACCCTCAGAGATGGAAAAATAGAATGTTAACAAGGAGGGGAGGGGAATAAATTATATCACTTTGTGCATTTTGTGGTTTTGAATTTCTTTGACTCTATTTACAAATTGGCCGGGACCTGAAGACCTGAAGGGATGTTTTGAAACAATACCTCTCATTCTGGTGAATACCTCTTTGAACATTCTGAGTTTGGAACTTCAAGTCACAACTCCAAGTTCTTGAACACAAGTTTGCCCATTTCTGGAGACCCTAGTATGAGGCTGATGGGCAGAGGAAAATGATTCTTATGAATTTTTTGTAACATACTGTTATTAGCTAATCAAGTAAAGTCCTCAACATAAACATCTTAAAGAATAATAGATTACTTAGATTCAGTAATAAAAGAGAGATTAAGGTCACAGCTATCCATTTCCTTTATTCCCCCAGCTTTGACACTCAGGACAGTGTCCCTACAATGATTCTAGTATGTGTTGCAGTGTTTGTGTGTTGGGGAGGGTTCTCACAATACCAAGACATTCACTGAAAAGTAGCTGGGAGTCCTCCAAGTCAACTCAATTTTGACCCAATCTACTGGGAGACAGTGCCAGATCCCCGTATGAAAGGCTGAGTCCTACAAGTCTGCCCCTTGAATCCTTCTGAGGGGACAACTGCAGCCACAGCTGAGTTTTGGGGGCTTTTTTTGGTTTGGACAGCAGCTGTCCTGGCTGGAGGGTGAAGTGAAAGCCCTGTGGTTGTTCTTGCCTAAACTTGGCTTGTATGGTACTAGGTCATCTACTGTTAATATATAGTTAACCCTTGAACAACCCGTGGGCACCAACCCCCTGCACAGTTGGTTAGCTCATACTTGGCCCTCTGTACCATGGTTCCTCCATATCTGCGGTTTCTGAGTTTGTGGTCAGCAGCTGCAGATTCAGTGAGTCATGGATGGTGTAGTATTGTGTCAAGGAAACCTGCATTTAAGTTGACCAACACAAATCAAATCTGTATTGTTCAAGAGTCACCTGTATTTGCTTTTTTTCTAGTATCTTCTTTTGCTTTCACTTCCTTAGTAAATCTTTGTCCCTTACTAGCACATTCCTGACTTCACATTTTGCTCCTTTATTCTTTTTTTCTCTACTCATTTTTTGTCACCTCTTGCCTTTTTTCTCTCTCCTCATGTCAGGGTGTTATAAAACCAAACTTGAGTCTGCTGGCCTACGTGCAGGGAAGCCAATCCGCTGACATGGAGCTGTGGTGGGTGAAGGAAAGTACAACATTTACTGCACGTGCTCAGCAAGGAGTTTAGGTAGCTAATGCCCACAAAATGCCCGAGTTCCCCAGTGGCTTTCAGGGAAAAGTTTTTAAAGACAGGGTGAGGAAGGGAGTTGCAGGGTGCAGGATCAGCGGGTGGACTTTCATCTAATTGGTTGATGGTGAAGTTACTGGGAATCAACATCATCCACCTTCTGGTTCCACCTGGTCTGGGGTCAATATGCTTGTGGTTGGCATACAGTTAAATTCTTCCACCTGGTGGAGTTTCAGTATCTGCAAAACAGCTCCAAGGTATGACTTAGAAAGGGTTTGTTATCTGGAAGTACTATTTTTGGAGCTCTGGAAACCTTTTGTTTCTTAAGCAGGATGGTAGTTTCATAAGTCTTTGCTTTTTTTGTAATTCACTAAACTGTATATTTATGCCTTATATCCTTTCCTGTATTTGTGCTAATTTTTACATTCTTTTTGTTATTTTTTTTTTTAACAATAAAGCATAAACAATTCACTTAGAGAAGTTGGGCTGGAAAGGGTGACAGGGGTCAGGGCTTTTATCCCCACTATTCTCTTTGTAAACACATCTGTTTTCTTTTGCCTAAGGTACATTTTGAATTATCTTTCTATGGACTGGTGATTGATGGTGAATTTAAATTCACAAAAAGTAATAATATATCAGAATCAATTTTTATCCTTCTTTTACATTCTTACTAACTCTTCTGTACATTTCAACACTTCCAGCTTGCTGCCAGACACAATCCAGTCTCAAACTTTTCCTTGTCTCCCCAGTTTAGGATGTCCGGTAGTGGAAAGATCAGGGGCTACAATCACCACCTCCTAACACATCCCTCACTTTGTCTATCCCTTCTTCATGGCCAGTGTTCTAATGTTCCCTGCTGGGTCTACGTTTCTCTCTTAACTTCTCTCCCGATTCCTATCTTCTGGTTCACAGGGAAGTTCAGTGTGAGAGAAATTGATCTAAAACTCATAAAATGCACAAAATGAGGAAGAGAAAGGTACAGAGGGCAAGTACCAAACATTCACAGAATCCCAGAGACCAGCAGCAATCGGTCAGTCTTTCTATCAGATCTGTGAGCCATTTGACTCTAAAGCCCATCCTGACAGCCTGTTTCCAGAACCAGTTCTAGTGCTATTTATCTTAGCCTGGGTCCTCCATACAGGAAAGCCTGAGGCAAAAATGAAAGTGCTAACTAAGACTTGAGTTAGGAGCTGCCAATTCAGGAAGATAAAGATTAGGGAAAAAATTGAAGAGATTGAGAGAAAAAACAAACCTAGAAGCTGTGTGATTTGTGATCACTCTACCTGTCTCTTTATAATAATTCTGGAAGAGATATGGAGGAGGCAGAGGCCTGATCTGAAATCTATCCCAGGTCCCATGGTGCACTGTCCAGGGTGGGACGCTGAATGATTGATGACAACTGATTGCTTATGAGAAATAGGGACAAGGGGGGCCAGAGAAAGAGGAAAGGGAAAAGGTAGAAGGGGTCATGAAAGCAAGGAGGAGAAGAGGAAGGGAGAGTAGGAAAAGAGAAGGCACAGTTGAGGTGCTGGGGGAAGAAGGGCACTGAGGGAAGAGAGAAGGAGTGAGAAGGCCTTCAAACGTCCCAGTGACACCATGTGTGGCAGAAACAAGCTGTCCCCACTGAGCTCTGCTCGAACTGTAGACTCAGGAGCAAAAGAAAGGGTCCTCACTGTGTTAAGCCCCTGGGTTTAGAGTGGCTTTTTGTGCCACAGTTGATAACTGATCCAACTCCATGGCGTGGAGGCTGAGCCTGGTGCTCCAGCTGATGCCATGCGTATTCTTAGTAGGACTGTGGAGGAGCTTGTGGTTTACAAGGACCCTTACTGGCAGCAATGTGGGGAAGGGGTTGGAAGGGGCCAACACTGAACACAGTGAGGATTAGGAAGGGGCAGGAGGCCATTTCAGGAATGGAGACCTCAGCAGGACTTTGTTCTACAGTGCCATCCAATGTCCAGATGATTTGTTTGAGGCAGTCAAAGTAGTTCCAGCCTTCTGGCCAGAGACTGGCTCAGGAGCAGGCGTGTGTCCTGTCTCTGCCCAATGAGACCTGATGAAAAGTGTGCTGGGGCCTCTGAGAAAAACTTCATTTCTTCTGCAAAAGAGCCAGAGGAAGTGATCCCTGTTTTTTCTCTGGATATTCCTTAGTCTTATAGTTTATTACGGGTTGTCTGATAGAAAAATGGACAGAAGATCTTAATAGACATTTTTCCAAAGAAGACATGCAGATGGCCAGGTAGTATATGGAGAGATGCTCAATATCACGAATTATTAGAAAAATGCAACTAAAACTACAGTGAGGTACCACCTCACACCAGTCATCATTAAAAAGTCTACAAACAACAAATCCTGGAGACTGTGTGGAGAAAAAGGAACCCTCTTAAACCGTTGATGGAAATATTAGTTCAGCCATGATGGAAAACAGTGTGAAGGTTTCTCAAAAAACTAGAAATAGAATTACCATATGATCCAAGAAGCCCACTCCTGGGTATATATCTGGACAAAACTACAGTTCAAAAGGATACATGCATCCCTGGGGACTTCTCTGGTGGTCCAGTGGTTAAGAATCCACCTTGCAATGAACTGGATGTGGGCTTGATCCCTGGTCAGGAAGCTAAGATTCTCACATGCTACAGAACAACTAGGCCTGCATGCCATGACTAGAGAGCCCACATGCCACAACTTCTGACCCTGTGTGCCACAATGAAAGATCCCTCATAATGCAATGAAGATTCTGCTTGCTGCGCCCAAGATCTGAGGAAGCTAAATAATAAGTAAGTAATCAAAAAATGTATCCAAAACTGATTTGAAAAAAAAAATGCACCCTTGTGCTCACAGCAGCACTATTCACAATAGCCAGATCATGGAAGCAGCTTAAATGTCCATGGACAGGTGAATAGATAAAGAAGATGAGGTACATATGCACCATGGAATACTACTCAGCCACAAAAAGAACGAAATGCTGTCATTTGCAGCAACATGGAGCATCTAGAGATGATTATACTAAGTGAAGTAAGTCAGAGAAAGACAAATACTATATGACACCACTTACATATGGAGTCTAAAATATGGCACCAGTTCAGTTCAGTTCAGTCGCTCAGTCGTGTCCGACTCTTTGCAACCCCATGAACCGCAGCACGCCAGGCCTTCCTGTCCATCACCAACTCCTGGAGTTCACTCAAACTCATGTCCATCGAGTCGGTGATGCCATCCAGCCATCTCATCCTCTGTTGTCCCCTTCTCCTCCTGCCCCCAATACCTCCCAGCATCAGAGTCTTTTTCAATGAGTCAACACTTCGCATGAGGTGGCCAAAGTATTGGAGTTTCAGCTTTAGCATCAGTCCTTCCAGTGAACACCCAGGACTGATCTCCTTTGGAATGGACTGGTTGGATCTCCTTGCAGTCCAAGGGACTCTCAAGAGTCTTCTCCAATACCACAGTTCAAAAGCAAAATATGGCATAAATGAACATATTTACAAAACAGAAACAGACTCACAGACATAGAGAACAGATCTGTGTTTGCCAAAGGGGAGAGGTGTGGGGAGGGAAGGGCTGGGAATTGGGGATTAGCATTTTTAAACTGTTATGTATAGGATGGATAAAAAAAAGGCACTACATAGGAAACTATATTCAATATCCTGTGATAAACCACAATGGAAAAGAGTATTTAAAACATCGCCTCTATGTGTATAACTAAGTCAATTTGCTGCACAACAGAGAGTGGCACATCATTGTAAATCAACTATACTTCAAAAAAAAATTATAAAAATAATATAGATTATTATGGGTTGAACTGTGTTCTCCCCAAATTCATGCCAGAGCCCTAACTATGAGTACCTCAGAACATGACTGCATTTGGGGATCAGGCCTTTAAAGAGGTTATGAAGTTAAAGTGAGGATCCAATCCACTCTCATTCATATCCTTGTAAGAGGAAGCATTTTGATGACACATAGATCACTAGGGATTCATGCACAGATGAAAGATCCTGTGAGGACACAGAGAGAAGGTGGCCATCTGCAAGCCAAGAAAGAGGCCTCTGAAGAAATTAGCGCTGTCAACATTTGACCTTGGATTTGAACCTTCTAGAACTGAGAAAATACACTGCTGTTTAGGCTCCCTGTCCCCACCTTTCTGTGGTATTCTGTTATGGTAGACCCATAAAACTATTGCACACATGCTGCTTAGAACACCAGAGGACATTTTATCCTCAGCCAGAGGATGAGCCAAGTCAGAGAGGCTGAAAGTGCCCAGGTCCTTGAAGACACTGAGCTGGTGCTGAGTCAATCAAGCCAGAAACTGCCTTGCCTCTAAATTTCCTGTTTCATGAGGTGATGTATTTACTCTTTGCTTAAGCCAGTTTGAGGTGGGTTTAGTATTAGTCTCAGTTGAAAGCCTCATAGCTGATCTAGACCTGACCTAATTAAGTGTCAGGGGCAGTAAGACTTGAGGGTAGTGATGTGGGATACAGATTTCAGAGGAAGTAGGAGGTAGGTCACTGGCTGTGACTGGATGAAGGTGGTTAGAAGGGGTGATGTCCCTAAAGTTACTAGTACCATTTCCCCAGATGTTTATGTGCTATCGACTGTAGGTTGTTCGTAAATTTCATACCACATATGATGAGATGCACAGTGAAATTAAATATGTTAAATATGAAAAAATATGTCTTAGAAGGAATAAAAGAATGTATTACAAGAAGCATAACTTTTCTTTGGAGGTTTTCTTCTTGGACCGTGTTTTATTTTCCTTTATCTATCTAATATTTTGTATTGTACTTCGAACCTACAAAGACAGAAAGTGTTAGCTTAATGACAATGACAACAACAACAAAAAGCTCATTTTCACTTATGGCTTGAGATGTGATCAACAGTATAATAAAGTTATTATGTATTAGGTATGTGGTATCACTGTGGAGGAACTGATCAACTCTATTATAGCTGAAGGAAGAATCTGAGAACAGAAGAGTGCCGCTGGGAGAGAAATGATAGAATAAGCTTAAATCATCAGATTGGTTTGTACTGACTTATCTTCACATGTAGCCCTTTAAAAAAAAATTATTTATTTTAATTGGAGTCGAATTACTTTACAATATTGTATTGGTTTTGCCATATATCGACATGAATCCACCACGGGTGTACACTTGTTCCCCATCCTGAACCCCCTTCCCACCTCCCTCCCCATACCATCCCTTTGGGTCATCCCAGTGCACCAGCCCCGAGCATCCTGTATCATGCATTGAACCTGGACTGGCGATTTGTTTCACATATGATATTATATATGTTTCAATGGCACTCTCCCAAATCATCCCACTCTTGCCCTCTCTCACAGAGTTCAAAAGACTGTTCTATACATCTGTGTCTCTTTTGCTTTCTCACATACAGGGTTATCGTTACCATCTTTCTAAATTCCATATATATGCGTTAGTATACTGTATTGATTTTTTTTTTTCTGGCTTACTTCACTCCATATAATAGGTTCCGGTTTCATCCACCTCATTAGAACTGATTCAAATGTATTCTTTTTAATGGCTGAGTAATACTCCATTGTGTGTATGTACCACAGCTTTCTTGTCCATTCATCTGCTGATGGACATCCAGGTTGCTTCCATGTCCTGGCTATTATAAACAGTGCTGCGATGAACATTGGGGTACACGTGTCTCTTTCAATTCTGGTTTCCTCGGTGTGTATGCCCAGCAGTGGGATTGCTGGGTCATATGACAGTTCTATTTCCAGTTTTCTAAGGAATCTCCACACTGTTCTCCATAGTGGCTGTACTAGTTTGCATTCCCACCAACAGTGTAAGAGGGTTCCCTTTTCTCCACATCCTCTCCAGCATTTATTGCTTGTAGACTTTTGGATCACAGCCATTCTGACTGGCATGAAATGGTACTTCATATTGGTTTTGATTTGCATTTCTCTGATTATGAGTGATGTTGAGCATCTTTTCATGTGTTTGTTAGCCATCTGTATGTCTTCTTTGGAGAACTGTCTGTTTAGTTTTTTGGCCCATTTTTTGATTGGGTCATTTATTTTTCTGGAATTGAGCTGCAGGAGTTGCTTGTATATTTTTGAAATTAGTTGTTTGTCAGTTGCTTCATTTGCTATTATTTTCTCCCATTCTGAAGGCTGTCTTTACACCTTGCTTATAATTTCCTTTGTTGTGAAGAAGCTTTTAAGTTTAATCAGGTCCCATTTGTTTATCTTTGCTTTTATTTCCAATATTCTGGGAGGTGGGTCATAGAGGATCCTGCTGTGATGTATGTCAGAGAGTGTTTTGCCTATGTTCTCCTCTAGGAGTTTTATAGTATCTGGTCTTACATTTAGATCTTTAATCCATTTTGAGTTTATTTTTGTGTATGGTGTTAGAAAGTGCTCTAGTGTCATTCTTTGACAAGTGGTTGACCAGTTTTCCCAGCACCACTTGTTAAAGGGATTGTCTTTAATCCATTGTATATTCTTGCCTCCTTTGTTAAAGATAAGGTGTCCATATGTGCTTGGATTTATCTCTGGGCTTTCTATTTTGTTCCATTGATCTATATTTCTGTCTTTGTGCCAGTACCATACTGTCTTGATGACTGTGGCTTTGTAGTAGAGCCTGAAGTCAGGCAGGTTGATTCTTCCAGTTCCATTCTTCTTTCTCAAGATAGCTTTGGCTATTCGAGGTTTTTTGTATTTCCATACAAATTGTGAAATTATTTGTTCTAGCTCTGTGAAAAATACTGTTGGTAGCTTGATAGGGATTGCACTGAATCTATAAATTGCTTTGGGTAGTATACCCATCTTCACTATATTGATTCTTCCAATCCATGAACATGGTATATTTCTCCATCTATTAGTGTCCTCTTTGATTTCTTTCACCAGTGTTTTATAGTTTTCTATATATAGGTCTTTAGTTTCTTTAGGTAGATATATTCCTAAGTATTTTATTCTTTTTGTTGCAATGGTGAATGGAATTGATTCCTTAATTTCTTTTTCTATTTTCTCATTATTAGTGTATAGGAATGCAAGGGATTTCTGTGTGTTGATTTTATATCCTGCAACTTTACTATATTCATTGATTAATTCTAGTAATTTTCTGGTGGAGTCTTTAGGGTTTTCTATGTAGATGATCATGTCATCTGCAAACAATGAGAGTTTTACTTCTTCTTTTCCAGTTTGGATTCCTTTTATTTCTTTTTCTGCTCTGATTGCTGTGGCCAAAACTTCCAAAACTATGTTGAATAGTAATGGTGAAAGTGGGCACCCTTGTCTTGTTCCTGACTTTAGAGGAAATGCTTTCAATTTTTCACCATTGAGGATAATGTTTGCTGTGGGTTTGTCATATATAGCTTTTATTATGTCGAGGTATGTTCCTTCTATTCCTGCTTTCTGGAGAGTTTTTATCATAAATGGGTGTTGAATTTTGTCAAAGGCTTTCTCTGCGTCTATTGAGATAATCATATGGTTTTTATTTTTCAATCTGTTAATGTGGTGTATTACATTGATTGATTTGCGGATATTTAAGAATCCTTGAATCCCTGGGATAAAGCCGACTTGGTCATGGTGTATGATCTTTTTAATGTGTTGTTGGATTCTGATTGCTAGAATTTTGTTAAGGATTTTTGCATCTATGTTCATTAGTGATATTGGCCTGTAGTTTTCTTTTTTTGTGGGGTCTTTGTCAGGTTTTGGTATTAGGGTGATGGTGGCCTCATAGAATGAGTTTGGAAGTTTACCTTCCTCTGCAATTTTCTGGAAGAGTTTGAGTAGGATAGGTGTCAGCTCTTCTCTAAATTTTTGGTAGAATTCAGCTGTGAAGCCGTCTAAACCTGGGCTTTTGTTTTCTGCAAGATTTCTGATTACAGTTTCAATTTACATGCCTGTGATGGGTCTATTAAGATTTTCTATTTCTTCCTCGTCCAGTTTTGGAAAGTTGTACTTTTCTAAGAATTTGTCCATTTCTTCCACGCTGTCCATTTTATTGCATATAATTGCTGATAGTAGTCTCTTATGATCCTTTGTATTTCTGTGTTGTCTGTTGTGATCTCTCCATTTTCATTTCTAATTTTATTGATTTGATTTTTCTCTCTTTGTTTCTTGATGAGTCTGGCTAATGGTTTGTCCATTTTATTTATCCTTTCAAAGAACCAGCTTTTGGCTTTGTTGATTTTTGCTATGGTCTCTTTTGTTTCTTTTGCATTTATTTCTGCCCTAATTTTTAAGATTTCTTTCCTTCTACTAACCCTGGTGTTCTTAATTTCTTCCTTTTCTAGTTGCTTTAGGTGTAGAGTTAGGTTATTTATTTGACTTTTTTCTTGTTTCTTGAGGTATGCCTGTATTGCTATGAACTTTCCCCTTAGCACTGCTTTTACAGTGTCCCACAGGTTTTGGGTGGTTGTGTTTTCATTTTCATTCGTTTCTATGCAAATTTTGATTTCTTTTTTTATTTCCTCTGTGATTTGTTGGTTATTCAGCAGCATGTTGTTCAGCCTCCATATGTTGGAATTTTTAATAGTTTTTCTCCTGTAATTGAGATCTAATCTTACTGCATTGTGGTCAGAGAAGATGCTTGGAATGATTTCAATTTTTTTGAATTTGCCAAGGTTAGATTTATGGCCCAGGATGTGATCTATCCTGGAGAAGATTCCGTGTGCGCTTGAGAAAAAGGTGAAATTCATTGTTTTGGGATGAAATGTCCTATAGATATCAATTAGGTCTAACTGGTATATTGTATCATTTAAAGTTTGTGTTTCCTTGTTAATTTTCTGTTTAGTTGATCTATCCATAGGTGTGAGTGGGGTATTAAAGTCTCCCACTATTATTGTGTTATTGTTAATTTCCCCTTTCATACTTGTTAGCATTTGTCTTACATATTGTGGTACTCCTATGTTGGGTGCATATATATTTATAATTGTTATATCTTCTTCTTGGATTGATCCTTTGATCATTATGTAGTGTCCTCCTTTGTCTCTTTTCACAGCCTTTGTTTTAAAGTCTATTTTACCTGATATGAGTATTGCTACTCCTGTTTTATTTTGGTCTTTATTTGAGTGGTATATCTTTTTCCAGCCCTTCACCTTCAGTCTCTATGTGTCCCTTGTTTTGAGGTGGGTCTCTTGTAGACAACATATATAGGGTCTTGTTTTTGTATCCATTCAGCCAGTCTTTGTGTTTTGGTTGGGGCATTCAACCCATTTACGTTTAAGGTAATTATTGATAACTATGATCCCATTGCCATTTCCTTTATTGTTTTGGGTTCGAGTTTATACACCCTTTCTGTGTTTCCTGTCTAGAGAAGATCCTTTAGCATTTGTTGGAGAGCTGGTTTGGTAGTGCTGAATTCTCTCAGCTTTTGCTTGTCTGTAAAGCTTTTGATTTCTCCTTCATATTTGAATGAGATCCTTGCTGGGTACAGTAATCTGGGCTGTAGGTTATTTTCTTTCATCACTTTAAGTATGTCTTGCCATTCCCTCCTGGCCTGAAGACTTTCTATTGAAAGATCAGCTGTTATCTTTATGGGAATCCCCTTGTGTGTTATTTGTTGTTTTTCACTTGCTGCTTTTAATATTTGTTCTTTGTGTTTGATCTTTGTTAATTTGATTGATATGTGTCTTGGGGTGTTTCGCCTTGGGTTTATCCTGTTTGGGACTTTCTGGGTTTCTGGGACTTGGGTGATTATTTCCTTCCCCATTTTAGGGAAGTTTTCAACTATTATCTCCTCAAGTATTTTCTCATGGTCTTTCTTTTTGTCTTCTTCTTCTGGGACTCCTATGATTCAAATGTTGGGGAATTTAACATTGTCCCAGAGGTCTCTGAAATTGTCCTCATTTCTTTTAATTCATTTTTCTTTTTTCCTCTCTGATTCATTTATTTCTACCATTCTATCTTCTACTTCACTAATCCTATCTTCTGCCTCCATTAATCTACTATTTGTTCCCTCCAGAGTGTTTCTGATATCGTTTACTGCTTTATTTATTATATATTGACTCTTTTTTTAAATTTCTTCTAGGTCCTCGTTAAACCCAAGAAAGGTTTATTTCTTGCATCTTCTCAATCCTTGTCTCCAGGCTATTTAACTGTGATTCCATTTTTTTTTTTTTTTCAAGATTTTGGATCATTTTCACTATCATTATTCGGGATTCTTTATCAGGTAGATTCCCTATCTCTTCCTCTTTTGTTTGGTTGGGTGGGCATTTATCCTATTCCTTTACCTGCTGGGTATTCTTCTATCTCTTCATCTTGTTTATATTGCTGTCTTTGGAGTGGCCTTTCTGTATTCTGGCCGTCGTGGAGTTCTCTTTATTGTGGCGTTTCCTCACTGTGGTTGGGGTTGGATGGGTGGCTTGTCAAGTTTCCTGGTTAGGGAGGCTTGTGTTGGTGTTCTGCTGGGTGGAGCTGGATTTCTTCTCTCTGGAGTGCAATGAAGTGTCCAGTAATGAGTTATGAGATGTCAGTGGGTTTGGAGTGACTTTGGGCAGCCTGTATATTGAAGCTCAGGGCTATGTTCCTGTGTTGCTGGAGAATTTGCATGGTATGTCTTGCTCTGGAACTTGTTGGCCCTTGGGTGGTGCTTGGTTTCAGTGTAGGTATGGAGGCATTTGATGAGCTTCTATCGATTAATGTTCCCTGGAGTCAGGAGGTCTCTGGTGTTCTCAGGATTTGGACTTAAGCCTCCTGCTTCTGGTTTTCAATCTTATTTTTACAGTAGCCTCAAGACTTCTCCATCTATACAGCACCACTGATAAAACATCTAGGTTAAAGATGAAAAGTTTCTCCACAGTGAGGGACACCCAGAGTGGTTCACAGAGTTACATGGAGAGGGAGGGAGGGAGATAGAGGTGACCAGGATGAGATGAGGTGGAATCAAAAGAGGAGAGAGCAAGCTAGCCAGTAATCACTTCCTTATGTGAGCTCCACAGTCTGGACTGCTCAGAGATGTTCAAGGAGTTATACAAAGAAGAGAAGAGGGAGGAAGGAGACAGAGGTGGCCAGGAGGATAAAAGGGGGGAATGAAAAGGAGAGAGACAGATCCAGCCAGTAATCAGTTCCCTAAGTGTTCTTCACCATCTGGAACACACAGAAAATCACAGAGTTGGGTAGAGCAGAGAGGGGTTAGGGAGGAGACACAGGCAAGCAGGTGGAGAAAAAGGAGAGTCCAAAGGGGGAGAGTGCAGTCAAGCCACTAATCTCGCTCCCAAGTAAAAATGGGTACTGAAGATTGGGTTCTTAAAGGTACAAAATTGATAACAAATACCAAAAAGCAAAGATTAAAAATCTACAGTAGAGGTTGGATTTTCAAAAATACTATATTAAAGAGAAAAAAAGTCACAAAAATTATTATATATATATATATATATATATATATGAAGTTTGCTTTAAAAAAATAGGGTCTCTCGCTCTTTTTTTTTTTTTTTGCAAAGAAATAGTAGGTTATAAAGATGAAAATTAAGGGAGTAATAGAGGACTTAAAAATAAAAAAAAATTTTTAAATTAAAGAATCATAGTAAAAATAGTAAAAACTATATCTAGGACCTTCTCTGGTGATATTGTGGGCAGTGTGGGTCAGTTCTTTTTTGGATAGTTCCTTGATCCGGCTTATATTTCTCAAGATCTATAGGCCCCTTTCTATGTAGTTGGTACTAACTACAGGGTTTTAATCTATTGCACCTGTCACTTCCAAGGAGGTTCCCTCTGTTTTAGCTTCTTCTGTTTGCTGGTCTCTTCAGTGTCTAATTTTTGCTTCCCTGGTGGCTCAGAGGTTAAAGCGTCTGCCTCCAATGTGGGAGACCCACGTTCAATCCCTGGATTGGGAAGATCCCCTGGAGAAGGAAATGGTAACCCACTCCAGTATTCTTGCCTGGAGAATCCCATGGACGGAGAAACCTGGTAGGCTACAGTCCATGGGGTCGCAAAGAGTCGGACACGACTGAGTGACTTCACTTTCACTTCCAGTGTCTAATTTCCACCCTGACACAAGGGGGCGGTGGTGGACACTTTTTTTAGGCTCCATTGTTCAGTCGTGCTGTGGGGAGGGAGGGACGCTGCAAAAAAATAACACTGGCATGTGCTCGCAGTGTCTTGGCCACACTGGGTTTGACCCTGCTCACGGGGTGTGTGCTTTCCCTGTCTACACTGCTCAGGCTCTAGGTTCCTCTGCCGGGAACTGTCTGAAGCTGGCCCTGGGTTGTACGCACTTCCCGGGTCTAAGCCGCTCAGGTTCAGGCACTCAGGTACTCCTCAGAGGCACAGAATCGGTTGATATGCCCTTCCCAGGTCCGTGCAGCTCAGATGACCAGGTGTTTGGCGAGCACCGTCGCTGCGACTTATCTCCTCTCCTGTCCCTGCAGCTCGGTTTTCTGGGTGTACAACTGGCACACCTTCTCAGGCGGATGTCTACCATCCCGAATCCCAAGAAGTCTTAGCAACAAAGCCTGCTTGCGGTTTGGTAGATAATGCCTCTCTGGGGCCGCGATTGCCCGCTTCCGGGTCTGGCTCCCTGTCACTGGAGGGGGATGGTCTGCAGCCGGCTAGCTGCGTTCAGTCCTTCGTTCTGTGAGCGGGCCTGACGGTGTCTTAGGTTAGGGCTTTGCGCGTGGTAGCTATCCCGCAGTCTGGTTTGCTAGCCCAAGTTAGTTTGCTCAGATTGCCCTCAGGCATTCAGGCCCAGTCCTTACTCTAAGCAATGCAGCCCGCTCCTCCCTGCCCAGCCCCCGCTTGCTAGTGGTGGGTGCAGGCGTCTGCGCTGCTTCTCCGCTGGGGGAGTTACCATTGGGCAAGTAATTTGTGGGTTTTAATTATTTATTTTTCCTCCCAGTTATGTTGCCCTCTGTGGTTCCAAGGCTCACCACAGACTCGGCAGTGAGAGTGTTTGGAAACTTCTGTCTTTTTTAAGACTCCCTTCCCAGGACAGAGCTCCATCCCTACCTCTTTTGTCTCTCTTTTTGTCTTTTATATTTTTTCCTACCTGCTTTTGAAGACAATGGGCTGCTTTTCTGGGGGCCTGATGTCCTCTGCCGGCATTCAGAAGTTGTTTTGTGGAATTTACTCCGCGTTCAAATGTTATTTTGATGAATTTGTGGGGGAGAAAGTGGTCTCCCCGTCCTATTCCTCTGCCATCTTAGGACCGCCCCCCAATGTTTAATTTTAAATAGTTTTTTTATGTGTGTGTTTTGCCAGAAAGAGAGACATAAGCAAAAAATCAAAATGTTCACCGCTCTTATTAGTCTTGTTCTCATGTATTTTCATTTGGAAGATACACAGGTCCATGAAATCCCCAGATCTGAACACTGTGCTAAGAAGTGACCTTTAACGTGTGTCTTTGAGAGCCTGTGGAGCTTCTACAGAGAAAGCTCCCAGTGTCCACCTGGCAATACAATGCTCAGCTCCTGGCCCCAGTGTGGAGAGAAAGAGGGGGTCTCTGTGCTAGAAGCGAGTGCTGCTGAGACTCAGACAAGGTCTGTGAATGCAGGAGTCTGGATTCCAGCCCAGAGACAAGTGGAGAACAAGGGATCCTTAGTCTTTGAGTCTTTATAGGACGGTAGGAATTGGGCATAGAGACTGAGAGAAAAATGATGATCAGGAAGGTAGCTTGCATCTTGTCTTCCTTAGAGTGTGTGTGTGTGTTAGTCATTTAATCGTGTCTGACTCTTTGCGACCCTATGGAGTGTAGCCTGCCGACGCTCCTCTGTCCATGGGATTCTCCAGGCAAATATACTGGAGTGGATTGCCAGTCTCTTCTCCATGTCCCTAGATTACAGGGATCCAGCCCAGCTTCCTGCTATTTATCACATTGGCCACTAGAGGGTGCGGTGCAGGAGATTGTCCCCTGGAGCAACACTTCCTCCCGTCTCCTCTAAGTGTCAATAACGGAACTGGGTGGGGGCTGCGGCGGCGCGGGGCGGGGCGGAGAATCGGAAAGCTGAGGCTAGCCGCGGGGGCGGGCGCTCAGAAGCGGCGGGTTCGGCGGGTCCATTAGCTGCCGTCCGCTCTGCCCGCCCGAAGCGCTGAGGAGCCTAGCGGGGACACCCCGTCCTACTCCTACATGAGGCCTGAGTGAACGCCGCGTCGAGAGCTTCTCTCCCGAGCGCAGCAGCAGCGGCCCCCGCAGGAGGAGGAGGAGCATGTCGGACGGTTTCGACCGGGCCCCAGGTGCTGGTCTGGGCCGGAGCTGGGGCCTGGGCCGCGGAGGGGGCGGGCCTGAGGGCTCTGGTTTCCTGAAAGGAGCGGGGCCTGCTGAGCTGCCGTGCCACCAGCCGCCGCCGCCGCCTCAACCCAAAGCTCCGGACTTCCTGCAGCCGCCACCGCTGTGCCAGACCAGGACTGCCCCGCCGCCAGGGGCCGAGTGCGAGGTCCCCGCCGGCCCCCAGCGGCCTGCCCGGCCCGGGGCGCTCCCGGAACAAACGAGGCCCCTGAGAGGTCCATCTAGTTCGCCGGATAACATCACACAGCAGAATTCGCAGTCAGCAATGGCTAAACCCCAGGTGGCTGTAGCTCCTGTATTAATGTCTAAGCTGTCTGTAAACGCCCCTGAATTCTACCCATCAAGTTATTTTTCTAATTATACAGAATCCTATGAGGACGGCTTTGAGGATTATCCTACTTTATCAGAATATGTTCAGGATTTTTTGAATCATCTTACAGAACAGCCTGGCAATTTTGAAACTGAAATTGGACAGTTTGCAGAGACCCTGAATGGCTGGGTTACAACAGATGATGCTTTGCAACAACTTGTGGAACTCATCTATCAACAGGCCACATCTATCCCCAATTTCTCTTACATGGGAGCGCGCCTCTGTAACTACCTGTGTCATCATCTGACAATTAACCCACAGAGTGGCAGCTTCCGCCAATTGCTACTTCAAAGATGTCGGACTGAATATGAAGTTAAAGATCAAGCTGCAAAAGGGGATGAAGTGACTCGAAAACGATTCCATGCATTTGTACTCTTTCTGGGAGAACTCTATCTTAACCTGGAGATTAAAGGGACAAATGGACAGGTTGCAAGGGCAGACATTCTTCAGACCGGTCTTCGGGAGTTGCTGAATGCCCTCTTCTCTAATCCTATGGATGACAACTTAATTTGTGCAGTAAAATTACTGAAGTTGACAGGGTCAGTTTTAGAAGATGGCTGGAAGGAAAAAGGAAAGACTGACATGAAAGAAATTATTCAGAGAATTGAAAATGTTGTCCTAGATGCAAATTGCAGCAGAGATGTAAAACAGATGCTTTTGAAGCTTGTAGAACTCTGGTCAAGTAACTGGGGTAGAGTCCACGCAGCTTCAACATAGAGGGAAGCAACACCTGAAAATGATCCTAATTATTTTATGAATGAGCCAATATTTTATACATCTGATGGTGTTCCTTTCACTGCAGCTGATCCAGATTACCAAGAGAAATATCAAGAGTTACTTGAAAGAGAAGACTTTTTTCCCAGATTATGAAGAAAATGGAACAGATTTATCAGGGGGTGGTGATCCGTCCTTGGATGATATTGATGATGAGATGGACCCAGAGATAGAAGAAGCTTATGAAAAGTTTTGTTTGGAACCAGAGCGTAAGCGAAAACAGTAAAGTTAAATTTTCAGCATATCCGTTTTATAAAGCAGTTCATGTTATGGTGATTTAGCAGAACACAGGAAAGCAAAAAAATGTGTCACACTTATACCAAATTAAGGATGTTGAATTATGTTACTAATGTTAGCAACTTTAATTTTGTTTAACGCTTTCTGCCAAAATAAACTTTATTCCCTATAACTTAAAAAAAAAATAACGAAACTGGGCTGTGCGGCCCCAGGGTCCTCGTGTCTCTGAGGCAGAGGGGATGTCTTTGAGCTGCAGAGAGGCCACTTCATGCTGCAGACTTGAGATGTCGTGAGCTGATGTCTGATTTCTGGTGTCTGGTGGGATCTAACCTGTAGCAGTAGGGTGATGGTTGAGGCATGTCCTGGGTCCCAGCTATGTGCCTCTGTGTGAACCTCAGAGTGGCCTTCAGAGGCCTGTGTTAAGAACTGTGTCCCCTCCCAATCTCTTCCCAGTTCAGTGGGCTTGGTCTTGCAATTTTCAGAGGAAGTTGAATGGTTTGTTTTTGTGCCCAGGACTCCCAGTCTTCCTCCCCACAACAAGCATAATAATGGCATTAAGAAATTTGTCTTCCTCTTCATTGTCATTTATGCATTTTTAGAAAAAAGCAAAACATGTTCCTAAATATCATCTCATTTGATTTTCACCAAATCACTTTTTACTAGCTTCATTTTAGTTATGAGCAAACAGGCTCAGATATATTAGGTATAATCACGAGGACTCTCAACTCTAAGTGTTGAGCTACTTATAATTGAATACCTCTGACCTCAAAAGCTTGGAATGATCTTCTCAGGTGACTCAGTGGTAAAGAACTGCCTGTCAATGCAGGAGACATGGGTTCGATCCCTAATCCAGGAAGATCCTATATGCCTCGGAGCAACTAAGCCTGTGTGCCATAACTACTGAGCCTGTGCTATGGAGTCCAGGAGCTGTAAGTACTGAGCCCATGTGTTGCAATTACTGAAGCCCGTGCACCCTAGAGCCCATACTCCACAACAAGAGAGGCCGCCACAGTGAGAAGCCCGAGCGCTGCAACTAGAGAGTAGCCCCTGCTCATAGCTACTAGAGAAAAGCCTAAGCAGCAATGAAGACCAGCCCTCTCTTCGTCAAAGAGAAAAACAGAAACAAAAAAACTTGGAATGTTTTGTCCTCCCATTCTTTTAGAATTGTCTGCAATTTCTTTAAAATTTAGGCTAGTACAGAAAGTTCTTCATTTAATACCTCTATTAGCCTGTTGGCCTGCTCTCACCACTTCCTACCCTATACCTCCTGTTTCAGCCGCATTAAACTACTGACACTTCCTGACAGGTAGCTGAACGCCACAGGGCCTTACATCCCAGGCAGTGAGGCTTTGCTCCAGTGGAGGAATGGGGTTGGGGTGGGAGCAAGGAGAGCCTGGGCTTTGTGTCAAACCAGTAGTAAGAATAAAACTCTGTGTATTATCTAGCTGCGGTCAATGCTTTGGTTATGACATGGAAAGAGAAATGGACCTGTCATTTTTCTCTCCATCTCTACCCAGAAGCTACAAGAAAATGAGAGCGAGGTGCTACAGTGCGTGTGGTGGGTGATAAAGTGTTGACACTGAGCCCAGAAGGACAGTAAGGTCTATGTCCACTGAGAGGTTTTTTTTTTTTTTTTTAATTTTGCTTATTTATTTATTTTTGGGTCTTTGTTGCTGAGTGAGGGCTTTCTCTAGTTGCAGTGAGTAGGGGCTCCTCTCTAGTTGTGGAGCACCAGTTTCCCATTGCAGTGGCTCCTCTTGTTGTGAAGCGTGAGCTCTAGGGCATGGGGGCTTCAGTAGTTGTGGCACATGAGCTTAGTTGCCCCGTGGCATGTAAAATCTTCCTGAACCAGGGACTGAACCTGTGTCCCCTGCATTGGTAGGTGGATTCTTAACCACTGGGCCACCAGGGGAGTCCCACTAGGAGATTTTTAAAAATTGTGATAAAGTTTAGATAGCTTAACAATTGCTATTTTATCACTTTAAGTATACAGTTAAGTAGCATCGTCTACACAGTGTTGTGCAGCTATCATCATGATTTCCCATACTCTTTCATCACCTCAGACAGAAACTCTGTACTCATCCACAATAACTTCATATTCCTCTCCTCCCCCAGTCCCTGGTAAATTCTATTCTACTTTATGTCTCGATGACTCTTCTAAGTATCTCATATATATGGAATAATGCAATATTTGGAGAAGGAAATGGCAACCCACTCCAGTATTCTTGCCTGGAGAATTCCATGGACAGAAGAACCTGGCAGGCTATGTAGTCCATGGGGTCACAAAGAATTGGACATGACTGAATGATTAATACTTGCTTTTAATGTCTCAGTTTACTTGATGTTTTCAAGGCTTATCCATGTAGCAGTGTCAGAACCTCATTCCTTTTTAAAAATAATTTATTTATTTACTTTTGATTGCACTGGGGTCTCTGTTGCTGCACAGATTTTCTCTAGTTGTGGCAAGTGGGCCTACTCTTCACTGCAGTGGCTTCTTTTGTTGTGGAGCACAGGCTCTGGGTGTATGGGCTTCAGTAGTTGTGGCGCATGGGCCTAGTTGGTCTGTGGTATGTGGAATGTTGATGCTTTTGAACTGTGGGGTTGGAGAAGACTCTTGAGAGTCCCTTGGACAGCAAGAAGATCCAACCAGTCAATCCCAAAGAAAATCAACCCTGACTATTCATTGGAAAGACTGATACTGAAGCTGAAGCTCCAATACTTTGGCCACCTGATGCGAAGAGCTGACTCACTGGAAAAGACCCTGATGCTGGGAAAGATTGAGGGCAGGAGAAGAAGCGGGCAACAGAGGATGAGATGGTTAGATGGCATCATCAGCTCAATGGACATGAGTCTGAGCAAACTGTGGGAGATAGTGAAGGACAGGAAAGCCTGGTGTGCTGCAGTCCATGGGATCACAAAGAGTCAGACAAAACTTAGTGACTGAACAACAACAACAACAACATATGGAATCTTCCCAGACCAGGGATTGAACCTGTGTCCCCTATATTGGCAGGTGGATTCTTATCCAAAGTACTACCAGGGAAGACCTCCTTCTTATCCATTGTATGTATATACCACAGCTTGTTTATCCACTCATCTGTTGGTGGGTTCTTGGGTTGTAACCTTCTTTTAGCTGTTGTGAATAATTCTGCAGTGAACACTGGTGTACAAGCATGTAAGTTTCTGTTTTCAATTGCCTTGGGTATATATCTAGGAGTGGAATTGCTGGGTTTCAATGTTTAAATTGTTGAGGAATATCATTGGAAGTTTTGATAGTTCTGTGCTCTGCCTCAGTCATGGGGCATGGTCTTCTGAACTCAGGGAAGCTCTTGTGCCAGTAGGGACACTCAGTGATAAGACTCAGTAAAGGAACCCTTTGGCCATGTTTCTAGTTCGCTGGATCATTTTGATTGTGGGCCTGAGATGGACCCTGTGCTCTCAGACAGGGGGTCTCTGACTGGTTCCCTCTGCAGATGGCCTGTATCACCACTGCACTGAGAATGGTGTCGTCTACCAGACTTTCTGTGACATGACCTCTGGGGGTGGTGGCTGCACCCTGGTGGCCAGTATGCATGAGAACCGCGTGCTTGGGAAATGCATGTTGGGCAGTCGCTGGTCCAGTCAGCAGGGCAACAGGGCTGACTACCCAGAGAGTGATGGCAACTGGGCCAATTACAACACGTTTGGGTCTGCAGAGGTGGCCACTAGCGATGACTACAAGGTGGGTGGCACTGAGCACCCAGGTGGAAAGGGTGGGGAGAGGGGTGTGGCTGGAGCAGAGCATGTGGAAGGGAGGGTGGGAGATGGGGATGTGGAGGTGGGGCTGGAGAAGATAGACAGAAGTCCATGTCTTGAACCACAACTTATTCCCACCAAGGCTGTTTGGGTGGTGGGGTCTCATTATCTACTGGAGGAGGGTGGGTATCTGTGACTGCTGCCACCTGCTTCCCTGGAGCCCTGAGCTCAGCTCAAGTGAGGGCTGTGTGTGTGGGTCTTTGGCTGGTGGCACCTCCTGGGCTGGTCAGGCTGAATGTGTGTCCCTCTGTAGAACCCTGGTTACTACGACATTCAAGCTCAGGACCTGGGCATCTGGCATGTGCCCAACAAGTCTCCCCTGCAACACTGGAGGAACAGCTCCCTGCTGAGGTACCACACCAACACTGGCTTCTTCCAGAGACTGGGGCATAATCCGGACTCTACCAGGCACATGGCACTGCTGGATGGGGCTGGTTTCCTGAGTGTAGAGACTGAGGAAGTGACTAAGGCTGGGCATGTGGTCCTATGGTCCGTGTTCCCCTGACCTAGATTCTCTGATGGCTCCTGTCCTGCTTCTCTCTGAAGTTCTGAGCCAGGCAAGGGAAGAGACCTATGAGAGAGGAGCATTTAGTGGAGGCTGGGGGTTAGGGAGAGAGAGAGTACGCCGAGGATGAGTAAGAGCATATATGGTGCCCTAGGCTGTTGGGCAATGGCAGCCCACTCCAGTACTCTTGCCTGGAGACTCCCATGGACAGAGAGGCTTAGGCTGCAGTCCATGGGGTCTCAAAGAGTCGGACACGACTGAGCGACTTCACTTTCACTTTTCACTTTCATGCATTGGAGAAGGAAATGGCAGCCCACTCCAGCGTTCTTGCCTGGAGAATCCCAGGGACAGAGGAGCCTAGTAGGCTGCCGTCTATGGGGTCGCACAGAGTCGGACACGACTGAAGTGACTTAGCAGCAGCAATAGCAGCAGGCTGTTGGGAATGCAGGGCTACTGACTGAATCCAGGAAAATGGAAAGATCTTACTTTGACTGGTCTTGAAATGGTATCAGTTACTGAACAAGCACTGTTTCCCCTTTTCCCTCAAAGAATGGCAGAATGTATCGGAGAATGAAAGCTAGGGTCCTCATGTAATGACTTACTGGTACCTCGTAAAAACTCCCTGTGAAATGTGGGGGGAAATGTACTGATAACAGCCTGGCAATACCTGTGGTCTGATTTTGTGATGCCCAGAAAGCTGCATCTTTTTACTTACCCCTTGGCTATCGCGAGTCATTTTGCCCTTCTGACATAATGGAAAAGGCATAAAATTCAGTTATGTTAGGTAACCTTTATTTTACTACAGCCTGATTCTCAGCTATGGATATTATGTGTATTGTCTCATTTAATCTACTCTTGACCCCTGAGCTTTTACCAGATCCATTTTATAGATGAGGAAGCTGAAGCACTGTGAGGTTCAGGAACGTGCCCCACATCCCAGGGTATACATGGAGGAGTTGTGGTTTGGAATGAAGAAATTTGGCTCCAGACTCCTTATTCCTCACCTTCAGCCCCTTGGTAACTTGTTAAGACCAGCCTGGAGTCATGTGCACAGAGAATAACCAGCCCAATGGAGAGGCAGGTTTATTTCTATTGTAATGGGTAATAGTTAATTTCAGTGAACCAGAAGGTGGCAGCATAATATCCTTCGTGGGGGCTGAGCCTTTGATATAAAATGCAAAGCAGTCATAATTTATTGTTGAGAATCTGAGGCTTTAAAGGAGAACAAGAAAAGTGTGGACAGGGTCAGAGTGAGTCACGGCGCCTTCGTAGGTGTTTGGGGATATTCTTCCTGTACACGTGAGTTTTTCCTTTCAAGCCTCTGGCAGACCAGGGGCCCTCTTTGAGGACTGGCTCTTGGTCTCAGGGTGGGGAAAAGTCCAAGTCTGAGGCCAGATGCACCACCACTGTCCACAGAGCGAATGGGTTCCAAGTCAGGCTGGAGTACTGGGCACAGAGAATCTCCAAGGCGACCTAAACAGGCTGTTTCTAGCACATTTCTTAATACTGTTTTCTGCCTCTTGTTTTCAGAGGAATTCACTGTGGATTTGTCTAGTGCATGTATTTAATAATGAGAGAGTAGTCAGAGCCTTGTGTGCTGGAGGCAGAGTCACCAGGTGTAACGTGGATCATGTGAATCCTTGCGGGGCTCACTGGGTGCTTAGGGATTGTCTGTCCATGTGTGTGAGTATGGTATGACCATGGTGTGTGAATGTGTGTGGGAATGTGATCTTTCTTTACTCCTTTCTGGGTCTCCGGGGCCAGGGCTAAAGGATCCTCTGTCCAGGCACTGACATTGTGTACCTTTGAGGACTGAACTGGAAGGGTTGGGGCTTCAGAAGCACCACTGTTTTTGCTCAGCCTTGGGATAAGCTGGTCAGTTACCTGAGCTGGGTGAGGCTTGTGTGCAGGAGCATTCTGTGGAAAACTTTTGGAGCCGAGATTGCTTGAGAAACGCAAGATGTTGTCATTTTGATCTGAGGTTTAGCTTTTCAGAGCAAAACTTGACCTCTTTGCTCCTGACCAGTGTCTGCACAGATTCTCACTGGGTCGGGGGCTTACTGGAAGAATCCTGGACAGCCCTGGGGCCACCCTCCTCCCAACTGTGTACTCTCTCTCTGGTCATCAGTCACAATGTGCCCTAATGTCAAGGGCAGGTGGACTCAGCTCTCACCTGTGGCAGCCTCCGTGTCCGCCCAGGCCAGAGATCATTCAACTCCTGTTTTTCCTAGTCGCTGTGGGATGCCTCATGGCCAGAGGCAGGATAAGCAGGGAGCCCTTGGGCTGCTCAGGGTCTGAGTTGTCAAGAGTAAGCGAGTTTACTTAGGACCCATCCCTTCACAAGTGTACAGTCTGAGACAAGGGTCCTTAGCTGCTGGCATGTGATGCTGAGATCCTGTCTCTTCTTCCTCCTCAGCTTGTCTCTCTCCCAGGCAAGATGATGCAGCTCACCTATCAAGGAGAAACTCAGGTCTGATGGGGCAGTGATGTGTGTGTGGCACCCCCCATGAAGGATATTATGCTGCCAACTTCTGGTTCACTGAAATAAACTATCATCCATTACAATAGAAATAACCCTGTCTCTCCATTGGGCTGGTTATTCTGCTCTGTGCACATGACTCCAGGCTGGTCTTAACAAGTCACCAAGGGGCTGAGGTGGGGAATAAAGAGCCTAGAGCCAAATGCGTGTGCATTCCTCCTCCCTGTGACAGCCTGGTCCCTATGGCTCCTTCCAGCCACGGTCCAAAGCAGATGTGAAGTTGTGTGCACATGTGCCTCCATGCGCTTTAACAAGCATGCAGGGAGCCACTACACTCTGCTGGTGTGGGAGACACAAAGATTGCACGTGCTTTGTTCAGTGTCTGGCAGGACAGACATTCACACAAAAACAGAAGGATGAGATGAAGGATCTTAGGTATAACAGAAATATTAGTGAGGGGCTACACGACACCTAATTCTGCTGGAGTATAAGGGCTGGTGACCACAGCACTTCTGAGCTGAGTGCTGAGAGATGTATACTAGTTTATAGGGCAAAAGCTTCACAATGTTGAATTTGGCAATGATTTGTTGGATATAATACTAAAGGAACAGGCAAAAAAAGTAGACAAATTGCACTTCATGAAAATTTACAAAATTATATAAGACTGTTAACAGAGCAAAAAAAAGGCAGAATGGGAAAAATATTTGCAAATCTTATATTTGATATGAGATTGATGTCCAGTATACATAGAGAACTCCTAAATAACAGCAACAACAATAACAAACTCAATTCAAAGATGGGCATAAGACTTGAATAGACATTTCTCTAAAGAAGATATAAAAATCCGATCAAGCAAAGAAAAGATGTCCTACACAACTAATCACTAGGAAAATGCTAATCAAAACTATAATGAGATAATCACCTCATATCCTTAGGATGATCTTTATTAAAAAAGAAGAAAATAAAAATAAATAAATAAAAAAGAAGAAAATAATAAATGATGAAAAGAATGTGAAGAAATCGAACCCTTATGCACTGTTGGTGAGGATGTTAAATGATATGGCCACTATGGAACAAAATATGGCAGTCCCTCAAAAAAATATTGGTAGAATTACCATATGATACAGCAATTCCACTTTGGGTATATACCCCAAGGAATTGAAAGCAGGGTCTTGAAGACATATGTACATCTTGTCCACAGAAGCATTCTGCATGGTAGCCAAAACAGGAACACAACCAAATGTCCACTGTTAGATAAATGAATAAGCAAGAATGTGGTAAATACAGATAATGGAATTACTCAACCTTTAAACGGAAGGAAATTCTGAAATGCTGTAGCATAGATGAACCTTGGGGACATCATGTGAAGTAATGTAAGCCAGTGATGAAAAGAAAAGATTCTGTACAGATTTGCTTAGGTACTGAAATGTATTTAAATCATAGAGACAGAAAATAGAATGGCAGTTCCTGGGGACTGGAAGGAGGATGAAAATGGAGAGTTGTTATTTAATACAGATAGAATTTCAGTGTTGCAAGACAAACAGTGCTGACTGTTGTACAGCAGTAAGAATGTAATTAATACCACTGAAACACACTCTTAAAATGGTTAAGGTGGTAAATTTTGTTATGTGTATTCCAATAGTTTCAAATTCCCGTTTTTCAGAGTCCTTCCACTCTCCAGGAATGTGGAATTTTTCCAGAGCTGTGGTTCTCAAACTGTAGTGCATCAGAATAATCTAGAAGGTGCCTTAGAATACCCCCAGGGTTGCTGATTCAGCAGATATAGAGGAAGACCCAGGAATTTGCTTTTGTAGCAAGTTCCAGGTGATTCTGATGCTGCTGGTCTTGGAACCACACTTTGAGAACAATTTCTTTTCTCTAGTTAGGATTCTGTATCAGATTGTTGGGGCTGCTGTAGAAAAACACCACAAACTGGGGGCTCAGATAGCAGACAGTGGCTGAGATGGTAAAGAATTTGCCTGCAATGCAGGAGACCTGGGTTAGATCCCTGGGTCAGGAAGTTCCCCTGGAAAAGGAAATGGCAACCCCCACCAGTATTCTTGCCTGGATAATTTCATGGATGGGAGCCTGGTGGGCTCTTTGGGAGGTTTCAAAGAGTTGAACACGACTGAGGACTAGTGTGTATGTGTTGTTTCATAGTTCTGGAATCTGAAAGTCTGAGATCAAGATTTCAGAAGAGCTAGTTCCTTCTGAAGGGTGTGAGGGAAAATCTGTCCCATGCCTCTCCCCTAACTTTCGGTTGTTTGCCACCAAACTTTGGCATCCCTTAACTTGTAGATGCATCACTGAGGTTTCACCTTCAACTTCACAAGATGTACCTGTCTCTGTGTCCAAATTTTCCGTTGTCATAAGGACATCAGTCATATTGGATTTGGGCTTACCCTAAAGACATATCTTAATGTGATTTTCTCCAAAGACTCTGTTTCTGAATAAGGTCCTATCCTGAGGTACTAGGGATTGGTACTTCAGCATCTTTTGGAGGGGACAAAATTCAACCCATAATAGGTCTCATATATTTTAGTCTCCACATGGCTGAGCATTTCACTCAGCAGCACATTAAGCCTTTTCACAGGCAATTTTGTTCTTTCCTTTTCTGCAATCCTGTCCTGGACTCAGCCATTTTTTAACTGTAAGATGCCTTTGTCTTCCTTCATATGTTAGGCTTGCAACAGAGTTGGGTTTCTGGTTCTGCTTTCTTGGAATCTTAGAGAAGGAATACTCTCTTCTTTGTATATTATTTCTATGCCTTTAGAATCAAGAAAAAACTGCAACCCATCACAGTGGGGCCATGAGACAAAACTGTATGTATGGAAATCAATAACTCTCCCTTTTATTTAAATAACAAGTTAAAAAACATAATGGAAGAAAAGATTCCATTTATGATAACAATAAAAAATAAGATATTTGGGGATAAATTTAACTAGCAATATGTGAGATCTAGATGACAAAACTATGAACACTGAGATATTTTAAGGAGAAAAGTGGTTCAGTCTTGGAATAACTGGGTGAAGGTGCCAACAAAGCATACTGACAGATGTTATATGGAGCCAGCCTGTTGTGGCAGTCTCTGCAGTTAAAATAGCCAAGCCTTCTGAAATTGTTTCTATTGATAATCCAGAGAACAAAAGAAGTAAGGAACAGAAAAGAACAACAAAAACAACCCCAAAACAATGAACACAATGACAATGAGTACATCAGTTCAGTTCAGTTTAGTTCAGTCGCTCAGTTGTGTCTGACTCTTTGGGACCCCATGGACTGCAGCACGCCAGGCCTCCCTGTCCTTCATGAACTCCCTCAAAGTCATGTCCATTGAGTTGATGATGCCATCCAACCATCTCATCCTCTGCTGTCCCCTTCTCCTCCCACCTTCAATCTTTCCCAGCATCAGGGTCTTTTCCAAGATCAGTTCTTCATATCAGGTGGCCAAAGTATTGGAGTTTCAGCTTCAGCATCAGTCCTTCCAATGAACATTCAGAACTGATTTGTTTAGGATGGACTGGTTTGATCTCCTTGCTGTCCAAGGGGCTCTCAAGAGTCTTCTCCAACACCACAGTTCAAAAGCATCAGTTATTCAGCTTTCTTTATAGTCCAACTCTCACATCCAAACATGACTCTTGGAAAAATCATAGCTTTGACTATATAGACCTTTCTTGGCAAAGTAATGTCCCTGCTTTTTAATAAGCTGTCTAGGTTGGTCATAATGTTTCCTTTGAGGAGCAAGCATCTTTTAATTTCCTGGCTGCAGTCACCATCTGCAGTGATTTAGGAGCCCCCAAAAATAAAGTCTGCCACTGTTTCCCCTGTTTCCCCATCTATTTCCCATGAAGTGATGGGACCAGATGCCATGATCTTCATTTTCTGAATGTTGAGTTTTAAGCCAACTTTTTCACTCTCCTTTTTTATTTTCATCAAGAGGCTCTTTAGTTCCTCTTCACTTTCTGCCATAAAGGTGGTGTCATCTGCATATCTGAGGTTATTGATATTTCTCCCTGCAATCTTGATTGCAGCTTGTGCTTCTTCCAGCCCAGCGTTTCTCATGATGTACTCTGCATAGAACTTAAATAAGCAGGGTGACAATATATAGCCTTGACATACTCCTTTTCCTATTTGGAACCAGTCTGTTGTTCCATGTCCAGTTCTAACTGTTGCTTCTTGACCTGCATACAGATTCTCAGGAGGCAGGTCAGGTGGTCTGGTATTCCCATCTCTTGAAGAATTTTCCACAGTTTGTTGTGATCCACACAGTCAAAGACTTTGGTGTAGTTAATAAAGCAGAAGTAGATGTTTTTCTGGAACTCTCTTGCTTTATCAATGATCCAACAGATGTTGACAATTTGATCTCTGGTTCTTCTACTTTTTCTAAATCCAGCTTGAACATCTTGAAGTTCACAGTTCATGTACTATTGAAGCCTGGCTTGGATAATTTTGAGCATTACTTTGCTAGCTTGTGAGATGAGTACAGTTGTCCAGTAGTTTGAGCATTCTTTGGCATTGCCTTTCTTTGGGATTGGAATGAAAACTGACCTTTTCCATCCTGTGGCCACTGCTGAGTTTTCAAAATTTGCTGGCATATTGAGTGCGGCACTTTCACAGCATCATCTTTTAGGATTTGAAATAGCTCAACTGCAATTCCAATACCTCCACTAGCTTTGTTTGTAGTGATGCTTCCTAAGGCCCACCAGACTTCACATTCTAGGATGTCTGGCTCTAGGTGAGTGATCACACCATAGTAATTATCTGGGTCCTGAAGATCTTTTTTGTGTATTTCTTCTGTGTATTCTTGCCACCTCTTCTTAATATCTTCTGCTTTTGTTAGGTCCATACCATTTCTGTCATTTATTGTGCCCATCTTCCATGAAATGTTCCCTTGGTACTTCTAGTTTTCTTGAAGAGATCTCTAGCCTTTTCTGTTCTATTGTTTTCCTCTATTTCTTTGCATTATTCACTTAAGAAAGCTTTCTTATCTGTCTTTGCTATTCTTTGGAACTCTGCATTCAAATGGGTATATCTTTCCTCTTCTCCTTTGCCTTTTGCTTCTTTTCTTTTCATTACTGTTTGTAAGGCCTCCTCAGACAACCATTTTGTCTTTTTGCATTTCTTTTTCTTGGGGATGGTCTTGATTGCTGCCTCCTGTATAATGTCATGAACCTTTGTCCATAGTTCTTCAGGCACTCTGTCTGTCAGATCTAACCCTTGAATCTATTTGTCACTTCCACTGTATAATCATAAGGGATTTGATTTAGGTCGTACCTGAATGGTCTAGTGTTTTTTCCCTACTTTCTTCAATTTCAGTCTGAATTTGGCAATAAGGAGTTCATGATCTGAGCCACAGTCAGCTCCAGTCTTGTTTTTGCTGACTGTATAGAGCTTCTCCATCTTTGGCTGCAAAGAATATAATCAATCTGATTTTGGTATTGACCATCTGGTGATGTCCATGTATAGAGTCTTCTGTTGTTTTATTGGAAGAGGGTGTTTGCTATGACTGGTGTGTTCTTTTGGCAAAACTCTGTTAGCCTTTGCCCTGCTTCATTCTGTATTCCAAGGCCAAATTTGTCCATTACTCCAAGTGTTTCTTGACTTCCTACTTTTGCATTCCAGTCCCCTATAATGAAAAGGACATCTCTTTCATTTGTTAGTTCTAGAAGGTCTTGTGGGTCTCCATAGAACCATTCAACTTCAGCTTCTTCAGCATTACTGGTTGGGGCATAGATTTGGGTTACTGTGATATTGAATGGTTTGCCTTGGAAACGAACAGGGATCATTCTGTCTTTCTTGAGATTGCATCCAAGTACTGCATTTCAGACTCTTTTGTTGACCATGGTGGCTACTCCATTTCTTCTAAGGGATTCTTGCCCACAGTAGTAGACATAGTGGTCATCTGAGTTAAATTCACCCATTCCAGTCCATTTTAGTTTGCCGATTCCTAAAATGTTGACGTTCACTCTTGCCATCTCTTGTTCGACCACTTCCAATTTGCCTTGACTCATGGACCTAACATTGCAGGTTCCTATGCGATATTGCTCTTTACAGCATCAGACTTTACTTCCATCACCAGTCACATCTACAACTGGGTGTTGTTTTTGCTTTAGCTCCATCTCTTCACTCTTTCCGGAGTTCATTTTCCCTTGATATCCAGTAGCATATTGGGCACCTATCGACCTGGGGAGTTCATCTTTCAGTGTCCTATATTTTTGCCTTTTCATACTGTTCATGGGGTTCTCAAGGCAAGAATACTGAAGTGGTTTGCCATTCTCTTCTCCAGTGGACCACGTTTTGTCAGGACTCTCCATCATGACTTGTCCATCTTGGGTGGCCCTACATACCTATCAATAATTACTTTAAATGTTTAAATGGTCTAAATGGTCCAATTAAAAGACATAGAATGGCTGAAAGGATACAAAAACAAGGCTCATGTGTATGCTGTCTACAAAAGAATCACTTCTGATCTAAAGGCACACCCAGACTGAAAGTGAGTGGATGGGGAAATGTATTCCATGCAAATGGAAATCAAAAGAAAACTGGGGTAGCAATACTTATGTCTAAGTAGATTTTAAAACAAAGACTGTAACCAGAGACAAACCATTACCTAATGATAAAAGGATCAATCCAAGAAGATGTAACACCTGTAAATATATACACACCCAACATAGGAGCACCAAAATACGTAAAACAAATATTAACAGATAAAGGGCGAATTTGACAGTCTTATTTTGTTGATTAAATTACTCTTAACAATCACACTCACATGCTGACAATCATGACAATGAAAGCCTCTCAGTCACCTTTCTGAGACCTCGTGGACTATATAGTCCATGGGATTCTCCAGGCCAGGCTACTGAGGTGGGTAGCCTTTCCCTTCCCTAGGGATCTTCCCAACCCAGGGATCGAGCCCTGGTCTCCACATTGCAAGCAGATTCTTTACCAGCTGAGCTGCAAGGGAAGCCCAAGAATACTGGAGTGGGTAGCCTATCCCTTCTGCAGCAGATCTTCCTGACCCAGGAATCAAACTGGGGCCTCCTGCATTGCAGGTGGATTCTTTAGCAAATCATGCCTAAATGACACAGTGTTTAATTTCTGTTTTCAGCCTGTATAAAATCATATCATATGTTGTCTTTTGGGAGCATACTTTTTTCCTAAGTTATATTGCTATGATTCCTCTATGTTGTTGTACAGTTGTTCACTTATTTGTAATGTTATTGATGTTCCATTGTATGGATATGCATATGTGCTTAGTCACTCAGTTGTGTCTGGCTCTTTGTGACCCCATGGACAGTAGCCCACCAGGATCCTCTGTCCCTGGGATTCTCCAGGCAAGAATACTGGTGTGGGTTGCCATTCCCTTCTCCAGGGGATGTTCCCAACTCAGGGATTAAACTTGGGTCTTCTGCATTGCAGGTGAATTCTTTACCAGCTGAGCCACCAGGGAAGCCCTTATATGCATATGCCACAATTTATATTTCTACTGTCTCATTATTGAGCATTTGTTTTTCTGATTAAGAACAATGCTGCCAAGAACATTGTTGTATGCGTCTCTGCGTACATATGTGCTAAAGGTCTCTTGAGGATATGACTAGAATTCAAATTTCTGGGTCATCAGAATTTGTGAATATTCAACTTTACAAGATAATAGTCTTCACCCTCCCAAGTGTACCAATTTATATTTCCATTAGCATATATAACAATTTCAATCAGTACATAACTTCTTGAATACTTGGTATTATCAGACTTTATTTTTTATGAATTAAATATTCATAATTTGAATTTTCTCATTCCTAGTGAGGTTGAATAAGTCTTCATGTGTTTATTGGCTATATGTATCTCTTTTTCTGTGAAATCCTTGTTCATATATTTTGCAAAATTCCTATTAGATTGTTTATCCTTTTATTAATTGATTGATTAATAAAATTTCTTTATATAATAGTATTAACTAATACTACTGCAGCCATGAAATTAAAAGACGCTTACTCCTTGGAAGAAAAGTTATGACCAACCTAGATAGCATATTCAAAAGCAGAGACATTACTTTGCCAACGAAGAAAGCTGAGCGCTGAAGAATTGATGCTTTTGAACTGTGGTGTTGGAGAAGACTCTTGAGAGTCCCTTGGACTGCAAGGAGATCCAACCAGTCCATTCTGAAGATCAGCCCTGGGTGTTCTTTGGAAGGAATGATGCTAAAGCTGAAACTCCAGTACTTTGGCCACCTCATGTGAAGAGTTGACTCATTGGCAAAGACTCTGATGCTGGGAGGGATTGGGGGCAAGAGGAGAAGGGGACGACAGAGGATGAGATTGCTGGATGGCATCACTGACTCGATGGACGTGAGTCTGAGTGAACTCCGGGAGTTGGTGTTGGACAGGGAGGCCTGGCGTGCTGCGATTCATGGGATTGCAAAGAGTCGGACACGACTGAGCGACTGAACTGAACTGAACAGAACCTTTTGTTGGTTATACATGTTGCAAATATGTTCTTTCAATGTGTATCATGTATTTTTACTTTAGTTATAGTATATTTTAAGGAACAGAAGTTTTCAGTGTCAAAGATTTTCAATCCATCCTTTTATGATGAGCATAGAATTAGGAAATAAGAAAGGTGTTATAGTCTGTATTAATTGCTGTTATTTCCTGTGCTCAGGATCTTTTGCTGGTCCCATGAAGAATTTAGTATGATCTTTACTATGAAAAATTCTGATTGTCAGAATAGTTCATTCCACATTTCTCGAGATTTTGATGATTCAGAGGAAAAGAGATTGGGTAAATCTGTTGGTAACTGATATACCAAGTTCACTTAAAGAAAGCTTGAAGTCTTCTTGGGATCATAGGGAAGGTGAGAAAGAAAATGAAAGGATGAGAGTGTCTCTTTTACATTGTTTTGAAAGTTCAAGGAAGTGATTAACCATAGAATCCTATAGCAAATTCCATAGACAATGGGAAAAAACAACTCATCAAGATTGTACTTCCCTGATTCTCTTACATGACTTCTCTGAGCTACTCCCTCCGGGCGGAACCCCACAGCTTTCATTTTTCGTGAGGTAAATATACAACTAAATTGGAAAGCTACTAATGGTTGAAATGGTAGAAAAAGAGGAAATTTTATTGTCTTTCTTTAAGCATTACCTGTAGATAATGTTATTTCATTGGTAATATCTAAAGATTCAGACTGGTGGAATTCTAACTTGTTTTTCCCACAAGTGGGGTGGAAGTTTTAATTAATCAAAATGGGCTAGATGTGAAAAATAAAATGGTATTTTTTCAGACTTGAGGAAGTGAATAGGAGTAAAATTTATGGGGTCTAAGACCCAAAAGTTATCCTTTGATATAGGCTGGAAAGAACTACTAAAATTAAGACACAAGACAGCAAAAGTCTCCACTTAAGGTTTGTAAATCTGAAATGATACTTTATTTTTTTAAATCTATGTAAAGTTTTTAATCTAAAAAAAAAAAAAAAAAAGGATTTCTGAACCAATACAACATTGTAAAGCAACAGTTCTCTAATTAAAAACAAATTTAAAAAATGGCGTTCTGGAGAGATACTTTAAAACCATCAGTTGGAATGAGACTGATGTACTTTTAGACACTTAATGATGTGTCTAACTGCCTGAGCTTGTGCGGGATTGCCCTGACTGGGGTAGGAGATGGAAACAAAGTACTAGATAAGAGATTGGGGCAAGGGGAGGCCCCAGCACATAATCCCCAAGACTCTATCCTCACAAGAAGAAAGCACATAGGGGTGCTAAGGAATACCAGCAGAGACAGCTAGAACAGTCTGCCAGAAAGACTGAGAGAACTCATGAGAGTTATGTAGGGAGTGGTATTGGGGGGGGAAGGTAGAGAAAAGGGGAACTCCCAGGGATCGGGAAATCCCATCTAGGTGCTTCATTTTTTGTGGTCTAGTGAGTGGGTCTGTGGGCACATGAAACCCATGTGGTAGATACAACTGCACAAAGAATCAGGGAATCTGTCAACACTGATATGGATTATACATGAAAGACAAACAACAACGTGAAGAAAAGAAAATATTCCAGAACAGGGTTTATCAAATCAAGAAAATTTCATTTATGGTTAATTGGTTAATGAATGCTCATGTCATTAAAATGACAAGATAACTTGGCTATAAGCTTCGAACTGCAAGTTGAAAATTTGATCACATGCATTTGTTTTCAGAAGTGACAGTATGGCGATCCATTCAGTGTCACAGCAATCCAAGTCTGTACCCCAACTACTAATGCTGAAGAAGATGAAGATCTTCTAAAAGATGTACCAAACCTTCTAGAACTAACACCAAAAAAAGATATCCTTTTCATCCTAGGGGACTGGAATGCAAAAGTAGGAGTCAAGAGATACTGGAGTAATAGGCAAATTTGACCTTGGAGTACAAAATGAAGCCAGTCAAAGGCTAACACAGTTTTGCCAAGAGAACACGCTGGTTGTAGCAAACACCCTCTTCCAACAACACAAGAGATGACACTACACATGGACATCGCCAGATGCTCAACACTGAAATCAGATTGATTATATTCTTTGCAGCCGAAGATAGAGAAGCTCTATACAGTCAGCAAAAACAAGACTGGAAGCTGACTGTGACTCAGATCATGAACTCCTTATTTCAAAATTCAGGCTTAAATTGAAGAAAGTAGGGAAAAAACACTAGACCATTCAAGTATGACCTAAATCAAATCCTTTATAATTATACAGTGGAAGTGACAAATAGATTCAAGGATTAGATCTGATAGACAGAGTGCCTGAAGAACTATGGATGGAGGTTTATAACATTGTACAGAAGGTGGTGACCAAAACCATCCCCCCTGCCAAAAGAAATGCAACAGTGCAAAATAGTTGTCTGAAGAGGCTTTCAAATAGCTGAGAAAAGAAGAGAAGTGAAAGGCAAAGGAGAAAAGGGGAGATATAGCCATCTGAATGTAGAGTTACAAAGAATAGTAAGGAGACATAAGAAAGCCTTCTTAAGTGAACAATGCAAAGAAATAGAGGAAAACAATAGTATGGGAAAGACTAGAGATCTCTTCAAGAAAAGTAGAGATACCATGGGAATATTTCATGCAAAGATGGGCTCAATAAAGGACAGAAATGGTATGGACCTACTAGAAGCAGAAGATACTAAGAAGAAGTGGCATGAATACAAAGAAGAATTGTACAAAAAGATCTTAATAACTCAGATAACCACAATGGTGTGATCACTCACTTGGAGCCAGACATCCTGGAGTGTGAAGTCAAGTGGGCCTTAGGAAGCATCACTACAAACAAAGCTAGTGGAGGTATTGGAATTGCAGTTGAGCTATTTCAAATCCTAAAAGATGATGCTGTGAAAGTACTGCACTCAATATGCCAGCAATTTTGGACAAGTCAGCAGTGGCCACAGGACTGAAAAAGAAGCTTTCATTCTAATCCCAAAGAAAGGCAATGCCAAAGGATTGTAGTTCAAACTACTGCACAATTGGGCTTAATTCACTTGCTAGTAAGGTAATGTTCAAAATCCTTCAAGCTAGACTTCAACAGTACATAAACAGAGAACTTCAAGATGTACAAGCTGGATTTAGAAAAGGCAGAGGAACCAGAGTTCAAATTGCCAATGTTCGCTGGATCATCAAAAAAGCAAGAGAGTTTCAGAAAAACATCTACTTCTGTTCACTGACTACATGAAAGCCTTTGACTGTGTGGATCACAACAAACTGTGAAAAATTCTTCAAGAGATGGAAATACAGACCACCTTACCTGCCTCCTGAGAAACTTGTATGCAGGTTAAGAAGCAACAGTTAGAATTGGACATGGAAGAATGGACTGGTTCAAACCGAGAAAGGAGTAGATCAGTGGTGTATAATGTCACACTTTTAAATTCTATGCAGAGTACATCATGCAAATTTCTGGGCTGCAGAAATCACAGGCTGAAATCAAGATTTCCAGCTGAAGTATCAACAACCTCAGATATGCAGACAACACTGTTTCACAGAAAGATGACACTGCTTCACAGAAAGCGAAGAGCAACTAAAGAGCCTCTTGATGAAGGTGAAAGGGGAGAGTGAAAAAGCTGACTTAAAACTCAACATCAAAAAACTAAGATCACAGCATGCAGTCCCATCACTTCATGGCAAGATGGGGGAACGATGGAAACAGTGACAGACTTTATTTTCTTGGACTCCAAAATCACTGCAGATTGTGACTGCAGCCATGACATTAGTAGATGCTTGCTCCTTAAAAGAAAAGCTATGACAAACCTAGACAGAGTGTTAAAAAGCAGAGCCATCACTTTGCTGACAAAGGTCTGTGTAGTGAAAGCTATGGTTTTTCTAGTAGTTGTACGAATGTGAGAGTGGAACCATAAAAAATGCTGAGAACTGAGGAATTCATGCTTTCAAACTATGGTGCTAGGAATGACTCTTGAGTCTCTAGACAGTAAGAAGTTCAAATCAGTCAATCCTAAAGGAAATCAACCCTGGATATTCATTGGAAGTACTGATGCTGAAGTTGAAACACCAATAATTTGGCCACCTAATGTGAAGAGTTGATTCATTGGAAAAGACCCTGATGCTGGGAGAATGAAGGCAAATGGAGAAGGGGACAACGGAGGATGAGATGATTGTATGGCATCACCGACTCAGTGCACATGAATCTGAGCAAACTCTGGGAGATAGTGAAGGACGGGAGGCCTGGTGTGCTGCAGTCCATGGGGTCACAAAGAGTCGGACATGACTGAGTGACTGAACAACAAGTGAGCACAGTTTTAATAAGTAAAAGGGAACACTGGCTTGCACAAATTGCCTTACATTCAATTTTGATCTTCTGAATTTATAATTCACAAAATAGATGTAATTCACAAACTGGTGGCAGGGGACCTAGAGTCATATTTTCTTTCCATTTTTGTAAAACACTCTGATATATTATTGTCAAATGTAACAATTTAAGTATATAACTTATGCTAAATCAGATTTTGCTTTCTATACAGATGATCCTTGAAAAATGAACAATGTCGGGGTGAATGGTGCTGATTCTGCCCCCATCAGTCTAAAATCTGAGTGTAACTTTATAGTTGGCTCTCCTTTCAGGCGGTTCTACATTCGTAGATTCAACCAGTCACAGATCATGTAGTACCACAGCACCTTTTTAATGGGGCAGGGGCGGGGGGAAGGTTTACTCTCCCCCGAGTAAAAGAAAATTCTCCTGCCTAAGGACCTTCAAACTGAGTCATTAGCTCGGCAGATTTTGGATTTGTCAGTCTCCGTACCTGGTTGAATCAGTTCTCTTTATCTCTTTCCATCTCTATCTGCCTATGTCTATATATCTTGTCTTGGTTCTGCTTCTCTGGAAAGTTCCATGAATACATTGATCTTATGTAATGTAGGTGAAAATCTAGAAACCTGGGGAACTGATATATTATACACATATTTTTCACATTCTTTTTTGTTTTGACCACAACTCAAGGCATGTGGTATCTTAGTTCCCCCACCAGCCATGGAGCTCTTGTGGAGTCTAAACCACTAGAGCACCCAGGGCAGTCTGAGAGCTGATATTTTAAATCATTGCACATGTAATATAGTCATTGTAAAAAGTTCTGAACAGGAAGCATATGTGGAATAAAAAGTAAAACTCACTCTCTTACTTACATCTACTCAAAATTCTATTTCTTTATCTAAAGGTTATCATCATGAATATTTTTTTCCCCAGGCATGTTTCCCTACATTTACAACCATTCAGAGCACATAAATATACACACATTCATTTTGTCCACCTAAACAGAATTATATTATGCAGAAGGTTTTGTGAATGCCTTAGAGCTCTTTTCATATGAGTATGCAGACATTTATTTTACTCTTTCATTTTTTTTGTTTTTAATTGAAGGATAATTGCTTTACAGTATTGTGTTCGTTTCTGCCAAACATCAACATGAATCAGCCATAGGCATATATATGTCCCTTCCCCCTTGAACCTCCCTGCCACCTCCTTCCACACCCTACCTCTTTAGGTTGTTACAGAGTTTACTCTTTTAAAAGGCTTCTTAATATACTATAATATAGAATGAGTATACCATATTTGTAAAATTGTTCCCTATGATTAACATATAGATTATTTCTGATTTTTTACTTAACAATGCTATAAGGAAGAACCTTTGAGCCATGTGAAAATACTTTCATGCATTAATGGCAGTATTTCTGTGGATAAACTCAGAGTGGGTATTGCTAGTTGAAAGGGCCTGTTTTTCTTTTTTGGCTGTGTTGCAGTGCACAAGCTTTTCATTGCTGTGCACAGATTTTCTCTAGTCTTGGTGAGCAGGGCCTATGCTCTAGTTGCAGTGCATGGGCTTCTCGTTGAGTTTGGGTCTCTTCTCATGGAACACAGGCTCTAGGGCTTCAGCAGTTGTAGCATGCAGGCTCTAGAATATGGGCTCAATACTTGTGGTGCCCTGGCTTAATTGCCCCATGGCATGTGAGATCTTAGAGACTGAATCTGTGTCCCCTGCATTGGCAGGCAGACTCCCAACTACTGAACCACCAGGGAAGTCCCAGAGTATATATATTTAACACAGTAATGATTTCTATTAAATTGTCTTCTAGTAAATTACCAAAATTGAAGGTAGTCCTAGGGATCCCAAATTTACAATTAGTCTCAGAACTGGGACTATTCCATCTTTCATGGGAGAAAATTTATCCTTCCTACTGTATCATGCCTTGAGCACCATCTCAAGGTCAGGGGCACGGCCAGATCAACACTGAGGAAACTTCCCGGGGCTAAAGGGCTGCCTCTTGGGAGGGGAAAAAAGAAAGAAGAGATGATAACCATTAGATCAACGGGAAAAATCTGTGTAGGGTCTGCATTTAAAAAAATAAACAAAATTTTATTGTTCATATTTTTTAATATTAATACTCTCAGGTACAGTTTTTAATTTGATTCTTTTTTAAAAATACATTTGTTTGTGTAATATGCATATACATATTAAAATAACTTGTTAACCTGCTTGTTTTTCTTTACTTCAATTAATGGAGATTATACATCTAATTTGATTCTGAAAACTACCTTATGAGGGATGGGAGCCAAGTGCTGTTGGCCCCACAGGCTCAGAAAATAATTTGGTCAGGATCGCACAGGCTGTGAGTTGCTGAACTGGAGCTCAAGTCTACATGCGTGTGTGTGCCAAGTCGCTTCAGTCGTGTCCAACTCTGTGCGACCCTATGGACTGTAGCCTGCCAGGCTCCTCTGTCCATGGGATTCTCCAGGGAAGAATATTGACCTCCTCCAGGGGATCTTCCCTACCCATGGATCAGACTTGTGTCTCTTAGGTCTCCTGCATTGGCAGGTGGAATCTTTACCACTAGTGCCACCTGGGAAACCTACATTCTTGACTGCAAATCCAGTGTTCGACCCAGAAAATCATTGCTGCCTTTTTTTTTTGGCAGGCAAGTCTTGCATTCTGCCTCCCCTCAGCCCAACTTCAGACACAGTGACTGGAAATGGATCAACAGATGAAAAAGGAGAAGGGCTGAACTGAAGGGAACTGAAAATATTTTCTGCTGAGGGGAAAGCAGAAGAAAAAGGGCATAGAACTCTGGGTGCGGCCTCAAAGCTATTGAGTTCTGGGGAAAGTGGGATGCCTCCACCCCTCCATGGCGGTGTGAAGAGTCAAATGCCGTCTGGCCTTTCTGGAGGGTGGGATCAAAGTGTGTGTTGGGGGGCAGCAAAAATGGGTCTGCATGCTGTCTGGGTGAGAGAAGGTGAGAAGAAAGAACTATTATGGGAAAGTAGAAAAAGAGTAAGGGAAGGAATTTAAAAGTACAGATCAGAAACTAGGCAAAAGGATATTATTATGGAAACATTTTAATTTGGATGTGCTTAAGGTTGAAACTTTGGTATCAACCTTCAGAAAATCCCCAGGCCTGCTGGATTTTTCTAGTGCCTTTACTTGTCTCCTTCAACATTTCACCTATTTGTCTAGTGATCCACTTTTCAATCTACATCCTTCCCAAACCCTCTCTCTTTTGCCTTCACAATGTCTGTTGGGATTGGACAGGCTTACATAATGGCTGTTTGGTCCCCATATAGTTTTCTCTATATTGCCAGTAGGGTGCAGAAGATTGAAAACTTTCTTGGGCATCTGTCCTTTAAATAAAGCAGCTGGGCTGGGGCAGAGCTCAGGACAAGATTTATAAGTTGGTTTTGTGAGTCACAGTGTATGCTGAGCATCCGCCCACTTGAGGCGAACTTCGCAAGTTTAGCTTGTGGGAACTATCAGACCAGGTCCAGGGACTGGGGCTTCCTCAACAACCCTGCTAGCGTTCAGCTGATGAGAACATCCTCAAGCTGAGGAAACTGTGGCTGAAGCCCGACAGAGTTCTGCTCCCTGTCACCCTTCTGCTGATGGGTGGCTGCTGAGCTTGTGCAAGGCAGAGTATCTGGTGGGAGAGGAGCTGGCTTGACCCCTCTGTCAGCGTCTCACATCTGTTCTGTGGGCATGCTGGGGCAAGTGCTTGCCCTCACACTCCTCCTGCTCATCAAGGGACATCAGGGCCAAGGTAAGGAGGCCCAGCCTGGTAGGGGTGGGCTGGCATGGACCAGGAGCTGTGGCCTTCAGGGAAATCAGGATGTGAGCCTCTGGATTGTGCTGCTTACATGGTCACCTGGACCTGTGACTCGGAGCAGCTCCCTGAAGCTCTGGGCAGGCTGGGTCAGACAGCAAAGGCTGGCAGTGGGTTGGGAGGTCCTTGAGAAGTGTGCATCTGGCCATGCCATCAGCAATCCAGGCCACCTCGGCAAGGTGAGTCCTTCCCACCAGCTTCAGTTTTCCTTTCTGTCTAGGGGGGAGAAATTGTCCTCCCTGCTGTCTGTAAGAATGAAATATCCTCTCGTTTGGTGCAGTTGCCAAAAGAGACAAGAAGCGGCCATGAACTTGGGTTTCTCAAAGGAAGTCGGGTGGTTCTGGAGCTCAGAGACCGACAGATTATTCGCTGAGGCAGGAAAGTTGAGCCCTGGCAAGCAATAGGCGGTGTGGAGGGCGGGGAGGGGGATAGGAGGCGTGAGACAAAGGCCCGAACAGAGGCTTTATTTGCAAGGGCTGGTCCCTCCATCAACTCTGTCAGCAGCCCAGAGGCCAAGGGAGCCTGAAAATTATTAGGGAAATGTTGGCTGGGGGCTTCCCTAGTGGCTCAGTTGGTAAAGAATCTGTCCACAATGAGGGAGACTGGGGTTTGATTTCTGGGTTGGGAAGATCCTCAAGAGAAGAGAATGGCTACCTGCTCCAGTATTCTTGCCTGCAGAGTTTTATGCACAGAGGAGCCTGGCAGGTAGAAGTCCATGGGATCACCAAGAGTTGAACACGACTGAATGACCTACACTTTCACTTTGGCTGGGGGCAGGGGGCGGAGAAGGGAAGAGAAGGAGACATACTAGGAAGTTCCATAGCAAACTGAAAACTCTCAGCTGGGCCCTGAGCCAACAAATGAGGGGGCAGGGAATCTCAGTGAGGGGTGCTCCCCCTTTCTCTCCAACCTTGTCTAGGATGCTCTGAAACTTGGAGCCTGCATTTTAAATCAGTAACTCTTTGCGGGGCATGGTGAATGGAGGTGGAATGAGAGGAAGGCACACTTGGTTGCAAAGGGAGGAAACTGAGGTACAGGGAAATGTTTGTTTAGGGCCTGTTACAGGCTGTCCCTGGGTAACCAGTTCAATCACTGAGCCCCTGGCACTCAGATATCCTTCAAGAAGATACATTCTAGGCTCTGGCATTTGTATGAGTACAGGTGGAGTAGGGCAGGGTGTGATGAGGAACAGGGAGCAGAGAGAGAAGTCTGGAGCCTGGGGCTCATGTGTGTGGGCTAGGGGGATCCAAAGATACAGGATCCCAGGTAAGAAAGCTAGATTAGAAACTTGAAAGCCAAGGTAGGGCCCACAGGGTTTGATGCCTGGCTTTGGGGGTGCAGGAACAGAAGGTCGGGGCTGACTCTGAGATCATGAGCCTATGTGTTGCTCCCTCCATCCTTGTGGCACTGTCTCTGGGCATGGCCATGCTAAATCCATTGCAGGGGGAAGCCAGGTAGCGATTCTTTGAGCACTGGAAGGGATGGACTTTGGCCTCACGGAACTTTTCTCTCATCTTGCTATACACTGTGTCTGTGGGGCTGGCCTTGTGTAAGTTGACTGAAACTGCTATAATTATTTGTTTCAATTTTTAAACTTCTTAGTTTAAAATAATTTTGACATTTCAGGGAAGTTGCAAGAATAGTACAAAGAATTCTTGTATTTCCTTCATCTAGATTCACCAGTTGTTAACATTTTATCACATTTGCTTTATTTCTCTTTCTCTCCAAATATATGCATGTGTGAATAGCTGTATAATAATAATTATTTTTGTGGAATATTCAAGGGTAAATTGCAGACATCACCCCTTTTTACTCTTAACTATTTTAGCACACATCTTCGAAAAACAAGAATGTCCCCATATCATGATATCAGCACAGTTATAAAATGTAGTACATTTAACATCAATGCAATCAAATATATAATACATATTTAAATATTACCAAATGTTCCCCCAGTGCTGTGTGCGTGCTTGCTAAGTCACTTAAGTCGTGTCCTACTCTGTGTGACATAGACCATTGGGCTCTTCTGTCCATGAGATTCTCCAGGCAAGAATACTGGGGTGGGTTGCCATGCCCTCCTTCAGGGGATCTTCCCAACCTAGGGATCGAACCCACGTTTCCTAGTCTCCTGTATTGGCAGGCGGGTTCTTTACTATTAGAACCACCTGGGAAGCCCCAGGTGTGCTATAACATCTCTTTTCCCATCCAGAATCCAACCAGGATCATGTATTGCCTTCAGTTATTATGTCTGTTTTTTAAGTTATTTATTTATTTGGCTGTATTGGGTCTTACTTGTGGTGCAAAGATCTTCTTCGCTTCATGTGGATCTTTCATTGCAGTGCATGAACTAAACTTTCTACTAGCAATTGTGTCTCTCGGGCTTCAGCACCTGAGACATGCAGGCTTAGTTGCTCCAAGGTACGTGGTAAATTAGTTCCTCAACCAAGGATCACATCTGCATCACCTGCATTGCAAGGCAGATTCTTAACCACTGGACCAGGGAAGTTCCAGTTGCTGTGTCTTTTTGGTCATCTTTAATCTACAGTCATTCCCTAAACTTTCGGCATATTTTATAACATCAACATTTTTGGAGTACAAGTCAGTTGTTTTCTAGAGAGTTCTACAATCTGAGTTTGTCTGATGTTTGGTCATAAGATTCAGGTCATGCCTTTTTGGCAGGAATACCACAAAAGTGATAGCATGTCTTTTTCAGTGCATCCAATCTGGAGACACAATGAGAGTGAAACCTTTTTTTCTAAAACTTGGTTTACTGAAGAATTCAGTATGCATCACATATGTGTAAGAAGTTCCTATTATGCTTTGCAAAAGTCTTCCAAAGCTCTCTCACTTCTCAGAGAGTAAAAGCCATACATTTCACAATGGTGCGTGGGATCCAGCCTCCCTGACCATTACCTCTTCTTCTCTGCCCCTCTCACTGCATTTCAGTCTTGCTGACCTGATGGCCCCCACACTTGTTTCACTGGGGCTTTGCACTGTTTTCTATGTGGAATGCTGCTTCCTCCTCATTTTCTGTGAGGTTTGAGTCCTTATTCTGCTCAGGCACTACCTCCGCAATGATATCTTTTCCACTAAAAACAGCCCCTCCATCTTGCAACTCCTTGTCTCCCTCTTGGCTTATTTTTCTCTGTATGCTCGTCTCCATTTTACATACTATATGTTTATTTTTGTTGTATTTTCTGTCTCCCAGTTTCCACTTCACCTTATTAGAGTGTAAGATCCATGAAGGCAGGGCTTTTGTTTTGTTCACTCCTGTATCTCCAGCATCTTGAGCCGTATCTGGCACAAGTATATCCTCAATAAATATTTATTGAATGAGTGAATACTTTATTTATTTTTTTTTGAATGAGTGAATACTTTAAATAATCCATAGAATAAAGTGAGTTTATTGGCCTACCAGAGTTTCTTTGGGAAAACTGTTTTAAATTTTATTTTTTTAATTTATTTTTAAAATTTAATTTATTTTTTTTTAACTTTACAATATTGTATTGGTTTGGTAAATTTCATTTATTTATTTTTAATTATTTATTTATTTTTTCTTAATTAAGACCAAATAGTTTATTTAGTATTCAAACTTTCATTATTCTCTCATAGTTTAAAAAATGTGTTATTTTATGATATTTTTCCTTTCTTTCTTTTTTTTTTTTAATTTTAAAGCATGTATCATCTCTGTGGCCTTGAGGAAGTTAACCAACCTCTTGTTTCTCAATTTTTCATTCAAAACATGAAATTAACACTGGTGCCTGCTTCTGAGGAGATGTGTGAGGATTAGATGAGAGATAGTATATAAAGTGCTTAGAGAAATGTTGAGTTATTACAAGAACTCCAAACTGCAAGTTTATGTTATTCAGCTCTTTGGAAGCAGGGCATGTATTTCACTTAGTTTTGTAGTCAGAGTGAAGAAGAGAGAGATTATTTGGTAATCCTTTGTTGAACTCTCATTAATGGAATAGAAAGTGAGTTAGAGCATGCCAAGATAAGATGATAAAGTTTTAAGTGTGACCCTTTTCTCAGGGTTTCTCGTTGTCATAACCAAGATCTTAGGGAGACTTCAACATTTTTTCTTTTACTATTGGTATATGAAAATATTTTTGACATAAAAATCTTTGAATGAGATGAATAGATTGATATTGCACAGTCTTAAAAGAACTTTTATGTTTTCTTAAAATAAGACAATATCAAAGTTTTCAGAATGCATTAACTCTTTCTGTCATGAGTGGTTTTTCTGGAGTATATAATACAATTTGATAGCATCTTAGAGCAGAACTTTTTTCAAATTTGAAGTCAATTCTATCAAAGTCAGCTGCTACTGTCTTCTACATGGCTTCTCAGGTTGCACCATCTTTGGTGTCATTTCAATAATCTTCAGAGCATCTTCTTCATGAGTAGATTTAATCTCAATAGATAGCCAGTGGGGATTTTCTGTTGACTCAGGGATTTTCTGGTGCTCTGTGACAATCTAGAGGGGTGGAATGGGGTAGGAGGTGGGAGGGAGGTTCCAAAGGAAGAGGACATATGTATACCTGTGGCTGATTCACATTAATGTATGGGAGAAACCAACACAATGTTGTAAATCAATTATTCTTCAATGAAAAAAAAAGAATTTTTTAAAAACTGAAAAAAAAAAACAAGTATTTATTAAAGCTTATTTTGAGTTTTCACTGAAAAAACACACAGATAAGCAGTGCACAGGCATTTGTTATTCAAAAAATGACTAACACATTTATTTCTCATAGAGTCCTGTGTATGTAATTTCATAGGCAGGTATGCTCTGTAAATTTGTGTTTTTATTCTCTTAAAGTTTCTGACAATTTATCAAATATGCCTTCTAGATGGCTACCATGTTAAATATTTTTGGAAAATGTTTTAGCAGTTTGTGTCACTTGCTTCTCTTTTTGCTTTTATTTTTTCAATTGGAGGATAGTTTCTTTACAATGTGTTAGTTTCTGCTGTACAACAGCTTGAATCAGTTATAAGTACACATACATAGACGTCAACATTTTTAACTTAAGGCAACATGTATTCAAGACATTGAAGCACGTGATTATACTGTATTGTAAAATAGTCTGTTTTCACAACAGCATCTCCCTCTCTATTCCCATTCCTTCCCTGGATATGCTTTGAGTAGCTCTGCACCAGGTGCTGGGCTAGAAACTGAGGATTCAGTTGTGAATAAGCACACAACTCGTTCGTTCATAGAGCCTACACCATTTACACCAATTAACATACAGTTACAGTTGTGGTTAGCGCACAACAAAGTGCCTAACACAGCAAGTGCTCAAACCACGTTAGTTGAGAAAATAAATGAATTATTTTCAGACATCTTAGAGGAAGATTGGGATGATTTTTTGGGTCAGTTGTGTTGGGGAGCAAGGAACTTCAAATCACTGCTCATAAGAGTGGACTTGAGCCCTAAAGTTCACTTTGAATCCTAAATTCAGATTTTGGCTACGCATTCAGAGGAAACTCCAAAGGACACACCAGAGACTGTCAATGCCCAGGAGCTGCAAGGTTTGGGGTGAGATGTGCTGGACAAAAAAATAAATAAATAAGGTCAGGGACAGCATCTTACAGACAGCTCTGAAGGCTGCAGACTGTTCCTGAAGTTTGTGTTGAAACTTTCACTTCTCAGGTGGGAGTCACTGATTGCAAATGCTTTGGCTGGGATCCAGGTAAGTTCTAAGAAGACTGGATTCGTTTTTGTCCATCTTTTCCTCTTTATACTTCCCCTTAAACAAAGCATGAACAGTGAAGTTCCTGTGTATAGGAGAGAGATGAGGACTCAGGAAACTCAGGGCTGCAGCACTACCAGAGGGAACCAGTTCTGTAGAAATATCTCCAGAGGTAGCTGGACCATTGTCTTAATGAGATGTGTGCAGAGATGTGCACAAAACTATAAACATACATGGTAATGAGTTATTGTTAAGTGAATACACCCATGTATCTACCACATGCTCTCTCCCTTTGTTATCTCCTCTGTCTTCCACAAATATAACTACTCTTTTGACTTCTAACATCATAGTTAGTTTTGCCTGTATATAAATGGAATCATAATTATGTACTCTTGCATTTGGCTTCTTTTGCTCAACAGCTGATGAGATTTATCTCTGTTTTCACTTGTAGCTGGTTGTTTTTATGGCTGTATTCTATAGAATGACTGTACAATAGTTTATGCATGTATTCTACTATTGATGAACCTTTGGGTTGTTCCCAAAGTTTTTCCCTATTATAATCACACTGCTATCAGCCATTTTTCTTTCTTCTTTCTTTGGCTGTGCTGTGTGGAACTCAGGATCTTAGTTCTTGACCAGGGATCAAACTTGCACCTTCTGCAGTGGAAGTACAAAATCTAAACCACTGGACAGCCAGGGAAGTCCCCTATGAGGCTTTTGGTGCATGCATGCCTGTTGGGTGTATCTCTGGGGGTAGAATCCCTGTATGTATATATACATATAGCAGATGCTGCCAAACTCTTTTGCCAAGTGGCTGAACCAAGTAGTGTGTGAGAGTTCCAAGTAGCTTCAGGGTCACCAGCTTTGTGTTCTCAGACCTGCAAATGGGAAATGAAAGCTCAGGGCTGTGACGCCTGAAAGGTGAAAGTCAAAGCCAGGGGAACCACATATCTGTGGCTTCCCTGGTATTCTGCACGAAATTCCTACAAAGAGTCATTTCTGGGAACTGAATTTAATTAATTATTTAATCAACTGAACATTTCATTAAACCCTTCCTATGTTCCAAGAACTATGTAAGATTTTGTAGAGGAAACAAAGATGAAACATTAAGAATCTTTCAGACAGAGGAAAATAGGCCTGTATAATATCAACTCTAAGGGAGGACAGAAAATGCTACGTGTCACTGATAGGCAGATTAATCTCAAGCACAAAGGGTGCAAAGAAGATGGAAATTCCTTCTAGGTAGGGACACTGGGGAAGTGGCCTTGAAGGATAAGCAAGAGTTCAGGATGAGACTTCTCTGGTGGTCCTGTGGTTAAGAGTTTGCCTTGCAATGCAAGAGACACAAGTTCAATTCCTGGTCCCGGAAGATCCCACATGACACAGAGCAACCAAGGTCCTGTGCCACAACTACTGAAGCCCGAGCACCTAGAGCCCATGATCTGCAATAGGAGAAGCCACTGCAATGAGAAGCCTGGATACCACAACTAGAGAGTGGCCCACACTCAACACAGCTAGAGAAAGCCCGAGCATAGGAACAAAGACCCAGCACAGCCCCAAATAAATAAATAAATAAGAAGAAGAAGAAGAGTTCAGGAGAGAGGAGTAAGGTAGAAGGACAAGATAAGCAGAGGAAGAGCCAAAACAGAAGAAGGGAAAACACAGATTTGAATAAGGAACCATGAGAAGCAAATACACATTTATCTTGGAGAAAGACAGTATTACAAATGGGATGATTCAGTTAACTGATACAAAGAGTGGGACCTAAGCTAGGTAAATTTCACATGGGGTGGGGGAGGGGATGGGGGTGGGTTGGGGAGGAGAAGTTGCTTTATCTGAGAGGAGAAGTCAGTAGGAAGCTCCCAAGGGTGGGGCTAGACTGAGAAGAGAGGTGATAAAGTGGGTTGTGGAACTGGAGGATATTTTATGTACTTCATAATTTTGCCTTGACTACAGCCAGACCTGCCCCAGCACTTTGGGGAACTCACTGAGCTTTTTCCACTCAGTCCACGTCAGGAACCCCTTCTGTTGCCTCACCCCAAGCCTGGTGTCATAACCCAGAACTGAGAAAACCTCAACATCCTTTGCTGGCTAGGGGAAGTTAGACTTTTCTGAAAGTTGTATGTTCTCTCTCCTGCCCCCTCTCCCGGGGCTCAAGCCACACCCTTCCTCCCACCTCCCCTTCCTCCCACCTCCACTTCCTCAGATCAGCACGTCCACATCAGAGGAAGCTGGGCTGATGTGGACACTGCGTGGTTCTGCAGGCAGCAGCTCTGTCCTCCCTTTGCAGAGTTGTTTTACCCCATTCTTTCTTAACCACCGGAAAAGGGGCCTCGAAGTTGCTGAGTGCTAACAGCGGGGGCGGCAGCAACCCCGGGGGCCTCCTCTGGCCACCGGAACCTGCTGCGGCCTCTCCCCTGCCACTTGTTGCGGCCACCTCTACCTCTCACTAAGCATGTGAGAACTTCTGTTGAGTTACCTTTCCACACTGGCATTTATTGTCTCTCTCTTTGGCACGCATGGCCCTCAGGGACAGGGACCAGGTCTTTCTGCATCAGTTACACGCCCACTCACCTTTTTGCTGTATCCCTCCCAGGGCAACCTCACCCTATCTGCCTCCCTGTCCAGCCCTGCCTCACCCTGAAATATCTTCCTTTCCCCCACACTGGGCTGTTGAGGGCTGCAGAAGAATATTCAACAAGAAAGAGCAACTACAGACTGAGAGTCTTCAATTTCAGCTGGGTCCACAGGTGTCCTGGGAATCCTTGTTTCTGATCTACAGCTTTCCCCATTCTCCAAAGGGGTGATTCCAAACCTTCACTGTCTCTTCAAGATCCTTTTCCATCATCACAGCCTCTGTTGGCCTACACTCTCCTTCTCCAAGGAAATGGAGATCCCGGTTAGGAATTCTGCCAACCCCATCAACAATCCCTTAATGTCAGCTGACCTCACCTTATCTCCCTTAAGCAACCACACTCGCCTCTGCTCCGTGTTTAGGGAGCTCTCCTCCTGTCCTTGGTCAGTCCTTGTGCTCTGGACAGCATGGCTTCTTCTAGGAGGCCATCCAGGACATGCCCAGTCCATGATACCTCTGATCTTTCTTCAGCTGTTCCTTTTCTGTTGGTTCTCTGCTCTTAGTTCATTATCCTGCCATTTAAAAATCTATGTTGGAATACCACCCAGCTTTCCTCTGCTGTGTTTTTCTTTCCCAAGTGTCTCTTTTACTACTCATACAGAACACTTTCCTTCTGGTACCTCTGGTCACTGAATGTGTATGTGATTTTTTCCCCACACCAACAAATCTTCTGTGACACCAGCTGGGTGTCCTACAATTTGGCTCGGTTCTGACACCATCTGCCTAGAGACAGAGTTAGAGCTCACAGGTTAAGGGCTCTGTTCCCACAAGATTGCCTCCCCCTGATATTTGAGACACCAGTCTCAAGCCCGGGTTGTAGATCGGAGATTCCAGTGACCTCGTCTTCTGGTTCAATTAATTTGCTAGAGCAGTTCATAGAACTCAAGGAAACACATTTCCAAGTTTATTAAATAATATGAAAAAAAGGTACAGATGAACAGCCAGATGAAGAGATACACAGGGAAAGGTCTGAAAGGGAGCTTCTGTTTTCTTGGAGTTGGGGTTCACCAAGCTGGAAGCTCCACTAAACTCATGCTATTGGGATTTTGTGAGGGCTTCTTCATTTAGATGTGATCAGTTATTAACTATTAGCTCCTATTAACTCCATTTCCATTCTCTGTCCCTCCTCTGAAGGATGGGGAATGTGGCTGAAAATTTCAAGCTTTTAATCATGGCTTGGCCTTTTGTTTTTTTTTGCCCAACCCCTCCCACCTGAGTCCACCTTGAGTCACCTTTTAAAATTTTTTAAAAAATATTATTTAACTTTTTGGCTGCACTGGGTCTTCATTGCTACCTGCAGGCTTTTCTCTAGTTGTGGAGAGTGGAGGCTGCTCTCTAGTTGCAGTGCGAGGCTTCTCATTGCAGTGCCTTCTCTTGTTGCAGAGCATGGCCTCTAGAGTGTTGGGCCTCGGGAGTTGCTGTGCATGGTCTTAGTTGTCCTGCAGCATGTGAGATCTCACCCGAGTAGGGGTTGATCTGTGTCCCCTGCATTGGCAGGTGGATTCTTAACCACTGGACCACCAGGGAAGTCCCCAGAGTCATTTTAATAAAATAAAGGATGGTCCTGGTGCTCTTCTTACTAAGGAATTTACAAAGGTTTTAGGAGCCCTGTGTCAGGGATGGGGATCAAAGACTAAATACTAAAGCAAAAGATGCCTTTATCACTGGGAAATTACAAGTATCAGAAACTCTGTGCCAGGAACAGGGGGTGGAGAGAGACTTTTATGTATATAAAAATGACATATATATGTGTATATAAATATATATAATGTACATATGTGTATATTTCCATTACCTCACAAAAACCAAACCAACAAAGCAAAATAACACCTGATGTTCTTCCTCTGGTAGTTTCTTTCCTAGCCCCTTTTTATTTGGAGACAGACCCTTTGTAAGTGTACAAACTGATACAATTCACATGAAAGTAAAAGAAAATAGAACAGTGTAATTTAAAAATGACCACAAAGGCAGCATAGCATCAGAAGTGTAGATCACACATTTGATTCCTTAAGTATTTAGTAGTCTAGTCTATAGCTTAATCACTCCTTGTGTACTTTCTATTCAATTTTGTCACAGTGAAAGAGAACTAGAATGAAGGCTCTAGTTCCTTTATTTTATTTTTTGACTTGCATACACTGTCAAATACATTTATTTTAAATTCATTTTATTTTTTCATTTTTGGCTGCGCTGGGTCTTTGCTGCTTGTGGGCTTTCTCTAGCTGTGCAGGGTGGGGGCTATTCTCTAGTTTCGGTATGCGGGCTTCACATTGTAGTGGCTTCTCTTGTTGCAGAGCACAGGCTTCAGTAGTTGCAGAACACCGGCTCAGTAGCTGCGACTTGCTGGTTCTAGGGCGTGTGGGCTTCAGGAGTGGTGGCACAGGGTCTCAGCTGTGGCTCACGGGCCCTAGAGCCTGCAAGCTTCAGTAGCTGTGGTGCACCGGCTTGGTTGCTCCTCATCATGCGGGATCTTCCAGGATCTGGGATCAGACCTGTGTCCCCTGCATTGGCAGGTGAACTCTTATCCCACTGTGCAACCAGGGAAGTCCTGAAGACTCTATGTTTTGATCTGGTGGTGGTTATATAGGAATTTATAATTATTCATTATATTATGTTTATATCTTAGGTACACTTTAATTTTGTGCTACCTCTCAATTTAAAAAAAAGGTAAAAGTAAAATAAAACCATCACAACCCTCTAAAATTAAACTCATGTTCTACCATTCCACTCTCCAAACCTGTTGGAGAGAGCTTTTGACCCATCCTTAGCAGACCTGTAAGTCAGAGACATGGGTATCCACACATATGCGGCTGCTCTGTCTCTGATGCCCTATTCCACACACCTTTCGCTATCTCCCTGGCCGGTGTGGGTGCCCCAAGCAACAGCTAGGTCACCTCCTCTGGGAAGCCATTCTTAATGCCCCAGGGAAAAATAATGCACGCTTTCCTTATTCTTGTGTCACACCTTGGCATACCCTCATAGCACAGCTCACATCAAGTTTTTGGCTCTTTTCCTCTAGACGGTATGCATAGTAAAACAGAGACTGTAACTTTTTTTTATGTCTTTGCCCAGTGCCCTTAACAATCCTATTCTCTAAAATAGGAGTGATATTGCAAATACCTACTTGCAGATATGATATGAGCAACAGTAATCGTAACAGCTCTGAGCAACATGGAGAGCTTTCTTTGGTGTATTGGCTGAACTTCTTCCCCGCCTTTGGGCCAGTAAGATGCCTCCGTGCATGCACTAGTAACTGTGGCTCTTCACAGCTTCCACATTATCCTTACATGCTTCTGTTTTGATCCTGTTCTCTTCTTATTATTTGGCTTTCATTCCTTATTGAAAATCATGCCCTGCCCTATAAATTTTGGTTTTGTATTAAGGACTTCTGGCACCCATGCTTGAGAGCCCTTAAACTTGTTTTTTTCTTTTTTGGCTGCATTGGGTCTCAGGTGAGGTATGTGAGATCCTTCTTTGTGGCTCCTGGGCTTCTCTACTTGTGGCCCATGGGCTTAGTTGCCCCACGGTGTGTGCTATCTTAGTTCCCTGACCAGGGATCAAACCCACGTTCCCTGCACTGGACGGCGAACTCTTAACCACTGGACCACCAGGAAAGTCCCAAACTTGGCTTTTATTATTGCTCTTGGAGTTACCACCATGGAATACTCAGGAGCCATCTGCAGCCTGAGTTCTTTACTGCCTTGCGTGTGTGCTCAGTTGCTACAGTCATGTCTGACCCTTTGCGACTCTCTGGACTGGAGCCTGCCAGTTTCCTCTGTCCATGGGACTCTCCAGACAAGAATACTGGAGTGGGTTGCCATGCCCTCCTCCAGGGGATCTTCCTCACCCAGGGATCAAACCTGTGTCTCTTCTGTCTCCTGTATTGGCAGATGGATTCTTTACCACTAGTGCCAGCTGGGAAGCCCTTTACTGCCTTAGGTGGGGTGGAAATTTGGATACCCATTACTTAGCCCAGTGCCTGGCCAATGAAATGTGTCTCCATTGATGTGGTTCCCTCCCCACTGGGTCTTACCCTTTACCCTTCATTTGACTGATACTGCTATTGTCAGTTAAGCAGTCTTGGGAGTTCTATATCTTCCTTTGTGCGTGTCCCTGTGTACTCAGTCATGTCTGATTCTTTGCAACCTCATGGACTGTGGCCTGCCAGGCTCCTCTGTCCATGGGATTTGTTTAGGCAAGAATACTGGAGTGGGTTGCCATTTCCTCCTCCAGAAGATCTTCCTGACCCAGGGATTGAACTCACATCTCCTGCATTGGCAGGAGGATTCTTTACCACTGAGCCACCCGGGAAGCCCTTCCTTTAGCATCTGCTTGTGATATACTGGGGGCATTTCCATCTTTCCCTGTACCATTCTATTCACAATTCTCCCCAACTCTACTTGCCTGGGCTAATCTCTTGGATGTAATTTTTTAAAAAAATTGTGTCCTGTTTCCATAGTCTGTGAACGTGATGTCCTGTTTCTGGAAAATTAAGACTTATGATATATATGTATTTCCATCTCTCTTAATTCTATCTCTAATATTCTGCCTAAGGGCTGCATCTTCTGCTTGATTCCCTGTCCCCAGAGGGCCCTTGAAGCTGTGGTTCCCCCTACTTGGAATGCTTTTTCTATAGCTTCCCTCCTGCTTGAATTCTGCATATCTTTCATTTCTTAGCTCAAACGTCACCTTCTCTGGTCATGAATCTACCAATTACTGTTATATTATCTTTTAAAACTACTTTCATGGCACTTATGCTTCTCTGAAAGGATCTTGTTTCATTTTTCTCTTATTTACGGTGTGTAACTGAAGTTTAAACTTCACAAGTGCAGGGATCTTATCTTTCTTGCTCACTTTTCTAGTTCAATGCCCCTGAACAGTGGGTCTCAATTTTGCCCCCCAAGGGACAATTGGAAATGTCTAAAACATTTTTTTTGTTGTTGTTATGACTGGGGCAGGGGTGCTGGCATCTAGTGGGCAGAGGCCAGGGATGATATCACATACCCTTATGAGTCACAGGCCATCTCCCCTGTCCCCTGCAACAGGGAATTAACAGGCCCCAAAGATCAAGTGTTGAGATTAACATATCTTCCCTAGAACAATTTCTGACACATAGAGATTATTCAGTAGATACTTGTTGAGTACAGGAGTGAATAGTCTTCTCATTGTCTCAAAGGAGCTCACTGATTCTTATAGATGTACTATGGGTTTAGGAAATCTTCATCAACCTGTAAATTTACCTAGCCTACTTTCTAGTCGGTTTTACTTGTGAAAGTTTCCAATCCACTGATTTCTGGTTGTCATTTGAGTTACGTATCAGGAAGACTTTTCTAATAATTAGCTTGCTAGTAATTCCACTCTTGCTCTGGTAGTGTTTCCACAAGTGGCAATACCACACTTTGCTCTTATCAAAGTACATATTACTTAGTTAAATGATCAAAACAGCTCTCTGAAGGGTAGTAATAACTCCTTTTTCATATTTTATCAAAATATAAAATATAGTAATATACAAAAAGTTTACATAAACAGCTTGAACTGAAAAAAATTTATATTATGTTATATTATTTTCTGCTGTGCAGCAAGGTGAATCAGCCATAAGGATATATTTATCCCCCCCTTTTTAAAATTTCCTTCCCATTTGGTCACCACAGAGCACTGAGTAGCGTTCGCTGTGCTATACAGTAGGCTCCCATTAGTTATCTGTTTTATACATAACATCAGCAGTGTCTTTATGTCAACCCTAATCTCCCAATTCATTCCTCTCTCCCTTTCCCTGCTTAGTGTCCATACATTTGTTCTCTATGTCTGTGTCTCTTTCTGCTTTGCAAATAGGTTCCTCTGTGTAATTTTCTAGATTTCACATATATGTGGAATGTGTTAGTATGTGTGTTAGTATATGATATTTGTTTTTTTCTTTCTGACTCACTTCACTCTGTATGACAGTCTCTAGGTCCATCCACATCTGTGCCGTCTGTCCAAATGGCACAATTTCATGCCTTTTTATGGCTGAGTAATACGGCATTGTATATACATGCCTCATCCTCTTTATCCATTCCTCTACTGATGGACATTTAGTTTGCTTCCATATCCTGACTATTGGAAATAGTGCTTCAATAAACATTGGGTGCATGTATCTTTTGGAATTATGGTTTACTCAGGTATATGCACAGGAGTGGGATTGCTGGGCCATGTGGCAGCTGTATTAAGAACCTCCATACCATTCTTCATAGTGGCTACGCCAAACCACATTCCCACCAACAGTGTAAGAGGATTCCCTCTTCTCCACATCCTCTCCAGCATTTATTGTTTGTAGATATTTTAATGATGGCCATTCTGATCAGTGTGAGGTGGTAACTCATTATAGTTTTCATTTGTGTTTCTCTAATAATTAATGATGTTGAGCATCTTTTCATGTGTTTATTGTCCATCTGTATGTTTTCTTTGGAGAAATGTCTATTTAAATCTTCCAGTCATTATTGATTGTTGATTGGATTTTTTTTAATATTAAACAATGATTTTATGTTTTGGAGACTAATCCCTTGCTTCATTTGCAAATATTTTCTCCCATCCTGAGGATTTTCATTTGTCTTATTTATGGTTTCTTTTGTTGTGCAAAAGCTTTTAAGTTTGGTTGGGTCTAATTTGTTTATTTTTATTTTATATATTCATTACTTTAGGTGGTGTGAGAAAAGATCTTGTGTGATTTATGTCAGAGAGTGTTCTGCCTATATTATCCTCTGAGTTTTATAGTGTCTGGCCTTACATTTAGGTCTTTAATCCATTTTGAGTTTATTCTTATGTATGGTGTTAGGGAGTATTCTAATTTCATTCTTGTACATGTAGATGAACTTTTACATATATATGTACATGTAACCACCACCCATCTCAAGAAGTAAAACATTTCTTTATTAATAACCATGTTGATAAGATCCATCCACATTTTTGCTTGTAGAGTAGTTTATTCTTTTTCATTGATGTTTAATTTTCCATTATATGAATATAACATGATTTATTTACTCAGCTAATGATGACTGGTATTTGGGATTCCCCCCTCTTCTTGAATTATTATGAATAAAGCCATTATGAGCTTTCTTGCATACATTTTCTTGAGTATTCACAAGAAATACTCTTGTGGGCCATAGGGCATATGTAACTTTAGTTTTCAAGCTGGTTTTAGAAAAGGCAGAGGAACCAGAGATCAAATTGCCAACATCCACTGGATCATCAAAAAAGCAAGAGAGTTCCAGAAAAACATCTATTTCTGCTTTATTGACTATGCCAAAATCTTTGACTGTGTGGATCACAATAAACTGTGGGAAATTCTGAAAGAGATGGGAATACCAGACCACCTGATCTGCCTCTTGAGAAATTTGTATCCAGGTCAGGAAGCAATAGTTAGAACTGGACATGGAACAACAGACTGGTTCCAAATAGGAAAAGGAGTTTGTCAAGGCTATATATTGTCACCCTGTTTATTTAACTTATATGCAGAGTACATCATGAGAAACGCTGGACTGGAAGAAACACAAGCTGGAATCAAGATTGCCGGGAGAAATATCAATAACCTCAGATATGCAGATGACACCACCCTTATGGCAGAAAGTGAAGAGGAACTCAAAAGCCTCCTGATGAAGGTGAAAGTGGATAAAGCTCAACATTCAGAAAACGAAGATCATGGCATCCGGTCCCATCACTTCATGGGAAATAGATGGGGTAACAGTGGAAACAGTGTCAGACTTTATTTTTCTGGGCTCCAAAATCACTGCGGATGGTGACTGCAGCCATGAAATTAGAAGACGATTACTCCTTGGAAGGAAAGTTATGACCAACCTAGATAGCATATTCAAAAGCAGAGACATGACTTTGCCAACAAAGGTTCGTCTAGTCAAGGCTATGGTTTTTCCAGTGGCCATGTATGGATGTGAGAGTTGGACTGTGAAGAAAGCTGAGCACTGAAGAACTGATGCTTTTGAACTGTGGTGTTGGAGAAGACTCTTGAGAGTCCCTTGGACTGCAAGGAAATCCAACCAGTCCATTGTGAAGGAGATCAGCCCTGGGATTTCTTTGGAAGGAATGATGCTAAAGCTGAAACTCCAGTACTTTGGCAACCTCATGCGAAGAGTTGACTCATTGGCAAAGACTCTGATGCTGGGAGGGATTGGGGGCAGGAGGAGAAGGGGTCGATAGAGGATGAGATGGCTGGATGGCATCACTGACTCGATGGACGTGAGTCTGAGTGAACTCCGGGAGTTGGTGTTGGACAGGGAGGCCTGGCGTGCTGCGATTCATGGGGTCACAAAGAGTCCGACATGACTGAGCAACTGATCTGATCTGATCTGAACTTTAGTTTTAAAAGATATTGTCAGTTTTCCAAAGTAACTGTGCCAATTTGGACTCTCCCTAGCAATGAATGAGAGCCTCAATTGAATCTCATCCCTGCCAACACTTGGAATTTTCAGTCTTTTAGCCATTTTGGTGCAGATATAGTATTCTCATTATTTTCTGATAACCAACAATGTTGGGGACCTTTTTGCTGCTTGTTTGCCAATTGGGTATCAGGTTTTTATCAAGTGCCTGCCTGCCGGTCTTCTGCCATTTTTTGTTGGGTTGTCAGTTATAAATAGGCATACCTTGTTTTATTGAACTTCATGTTATTGTAGGTTTATATCAACCCTGTGTCATAGAAGTCTGTTAGCTCTGTTTTCCCAACAGCAGCATTTGCTCACTTTGTGTCTCCTTGTCACATTTGGGTTATTCCCTCAATATTTCAGATGTTTTCATTATTATTATATTTGTAATGATGATCTGTGATCAGTGACCTTTGATGTCATTATTGCAATTGTTTTGTGTTGCCACAAACTGCACTCATAAGAGATGGTGAACACAATCAATTGTTAAAACGACAGCAAAGGATTCAGAATATTACATAAATTTAGTTGATAAAGAAGCAGCAGGGTTTGAATGGATTGACTTCAATTTTGGAAGAAGTTCTACTGTGGTTAAAATGCTATAAAACAGCCTTGCCGGCTACAGAGAAATCATTTGTTAAAGGAAGAGTCAATCCAAGTGGCAGAGCCTGACTCTCATTCTCTAACCCACTAACCCGCATCTGAGTGGAGACTACTCTGATGTGCATGATGGTGTGAGGGTGTGTTCTAACTTCATTGATTTGTATTCAACTATCAAATTTCCCAGTACCACTTACAGAAGAAGCTATCTTTTTCCCATTCTATATTCTTGCCTTCTTTGTTGAAGATTAATTGACTGAAGATATGTAGGTTTATTTCTGGGCTTTCTAGTCTGTTCCATTGATCCATATGTCTGTTTTTGTGCCAGTACCACACAGTTCTGATTACTGTAGCTTTGTAGTGTTTATCCGAAGCATGGAGGGTTATGCCTCTTGCTTTGTTCTTTTTCTTGAGTATTGCTTTGGCTATTCTGGGTCTATTATGATTCCATAAAATAATTTTAAGATTATTTGTTCTAGTTTGGTGAAAAGTGTCATGAGTAATTTGGTAGAGTTGTATTAAATCTGTAGATTGCTTTGGGTAATATGGGCAGTTTAACAATAATTAATATTTTTAATTAATTAATCCAAGGGTATGAGATATCTTTCCATTTCTTTGAATCATCTTTAATTTCCTTTATTAATGTTTTATAGTTCCCAGCATATAAGTCTTTTACCTCTTTGGTCAGGTTTATTCCTAAGAATTTTTTTTTGTGTGTGTGTGTGGGGGGGGGTGATTTTAAAAGGTATTGTTTTTTCTTTTTTACATTCCCTTTCTGATATTTCATTGTTAGTGTAAAGAAATGTAACTGATTTCTCTGTATTAATCTTACATTCTGTTACCTTGCTGAATTCAGATATTAGTTCTAATTGTTTTTGTGTGGAATCTTTAGGGTTTTCTATATATAGTATTTTGTCATCTGCTAACAAATTTACATCTTTCTTTCCAATTTGGATACCTTTTATTTGTTTTTCTTGTTGGATTGCTGTGTCTAGGACTTCCAATACTATATTGAATAGAAGTGGGGAAAATCGGAATTTTTTCTTATTCCAAATTTTAGCGGAAAGACTTTCAGCTTTTCACCATTGAGTATTATGTTGACTATGGCTTTGTCATAAATGACTTTTATTATGTTGAGATATGTTCCCTCTATAACCAGTGTGGTAAGAGTTTTTTTTTTTTTAATATCATGAGTGGATGTTGAATTTTGTCAAGTGCATTTCCTGTGTCTATTGAGATAATCATGTTTTATCTTTCCTTGTATGAATGTGATGTATCACACTGATTGATTTATGTATGTTGAACCATCCTCATGACGCTGGAATGAAAGCAACTTGGTCATAGTGTATGATCCCTTTTTATGTAATGTTGGATTCAGTTTGCTAATATTTTATTAAGGATTTTTGCATCTATATTCATTAAAGATATTGGCCTATAATTTTCTTTTGTTGTGTCTTTGTCTGGTTTTGGTATCACGATTATGGTGGCTTTGTAGAATAAATTTGGGACTGTTTCCTCCTCTTAAATTTTTTGGAATAGTTTGAGAAGGATAGGTAGAAATTCTTTTTGGTATGTTCGGTAGAATTCCTTAGTAAAGCTGTCCAGTCTTGGATTTTGTTTGCAGGGAGTTTTGTTAAATTATAGATTCTATTTCACTTGTAGTGATCAGTGTGTTTGAATGGTCTGTTTCTTCTTGACTCAGTTTTAGCTGGCTATATGTTTCTAGAAACTTGTTAATTTCTTCCAGGTTGTCCAACTTGCTTACATATAAACTATTCACTGTGTTCTCAGTTTTTTAAAAAATGTTTTTTTGTGGTTTCAGTGGTTAAAATGTCTTCTCTTACATTTCTTATTTTGTTTATTTGGGTCCTCTCTCTTTTCTTCTTGGTGAGCCTGGCTAGAGATTTGTTGATTTTGTTCACCTTTTCAAAAAATTAACTCTTGGACTTATTGATCTTTTCTTTTTAAAAATTTATTTATTTTAATTAGAGGCTAATTACTTTACAATATTATATTGATTTTGCCATACATCAACATGAATCCACCACAGGTGTACACGTGTTCCCCATCCTGAACCCCCCTCCCACCTCCCTCCCCATAACATCCCTCTGGGTCATCCCAGTGCACCAGCCCCAAGCATCCTGTATCCTGCATCGAACCTGGACTGGCGATTCATTTCACATATGATATTATACATGTTTCAATGCCATTCTCCCAAATCATCCCCCCCTCCCTCTCCCACAGAGTCCAAAAGACTGTTCTATACATCTGTGTCTCTTTTGCCATCTCCCATACAGGGTTGTCATTACCATCTTTCTAAATTCCATATATATGCGTTAGTATACTGTATTGGTGTTTGTCCTTCTGGCTTACTTCACTCTGTATAATAGGCTCCAGTTTCATCTACCTCATTAGAACTGATTCAAATATATTCTTTTTAATGGCTGAGTAATACTCCATTCTGTATATGTACCACAGCTTTCTTATCCATTCATCTGCTGATGGACATCTAGGTTGCTTCCATGTCCTAGCTATTATAAACAGTGCTGCGATGAACTTTGGGGTACACGTGTCTCTTTCAATTCTGGTTTCCTCGGTGTGTATGCCCAGCAGTGGGATTGCTGGATCATATGGCAGTTCTATTTCCAGTTTTTAAAGGAATCTCCACACTGTTCTCCATAGTGGCTGTACTAGTTTGCATTCCCACCAACAGTGTAAGAGGGTTCCCTTTTCTCCACATCCTCTCCAGCATTTATTGCTTGTAGACTTTTGGATCACAGCCATTCTGACTGGCATGAAATGGTCCCTCATTGTGGTTTTGATTTGCATTTCTCTGATAATGAGTGATGTTGAGCATTTTTTCATGTGTTTGTTAGCCATCTATATGTCTTCTTTGGAGAAATGTCTATTTAGTTCTTTGGCCCATTTTTTGATTGGGTCATTTATTTTTCTGGAATTGAGCTGTAGGAGTTGCTTGTATATTTTTGAGATTAGTTGTTTGTCAGTTGCTTCATTTGCTATTATTTTCTCCCATTCTGAAGGCTGTCTTTTCACCTTGCTTATAGTTTCTTTTGTTGTGCAGAAGCTTTTAATTTTAATTAGATCCCATTTGTCTATTTTTGCCTTTATTTCCAATATTCTGGGAGGTGGGTCATAGAGGATCCTGCTGTGATTTATGTTGGAGACTGTTTTGCCTATGTTCTCCTCCAAGAGTTTTATAGTTTCTGGTCTTATGTTTAGATCTTTAATCCATTTTGAGTTTATTTTTGTGTATGGTGTTAGAAAGTGTTCTAGTGTCATTCTTTTACAAGTGGTTGACCAGTTTTCCCAGCACCACTTGTTAAAGAGTTTGTCTTTTCTCCATTGTATGTTCTTGCCTCCTTTGTCAAAGATAAGGTGTCCATAGGTGCGTGGGTTTATCTCTGGGCTTTCTATTTTGTTCCATTGGTCTATATTTCTGTCCTTGTGCCAGTACCATACTGTCTTGATGACTGTGGCTTTGTAGTAGAGCCTGAAGTCATGCAGGTTGATGCCTCCAGTTCCATTCTTCTTTCTCAAGATTGCTTTGGCTATTCGAGGTTTTTTGTAGTTCCATACAAATTGTGAAATTATTTGTTCTAGCTCTGTGAAACATACCATTGGTAGCTTGATAGGGATTGCATTGAATCTATAGATTGCTCTGGGTAGTATACTCATTTTCACTATATTGATTCTACCGATCCATGAACATGGTATATTTCTCCATCTACTTGTGTCCTCTTTGATTTCTTTCTGGAGAAGGCAATGGCGCCCCACTCCAGTACTCTTGCCTGGAAAACCCCATGGATGAAGGAGCCTGGTAGGCTGCAGTCCATGGGATCGCTGAGGGTCGGACATGAATGAGCGACTTCACTTTTACTTTTCACTTTCATGCATTGGAGAGGGAAATGGCAACCCACTCCAGTGTTCTTGCCTGGAGAATCCCAGGGATGGGGGAGTCTGGTGGGCTGCCGTCTATGGGGTTGCACATAGTCGGACATGACTGAAGTGACTTAGCAGTTAGCAGTTGATTTCTTTCACCAGTGTTTTATAGTTTTCTATATATAGGTCTTTAGTTTCTTAGATATATTCCTAAGTATTTTATTCTTTTCATTGCAATGGTGAATGGAATTGTTTCCTTAATTTCTCTTTCTATTTTCTCATTATTAGTGTATAGGAATGCAAGGGATTTCTGTGTGTTGATTTTATATCCTGCAACTTTACTATATTCATTGATTAGCTCTAGTAATTTTCTGGTGGAGTCTTTAGGGTTTTCTATGTAGAGGATCATGTCATCTGCAAACAGTGAGAGTTTTACTTCTTCTTTTCCAATCTGGATTCCTTTTATTTCTTTTTCTGCTCTGATTTCTGTGGCCAAAACTTCCAAAACTATGTTGAATAGTAGTGGTGAAAGTGGGCACCCTTGTCTTGTTCCCGACTTTAGGGGAAATGCTTTCCATTTTTCACCATTGAGGATAATGTTTGCTGTGGGTTTGTCATATATAGCTACTGATCTTTTCTATTGTTTTTTGATCTCTATTTTCTCTCTGATCTTCATTATTTTCTTCCGTATGCTGACTTTGGGTTTTGTTTGTTCTTCTTTTTCTAATTCTTTTAGGCTATAGGTAGCTTTTTTGAGATTTTTCTTATTTTTTTGAGGTGGGCCTATATTGCTATGAACTTCCCTCTTAGAACTGCTTTTGCTGCATCTCATAAGGTTATGTTTGTTAACTCATAAGGTTATGACATCATTATCTTTGATAACTCTAAAGGTTATCTCATGAGGTTATAATCTTTGTTATAAAACATAATCTAAGACTATGTTTTCATTTTAATTTATCTACAGGCTTTTTCTGATTTCTTTTTTGATTTCATTGTTGACCCATTGGCTTTTTAGGAGCACGTTGTTTAGTCTCCATATGTTTGTTCTTTTCTCATTTTTCTTTCTGTGAAAAAAGAAACAGTTTTCATACTGTTGTAATCATAAAAGTTCTCAATTGAGTTAAATTTTCAGTTATTTTATGTTTTATTTCTACAATTTTCATTTTTGCTGTTGTTCAATCACTCAGTCATGCCCAACTCTTTGTAACCCCATGGACTGCCACAAATCCAGGCTTCCCTGTCCTTCACCATCTCCCAAAGCTGCTCAGACTCATGTCCATTGAGTCAGTGATGCCATCCAACTATCTCATCCTCTGACGTCCCCTTCTCCTCCTGCCTTCAATACTTCCAAGCATCAGGGTTTTTTCTAATGAGTTGGCTCGTTTTCATTTGGCTCTCAGATCTTAGGGTTAGAACTAACAGAACCTAAAAAATTTCATTTTTTCAGGTAATTATTGCTGTACAATGAAGCACCTCCAATCTTATTAGTTTAAAACAACCACCACTTATTTAGTCAATGATTCCACTAGTTGGCAACTTGGGCAGAGGTCAACTGAGTTACTCTTTTCATTTCAGCCTGCACCATTTATGCAAATATGGTGAGCTGCCAGATTGGCTGGTGATGGTGGATCCAAGATGGCCTTAGCTTGCCCCGTGTGAGCTCTCATCCCCCAGAAGGCTATCCGAGTCTTGTTTATATGTCAGCTAGACAGGTTTCAAGAGAACATGTAAAGGCACATTCCAAGAGGCATGTGCAATGCCCCTGTAGATTTAGGCTTAGAACTAACAGAACCTAATTTTTGCTGCATTCTCTTCAAAAGGCCAGCCTGGTTACAGAGATGGGAAAGGGAACTATCTCTTGATGATGGAAAGAGCTACAAAGTCACATTGCAGAGAGCATGGCCACTTTTGCTTTCTATCACACTTGTTCTTTGCTATAATTCTCAAGCATATTTTATTTCCTTAAACATGTTAAACAAAATTACTTTAAAGCTTATGATTGATAACATTATTATTTAAATGTCCCTTGGGCCTAGTTCTCTTGGTTTATGGACATGTTTCTTCTTCTTACGTCTGTTTATCCTTTATTTCATTTTGGACATTGTTGTATGAAAAATTTTAGAAATATGTAATGTGCTGGCTTTTGTTATTTTCCTACAGGAATAATTTATATTTGTCTCTAATAGGCAGCTAGATTAGAAATACTGGAGATTTTTTATAATGTTAATCCAATCCAGGGTTGAGATTATTCAAAATTTGGCTTTAATCTCTATGAGAGCTGGCCTATTCCTTATTCACCCTTACTTTTACTGTGTACCTCTTTGTGGTACCAACCCCAAATATGATGAATTTAGGTGTACCCACTTCCTATCAAGATGTTCTGAACTCCATGTTCTTTTAGATCCTCGAGTTTACTGTAAACTCTGCTCAGCTTCTCAGCTTTTCAGCTGCTTTTTATGGACTCAGAAGATGCCTCTAAGGAGCAGGAGTCAAAAATGCTGGTCTCACTTCTCTGAATTTCCTTCCTACAGATCTTGGACCTATAACTTTATATGACTTTATTAGCTCTCTGATGCTGTTAACAACATATGTTTATACTTTGCCCATTTTTCTAGTTATTTTCAGTGGAAGCATTGGCTGCATGTCTTAATCTAGTCTTCCATTAGTGGAATTAGAATTGCTTAGATGATTATTTATCTCAATGTTGACGTGTATGGTGCAGAATGAAAACATGTTCTATTTCCAGATCATAAATTCTCTGGCATCAAGAATCGTATCTTATTCATGAAGAGGCTCTGCCTTTTTAGGGGCCTGGGTACAGTAGGGATTCAGTAAAGGCTACATAATTGGTGAGTACAGTGCATGTCCTTTTTGTAGGTTTAGTAATTATTTTATTGTTCACCCTTGTTCTCAAGATCTTTAGATAGTGGCAGGATCTCAAGAGACAGTCACGGAGGTGTATAGCATAGTCTCTGCTTTTGGTCTGGTAATGAGCAGAGCCAGTTCAAGTCATAGGAATATGAATAGGATCTCCATGTGTTTTACTTTTAGGAGTGTCAAATCAGAGAATCATATTATATTCACCAAATAGTAATTATAAGTCTTTTAATTGTTTACTTAGTCTCTTGAGAAAATGCCAGTGTGAATGTATGGTTAGGAGTGAATGTTTATAATGCATGTGGACATCTAGAAATCTCTCTCCAATGCTCTATTCTCAATGTTCTCCATTTGAAAAAATATGTTTGTATAACTACCTCCATCTTCTGTTCTCTCCTGCAGATTCTCCCTGACCCTTTTCAACCCACTCAGACAGGCATCCACCTGTCCCTGCATCCACTGGGCCATGCTGCATAGCTTCCCTGACAAAAATGGCCACAGGAATTTCCACTTGTTTACGTTGATTGCAGTGGGGTGCTCTAGCATAGGCAATGACAAGCAGCTCTATGTCGCACTCCCATGGTCATTAGTCCCCTTCTTTGTCCTTTGGGAGGGATGTACTGGGATATACTTTGGTAGTATAGTTTTATTTTTCTCTCTTGATTTGTTTTCTATGGAACAATCCTGTGGATAATTTCTGGTAACTAAAAATTTGACAAACCTTAATGAATAATGATCACAGTCCTAAAACGAACACTTTAAGTGCTAAAAGAAAGGATTATGAATCTAGTTCTAGTTCTATGGGAGGACAGATGATGGAGCTATGAGTTCAGCTTGAGCAGTTAACCTTACTGGGTCTGGTCATTTGAAACCATAATTGAAAAGACACATGTACACATATTCACTGCAGCACTGTTTACAATAGCTAGGACATGGGAGCAACCTAGATGTCCATCAACAGATAAATGGGCAAAGAAGTTGTGGTGCATATATACAATGGAATATTACACAGCCATAAAAAAGAACACATCTGAGTCAATGCTAATGAACGTAGAGCCTATTTATACAGAGTTAAGTAGGTCAGAAAGAGAAAAACACATATTAACACATGTATATGAAATCTAGAAAGATGAAACTGATGAACCTATTTGCAGAGCATTAATGGAGATGCAGATATAGAGAACAGACTTATGGACACAGTGAGGGAAGGAGCGGGAGATGAATGGAAAGAGTAACATTAAAACATGTATGTTACTGTATGTAAAATAGATTGTGGGAATTTGCTGTATGACGCAAGGAGCTCAACCCGGGTGCTCTATAACAACTTAGAGAGGTGAGATGGGGTGGGAGATGGGAGGGAGGTTCAAGGGGAAGGGGACATGTATATATATCTATGACTGATACATGCTGATACATGGCAGAAACCAACACAGTACTGTAAAGCAATTATCCTCCAATTAAAACTGAAAATTAAAAAATAAAAAGAATTCCCAGTAGTCACTGCTGGCCACTGTTGCTTACCTCAGCCCTACAGGGAAAGAGAGACTTCATATACGATATTTAAAACATACTGGTTAAGGATTTGTCCTCTAAAGCCAAATTGACTGGATTTTGGATTCATCTTTCTCTGTGTAACTTGGTCCAATTACTTTTAAGTTCTTTCTAACTCAGTTTCCTCATCTCTAAAATGGGGCTAAGACCCTTTTTGAGTCATTGTAAAGTGAAAAAGTAAAAATATGTACAGTGTTTAAAATCTTCCTGTCCCATAATAAGCAGTCAAGAAATTGTCACTGTTGTTACTTGTTTGTGGGCTCTTCAGACGAGGGCACAGAGCGTGGGGTAGGGGAGGCAGATAAGGGAGATAGACTTTCAGGTTTTCTTAGACTCCGGGCTCTTCATATGCATTTCCATCCTCTTGGTTTAAGGGAGGTCACATCCAATAATCCACATTGCTCAGGCTTGATACCCTTTCTTCCAGCTCCAGCATAGGTTCTCTTTCCTGTAATTCCTAGGTTCTACTGATCATGTGGTTGGAATCTCAGGAGAGCCTGTCTGGTTACGCCCCCGCAGCTTACAAACAAATACATACTCTGTTAAATGGAAGATTCAACCATACTCAAATTCAAGTAATTGTTTTACATGGTCTTGGAGCAATTATTCTGGCCGGATCGAAGTAAGGAGAACTTTGGGTCAGAATCCAAACTGTTTCAACAAAAGCTTCAATTTTACAAGCAAAGACTTCACTCTTCTCATCGAGGCAGCTCAGCCACAGGACAGTGGCCTCTACATCCTGGAGGTCACCAGTCACGCTGGGAATGTTTGGAAACACCAGTTCAATGTTTCTATATTTGGTGAGTCCTCAGGACAGCTCATCTTGCCCCTGTAACTCTTGCAGGGCTTGTATTTCCAGCATCTTTCTGATCAGAATCTCTGCTTCTAGATCGTGTTGAGAAGCCCCATCTGGTGGAGAAGTGGAAGGTCCTGGATGGGGGCATTTGTCAAGTGACTCTGTCCTGCTCAGTCGCCAGAGGTGGTGATGTGAGCTATGCTTGGTATAAAGGGAGTAATCTGATCCAGATACCTGGGAACATCACAGAACTGGTGGAGAACATTGATGTCAATGCTTCACACGTATATACCTGCAATGTCAGTAATCCAGTCAGTTGGGCAAACCACAGCCTCCAACTAACTCAGGGCTGTCAGAGTGACCACCAAGGTAAGTGGAGCACTTTGGGCAATAAGAGGGGCTGAAGGTGTGGAGCCCCACAGCCAGGCTCATTGCAAAGGAGACTTGATATGAGATCCCCTGACTGGCTCCTACAGAGCTTTGCAGCCCTTCCCAAGGTAAGCCTTGACCTCTAGGCATACAGTCCCTGTAAAACCAGGGCTGTCTTGGTTGAGGAAGAATTCTATCCCCATAAAGAACTTCCTTCTGGGAGATGTGAATTTCTCCTTCGTGTAGGGAATGCTTAGTTGTTTGATGAGTCACTGCCCTGACGTGGGTGCTGATCATTACATTCTTTTTCTGAGAGACTGATGGAGACCTCCTTCCTCCTCCTGAGTGATAACTCCCCCAAGCCATATAGTTTCCCAAGAGGTAACTATGCTCTGCACTGTACTCTGGGTCACGTGGTCATCAAGATCATCTTGGGGGTACTTAGAAGAGTTCGTGTTTTTTCTTTTTTTGCTTATGCTCATTCTAAGAGTTATCCTGAGTTAAGTTTTTTTTTCTTTTTTTCTGAGTTAAGTTTACACCACTTTTAATTATATAAACAAAGACTTAATGTGTGATTAGCATAGGTATCAGCATAGGGGACACAGGAAAAAACCTGCTGTCCCCATCCTCAAGGAACTTCTACCCAAATACAGCAACAAACTAAACACTCATGAGCAAAAAAGAAACAAGCTGAAGGAATATGGCGTGACAAGGACACTGGAGTTTTGTTCATGCCAACCATGGCTTCATCATTCACTAGCTCTCTGATCTCAAGCTGATTCATTACATCTCTGCACCTCAGTTTTTCTTTTGAGTAAACTAGGGATGATCGGAGAAGGCAATGGCACCCCACTCCGGCACTCTTGCCTAGAAAATCCCATGGACAAAGGAGCCTGGTAGGCTGCAGTCCATGGGGTCATAAAGAGTCAGACACGACTTCACTTTCACTTTCACTTTTCACTTTCATGCATTGGAGAAGGAAATGGCAGCCCACTTCAGTGTTCTTGCCTGGAGAATCCCAGGGATGGGGGAGCCTGGTGGGCTGCCGTCTCTGGGGTCGCACAGAGTCAGACATGACTGAAGCGACTTAGCAGCAGCAGCAGGGATGATAATAATAAGTATCTCACAGAAGTGCTGCTAAGATTATAATTATGTTTGTAAGGAGGCTAGTCAGCTGGCACCTGGAACATCAGCTCATTTCCCTTCTCCCCATGTTGGTTGGGTTATGTATCAGGCTACATTTGTGACACAAATGTTAAAGTTTGAATGAAGAAGAGCAGTGAAGGCAGGAATAACAGAAGGTGATATGGAAGATTGCCTGGCACATAGTAGGTGCCCAACAAATGTTTGTTGAGTTAAAAACAAAAGAATGAATGGATGTAACCTTTGCTGTGCCAGATGTTTTACATATATTAAAGTCATAATTAACCCCCATGTGTAGATAACATTATCTCCTTTCTCTAAGTGAGAAAACAGGCTCAGAGAGGTTAAGGACATTATCCAAGAGCACGGAGTCTATAGAATTAGAATCGAGCCAGGTCTGTGAGATACTAATACCCATGATCTTAGCATCACTCAAGGGAGGTTGCCCAAATGAGCAGGGAGGTGACTTTGATGGTGAATTCACAGGGTGGGAGGAGACCAGCCACCTGAGAGGGGAGTGTGGTTCTGAAACAGATTCCGCAGCAGATGGAGGGAAGGGAGAAGAGAGAGGGCTTAGCACTCAAGGCTCGTGTCTTTCATATCCCTCAGATTTCACCTTTCTGATCATTTTGGTGAGCATCGTGATTCTCCTCGTGGCACTGTTCCTGAGCACCCTCACCTACATCTGTGTGTGGAGGAGGAAGAGGAAGCAGTCACGTAAGTGCAGAATCCCTAGATGTGTCGCCTGATTTGACATCGCCAGTGGCATGTGCCTGGGCCCCCAGTAAATTGAGCAGTGTGTGTGTGTGTGTGTGTGTGTGTGTGTGTGTGTGTATGGTTGGTGGAGGGGTGGCAGTGGCCGCTGGGCCCTCTTTCTGTTCTTGCCCTCTGGGGTAGCTGCTGAATGCCTACAGCCTGTTCCCCAATGTGCAAATGTGCCTGCAGTCTGTCTGGCCTGATAGAATAGGTATGTCAGGCGAGGTTGCTGCCACTGTGCTTTTCAGGTATCCTGGAAAAACAGTAACCTGCCTACTTTCTAGAACTTTCCTCAAGGTCTAAGTCATATGGGATGGAGATGGGACTGCCAGAAGTGGAAGCCTGGATGGAACATCTTCTGGAGATCTCTGCAGCTCTTTTCTTTGCTTCCCTCCTCTAACAGGGACAAGCCCAAAAGTTCTGACAATCTATGAAGATGTCAACAACCTGCGAACCAGGAGTAATCAAGTACGATATGCTAGGGGCTGGGATTTCTCTCAGTTAGTCTGAGAGATATTCTTTGGAGGATGGCCATTCTGGGCAGGGGGAGAGTGAGGACCAGAAAATTGTCCTCAGTCCTCCCCATATATCTTTTCTCCGTTAGCCTCTTAGCTCTGGCCATGGAGAAGAAGAGGAAAATAAGGGGGCAGAGAAGACAAAGGAAGCAGAAGGGGATCTTGGTGCCGAATTGTACCTACTGGGAAAGGATGCTGCCCTGGTATCCTCATTTCTGCCTGGTCTCACCAGCCAGGATAAGCTCCAGGAAGAGTCCAACCTGCTTGCATTTTGTGTCTGACCACAAATTCTTAGGTCCTTGCAAATCCAAGTTTATTTTTGTGGGTTTCTTAATCATTGCCCAGGCTGGGTAGGATGCCAGTCTGACTAGACAAAGCGCAGCAGTTTCATAGCTGGCTCTGTGACCTATGCTCACAGTATTTTTGGAAGAAGATGCCTGAGTCTGGCTGAGGTGCTAAAGAGTAACCAGGTTGGGGCAAAGGTTAGCTCCTCTGGGAACGTCTCTGGCCAGTCAGTATCTGCAGGCTGTTGGGCCGACTCCTCCTGTTGTCCAGGGGGTGTCAGAGAGGAGGAAACCGCAGGGGGCTGTGCTGCCCCTGAGCAGGGCAGGATGTGGGGACAGGCCTTGGGGAAAGGCAGTGCCCAGCTGAAATGCCAGGAGGGAAGGGTGATGGGTGTAGGGAGGAAGGGCCCTCTTCCCACTCCCATTCCTGATACTTCACTTCAGGAGGAAGTCCCAGCAGTGGAGCTCCTCTTGGTGACCAGTGTGAGGCCCTGTGAGGCCTCACAGAACAGAGAAGCAGCTTCCTAAAGGTCTAGGCTTTGGAATTAGGGAATTTAGAATTAGAGCAGCTCCCCTGGCCTCTTTCCTTGGAAGAATGGGGCATGAAAAACTGCAGGAGACTTTGTTTCTCCCATCACTATTGGATGCTGGTACAGTTCCCGGGAGCAAGTGCATCTTCCAACAGTCACTGATGCCCAAATACTCAGTAAAAATAGGCTTTCCTCCCCAGCAGAATAAAGATGACTTTAAATTAGGTAAAAGGAGAACGCAGGGGAAACTATTTAGAGTGAAAGAGACCTGTTGGGGACTGAAGCCTGTTACTCTGCTTCTGACTCAGGTCTTCCTCCTTTGTGGCCCCATCTCTCCACGGCCTGTCGCTAGTGTCCCCAGGGTTCTGCTTGAAGGCTTATATCTCAAGCTTCACGTGGTCCTGGCTTTGACCTTTCTGGAGATACTTTAGTCCGGTCTGGGCAGAAGAGAAAAGCATAAACTTCTGTTTCTTGCCAGATGCCTTGAGTCTAGCCTCCGAGGATGGCTGATGCTTCCCTGCTTCTCTCAGTGCCGTCCTGCTTCCAGGGAGCTCAGCTTGTCCCTTGTCTAATGGACTGTAATGGGCTCCATGGGCTCTCCCCGAGCCAGAGCTGGCAGTGTGTACTCAGGGCATCATGAAATGCCACTTCCCCAGTCTCCTGTGGGGCAGGGCTGAAGAGGGGAGCAGGGAGGGAGTGTGCTCCCTGCCCTGGGCCTTGGCCAGGGCTCCACTCAGCACTACAGCTGCATGGGGCTGGATTGAAGCCAAGGGCAAGCTGGCCACCAAAGCTGGGTCTAGAAAGGAGGATTTGGAGCAATTAGGGTCCCCAAATTTGTGTCCTTTGGAGTGGGTTACCATTTTCTTCTCTAGGGGATCTTCCCGACCCAGGGATTGAACCTGGGTCTTCTGCATTGTAGGCAGATTCTTTATTGTTTGAGCCACCAGGGAAGCCCCTTCTTAATAGGTAAGGCTCAGATTAGAGCCCCACCCAAAGCTCAGCCCA